>NC_139163.1:5917926-7117926 GCF_964270905.1 Leucopleurus acutus
GGCGTCCCCTCTTTAAGAGGATTTTGTGAACTACACAACATACCCTCTTAGAGGGAAGACTCTGCAGTGTCCCTGCCAGGTCCCTTGAGGCAGGGGTTTCCTTTGTTTGTGGCGGTACTTCCAGCACCTAGCTCAGTGCTTGGCACGTAATAGGCAACAGACACGTGTTGAATGGAATCAAACAAAGCTCATGTTTTTGCTCTTTGTCATTTGCTAATTTGCACATTAAACATGCCCGGGACAATGGCAGCTGCAGCTGACTCACAGTAGGGAGGAATTGTCCCAAGAAAACACTCTTCACCTGCTTAATTTTTCAATGAAGTTCATTAGCTGAGTAATGGATAATTGTCATGGGTCTCTAAGATGAACCTTTTGCCTGTCGTCTCAAGTTATGCTGTTTAAAAGGCAGACACTTAACGTATGTCGGGATAACAGATTTAGCACATAAAGACTTTCTGTAAGTGGTAAAGAATCTGGTGTTTTGTGCCTTTTTTGACTTTTCATCAAAATACTCTCATGAGTAGTTAATTTCTTGTCTTCATCTTTGTAGCGTGGGCAGTAGATCAGGCAGAAAGGAAAAGCTTTTTTGGCTTTACTTTAGAGAAAAGGAATAGTGAAAAGAGAAATGGAGGCCTTGGCAAAATTTCTTATTTTTCTGTCTTTTTCTTTTCTTTATGCTGAACAACTTAGAGTTCTGTGCAATAAAAATACAGTCATGGGCTTGCAGTCTTTCTTACTTTAAAACTTATGTATTTATGAAAAAACATGTATTTATGATCATAAATTCTCTGTAACAGAGATTTAGTGCATACCAGAGGTTTTGAGATATGCCCTCTTTTCATTATTATTTATTTCAAAATACATTCTAATTCTTAAAATTTCTCCACGGGTGATATTGGAAATATATTGCGCAAATTTGACATATTTGGAAGTTTCCCTAGTTTAAAAACTATTCATTTGTAACAATTCCACTTTGGTGAGAGAATACAATATATTTCAAATTTTTTGACATTTGATGAAACTTATTTTATTGCTTACTCTGTGGCCTATTTTGGTAAATGTTCCATGTGCGTATGATAATAATGTATATACTGCAGCTTGTGGTTGTGCTATTAAGTGTCAGTTCAGTCGGTTATTAATCATTTTATCGCTTGTGTACTGGTCTTGAGTTTATGCTTTATTGTTCATTCAGTTACTAACATATACCTGCTAAATGCTTCAACTATGATTTTGTACTTCTTTATTTCTCCTTTTAATTCTGTTATTGCATTCAATGTTTGATGCTGTTTAATTAGGTATCTAGAAATTTACAATTATTTTATATTCCCTTTGAATTAAATCTTTAATTGTGTGAAATGTCCCTCTTTTTCTTCAGTGATAATTGTCTCCTTAACATTTATTTTGTCTGATATTAGGATTGATGTATGACCTTTTTTGTTCAGTATTTGTGTGTTATACCTTTTTTTCCTGCCCTTTTATTTTTCATCTTTCTGTGTCCTTATATTTAAAGGTTTTTTTTTTAATTGTAAGAAGCGTATCATTTTCTTTTGTGACCTTTGTCTTTTAATTGCAGTATTTAGTCCATTTACATTTATTTGAATTAATAATATATTTTTGTCCAAATCTACCATTTTTCTTTCTTCTCTTTGTCTTTACTGCTGTTTGTTCATTCTTTTCTCCTTTTACCTTATATTAATCATATTTTTAAAATTTTCCTCCTTATTAGTGTGTTAATATTAATTCCTTTAAAAAATGCTTTTATTGATTCCCCTAGAAATTGCAACATGCATTCTTTTTTTTTTTTTTTTTTTTTTTTTTGCGGTACACGGGCCTCTTACTGTTGTGGCCTTTCCCGTTGTGGAGCACAGGCTCCAGACGCACAGGCTTAGCGGCCATGGCTCACGGGCCCAAACGCTCCGCGGCATGTGGGATCTTCCTGGACTGGGACAAGAACCCGTGTTCCCCGCATCGGCAGGCGGACTCTCAACCACTGCGCCACCAGGGAAGCCCAGTGTATTATTGATGTAGCCGTATATCTGCATATCAGTTTCATAAGTACTTTTGGGAATTTAATTTACATTTTAAGCAAGTGAGACATTGTGCAACTTTATCTACTCCATGATACAATAGAGCATTTACAGCCACTTTGGAACAAACCAACCTGCCCTGAAGGAGTAGAGGGAATTATTTTATATTGTGGATGTACATGGTTCAGACATCAGAACCCGCATCCTGTCCCACTTCATAAAATAAGTACTCCAAGGAAATTATGAGTAGCTGGTACTTACTTGGGTAAATACTCTTTCAATTTAGCCTAGTTCAAGGGAAATTTTTTATACACGTTTTGCCCCGACAGATTTTATTTTCAAAAAATATTCAGAATATTTTTTATAAAATAATGACTATAAATATTACATTATCAGTTGGTTCCACAGAGCACATGTGGGCTTATTTAGGATAATTTACTTCTTGCCTCTAACTCTGTCTGATTCTTACTCTTCCTTCCATGAATGCCATTGCCCTAAGTTACCATCGATTGTTAATTTACTAAGAACTTTTCAGGGGAAAAAAATGAATTTTTGCTTTAAATTATACAGTAATTGTAAGACAGATCCCCAAAATATTAAAATGTGAAACAGACTTATATTATGAATTTGAGACGTCATGGAATATATTGTCGCCAACTAAACGCTGGTTACTGTGGTGATCAGTGAAGAGAAGTAGATGAAACATTTTAGGTTGAACGGGTCCGAAACCTAGCTAGGCATTAGCAATGCAAATCCATAAGTATAACAATCTAATAAGTCCATTGACTTGGTATGTCTGAAGGTCCCATGGGAGCCTGGTAGAAGATGAGGCTGTTAGTCATATTCCAATAATGAAGGGTCATGAATTTCCTGTGGAGAAAGTTAGGATGGCTTTAATTAGCAATTATATCCGCAAATACATACTTCAAAAGCTAAGAATAGCGGCACTGTGTAATGCATACAATTCTTAATAGTCTGAACTAAGACGGTGATGATGAAGAAGCAGACTAGATGTGGTTTTAGAATCAATTTAGGAAATTCAGATAGCGAGGAGTCTGGTGACTGTGGGGAAAGGAGGTATGCAGGGACAAAAGGAAATTTCTCACATTTCTAACGTGTGGTTTTGTGTTTCTGATTTGAGTGGTTTTGAGCCCTATCAGCGTTTACAAGGTAATGCACAGATAATTGATCCTGGATTATGTTGAGTTTAAGGTACCTGTGTATATGTTGGAGAAGCAATTAGACAGTTCTGATGCATAGGAGACCATTTGTACTACAGAGAGAAATTTGAGACTAAAGAGGTAATTTTTGAAATTGTGATAACAAGTGAGATCATGAAGGAAAGGGGTGCATTGTGGAAAGATGATAGACTCCTGGGAGCCAGCAGTATTTATAATATGGAACAGGGAAGGGAGCCCGGAGGGAGACGAAGAAGTTGGAGAGAATGGAGAACTGGGAAGGAATGGTGTTAAAGAGGACAGATCTTCAGGACAGCAAAGTTAGTGATGCCAGATGCTGTGGAAATCTTCAAATGAGGGAACTGAAAAGCTTTACTTAGATCTGGAATGCAGGGGACTGCTAGTGGCCTCACTGAGAGCCATTTCAATGGAATGATCAGGTGACCTCAAACTGTAGAGTTAAAATTGTCGAGTCAAATCTGAGGACTGGGGGAAGAAAGGGAGTAGAAACAACGAGTGACATTTCAGTAGTGTTTATTAGGCAGTTGCGCTCTTGAACGTTAGAACTAGGGTAAACTTACAGTCTGGGTCTTTATGCATTTATCTGCCCATACTTTCATTCTTTTCATACTTTCCTATCTGCTGGTGACATTTAGAGGGCTGCTTCTAAAACGGCTTTCATCGGTTTCTGTAGCGTTACTTAAAATGCCACCCTTTCAAAACCTTATTTTGGTAGCCCTTTACATTTGACAGTTTTTGAAAGAAACACGAACATGAAATAAACTTCTCAAAGCTAAAACAGTAAAATCGATTATAATAAAATAAAAACGAAACGTTTTTCTAATCTAACAGCTGCTTATCTCTCTGCCTAGATATATACATAAAGCAAAAGTCATCCACCTCCGAAATGTTTCCAGGGCTCGAACTATATCACTACGGAGGTATATTCATTTAGTTTTTTCTTCATATTTAGAGGCATTCATAGGAAAATTTTCAAGAAAACAGAATTAGAGATTTTTTTCTGCTGAAGACGTTTGTAATAACATTTGCCAGTCTTTGACACTAGGTTCCACAAAGGAATTCATTTTAATGGTTTTAACTGAAATTTCTAAATTGAAATTCTATCCGTAATTTGCATGTACTGCTCATTCTTCACAAATTTAAGTGGACACAAAGTATCATACAAAAATGTGTAGTGGCAGAGTGTTTTAAGACTCATGTCCCCATGTGCGTTATTTTTATTATACAACTAGTGATTTTAGTAGGATTTCTACCTTAAATTAAATATATTACCCAACAGAATGTGGTTCCAGCAGCCATTTGGTAATTTTTGAGTGTTTGTGCAGATCAGGTGAATCAAAATATGTTTGATATGATAACCTAAATTTATTAACCTGTTTCTTCTGAACTCCCTAAAATTTAACTAAATTAACCAAAAAGAAAAATAAACCCTGTGTTTTAGAGACAATTTTTTCTGTATATTTATTTTAGCAAGCCATTGGTCAAATATTCTTTACTACTTTTTAAGGTATTTTTGGAGTACTTTGCTTTATATCTTCTATTTTCTGTAATAGGTTTAGATAATTCTCACATTTGTCTGAGGAATAAAATGATCAGTAACAAAACGCTTTTTGCAAAAAGAAAATATGGTTCGATAATTTCTAAAACTTCACTTCTTCATACTTAGAGCTGGATTACCGTGTTAAAAGGAAAGTCTTAAATGGTGGCTTAACACACTGGGAGAAGCCAAGTGTCTCTGGCTTCTGATGGCTCATCAAAGTATTTTTATTTTTAAAACTTTTTTGTTCTATTTATTTATCTTTTTGCCGCACCATGCAGCTTGCAGGTTCTTAGTTCCCCAACCTGGGATTGAACCCGTGCCCTCAGCAGTGAAAGCTCAGAGTCCTAACCACTGGACCAGCAGGGAATTCCCTCATCAAAGTATTTTTAAATTGTCCTGTTTTACTACCTTACGAATTAGAGGTTTAATATTATAGGGTCATTTACTTATAAAAATGTGACTCATGAATGACATTCATTAAGAAAAAAATTCTCTGTGTTTTCAGAACAACTTAGGCAGTCTGCCAAACTTTACATTTCATGTATAAAGAATTTTTCCCCATGCATGTAGTTAGTACCTTTCAATAACACTTGGTTCTTAATTATTACTCGTTCTCAAATTGGAAATTGCCAGAATTAAACTACAGGCATTTGTGATATGGAAGCTTAGAGAGAACATTTGTTTCTGGGAATAGACGGTGTGTGTGTCTGTGTGTGTGTGTGTGTGTGTGTCTCTAGAAAATACGGTAGATTTTTGTGCCTGAGACCTTGTGAAAGAAACCTCTGTCCATAGATACTTGACAAAATGCATCTCATCTATTACTATTTATAATTGAATTTGCATTTCCTTAGCAGAAATACATTCCCTAGTTGACTACGTGACATGACATTAAATTTTGAGAGGAGAATAAGATAAACAGGAACACATATACCAATTTTTAAATTCAGGCAACAAACTTAGGGAGAATAATTGGGAGCTGATCCTGTCAAATGAAAAAAACTAAAAGAAAATAACTTCTATTCAACACCTTGTCAGCCACAGCTGTGGTTTTCTTTAGCGCTTGCTTTACACTTACCAAATGCCCTCTAGTTTTTTAGAATAAGACCACCTCCACAAATTATGTCAGTTTTGTAGTTAAATTTCTTTTTCATGAAAGCAAAGGCTACTAGGCTTCAAAAACAAGCCATGAGTTTTTAGAATTAAGGTTTTAAAAATCAACCTGATTTCCACCCCACCTATAACTTTGTGTATCTAAAACAAATAGCAGATGGTGTGTGGGGTGGGTTGGAGTGTAGAATGCATCTGAAATGAAAAGTCATGGAATTCCGTTGACTTAATCAAATTATCTGCACATTTAATTCTTTACAACATGAACACGCTGCTCCGTTTTAAATTCAGAATTGCACTTAAACACTATCTTTGTGTTTTGTTTATTTACCAGCGTACTTATGCACTCCTTGTCTAGGATAGAAACAAGTTTTAAAATAACCTCAGGTTACTCTCCATTCCATCTCTGAACCCTTCATCTTCCCATTTCTTTTGGCCCCACTTTGCCATTTCACTCCCTGCTTGTGAATACCTTCAGAGACACAGTGCAGAGTACAGCCTTGCTGAGGCCTTTGCCTGCTGATTCAGTGTCTGCATTTAGTTTGTTTGGCATGGTTTCAACAAACGGTAGGGAGGAGATTTTCTCAAGTGAGTGCCACCCACAAAAGCAAGATGGTAGTACCGGCCATAAGACATACTGGCGTTTTCAGGAGTTGTTAGTGTTTGAAGGTGGGTGACCAAGAGGTGCTTTGGGATGGGAGCGCACCAGAGCGGTGAGCATTCCCAGCTGCTGTGGATTTCTACAAGCCTCCTCTGAACCCTGTAAAACGTAAATAATGATCATATTTATTGAACATTTCCTGTATACCAGGTTCAGTGGTAAGGACTTCCGTGTATCAAGTTTGTCCCCCGTGTAGCAACTTTTAAATTAAGTAAGCTTTCATCGGTTAGCTCAGTATTGCAAAGGCCTGGTAACCTAGCCCAAGTCCAAAGGCTGAGCCGGCCCTTCCTTGTAGGTTATACTCTTCTCCTCCTCCAAAGGGGCAGAAAGAATCTTTCCATTTGAATTTATCCAGGCTAAAATGGCATTATTGATTCCATAGTGACAAATTTCCAAAGTATTTTTGAAGCCTGTCAAAATAGGATGTTTCTCCAAATGAAATTTTTTGATTTAGACAAAGAATATTATCTTTCTGATCATCAGTGATTACCTATTTCTAGCTAGTCTCATCAACTACGGCAGAGGTTAACACCAATTACCAATAGCAGAGGCTTACAAACTGGTTCGTTCTGAAAGATTAGCACAGTTAGGAACGTGATGGTAAAAACGTTGCTGGAGCTGCTCCCTCTGCCCTGGACATTCTTCCCCAAATACCCACACTCGACTCTCTCCCACCCCCATCAAGAGTCAAGTTTTTGTTCAACTCTCACCTTTATGATGAAGCCTGCCGTCCTGCTCTGGCCACCCTATTAATACTGCCCCCTGCCCATCTCCGCCCCCCCCAATCTTTGCATCACCCCTTTTCCCGCTCTGCCTTTTCTTTGCGCCGTTGCTCTTGTCACATTTTCACCTACTTAATGGTTTTTAATTGTTTTCTTGCCTATTGTTTATTGTCTCTTTGCCACTCTCCAGGATGTAAGACCCATGGGGGCAGAGATCTTTGGGATGTTCACCCATGTAATCGAAACAATTAGGAAAATGCCACTAAATGAGTGCAAGGATATTAGAATGATTTTTATTTGGGGCATTGGCAACAGACTCCCATCCCACAGTTAGGCTTTTCAGAAAGCAGTGTCATTGATAACGCGAGAATATTTAGTGGATGTGGTTAAAAATAGTCAATAGAAGGCTTTTTTAGTTTGCTTTAGGCAGTCTCATGGCTGAGGAAGTAGGTTGAATTCCACATAATTTCCTCCCTAGAAGACATGACCTCAGGCATCCTGCCAGGATGGGTTTCCTCGGAGGCTCAGTGAAAACGTCACCTTATCTAAAACCCTCCCTGCCTTCCTTCAGCTGTTAGATTGAACTGCTCCGTTTTGTGAACCACGCACTGCTGGGGGAGAGCAGTGAACAATGGGGACAAACTCCCTGCTTCACTCAATTTACATTGAGGTGGGAGGAGACCGGCAAGTGACAACGAAGTAGACGATTACAAAAAGATCACCGGAGAGTTAAAAAGTAATTAAGAATGGAAGGAGAGTAAGTTGTCCCCAGGAGTCAGGAAGATGACAGTTTTAATTTGGGGGAGGTGTTGGGGACACTCCCACAGAGCACATTTGAACAAGAGCTTGAAGAATGTAAGGGACTGAGGCGGGTAGAAATTGGGATGTTGCATTGGTAGAAATTGGGGTATTCGAGGCAGAGGAACACAGGGTGAAAAGGCAGGAGGTGGGGTGGAATCCCATGCCTTGGGGGTCAGGTTGGCTGGAGCTGAGAGTGAGGGCATGAGGTCAGTGAGACAGTGGCAGAAGTTTTCAGGGTCTGTCGTATGTCTGTTTGTCTTGCTGGATTAGGAACATCTCGAAAATAGGATAAAGTCTTCCTGACACAAAACTGAGTGTTCCGTATACCGCAGGTACTCGGTAAATGCTGTTCAACATTGACTAAAACTTTCCTCCCATGCTTTACTTTTCTTGGCCGACAATTTAAAAATCAAGACATCATTTGCAATAAATAAGCTTTTACCAGGCATATATCTCATCAGCTATTAAAATATCTCCTTCAAATGACACTTTCTCTCTTTTCACATTTATACCAAAAATGCAAAAGGAATTAACAGCATGCCTTCAGCTAAATAGAAATAGTAGTAAATTTTTTAATTTCCTGAAGTCAGTTTCTGGATACTGTCATTTTGATTAATATTTGTAACTATTTTTTCATAGAGCTAGGAATAGGATAATAATTTTATTTTAAGGAAAACACATTTCATTTCATGAAAATTCTTTTGACCCGAAAATCCATGTATGTCAGAACTGTCTCCTATAAAAACAGCATGCAAATTTATCTTGTAATTAATACAGTTTGCTTATTTTTGCTTGTTTTTAATCTTACTACCACTAGCCTCTAACTGTTTAAAAAGTTGTTTTATACGAATAAGCATACTTGCCAAAATAAGTCTTATGGCTGTTCTGCTAGAAGTTTTCACTTGTTGAATTTAGCTGCTTGGGGCTATTATTTAAGATCTATTTTTATTTCAACAACATAAAGCTGCTTTTATAGAGAAAAAATTATCTTCTTTATTAGAGCATTTAAATCATTTTCAAAGAGAAATTAAAAAAAAAAGAACAGCTTGGTATTGTTTATGCTATTTGGTTCCCCAGGAGACAATCATTTGGTAGTGAGATGGTCAATCTAAGACAGTAAGCAGGGTGGAGCCTCGTGTGTCAAGACCTCAGGTTGGTTTATTTACATTTTATAGGTTCCTCCTGCTAAGAGTCCTTTCTATAAGAGGCCATTCTTTTAGTCTCAGGGAACTCTTGGGTGAAATCCACCAGATTGAGTTTGGAAAGGGATGTGATCGCCTTTGTAGTTTTATGCAGATGTATTTTTAAATGACTCTATTTATTTTCCAGGCCCATTTGTGCTCTCAGAATCATAAATATGGTTATTTGTGATATAGGCCGCAAATTTGTATTCTTTGGGTTAATGATTTTTATTTGTGAAAAACTTACAGTGGTATTATATGTGCCTTCACTACATTTACAGCTTGATGACAGTATTTGTCCTTCTTGGAGACTAAGAATGGACCACTTAATAGCAATAATTTGGAATAACAGCTTCTTCTTGTTTCCCAAATCAGACAGAATTAAGGACCAAGTCTGAATATGACTATAGTCAATTTTATCTTTATATGACTTTGAAGATCTTAAACTCTTACAATCTAGACTCAGTTGTTTTTAGTTTCCCTGTTTAATGCCCACACTCACTCTTCACGGTGTAAATTTGTGGAAGGTATTCTTTCAGAAAGAATAAGTGTTGCTATTAATTCTAGATTTTAGAAATTCAAAATACACTGAAGCAATGGAACAATCCAGAAGGATGTACTTTGAAAACAGTTTAGGTTGTGCTAAGTGACCCACGTAAAATATAGAATAGAAAGCATCATTCTGAACAAAGATAAATACTGTTTCGTGACATTTTTAAAACAAGCATTCAATAATTGCTTATTGGTTTATTGGAAAGCATATGTAGTATGACAGAGTTCTTATAAATAGATCATTCTCAAAGGTATAATGTAACTCCAGAAAAAGTTGAGATTCCAAATACAGAAACAGATTAAGGAATAGTTTACCTAAGGTAAATATTAAAGCGTTTTTTTAAAGTGAGGGACTGGCTGTGTTTGAAATAATTTGATGTAAGTTGAGGAACCTTGAAAACTAGCAAAGATTGACAACTATACATCAAACAGAAGACCACTGCACATTTTTGAATAGGGAAATGACGAATGGAAGGTGGTGAAGCATGTTAATTGATGACTCTTTGGATGTATATGAGAAAAAAGAACAACTAGAAGCAAGGGAGCAGAACAGGATTCTGAGCCATAAATCTAAGTAAGAATTGAAGAATTACAAGTTACAGTGGCAGCACTGGAAATTGCAAGGAAATGTTGAACTAAAGAAAAAGAATGTGTATTTGGCAGAAAATAATATAGGCAACCAAAGAGAGGGATTTAATCAAAACACACTTTAGGGCTTCCCTGGTGGCGCAGCGGTTGAGTGTCCGCCTGCCGATGCAGGGGACACGGGTTCGTGCCCCGGTCCAGGAAGATCCCACATGCCGCGGAGCGGCTGGGCCCGTGAGCCATGGCCGCTGAGCCTGCGCGTCCGGAGCCTGTGCTCCGCAATGGGAGAGGCCACAGCGGTGAGAGGCCCGCCTACCGCAAAAAAAAAAAAAAAAAAAAAAAAAAACACTTTAATTTTTCTAGCTTGGAATAATGGAAGTCAATTTGAAAGAGATGCTAAAAGTTCAATTTTGAAAATTTTGAATATGACAGAACATCAAACTTGGCACACTCTATAGGAATTTAGATGTTTAGGCTGAAGGATTAAATAGGAATGCTATTAATATGATTATAATGAATGACAACATTTTAATCTAAATGAAACAAGTTCTCAAACAGGAATTAAAGTACTATCTTAGAGATAGTTTAAGGTTACTTTTTAAGCAAAATTAAGAGATAGTTTAAGGTTACTTTTTAAGCAAAATTAAGTGTCTGTACTATGTACCCACTACTCTTAAACATGCAGTCGGGCTAAGAAACTATGCAGATAGAAGACTTAGACTTTAACCTGGGTATTTGTATCCTATTCTTCTCCTGGTCTCTCAGAGATAGAACGACTGAGTTTAGATATTGGGTGAGTAAAGTAAAAAGCACATGCTGACTTGTGAGAAACATCTGCTTCATGGGGGAAAGCTATTAATATTGTTAAATCTCCAAGAGATACTTCTCCCCATGTAGGTTAAACAAAAGCAAAGACAAAGGATAATTGAGTTTACTTTCAAAAAATAGCTTGAACTGTGTAGATAGCTTGATTTCTCAGTGTTTTTATGTTTTTCACAAGTAGCATGTTTTTCATAGAGAGGTAATGTTATACAGTAATAAACCGTTTCACCACTGGGCTAAAATCTTCAAGAGGGAAGTAGCACGTCAGTTTCACTCACCATTACATGCCTGAACCTAACATGGTTCTGACACTCAGTAGATCTGACTTATAGTTTAGCTCTGCTCCTGCAATCTGTGTGGCCTTAGACAAAGCAGTTCATCTCTCCATGGCTGAGTTTCCTCAGGATATAAAATACAGATAATAACATAGAACCATTGAGTAACCATTGGCTTAATAGATGGGAAATCTCTGCAAAATTCAAACTTCTCTATATATGTACATCCCAGTATTATTTCATAACATTTCTGAGACAAGTGACAAGTTAATGAAAACCTTCAATTATATAAAGGTATATTATACAGAGACATCAGTAAGGTCTCGTGGTATCAGCTACTGCAAAGCAACCTTAAACTGGAGCATTAAGTCTTTGAGTTAGTTACATAAGGGTAATATTTTCATGTCGAAGGATTCTCTCTATCTGTATATGTTTTTAAGATACAGGATGGAATATTTCTTATCTGTTGTAACATAAATGTGTCATTTACTGAAACTAATGTAAATCCTCCAACATCCCTTGCTACTTGAGATTAGATGGATAAGCTTAATGAAAAAAAGGTACATGTAAATATACACACACACATGTACACACATATTCTCATGGAGAAATCTGTCCCCCTCTTTAAAAAGATACGTGCATTACGACATCTGAGAATTAAGTGACCTACTCAAAATTAGGTCATTAATTTATACCAATTGTAACATGTAATTTGAGTCTTTTTTAAAAACAAGTATTTGTTGAACACATGCTCGCTGCCAGATGTTTCCAGATGCATAGTCTCCTTTAACAGGGGGTTACCCTGTATTACAGTTTTTCAGGATCGTCTCAGTTTACCCAGAACAATCTCAATTATTGTTGTCCAGACTTAATTATCGAGAGCACCCTCTCTTATTCTCAAAAGTATCCTGAATTGGGAGTTAATTTTATTCTCACATTTCATACTTGTAAAAAAAAACCCTCAGAGGCGGGTGTTTTATAAAAGAAAAAAATTGGACTCCCCTGGTGGCGCAGTGGTTGAGAGTCCGCCTGCCGATGCAGGGGACACGGGTTCGTGCCCCGGTCCGGGAGGATCCCACATGCCGCGGAGCGGCTGGGCCCGTGAGCCATGGCCGCTGAGCCTGCGCGTCCGGAGCCTGCGCTCCGCAACGGGAGAGGCCACAACAGTGAGAGGCCTGCGTACCACAAAAAAAAAAAAAAAGAAAAAAATTACTGAGCTGGTTTTAAACCCAAACCCCTAGGAAGTGGCTGGCCTAGAATTTTCAGCCGGGTCTATTAGTTTCCACACCTGCTCGGCTTTCTCATTTCTGATGCCTAGTCCAGTCCCACAGATATTCAGCATCATTTGTTATTATATCTGAAAATAAAACTAAGACAGTTTGAGGTGCATGTCTACGATTTGCCAAGATTGTGGAAGGGTGCCAAGTTAAATATCAAAGTTTAGCTTCCATGCCCGCAGTCTACACATTCTGCTCAGGGTCTCCATGTATTTTGTTTGTCCTACAGATGTGCCTGTTCATTCTCGTGCCTTTAGTTCTTTATGTTCGCATGAAAATCTGTTCCATGTGTAGATAAAGCCTTTTCTCTGGGTTCTGACTTTCATTTCTCATTGTTACGAAGGGCAGATAAACATTTTATTTTATTAACTGTAGTATAATGACAGGATATAAAATGTAAATAATAACATAGAACCATTGAGTAACCATTGGCTTAATAGATGGGAAATCTCTGCAAAATTCAAACTTCTCTATATATGTACATGCCAGTATTATTTCATAACATTTCTGAGACAAGTGACAAGTTAGTAAAAAAAAAGGTATATTATTTTTCTCAGAATATATATTTAATCTACATGGCATTTACTGGTTAAGACTCCTATTCCCACTTTAGTAGGTAAGAGATTAATCTGATGGTCATGATTTTTTATTTAATCAACAAATATGTATTGAGCATGTTCTATTGTATATCCCAGACACTGTCCTAGGTGCTGAAGACACAGCAATGAACAGAGCAGGCAAGAAGTTCTTACAGATCTTACATGCTAAGAGCATACACATACTGAATTTAAATAGTATGCTAGAGGTATACTAGAAGGCAGTAATTACTATGGGAAAAATACTGAAGAATGGGGAATATCAGAGTTTTAGATAAGATTTTAAAAGATGGGCCCTACTGGAAAAATAACACTTGAGGGCTTCCCTGGTGGTGCAGTGGTTGAGAGTCCGCCTGCCGATGCAGGGGACACGGGTTCGTGCCCCGGTCCGGGAAGATCCCACATGCCGCGGAGCGGCTGGGCCCGTGAGCCATGGCCGCTGGGCCTGCGCGTCCAGAGCCTGTGCTCCGCAACGGGAGGGGCCGCAACAGTGAGAGGTCCGCGTACTGCAAAACAAACAAACAAACAAACACTTGAGCAGAGATGAGGAGATAAAGGGAAAAACCATGCAGATATCTTCCAGGCCTTGTGCTGAGCACTAAATATATGACATTGAGCAAAACCTTATACTTTACCCTTGTGCAGAGCAACATTGCTTAAGAGTCAAACACATGCTTGAGGCCACGGTCTCAGTGAAGTGACCTTATCAGGGGATCAGGGAAGGTTGTCTCATGAAGTAACCATTAAGTGGGGAGATCAAAAGAGGTATAGAAGTTAAGTAGGTGAAAATAAATGTGCAGCGTGTGTGTGTGTGTGTGTGTGTGTGTGTGTGTGTGTACGTTTGGGAGTGCATTCCAGACCCTGGGGCAGGGCAGCATATAGTCCTGTATCAGAGAGGAACTCCAGGAGCCCAGTGTCAGCTGCCACAAGAGATAAAGATCCGGTAAACAGAGACCTGAGGATGAAGAGTTTTGAAAGCCAGGCTAAGGGTTTGTCCTTATTCAGAGATCAGAAACATTATAAGCTCTTCTAAGAAAAAAGTCATTCATGTATTATAAAGCAAAGAAAGGACATAAAATTTATATTCAAAGCATTCTGATTGACATGGGCCAGTGGAGATGATGCAAGACCCATTAAGGGCACTTTCAGTGTCTGAAAGAGAGAGGGTGGCAGGAAGGATGGTCAGGATTTAGAACCTTGGTAGAAGAAGATAGAGGCAAAGAAGTAGAGGAGGAGATGCCAGAGAGGCAGGGAGAAAACCAAGAAGCCAGACAACTGTTGGGTCATGAAACCCAAGTAAAAGCAATGTCAAGAAAGCGGGAGGGGTGATCGGCGGTCAGTTTAGGGGAGAAGTGAATCCTGTACATTGGTGAACGTAGGAAACCATGGGAAATGGTCTCAGTGTAGTGATGGATCGGGAAGCTAAACCGGAGGGATGGCTTGCAGAGCCAGATGGAGATGACGGCAAGAGGCAAATATGTCAGCAGCAGCTAGAAACCATTTCTCTATGAAAGGGAGAAGGAAACCATTTCTCTATGAAAGGGAGAAGGAAACTAGGTCAAGAGCCACATGTTATGTGCCAGAATATGTAGAAATACGGGAGAGCTTTTAAAAATTTTGTTTTCAAACTAAAAAATATTTAAGGACTTTTGGAAGCCAGTGGGAAAATCCAGTGGAGAAGAAGTTCAATATGCATGAAAGAATAAACTGATTATACAAGAGTCTGTAGATATCAGGAGGGGAGGAATTAGCTTTAAATAAGTACGGAGATCTTCTCACTTGTCACCTGTGAAGGGATTTCCATTTCTGAAATAGGAGAAAATTAGAACAGAGTCAAGAGTGAAGGCATTGGCAGATCGACGTGATTGGCGCCCGGAGGAAGAGAGCGTTCTAATCCCGTGGTTTCTATATTCCCGACAATGGGATGACCATACAGTTTGTCATCCAAACTAGCACACTTTGAGGAATAAATGTAGGTACTAGTAATAATTAAGCTGGGATTGTTTTGGCAACTGGAATTTATGGTCACCATCTTTGAGTTCCCCTAGAAACTGCCCCTGGTGCAGAGATTTGAGGTTTGTTATTTATTTGAAATGCAAAGGAAATACCACTAGAAGAGTGGGAAACTGAGGCAGCTAATGAAGTTTGGGGAAAGAAGGACACTGATAAAGCATGCATTATCAAGCCAGCTATCACTTAGAAGAGTCGGGACCTCATCCAGCTGGGGAAACATTGAGGGCCAATGTAGATCACACATCTCTAGAGCTGTCTCACCCTAGGAGAGAAGCTGGGATATTTATACTCAACTCTGTCAATCATTAGATGGGGGTTGTTCTCAGGTGGACATTAATTTCCCTACTACGCTCACCCAACTGGCAGACAAAACGTTTGTGGGACGAAAGACACCTGTGGGGAAAAAAATGCAAATGCTAAAGGTTGGAAGTTGAGCTATCATGTAACTAAGAGGAGATGTAATACGGAGAGGGCACCAAAGGCTCTCATGATACTGAGTTAAGTGCAAGTTCAGGGGAGCTCTTGAGAGTTAGGAGATGGATGAGAAGTTGGAAGGAGCATAGAGCAAATATAAACAATGATATGAGGAAATATGACTATTACTATTGTGGATGCTATAGGTCTCTACACAAGAACTAGAAAAATTTTAGCCATGGTTGAGATGGTAGTGACGGTGGCTTTTATTTTCATCTTTATCTGCGTTTGTCAGACAGAACTGCACCATGGAAAAGTAAATATATAATAAGTCACAAGGACCATGAATAAAAAGCCTGGAAAACCAAAGCATGCACTCAGGCTTCAGATGCAATGCTCTATGTTCTCTTCAAAAGAGCACCTGTCAAAGATCTGTTCACTGAAGTTTTTTAATATGTTTTATTTAGTTTGGTTCGACTGGTGATGGCTCACTTTTAATCTGTGTTTTTAATGGCAAAGACTTCCTTGTTCTCTTAGATTCTCACAGGAAAATGACTGTAATCCATTTGCATGGATTCACATGTTTTATGTTTAACTCTACCCAATAGTATTTCTAAATACTTACCTATAATTTGATATGATAATATTCCTTCTGATGATTAATAGTAATAAATCAATTAAATGAGTGCAGAGTTGCTCCATTCCTGTGAGAAATATGTAAGAAATGAGATTATCTGAAGTTATTTTGAATATTTTCTAGACACACCCTGTTAGAAGTTTTTGTAATTGTATAATGACGTCAGTGGAAGAAATGAGTGGATAATTGGTGACGAGAAGGCAGTGTATCACTGGGGGATAGGTTTTCTAATCTACTGTTAGACACATGCACAGCAAACCAGGCCACAATGGTTTACAGTTTTCCCCATGGAACTTACTCATAATACTTGGCAAATGAGTTATTTAATTAAAAAGACAGAAATTGCCCTATTTCTTATCTTTCTCATAGATTTGTGACCAAAAGTTTATGATACTGAATGACTACAGACGAGGTAACTTTGTTCTTTGCTGTGTTTCTTTCTCCATTAAATATAATGAGCATTTTTTTCTTCATTTGCAACTTTAGAAGATTATTGGCTCTTCCTCATTTCTTTTTTTTAAAGAAATTTATTTATTATTTGTTTATTTTTGGCTGCGTTGGGTCTTTGGTGCTGCGCGTGGGCTTTCTCTAGTTGTGGCAGATGAGGGCTACTCTTCGTTGCGGTGCGCGGGCTTCTCATTGCGGTGGCTTCTCTTGTGGAGCACGGGCTCTAGGCACGCGGGCTCAGTAGTTGTGGCTTGCAGGCTCAGTAGTTGTGGCGCACAGGCTTAGTTGCTCCACGGCACGTGTGATCCTCCCAGACCAGGGCTCGAACCGGCGTCCCCTGCACTGGCAGGCAGACTCTCAACCACTGCACCACCAGGGAAGCCCATATTTCTTGTATTTTTAAATGTATTATCAAATACTTGCAAAGTGAGAAAATATACTAGTGTAGCACATTTTTGAACCCTACCCTTTGAAAGACCTCTAACGTTCAAAACATCACACTCGGCTAAAATATTACACACTTCCTGTATAGAATCTGGTGGGTGAACCAGTGACAGCAGTGGACCAGGTCATGAGTACCCCTTATCCTCCCAAAAGCCTCCTGGAGAAAGGGAGACTCAAGGAGCCATGGGTGCTTCTTGAAGACAGGTCATAGGTAGACATGAAGGGCAGCCCAGTACTCTGTCCTCCAGAGGCACTTTCTCCCCGTGTCCCCCTGAATGTGGCGATGAGTCTGGGAAGCCCCTTCTTGTCACGTGATGCTCAGTCATAACTGGGTTAAAGCTTTCTGGAGTAATAAAAAGACTCTCTTTCTCCCTGTGTCCGGAATACATTGTTATGATCTCCTGAGCATTGGAGGAAGAAAATCAAACCCGCTGAATCTTTTGAAAGATTGTTAAAAACGTTTTATAAGCAGAAAGAGACCTTAGAGACCATTCAGTCATTGGATCCTTTAACAATGAAGGAAGGTTAAGAGACTTGCCCTTAGCAGCCAAGTTGCTGGCTCCCTGCTCTAGGCTCTTTGCCACTGAATCTTAACTAGCTCTTGTCTTGTCTACCATAGAATAATTTAGAACATATGCTTAAAATTTGTTGTCCTAGATAGTAACTCTATCTGTACCATTTTCTTTGTAACACAGTGCAATATTTATGGCTACAGTACAAGGAGACTTTCTGTTTTGGTGTTTCTTTGTTTTTTAAGCTAAGAGGAGAAATGTTCCACAGAGTGAGACGGAGTGGTAGCTAAACCTTATGCTTCCTTCCGTTTCTGGGAATACCTGTCATTTTTATCAGATTGGTGGTTGCAGTCATCGGGAAATGATATCTTTATGTATGGACTCTATGGGAAATTTCTAAAGTCTCCAACTAATGCTACAGTTTTACTTCCCAGAAGTTTTGTAGGAGCTCTTGCGGTGTTGTGGGAAACCAGGATCCAGTCAAATGGCTGTGCACTCTTTTCTTTGAGGTTATGGAATACATACTGCAGTTTTTAATATGTTATTGTATATCTTTCTGGCTACGGATTTGATTTTTTTTAATTTTAATTTATATTTTGACTAGGAGTATGTAATATATTAAATATAGTTTTTTATTGCTAAATAGAAATGCATTACTTCCAAATACACATGCAGGTAGGATATTGGATATAAACTCTGTATCTTTTAAGCAACTTCTTTTTGTTATTTTCCTTGTTGACTGTGAATTCTAGGTTTTTACCTGGCAGTCATAAGCATAAACTTATATGTATATAAAAGGTAATATTCAGTCAACAAATGTTAATTGAGGACCAACTGTGTATGAGCTTACACTCCACCGGAGAAGACAGATAAGCAAGAGATAGTACAGGGGGAGTAAACTTCGTATCATGTGGGAAAGGAATGTGGAAATAAGACAAAGCAGAGCAGAGTCACAGGAATTGGAGTCTTCAGCCGTGAGTATGGGGAGAGCAGGATACAATTCGTGAACTGGATAGGCAGGATAGAAATTGAGGGAAAACTTGGAGGACGTGAAGAAGTAGGGTCCCCAGATATCCGAGGGAAGAATATTTGTGAGAGAGGGCATAGCTTCTAGCAATGCCCAAGGCTGGGTATTCATCACAGCAAGGAGGTCGGAGAGATGATGAGGGAGAACCTCAAGCAGGGGCTCGGAAGCCCTTGTAAGGCCTTTGGCTTTGCTCCAAGGGAAATGAAGTGCTGTGCAGGTTATGAGCTGTACCCACCTGCAAGGCCTGTCTTTCTGTTCTCACCTGACCCTTGAGCTCTCTCATTGCTGTAGTCACGCATGTTCATTATTCACTAACAATTCACACATAGAATATAATGCACAGTACATTGTAATATGCTTTTTTCAATATTAGAATTCCAAATATATTGATGTTAATGTCTGGACTCCTAGATATCGTTCATTTATCTATTATTTGTCTAGCAGTAGAGTCAACATTTAGTAACTTATGTCTTTACAAATAAAACTTCAGCTCTCTCTTCTTCTTTTTCAAAAGCAACCAGGCTATTAGATGAATGTTTCATATTTTCTCTTAATTTAGGTTATAACTGATGTAAATATAATAAGTCTACCTGCTCAGACTCTGGGACTCTTTGGGAAAATGCAGTATTCTGGCCAAACTCCTCCAGAAATATCCTTTTTGGTTGTTCTTTAGAACTATAGCACCTGCTCAATTTTTAAATGGACAGGCTTCCTGATTAGTTAGCTACATCTATATAGTTTACAAACCAAATACATGGTTGAAATGGGAGTCATGATAATGCTGAAAAAGAGGGAGAAAATCCCAACAGACAGTGACTTTGCTCTCATTGAACGTTTGGGATCAAACATAAATAGAGCCCAAGTCCCTTGGGGACATTTGCTTCCTAGTCACGAGATGGTCAAGGTGCCTTTTGTAGCGTATTTCCCCTGGATTTTCCTCATTCGGTTCTGTTTGTGAAATACTTCAAGTGTGGTGGTTTCTTAAGTGAAAGGAAAATAATCTTAGGCATGTGTATCATCTTTGTGTAACTAAACAGCAGGACGTATACATCTCATTTACAGTCTGATTATGAGAGTAAACCACTAGAGTTACTGTAAACTCTTCTCTCAGAATATTATCTAAAACTGTTAATAGGATTTTTTAGAAAATGTTATTTTTACCAGTAGAGAGAAATCTTTACATATGATACATTATCCATAATATAATTTTATAAATTATTGTAGGGGGGTTGGTCACATTTGAGAGCTCAAAGGAAGTAGCAAAAATTACCATATCATTGGAATACATTTGTCACTGTCACTAATTAATTTTAAATGTCCTTCACTACAATTCCTTTCACTTACTTCCAAGTTCAGTCTTAACATGAACATTGTCAGATGTGTTGGATAAAAATAATCCTTTCAGTTATCTAAATTTGACCATATATACCTGTCAAAACTGCAGGAAGTGTCAACAGTTTTTATCATGAATACAAAACACTGTCCTCCATGTTTAATGCCAATGTGTTTATTTAGTAAGCAGAGTCTTAAAGGATGATCCAACTTAGACTTTCCAATGATTTGAGAAAAACATTAAGCTAATGAGTTTATACAGCAGCTCTAAGGGTAATAAAGCCAGTTCTATACCCCACACAGTCCCTCAATGGAGTTTTTTAAAATTAGATTTTGCTTATTTAAAAATAGAAAAAAACAAACACTAGGTAAGTTTAACTAACTGCTACTTATTGAAAAAAGCAGAAATATAACATTTCTGGTGCTACTGTCTTCAGGGTTCTTTTCCATCATACCTCAGCAGTGACCAGTCCTGGCCAAAGACAGAAATTACTATTTTTCTTTACATTGTGAAATATACTTCTAAGGTTTCCTCGAGTTAAGCTCCATCTTTTGATTCTATTGCTGTGACTGTAATATTTTTTTCCAATATAATTTGAATGGGCAACATGTTGAAATTGAAGTTTACTTATCCTTCCTGTACATAGGTAACTAAAAGAAGAAAAAAACACACCAAATAGAGGTAGAAGGTACATCCCAGGGGTTATTCCATGCTTGCTGTGTTCTTGAACCAAAGTATAGGAAATCCTGGATGTGTAAAGATGCATGATCTCAGAAGCTGATTGTTAGCTCACATGCAAACTGCAACACAGGAATGCTATACCCAAGCGTAGAGTATATCCTAGAGATTGTAAAAACCTAATGCTTTATGTAATGTATCTGTCTCTGCAGTTTTCCGTGGACATTCTTCTATTACTTTTGCAGCAATTCTTACTGTAACTCGACAGCCGCTCGAAGTGACTGGCAGGAACTGGAAATGAGCTTTGTGTGTTTTCACAAAATTCTGGGGATTAGTAACACGAAATAAAAAGATTTATGGGAAGTACAGGTTCTCACACACAGGCTGAGCTCTCTTAAAGATGTGCCCCGTGGTGAGCAGAATACAAAAACAGCTAAAAGGCGGATTCCCGTGTAACATGTTCACAGGCTACTTTGTTGTCGTTTTATCTCTCTCTAAACCTTGATTTCTCAACCACCACTATCTAGGAGTCATATGGGATCTGATCAAAAGGAGCAAGGGACATGAAATATGTGGAGTATGGGACAAATTAGTCGGGAATGAAAATCGCTGTTAATTAAAAAACTGTGCATCTGTATTTTGTGATTACAGTGCTCATTCAGATTGTAACAGAAGCAACAAAATGGCAGGCCTCTGCTTGGCTCAGATAAAATCAACATTTCCTCTACAACATTTCAAAAGATTTACTAGAGACTTTGAGCTAGTACTTCCCTGGCCGTTAGGGAGCCGAGCATAGGACCATAGCTCCTCTGATGAGAGAGGGAGAGGGAGAGAAAAGAAAAATACCCTGTTGGTTAAAAAAATCTATTTTCGCTTTTTAAAGTCTCTGGCACTTGAGAAAAGATAGCGCTTGCAGCAGTGACATTTCTACTTTGCAATGGTGCCATTTTGCCTACTTCCAAATATACAGTAGACAATTCAGACGCCCTTAACAGCACTTCAGGACTAGGGAGGAGACTTTTCCTTCTAACAGATTATGACGGCTTGCGACTAACGGTCAAAAACCAACTGACTGTGAAACTAAGTGTGGAAAAATACACTCGCTTTGAAAGTTCCGCTAATGTTCATGGGAAAACATCTTAATATGATTATCAGGAGATGATTCGCTTTGTTCTCTATTCCATACAGATTCTGAAATAACATTTTGATGTAAGAAACTCTACTTCAAAATATTCGTATCATGTTCATGTTTCAGACGATGACTTTACATTTTGTCTCAGACCAAATTTTTGTATACTTGTAGCAACTATGAAATAGAAAATGTTAATACCTGCCTTTCTGAAAAAACTATTTTTAAATGTAGAATAAATATGTAAATCCTAAAATACCGGATTGCATTAAAAAACCTACCATTGTGTTTAGAGAAATACGGTTGTACCTGCAGATGCCATAGTGAATTTCTACAAACTAAATTAAAGAAATAAACTTTGCATAAGTAATTCACACTATCTTTAAAAAGAGAATTTATATTTTTTTATTTTCTAATTTTTCTTCCACAACTTTAATTCATAATTTGGGATTATTACATAGTTCTTTTTTTTTTTTTTGCAGTACGCGGGCCTCTCACTGTTGTGGCCTCTCCCGTTGCGGAGCACAGGCTCCGGGAGCGCAGGCTCAGCGGCCATGGCTCACGGGCCCAGCCGCTCCGCGGCCTGTGGGATCTTCCCGGACCGGGGCACGAACCCGTGTCCCCTGCATCGGCAGGCGGCCTCTCAACCACTGCGCCACCAGGGAAGCCCTACATAGTTCTTTTAGTCACTAACTTTTAAAGTTATATTTTTATTTTCAAGAATGTCTTCAAATTACTCAATTATATATATATATCTTTTTTTATATTCAGCAATTGGGAGTATACTTTAATGTCTCTTACCCATGGAATATTACATGAGGTTTTTATACAGATATATATCTGTTTGTAACATGTAGTTCTGATGGAAGAAGTTATCTAAAGAAAGACATGGAAGCAAAGAAAAACTATGCAGGAAATGCAAATTGATTTATATATATAGTTGACCCTTGAACAAGTTAGGGGTTAAGGACACAGATCCTCCGTTACTCAATTATATTTTAAGTATACTCCAGTTGGATATAAAATATGTATTTGATCATTTACTTGGATTATGATTGTAGATGATGATCCCATTTTGCCTTTTTTCACTGGAGTTTCAAAGAAAACACTGATCAATACTTTTTTAAAAAAATTGTCATAGGGTTTAAACATGGAGCAATATATTTTTTAATTTTTTTCACCAATTTAATTTTTAAAATGTAAATGTTATTATTTTTTAAGATTAATTTTTAAAATTTCCTTATTCTTTTGTTATTTTTAAAGTAGCAATATAATCGTAGAATATTAGGATACTTGATCTAGAATCCAGACTGCTATATTTAATTGGTGCAATTTCACAAAACCGTATATACTGTTTAAAGTTTAAAAATAACCTAATGCCGTATTGCTTCATTATGTAACGCATAATGTTTACTTCACAACACAGAACACCTTATCACACTGAAAATTCTGGGCAATTATAGCAGCTCCTTCGTGATGTGCAGAAGACATTTAAAAAATTTTTTATAATACGTGGTTCACCATATTAGCCAAGAATGAAAAGTGCAGGCTTAATTGTGTAATTCTCGTAAGTATTGAAGTATGAGGTATTTTCCGTTAAAACAGCAGATCCCCAATTTTTCCCAGAGGATCCATTTCATCACCAGGTCCTTCCTTCTTTCTAGTTGTCTTGACAAGTCTGTTTATCTAAAGAGACTTAAGTGAAGATTATTTTTAATTTTATTGCTCATGTGTATGTACATATATGGAAATGACAGTTAATACCACTGCTACTCTGCTGTAGTATAAAATTCCAACAAAAGCAAAATGTTGACAGTTGGGGCGGTCTCGTCATTAGTGACCAAGTGGTAAGTACTGATGTAGAAAAATACATCATTAAAAAATAAATGTCTGTTAATGAATGATGAGCTTGAAGATATGCTGTGCTTAAAGGAATTCTACCCTATCATCAGTGACTACACCATTTCCACTAGACTTGTTTAGTATTGAAAATAGGATCCTCTTTCATGAATGATAAAGGGGATTCTCACTAAGGAAGAGACGTGGAGACTTGGGGGAGGAAGGAGCCTAACACGGGGAGAGCGTCGGAGGGGCAGCATGGGTGCAAAGGCTTGTCTTCAAGGCACTGAAAGGTGGCCATTGCGGCTGGTGTGCAGCGCCGGCCACTCCGGGTGGGAAGTGATGCTGCAGAGATCACAAGCGGCACTCCGCTGTGCAGGCAGCTGACGGAAGGTGTACTGGTGAACAAACCTGATAGAAAGTCAGGGAAGGATTTCAAGCAGGAGAGTGATACAGCTCCACTTACGTTTTGAAATACTTCCTCCAGCTTTTGAATTAGTGTTATGTGAGGTAAGACAGAGAATACACCCATTATTAGGAAGGCAAAGCTGCTTCAGAAAAAACATATCCAGGCACCACAATATTTTGCAGCAGTACTTAACAGATATTTTCAAAATCATGTAAAATTTTCCTGAGCACGAGTAAATATCTTAAATTACTTTAAGAAAAACACTATTCTCTTTTCCTGAATTAGTTTGCTTAGGAGGCTGGTGACTTTTACCTTTATTGTCAATATCATCAGCTTCTTCTGTTTGGAATTTAATTTTCATCTGTTTGAAATGTAAGCGCTCAGAATCCTCCTTGGACTCTTTCTTTGTTGTTCCTTTTTTTTTTTTTTAACATCTTTATTGGAGTATAATTGCTTTACAATGGTGTGTTAGTTTCTGCTTTACAACAAGGTGAATCAGTTATACATATACATATGTTCCCATATCTCTTCCCTCTTGCGTCTCCCTCCCTCCCACCCTCCCTACCCAACCCCTCTACGTGGTCACAAAGCACCGAGGTGATCTCCCTGTGCTATGCGGCTGCTTCCCACTAGCTATCTATTTTACATTTGGTAGTGTATATATGTCCATGCCACTCTCTCACTTCGTCCCAGCTTACCCTTCCCCCTCCCCGCGTCCTCAAGTCCATTCTCTAGTAGGTTTGTGTCTTTATTCCTGTCTTACCCCTAGGTTCTTCATGACGTTTTTTTTTCTTAGATTCCATATATATGTGTTAGCATACGGTATTTTTTTTTTCTCTTTCTGACTTACTTCACTCTGAATGACAGACTCTAGGTCCATCCACCTCCCCACAAATAACTCAATTTCGTCTCTTTTTATGGCTGAGTAATATTCCATTGTATATATGTGCCACATCTTCTTTATCCATTCATCTGTCAATGGACACTTAGGTTGCTTCCATGTCCTAGCTATTGTAAATAGTGCTGCAATGAACATTTTGGTACATGACTCTTTTTGAATTATGGTTTTCTCAGGGTACATGCCCAGTAGTGGGATTGCCGGGTCATATGTAGTTCTATTTTTAGTTTTTTAAGGAACCTCCATGGTGTTCTCCATAGTGGCTGCATCAATTTACATTCCCACCAACAGGGCAAGAGGGTTCCCTTTTCTCCACGCCCTCTGCAGCATTTATTGTTTGTAGACTTTTTGATGATGACCATTCTGACTGGTGTGAGATGATATCATTGTAGTTTTGATTTGACTTTGTTGTCCTTGATCTAGAAGTCTGTGTGTTTATTTTGTTTGGTGGAGAGTCATATTGATGTGATGTGATGTATTATTAAAGCAAATATATTTTACAGACAAATATATTTAGTACAAATCCAAGCACTGGCAGGTACTTACCCATATGATACTGTATGATGAGCATCCTAATCCCAGTTTTTTCTTCTACAAAATTATGATAATACATTCCAGGAAGGCTTGTTAATTATCTCCCCTGCAAACCTGCATAAATAACTCTTTACCAATTATTTCAAAAGAAAAATAAACTTTTTTTTTTTAAGATATGGGACCAAAAAAAAGGAAAAACAATGTTGCAACCAATTTGTATTCCCCAAGTTTCTCTTCTTGGTCACAAAGTAGGAAATTATCATGATTCTGACGTTTGTCTGCAGGGTAGACATGGTGGAAGGTTTGGAGCTAATGACCTCTTTATCACCTGTCCTAACTGGTTTTTGGGGACAGATGTTCCAATTAATTCATTTATGCAACACATGTGAATTGAGCATCTACCATGTGTGATTCTGTTCTAGGAAGTAGGCATACAAAATGAACACAACCCAGAAATTTTTCACGGCTTTTTCATTTTGGCAAAGAGGTTCAATAAAGTCAACAAATTAGATTAAAAGTGTGTCAAATGTCAATGAGTGGTGTCCTGGACAAAAACAACGTGATCCTTGGGGTAGAAGGTTCAGTTTTTGTTTTGTTTTGTTTTTTTGCGGTACGCGGGCCCCTCAGTGTTGTGGCCTCTCCCGTTGCGGAGCACAGGCTCCGGACGCGCAGGCTCAGCGGCCATGGCTCACGGGCCCAGCCGCTCCGCGGCGTGTGGGATCTTCCCGGCGCGGGGCACGAACTCGCGTCCCCTGCATCGGCAGGCGGACTCTCAACCACTGCGCCACCAGGGAAGCCCGAAGGTTCAGTTTTAAACTGGATGATCTTGTGGCAGATTGCAGATGGCTGCGCATTCTTTAGCACTCCTCCCATCCTGGCTTGGAGTCAGTTTCCCTACACTGGAGAATCTGCGCTTCCTGTGACTACTCTGACAGTACAGCGTGGCCCATTTCTGAGCTCAGCCTTTAAGAAGACTGGAAATGTTTGCTTTCTCTGTCTGGGAGCTCCTGCTTTGATAGAAGCCATCCATCATGCCTCCCCGTGCTGTGCGACAGCTTAAGTAGCCTCTGCGAGAGGCCACCGGAAATGAGATATTCCTAGGAAGTCCTCAGCTGTTGCAGGCGTGCTAGCTGGGGTGCTTGACGACACATGCAGGTGGAGGAACCAGCTCAATCAAAGAATCAGATGACTCCTGACCCCATTCATCTTTTGGCTGCAAGGGCTTGAATGATCCCACGTGAAAACTCTCCATCGGGGTCCAATAAACCCGTGCAACTATGAGAAACTGTAATATATTTTCGTCTTAAGCTAACACATCTTTGCGTTGGCTCATTAGGCAGCATAACCCCCAAAATAAACAAACGGCATTTGTTTGAACATAGGCCTGAGTGTTGTGAGGACGCAGCCATGCTGGTATCTGTGGTGACTGGCTCAGTCCTTACAGGGGAACGTGAGGGTTTTAACTGATCTCGGAACATCATCTGAACAAGGAAGATGTCTTCTGCAAACACCTCCCAGGTGTCTGCAGCTCAGACCAGTTTGGGGGCCCCACTTTTTTCCCTTCCAGGGATTGCTCTGATTGCACCTCAGAAACCTTTCTCCACCTGACGGCTCCCTCATCCTAAGGGCTTATTTCTCACAGTCGGAAGAGAATGGTTCTAATCATTACTGAAACAATTAACTTTTCTGCCTTAGGGAAGTGAGTTTAATTAATCAAAACATTCTTGCTAAGTCATGTTGACCAGTACAGATTGTTCTGTAATTAGCGATATATTTTTTTAAACTCTCAGTTGTAAATAATAATATTAAATGTCCATAATAAAAACATTTTTAAAAGGAAAATGTCATCATTCTTCTGGAAAATTCACTATACACAGGCTTTCACATACTTTTCAATACCAGCCCTCAATAATCATTTGAGAAATTACCCGTATGGAATTATACCCCCTTCGTAGGGTTACTGTGGAGATGACACCCATCAGTACATTAAAAGTCTTGGCACTGTTTCTGATGCATTGGAACCGTTCAAAAAAAATTCTTATTGATGTCATTTAGTTATAAACTGCATACTTTGTTTAATAATCTGTACAAAATTCCTAGAGTGAATCCTGCTTAATCCCTGTATTACATGTATATCTGGTTTATCAACTTGTTTTAAAGTAGGTTAGATATTTAATATGATTTTATATAATACTGCGTGGTTTCTGTATGCTGTTACATCTGTACATCAGAATCAGCTGAGGTACTTGATAAAAACAGCAAAGGTTTCAATGGAGGGGATCCTAGGATCTCTGTTTTTGAGAAAATCCCTGGCGATTTTGGTAGCCAGCCACAAATTTAGGAGGGTATAAAGAATATCTCCAAACTCTGCGTATTCTTTCCCTTCACCAAGATGTTCCTTTTAAAATTAGGAACTGATTTGTTTAAGCGTAGTACTGTAGCAATGACTAAAATATTTAAATTTAAAACCTGTTATGTGCGTTAGTATTCTTGATAATCCCACTTGGTCCTGCATTATTCAAATATTTAACTCTGTACTTTGTTTAGGCCAGGACTATATTTAAATAAATGTTAATAGCATTTCAATAATATTGGGGGATTATTTGAGCTATATTCTAAGAGGCTTTAAAAGTTTAGATGATGGGGCTTCCCTGCTGGCGCAGTGGTTGAGAGTCCGCCTGCCGATGCAGGGGACACGGGTTCGTGCCCCGGGCCGGGAAGATCGCACATGCCGCGGAGCGGCTGGGCCTGTGAGCCATGGCCGCTGAGCCTGCGCGTCCGGAGCCTGTGCTCCGCAACGGGAGAGGCCGCAACAGTGAGAGGCCCACGTACCACACACACAAAAAAAGTTTAGATGATGATGTCATTAATCAGAGGGTTAGTGTTAGAGATTCTGTTTGCTATAAACTTTACAGTATAAAAAATTCTTCACAAGCACAATTTTGAACTCTCACCTTATTGCTCATCTTTCGAGTATGCTACACTTCCCACCAAGGGCATTTTCCATTCGCTGAATAACTTTGAACTCCAAGGCCACTGCCACTCTTCCTGGTTTGTTGATGAATATGGTGATTCTGGCTGTG
Organism: Leucopleurus acutus; assembly: GCF_964270905.1. Classification (NCBI taxonomy): domain Eukaryota; kingdom Metazoa; phylum Chordata; class Mammalia; order Artiodactyla; family Delphinidae; genus Leucopleurus; species Leucopleurus acutus. Next base: position 5,946,669 of record NC_139163.1, read on the forward strand.
CTGACTGAACACGCACGACATCACAACAATACTAAATATTCAGGTAGAATATTCTTGGAAAACTTTGTGAAAAGGTGCAAGAAATTTCTGATTTTATTTCCCACTAGTATGTAGGCTTATTTGTTTCTCACTACTAGTAGGTAGAGATCATATTTTTTGTCACTCCTGTAGACTCAGGATGTAGAACTAGTAGGTGCTTAAAAACATTCACTGTATATTGATATAGTGATTCGGTGCCCGTGTTGCGAGCAAGACATGGAACGATGGAATGAGCATGTGAGATAAACCTAGTACAGTCCAGTCTTGACTTCACGGTGGCTATACTGTTTCCACGCACGGGACATGTTTCCTTGTATAATAGGATAAGAGAAAGTGAGGTTGTCTTCATGCCACTAAGATTTCCACAGACACTTAAGGACCCTAAGGCCAAATGGCATTGTTACAAGTCTTCAGAAATAGTCCTCTGAAAAGTCATCTGCTTTCCCTTTAGTGGATAACTTCCCATCTCCCTCGTCTGACGATGGCTTTGTCTAAGACACTCGTTTCCATGACCCCACTTGCTGTAATGGGAAGAGCCACACATCCAGTCCCAGGCCTCTCTTCTTCTTGGTATCGCGTGGCTGTAGGGGAAGCAGTGGTGTGTGTGTGTGTGTGTGTGTGTGTGTGTAACCAGCCCATGAAGAAAAGTCCTGTCCATCTAGAGATGCGCGATCTTCAATTCTAGAGTCGATGTACTGTTTCATGGTATTTGATGATTGGCTGGGTAGTCTTCATTTTCTCTGGTTTTCTTGTTGGACGTCATTCTCTTTGAAGGTCGAAATTGGACTTCATCTGATCTTCTCAGCTGCTCATCGTTTCTGTCCAATTTCCGTCTCCATCTTTTTGTTCTTTGACATAGATTTTCTTTGTCTTCTAGCCCATCCATTAAATCTTAAACTTCTGCCATCATATTCTTACTTAATAAGAGCTTTTAATTTTTTGCAGTTACCTATGTTTAGCATCCACTCTTACTTCAATAATACAGTGTGTTTAATTATATCCTAGGGGAATATAGGAACGTGTGTGTGCGCGCACACGCACGTGCGTGCATGCTGCCTGCTTTGCCTCTCGTATCTCTGAGCTCCCTTTGCGTTTATTTAGCTTTGTTTCCTTCTTTCAAGTTGGAGGTGTTCCTCAAATACCTAGTGATCTTTTGTTGTCCCTTTGTAATAAACAGTGAACTCGCAGCAGTATGGTCGACTAAAAAACATAGAAAACTTTGCTTTTGTAAAGCAGTTTAAATTGTGGAATTAATATGTGTGTGTATTTAAAATATACATATTTAACATGCAGATATAACTAAAATATATTTACTTATGTAAGTATACATTGGTACACTTGCAAGAGAGTAAGCAGAGTCCTCAGAAGCCAAAAATAAAGTTAAAGAGGAGTTCAAAGGGATAAGCAAGGTAGCTTTGCGCTAACGGCAGGCTCTGTGGTCACCTTGATGTTCTGGTCTTCTTGGCTTTACGTGTGATGTCCTGGAAGCAGGGATTAGGGAACAGCCGAGTTCCTAGACAGGGAATCAACTTGAGATATACAGTACAACATCCAGGACTCTAAAAGTCTTTTGCAGGAGCCTAAACCATGAAAAAAAAATGAGATGAAACAAAAAATAAACAGAATAGCAATGATGACAAAATTTCTGTGTAGGACAGAAGAAAGTGACCTGTCCTTTACCTTGGGTGGGTTGAGGAGGGCAAATGTTGCCTCAGAATCTGAGACAGCTCACAGGCCAGGTTTCCTGTGAGTTTGTGACCTTAATTTCTGCTATCTTTAGAGACTGAGAAACTCAAGTCTAAGTTTTGACCTAAAGGAAATCATCATAAATTCCAAAAGACTGCTGCCCCGTAAGCCATTTTCTCTACATAACAACCGTGCAATTAAGATACAGACACAAAACACGCCAAAAAAATAGAAAAAAAGCCTCATGTATTTGGAAACTAAAAAAAAAAAAAATTCAAAGAAAACAAATATATAAATAAATTATGTTTCAGAAACAAATCACAATAGGCTTTAGAAAATTCTTATAACTGGACAACAATGAACAGTTTGCAAATTAGAACTTGTGGAACTCACTCAAGCAAACTTAGAACGGAACCTTATCTCTTTAAATGTTTGTATTAGAAAAGAAGAAAGACTAAAGATTAATAGCTCAGCATCCATCTCAAGACATGACGAAATGTAGAGCAAAATACTCCCATAGAAAGTGAAAACAAAAGAGGTAATTTAAGAACAGAAATTAAAGGACTTCCCTGGTGGCACAGTGGTTAAGAATCCGCCTGCCAATGCAGGGGACGCGGGTTCGAGCCCTGGTCCGGGAAGATCCCACCTGCTGCGGAGCAACTAAGCCTGTGCGCCACAGCTACTGAGCCTGTGCTCTAGAGCCCGTGAGCCACAAGTACTGAGCCCACGTGCCACAACTGCTGAAGCCCACACGCCTAGACCCCATGCTCCGCAACAAGAAAAGCCACCGCAATGAGAAGCCCGTGCACTGCAACGAAGAGCAGCCCCCGTTCGCCACAACTAGAGAAAGCCCACACGCAGCAAGGAAGACCCAATGCAGCCAATAAATAAGTAAAAGGGTAACTTAAAAAAAAAAAAGAACAGAAATTAAGGAAGCATAAGGTAATCATGCAAAATGAGTTATTTGAAAAGAAGAATAATATTGAAAACCCATTGGCATTACTTATTACAATAGCCATTAAGGCTATTGCCTAAGCATTTATGGACCCCTGTCCTGTGCAAACATGGTAGAATTGCACTTTTTGTTCTGTGCGGTTGAGGGGAGGCATGTGACTTTCTAGGCATTGGATTGCGAGTAGAAATAGCACTATCATTGCAGCCCTGGGTATTTGTCAGAGTGAGACTTTCCTGATGTTTTTAATTCTGATGTGACGACTGGCAGTGCTCAAAGTAACATCCCCTTCATCAGCCTGAGTTTCTGAATGGTCAGAGAACCCCACTACTAACCTTGGATGGAAATATTATCATCTGATTGAAAAATAAAATGTGACATTTGAAGTCACTGATTTTTTGGGGTAGCAAACGTAGAACAAAACCCATGCTATGCTGACTGATGCACTTTAAGAATAGAGAAAGAAAAGAGAGAAAGAGGAGGAAAGAGAGGTGGGGTCAGAGAGGATAGAGGAAGGAAAGAAGGAAAGAAGGGAGGGAATTGAAATCATCAGGGAAAACAAAAGGAAATATATGCAGGTGATGAATAAGTTAAAAATACTATAAAAGTTACATAAAACTTCATCATAAGTTTTAAATCTTATAATAAGTTTACAAATGCCTACAACACTGAACTTATTAGCAAACAACAGACTTAAGAAGAAATAGAAAATTTGATTAGTTCTGTAACTAATTAGATCAGTGAACTTCTTCCCGTAAAGTACACAAGTGGCCTGGATGGTTTTACCGGCTGGTCCTACCAAATATTTCTTATGCAGCTAAACCTGATGGGAACAACTCCAGGGTGTAGAAAAAGGAGCTCACCTTACCAGGCTTAGTATACACTTGATTTCAAAGCAAGAAAGCAAAAATTAGATGCCAGTCACATTCATTAACATCCCTGTCCTAACCCACTGCATTTTTCATCTCATCATCTCATCTCATGTTCTTTTGTTTCAGCTTCAATCTATTTTACTGCCCCTGACTTCTTAGATTTTCCTCAAATAAGCTACACACACACCTGCCTCAGGACATTCACATGCACTTTTCCTCTGTTGGAAACCCTCTGCACCCAGAGAGTCTCCTGCCTGCCTCCTTTACCTCCTTCCCACCTTTTAAAAAACGTCATCTCAGGGCTTCCCTGGTGGCGCAGTGGTTGAGAGTCTGCCTGCCGATGCAGGGGATGCGGGTTCGTGCCCCGATCCGGGAAGATCCCACATGCTGCAGAGCAGCTGGGCCCGTGAGCCACGGCCGCTGAGCCTGCGCGTCCGGAGCCAGTGCTCCGCAACGGGAGGGGCCACAACAGTGAAAGGCCCCGGTACCGCAAAAAAAAAAAAAAAAAAAAAAATGTCATCTCAGTTATTCCTTCCCTGAATTATTCCGATATTCCTTACCCCTCTTTCATGTTTTGCTTTTCTTTGTACTTTTCACATTCTCACATAAATTACTTCTGCATCTTGTTTATTGTCTGTTTCCCACCTCTAGAATGAGAGCAGCAGTTTCTTTTTTTATTAATTCCACAGTTCCAGCAATTAGTGAAGTTCCTGGCACCTGGTGAGGCCCTGATAGCTATTTGTGGAATGAATCGATACATACAAAAGCATTGAGCAAAATGTTAGCATGACAAATTCAGCAATGTATTAAAAAATACAGTATGACTCAGTTGGAATTTTCTCAGGAATACATTTAGTGGAAAATTGAAAAAAACATTGAAATGGCAGGTAAAAAGAAAAAACATAAAATTATTTCAACAGAAGGGGAAAAGCCTGTTATGGAATTCAAAATTGAAGAGACCTTCTATAACCAAGAAACCAATAGCGAACATCACACATAATGGTAAAGGAACAGAGTGAAGTGAAGAGAAAGGTCAGTAAAAACGTATAAATAATGAACAGTAAGAGACAAAGCTCAAAATTTTCACAGATGGGATGATTATCAACACAAACTTAAACTAATTCCCAGAATCAAAATAATTCATAGGATCAAAAAAAGAATTTTGCAAAATTTCTAGATGCAAAATCAGTATAAAAATACCAATCAGGGGCTTCCCTGGTGGCGCAGTGGTTGAGAGTCTGCCTGCCGATGCAGGGGACGCGGGTTTGTGCCCCGGTCCGGGAAGATCCCACATGCCGCGGAGCGGCTGGGCCCGTGAGCCATGGCCGCTGAGCCTGCGCGTCCGGAGCCTGTGCTCCGCAACGGGAGAGGCCACAGCAGTGAGAGGCCCGCGTACCGCAAAAAAAAAAAAAAAAAAAAAAACAGAACCCCAATAAATTGTGGAATCAGACAAACTGTTTCTAAAATGTATATGTTAATGCAATAGAGCCATCCGCGAATAGCATGATACACATAAGAAGATGACCAAGTTTGGGGAATTTTCTCCACCACAAACCAAGACAGATTCCAAGGCCTGGGGATAGACCAATAGACAATAGACCAATGGAACAGAATAGAGAGCCCACAAACAGACTCAGACCTCTGTGCATACTTGATAATGACAAAGGTGATATGGTAGGTTGGAAGAGAAAGAATCAACTCATTGGTAAACGATGTTGGGAAAAATTTATCAGTGAATACATTGTCAGTCTCTTGTCAGTCTCTCTTCCAGGATCTGCCATTGTGTTGGCCTCTCTTCTCAGTTCTCTGTCTCTCAGGCTCTCTTTCTTGTTATTTAAGGTCTTTTTCCTTTATTTATTTTGGTGCACTTTGTGGAGTGAACAAGGCTTGTGTTTATTTCACAACGTTTAAATGAAAGCAAATTAAGCACATATCTCATTTTAAAAAAACGTAGACTATCTCAAGAGCTTTTATTTTCTTTGAAATTTTCAGACACGTTGCAGAGTGTGTTGAAAAGAAAGTCTCGTAATTTCTTTTTTTTACGTGAAAGTAAAAGCATAGTATTAAGTCACTGTGAGAAAATACGGGAACTGGATTTGAGAAATGCTTCTTTGTGTATACAGGTAGGTCTATGGCATGTAAATTCTGGGTTCAGTATTTCAACCACCAGCTCTATTTGAGAATCAGTCATCATATCTAATATTGAAAATGTTTCCTGTGCAAAGTAATTGTATTGTTTTTAATAGAGAGTTTTCTCAAGCAAGGTATTTTCTCCAGTGCCAGCATTCCACTTATTATACTTTCACTGATATTCATTTAATGGAGTGGTTTCTCATTTGAGGTGCAGTAAAAACATGGTGATGGGTGGCAGCAGAGTCCTCAGCCTTAAAAGATTATTGTTGAGAGCATATCCTGGACCCCGGAGCTCGGTTGCTATGGTAACTCTGCAGCTCTGCCAAGGCTGGTCCTCACTGTGGGCGGAAAGAAGCTCCCCTGCCAGCAGCTACGTGGGATTCTGGCAGCTGGAGGGAGTACTGTGAAATGGTGCGCTGCTTCCCCCGATGGGAGTTCTGAGAGCCTTCTTTAAAATCCAACAGCAACTCGGGACCGCGGAAGAGTGAGGGCAGTTAGGATCCAGCCCATTCTGGTACAAAATGTGCCTGATGAGGTGCTTGACGTTTCTTACTTTGAGTAAAAGTTTTGCAGAGGATCAGGACTGAAATGGAAAGATTCTAGCCTGACCCGGTAGTAATGGAGCCTTAGAGGAATTTGTGCTTATCCGTAGGGGTAATATAATCCTGAGGGATTTAAGGGACAGCATTTAAATAGAAAGTAAAAGAAACATTTCTATTTAATTTGGAGATCTTGGGGCTTCCCTGGTGGCTTGGTGGTTGAGAATCCACCTGCCGATGTAGGGGACACGGGTTCGAGCCCTGGTCCGGGAAGATTCCCACATGCCGCGGAGCAACTAAGCCCGTGCACCACAACTACTGAGCCTGAGCTTTAGAGCCCGCGAGCCACAACTACTGAGCCCGCGAGCCACAACTACTGAAACCCACACGCCTAGAGCCCGTGCTCTGCAACAAGAGAAGCCACGGCAATGAGAAGCCCACGCACCGCAACAAAGAGCAGCCCCTGCTCGCCGCAACTAAAGAAAGCCCACGCACAGCAACGAAGACCCAACGCAGCCAAAAATAAATAAAATAAATTAATTTATATATAAAAAAAGGTCATCATAATTTGGAGATCTTAAACTCATTTAGAAATGCCTATTAACTCAGGCTTGTCAATTTGGGTTTTCTCAGTATTGAAATTTATCTCATGTTTTTCTAAATTTAAAAAGCAATATTCAGTTAAAGCTATACTTAATGCTATAGAATACAACACGAATATATAGTGTCCCCTCCCACCGCACATATATAGTCTAAGTAACTAAGCTTGCTTGCATGGAGGCTAGTATTGGTCCAGCTAAACCACAGTAGAGAAAACATGGAATAAGCAGAAAGTGACTCTGAATTAGTAACAAAATTAGTCAGAAATCCTCGATAGCAGTTTGGTGACCATCAGTGGGCTTACCACTTCATTTGCTCCTGAGCCATTCTCGTTCTGATTTTATCTTTAGTCTGTTAAAAGCTTTAAGTGTAGGATCAGCAAAGGTAATTCCTATCTACGAATTTGGTGTTTGGACTCTTCCCCTGTATATTTGACTCCTACTCTTAAGGGTTTTGTTGGATACTTTCATCTGGGTTTGACACCTCAGTGTCTGCAGTAGAAAGTCCTCACTCTTAGATTCTTGAAAAATAGGGAGGAAATCACAAAGGACTGGGATTTGAGATCATGGGGCTGTTTGGGGCACTTGCCAAAGTTAGGAGTAACTCTTCTTTGGGTTGGTACCAATTTTAGTTTTTCTCTTTATTTTTAAATGATCAGTAAGATGAAAATTTTACAGCATGGTGAGACAGAGACTAGTCCAAAGATTTTTCTGCTACCCTGTTAATCTCCACTCGAAACTGTGTTCAGTGACATTCAGATACTACACACAGTGTCTCACCCATCTGCCAGTGAGATTTCTTCCTATCACGTGAAGTGTCAAGCTGTTCTAACCTTTTCTACTTCCCCACATTGTGTGTGTGTGTTATGTGTGTCGGGGGCAGAAAGTTCAGGAAATGATTCTTCCTATGCAAGCAAGAGCTACGGAAGTGGGGTGGTGTTCACACTTCTTTTTAACCTCTCCTGCGACAGACGAGATGATCCATGATTCTTTTAAGAAAGTTAGTTAAATGATCAATATTACAATAGCAGACTAGCCCATCTTCCGAATGTAAAGTTACTTCACACAGGAACTTTGCAGTCACTGCATGTTTCAGATATTGCTATAAACATATATGCATTATTGATAAAACACACTAGAGACTGTCATACAGAGTGAGGTAAGTCAGAAAGAGAAAAATAAATATCATATATTAACGCTTATATGTGGAATCTGGAAAAATGGTACAGACGAACTGGTTGGCAAGGCAGAAATAGAGGCATAGATGTAGCGAACAAAAGTATGGACACCAAGGGGGGAAAGTGGCGGGGGTGGGAGTGGGGGTGGTGGGATGAACTGGGAAATTGGGATTGACATGAAGACACTAATATGTATAAAACAGATAACTGATAAGAACCTGCCCAAAAAATAAACAATAGCCGTATTTTTTTCAGGGAAACACAGATCTTTCCATGACTTAATTAAGTACAATACCTAACAATCCATTTTCCAATATCATTTGTTATTTGTTTCTGAAGAAAGAAAAAGTCAATCACACGGAGAGAGCTTGAGAAGTTTCAGCATTATAAAAGAAAGTTTGATCAAAAATTTGCAAAAGGAGAGAAGTAGGAGGAAATCTTTGGAATAGGATATGTGTGGGGAAGCAGCGAAGGACAGAGGTGGACAGAAGTAAAACAGATCACATAGGCGTTCCTCTTAGTTGTCAGCCTCTAGTCTAAATGTTCCTTTCTCACCAGTGTCTGGCAAATAGTATCTCATATTTCTTATTGCAAAACATATATACTCAAACATTTCTAGTTAATCCCTTAGAAGAAGATGCCTAACAGCTGACTGACTAGAAAATTCGGATCCTTATTTTGAATATTAACAACCAAGGTTATCTGATGTTTCAGACTAGTTGAAAGCCACCTTTTGAAAATGAAGGACTAAAATGATGAAACTTCAAAAAGCAAAAGTAATTACTGTGGCCAATTTTTGGAAACCATATTACAACACAGTAATACTTAATATTAATAATAGTTAAAATTACATCCAGTGATGGTAGATGTAACATTTACTGAGTAGTGACTCTGTGTCATGCACTATTTTATTTTTTTTATTAATTTTTATTGGAGTATAGTTGATTTACAATGTTGTGTTAGTTTTGGGTGTACAGCAAAGTGAGTCGGTTATACATATACATATATCCAGTCTTTTTTAGATTCTATTCCCATATAGGTCACTACAGAGTATTGAATAGAGTTCCCTGTGCTATATAGCAGGTTCTTATTAGTTATCTGTTTTATATATAGTAAAGTGTATATGTCAGTCCCAATCTCCCAATTTATCCCTTCCACCACCCTTTCCCCCTTGGTAACCATAAGTTTGTTTTCCACATCTGTGACTCTATTTCTTTGTAAATAGGTTTATTTTTACCATTTTTTAAGATTCCACAAATAAGCAATATCATATGATATTTGTCTTTCTCTGTCTGACTTCCTTCGCTCAGTATGACGATGTCTAGGTCCATCCATGTCACTGCAAATGACATTATTTTTTATGGCTGAGTAATATTCCATTGCATATATGTACCACATCTTCTTTATCCAATCATGCACTGTTTTCTGTATTAACTCATTTAATGCTCACAAGAACATTTGAGGGAAAGCTTTACTGTAACCTTCTTTACTGTCACCTTCAAATGTTGAATTCAAAAGAATAAACTTGCCCCAAAACACACAGTGGTGGAGTCAAGATTCTAACCCTTTCCAGGTCTCTCTTTTCTACTCTGACAGTATCTTACTGAGTTGGGAAGGAAGGACTTCTCTGGTTTGGGGGTAGAAGAGGAAGCCCTCAGCAGAAGTAATCATTCTCCTGTCTGTGGAGCATGGGATTATCATTAAGAAACTTGATTTTTATACCTTCCAGGACACTCTAGGACTTGATTTACATGGTTGACCTGATGTCATCTATAAATGCAAATATGTTTTCCATAATGCTTAAGTTTGGAAAAAAGTTCAATAAGATTAATAAAAATACGAATTTCTAACTTTCTTCCTGTTGGACTTTTGCAGGGTGTTTTGAGTGCTGTATTAAATGCCTGGGAGGCATTCCTTATGCCTCTCTGATTGCCACCATCCTGCTCTACGCTGGAGTTGCCCTATTCTGCGGCTGTGGTCATGAAGCTCTTTCTGGAACTGTTAACATCCTGCAAACCTACTTTGAGATGGCCAGAACTGCGGGAGATACGCTGGACGTCTTTACCATGTAGGTCATCTGGTATCACTTGTTATTTTGAGAATGTATGTGCACATTGCTGTGTGTTGAATAAATAGGGATCTAGAGTTAAGCGAGGCAGTGTTATATAGAAGAAAAAGTACTCTTAGGGTATATACGTGAGTCAAAAGGACACTGACCCTTACCATGAAAACAGGAAGGTACACAGCAGAAGATCAGAGGCCAACTTAATCTGGACTTAATTTGTGTTTTAATTTGCCTGTAAAGTTTTATCCAACATTCAGTTACCATTAAGTGGAATACTTGCATTTCTCTCGCTCTTCTAATTTGAGCAGAGGCTGTTCTAGCAGAATAGAACAGAATATAGAATCAGAGCCAGGTATAAGTGTATACTCTGCTTCTGATTCTAGGAAAATCACCCAAACTCTGTGGCTACTCCCAACTTTTAAAAAATTTTAACTCAACCATGGGTGTGATATCATCATTATTTCCTGCCTCCTAGAAATGATGTGACTACCTAAGTGGACATTTTGAAAGGGTCTTATCGACTTCTGTAAAATGATAAACATAAGAAATATTGAGCACCTTTTTACAAGCACCAATTATGCTTAAAATATACATTTTACCCATAAATGTAAACTCCTGGGATCACTAAACTATGGTGATGTTAATATTTTTTTAAAAAAAACATAATTCAAACATAGTCTGGAAGTAGAAAAGAGTTTAGTGTTCAAGTTTCAGTCCCATATTGCCTAAGTTTCCAGAGAGCAAAATTTTAAGATTGAATTACAGAGGAATTTTTTTTCCAAATAAATTCCCAATTCGGGTTATTTATTCAGTGATTTCTCGCCCACAAAAAGAAAATAAATTATTTACTCACTTTATTTTATAATCTCAGCTGATAGTAAACTTTCTATTGTATTGTGTGTTGCCCGTACAACTTCTTAAATCTATTTCATGCTTCTGGATACTATGTGATTATAATGTTTTTCACGTTGCTTTATTTTGTTATTCTCAATAAATTCAACACTTCTTAACTGATACATACTTCTTTCTGGCATAAGATGCTTCTAGAGTTACAAACCGGAGCGGTCGTATGGCTGGTTAGGGTGACGGTGCATTTTTGCTCTTACCACTTCCACGAAAAGAGGTTAATCACACTTCTTATTCACCCGGGGCAATTCCTTCTGACAGGGTAAACTATAAGCTAAGACCCTAATCTAAGACAACCCTTGGTCACCCTGGACACCATTCTAGATGGAAGATAGCTTTTCTCCAACTCCAGTATCAGAGGATACATCGTATTTCTAAATTTTTAAAATAATCCATCAGCTGCAGTCAGATCGTCTTGAACACAGTATTGCTCATAAACTGTATTTGTTATTTTATTCATTAATGTTGCTGAGTTCCATGAAAATGAGAAGTGAAAAGAGATGCACGTTTCTATCAAGTAATAGAGCAAGAATTCCCTCCTTGGGGGCTGGAGGGCACGTTCCCAGGGACATAGAGATAGCAAAATTTTTAGGAAAAAGAAAGTTGAAAAATTTTATGTTTATCTAAAATATGTTGGCACTTAAAATTTGAGCGATATTGGTTGTAAAATAAGAAATATAGGGCTTCCCTGGTGGCGCAGTGGTTGAGAGGCCGCCTGCCGATGCAGGGGGCACGGGTTCGTGCCCCGGTCCGGGAAGATCCCACGTGCCGCAGAGCGGCTGGGCCCGTGAGCCATGGCCGCTGAGCCTGTGCGTCCGGAGCCTGTGCTCGGCAACGGGAGAGGCCACAACAGTGAGAGGCCCGCGTACCGCAAAAAACAAACAAACAAACAAAGAAATATAACAAACTAAGTGTATCACACACACACACACACACACAGTGATTAAGAGGAGGTGGATGTTGATTAGCCACTCAGATAAGAAGTTAAATTATTTAAACATAGTCCCTAACTTGGAAGCATCAGTTTATTTCATCAATGTCACTGATAAATGGAAATGAAGAATTATTAGCAAATTTGCAAAATCATGGGAAAAAAGAGATGAGGGAATGATATCACTTATATTTCCCAATGTAACTTTATTTTACAAATTAGTTCCAAAAATTTGGCGTTATTCACTAAATGAAATTTTTTTAAACCCATAGTAGACAGTTCACCAGTTTCCATTGAATCAGTTTCTAGCATGAATTGATCCTTGAGAGTTTATGAGTGACAGTCATCATTTGGAATATAATTAAACTATCTGAAAATGCTTTGGATTATTGCAGGTTAGTTTGCAGAGAGCCTGTAGACAATGACTGCATGAATATACTTTAATGTGCTAATACTGACATTTTCTTTTCAGTTTTATCTCAGCCTACACTGGACAAAATACGTTTTCACTGTGCATTATTTTAAGCTACCACAGATGTCCTTAAAATCTACAGATTCTCTATATTTAGGCTACATCCAAATTGCTACCTTTAGTTATAGAAGTTTATAAGAAATCATAAGCCTAGTAACTGGCATGGGGTGATTGTATAAATCGATCAGAAACCAATTGTCAGGATGTTTATTTAACATTTAGACAACCGGCCTTAATAGATCACAGACCTCGACTACAGCTCTGAAGGGTAGTGAATGTGGGAGTTCAGCAGAGAAATCAGAGATCATATACTTAATTTGGAACTTTTATCTTTGGTCTCTTATATTGGGAGTTAAATGTGAAATCAGTAATGCATCTTTGGCATGGGAAGCATACCATTTTCATTGGAATGAAAGCAAGTGCTCAAATTATCTCTCTTTTCATATTTCAAATAACTAAAATTCCTTATCCTAGACCCCGTGGAGCTACCAAATGAATTAAGACTCCCTGTCGGCAAATGGTTCGTGAAACCACAGAGGGAAGGTGTGTACAGATAACTACCGGGTCTGATGAGTACCAAGCGGTACCTTCCAGTCACGTAGCAGTTGAGAGGAAGGTAGCGTTTACTCTATGGGGGCTGCCTTACAGGGCTGTTAGCGGACTCCATACGGTGAGGGGCAAAGGGGAAGTAAAATCAGGACTTGGGACGCAGAGTGAGTGAGAGACGCGACTGCAGGCAATACAGCTTCCTTGAAAATAAGCTAAGGTAAGTTTGGAGAAGAATGTGTAAGAGTGATTCTGAAGAAAAGACTTGTTGGCCAACTTTAGTAATTTACAGGGTCTATGTCTTGTCTCCATAGTTCTCAGGCTTGATTCAACCAAATTAAGCGCTCCTACCTCATATACTTATAAAGGAAAAGAAACCTGTTCTCTGGGTGTGTGAACGAAGAGATAAAACGAATTGCCTAAGACCCCGTCTTCCACCCAAGGTCCTCAGGACTCCCTTCTTTGTCTCAGCTTCTCTCTCTGTCTCTCCACCGCATCTCTCCTCGTAAATATATACACACACCTGTCTCCACGTGGTCAATATCCAAGTCTACAGGGGGACATAGGAAGGGCAAACACACTGGAATATGCCTACTCCATTTCATTAATCATCTTTCCAGCGTGTAAAACTTACTTCTCATAAATAAGTTTGCAAATAATCTCTGTTCTCATGTGATCTATATTTTATTTTATTATTATTTTTTTTTCGGTACGCAGGCCTCTCTCTGTTGTGGCCTCTCCCGTTGCGGAGCACAGGCTCCGGACGCGCAGGCTCAGCAGCCATGGCTCACGGGCCCAGCCGCTCCGCGGCACATGGGATCTTCCCGGACCGGGGCACGAACCCATGTCCCCTGCATCGGCAGGCGGACTCTCGACCACTGCGCCACCAGGGAAGCCCTGTATCACAATTTTAATGCCCAGTGTCATGCTTCCTAAAGTCTGTTTGTCCCTGGACACACCCTACTTACCATAACACTCTTACTGACTTACTCTTTGACTAGAGTAGGTGGGCACCTGTAGTGTCAGACTGGATTAGAATTCAAAGACCTGATTTCTGTTCTCTTTTCTAAAACCTAGGAATACGGCAACTCTAGAAAAAATATTTACAAATGAGAACATGATGATTTCATTCTATGAATATTTGAAGGGCTATCAAGGAAAAGGAAATTTGCTTTGTTCTTTGTGGTTCAAAGAGAGAGATTTGGGTGAAGGGATTTCAATGTGTAGGGAAAGAGTTTTTGTCTCAGAATACAGAACATTTCTACAGTGTTCTTGTTTTCAAATATTCAGATTTTTTTCAGGTCAATCTTTTGTCTGGTTTGTCTTTTAATGAATTCATTTACTCAGCAAAAAATACAGGGTTATACCATGTGCCAATCACTGTGCTAATCTTTAGGGATAAAAAGTAAAACAAGACAAATTATTTTTCCTCTCGTACTGACATAGGAAAGATATGTCAGCAAAGTACCATCCACGTTAGACTCAGCAGATATGAATCAGGTAGTGGTAGTTAGTACTTGAGCTGATTTCTAGGATGCATCAGGTTAATGAAGTAGAGACAGTTGAGGAGCTACAGTAATTAATACTACATGGCATTGGCACAGACATACATACAAGTACTTGTAAAGTACTTATATGTACTTATAAGTACATATAAAAGTATGTTCCTACTCTAGTTTTCACCAAAATTTTTTCAGGTGGATTTAAAGTTAAAATTTAAGAGTAAACTAATTTGTGAAAGCTAGAAGAAAATACAGATTTAAGATTTTACTTTTTATGGGGCAAGAAGTATATAAGCAATATAAGAAATCACAAGGGAAAAAATATATAGATTTGACATAATGTAAATTAAATTTTACTCATTAAAGTATTATAAAAAATTAAAAGGTGTGCAAAAGCTGAGCAATATATTTACCACTTATATAACAAGATTTCCTAATTTTGATAAACAATAGATTCAACAAAAAGATACATATTCTAGTAAAAAAATTGGCAAAATATAAAGACATATTTCTTAGAGAATACAGATGATTAATAGCTTGTAAACATATGTTCATCCACACTGCTAAACCAAGAAAATTAATTAAAATGATAATACCATTGCTTTTTAACTAGTTATTAGAAGAATTGAATGGTAATACTCAGTATTGGGAAACAGACGATAAGCCCTCTTCCTCATTATCAGTGCATCTTTGTTTTGGCACAAACTTTCTGGACACCATTTTCACAATACATGCCTTAAAAATTTCTAGGAATTTATGCCAGGGAAACAACCTACACCGCCCAAAGATTTATCCTAAGTGATGTTTGTAATAATGATGCGAAGCTTCCTGTTACTGCTGTAACAAATTACAACAGACTTAGTGCGTGAGAAAAACACATTTATTAATTTTTTACAGTTCTGGAGGTCAGAGGTCTGAAATGGGTCTTACTGGGCTTATTGAAATGGGGTCAGATCAAGGTGTTGGCAGGACTGCACTCCATCTGGAGGCTCTAGGGGAGAATCCGTAGTTTTACTTGTTGCAGCTTCCAGGAGCCACCTGCACTCCTTGGCTCGTGGGCCCCTTTCTTCTTCAAAACCAGCAGTGGAGCATCTTCAGACTTCTCTCTGAATCTGACCCTGACTTTCCTACACCTCTCTTTCATGAATTATTAGGACCCTGTGATTATATAACACAGGATAATCTCTGAATATCAAAATCATTAATTCAATCACATTTGCCAAGTCCCATTCAACAAGACAGCATATTCATAGGTTCCGGAGGTTACAGGCAGACATCTTGGGAGCGGCGTTATTGTTCCTACCACTGAGCAAAAGCAGAGAAGTGGTAAAACATGTCAAACCTTCAAATAATAGACTGTACCAAAAAAATATCCTGATACAACTGTGTAATAGTATCATGTAGTTAATTGTAATTCATATAAAAAAAATTGGGAGAAGAAACAGTGAAGAGTCTGTTTTTCCGGTTTTATTTTCATTTTTCTCTGCAATGAATACAGATTGCTTTTAAAATCAGTAAAACAGTGGTTTACAGAAACATCGTCAAATTTGAAAGTTTGCATTTAGAAAGGAGGTTAAGTGCTTTCATTTTTTCCTTTAGAAGTAAGGTAATACGGATTCTTACTTTGCAAAGCAAAAGTAGTACAGTGAAGGTAAGGCTTCTTCTGATTCTCTGCTGTTTGATCCTACAGTGGACACATTATCAGTGACTTCATTACCAGAGGGTTTTTATTACTGCATTTTGTTGACGTATCATTGACAGGAAACTCATCTTTACAGAGAATAAGAGTTTAATTTTCCCAATATCATATTTGAAATTCTTTGTTAAATTCATATATTGCATGTTTACAAGAAAGAGTACTTTTTGTGATAAAACAGAGGGATTCAAGCCAATAAGATCATGACAATTTAAATTGTATTATAATTTAAATATTTTGATTATTTAATTTTGAAATCCATTTTGGAATGTAACATTAGAAAATGTCCATCCTCAGATTGTTGGAAGAAAAACTTTATGTAAGAGTTTTTGAATGTCAAGAAATTAACATTCAGCTTCAAGAAAGTATAGCTTGTGGCAGGCTGAAATAATGACCCCCAAAGATATCCAGAACCTAGTCCCTGGAATCTGAGATTTACTTTATATGCAAGAGATTTTGAAGTTGTGATTAAGGATCTTGAAGTGCGGTGATCCTCCTGGATTACCCAGCTGGGCCCTAAATCTAAGCACAAGTAATCCTCATAAGAAGGCAGTAGAGAAATATTTGTCCAGAGAAGAAGGCATTGTAACTGCAGAAACAAGGCGCTATTTACTGGCTTCACTAGGCAAAGGATGCAGCTGCAGCTCTAGAAGCTGAAAAGTATAAGGACACTCTGCCCTAGAGTCTCTGGAAGAAGTGAGGCTCTGCCAGCCCCTCGATTTCAGCCCAGTGACAGTGATCTCAGACTTCTGACCTCCAGAACTGTAAGGAAAGAAACGTGTGTCAAGCCACCAAGTTTGTGGTAATCTCTTAGAGAGACCATAGGAAATGAATCAACAGCTATACCTCTTTACACCAGTACTTACTACCAGGTATTCTTACAGTGTTTGAGCTCAATTTCAGAAAGATAAAAGCAAAGGGTTTGTGATTGCTATGTAATTGCCATCAATAATTTGCAGTTATACTTTAGTGTAAATAACCAGATGATGTACACATGAACTTTAATTGAATTAAACATGAATTTGGAAGGAGTAATGTCATCAAGGTGGTGATAGGAAGTCCCAATGCGTGTTCCCACAGAGAAACACCGATTTATCAGTGATATACAGACCAAAATACTTTCATTCCTTTTATTAAGAAGTTGCAGTACCCCCAGACAAACACAAAGTGAGAACAGTCACGTTGAATTGGGTAAGATGGCCAATTTCACTTTACCTGCATCAGTCCCTAACCCCAAACCAGGGCCAGGTGAGAATGCCCTGGATCGTGACTTCTCCTTTGTGGGGAAAGAGAAGATTGGAGCATTCATCCAACGTTCTGGCTTTCCTGAGGGCTGCCCAAGGAACTGGTTTCTGTTTGGCCTCACTCAGAGCGCTGACAGAGCAGGTGTCTAACTCAGGGCACTGATGGGGGCCTGGCGTACTTTGCATGCTGGCTGGCCACTGAGAACAAGAGAGATCAGGGCAGCTTGCTACTGTAGAACCAGAACTTGTAGTGTCGCAGGCACAAAAGAAGCAAGATTATGAGATCCTGAAAAAGATACCAGTGAGCCTCTCTCGTTGAGAAAATTGCACTCAAAGGCCTTCAGAAGTCACATTCCCTCCAGAAGTTTTTAGAGGCCCGCATGATGTCTAGGCAGGTTGATTAGGGAGGGTCTTCTTCTGTACAAAGCCAGTTCCTTAAAGACTGGCAGAGGTAGCTGCTTTTTCAAATGCATGGACCCCGACACTAAGTTATAAGACACATGAAGAAACAGGGAAACACGACCAGAACAAAGGAACAAAATTAATCTCCAGAACCCAGTTGTAAGGAAATAGAGCTGTATGAATTACCCGACAGAGAATTTTAAAAATTGTCATAACGATGCTCTATGAGCTCAAGAAAACAAAGCATGAACGAAATGAGAATATCAACAAAAAGATAGAAAATATTTTTAAAAATTGGGAGATTGAATAAACGAACTGAAAAATTCACTAAAGGGGTTCAAAATCAGATTGATAAAGCAGAAGAAAAAATCAGCAGGTTCAAAACCAGGTCATTTGAAATTACCCATTCAGAGGAACCACACGAAAAAAGAATGGAAACGAGTGAAGCAAGCCAAACGGACTTTGGGACACCGTCAGGTGGACCAATGTATACATTATGGGAGTCTCACAGAAGAAGAGAGAAAGGGCAAAAAACTTATTTAAAGAAATAACAACAGAAAACTTCCCAAATCTGGGTAAGGAAATGAATGTCTAGATTTAAGAACCTCTGTAGGCTCTAACTCATATACATTGAAACAAATCCAAACCAAGGCATATGATAATCAAACTGTCAAATGTGAAAGAATTCTGAAAGCAGCAAGAGAACTTGTCCCCTACAAGAGAAACTCCGTAAAACCCTCAACGGATTTTTTGGCAGAAGCCTTGCGGGTCAAAGGGAGTAGGATGATATAGTCAAATTGCTGAAGGAAAGAAATTTCAACCAAGAATAAATACTATATCTGCCCAAACTATCCTTCAAATATGAAGGTGAAATGAAGAATTTTCCAGATAAAACTAAGCAGAGGGAATTTATCACCACCAGACTTGCCTTACAAGAAATGCCAAAGGGAGTCCTTCAAGTTGAAATGAAAGGATTTTAAATAGCAACACAAAAGTCTGTGAAAGTATAACGCTCACTGATAAAGGTAAATATATATACAAATACAGAATACTGTTAATACTGTAATAGTGGCGCATAAATCGCTTTGAGTTCTCGCATAGAAGTTAAAAGACAAAAGTATAAGAAAAATCTATAAAATATGTTAATGGGTTCATAATATAACATGATGTCATTCGTGATATCAATAACAAAGTGTGTGTAGGAGAGAAGCCAAAGTTTTAAGTACGCGTATATGATTGAATTTATCAGTTTAAAATAGATGGTTAACTATGTTTCATGTAAGCCCCATGGTAAAAACCACAACGAAAATACCTGTAGAAGATACACAAACGAAAATAAGAAAGAAGTAAAAGCATGTCACTACAAAAAAAAATCAATGTGTCTTTCAGGGATGTTTTACAGTTTCATTCATGTACCCTTGGAGCATTTCTTATTCAGGGAATGGGGGATGGTGCAGGGGAAGAGGAAGAAACTTACAGGCATGAAAAACCCTTGTCAACAGATACTAGAAGTGGCAGAACAAAGTGTACACACGTTAGACATATAAAGCAAAAGTGTTTTAAAATCCAGCCTCCATTATGAACATAAAAACTCCATAGCTTTCCTTCCAAAGGAACCCTGAGCACGTGGACGTCAGTTGCTGCAGATCAGCCATGAAGAGTTATTAAACTAAACCACTTCATCTTTTCTTCCCAGGATTGACATCTTCAAGTATGTGATCTATGGCATTGCAGCTGCATTCTTTGTGTACGGCATTCTGCTGATGGTGGAAGGTTTCTTCACGACTGGGGCCATCAAGGATCTCTATGGGGATTTCAAAATCACCACGTGTGGCAGATGCGTGAGTGCGTGGGTACGTTACCTGTCTTTCCTCAGGAGTTAATGTGGGCTTATCTCAGGAGCACACAGGTGTTTGTGTTCATCTGCCAATAACTGGAGGGTTTGTTTTTTTTTTTTTTAACACAGTAACATTCCCTGCTCTGGTGGCTATTTTAAATCTTAATAGTATTTTCAAAATAACGATTCCATGTGAAAATTCAGGTTCAGATTCTCAAATCATGTGCAACACAACTCATCTTGCTTCTAGAGGCAGCAAACTGTTGATTGATTTATGATCTATGTTTCCCAAATGGCTCTGGGCTTCCCATACAATATTTAAGATAACAGAAAAATCCATCTGCAACTTATAACAGTGCAGGTCTCTCTTCCTTAAATACATGTTACATGTATTTTACTGTAAACTTGGGTGGGAACTATATTATGCAATTTCTGTTTAATATTGACATAAGGTAAGAATTACTCTATTATACTAATTTAGATTTTAAATCGTTATTGATATGATATTTAACGGTAACTCAAACTTATGGTCTAGAGCTAATGCAACGCAGAAAATGCATGTATATCTATTAAAGCACAAGACTGATGAAAATTAAGAGTAATATGTTAAAAATACATTCACGTTTTTATGCAGAATAATTTTCATAAAATGAACTTTGGAGCTTCCATCCTTGACCAATGTATTTTTATTATTTCCCAATGTTATATGAGAATATCTACTTAATTACAGCATATATTTCCTATTAAGTAAGATGTCTCTAATAAGGAATGGTGCAATTTATTTCAGTCTTACAGAAAAGTTCAAAAATACCTGTTAACCACCAACCATTTTTTCCACCAGCTTGTAACAAGTTCTAATATTCTCTCAGTGTCAATAATGATAATAATCTTATAAAATAGCCTGTGTTGTGGGTATTTGTAGTTGTTGCTGCAATAATTTCTTGGGAACAATGTTTGTTGTATTATCTAATTGTTTAGGATCAGTAATATCAAATTACTGACCCAAAGGAAGTTTAGTTAAAGATCTTGAATTAATTTAATAAGTAAAATATGAATATTCAGTGGGCTAATTTTCAGTGATACCTAAGGGATTTCTCTATTAAGAAGGCACGTTTGATTTTAGATTCACTTATACTCTGCCAGTAGACTATGGTGAATTCAGTTAATGATGGGCTTTTTCTTATAATTAGGACAGTATCATTATAACACCACTCGTATGTCTTAGCAAGTCACTTAACTTCTCCGGATCCCAGTGTACTCTCTTGCATCACAAAGACATTAGATCATCTCAAAAGCTCATTCTAGCTCCAAGAGTCCATAATTCTAAAACACGAGTGAAATCATAGAGAAAAGGGGTCTCTTTTACCATTGGGAGTGACCTTTCGCCAGGAAGAGTGCAGTAGATTAGGTCGTTTCATTGAGATTGTGTAAGTTCTGCAAAAGATTGTATGCAGAAGCAAAAAGTCATGGAAGAAAACACCTAGCTATGTGCCGTTACTAATTATCCGCTGCCATTGACACTTCAAAACCATCTCAAATAAGAATTTTTAAAGCAAAAATGAGCCACATTTTTTTCTATAATAGTTACAATTGTGTCACCAGTCCCACCCAACAGCCCAGAAGGGTGGCAGCAGCTGCGTGGGTCCCTCCAGAGGCGAGGCAGCAGGGAGTCAGCCCCCTAAAACACCCCACCCACGCCTTTAGCACCCCTCCACACCCAGGAATGAGCACAATTGAGGGAGAAGCAGAGCTGCACTCTTGTGTGTCTTACAAAAGCAGCAATGCAGCGCACGGGCGAGGCCTTTGAGTCAGGCGCAGGCTGTCCCAACATGGCCTCCATGAAGGGGACCAGCCCCTGCAAAAAGGGGACTGGCTGCACTGCCTGGAAGTGCCCTGCACAGTGCACAGCCCTGCAACCGTCTCATGCAGGATTTAGGGCTCCATGGAACCAGAGGAAAAAATAATAATAATGTTTTATCGGAGATTGCCAACAAACACAGGAAAGAATGCTCAACATCATTAATCATTAGAGAAATGCAAATCAAAACTGCAATGAGGTACAACCTCACACCAGTCAGAATGGCAATCATCAAAAAATCTAGAAACAATAAATGCTGGAGAGGGTGTGGAGAAAAGGGAACACTCTTGCACTGTTGGTGGGAATGTAAATTGATAAAAGCCACTATGGAGAACACCATGGAGGTTCCTTAACAAACTAAAAATAGAAGTACTAAAGGACCCAGCAATCCGACTACTGGGCATATACCCTGAGAAAACCATAATTCAAAAAGAGTCACGTACCACAATGTTCATTGCAGCTCTATTTACAGTAGCCAGGACATGGAAGCAACCAAAGTGTCCATCAACAGATGAATGGATAAAGAAGATGTGGCACGTATATACAATGGAGTATTACTCAGCCATAAAAAGAAATGAAATTGAGTTATTTGAGGTGGGGTGGATGGACCTAGAGACGGTTATACGGAGTGAAGTAAGTCAGAAAGAGAAAGACAAATACCGTATGCTAACACATATATATGGAATCTAAAAAAAACAAAAAATGGTTCTGAAGAACCTAGGGGCAGGACAGGAATAAAGACGCAGACGTAGAGAATGGACTTGAGGACACGGGGAGGGGGGAGGGTAAGCTGGGACGAAGTGAGAGAGTGGCATGGACATATATACACTACCAAATGTAAAATGGATAGCTAGTAGGAAGCAGCCGCATAGCACAGGGAGATCAGCTCAGTCCTCTGTGACCACCTAGGGGGGTGGGATAGGGAGGGTAGGAGGGAGATGCAAGAGGGAGGACATATGAGGATATATGTTTACGTATAGCAGATTCACTTTGTTATAAAGCAGAAAGTAACACACCATTGTAAAGCAATTATACGCTAATAAAAATGTTAAAAAAAATGTTTTATCGGTCATTCTCTCCTGCTACTTAGTCTTCCTTGCTTCCCTATTTCCATTCTGCTGCCTTTTTTCTTTTTCCTATTTGTAGGTAAATTGTATCTTACAGTCTACTTTTTGTTCTATGAGTTCCTTAGCTTTAAAAATGTCCTTTTTTAGAAAGCTCAGAGATAAACCCATGCACATATGGTCACCTTATCTTTGATAAAGGAGGCAAGAATATACGATGGAGAAAAGACAGACCTTCAATAAGTGGTGCTGGGAAAACTGGACAGCTACATGTAAAAGAATGAAGTTAGAACACTCCCTAACACCGTACACAAAAATAAACTCAAAATGGATTAAAGACCTAAATGTAAGGCCAGATACTATAAAACTCTTAGACGAAAATATAGGCAGCACACTCTATGACATAATCACAGCAAGATCCTTTTTGACCCACCTCCTAGAGAAATGGAAATAAAAAGAAAAATAAACAAATGGGACCTAATGAAACTTAAAAGCTTTTGCACAGCAAAGGAAACCATAAACAAGATGAAAAGACAACCCTCAGAATGGGAGAGAATATTTGCAAGTGAAGCAACTGACAAAGGATTAATCTCCAAAATATACAAGCAGCTCATGCAGCTCAATATCAAAAAAAACAAACACCCCAATCCAAAAATGGGCAGAAGACCTAAATAGACATTTCTCCAAAGAAGATATACAGATTGCCAACAAACACATGAAGGGATGCTCAACATCATTAATCATTAGAGAAATGCAAATCAAAACTACAGTGAGGGGCTTCCTGGTGGTGCAGTGGTTGAGAGTCCGCCTGCCGATGCAGGGGACACGGGTTCGTGCCCCGGTCCGGGAGGATCCCACGTGCTGCGGAGCGGCTGGGCCCATGAGCCATGGCCACTGAGCCTGTGTGTCCGGAGCCTGTGCTCCGCAACGGGAGAGGCCGCAACAGTGAGAGGCCCGCGTACCGCAAAAAAAAAAAAAAAAAACTACAATGAGGTATCACCTCACACCGGTCAGAATGGCCATCATCAAAAAATCTAGAAACAATAAATGCTGGAGAGGGTGTGGAGAAAAGGGAACACTCTTGCACTGTTGGTGGGAATGTAAATTGATACAGCCACTATGGAGAACAGTATGGAGGTTCCTTAAAAAACTAAAAATAGAACTACCATACGACCCCGCAGTCCCACTACTGGGCATGTACCCTAGAGAAAACCATAATTCAAAAAGAGTCATGTACCACAATGTTCACTGCAGCTCTATTTACAATAACCAGGACATGGAAGCAACATAGGTGTCCACTGACAGATGAATGGATAAAGAAGATGTGGCACATATATACAATGGAATATTACTCAGCCATAAAAAGAAACGAAATTGGGTTATTTGTAGTGAGGTGGATGGACCTAGAGACTGTCATACAGAGTGAAGTAAGTCAGAAAGAGAAAAACAAATACCATATGCTAACACATATATATGGAATCTAAAAAAAAAAATATGGTCAGAAGAACCTAGGGGCAGCACAGGAATAAAGATGCAGGCGTAGAGGATGGACTTGAGGACACAGGAAGGGGGAAAGGTAAGCTTAGACGAAGTGAGAGAGTGTCATGGGCATATACACACTACCAAACGTAAAATAGATAGCTAGTGGGAAGCAGCTGCATCGCAAGGGGAGATCAGTTCGGTGCTTTGTGACCACCTAGATGGGTGGGATTTGGAGGGTGGGAGGGAGACGCAAGAGGGAGGGGATATGGGGATATATGTATACATATAGCTGATTCACTTTGTTATACAGCAGAAACCAACACACCATTGTAAAGCAATTATACTCCAATAAAGATGTTTAAAAAAATGTCTTTTTGAAGCTGAATATATTAATGAATTTCTATTTGGAATTCTGAGTAATATTAACAGGTGGAATAAATTTTTTTGGAACAACCATATTATTGTACGATAAGCTTCCAGAATTAGTACTGAAAGAAGCTTATTTTTATACCCGTTTTTCTGTGCTGTATAAAATGTAAAATGGTTACCAGTAAATGATTCTACTCAAAAAATGCAGTTGTGCACAGTGCACAAATGCAGTTCATTTTAAAGCAGCTTTAGATCACTGAATCCAAGACGCTGATCAATATTCTCTTTTCCTAATGAATACTCTTGAAAGCATAACGATCTGCATTATGCATTTCTTCTCATGCAGTATCAAGACCACTTCAAGTTCATTTCAAATTTTTAATGCTGTCATTCGAAATCCTTAATGTGAGGCACATAAAACACAACAGCACAGTATTAACCTTTGGGGGGTAAGAACCATTAACTAGCTTATTAAGATCATGTCAAAAGTTACTAAAATATTTTAAGTAACATTTTATTTAAATTAAATGGCAAATGGCCCTAAGTTGCATACACGTCAAACATGTTCCTAAATACATTAAACGTGAACTTCAGTTTAAAGAATATGGAAATATTTATTTTCTTTGAATTTCTTCCCCATTAACTTTTTTTTTTTTTTTTTTTTTTGCGGTACGCGGGCCTCTCACTGTTGTGGCCTCTCCCGTTGCGGAGCACAGGCTCCGGACGCGCAGGCCCAGCGGCCATGGCTCACGGACCCAGCCACTACGCGGCATGTGGGATCTTCCCGGACCGGGGCACGAACCCGCGTCCCCTGCATCGGCAGGCGGACTCTCAACCACTGCGCCACCAGGGAAGCCCCCCATTAACTTTTTAAACCAAAAAATATATATATTTATTTGGTTGTAACGAGAGGCATTCAGTGGCTCACATTTTGAAATCATGGGATAGCTGTTACACCCATCACTCTTTTCTTATTTCTGACAATTTCCCATTAGTATTATGATAGCAATATGGATCTCAGAATTTATCTATGCTTGTTCTGACACTTCAGATTTTTAAGCCCAACACTTTTGAAGTAAAAGAGTTCTTAAATGTGCTACTCTCTGTGGAAATTAATACATTTACTTTGCATAAATCCACCTGCTCTAAGTGTTACATAAAGCAGTAAAAATTTTGAAAGTATATGTATTCATTTGCTAGAGCTGCCCTAACAAAGTACAACAAACTGAATGGCTAAACAACAGAATTTATTGTCTTACGTTTCTGGAGGCATGAAGTCCAAGATCAAGACGTCAGCAAGGTTGGTTCCTTCTGAGGGCTCTGCGGAAGGTCTGCTCCTCTAGCCTCTGGTGGGTTGCTGGTAATCTTTGGAGATCCCAGCTGACAGAAGCATCACCTCAGTCATTGCCCTCATCTGCACCTGGTGTTCTCCCTGTCTGCATGTCTGTGCTCCAGTTTCCCTCTCTAAAGGACACCAGTTACATTGGATTAGGGCTCTCGTTTTAAATTTGCTTACCTCTGTAAAAGCCCTATCTCCCGATAAGGTTGCATTCTGAGGTACGGGGGTGAGGAATTCATCATATGAATTTTGGAGGAACACAGTTCAACTCATAACAATGTGGCTTATAACAGCAACAATATGCCGCACACAATGTTTAAAGCAACAAAAATAAGCAGTTACCTTTGTTACCCCCATTTTACAGATGAAGAAACGTATTCTATTTATAGTCCTTCAGTATCCAAGGGGATGGGTCCCGGGACCCCCATGGATACCAAAATCCACAGATGCTCAAGTCCCTTGTATAAAAAGTTGTAGTATTTGTATATAACCTACACACATCTTCCCGTATACTTTAAATCGTCTCTAGATTACTTATAATACCTAATACAAAGTACACTCTGTAATGGATCGTAAATACAATGTAAATGCTGTGAAATAGTTGCTGGTGTGTGGCAAATTCAAGTTTTGCTTTTCGGAACTTTCTGGGATTTTTTTTTTTTTTTTTTTTTTTTGCGGTACGCGGGCTTCTCACTGTTGTGGCCTCTCCCGTTGCTGAGCACAGGCTCCGGACGCGCAGGCTCAGAGGCCATGACTCACGGGCCCAGCCGCTCCGCGGCATGTGGGGTCTTCCCGGACCGGGGCACGAACCCGCGTCCCCTGCATCGGCAGGCGGACTCTCAACCACTGCGCCACCAGGGAAGCCTTGGGATGTTTTTAAAGAATATTTTCCATTTGTCGTGGTTAAATCCAAGGACGTCAAAAAGGAAGGCCAACTGTATTTATTTTAATCCTTCCTGTTAGCCTCAGATGTTTATAGATTTTGACAACAGCATATTAGACTAGTGTCCGTAAGACATACTCTATAGAACTCCCTTTACATCTATTCACTATGTAATGACTCCTGGCTCATTTTCATAGCTTAAAGTTAAGTTTTAATAATAAATCCAGTATTAATAATAGGAAATGGTTGTTAGGTGCTTCCATATGCCAGTTGCTATGCATGGGACTTTATGAAACACTAGGGCATTTGATCCTCCAAACTATGTGAAGTAGATACCAATATTAGTTACCTTCATTTCACAGATGAGGAATCTGCTAGCAAGAGATGAGTATATAGTGGGCAGTGGAGCCAGATTTGGATTTGAGCATCTGGCCCAGAGCCCATGTCACTAAACTCACGGTCAGGATTTGCCTTGTCATTTTATGTTTTATTTGGGCTAACGTCATAGGAGAATTATCTGGTTGTGAGAGTTGTTAGTAATTCACCAGTCACTTTTGTTTTGCCCTTTGGTGAGATCATTCATTGATGGTTGGAAAGTTCCTTCATTGCAGAGATGTCCTCATTTTAACCTTTATCCACAATCATGAATTATCTCTTTTTACAAGACAGGGATGCTCTGTGGGATATGAAATAACTCAGTCATCAAAGGTACTTTTCTATTTTGATGACTCTGCCGATAAAGAGTTCTAAGGTAACTTCCTAACTAAAGTGTCATCAAGGAACTCTGCATTCTAGTCTGTCTCTAAAGTCCAGTATCTTCCAAAGTAAATTAAAAAGATAGTAACAGTTTTGATCCAAGACTGCCAAGTTCCTAGAATAAGGCTTAGTTTCTCTCTAGGATATTCCAACTCTAACTTGAAGAAGGCAACATGATTTGTTTCAGGTTACAACAATGCACTTTAACACTTTCTCAGTAGAGAAAAAAGGGGGAGGTTAGGGGGAACATAAACTGCTTCAGGCATAGTGGTAATATTTAGAAATAATGTTTCAAAAAGCAGTTCATGTGGAAGATGGCACGAGGAGCTTGTTTGCCCCAGGGATCTGAGGTGGATCTCCTGCGTGCACTTACAATTTCAGAACTGGTCTGTAAATACAGGACAGTACACCAATCTCAGTGTGACCATCCAGACATTAACTCTGCTGGTACCTAAATTATAGCCAAAAAAGAAAACATGGGTGTCATTCTTTTCAGATTTAGGGCATAAAACTTGACAAAAAATTTCAGTTAGCCTTAGAAGATGACATTGACAAAATGGGAAAATCTCTTGTAAAAAAGTAAATCTTCTGGTTTTAGAATTTTTCATTCAAGAGACTTAAAACTGCTGGAAATGAAAAATGGAAGAAAAAGTTTGAATCATCCTGATTCCTCTCCAGTCACCATAAGTCATAATTGGAATTCTATTCAAATAAAAATAACTTCTCGAAATATTGAGCCAAGGTTTTGTTTTCTGTTTGTTTTTGTTCTTTTGATCACTCAAGTCATGAAATAGTCTTCTGCTAAGCCTTTCTTTTTTAAATTTGTATATTCAAGTGGCATTTTTAGACTTCTCTATGTATCAGATCATCCTAGGATATAATTTCTTAGCATTTATGACTCCTTATATTTTTAAAATCCTAAAGTATTTTTTCAAAAATAAACTTATCGTTTTACAATAGTTTTAGATTTACAGAAAGACGAAGATGGTACAGAGAGTTTCCATGTATATAAAACTCAATTTTCCCTATTAACACCTTACATTAGCATAGTACATTTGTCACATTTAATGAACCAATATAGAAACACTATTATTAACCAAAGTCCATACTTTATTCAGACTTCCTTAGTTTTTACCAAATCAAATGTTTTTTTCTCGTCTAGTATCCCACTCAGGGGATACAGATACCATACTACAGTTTAGCCATTTCTCCTTAGGCTACTCTGATCTGTGACTTTTTCTAAACTTTCCTTGTTTTTTGATGATCTTGAAAGTTTTGAGGAGGAGTAGTTAGGCATTTTGTAGAATGTACCTCAGTTGAAAATCGTCTGATATTTTTCTCATGATTAGACTGGGGCTTTGGACTTCGGAGAGGAAAACTCAGAGATAAAGTATCTTTCTCATCACATTATTTCATATACATCTAAAGTACTATTAATTGAAAAAGAAAACTAAAGACATTAACACATCCTCTGATCCATGTTTTCCTAAACAAAATAGATCTATTCAAAATAATCATGCTGGGCTTCCCTGGTGGCGCAGTGATTGAGAGTCTGCCTGCCAATGCAGGGGACATGGGTTCGTGCCCCGGTCCGGGAGGATCCCGCGTGCCACGGAGCGGCTGGGCCCATGAGCCATGACCGCTGAGCCTGCGGGTCCGGAGCCTGTGCTCCTCAACGGGAGAGGCCACGGCAGTGAGAGGCCCGCGTACCGAAAAAAAAAAAAAAAAATGCTAAAATACAATTTATCATAAATAAACTGTACATAGCAGGATAATACTCTATGGACCTCTATTTTCATTTCTGCAGAATCCTCAAAACCCTCAGTTTCTTATTTAATTAATATAAAATTAAATCTTAGACTTTGATACCCACTGAAAATTTCTAAGGGAATATCTCCATAACTAATGAATTTTCCATTTCTGCTTATAAAGATATTCTAGTTTAAATGAAGTCATTTGCAGGTATAGACTGTTCAAGCAAATTTTATAATAAAGCTAGAAATTCATCTTAAGGATAGATAGAAAATGTCCTCAAATTCATAGATTTTATGAATCCCAATGTAACATCCTGAATACATTCACTCACAGTAGCTGCTTGTACTGTGAGTAACCTTGATTTTATATGTTCGGGTGACACTGCAAATAGAAATCTAATTTTTAAAATTGGTTCAAATATTTAAATTGGTTCAGATATTTCCATACGTGTAAGAGTTATAAATAGACCACTAGATTGGGGATGAAATAATAACTCTGGATTACAAATGGCCTTTTAAAACATTGATTAATAGATACTTCTCTTTTTCAGTCAGGAACTTCATGCCCACTGTACTGGGAATAATCTCCACACAAAAGATCTTTATTTTTATATTTTCTTTAAAAAAAAGCAAGGGTTATATATTTTTCTGACTTTGCCTTTAAATCAGTAACATTTTACAAAACATATGAAGCTTCCCCATATTTTTGAGACTCAATTTCTTTATCTCTTTTTCTCATTTTGAGATTAACTACAATAGTTTATGTTTTTAAATTACCTTATGGGGAAATGGTATATTAAGGATATAAAACTCAAAAGTTCACTGAGGAATGACTAAGCCTAGTATTATTATATTGGGATTCTTGGTCAAAAATACATTTCTCAGATATTTACAATGTAATTGATACTAAAATAGTATTCACTAAGAGGAAGTTTCCTCTGTAGTAATATTTGCTGGAAAAGGTGCCACTGATGCTTTTACCTTTAATATAGTTTGATTTTGTTTGAATTCTGTTTTCACTTGAAAAAGTAAGCTCTACGTAAGCACATACATGCTGAACACATTGATGGACATGGGTGACTTACAGTGTTTGCACAGGGAGCAGTCAAAGTCTGCGATAGATGTTGTTGACCAGTATAATACCTAAGGCCTCATACAGTACGTGTTGTTGACACATGAGATATTTTCATTATTAATGAGTAAGTGACTTTCATCTGGGGTTCGCAAGATAGAAAGAAGTTCTGTGAGTAACCTTCAGGGTGCTAATTAGAATGAACTTTTCAGAATACTGCGGTAATCCAAGTGTTAGATAAGGCAGGTGGAAACTCGTGATGAATCCTGTGTTATATTCTGAAGTATTTTAATTTGATTTGTTGAATGAATGAGACCAATGCAAGGTAAAAAGAAGAAAGCATTACAATGAATATATTTTAAAATAGATTTTATTTTTTAGAGCAATTTTAGGTTTACAGCAAAATTGAGCAGAAAGTACAGAAATTTCCTATATTCCCCCCACCCCAACATATGTACAGCCTCCCTCACTATAACAATTCTGCACCAGATGGTACATTTGCTACAATTAATGATCCTACTCTGACGCATGATAATCACCCAAAGTCCATAGTTTACCTTAGAGTTCACTCTTTTTTTTTTTTTTTTTGCGGTACGCGGGCCTCTCACTGTTGTGGCCTCTCCCGTTGCGGAGCACAGGCTCCGGGAGCGCAGGCTCAGCGGCCATGGCTCACGGGCCCAGCCGCTCCGCGGCATGTGGGATCTTCCCGGACCGGGGCACGAACCCGCATCCCCTGCATCGGCAGGCAGACTCAACCGCTGCGCCACCAGGGAAGCCCTAGAGTTCACTCTTGTTGTTGTAACTTCTGTGGGTTTAGACAAGTGTATGACATGTATCCATCCTTATAGCGTCATACAGAATAGTTTTACTGCCCTAAAAATCCTCTGTGTTCCACCTGTTCGTCCTTCCCTCTCCTGCAACCCCTGGCAACCGGTGATCCTTCTACTGGCTCCATAGTTTTGCCTTTGTCAGAATGTCATATAGTGGGACTCATACATTATGTAGTCTTTTCAGACTGGTTTCTTTCACTTAGTCATATGCATTTACGTTTCCTCCATGTCTTTCCATGGCTTAATAGCTCATTTCTTTTAGTGCTGAATAATA
Source organism: Leucopleurus acutus (assembly GCF_964270905.1). NCBI lineage: Eukaryota > Metazoa > Chordata > Mammalia > Artiodactyla > Delphinidae > Leucopleurus > Leucopleurus acutus. Next base: position 5,977,949 of record NC_139163.1, read on the forward strand.
TTCTATTGTCTGGATGTAGCACAGTTTATTTCTCCATTCACCTACTGAAGGACATCTTAGTTGCTTCCAAGTCTTGGCAACTGTGGATAAAGTGGCTATAACTAAGCAAATAATTTTTTAAAGAAAGCTTCTGATCACTACTTGCGCTAAGATAGTTTTGGGCCATGATGTTGACAATGATGATGCTTGCATATTTTCAAGTAATTTACATAATAACGTAAAAATTTTTTCTGCAGCTAACTTCACACTGTATACTTTTCAGAGCCTACTGAGTTCAGTATTGTTAATGCTGTCCCATTTTGCATTCTTAGTGATAGTATATTCAGGTGTCCATTTGCTTTTTTTTCTGACTTGGTATTTTCTCATATGAGAACTGTGGTTCTCAACCAGGGGCTAGTTCCCTACCCCACCCCCAGGGGACATTGAGAAACTTTGGTTACACCACTGGCATCTATTGGGTAGAGGCCAGGCATGCCGTTAAACATACTGCAACGCACAGGACATTCCCCATAAGAAAGGATTTTCTGGCTGAAAATTTCCATCGTGCTGAATTTGGGAAGTCTTGATTTTGAAATTTGGTTCACGTCCAGTCCCTCACTCATCCGTGCATTTGGCTGTTTTGTTGACATTGGCAAATCATCCCAATTGTACTTTTTTTTTTTTTTCTCCTTCAGGTGTGGTACCCTGAAGAGCCTAAATAGCAAAGATGTTTTCACATCAAATGGACTCACGAGAGCTTTACTGATTCCAGTAGAGCAGTAGTTCCTCACACTGGACACGCACGATTGTACATACAGATATAGTTGGCAAGAGCAAGGCCTGAGCATCTCTTTCTCAGATTTGCCAGATGATCCTAACGTGTGGCCGCAGGTGGAAAGCACTATCAGAGGCTGTGCACCCTCAGTGCATGTCCATCCAGTGAGACTGCTTGAGGACAGTATCTCTAAGCCTGGAGCTATTTCTGCCTTTGATGAAATCTAAAGCTGTTTCCTTTTTTTTTTTTACATTCTTTCCTTTTGCTGTTCAAGTGGGGACATGATTGAGTCGATACTCTTTAAATCCATTCACAATGAGGAAATGTCATTGAAAACATAATTATTGTGAAATGAGGGGGCTCTGAGTTAAGATTTAGCTAAGTCCTTTTATATCCTGTGTCTCGAAACATTAATGAGAAAGGGACCTTATAGACAGTAACCTGAGTGGAACCCAACAGTATACGTTTGGTATATGTTTGCATAGATCCATTTTGTTCACTAAAGGTTGGGTCTGCCTCATGCCTGAATTTGTTCATTATATCATAACATTCCATTTGGTATGTGGCTTATTTTTTCAGTGTTTACATAGTTCATAGACTCAGAGACTTGGGAGTCAGGGTCAGCTGGCTCTTTTTCATCAGGGCTGCTAAATTCTAAGATGTTATTTTTACCCTGATTGGTGCACATCTGCTAAAGTTGCCCAGAAAGCCTGTAGCTCAACAAAGTCTGATTTTCTTAGACATCAAGCCTAAGTTCATAGGAGTTCAGACGAAAAACGAATTACCTTTTACAAGTCATTCTCCAGTTAAATACACTGTAATCTCAATAGCTACGTAAGCAAGGATTAATCATCTATTTTAGCCTTCTTTCAAAGGTTATAAAAACCTTGTCTGCCGCAGTTCTATATTTCAACCTCCCGTCTAAATTTCTAACAATGATTAGAATATCCAGGTTGAGATCAAAGCAATAATTACATGTTTCTTTTAAAATTTTAAGCCACTAAGAAGTAATTCACAGCAATTTTGTTGAATTTAATACTAACCATCAACAAATGTATTTTGAGTAAAAACAAAAACAAAACAAGAAATAGGATAACAAGAAGATGCTATTGTGAAAGGCATTTGCATGTTCTGATGAAACGGTACTCAAATAATGATGTGATAATGAGATTGCTGGATACTAATTATGAATCTGGCACTCAGTCCCTATCATTTAATGGTGGCTTTTTTTACCATCGCAGATCAACAAGTTAACTAATCTAAACCAAACCAAGGAAATTTTACTGAGATTTTTTTTCTTTGTGAATTAGGAGGAAATGGTCAGCATTTTAATATGTGAGTGATATATTAAACAATGGCCGAAATAAGAAAAGCCACTGAGTCTCCTTTATATGTCAAACTCCCACAAGACCCATCCCTCCCTCCTTGCTTATAAACAGGGCCACAGCTGTTGAATTTAGAAAGTAAAATTCCTTGCTGTTCAAGGCAATAAACACCAAATGCAACGTAAGTAGGTTAGTCTGTCCATACCTCACCTTTAGAAATGAAAAATAATTTTTTGCTGAATCAAACAACTTCCTCTCTTGGGATTTCTTCCTAAGTAAGATTTACCGTGGACCATGTTTACTGTTAAGTGATTTCATATCTGAGCCCTGTGAGAGAGGTCTGCTAATTTCCAGTTTGTGAATGAGGAGGTGACTCTGAGCCTTAAGTGAGATGTCAGTGATCCAGTCCTCTGATGTCAAGTCCAGGGTTATTTTATTTCTTCCAGTTTTTATTTGTTTGTTTTCACTAAACTCCCCAAACAGATATTGCAGAGTTAAATTTCAGAAAGTGTTTCATCTGAATAGATGTTAATAAAGGAAAAAATAAGATTTTCAAAATCAGAAGAATTTTTCAAATGCTCAGAGATTGTTCTAATAAGAGTAGCTTATTGAAGATACAGAGAACAGACTGATGGTGGCCAGAGGTGGTGGTCAAAATGGGTGAAGGGGGTCAAAAGGTACAAACTTCCAGTGATGAAATAAGTAAGTCCTGGGGATGTCATGTACAGCATGGTGGTTCTAGTTAATAATGCAGTATTATATATTTGAAAGTTGCTAAAAGAGGAGATCTTAAAAATTCTCATCACACACACACAAAAATTCATAACTATGTCTGGTGACAGATGGTACCTAGACTTATTGAGGTGATCATTTCACAATATATACAAATATCCAATCATTATGTTGTACACCTGAAACTAATATAATATTATGTATCAATTATACCTCATTTTTTAAACAAAGTAGCTTATTTATTTATTTAATGCTCAGACAGCAGAATGCATATCTGTCACATTTCTAGTGCAAAGCTAGAAATAATTTATGATAATCATGAGATATTTTATTACATACAGAGAATTTTTATCTGGAATCACACTTGATCAATTTAAGTAATTCGTCAGTCTTAGTAATTATCAGACTCTAAGCGAAACATAAAATAGGAAGATAGACTTATATTTTTAGCATCTTTAATTTGGATACTTTAGTGACCGTGAACTGCTGCCTCCTGAAATGTAACTGCTTGGTACTCCAATTCAAAAGTAAAGTCTGCTGTGTCTTAGAACAAAAGTTATGCACTAGTCGTCATGAAAAACATTTTCTCACAGCAAAGATTTACTCTGTAACGTTCAGCTTTACTGCCGTGCCATAACATTATGGCAAATAGGAGTCAGAACTGTGGTTTAAGAGTCACTCCTTTCATTGCCTTGTCAGGTAGCAGCAGCACCATGTTCCAGAGGGCTCCACGCCACTTTGAGTCTAAACCTATTGAATGCTAAGTCCCATCCTGCAGTGAATAGCACCTTCAAAAGAAGCTTTTGAAAAATCCCGTGGGACAGAAAGAAAAACAAGATAGAGAGGACGAAGCCAAAAGCACACTGATTACTCTCCCGTGGGTTCCGAGCTACTAGCTCCCTCCAGAGAACTGGGTGTGGAGCGGCCATATCATGTTCATTGTTCCTGAGACCGTCAATTAGCCTGGAGAGCTACGATGGTGAATAATGAAAATGTTAATAAACAGGGCTTTTTCCACTCCAAGGCGTCCCATTAACAAGATTTCTTCAGTTTTGGGGTGGTTTCCAAACTTTCTAGAGTCTTTCTCCTTGAGTGGGAGCCCTCTTTGAATAACTTTCCCAGACTGAAGAAGTCCTCGTTCTTTTTATTTTCTCCAAACGTGAAACGAAGCCTAATTTCCTTATTGCGTAGAGTCCTATCATTCAGGCAGATATATATATTTGATGGTAGAGTAGTAACCACAGTAATACTATCTAGAATAAAAACTAGCTAATACTTTGTCTGGGCTTCTTATGTGCCAGATTCGATGCTGAATGCTTTTCCCATATCATCTCATTCCAGCCTCTCTACAATCCTGCAGTGATTGTAATTGTAGATCAATTTAGGAGGTATTCTCTTGCAGAGGCAGACACAGAGACATAAAGAGCAGCCTAGACTCGTTCCAGCCCAGGAGTCTGTGCCTTTAATCAGTGTGCTCTAAGGCCCCTGTGATTGCTAAATAAATGTGACATTTAGGCTGGGGACACTGTAAGTGAGTGGCATATCAATCAATGTTTGGTCAGTCAATCAATCAGTCAATCAGAGGTAAAATTAATATGCATGAAAGAAGACTTAGACTTAAAGTTTACAGAAGTCATTAAAAAGGAGTAGAAATACACACTAATATTATATACTAAAATGACTTGTGAATCATCATATCTAGAATGTTAAATGTAAACACAATTAAGTAGCTTAAATATTTATGATATAAAATCATAAATGCCCATTTAGTTGTAACATAAAGTTATTGACAAGGTTTTAACTCACTGTGCAGAATCCCCTGTAAATTTACCAGTTAATGTTTTCTAAAGTTTAAAAAACGTGCGGTGAGATCTTTAAGATAAATACATGAACGAAACAGGCATCAAAATGCAGCTCGATGGTCTCTTCCTTTGCACATCAGAAGCTCAGTTTTCTGGCAGGTTTCTTCCCGTTCCCCATGATATTCACCATCTCTCAGCTTCCCAGGTTGCAGTGCCTACCTGGGTTGTAATCATTCAGACCTTTGATATTGAGCTGTGTAAGTTAAGCATAAAATTCTTCTTTTCCGGTAGATTATGTGTTTTCTGTCTCGACTCCTCTCTTGCAGTTTATTATGCTGACATACCTTTTCATGCTGGCCTGGCTGGGAGTCACGGCGTTCACCTCGCTGCCAGTTTACATGTACTTCAACCTGTGGACCATCTGCCGAAACACCACCTTAGTGGAGGGAGCGAATCTCTGCCTGGACCTTCGTCAGTTTGGTAGGTGGATCTCTGGCTCATATGGTTTCTCCCACATAACTGCCTCTAAAATAGTGTAAATCACTGTGGAACCATCATTGCCTCTTCTACCAAAGAGACAGATGTATCAGAGTCTTCACGTTTAAGTCATTCTTTTAAAACGGAAACAAGTAGGCATTTCAGAGTGACTGGAAGTTGATTTCACAACATGAACCCGCAAACATGTGTATGTGAACAGGCTGTCAGGTTGTGTTTCCTGGTGTTGGCAAGTTATCATTTTGATTTTCCTGTCGTGATTCCTGTGAACTTTTCCTACTCAGTGTGATGTTTGCATAGTATTTTCATTCTCTCATGATAAACTATACAATCTGTGAAGTCCGCTATGAAGGTCATCTAAGAAATATGTACTTCATCGTCTTCTGAAATAGGGCAAAAAACAAAACAAAACACCTTAGCATTTCATAATAACAAAATCAAAAAATGTTAAATAAATCAGTAGTCCTCTTTGGTTATTTTTATTTAGGCCTAAAACCTCACATAATAATAATACTTTCTTATGTAGATAGGGACTTACAACGTGTAGACCCTATTCTGAATGGTTTGTATATGTTGACATGTTTTAATTCTTACAATAATTAAATATGGCAGACACTGTTATCCTCTTTATAAATGACAAAATTGAGGAACCAGGAGATTAAATTACCTGCCCAAGGCGATACAGCTAGTAAGTGACAGAGCCAGGATTCACCCCCAACTAGCTTCAGTCCGTTCTTAGCTAGAAGTTAACTGCCTCTCCTGTCAAAACAAGTACTGAACTATGAACGTGTAGAGTCTAATCTCACCTAACCTGTTTAGAATTCTATCCCATCATTTGTAAAAACATGGGGGCTACAGAATTTATAAAAGATATGCAAATTCACAGGCTCAAAGGGACTTTTTTTCACAACACAGCTATTAAAATCTAAAGAACGTTCTAAATGTTTTTCTCTAATGGGGGTTTCCTCATACTTCAGGCAAGTGGGAAACATTTCAGTAGATGGTATGTGCAAGCCTGTGGCTCTAAGGTTATACTGTAGACAGATTGTAGGGTACAGATAGAACTAGTCTATCCCCAGCTAGCCGTGTGTTCCAAAAGTGTGGCCCGCCCACCCTCTTGTCAGAAGGAGTCCCCAGCCCCCATTGTCTGGCCCGAATGAAAAGCAGGATGATCTGCTCTGTGCATGAGGTTCTTGGCAAGAAGATGATGGAGGGAATGTGGACAGCTCTTCCGCTGGGGAGGTTTTAACTTCAGAATCACGTCCCACGTAAACACAGGAAAAGGAAACGTCGGCCCCAGCTGCTGGATGCAGGTCACTGGAAAATACCTGCTTGGAAAACCACGGCCCTGACTTCAGTAACCACCACCCCACATACTCCAATGTCTTCCTTTAATTCTGCTGATCTGAAAACTTAAGATTGGAAAAGATGTGACTAGTGTCACAGAGAGGGTTGCCAGGTAGATTACAGGACTCCCAGTTAAGTTTAAGTTTGAAATAAACAAGCAATATTTTTTTTAGTCCAGTATGTCTCAGATACTATACGGGACCTAATTCCAGTAAGTGTAAAGCATGACTATGATTAAAGCTGCTCTTTGAACCTTAGCACTGTTTACAACATAGTTACCAGGATTTACGCAAGTTTAGCTTTTCTTTGTGACATGGCAGGGAAGGCCCTTTTCAGATGTCATGAAACCTTTTACATCAGCCTTAAAGGCTTTCCGTTTGCTCTTAACACAGAATCTACCACCTGGATAGCACTTATTTACCCTCCAGATAATAGGTCCTTAACAGGAATGCTGAATGTTCATATACAATCAAGTTATAAACAAGGGGCATCAGAATAGAAAAGAACGTTCACTCCCCAAAATGTGGATTATGACGGGTACAGACAGAAACAACAGAATGTCCTGATAGATTGTATGTGGGGTTGAGAGAAAAAGAAGATTCAAGAAAGAATTCATTTTTTGATTGAGCAACTGGAAAGATGGATTAGCTATGAGATGAGACGGGAAAGCCAACCAGAAGAGCTTACTCAGGAGTGGGGCAGGTGAGGGAGAAGATCAAAAGTTCAGTTTTGACAATGTTAATTTTTAGATGCTTATTAGACATCTCAACAGAGTTGTCAAGTAGGAAATTGGATATATGGGTGTCAATTTCAGGAGAGTACTATGGGCCTGGCTATATGGATTTAGGAGTCTTGATAATGTTTGAAGTCTTTAAAAGCTCTGAGACAGGATGAGATCAGCAAAGGAGACAGATGACTGAGGACTGAACACTGGGAAGCACCAATGAAAGGAGTCCTAGCGGAGAGGAGGAACCAGACAGAGATGCTGAGAGGGAGAAGCCGATGAGAGCAGAAAGGCAAAAACAGGAGACTGTAGATTTTGGAACCCAAGTGAAGAGACCATGAAGGACGCAGAAGTCATCGCCTGCCTCCAGTTCTGCTGACTGGCAAGCACAAGGAGAACCGAGAATTCGTCTTCCGCTTTAACCATTTGGAGGGTATGGGTGACCTCTATAAGAAAAACTTCCATGGAGGATTGGGGTGAATTTGACTAGAAAGGGTTTAAGCGGAAATGGAAAGAAAGAAATTGCAGACTGAGCAAAGGCAACACTTCCTGGAAGTTTTGCTGTGAATGTGAGTAAAGAAACGGGTGAGGAAATGTACGCGCAGCCAAGGTATTCCACGTGAATGAATGAAATCTGTAATCGATCAACGTGGAGAGAGATGGCCTTTCCTGGGAAGCTTTCTCACTAATGATGGTTCACTAGTCACATCTTCTGGAGGTTCTTTTTTACCCCCTCTTAGAGCTGTCTTGGCAAAAAGGGAAGGTCGCAGAGAGGGATCTCTGCATTCGAGGTACTGCAAGTAGATTTTTTTTAACTGAAATAATTGCCCAAACTCTTGGCAAAGCAGGACGGCAGCAGCTCCACAGAGATGGACAGGGGATGGTGCGCCTCAAAGCTAAGAAGGTGTGTATATACGTACATATTAAAACTCAATAATATGTGCATATATTGTTATGCAGCAAGTGCTAAACGCTTAGGTATTAGTTTGCCCAGAACTTGTGAATTTTTCTGCTCATGTATATATGTGTTTAACACTTCAGTAGTTCTCCAAACAAAATCAAAGACCCATTTTAGGATGAACTTGATCACTTCTGTAACATGAGGACTGTGGCAGCGTATCACCTGTGTGCTTGTTAAAAATGCAGTACTCCTGGCAAACAGTCACAGATTCTGATTTAACAGTCCTGTGGTGGAGTCCAGAGATACATATCTGTGATAGCTCCCCAGGAGATTCTGATGCAGTCGGTCCATAAACCAACTGGAGCAAGGGTAAATAGTAGTGAAATTGCAGCTTTTTGTTTCCCCTTACTAATAGCACTGTTTTCAGAATTAGCAGAGAAAAACTGCTCCTTTGGGCAATACATTTTATAGACTAACAGAGGCTTTGTACCAGCAGAACACTTTTATTTATTTATTTGCGGTACGCGGGCCTCTCACTGTTGTGGCCTCTCCCGTTGCGGAGCACAGGCTCCGGACGCACAGGCTCAGCGGCCATGGCTCATGGGCCCAGCCGCTCCGCGGCATGTGGGGTCCTCCCGGACGGGGGCACGAACCCATGTCCCCTGCATCGGCAGGCTGACTCCCAGCCACTGCGCCACCAGGGAAGCCCTGATGCCTACACCATGACATTAATGGACCAAACCAATGAAGTAGCTACAATTGAATATGAAGATTCTGGTGGCTAGATTCCATTGAATTCAGATTGAAAATGTTTTTAATTGCTTGAGGCCTAAATAGTCTTGATCTTTCATTCAGTTTTTTCATAATTATTGTCAAGCAATGAAAGCTTGTAACAATTTTTGTTACAATATAACAAAATGAAACTTGCTTAGGTTTTATCAGCTCAAGTTTCTTTTTCTCTCTCTGGGAGCTTGAAGACATTTATAATGCTAAACTGTAATTTTCTCCATGTTGCAGGGATTGTGACAATTGGAGAGGAAAAGAAAATTTGCACTGTCTCGGAGAATTTCCTGAGGATGTGTGAATCCACTGAGGTGAGTGTTTTTACAGCCTTTAATTTTGTCAGAATTTGAGGTTCATTTCGTTATTTGAGGAATATATAATTAAATCGACATTGAGTTTCCCCCCCTTTCTTTCAGAGGCAAGGTCACATCCAGTGATGTTGTGCAGAGGGACTAGAAAATAAATATGAGATACTCTGCATATTTCGATAAAAATCCTAATTTTTTTCTAGAAACTGTCATTTTGATGAAAGTTGAAAAATCATAAAGTTATATTCTAAAGGATATAACATAGCCTTCTGTGGTTATACTGTTACTGGAAACCATCATTATTAATCATGATTTCATCTTTAAAATGAAATTATATTAAAATGGTGCAGTTGCAAAGATTTAAATAACTTGCAGGAGAAAAGATACTGTAATAATGTTTTTGGTGAAGCGATTTGTCACGGGTGCACTTCTGTTAAAGGTGAACAGAGTTCTTATTTGTAAGGCAGCAGGCATCCTTATCTCTCTTCTGTTGTAACCCTGATGTTCATTCTGTTTCTCTGTGGTTTCCTTTGCAGCTGAACATGACCTTCCACTTGTTCATCGTGGCCCTTGCCGGAGCTGGGGCTGCAGTCATCGCTATGGTAAGACCTCAAGCTTGGTGTTGCCCTTTGCCTGTAGAGACAATAATTTACTTCTAACGTCTGAAGTCTATACAAATCATGTGTATTTTAATATAAGTTAAAAAAAAGGTGGAGGAGAATGGGCAAATAAATAAGTGAAAAACAAGGCTTAACCTAAAGAAGGATTATCCTTACAATAGAGCTAATATTTGGTAATCAGTTGAAGAATTCAGACACTCCATAATATCGGTAACACTAACCAAAATAAGTAGCATTTTAGATATGAGTCTACTATTAACATAAAAAATCATTTCTTTAGCATATAAGTATGTATCAGTGGGATAGTCAAGTAATTTAATCAATTCCTTGACTTATATTATCCTTTTTTCCTCCTTAAATCAGAACATATAAAAGCCACACTGAGTCACTTAGGAAAAAAGGATTAATTTATTTCTCCCCACATAAACCTTGGTAGTCTCATGTCGTGTCTTCTGTATCTAACTTTCTTCAGAAATATTAAGAACGAGTCCTGAAAGTCAGGCTTTTACTGAGTTTTGAGGACCTACAATGTGCTAGACACCGTCCCTTCTTTGTAACTCACCGTGAATTCCGGTTTGTTCAAGGGAATGCCAAGTGGCAACAATGAACAATGTACTCTGCACATCAGTCAGAGCTTTTGCAGCCCAGGTCCTCAGTCCTTGTGTCCTAGAATATAAGTAGCATAGAGCTCTAGAAGGTGCCCAGTAAACTCACCCATGGTATAGCCAGTTCAATACGCAAAAATGATGAGTTAATTCTTATTCATTCGCTTATTGGTATACATCTCTTTCCTGTATCATTGTGTCAAAATTGTTTTGTTAATTTCTTTCTGCTGTCCATTGACTGCCTTAACATACTACAGTAGTCACCATTTAGAATTGACCTTGGATTCTTTATGTCCATCCCTACTTTTCTAGAACCAGCCTACCTCCTGTTTTGACTAATCAAAACTTTAACGTTCTTCAAAAATAGAACTACCATATGACCCCGGAGCTCTACTCCTGGGTATATATCCAGAAAAAAAAACACTAGTTCAAAAAGATACATACCCCAGTGTTCATAGAATTATTTACAATTGCCAAGACATGGAAGAAACCTAAGGGTCCATCAACAGATGAGTGGTTAAAGAAGATGTGATACATATATATATATAATGGAATACTACTCAGCCATGAAAAAGAAGGAAATCTTGCCATTTGCAGCAACATGGATGGACCTGAAGGGCATTATGCTAAGTGAAATAAGTCAGTCAGAGAAAGACAACCACTGAATGATATCACTTATATGTGGAATCTAAAAAGTACAACAAACTAGTGAATATAGCAAAAAAGAAACAGACTCACAGATATAGAAAACAAACCAGCAGTTACCAGTGGGGAGAGGGAAGGGAGGAGGGGAAACATAGGGGTAGGAGATTAAGAGGTACAAACTGGGCTTCCCTGGTGGCGCAGTGGTTGAGAGTCCGCCTGCCGGTGCAGGGGACACCCGTTCGTGCCCCGGTCCAGGAAGATCCCACATGCCGCGGAGTGGCTGGGCCCGTGAGTCATAGCCACTGAGCCTGCACGTCCGGAGCCTGTGCTCTGCAACGGGAGAGGCCACAACAGTGAGAGGCCCGCATACCGCAAAAAAAAAAAAAAAAATAGAGGTACAAACTATTATATATAAAATAAGCTACAAGGATATATTGTATAACACAGGGAATATAGCCAAATTTATAATAACTATAAATGGAATAAAACCTTTAACAATTGTGGATCACTATACTGTACATAATATAGAATATGAACTATACTTCCATAAAAAATTTTAGTGTTCTATTTTACTAAATTATGGATAAAAATAATGCCTACCCTTTAGGGGTTTCCCTGGTGGTGCAGTGGGTGAGAGTCCGCCTGCCGATGATGCAGGGGACACGGGTTCATGCCCCGGTCCAGGAAGATCCCACATGCCGCGGAGTGGCTGGGCCCGTGAGCCATGGCCACTGAGCCTGCGCGTCCGGAGCCTGTGCTCCGCAATGGGAGAGGCCACAACAGTGAGAGGCCTGCGTACCGAAAAAAAAAAAAAAATGCGTACCCTTTAAAAGTCAGAGAAAGTGTATACCTGACAACTTAGTTTCTTTTTCCTATTCGTCCATCAAAATTCACCATTTCGAAAACTACTTTTTCTCTCTCATAGACTACGAGGGAGGGAAAGAAAGAAAAACAAATAAGTGATCTCATTGGTCAGTCTATTCAGGAAAAATCAGGAGCTTCCTTTTTGAACAGGGCACTATTCTAGCTATTATGAACGTATATAAATATTCATGATTCATATGACACAGTGCTTGCTTTCTTGTAGTTGGCAACATAAAATTCATTGTGCAAAATTCACTGTATGGAAAATTAACTTGTTAATTAAATCTACAGGTTTATTTTGGGGTTTCCATGAGCCCTCTTCCCGTTGCACTGTGGGCAATATATCATCTCATTAATTCAAGTTCACTGGACTCCACTGTATGTGAGACTGTTTCCCACAGTGGATTAGAAAACATAAATACATAAACATGAAATGTATAGTCTGGGTTTGAGTAAATGAGGACAAAAGGACAGGAAACATCACATAAAGATTAAAAATATTGAATTAAGACCCTTGGGTACTTCAGAGTTGAAAGAGAAGAAAGATACTGAAAAAAGGGAGCTGAGAAGACAGTGTCATAGTTGGAGGATTGAGGAAGGAATATATTGTATTTATATTCTTTGTGTTACAGCAGAAATCTTCATTCCATTTTGTTAATGAACATATTCTATATAAGTATATAATTAGAATATATTTCTTTCCTGATAGCAAGGTGTGATGAAGACACAGAACAGACTTCCAGTATAAATTATCTTTGTCTTTGATTAGGTCCACTACCTTATGGTTCTGTCTGCCAACTGGGCTTATGTGAAAGATGCCTGCCGGATGCAGAAGTATGAGGACATCAAGTCGAAGGAGGAACAGGAACTTCATGATATCCACTCTACTCGCTCCAAAGAGCGGCTCAACGCATACACATAAACAGCGCCTTCCCGTCCTTTCCACCATTCAAATGCATTGGTGATTATCTAAGGGCCATCCAACCATCCAACCTTTTGAAAAAGAAAATGAAAGTGCTTCTCATCAGTGATATGGAGGGTGACTTATGAATCACCTGAATACAGTTCTTTGTTGTTTAGCACTTAATTTCCTAATTTGTTAAATTGGTGTAATCAGAGCTCTCCTACAAGCTCCTATCCAGCCTTTTTTTTTCTTTTTTAAATTTCTCAAACTCATTTAATAATTCTGTAAGATCAAAGAGACTAACGTTGTCAAATGCAGAGATTTCTTTGATTTTTAACCACTTCCATGTGTTATACATTATACCTTTTGCATTATTTCTTATGTTTTGAAAAGAAAAATAGCTTTTTATACTTTTTAGTTTTGATTTCGGTAACTAGTTTAACTACAGGTAACCTTCGAAGGGACCATTGTACATTATGAACGATAGAGAGAGATGATATCATGATGACCCGAAACATGCAAATCTTGTCTGAAGATCAGTGGCCACGTTGCTATAGGCCCTGGTTAATGTTTTCATCAATCTAAGGTGCAATTTCTAAATTTGTAAGAGTAGGTTTAAAAAAAAAAGTGCTTCTTATCTTTGTTAACATTGTATTTTTTCTTGATGTACTTAAAAGGCATTACTCTCTGATGACTCATGTTTCTGTCGTGAGCATGTAGAAACAATGATGCTTATGCATGGCTACTTACCTTTTTAAGATTGTGACACCAGGCTTACCTTTTAAAGTTTAGTATAGAGACTGTTTCAACGGAAATAACTACTGTGGACTATTGGCAAATGATCTCTTTGTGATTTAAGCAGTGGCTGGATTGGAACTTTTAATATGTTAATGTGGGACATTAATTACCTTTATGAAGGTGGTGTATTAAAAATAAGCACACTAACCCCTCTGAAGTTGTTTTACCTACTTTAAAAAATTTTAATGGATTGCACCTCTGTAAACTATCCCTCAAATTGTGTATGATATATTTGAAAAGGTTTCCATTAATACAATAGCTTTGCTTGCAGCCTTCCAATCTATGTCGGTTTACCTGTAGTGTTTTTTAAAGTGTGGTCAGAGGCCACTCTACAATGTATCCTTTTGAAGTGTAGTGATATATCTGTGTTTTTATTTCCAGTAAGTCATTTTAACCAAATGTTCATTCGTATTCATTTATAAGACGTACCTATATCAAAAGAATAAAAAAAAAGCAATCAGTATTATTGGACCAAATTTGGTGTTTGTTTTAACCTTAACTCTTCTTTCGGTTATTTCTAATGCTACAAGAATGCTGTAAAGTGTCTTTTAAAATGATATAGCCTGACGAGACTTTGCTGTCAGTGTAAAAACTAGGTAGTATTGTGCACTGATTTGACCATTGTGAAATCTTTTCTCAGTGTAAGTGCATTTCTAATAAAATTTATTGAGTGAAACAATCTTTGTACAATGACTAGTCATGCATCATCCATAATTTTACAAGTTCTTGTAGTAGGAAGGGGGGTATTACTAGCTTATCTGTGGCATGATTATGCATTCTGTAGTATTATTTAATTAATTTGGGGTTTTGCTTCTTTTTTTTTTACGCTTAGATTATCCTACTGGTTCAACATTTTTCTGATACATGCAGTATTACAGATATTCAGCAAAAGTATTAATGGGCTTCTTTAAATTCTATATTGTAGTGTTTCGGTTCTGTGTCTTAATAGTTTGTGATGATTTTTAAAACTGTCTTTTAAACTTATGTAATGATGTTGATGTTTTGGGCGCTTTTTTTTTTCTGGTATTAGAGTTTGTATTTTCACAAAGAGTGCTTTGTAGCAGGCATTACAATTAATCTGTTTTGTACATAAATGTGCCAACAGCTTGATGGTGGCGTTTTTGAAATGTAGAACAAAGTGCTTGCAAAATGTAATAAATACACTTGTGTACTTTGTGTACTTATTATTAGTTTCTGCAGTGTTTCTTTTTTGTTTTTTTTCTTTCTTGTTTTGTTTATTCCTCTTTCTTATGTGTGTGCATTCTTTCCAATGCAGTAGACGCTATTTCTTTCAGATGCTTATTGCCTCGGTTGAGCTGACCTGATACTTCAAAATGCAATGAAAATTCTGTGCATGGACCATACCATGGGGATGCTGAGTGGGGAGAGGGTGGAATGGAGACTGTGGAGGTCATTTCATTTAGCAGATGGTAACGATTCCCAGTTTATGCTATTTCCTTGCCTAATGTTTACTGTTTTGTGTTTTCTTTAGTGCTTCGTAAACTAACAGAGAAACTAAAAAGACTAGTGCAATTCAGAAAGAAAAATGATTCTTGGTTGGCTTCAAAATTTCAAGGTGAGAGCAATGGAATGAAAAAAACATTTTTTTCCAGAGTTTTTGTTTGTTTTGGATGTAATTCCTTCTGGCCAAACCAGAAGTAATGGCAATTTTAAAATAATAAAATAATTATCTAAAAAAACTTAATTTTTATAAGGCCTAAGGAATTATATTAGCCTTCAGTTATTTTTGTATTATTATAAATGACGACTTGGAAATTTCATAGACTTAGGTTGCTGATATCTACAATAATTATAAGTAGATCTGAGGAAAATGTCTTATGTTTTAAAAAGTCACTTTGAAGACAACACAAAAATTACCCCTAGCCAAATCTTATGAAATGATAATTCTTATTCCTTCCAGTGTTTATGAAATTCTTAGCATAGCAACGAGAGAATAAAGAATGATATGTTAAAGAATATCAACGTGAACAAGAATTTCAGAATATGTGCTTTTCAAAAACTGATCATCATAAGATAATTGTAATCTTTGACAACTTAGAAATCCATTTCTCTTTGTAAAAATACACATTTATCTTTAAAGTGAGTAATTTCCTTTTGGGAACTCTTTTCCCCCTAGCTTTATTGGGATATAATTGACATATAATCCTTTTGAGAATTGTAAAGCTGATGTTGAAGCTAAGGAAATTACTCATTTTGAGAATAAATTTGTCTTGGCCAGCTGCAACTTGGGGTTAGTCAGTTTACTTCTTCATGTTAAAACTTAGGTATTAACAGATTCTGATTTAGTCACTCAAAGATCAAGTAAACTTGACTTTTTGTTTTATTTGTTTTATTTTTGCCTTTTAGACAAAACAGAAACAGTCATTTTAAAGTATATTTCATTTAAGTTACCTGATAGCTGAGATATGCTGAACATGAAAAAATTTGAATTAAACTATCATACCTTGAAGAAACATTCTATTGCATTTTCTGCAAGGTTTTTAGATGACAGATCATATGAATTCAGTGGAGGCAAGTCTGTATAAAATGCTGCTAGCTCAAATGTAAACATCTTTCGCCTAGCTTAAATAAGCCCGGGACCTTGAGTTTTCTTCTCTCAAAAGTGAATTTTGCCTGTTTGATCATTTTAGGTTCTTTTGCTCTTTTCCGTAAAAATCCATCATGCTTGGAAACGGAAAAGAACTTAGAAAATGAAATAAGTTCTATTATTTGATTCATTAATAAGTGAATTAGTGAAATAAATAAAATAATAAGTAATGAAATCGAAATTTTCTTGACTATTTCTAACCTGCGGAAACTCTTAAAAGTGGAAACACCAAACAAAATAAAACAGATAAATAAACAATGCAGGAATGAAAAATAGGAAAGAGAAGAGATCCAAGTAATTCTGCTATTATTCTTTCAATAAGAAGGAGAAAGAAAAGAGCATGTTATTGGAAGATATCTATTGCACGGGGAGATCATTTTAAAAAGAAAGTCAAAAATACAAAAATCAAAACTTAGACCAAGAAATAACAGCCTACAAAATGAAAAAAAAAAAAAAACTGTAAAAAACAATTGAGGCCATAGGTGTTATTTTCTTCAGCATTTATTGCCCTCTATTCAAGGTACTTGAGCAAACACTCAACCCCCAGGTTGTGCAGAATAGAACACTCTCATCCCGTAAAAGCTGGGGACAGGACAGTAGAGGAGCTGATTCCATTTGGTTCCCCAGCATTGCTGCCGACCAGAAAATGGGAACATGTTTTGACTTTTGGAGTGGGGTTGCGATCTGTTGGCTTTTTTTATTTGATTGAGCAAATGTTTTTGTCTCTCGGGGCCACCTCGATGGGAATGTGGTTTTTCCCACCACAGATCCAACTCCATGAGTCAGCCCCTCCGAACCATATCATGTAGATTGAAAAGGAGCGGTAATCAAAGGAACGCACTGAAAGACGGAGCAGAGGTGCTGCTGTGTGCGTTATTTGGGATACTGATTAAGTGTGTGTAAACACCAGATTTTGTTTTATTAATTTTTTTGGTATGTCCAGAAGGTACTGATACCTTTTTCTTAAGAAGGTTAACGCAAGTTGTTTAAATAGTAACATTCCCCTTTTGACTGATTCATGTGTTAGTGGACATGCCAGTGAGGTTTCACCCATATGATCCAACAAAAATACATGTGACGTAACTTTGTGCTTTCTAATAAATGAGCATTTGGAATGAGCATATTTCTTGTTTTTGGGGTCTTTTTTATTTTTTTATCTCTGGCATCAATTAATCTCTGTATGAAATCTGTTAATCTGTACTTGAAATCTTATATAGCATATCTATAGTGTAATCTAGTTGCTATATTGAGAAAGATACGATGCCAACCTAGCCCTTCCATATACAAAGGGAGAGGATTTCCAGAAACGAGAAGTGGATTTTAAGGATATTGACGTCATTTAAAGGAAAACTTGAATAGCTCAGCAGATTAACACAAGCTGGAAGTACCACCTCCTTCTCAGCTTGCCATTCACCTCCACCCTGAATGAACCAGCAATACAAGGCCAAGTTCTCCAGCCTTTGAGGTTAGAAACTACATTTGCTTTTCTCTGTGTATGCAGTGTTCACAATGATTATTGTGTTCGTCGTCTTTCTTACTACTTTATTTCTGAGCATGGGATCAGGTCTTAGAAAATACAACATGCAGAATGAGAATTGAGTGTTCTTGACATGTGAGTGAAGCTTACAAGATAATAATTTTCCTGAATGATACCTTCATGGTTTTAAACTAATTGTATTTTCCAAGCCTCCTAGATGGTACCTAGTAGGAAGTACACATAGTAGATTAGAGATAACAATGTAATCAATGCAAACGATGTAAAAATCACATTTTGAACATATAGTGATGGTGTGTCTATAAGGCAACACAATTAATTTTAAGATTTTTTCCCCCGATTTCTTAATTTTCACTACCTAATATTCACGAATCATCAGGTACCTTGAGAAAAAGAGAAAAAAACCCTGACTGCTATCAACTGGGAGGTAGCTGGTCTGGGTCTTAGAGATTTTCTCTAGATGAACATACGCAACTTCAAAGAACAGCAAATCAAAAACAATCAATGACCATGAAGGCGCAAGACAAAACCAAGACCATTCCAGAATTATTCGGGCAAAACACAAAACAAAAACTGTCCAGACCAACCTCACCAACCTCTACTTCTCCCTCTCCTTGCTAATGCAAATGACTGCTGTTTCTTTACCACCTGACCTCTAAGGTCACCATGTTCTTCCTGCCTTTTAGATAAAAATTATTAAGACGCCCAATCATAGAATTGTCCGCACTTTCTGACAGCCTCCAAGCCAGAGGATGCGTCTTTGAACACTGCACTGAATCTCCCGAATGAAATGCAAATCCTACTACAAGCCTGTTGTCGCTGTGTCGTTCTCTATTGCTGCCTAACAAATTATCCCAATGTAGTGGCTTAAAGCAACATTATTGTGTTTCTGTGGGTCAGCAATCCAGGCACGGTTTGTCTAGCTTATCTAGATTATATGGTTCTGGATCCTCTTAGAACACCACACTCACCTCAAGCCTCACCTGGGATGGAGCTCCTTCGTAGCCTTCTCTCTCTCTCTCACTGACGGCGTTGTTGTCAGGATTCAGTTCTTTGTGGGCTGTGCTCTGACACCTCACTTCCTTCTAAAGCTATTGAGGGAACTTCCTGAGGTGATGGAAGTATCCCAGATCTTTACTGGGATGGGGGTTATTTGGGTTTGTCCAAAGTAATGAACCTCTACACTGAAATCTATGAACTTCATTTCATGTACATGATGCATGACGATTTCTTTCCATTAAAAATCAAATTAAGCCGAATGAAAGGTAAGAAGGAAAATGCAGACCTTTGAGGACATCACTCTGGGTTCATATCTTGTTTCTGCCCTTGTGATCTTGGAGAAGGTATTCGTCTCTTTTTGTCTCAGTGTCCATATCTGTGAAACTGAAATCAGAATAAAATATACCTACTTCAGAAAGTTTTGCAAAATAATTTGTGTGAAGTAGCTGATAGATCATTATATTTGTCTTAAACAGTTAATTATGTCACTATAATCATTGGATTTGGGGGTTGAAAAGGACTATAGAGGTCATTTTTTAATTTCTCATTTATAAATAAACTCAGAGACATTAAGTGAATTGCCCAAGAATATACAATAATTTATTAAACAACGTTGTGTTATATCTCAGGTTTTCTGTCCTTATGATTCACATGAGTTGAGGAATAACTGGAGTGGGTAACATCATGCTGTCTTTTCTTTGCTTCTTTGACTTCGACAGGACCTTGGGCTGAGTGTTTCACAGTGAATATGCAGCCGTCTGTAAAAAAGTTAAAGGAACAATATAACCAACTATATTAAACTGATGACAGCTTGTTTCTTATTACAACTATTTCACGGACATCTGCCCAAATGACTATTTTAGCAATTTACCATTTTCCCATCTTGTTCATGAAAAAAAGGGGAATTTATGTGTTTATAATTTATAATCTTACAATAAAAGGCAAAAGAGTTGGCCTTCCGTTGCCGTCTTTTTTGTAAAATCAGAGTTTAGAAATTAGTCATATTCGAAATGGAAATTATTTTACATAAAAAAATAAAATATTACTTTTTGAAGGAAAGAATTCCCTCACCATGTGGTCCTTTCAACAATAATATTCTGCGAAGGGGTTTACAAATGATTATAATCAATTGTAGTTGATCAATGTACACGTGATTGTATATACCAAAGAGTATGTCTTCATTTTTGTTTTGCATAAATAGTATCTTGTATTTTAGCCCTTAGTTTCAAAAACATTACAAAGGCATTGGGAAAATCGCGTGTCTTGGATTGAAAACCCTTGTGTACTTAGTGGTCTCATAATCTCAGATTTTTCGTGATAAAGAAATAGTTTAAACCTCAAAACAAAGATTTCCAGTGATGAGTGAATTAAAATACGAAGATGATGTCAACATAAGCTACTTTTGAATGGAAGCTTAGTTTTTTAACCTTTTTTATTCTCATACTTTAAAATGGCACTATAGAATCACTGTCAGAACTCGATAAGCAGAGTAGGTCTGTGACTCTCCTGTATTTTGAAATAAACTCATGCTCTCTCCTGGTCATGTTATTACAGTGGCTCAACCTCTGTGATCAATAATATATGTGTGTTTCTGTATTGTCATCAAATCTATCACTTTCAGAACGCTTTTCAGTTTAAAGGTACTTAGGCATTTTTCATCACTTTTCTGTGGAATCATTATTTTGTAGAATTCATACCTAGGAAACTGACTTTAAATGACCTGCCTTAGCATAGTTTTGTAACTGATTTGGGAATGCAAACCTGGGGTACCACGTTCATATACCGTTTTATTATATTTCTATTTTTGTCTCATTATATTCAGTTAAACTTGTGCTTGAGAGAATGCTTACTGTGGCTTGTTAATTTTCTTTAGTGTACTTGATAGCCTTTGAAGAATGAGAACCAACGCTAATGTCATGCTGTCAGGGTAAGCTCACCCTCTGATGTGAAGTATTGATCCCTGGGACAGTAAATAAGTCGCCTGTAACAGAGATACTTGACTGCGTCTGCTATTTGGTAGAGTTTTGTTTTGGCCGAGAACGTGCCACGAGGGAGTATTTGTCCACTAGCTTTTTCTGAAAGTGTGTTGGCTTTTACCTATTTTGCTCTAAAGCACGTTAACAGTTTGCTGGTTTAATAAGAGAGAAGGTCTATAAAAACTGTTGTTCGGTTTGTATACGTCTCGATTTTTGCTTTATAACTTTGGAAAAACATTTCGAACTGGAAGAATTCAGTGACAACTTTCAGCTCTCATTATGTTAATGAAAATCTTTGTGAAGGGGAAGAGGGTCCTCTGGTGCAGGCGTATACATACTGGATTGGCCAAAGGTTCCAAACCAACCTTTTGGCCAACCCAATACAGAGAGAGAGAGAGTAAAAATATCAGTGGTGACCAGGGGTTAGTGGGGGGTGGGGTGGGGTGGGGTGACTAAACGGAGAGGATTTTTAGGGCAGTGAAACTACTCCATATGCTATTACAATGGAAGATGCATATCACTATCAATTTATCCAAACCCACGGAATGTACAACACTGAAAGTGAACCTTACCATGAACTGTAGAGTTTGGGTGATAATAATGTGTCAGCGTATGTTCATCAGCTGGAACAAATGTGGCATCTGGTGGGACTGTTCATAATGGAGGAGACTGTGTGTGTGTGTTGGGGGGTATATGAGAAACAACACTGCTGTGAAGCCAAAACTACTCTAAAAAATAAAGCCTATTTTTTTTAAAGTAAATAGTAAAAAAAAAAAAAAGTAAACAGTAATAAGCTGATTAGAGAAGTAACTAGACGTTGAAGTACTCCTAGATTAGTGGTGGCTTTACCTAACTTTTTTCCATTCATTACCCTCGGCCTTGGCTCAAGGCAGCCCCACGTTAGGAAATAGCATCAGTGTGGACCGAGAAAAAGCTCCAGGAGGAGCCCTCCAGCTCTGGTTTGAGGAGCATGAAATGGGTCTCTAACATTCAGAGAGGGTGGGGGAAATACCCCATTTGTTTTCATTTTCTCTGCTTTCTCATGCCCCAAATCCCTAGCAAGCCTAGGGTAGAGACAGTGACAGCCATGACAGCAGCGTCCCTTTTTCAGAGTGAAGGAACTGTTGTCTCTAGAGGATGGTGTGATCGTCTTTGCACTTTTAACAACTTCCTGTCCTCCTGCCGCTTGGCCTCAGATGCAGGTGCAGTGACAGAAACGTGTCGGACAGAACGAGGTAGCAGAATCCCCAGCTTCTGGCTGGAGGACCAAGGAGAGCCCTGGGGAAACTGGTGAGTACTGTGTAGAGAAAAAGAAGGGGTGTGTGTGGGGAAAGTGACCTATGAAGTCGTCGTGAGCTTCTAGGTTCCTCCCGAGGTGCACACCTGTGGGTCTCACCGTAAAGAGATTTATGGTGAATCACCAGAGACTCCAAAACTCACTATGGGACGGACTCAGGTCTCAGCCGGTCCCAGTTCCGTGTAGGTAGTTTGGAATGCTGCCTGCTTACGTTAAAACCAGAAAAATCTTGAAACGCAATATATAAATATACGTTCACCAAAAATTCATTTTACATTTATGAAGGATGCAGTTTTTATTTTAGAACTATATTTATTTGGCGATATTCATTTGAAAGGCTGTTGAAACATTATAAACGAACAAATTAACTCAAGAAATTGGATTATACGAGGATTACACGAGGATTGAATAGGCACAAAGTGTTTACCAACAGATTGTTCAAGCCTTTTTAAAAACGTGAAAATCTTGGTGTTGGCTCTGGGTGATGTATGTGCAAAAGCTAAACGCTCCACATCCACACAGGCATCTGGGCTTGTTTTCTTATCTTAAATGACGTTATGTCAAAACTGCTGTATAGTTTAGTTGTGAAAGGATAAAATCCCCTTTAAAGAACAGAAAACGATGATGGTGACTACATCAGGCTTTGTCGAAGTGTATAATCCTAAAATGATTATCCTCTAGCTACAAGCGAGAGCTAATTTAAAGCCAACGATACTTTAAGGTGAATAAGCAAGAATATCAAAATTGATGGTAATGTTCATTAATGGTAGACGAAAATCGTTATCACGCACTCATGTGATAGATTGGACAGCTCATGAAATTGGGGATAAAACATAAAATGAGGTATGTATTAAATTGAGCCTTAAATGAGCAACGAGGACGTAAGAGTTCAACCCTGTCCTTACAACTGATTTTAATACTGTGAGAGGACAAATACAGAATAAGTACAAAGTGTTGATATGAGGGCCAGTTATGGAAGCACTGATACTTTAATCATCTTTATCATCCAAATTGTAGCTCTATATATTGATGCTTACTATTACAAGGCACTGCTGAGATTTTATTTCGTTATTATTTCCATTTTGCATGTGAGAAAACAGACTTAGAGATATTAACTTGTTCCAGGTCCTGTTAAATGATGGTACTGTATTCAAAACCACAAATATGTGATTCCAAATTCCTAGTAAGAACTCTGTTTGAAGAGAATCAGTGGAACGCTAAAGTGTGCGGTACAGCCTAAGAGAAAGAAAATATTATGCTCTGGCCCATTTATTTATTTATTTATTTTTAACTCTTTTTTTTTTTTTTTTTTATTGGTACGCGGGCCTCTCACTGTTGTGGCCTCTCCCGTTGCGGAGCACAGGCTCTGGACGCGCAGGCTCAGCGGCCATGGCTCACGGGCCCAGCCGCTCCGCGGCATGTGGGATCTTCCCTGGCCCATTTATTGATCTCTCTAAACTTTATTTTCTCTTCTGTGAAAAGGAAAATTAATAGTCATTCTTTCAAAACCGAGGTGTAACTGAGAAATGTGAATTCAAAACAAATGTAATTCAAAAACACAAGGTTGCAAATAGATTGAGCACCATGATGGAGTACACAGGACGGGGGTTTTTGTCCTGCCATTAACAACTAGAAAACTAGACGAAACATGAAACAATAGTTTTCCAACACTGGACCCCAGGCAGCAGAGTGCTGTGATCCCTGACATAAAGGAAGCAGATGAGGCCTCAGCTAACTATCTGGAAGCCATTGCACAGGTTTGGGAAAGCCAAGCAGTAGTTATCGGTTGAGGAGACAGAGACTGGTATTTGAGTCAACCAACATGGCTTTAATTTGTGAGGCAGGTTATCTGAGAGGAGCGAGCTTCACAAAAGAAAAGCTTCATCCCTCAGCAGAGGGATGCACGTTAAGTCTTCAACTACTGATCCGCAAATGTGTAGGAAGGCATCACCTGAAGATGGGGAAACACCAGAAAGCAATGGGACAAACATTGCCTGAGGTACATGCAGTGCAGACCTTAGAATCATTTGTGTTTCCACCTGCCAAAATAGAAAGACTTTATAATAAACAAACATTGGGTGCAGTCCTTAGAAAAGCACAAGCTCCGTAGTGGGCATCAACTAGCCCTGGACCAAGGGCTGCTTTGAATTGACCCTGAACAAAGCTTAAAAGCAAGCCTGAGTCAGCAACAGAATACACGAATCTTATCAAGATCATGCAGATCATTCAAAAGGATAAACTATATACTGGGCGGTAGAACACATTGCCATAAATTTAAAAGCAGTGAAATCAATCAGAATGTGATCTGTAACCACAACAAATGGACCTAGAAGTCAATAATAGAAAGGTATCTGACAAAGTATTTCAAAATTTGGAAATAAAATAGCATACTTTTATATAATTTATAGGTCAAAGAAAAATCAAAACAGAAATTTGAACGTATTTTGCACTGAATGCAAATGAAAATACAGCATATCAAAACTTGTGGAATTCAGGTGAAACAGAGCTTATAGCATTAAATCTTCATATTAGAAGACATGAAAGGTCTTAAAGCTCTAATCTTCTGTGTTGAGAAACTATAAAGGTAAGAACAAATCAAACCTTGAGTAAGCAAAAGGAAGCAATAGTGATAAAACAAAAATCAATGAAGTAGAGAACAGTAGAAATACAGAAAAGTCAATGAGCTCAAAAGTTGGTTCTTTGAGTAGATCAACAAAATTGATAAATATCCAGAAACCCCCCCCAAAAGGGTATAAATTACCAATATCAGGATAGAAAATGAGGACAATGCAATAGATCCTCTAGTTAAAATGATAATATTTTTTAAAACTACGTGTCAATAAATTTGATAATTAACATGAAATGTACAAATTCCTTGAAAGACACAGGTACTAAGAAGCTACTAAGAAACTACTTAGGAAGAAATGTCCTATATAGTCCTATGTCAATTGAGGCAATTAAATTTGTGGTTAAAAACTGTCCCACAAAGAAAATGGAAGACTGCAGTTGTTTTAAAAAAGAAGTAATGCCAATTTTGAGCAAACTTTTCCAGCTGATAGAAGAAGAGGCCAGCATTGTTCTGATACCACAGTCAGTTACAAAACGAAACAGAACAGAACAAAACAAAAAAAGACAAACATCTCTCATGAAATATAGATGAAAAAATACTTAACACAATTTTAGCAAAAATGAATCCAGCAATATATAAAAAGAAATAAAAGTTGGTAAAGAGGATTTACAAAAATCCATAGCAGTGATCACACCATAGAGACAGATAAATGTTTTGCACAAAGATCAGGAAACAGCAAGAATGTCTTTATTGCCATTTCTTTTCAACATTTTAGTAGAAGTCCCACCCAATGTACCTTACTTTATTTTTTTAGGGCAGTTCAGGTTCACAGTGAAATTGAGAGGAAAGTACAGAATTTTGGTGGGCTTATTCCTTTGAATTGTCCTGCCCTGGTTCTGCGGGGGCCCTACAGGAGCTATAAAACTGGATGTCTATGAGTTAGTTAAAGTGGTGTGTGAAAGATTTTTTACTTTCATTGAATAATCAACTTAAAAAAATATTATTTATACATCTCAAAGCATTTCCTCTACAAATAAAATTATCAGTGCTTCCTTTAGATACGTTTTTTTCAAATGTCTGAGAATATTTGAAGCGCATAGATAAAATGAATAGTGTCACAAGCTTGACCACTTTCAGATGAATCCTTTGCCCAATATGGTTGGTTTTCCAGGCTCAGTAACTAATTGGTTAGTTATTTATCTTCAAACTGATAGCTGGTTATTTTTCCAAACATTTTCTTTTGCTTATTTTCACCAGTCTTTCATCTCTATTTTATTAAATAATGGATACACACACATGCACACGCACACATACACTTGTCATATACTAGCATTAATGAGTCTTATCCAACATCTTGTCAATATCATGTTCAAAAATGTTCACAAATAAAGAATAAACGACAAGCTACAAGCCTACTCCAGTCCTTCACGTACAAGCCCTGTGAATCTGTGATTTTTGTTTCCTTGTGGTACATGAAGAGTTATCGGCTGATTAGGATGAAAGTTTGTGAGGTAATTCAATTCAACCTTCAGTTAAAGAAACTAGATATTTTTTCACGAAATCATAAACATGATGTGAAGGCGGATTGAAAACTAAATGGCTGTGGAATCTGTTCTCTTGTCTGAGTGACAGGTCTGTTCCTGCCAGCCCTCCATTCACCAGCAAGAGGGAGAAAATATTTCCAGGTGCACACGGACACACCTGAGTTCTTTCCGCACCATCCTTTAGTGTATTTACTAAAAAGCGAATAGATTAAGTGAGGAAACAGCTAACAGTGGAGAAATGCTCCAGTTTCATAGATTTGAAGTAAAAGGAGAGGTAAATCCTACATATCCTTCTGAGATAAGCTGAAATAAATTCGCCACCACCAAAGATTTAGTGCCCAGGAACCCAACTACAGAATTATTATATTAACAGTCATACTGAATGTAGACACACCAAAGAATTTGCATTTTCTGTTGTACCTGTTGCTTTACAAATTGTTTTCAATCAAGATTTTACGAGTTAGAGTACCAGCAGCCTGCTAGTGAGAACGGTTATATAACCTCAGCTTATTCCATAGCCTGAAGCAAGCCATTTTCTTCTAAAAGTTTCAATTACCTTATGTAAAAAAGTCAGCTGGTAAGATTTGATTTCTCTATATGTTAAATGTACCAATGAGGATTTTTTGCAAGATGATTCAATATCCTCTGCCTAATTGTGCTATGTGAGTTTAAAGTATTAATGAATTCTGGAACATTAAGACTGTAATATGTTGTAGTTTAGTTAGATGATTCATTTTAAGCTTCTTGGAACAGGGACTGTTTTGAATACATCTTTGTATCCCCCCATGGAACCTAGCACAGTGCTTCACAGAGAGCTGGGCTGAATAGGCATTTGCTAAATGAATAGATTTTACAATCTCAGTCTGTAGCTACAGTTTCTCAGAGAAAAGGGGAGACCTTGTTTTAGAATTGGGATTGAAAGAGTGATCTCACCCAGTGAACTGAAGGATAAATACACCCAAACTGTAGCCCGTTCACAACAGGAAATCACTGCATAACTAATCTTTAAGACCTTTGTAAGTGTCAAAATTCCCCAGTTCTGTGCCCTTTTCCCCCAAACTGCTGCCTACACATACATAGAGTTTGTATAATATTCCTTTGTCAGCTGTAAGGAGAGGACTTTGGTAGGTCTCACTTGATTGTGTTGTTCACAGTTGGGAAAGACAGAAAATCCTCTCTGGCTCTCCTCTCTCCAAAGTCAGGTGTTGAGAGAAAGTGACCTAAGGGAAAAGGCAAACCGTAATTCCTTAGTTGTTAGCTGCAGATTCGTAATATCTGTAGTCGAAGGAAACTTAATGATATGTATTCTCCAACACACCTTCAAAATGTGTGATCTGGCTTAAGAGACATGACTTACTCTTGAAATTATTTCCCTATGATGAATTAATTAATCCGTACATTGATTCACTCACAAATTCACTGATTTTACCTTGCACACGTAATGGACAAGAGACTCTTCTAGCCCTCAAGGCAGTAATAGTCCCGCAGAAGTGTTGAGAGATCCAAAAATACTCACAAAATGTTGAAAGGGCTAAATTTACAATAGAGTAAAAACAGGAAAGAAATCATCAGACATCTGCATTTTTCCCATGATCCAGCGGATGGGGAACACTTGTTAAGAGCTTAAGGGGTTAAGAATATGTTTGACGCGATTCCTTCTCATACCATGGCAATGTGCATTACATATACGCGCGCGTGCGCACGCTGATATTTTTATTAAGACCTCTGCTTAACATATCATAAAACTTGTGATTGGAAAAGTAGTCATTTCCAATGAATTGCTGATCTTCTTACGTTTTTATATGTATTATTTTAAATGGCATACGATTTCTCATTCACTCTTTCTATGGATGGAGAAAATGGCTGAACAGAAAGTCGCTCGCAGCGTGAGCCTCTTTCAGAGAATTATCAGAGGCTGACACCTGGTGGCTCTCAGCACCATCGCGATAGAACACGTTCAACAACAGTACATTACTTTCCATTTACATGCCCTGTGCCTCCAAGTTAAAATGCACACCTGTGACCCATGGATGTATCTTATTTTGATGACCTATCGTGGTCCTTTATATGTTAAACTTCTGATGATATTTAGACAGAATGAAAAACTGAAGCGAAACAGACATTTTGGGATCAGTTTTACTCCACATTCTGCCTAAAGCTGAAGAAAGCTCCCCTTTTCCTTTACTACATTATTTATTATGTAGGAGAACCTCTTTATAAATGGTTACTTGTTACCCCCTGGTTTAGACCTTTTGTAATCTGAAATAAGCCTCTTGTGAGTTAAATTCTTCTGGCCATACAAATCTTAATATCTACATCAGCAGTTTTCAAACCATGGACTAGGGACCTTTGAAGGGTTGATGACGCCCTTTCAGAGGTCTATAAGGTCAAAACAATTTTCATAATAATACCAAGACATTATTTACCCTTTAAGATTCCTATTCTCTGAAAGGAGTCTGCCAGAGGTAACAAGATGTAAACTCACAAGAGACTGAATGTAGACACAGATCTAAAAATACCGCTCTCTTCTATTAAGCCAGACATTAAAGAGATTTGCTAAAAATGGACAACAGTGTCACTCTTGTCACTTTTTTTCGAACTTTAGAAAATTCAATTATTCTTCATAAAAGTGTTACTTATGTTAACATGCAATAGTTTATCATTACTGTTTTATTTAAAAATTGTTTTAATTTATTTGATTTTATTTTTATACAGCAGGTTCTTATTAGTTATCTATTTTATACATATTAACGTATACATGTCAATCCCAATCTCCTGATTCATCCCACCACTCCAGCCCCTCGCTTTCCCCCCCTGGTGTTTTAAATTAACTGTGAAATAAAGTCTTTAAACAAATCTCTCAGCTTAAATTTCTGATATGGTAAGTATCAATATATTTAACCCACATAAACAAAAGCTCTTTGGGGTCCTCAATAATTTTTAGGAGTGCAGTGAGTTTCCAAGACTAAAATGTTTGAGAACTGCTGATTTCTACTAGAGTCAGGGAGCGTTTATGATTGTCCTCTCTCTGGGCTTTGATAAAGGAAGGAAGGAATAAGGATTCTGAGGGCACTGTAACTTGGATACAGGACTAGGAAAGAAAGAAGTTACAGAAATGGGGATTCAGGAGCGTTAGATAATGAATCCTCTACAGAGTTACAGATGTGGGTGGCTTCCTCTCATGACTTCAAAACTTGAGAGTAAAATTGTCCCTGATCCGAGGTTGGGCTTGTGGGATGGAGAAAAAACACACCCAGAGAGCTAGCTATTCCACATAAAGTCAACCGCAGTCTATGGTACTACGGCCTACTGGTCCCTTAATATGCATTTAACATTAGGTATAACACTATTAGAAAATTAAAACATCCACTTTATAGCTGTCTATAAAGGAATTGTACAGCAAGATTGTGTCTCTAAACGTTTTGCCTTGGATTGAAATGTTGAAAATACATGACACTTTCAAATGTTATTTCTGCATTTACAAAAAGTGTCTTCTAATCTATGCTGTGTTGTAAGATACCGCACAGGGTAAAGGAGGATTACTTATTTTAGCTACGGATCAAAACTGGTAGCAGTTATTTGCTTCTTTCTAAAGTATTGCAGAATGTAGAAAACATGTAGGACAGTCACACTGCCTAATTTGGTGTAACTGGAGGGACAGCAGGAAAGAAGAGAGAAAAAGGGACAGAAACAATATTGAAAAGATAGACAGCAAGAATTTCTCCAAAATGATGAGAGATAACAACACATAGATTGAAGGACTCCGGCACCCTGTTGGCAGGATAAAAACAAACAACAAAAAGAACCCCACATCTAGGCATATAGCCAAACTGCTGAAAACCCAAAACAAAGAGTAAACTTTAAAACCAAGGGTTGGGGTGCAGAGGCCTAATAAGGGACCAACAGTAAGATTTCCGCTGCCTTTGCACTAAAAATGGAAACTAGGATACAGTAGTTTACTAGTCTTAGAAAACGGGTCAACCTAGAATTTTAACTCAGCAATATATCTTTCAAAAATGAGGGCAAAATGAAGATTATTCTTCTAGATAGCCACAAGCTGAGAGAATTTGTTTCCATTAGAACTGCACTGTATGAAACATTAAATGATTTAGGTAGAACTTAGATGATTCCAAGTAGAAGTACAAAACTACAGGCAGAGATGAAGAATCCTGGAAAGAGAAACTGTGGGAAAATACGAAAAAGTAGTAACCACTTAAAGTAACAATAATTGCTATGTTTAAAACTATGCTTGTAGTTTTACAAGATATAGAGTTAACTATATAAAAACAATAAAAGAAAAGGCAGGGGAGTAAATATAGTTAAACTGTGATAAGGTTTTGTATTTTATGGAAAGTGATAAAATTCTAATTTAAGGTACTCTTATAAGTCAGGGATGCATAATCACTAAAATAATAATATAAAAGTTAAAATAAAAGATCTAAAAGAACATATTAAATGGAATAGCAAAAAAAAAATGGACTAATCCAAAAGAAAGCAAGAAAAGGGAATTAAAGAACAAAGAACAGATGAAACAAATAGAGAACAAAGAGGAAGATGGTTGGTTAAATCCAAATCACATCAGCAATTGAGTTGAATATACATAGAGTAGATGCTAAATAAAAGAATACAGTTCTCAGGGTGGATTAAAAAAATAAAAGAACAGCAAGACACAACCATAGACTATTTTTGAAGATACACACATATGGCCACAGATAAATCAAAAGCAAAATGATCAAACAAGATATGCCACAGAAACCTAAACAAAAGAAGGCTGTCATGATTATTTAGATATCAGACAAAGTAGATTTTAAGGCAAACAGTTTTATTCAGGAAAAACAAGGATGGTTTATAATAGTAAAATGATTGATTCAGTAGGAAGACACAGCATCCCGAAATGTTCATGCACCTAGTAACAGTTTCAGTTCTCAGATTTAAAATGTTGAAAATAATTACTCTGCTGTAAGTGATAGAAGTGGCTTAGTTAAATGGGATACCAGTAAATATTGCTTGGAAGATTTGCCTGATTTTCATGCACAGAAGCCAGAGTGTTATTTAGTCTTACTTATTTTGCTTTTTAAATGCATGGCTGACTTAGGGAGCTGGAGCTCAAGGTGACATCACTAGGAGTGACAGTATTTCCTAGTTAGATGCTTAATTTCTGTCAGAACTAGTAAGTCATAATTGGTGTTAAGATAAAGATATATACTTATGTAATGAAAGGTGTGCTCCTCAAACACATCAGGCAAGCAAATGTATTATTTAGTAAATAGTTTTTTTCCTTATCAAAAATCTGTCAGATATGAGTATCACAGATCTCCTAAAGAATCCGTAAGATCATACCCATCATCACTAAGTAATCATCTGTATAATACATTTAAGCTTCTTTCTGTGGAATTTGTTAGCCAGATTATGTATGCGCCTATATATTTTTTTAACTTTGTATTTTATATTGGAGTATAGTTGATTAACAATGTTGTGATAGCAAAGAGATTCAGTTATACATATACATATATCTATTCTTTTTCAAATTCTTTTCCCATTTAGGTTGTTACATAATATTGAGCAGAGTTCCCTGTGCATGCATCTATTTAGAGACACAAAGTTTACATAAAAATGGTGGAACGTCTTAGTTATGCTTTCAATTTTTGATACCTACAGTTTTCACTCATATCTGGCGTACAAAGATAGCCCAAAAGATTGAACAGTGCTCAGGCACAGAAATCAAGAGTCATCTTTTCCAGAACAATTTCATTCGTGTGGTGAAGGCAAAAGCCAGATTTCAAGAGAGGAGGACGCAGACGGAGGCAACGCTTGGAAAGCACACTTGGGTCAAGTCTCATCTGGGACTGCAGCCACAGTGCCTTAGCATCTCTGTAGATATTCCTAGAGTCAGGGGTCAAACTATCATTTTCTGTCTTGCATTTACTTACCACAAAATGTCTTGAAATGCTAGCTTCAACTTCCTTTGATTACATCTTGAAATCTGCCTTTGGAAACTAACTGAACTCTTCACTCTTAAAGACCTCTTCACGGTCTCCTACTTTTCAAAGGCAGTGGCAAGTCTGTCCTCCTTGACTCGATAAACTTGCTTGTTTTGTCCAACTCATTGTCACCACTCCTCGCCTGGTCCACCGTGGTCCACCAAATTAACGGCGTGTGCTACAACTTCTCTGACGTTTTCCTTCTTCCCCTCAGTGCCTAAATACGGACATTTCACAGTATTATTCTTCCTTCCGTATGGTTATGGGCTGAAAGTTTGTGCGCCCCCAAAGTTCGTATGTTGAAACCTAATCCCTAATGTAATGGCATTTGGAGGTGGGGCTTTGGGGAGGTGATTCTTTGATGAGGATGGAGCCTGCTAGAAATCGGCAGAGAGCCAGCGCACGCCGTCTCCACCAGGTGAGGGTACGCGGAGAAGATGGCCCTTTACAAACCAGGGAGTGGGCTCTCACCAGGCACAGGATCTGCCTGCGCCTTGATCTTGGGTTTCCCAGCTTCCAGAACTGTGAGAAATAAATGTATGTTGTGTTGTTTGAAGCCACCCAGTCTTTTTTTTTTTTTTTTTTTTTTCCTTTTTCTTTTTCGGACAAGGGATATCATTTTAGTTGCTACAGTTACCACTGGGATGCGCGGGACGAAGGGGAAGGGGCAGGGCGTGGGTTCTGGCCAGAGGGCCCTGGGAACGCCAGGTGCTGAAGGTGCAGCCCCGGGATCGGCCGCGAGGTGGCGCCGCGGCACAGGCCGCTCGGCGATGGGGATGCGCAGGCCCAGTCGGGCGCCTGGGGCGTCAGTGGTTCCCGGGGCCTCCAGGAGCAGCCCTCCGCTGGGCCCGGGCGGCCCCTTCCTCGGGCCTCAGAGTGGTCTCGCGCCATCCGTCGAGGGGCAGTGCGGCCTCCACAGGCCGGGGACCGGTCCAGCGCAGCCAGCCGGGCCCAAGGCCGGCCCAGTCGGCCCAGGTCGGCGCCCAGCTCCTCCCGCGCTGTGGGCCCCCGGCCGCCCCCGGAGGAGGACACGGCGGAGACGCGTCCGCGGAGCCGGCCCGGCTCTCCAGGTAGGCCCTTCGCCGTCCTCCGGCCCCGGGCGTGGGTCGCGGCTCCAGACAGGTCCCCGCAGCCTCTGCCTCGGCACCCGTCCTTGCGCAGGTCGCCTGGCAGGCCTCGAGGACGAGGGGACCCGCTGCGGCAGCCACCCACCTCTGGGGACCCGGGTTAAAGTGTCCTCAGAGCCGGGCGGGCTGGGGACGCGGAAGCAGAGGGCAGGTGGGCGTCAGGTAGACGGGCCCGGGGTCAGCATCTGGGCCTGCAGCGTCCCGGGTGTGCAGATGTGCCCGGCACGTGCAGGTGAGCGGTGCGCTGCCCGGCACTGGGCAGGGCCCACCAGGGCCTTTGACCGACCTCACATAGGGAAGCGCCTCGTGCGCGAGCGGTCCAGAGGCATATTCAGTGTGAGTGTGCAGCACGTGCTGTTACACACGTGGGGCAGCCTTCCTGATGCTGATATATTTGGGCACAATATATGAAATACTACATATATACACTTACAGCATGTGCGTATCTCATATAAGCATTTTTATACATATATTATCTATAAATATTCAACATAGTAATACATTATATAATAATATAAATATATACACACATCTAACATTTTATAATATGTAATTATCTATATACATACTACATAAGTATCACTAAATTGTATGTAAATTAAATTATATAAGTTTGGTATGATGTGTATACATTATACATCAATGTGTTTTCGATTTAATCAGTCTAATTAACATCATCACCATACGTATAATTTATATAGATATTTATATATGTCATCTATATACTATCACATATGTATATATACCTATATAAATTTCATATGTACATTTTTATAATTTTATACTTTCTATAATATATTTAATATATTATTACATACAAATATACATGTATTACATTTATATATTTGTGTTTATATATTTAAATACAATTATATATTACACATACATAATTGATCATACGGGCCATGTGTGACATAATTTTATGAAGTGTTTCACAGAACTAACCCCCGCGGTTTTTTGTTTTTTTGTTTTTAATAATTCTGCAGCATTTCTATTGATTGATTGATTGGCTGTGTTGGGTCTTTGTTTCTGTGTGAGGGCTTTCTCCAGTTGTGGCAAGCGGGTACCACTCTTTATCGCGGTGCGCTGGCCTCTCACTATCGTGGCCTCTCTTGTTGCGGAGCACACGCTCCAGACGCGCAGGCTCAGTAGTTGTGGCTCACGGGCCCAGTTGTTCCGCGGCATGTGGGATCTTCCCAGACCAGGGCTCGAACCCGTGTCCCCTGCACCGGCAGGCGGACTCTCAACCACTGCGCCACCAGGGAAGCCCACGACCCGAGGTTTAAAGCAGAAAGATGGGCCATCACTGTCAAGCAGATCTCTGACTTAAGGCTGGGAATCTCATGGGGTTTCTACCTACTCACCCGCTTCCCACCAGAAACCTGGGTCCAGGGTGTGGAAGGACCCCAGGCAGCCGGCAGATGTTTGACACACTCTCTTCCTTCCTCACCGCTGGCCTCTGCCCTTCTCAGCTGGGCGTCTGAGCATGGTGTAGGCTGGCATGTCATCTGGAGTGTGCCCCCAGCCTCCACGCGCCGGGTGTGGAGAGGGCCCCCACGAAAGCTTCGTTGGCCCGAGCCCCCCGCCTGGGTGCTCATGTGTCTGCCCCGTGCGGGGAGAGCTCTGGGACTAGCTGTCCTGTCTGCTCCCCCGGGGTCTCTCGCTCCACTGTAGTGAGGTCTTTGGCCAACCTACCTCCTCGTGGTCAGCCATGAAATATCCATCCCCCCATGTTAAGAGAGAGCAGTGCGCTCTGAAGAGTCTCAGGCTGGGGGCTCAGTGCTGCTCCCAGTGGTGGAGAGGAGAGGTGCAGGCCGACCTTCCTCCTGGAAACCACGGGGCGCATTGCCCCTGGCCTGGATGCTGTGGCCCGCAGGTGGCCGAAAGGAGCGGGGATGGTGAGCCCTGCTCCAGCCCCGACTCACCTGGGGCCCGTTGCCATGACAGCCGCCATCTGAGTGATGGACGCCTGGTCTGAGAGGACTGGGGAAAAAGAGAGAAAGGAGGAGAGAAGAAAAAAAGAAGACATCACCCAGGTATCTTTTCCCTGAGCATAATTTTGCTTTGGCATCTTTAAGTCTGCAACTAGCCCTCTATTCAGCTGTGACCTGATTTAGTTAAATAGTTCCTCAATGCTGTTGGGTTTAAATTTTCTTCTCTCAAAATTCCACATGATAACAAACAATTGGCAAATAGCTTTGTGCACATTCCTTTATGTCTATTTTTATCATTTCATTAGAATAATTATTATGAATTTCAAAATCTCTTCTAGCGTACTATGTGAAATTGAGGAAAGCGTTAATTGCCTTAAGACACAGTTTCCTCATTTCTCAGGACAATAATATCTCACTCATCGGGTTAAAGACTAAATGAGACAATGAATGTAAGGCACATTGCATAGGGCCTGATATATGGGAAGAGAAAAAATTTACCTCTAAGTATTATAGTATTTACGATGAAAATTCTTATTAGTATTCTTTTAGTGGTATCACTTAATTTTCTTTTGGCAAAATTGAAACAATTTAGACTTCTACCAGCGATGTGTGAGGAGGTCCACCTTTTGATATTTCAATAGGGAATAGCATAACCAGAATGTTTACCATAGGTGTCCTTTCGTCGTTGAAGGAAGCCATCATTAGAAGTCCTTACTGTGCTTCCCCATGGGTCTCACTGGTTGGACTGTGTGACCGCCCCATGCCTAGTGGGACGGGCATGGGGGAACGGGCCCATCATGATTATCTGTGACCGCTAGGATCCCTCCTCTCTCTTCCCGCCCAAATGAGGCTGCGGTTCTGGGATCTCTCTTTGTAGGAGTGGATGGCCATTCTGAGGAAGGTGGAGGAACTGCAGTGGTCAAATGCGCAGCTAGGCAGGGCGCTTCGGCCGTTTCCGTGGTCCGGGTGAGAGAGATGATGAGGGAATGCCATCGGAAGTGGTGATTCAAGTATCCTGGAAGAGTGTGGACTTGGAGTCGGCAGGGTTTGAGGACCGCCTGGACTTGGGGAGAGGCTGAAAGGAAGGAAACCGGGTGAAGGCCAGGTTTCTGCCTTTGATATTGGGGAAGGTCATGTCGACATTCACTGATATGAAATATGTGCAAAGGGAGATATTCAGTTCATGGTGTGCACGTGAGCTAACAGCACAGAGTGAGGTCTGGGCTTCTGAAAATAGACATTTGGTGGTCACTGCGTGTACAAAGTAGGTGAAGCCATCCAAGCGAATGCGATTGTTCAGGAAAATGCCACATAGGCAGCAATAAATATGGTGATAGGAATTATAAATATATATAAAATAGAGACCACTCTTTTTTTTAAATAACTCTAGATATTTTTAGAGATTTGATAGATTAAACAGGTTAAACATTGGGTGTTTAACACCCAACAGGTTAAACATCTCAAAATGTCCATAATTCAACCTTTCTATAAAATGTAATATGATACTTTTTCTGTTTTCCTAAATATAGCTCGTCATGGTCACTGAGCAGACTGGGTCATTTATTCTACTTATGCTTTCCTGTGGCTGTTTCCTTTTCCTCAAGTTTTCACTTATTTTTATTAAATGATGTCACAGATTTTAGCCTTCTTGTTGTTTCTGGAACGTGCCAGTCGTATCTTGTCTTAGAGATTTTGAGCTGGCCTCTGATTTAGACACTTTTCCTCCAGGTATCTGCAGGGTTAATTTTCTTTCCTCCTCTAAGTCTTTGCTCAAATAACACCTTCGCAATCAGGCCTCCTCCGATTACCTTTTTAAAATTGCATCCCTGCCCACGATGCCCAAATAACCCTTAGACAGCTGTAATATTATTTTTTCCCAAAAGCACTTGTCACCTTATAACAAATGGGCACATTTATTATTTTTATTCATTATTTCCTATCTCACCCTTCTACAGTATGAGCTCCAAGAAGACGGGGACTTTGTCTATTTTATTCACGGATGTATTCCAAGGACATATATTAGGCACTTGTTAGATCATTACATTGAATGAATGAATAAATATGTCAGATGTGCTGCACACCAGCTGGAACCAAACTGGCTTGCAGTAAATATTTGTCAAAAGCCCTGAAACAAAGCACGTGTAAAAAATCGTTAATGAGATCATCTAGTGGTGTGATGGTTGGCGTCCGACAGGGTATCTGATGGTATAAGGAATCACTGTGAAGTGTTTTAGTGTGATAACAGGATTGATTGTGGTGGTGTTTAATGAAAGAGTGCTTACCTTTTAGAGAAAATATACTGAAATGTTTATCAGTGGAATAACATAATCTCTGAGATGTGCTTCACAATAATTGTGTGGAGGAAAGAGAGCAGGTGAAGACTTAGCCGAGACAAACGTGGCCACAGGTTGCTGACGGCTGTCACTTGATGAGGGATGCGTGGAGTTTCATTGTACTATTCCCTATACTTTCGTGGAGATGTGATGCTTTTCAAAATGAAAACATAATAAAAGGCTGTAGATATTAAAATAAATCCCCTTCCTTCTGACAGGGTGAATACAAGAGATGTTCTTGGGAATGTAAAATTTAGTCTTATCTTTGTTCGACAGCTTCATACCTCAGAGCGTGAACCCAATTTTAACTCTGTGCGTGAATGTAGGTTAACTTCTACTTGGTACAAAGCAGAAAAATTATGTGGAACAGCAGAGGAAAACCCTAGGTTAATGCGAGACACTGGATTTTTATTTCAACCAGTAACTTGGCCTTGGAAGGGATCCTGTTTGTTCAAGTATTTAATTTTTGCATTTAAAATGACTTGAATGGGATCAAGATAATAAGCACTTTATCTAAATTTTGGAGTGAAGTGTCTTCCTACTGTATTCAGCGCTAACCTGGATGTGCGGTAGATCGATAACCAGGCTGCTGGTGCAGAGCTGCAGGACTCCGTTCAAGGCAGCTTTGAGGACGCCGAGGAAAGCTGGTTCACAGAAGGCTACCCGCTACTACCGGTCCAGCTTCACTTTTCCCTAAAAATTCAATGCTTACCAAAACTTAATGCACACACCTGCCAAATGGCAGCGGCTTTTTGTATGTATCTGGGCAAAACGCTGAGACCCGCATCTCAGTATAGATCTTCCCATTTATACTAAAGCTAAGACAGTAGTCTGTAATTCATCACTCAAAAGTGTCTGCCCTCTGTCTGTATTATATTCCAGGCTTGGGACTCATCATTTGGGAGCTTTCAGTCTAGATGAACATTAAAAAAATTTAAGACAGATAATAAAAAGTTTCCTTGAGTTATGATTAGAGAGAATTGTCATCCTTAGAAAAACCATATATATCATCTTGATTGAAGGGTGGAAGAAACTCATGACATAATGGGGAATCTACAGTCTTGCTGAGAAGAATCATAAAGCAACATCTCTACATAATGAGGTGGAAAATCTATAGATCTGGGTTTTGGACTCGGTTCTTGTCTGGAGTTTCTAAGATGTTTGGCTTATATGTTACATGGTATTCCCTTCATGAAGAGAACCCAAGCAGGAATTCGTGTCTCGTATTAGTACCAGTAATATCTGTGCTTCTCCTAAGCAAGCGGTTCAGTTGATTCTTTAAAAAGTGCAAGTGGCAATATTTCACTTTGTTATTTGGCTTCTAGAAAGCATAATGCCAAAGCTGTGGACCACTTCAAACAAGATACTTATCTTTACAGTATTGAAGTCTTTACCCTCAGTTCTCAACCTTTTATGATTCTTCTCTTGCTGTACAATCTGCACTCTTTCTATTTTTATTTTGTACTTTATCATACACCTTAAATCCTTATTATCTATAATAAACCCTTAACCTTACCACCCACCATAAATCCTTAGGCAAGATCTTTATCTTCTTAGGATCTTTTGTTTCTTCACTTGTAAAAATGACATTTAGAACGTTTTATGTTTGCAAGAGATTTATCTTTTATGGTAATATCAGAATTGCCACCATCTACCTTAGTATTGTTCAAAAGGAAAAGATAATAATATAGTAAGAATTATAATTATACTGCCTATGGTATTTCTCACATATGCAATATAGTAAAAAAATTATACTGTGTTGAATGAAAATTTTATCTAGTATTGTTTAGAATCTCTCCCAAAACTCTAAAGAGGCAACAACACTGGTATCATTCAAAAACTCAGTGAACAGAAATGGACATTATTCATGTATTTAAAAAAATTATTTCATTACAAATGATAAGGCTACCTGAAGAATCTGTATTAAAAATCTTATATCATTAAAAAAAAACCCCATACTTCTTGGAATAAACCCCAAGTGTATTAATGGAAAGATGTAACTCTAACATAAATTTACTATTATACCCCTAAGTCTTGTCTAGAACTAACATCCTACCTTCCTCATTATATCCTGCTGAAAGAGGAACAAATTAGTTCCACCAATAGCCTCTATACTATGAGAATAGAAGCTTGTCAATTTGTAATAAGTGGGCATGTACCACATTATACTTTCTGACAACAGAAACAGAAGTTCTATCCTCACCCATTCCTTGGCCATATAAGAACCCACTGAAAGGAACTGTGTAATTCTTTTGGAAAATACTAAACTATTACATGTACAGTTATGCATAATCATGATTTTCTTAAGTGTAAGTTAACAGGCAGAGGAAAGTGCTGTGGGAAAAGGCAGGCTAGTTTGTTCAAATTTACGGCATTGCCACACAACCTGCTGATCAGTTCAGCAAAGCAGAATCAACAGCTGCTGTGGGAATGAGATTATTTCAAACAAGCAGAGGGAGCGCATTTATGCCCAGGTTCGGAGCCTGGATATTGCTCTCTGAGTAGTGCTGAGATAGTTCTGAAGTATTTTGGCAGAGGAGAAATGCAAGTTGGGTGAACTCCAAGGAGGACAAAGCGTTTGAGGCCCCCGATGATTCTAGGACTGTCACATTTAGCAAAAATCCACTGACCTTCATTTGCAATTTATGACAGTAATACCACGAGTAGAGATGGAAACCAGGCAACTGTTTCATCATGGAGAAAGACAGTCTGTGCGTGATAAATTAGACCCAAAATACAGGGGGAGAATCGTTAAGCGGGTTTCAGCATGGTTGGCAGGAAGCAGTTCTGTTGAGCAGAGGTAATCCCTGGAATGTCCCACATATGTGTATTAAAAATAAGGTTGCCAGATTTAACAAGTAAAAAAACAGGACACAGTTAAATTTGAATTTCAGATACAATGGAAAATTTATTGTAAAAGTGGGCCAAATATTGCATATTCTCATGCTAAAAAATATTCATTGGTTACCTGAACTTTATATTTAACTGCAGGTCGTGTATTTTATCTGGCAGCCCTCACTAGAAATGAATCTTCACCGAGAGGCTTGGATAAACTGGATTGAACCTTCCTGTCTCTAGGGTTCACCTCAGTATGTTAAAGTCTCTCAGTTAATATTCGTTTTGGTTTTCTATTGCTGCCGTCCCAAATGGCCGCAAATTTAGGGGCGTAACAGCCACACACATTTGTTATCTAAGCGCTCTGTAGGTTAGAAGTCCAATGTGGGTCCCACTGGGCTAAAATCAAGGTATCGCCTGGGCTGCGTTCCTTCTGGAGACTCTGGCAGAAAACCCACCTCCTTCCCTTTTCCGTTTCTAGAGTCCCCCATGCTCCTTGGCTTGAGGCTCCCTTTCTCTGCCTCCTGGACGGAGCGTGATGGGCCACGTCCTTTTCGCATCGGGTGGGTCTGACCGTCTTCCACACGCCCATTTCCCTTGCACTCTCTTCTCCTGACCCGCCTACCACAGTCTTTAAGGCATATCTGCGTTGACTGAGACAGTAATTTCAAAGCTGCCTTATCTCGAGTGGCCTGACATTCTACTCTTGTTTGTTTGTTTGTTTTGGTACCCAAAAGCACATCTTTATTTTTTTTTAACTTTTTATTTTATATTGGAGTACAGTTGATGAACAGTGTTGTGTTAGTTTCAGGTGTGTAACAGAGTGATTCAGTTATACATACACATGTATCTTCTCTTTTTCAAATTCTTTTCCCATTTAGGTTGTTACATAACGCTGAGCAGAGTTCCCTGTGCTCTGCAGTCGGTCCTTGTTGGTTACCCATGTTAAATACAGCGGTGTGTACATGTCAATCCCAAACTCCCTAACTATCCCTTCCCCACCCTTCCCCCTGGTAACTGTAAGTTCATTCTCTAAGTCTGTGAGTCTGTTTCTGTTCTGTAAATAAGTTTACTTGCATCATTTTTTTTCTGGATTCTGCAGAAGTAAGTCAGACATTCTACGCTTTTAATTGGCTAGTTAGATTCATTTTCTATAGGATGCAAAGAAAGCAGACTGTGCTTGTCGGAGAGATCAGACATTCTACTCGAGCGTGTTTGGAAGAAAGCAGTGCAACACAGTACAAAAATGTCAGTGGGGAAAAGCTCCAACTGCCAACACCAAACGACTTCGTTTATTCTCTAAACATCATTTTCTTAACCATGTACTGTGGAATCCTTGCATTGCATAATTTCATGAGGATGGGCATATAAAATGTAAGCAACAGTTTTACAGATATGAACCTTTTATGAAGAAAGAATTAGAACAAGGTGACAGTGGGGACAAAATCCTAATTTTCTATTATTACTTATCACGAAACTTTGTTTCTTGATAGACACACACACATACACACACTCTTTTGGGTCAGATACGAGTTTACAAGTTTGAATGGGAAATTACTTGGAGAACTTCCATTCTTAGGACTCTATTATATTAATATGATTTACCAGCTAAGGCCACTCTGTATATGCCAGAATGTACTCCATCAGTGCCTGGAAAGATCTGCTTCTGCTTGATAAAATCATTTTTATCGTTTTCTTTTGTAGACAGTGGGGGAAAAAAGAAGTTCCCTTTTATTCCCAGGGTCTTCAATGCAATCGGTGTAAATATCAGGCAATTCAGTTTTCAGCTGGGTTCTCTTTAGGTTGGTGAGTTTAGGTCCTTGAGACATTTTAAAAATGATTCATTCCTTTATTACATTTTCTTTTTATGCTACAAGTTCAGTGATAAGTTTCTGTGGTGTATAATCTTCATTTAATTTCAGCTTTTATTGATTATAATTACAGGAATTATTGAACACTTTCTAGGAGGCACATTACGCTCTATGCTCTATACATATTCTTCATGCAAAACTCATCGTAGTAGGTACTATTCACATCTCATTGAAGAGGAGACTGAGACTTTTATACCACCTGATTTTATAACTACTTGATTCCAGACTGTTAGTCAGGATTTGAAACCAGCTCTACCTAAAGCCTAAACACCTTTCTCTTAATAGCTGTATAATCATGCCTCCAAAATACATGATTGTGCTTTATTTATACAGTCATGATTTGCTGGTTTGCTCTTATTGTCTTGTATTACAGTGGTAATTATTACATTTTATTGTCTCCTGCTGGGTTGCCAACTAAAGAGTTGAGAAATATTCTTGTTTGGCTTTGAAGCTCTTCCCTCATATACCGGGTCCATGCGTGATGAACACACAGCTTGTAAGCCCTCTGAGGTCAGGGACTGTGATTTGTTCAAGTGTTTTATATTCTGACAGCGCCTACCATTGATTGCCAATAAAGATACGCTCATTAATGAGTCAGCGATTAAAGGCCTTTATGTTAACTACATGTGTGATAAGAGTGTACCACCACACTGGACTTCCTTTTTCTCTGTAGAATGAGGCGTAAGTCAAAGCTCTGATGAGGCAGAAGAGCGGCCCATAAAAGATGCCCATGTCCCTGTCTCTGGAAACGGTGAATATATTAGGTTTCATGGAAAGAGGAATAAAGGTTGCAGATGAAATTAAGGGTACTAACCAGATGACCTTAAAATAGAGAGATTATCCTGATGGGTCCAGTGTAATGACAAGGGTCCTTTTAAGTGGGAAGTGGGATATGGAGGCAGAAGAGAGCCGGAGGGAGATGAAACTATGGACAGAGTTCAGATGATGCAGCATGAGAAGGCGTGCGGGGCATCTAGAAGCCAGACAGAGCGAGGAGCCTCCAGAAGGGATGCGGCCTTGGCGACAACCTTGAGTTTAGCCTGGCCAGACTCATTTTGGACTTCAACAGGGCTCTAAGACAATACACTTTGCTGTTGTAAGCTACGGGGTCGGTGGTAACTCGGTACAGGACCACCACGAAACTAACACAGCTCTTAACTGATAGTACTCAGAAACCTCAAATTCTAAGCATTCTTACGTCTTATGACTTCGGAATTTGGTAGCTGAGCTGCAAATGCCTGTCATACGTTCTAAATGGAGCCCAGTGGGAACATGTACTTGAATGAATGCAAATTTACTGTAGCGCTAAGTAAATCACTTGGAACAGGGGCCTCTCTTGTTGATGAGTGTGATGTTCCATCTTTATTTGGAAAGAAGTGTGCATTCTGAGTTCTGCGTGCCATAAACTTTTGTAACGAAACCACTTCACTGACTTGCACCTCTAGCAACAAGAGCTGGCGGAACAAGTACAGTCGTTTTGTCTGTTTGGGGAATTGAAGAGCCCTGAAGGACACCCCCCCCCACCACCTTGCCAAACAAAACTGTGGCAGGATGCACAGTTAAATTTGAATTTCAGATAAACAATGAATAATTTTTTTAGTATAACTATGTCCTAAATATTGCATGGGGCATACGTATGCATGGGACATTCTTATACTAAAAGATTGTTCATTGTTTATCTAATATCCAGCCTACCTGGGGCATCCTGTATTTGTATCTGCTGGATCTGACAGTCCCTACCCCTTCCCTGCTCCCAAAGGCCACCCTGGACTCCAGAACCCAGGATGCCGCTTTGGGTTACTGGCACGTGTAACATTCAAGCAGAGAAGCATCAGTGGGAGGCAACTACTCAGTCCCCTCAGAACATGAACTTGGACTAGTAAAATGATTGGATGTCTAATTCTGCAGGCCTGGAGGCCACATGATCCCAGGCCTTCAGGTTTTTCTGAGAGTAACTGTGAGAAACTTCGGGAAAGAACAGCAGGGTCTGGGGTGGGGTCCAGGTGGGGGAGGAGTGGT
This sequence comes from Leucopleurus acutus, assembly GCF_964270905.1. NCBI lineage: Eukaryota > Metazoa > Chordata > Mammalia > Artiodactyla > Delphinidae > Leucopleurus > Leucopleurus acutus. The sequence goes on from NC_139163.1 coordinate 6,022,144, forward strand.
GGGGGAGGGTTTCTAAGGGTGAGACTGAGGACTTCGGGACAAGAAGGGGTACAGATGACAGCCAGAGAGGAAGGGCTTGACTTGCTTCACAATGAAGCTCCTTTCCGGCCCTGACAAGAATGTCATCTGTTCTCCCTTAGGCAGTTTTCCCATTTAAGCTGGAAATTAAAAGGCATTTCCCCTGGTAGCACTTGAGTGTTTCAAGCATTGGTGATTTTGATTGCCACTTGATCCCTGCCCAGTCTTTGAAAATTATTTCTCTCCATTCTAATTACTGTAAACAAAATCCACTTTGTGTCATTGCTCTGGACATAGGGATGAGTTCATGTAACTTTTCTACCCTGAAAGAAAGTAGAATCTGAATTGTCTACTTTGCTGTGAAAAATTCCAGTTTGCCCATTTCCAAGCTGAGCCATTTAATCCCATTAGTTAAAGTACTAAATCCTGCATCCTTATGCTCAAGAACTTTGGAAAACACGTTGAAGCATTTCATTTTTAGTTTCACAGTCTCCCCACCCGCCTACCACCTCCGCCCGAAAACTGCAGACTGCTCAGTTAACCCTAAATTCCTCAGACTCCATAGAGTAAACACACTAATCTGTGGGATCTGTGACTCCTTCAAAACTTACATTTGGGGCTTCCCTGGTGGCGCAGTGGTTGAGAGTCCGCCTGCCGATGCAGGGGACGCGGGTTCGTGCCCTGGTCCGGGAAGATCCCGCATGCCGCAGAGCGGCTGGGCCCGTGAGCCATGGCTGCTGCGCCTGCGCGTCCAGAGCCTGTGCTCCGCAGCGGGAGAGGCCACAACAGTGAGAGGCCCGCGTACCGCAAAACAACAACAACAACAAACTTACATTTGTTTTTTTAAAAAAATCAATCAATTGAAATGAAAGTTCCTTAAAGGATATTTTGGGCATTGAGTGACAGGCCTTGGAACAGTAAAAGACATCCTGGCATGCTAAAACAAAAACAAAAACAAAAAAAAATGTAAGATGTGACTTTCTGTTTCATCTTTCTCAGAGGTCATAGTTTATTTGTTAAATGATCACAATGTTTGGGAAAACAAACCATCAAACATGGTTGTTCCTTAAAAACTTTAGGGTTTCAGGTGAAATATTGGGACTGATGCAATTTAATTATACTTTATCTCACCAGACATTTTATTAGCAATGGGGTGGTGGTCTTCAGGCAAATACTTTAAGAGAAAGAGCTCATTGAATCTCCAGGATACTTGAGGTACATACTGAATGCCACATGAAGCCTGTGGAGACGTGAAGGGACTGAGAGCTCTTCTGTGGTTTCCTCTTTGAGCTATGACTGCTGTCTGTCTCTGAACTGTCTCCAGGTTGGGAAACTGATGCTGAAAACTCAGCCTCTGTGCACTGGTGCCAGATCGAGTCTCAGAGACAGAGTTTTGGGTGAAGTAGAAAAGAATAGCTTTATTGCTTTGCCAGGCAAAGGGGGACACAGTGGGCTCAGGCCCTGAAAAACTGTGTGTCCCAACCCAGGAGGATCTGGTGAGTTTTATAGCCGTGGTTCAAGGGCGGGGTTGCTGATAAGATTAGGGTGTGTGCAGGGCCTGCACTCCTTTAATCTGGCCTCGGGTGATATCTCGATGAGCTTCTCTGGTTCCTTTAGTCTGGCCTCAGGTGGTCTTCTCTGGAATGAAGGATGCTGACATCTTCCACGGGGTGGGGGTGGGGGGTTAGTTCTGTAAGGAGCTCAAAGATACTTCCACGTGGATCCCTTTGGGCGGAGCCGGGCCCTGCCCCAGGCTGCACTGGCGTCTCCTGGATGCACTGCCCTCGTCTCTGCATCCCCTCCCTTCCCTGAGTAGCAGCTGTCTGGTATCCCTTTGGGCGGAGCAGGGCCCTGCCCGGGCTGCACTGGTGTCTCCTGGATGCACCCCCCTCGTCTCTGCATCCCCTCCCTTCCCTGAGTAGCAACTGTCTGCAAGGTTTCTGTGCTCACAAGCCCCACACGCTCCTGCGTGGTTTCAGAACCACTGGTATTTGCCTGTACTATTGAGTCAGGGTAGCCATCTTTGGAAAACTGGCTCGATTTGAATCCTAGCACCGCCACTTAGTAGCCCTGCAACCGTGGTGGAGATGCTTACTCTGTGCCTCCGTTTTCTCATCTGTGAAATGAGGGTATGAAAGGAAAATCAAGATGGAGCCGGTGTGGCTGAGAGAGCTCTCTGAGCCGGAGCTGGAGGCCATGGAGAACGTGTGACTTACGCATGTGTCGGCCCAGATGGGATCTGACCTCTGACCACGTGCTGTCTTAACACAGAACCAATCTGCCCAAAGTCCCAGAGCCTCAAGATGCTCATCGGACCTCCACCCTAAAAGGACTCGTGTCAGCCTCACCCCTTAAGGACAGATACTCCCTCTCTTGCGTCAGACTCAATCATAATTCTTACCCAACAACGTTAACAACCTTGTGCTCTTGCCTTTGTGAGCCCCTGCCTCTTCCTCTTCCCCAGAGCACTCTGTTTTACCTGAATCTGTCTCCCAAATTGCACTTCCTAAGACCCCAAATAAACTCGTTGTTCTTTGCAGCCTTGATACTAATTATTACTATTTTTTGTTAAATTTGTTTTTTTTAAATTTTATTGAAGTATAGTTGATTTACAGTGTTGTGTTAATTACTGCTGTACAGCCAAGTGATTCAGTTATACATATGTATACATTCTTCTTTTTATATTCTTTTCCTTTATGGTTTATCACAGGGTATTGAATGTAGTTCTCTGTGCTATACAGTAGGACCTTGTTGTTTATCCATCCTATATATATGAGTTTGCATCTGCTTATCCCAACCTCCCACTCCATCCCTCGCCCACCCCACCCCTTGGCAACCACCAGTCTGTTCTCTGTGTCTGTGATTCTGTTTCTGTTTTGTAGACAGGTTCATTTGTGTCATATTTTAGATTCCATGTATAAGGGATACCTTATGGTATTTGTCTCTCTCTGATTATTGTTCTACAAGGGTAGTATCTACCACATATAGTCTTTTGAAGGAAAAAGCAAAAAGTTAAAATCATGTAAAGCACTTGGAACAGTGCCTTCCATGCAGTAAGTTTTCCACAAGGAAAACTTGTAATTACTCATGCTACCATTTGTTCATTATGTTTTTCCCCCTAACCTGTTTGCTCCACCAGTGATTTGAGGGGGTTTTCAATAAGTTCACAGATGTGCTGGACTAAGAAACAGTTCAAATAGAATAAGGGTGAGGGGATCCTTTTTAAAGTCAGGGGGTCCCAGGAGGACTTCATGTGATTTAAATTGGAAGCATTTCTCAGAAGACTAAAATTGGATCTAGGTAAGCATGAGAAAAATTACATGATTCTCATTGATTCCTCAAGTTCTTCTATCTACAAAATACAATAAATATTTTTTGGAACTTCCTACTTCCTCTTTTTTTAATTTTTATTGCAGTGTAGTTGATTTACAATGTTGTGTTAGTTGCAGGTGTACAGCAAAGTGAATCAGTTCTTCATATACATATATCCACTCTTTTTTCAGATTCTTTTCCCATATAGGCCATTACAGAGCACTGAATAGAGTTCCCTGTGCTCTACGGCAGGTCCTTATTAGTTATCTCTTTTATGCGTAGTAGTGTGTCTATGTCAATCCCAATCTCCCAATTTATCCCTCCCACCACCCGGAGGGAGGGTTTCATTCTTCCTATAAGAAAATGATGGTCTTTAGTAGTTCTCCTAAATAATGATTTGGAATATAAAAGTGCTTTAATCCAGGCTGAGAAATTCATGAGGGGATGGGGCAAATGTCAGCCTTTCTGCTTCTTTAGTATTTTGAGTAAATGTGATGGGCTTATATGTGTTTATGACAGAATGGCACAGCTGTTTTAGGTGGAGTTAGCAATGACAATTTTCCTCTTCTTGTGTTGTTTTGAATCTTAGCCAAAGAACTGCGGCTTAGAAATGGCTTTTTTTGGCTGCTTCACATGTGGGCGTTGTGCTAATGATTTCTATTAGCTGAATCATGAAGCTGTGGGAGGCGCCTGGGCCTGTCGGTTTACCACATATAAATAGATTAGATTACATGCGCATCACTTAAACTACCCATTTTCAATTTATTTTCGTTATTTTACTTTAGGTGGTCAATTTTGAATCACGTTAAATGTTAGGTTTCTAGAAAAAGGGAACCAGAATCATCTTAATGAGTTTTATTTTAAAATCTCTCACTTCCATTAGTATGCAAGCTAAGCCTGTATTTTCAATTTTATTATGTATTTCCAGTTCTTTTACCTAATGCTCTGTACTCTGCTAGAAAAGCTGCAGCTTCTTAGCTGTCTTGGAAACTGAAAATTGTCAAAAATGGAAAAAGGCTTTTAGCCACAAGATGGCATAGTTTGCCTTTTCTTGAGTGGAGTAGTGATGCCTGACTTGAGTTCTGTCGAGGCACATAGGGTTAGGAGGCGGAGTCCGCCTGGCTGAGCCCCGCTACTTTATTCCTTCAGTCTTATCGCCTCCTATTCTGTATCAGGTGCAGTTTCCCACGGTGTATGCCAGTTCTCGGTTTATTGGGCGTACGAGTTTAAAATAATGCAGTATCTCCTGCAGCAAACTGTGTCATATTGAAAAGTTTTTTTTAATTTTTTAGGTTTTTAAAAATTTAATAAACTGACAAAGTGTTCATTAAATATAACTTAAAAGGAACGTATCAGTTTGAATTATTCAAATCTAATAGGAACTTCAGTAACCAAATTGATTCTTTAATGAATTGTTTTATTTTGAGTGCATTAGACTTGTAAGGGAAAGAGAGATGGTAATAAACTAGATAGAAATGAAGGATTTATTTCAAAATGCTATTCTAGAGATCTGTATAAAAACCAATTTGTCTTTTCAACCTTTGACATTTATCTCTAGTCCTCCTAGAACAGACAGCATTACAGTTATAAAATTCTTCAGTTACAAAGGATATCTTAACAATTATGGGTAATCAGAGTTTTATCAAAACATTTATCCTCATAAGGAAAAAAATCCAGAACGTTCTAGATAATTTATTATTAAAATATCAACATCTGATAGTTTTGTTATCTCAGGAAATTTCAGTGTAACCGAATTAAACCAAACTTGACTTAATCTAAAGCTAAACAAGGTTGGGCATTCAGTTAAAATGCCGAAAGTCAGCTTGTTAGTATCCTCAATTAACAAAGAAAATAGAACATTGATATCTAAGTAGATTCTATTTATAAAGTTATATATAAATTATAATATCCCGGCAAACATTTTTTTACTCCTACATTTGCCAAGTGTTGGCTTTATTAAATATGTCCAAACCATCTATTCCCAAATGGTGTTTCATGCAAACGTAGTGTTATGGGTTAAGTAGCATCTCTCCAAAGTTCATATGCTGAAGTCCTAACCTCCAGTACTTCAGAACGTGGCTTTATTTGGAAATAGGGTCATTGCAGATGTAATCAGTTGAGAAGAGAGCATACTGGAGTAGGGTAGACCCCCATTCTGGTATGATTGGCATACTTGTACATGGGGGAAATTTGGACACAGACACACACACAGGGATAACGCCGCGTGAACAGGAAGACAGAGACCGGGGTTATGCTTCTACAAGCCAAGGAATGGCAAAGATGGCCAGCAAACCAGCGGAAGCAGGGAGAGAGGCCCAGAACAGATTCTCCCTCACGCCCCGGATGGAAGCAACCCTGCTGACACCCTGATCTCAGACCTCTATTCTCCAGAACCGTGAGACAATAAATGTCTGTTGTTTAGGCCACCCAGCTTGTGATATTTGGTTACTGCAGCCCTAGCAAACGAATACAACTAGTAACTAGGTGTTAGGTGTTTCACTTAGGAATTTGTAAAAAAAATTCTAGAGTCACTGCCTTTTTCCTGAAACATCTTTCTTGGTTTCTCGCCCTCTCTGGGTTTCCTTTTCCCCAGTCACCAGTTGCTGAATCCTCTCTCTTCCTTACCCTTAAACAGGGTGGTGTCCCAGGATTCAGTCCGCAGGCTTCTGGTGTGTCTCTCCTTGCCCTCTGAGTAAACTCACTCAGTGCCATATCTTTGAATACCTGCTCCCTCCCGAATATATATCTCAGTGCTGACCTCACCCCAGTTCCAAACTTGTGTGTATATTGACCCACCTCCTCTTTCCACTTGCCTGTCACTGGGTGTCTCAAGCTTAACTCACCTGACGTGGAGTTCTGACCCGCAAACCAGTTTCAGTTTCGGTCCCCTCCATCCCCCCGCTGGGTTGCTCAGGCCAACACACTTGAGAGGCATCCTCGAGGCCTCCCTTTCTCTTACAATTTACTTCCAGTTCATTGGAAGATTTCATTCCTCCAGCTTCAAAGTATATTATAAATTGAAACCACAAATTGGTGGTGTTTGAAGTTTCTCAGGGGACAACAAACTGTTTCAAACCTAAGAGTTAAAAATGGATTTTACATTTTTTAGTGTTGTGTCAAACAAACAAGCAAACAAAAACAAGATTCAGGGTTCATGACAGAGGGTGTACGTGACTGACAAAGCCTAAAATATTTGTCATCTGACCTTTTACAGAAAAAAGTATTTCCAAGCCCAACACCTGCTGAGCATTCAATAATCATTTATAATAATAATTATTATATTTATTATATATTTTATATACATTAAAATATATCAGAAGCTTTGAGAAATCCTGAATTAATTCAATTCCAAGCTTTTAATAGGCTGATTTTTATTGTGGATTTTGGTACCACGAGGTTCTCAAATGTATTAATCTATGTTTCGTGGCATGCTTATTAACTTCTCCTAGAACAGTAATATTTCTAGAAGAAACTTAGAAAATGCTGTTTAAAGTGTGAACCAGGAATGTAAGCAATAGACTGCAAGTGATCACCATGAAGATAAATCGCCATCTTCCAGCAGCTAGCAAGAAACCTATTGGTGAGGGTCAGGCTGGGCCCCTGGGCTGAAGGCTCCCGGCCGTCCCGCACTCAGCGTTCAGCTGGGAACATCACTCTGTGCAAAACACATGGTGTCGCTTGTGAAATATTTTCTGCCACTGAGGGCACAATCCTTACAGCATCAGAGAGAGTACCCTGTCTGTCCAGGCCAAACCTGGTAGGAAGCGACCATAATACTCAGTCTCCGGTGGTCTGCGTTTCTTCCCAGGCCGGTCACTCAGAAGCCCCCTCTGCTCCCTTGGGCCACATTCCTGCTGTGTTAGCTTCCAGCCTCTCTGCACCAAAGCAGTAACAGCCTTCTCTGGGTCATCGGCGAAGTGCAATAGATAAGTTCTCACGGAGCATCGATCGCAGCAATAAAACCCGAAAATCATGGCCGGTTTCTGCTCATCTCACCAAAGATTCAACAGTCTTCCATAACTCATGAGGTGGTGAGCTGCAACTACAAGCTGCCAGTCAGACACAGTGGTGTCCTCAGGAGGCTCACAATCTATGGTGAACGGAAGACATTCTTATAAGTGCCTGAAGTTCAGGTCTGCAGCTGTGCGACCAGGCACCCCTGCGCTCCTCAGCCAGTTCCAAGGGCACCATGAAATATTTTTAAAATTCAAGGGAAAGGCAGATGCTGAACTTTTTTTTTTGGACTCTGCCGAAACTACTACCTCTAAGTACTTCTCACCTTCAGCATTAGACCTGCTACGTTCCTCCCAGTGACGTCAGACCTTGCTCAGCTGCGACGTCAAGCGCCACACAGGGAATCGCTGTGGAGCAGAAAGCGGGGTGGCTGTGTGCCACCTGATTCCAAGCTTTGAGAAGTTGTTCAGTGCCCAGTGGGCACATACCTACCATTAGTCAGTAATTGGGTTATTTAAAAGTTAAAAAGTATTACTTTTTCTTTCGATTTGTGCGTGTTATTTTTCACATGGTTACTATGTTGTTAGGGCAGAGATAACTTAAGTTATTAAGACCTAATAACCGAAACTATTAGGCATTTCTTTTGGTCCAGGGTGCCCTAGAAATAATTATGAGGCATTAAGAGCTCCATGAATTGAGACACTTCTGAAACTAAGTTAAAATGAGTGCAGACGTCCACAGGGGTATGTTCATGTGTGGAGAACACAAAGGAGGGAGAGATCGATTTGCCTCGTGAGATGGGTTTGGAGGGCATCTGGGGGAAGGCTAAGCAGGGGCATGACAGTTGAACGATCCCTTGAGGCACGTGTGGGATTTTACCAGGTGAAAAGTTAGGGGGTGATAAGAAAAGGCAATTCATGATGTTGTTACTGCCAGTCATTCCAACATTTCACTGAACTGTTCTCTCAGCCTTTAGTGGGCTTTACCAGAGCAACATCTTCTCGCTTGGTTGTTCTCCAGATATGACGCTTCATTTCCAAGTGTGACTCTCTCTTTCCAAAGTCACCATCCCGCCTTATTTCAGAGGTCTCACAGCTCCACGCACCAACACCAAGACAGGCAGGTGTCTCCCCTGCCTGAAAGACACCCCCAGCCAAACGATTTCTCAGTCTCTTCTCCGGTGCCCACAAAACCTCCCTCTTCCTGGTGGCTTGATCACGGGTAGGGCTGAGGAGAAAACGATGTCATAAAACTGATTCACAGCAAAAGAGGAGTTATTTAAAGGAACCTTCCTATCCTCCAAGGCTAGTCAAATTCGGAAACAGGACTCATGTCAACACAACTGAATTTCTAATCTGTGGTATTGCATTCTCCGTGGAGAAAACCCTGCTGAGAGGAGGGGTTTGTTTTTGTCGGATGGAGGGCTGAAGCTACCCCAGAGATTGTATCCTTGTAGCCAACACAGGACTCTTTTCTTTTGTACCTTCCCTTGCCAGCCTAGGAATAAAACGTCTCCAGAGGATTCACCGGGGAGCTGACAGCGTTTGGCTTGTGATTCTTTTAACTCTTAAACTTTTCCTCATCGTGTGACGACACATTTATCCAGTGTAAGTTTAGTTGTGGAAAACCGTGTCCTAAATTGCGATTCTCAGTGCCTGTTCTGAGAGAGCTCTTTATACTCGCAAGAAGAACAAAGTGATGGCATTAGGGATGGAAAAGCTAGTCTCGGATGGATCTAGAAAGTGGCTGGAGCTCCTTACCCAGTGTTCTCACGATGCTGTCTCCCTCTTTCCTCATCACTCCCAAGAGCCCAGGATGGCCGAGCTTTGCTCTCGTGATAAGTGCGGATACTGCCGTAAGGGATTTCTATACGCAAATTCATTTAATCCTCATAATAATCAATGAAGTGAGTATGGTTATCCTCATTTTCCGGAACTGGCAGGCCATGGAGTTGAGATTTGCACACAAGCTGCCTGGCCTGAAGGCCACGTGCTTCATCACTGTGTCACCCTGCGCCGGTCCAGAGCTCTGAAGCTATGCTGTGCTGTATAAGTCACTAGTCACATGCGGCTATTTAAATTAAAATTAATTAAAATAAAATAAAGCGTCATTTTCTCAGGCACACTAGCCACATTTCAGATCTTCGGATTTAAATTGACTGTTTTTCTTTAATACTCCTTCCAGCGCGTGTTAAACAATAGCTTAAAATATAGGAACATACTAGTGAAGGATAATGACCTATCATGTTACCTCTTCCAGAAAACATATTTGAATTATGATAAAAATTTTAACATCTTACCCGTAAAATAACTAACAGGGATTGCTTCCTACTCTGGTTGTGCACCTGGCTAGGCCTGTAAGTGGGATCAAGTTGTGATGTTACGTTACTGCTCATTTGAGCAATCTGACATTTCAAATGATGGCCCATGTCTAGGTCTCACCTAGACAAGGACGCATGCCTTCAGGTTAGCGCCTTTGAATTGAAAGAGAAGAGACGCCTTGAAGTAGTATTAATGTTCCAGCTAATACCTTGTTGAGAAAGCACACTCGCTTCAATTGTGGCTCACTTCACTGCAGTTATATGTTTCTATGGTTAATAACTTTGAATTGTATTTTGTAAGTGTTTCTAGGTGTGAAACCAACAGTTCTTATGTGCATTCGGTGAGTATATGTCTAGCAACATTTTAAGTAATAATAAATAAAAAGCCTAAAGGAAACCTTTGAAATCTTTATACAATCTCTAGGTCAGAAAGAATAGAGATCTGAGGCTTTGGGAGAAGTTGTTTCTCAGAGATGCTAGCCATCCATCACACCATTAATAAAATAACAATTCTAACGCCCTTTGTCATCTAAAAAAAGTCCTTCCCTTGATATTGTTACTTATTTTAATCTATTATGTCATTAGAAGGGATTGTCTAATGCTAATGAAATGTCAGTATTTAAGCTTCATTATCAATCCTGATGAAAATCTCCTTTAATATTTTTCCTAACAAGCTTTTTTAATTTCAGTTTTCATAGGAGGTCACGAGACATATTAATTAAAGAAATGAAGCTTTAAATATCAGAAAACAATGGTATTTATCATAGAAACTGTAAAATTTTAACAGTTTGCTGTGGTTTCTTCTGAAATACCAAGAAATAGTTGTTTATCCATATATTCTTTCAATATGAAATCTATTTAGTTCCATTTTATTTATTTTAAACTGGTAATCTATGCATCGTATAATAACAGGCCTATCTAAGTACAATGATTTATTTCCTTAAGGTATTTTAGCAACAAGAGAACAGTAATAATATTAGCGGCAAGCTTTTCTGGGTTTCGCCATGTGTATACCAGGCGCTTTGTGTACATGATCTCATTTCATCCTTACAACCAGCCCAGTAGTTAGACTTATTTCACTCATTTATTGGAGAGGAATTTTAAGGAAAATGAAGGTAAATAAATAGTTCAAAGTCACATGACTGGTAAGCAAAGCAACTACCGTTTCATCAAGAACTGCACACGTCAACACTGTGTGTTCTGTGAGACCGTGTGATGCACGGAACACGCAGATGTGAATAAAGGCGGATTTTGTACTCAAGAAACTTATGGTCTTGTGGACACCTGATAGCCACATAAAAAATAGAAACATAAATCCTAAGACTATTAGAAGGTGAGATAACCCACCTTCTTCTGATGGACCACAGAAGACCAGCTTTGCGGTTGAGGACACAAAAAGCCTCGAACTTTGTTTGTGGAGTCATTTGGCCTCATTCAAAAGATTTTTTCCATCCTTGTGAAACTCGTGTCCTGTAATGTTCTTGCCCTCTTTCTTGCCCTTTCATTTTCTTAGCCATAAAGTACAGATGATCCAGAATTATTATTCTGGTGGAAATGATTCCAGCCAGAAAGTGGAATTATCTCGTGGCGAATTTGGAAAGAACTAGCAGGGCACGCTGAGTCCTCAGCGCTCTGTTGTCTCCCTGTGGGCCTCCTTGCAGGGAGCAGTTCTTGCATTTCATCCCCCCAGGGCCCGGGTGAAGTGGGTGGGGGAGACCAGCCTCAGGCAGTGCTGGCAGGACTGGGTTGGCAGCCAGCCTACTGCTGAGGTCACATAGCAGGACCATGTGATGAACAGACCTTGACTCACGCCACCCAAGTAGGTCTCTCTTAATAACAGAAATAATTTTTGGTCAGAGTCAGATGAGGAAAAAGGTTGATATCCCCCTTTAGATAATCAAACACTACCTACTGCTGTTTCATACCCTTATGATTTTTTTTTCACATTTTAAAATTTTATCTTTTTCTTTTTTAAGAAAGTCGTATTCTGTTTAAACATCTTTAAGGTGTGAGGTGCCTCTGTTATTTAGTTTAGTCTTGTAGTTCTTAAGAGGTTTGCACGTGCATCAAGAAGAAGTTCCCCAGGGATGAGTATGTGTAGAATTAGGACATTTATTTCCAGTCAAGGGAGAAAAGCAAGTTTAAGAGGAGTCTGTATAATTTATCCTCGGGTTCTGGAGTTCTGAGTCAAACAGGAGTCTGTGAAGTTCATCCATGTGTTCTAGAGTTCGAAGGGCTCAGTTTGCTGTCATCAAGGAGATTTTGATTTGGGAACTGGCGTTGGATAGGGAAGAAGTACCCACCACCTTCTACAACATTTTTTTTGATCATTACATATACCAATGGTATCATCCGTGCTGGTGCATCCTCCATCTTTGCACACCCCTCGCAGAAGAAGGCATTGTTTTTGTCCTGGAATAAGGCCAGTACTTGCTGCACAGAAAGACATTTAACAGCCTCATTAATTCACCATCAAATTATTGGTAATGTACGTAAAGCAATAAATCTAGAGAAGAATGGCTTTGAGATAGAATACATGATATTACCTATATGAAAAAATCCCTTAGGCAAAAGAAGTGGCTTTTTGGAGGAGGGGTGCTAAGAGTGTGGGACTATACACACCTTAGAGGGGGCAGGCTGGTTTCTAGCTTTTAGAGAGTTGTCCTTATCAAGGGCAGTACATGTTGAACCGTGTGGGGTGCTTTGTTGTCACCATGACTGGGGAGATGTCCTTGGCGTTGGTGGGTAAGGCTCAGGGTTGGTAGGTTTCCCTCCTAGTGAGCTGTCCTGCTCCAAATGCCAGTAACACCTGCTCTGAGACAGACTACTTCAGCCGAAGTATCCACCCTCTACCGCCTTGCCCGTGCTAACCTCCGCATCCCCATTTACAGCATCCTTATCGTATGGCACCTGTCCTCATTTCATCTCCTCTTGTGGAAAGTCTAGCCATGCTCCAGCTTTCACCTTGCCTAATCCCCCCATGTCAGGACTGTGCAGGAACCGGATTTTCTGTGTTCTTCAGTGCCCGGTATATGCAGATACATGGAGAGATTTTCTCTCAGAGCTGAAAGGTGCTTTTCCTTAAACACACCCATATGTTTTCCCGATGCACTGGGCTGCTGAAAAGCACGTAACTGAGGTGTGCCTCAGCACCGTTCCCTCGCACCCCAGCATCCCTCCTCTAGCGTTGCCAGCGCAGCCAAGGGTCCTTTTCCCCGTGGGTCATGGTGGCTGATACGTACCAGGACACTTCTGTTTGCGGCCAGCAACGGGGATTAGCTGGCTCCTGAACCGTCCTGTTAACTCACCTGTGTCCCGTTTTGTCTTTACTGTCCAATAATGTACTAACCCTGACTGGCTGGCTTCTTTGGTCCCTAACTGCTACCGCGTAACTGAGAGTTTGAGCACTTTGGGGTTCTGAATCTTTGTTTGGGGGGGCGGTATTTAAACCAGGCCCTCATTGTTATCTCACCGTCCCGTAGAAAAATACCCACAGCCATATACACCAATGCAGCCTCTTGTAACTGAATTTTCAGAACCTGTGCGAGTCTGTTTTCTCCACCTGCTGCAGGATCTGACTCTCAGGCTAGCCGTCCGTGGGCTCGGGGCCTCGTGCGGCAAGAGAATGGCATGATGGAGAGTTGATTAGCATCCTGTGGTGCTGCCTCTGCTCTGCCGGCTCTGGAGGCTGGAGCGTCTGTCTTTCAGGGAGAGCACTGAGGGTCCCGCTGCTCTCGGGGACAGGGCTGAGGGTCTCACTGCTCTCGGGGAGAGAGCCGAGGGTGACCCCACCCCACGCCTGTCTACACAGAGTGCAGGCTCCGTACCCAGCAGTGCAGCAGTCCTCTTACCAGCTGTCGGTCTCTCCGATAACCTCAGCCACGCACTTCGTGTAACATTTGGTGAGACTTTCAGGTTTTCTAACGAAGCTAAAAATCAAGGGTTTTTAATATCGGGCAAGGCAGAGTGAGAGGCAGAGTATGTTTCAAGGACGCATCTGGGTATAAACATAGAGGCGTCCCACGCGGTGCATCTCCACATGCCAAAGTAAGGTATCGTGACCTTTCCGTGTGGCTGCAATATATTCTCTTCCGAAAACACCTGGCCATTGAGAGTTTTTCCCTCCTGTGAAAGATTATAGGATCTTTGTTTAATCCATCCTCTTGGCATAACTGATTTGGGAGAAACCAAGGAGGACTGATCTGGAGGAAGGGGTCGGCATGACGCCTCCAAAGGGTTCTTGTCAGACTCGTGGGGAGCCCGACGCTGTTACCAGCCCCAGTAACCTCCTGCTCTTCACTTGTTCTTTCTTTCTTTTTTTTTTTTTTAAACTGTGGTAAGAACACTAAACGTGAGACCTCCACTCTGACATTTCTAAGTACACAGCATGGTACCATTATCCAGAGGCAGAAGTCTGCCCAGCAGATCTCGAGAATTCCTTCATCTTGTAGAAGTGAAACTTTAAGCCCATCAGACGACAACTCCCCATTTCTCCCCTCCCCCAGCCCCTGGAAACTGCTGTTCTGTTCCAGGTTTCTACGAGTTTGACTATTTTTAGATGCCTCAGGTAAGGGCAATCATGCAGTCTTTATCTTCTTGGACTGGCTTATTTCACTTAGCATCATGTTCTCCAGATTCACCTTCCAGATTAGTCTTGAAGTAGAGTTTGTTGTGCCTCCTTGTCTACCTGTCCCACATCTATCATCCTGGACCCTGGCGGGTTTTGCCTATGAATTGTGAGTCCTTCATACCATCAGTGATGCACTTTCCTCAGCACCTTTGCTGGTTTTGTCTTATACTTTGGTATCCTACTTTAATGGAGTATGAATCATGGTGCCTAGAGGGTAGGAACTTCCTTTGGAATACTGAAGAAGGGACCTCATCCAAAGGACGACAGAGATTTCAGACAGTGCATATTTTCAAGTCTAAACATGATCATGACTTAGAGAATCCACCTAGATAGATCAGACTTACTTACCTTTGGACCACAGAAATGATCAGATTGAAAAGTTAGGAATTTTGATTCCTAATTTCTCATGATTGTTACTGATACCGTTTATCTGTTTCCACACAGTTGCTGGTGGTTTCCCAGGCTTCATTCTATGTGTGTACCTCAAAGAGTGATTGTCTCAAGATTAGAAAAGAAGGAAGCTCCTCTAAACTTGAAACTCCTTCTGTGGCAGAACCAGGAAGAGAAACTCTGAAGAAAGAATAGTGGAGGTAGTGAAACAAAAGGAAAGACCTATCGGGCTCGTAGGCCGCCTAGAACCCGTAGATGTTCCTACTTTAGGCCTAAAGCGAGACCCACCCCTGGTGATGGAGATACTCGTGGTCACCACTCCCGGCGCAAAGCTGGTAGCCTTGCCCTCGCTGTTCCCGAAGTGTCCCTGCAGATTGAGCCTTGGTGCCATGCAGCTTCCACTGTGGCCTAATTCCATGGGATGCTTGGCACATTTTCTGGTATGAACTAGCGTTCTCCTGCCGCGGCCTTCTTGCAGTTCCTTAAACACACTGTGGTTTCTTCTGCATCAGGGGCATTGCACTGGCTTCTTCCTCTGCCAGGAGTGTTGAGGTCTCCTTGCAAGGCGTTCATCAATGAACACTTATCTTCCCGTTTTCAGCTCAAAAGGTACACCTCAATGAACTTTTCCCAGATGTTGCAGATTGACGATGACCGCATGTTTCAGGCACTCAGAATACTCTGTTCCTTTTCATTGTACTTATTAAAATGTATAACTTATAGATGCATTTGTAATCATTTGCCTAATGTCTGTCTTCTCTACTGAGGGAAGACAGTCTTCCTTTCATTTCCCATTGTATCTTGGGTATCTTACGTAGCCCATGGAAAGTGGCAGATGCTCAGTACACATTTCTTACCATTGAATGCAGTTAAGTATTCTTTGACCGCACGCACATTTTCTGTCTCTTATTCCTTCTAGAACTTCTTGGCTCCAGCCTATTTTTAACTATTTGGCCACCCACTCCTGGATGTACAATTGTATTTATGGGTGTCCAGTCTTGTTATTACCATAGGAACTTCTCTAAACCTTAGGCCTAGATTTCTTGGAGTCCTGTTTTCCTGTCAGTTATTTCTGGTCTTTGCTCTAGGACAACCTTTTTCTTGAATTGTTTTCCACTCTGAGAATGAACCATTGCCATATCACTTTCTCACTATAATGGTGACTTTTGGCTTGATCTTTACTTCCAGAAGTATCCCTCCTTAACCTTGAAAAAAAAAGGCCCATAACATGGGCCTGTCTCTGGATGGAGACAGTCATTTATGTTGAGTTGAATTTAGCTTAGGTGGTGGAAAGCAAGCATGAGCAAAAAAAAAAATTCACTCAACAACCATGCACACATAATTATCTTGAACCAAGTGCTTTCAGCAGTCTGATTATCACCATTATATGATTTTAAGAACAAAGATCAGGAAAATCTAAAGACTAGTGTAAGTCATCCCAATAATAATGCCAGAATGTTAAGCCGGCTCAACATGCCTACCACAGACACTGAAGAAAAAGGATTTAGAGGTAAGTGAAGTAACACGTTTCAAAGACATTGTAGCTTCTCAAAGAGGAAACTTGAAAATCTCCTTAGGTTCTTCAATGTCTAATTAGGGGACTTTGAGGTAAACAGCCTGACAGAAATTAGGGTTACCACTTTATGGGCATACCTACACCCTTAGATCGTTGGAAACAATGATGACCCAGATTAAAAATACTTGGTTCCAGCTGCAGTGTTGCCACTACCTATGTGACCTTAGTGAAATCATATTCTTTATGAGGACATGGATTCCCTTATCTGTAAAACTAAAGAATTAACCATTAAATTGCCTTCTAATTTTAAGTCATTAACATCATATAATTTTATATTAGCTGTCGCTACAAGTGTGTCTTCTTCTGACAGAATTGAGAGCCAGGTGAGAAGTACATGAACTCCTTTAAGAGGGGGCAGCTATACATCAGATAGATCCCAAGATATTCATAGATTAGGCAAAGATCAAACATTTCAACATACATAAATATCTTTGATTGTATTTGAAAGAATCTTATAGATGAATCAAGGAAGAGGGAGAGTTACCCAGACTTAATCTATGTTCAGTGAACACAGATGTTATTTTGAGGGATGTGAACATCCTGACATCAACAGTGGAGAAAACAATCTTAGTTTTTACAAGGATCTGAATGAATCAGCCTGAAAATGGCCATGTTCCCTTTTCCCTGTAAGTCTACACTTTAATATTCCAGCTTCTCCATCATGAGCACCAAGGGTGTAACTCAGGTTGTTAAAATGCTCCCTTCCTATTTTGCGTTCTGCTTAAAATTTTGCCATTGACGCGCCGTCCCAAATCCATGCTTTTTCCAGATTCCTCTGCTCCCTATTAATAACTTGATATAATTCTCTTTTGTTGAGCTCTGTATTATGCGCCTAATTTCTACCATTCACAAATGTTCCCTCACCAACAGACTGCATCACTTCCATTCACTAACCAAGTCTGACCCAGTAGCCGCCATTTTCACTCCCCTTTTTGGAGGTGGGGGCCCTTGTAAGAGCTGCTCGATTTGTATGCTGAGCCTGATGTCACATGTCAGAGCTGCTCCACTTCCACATCGGTTTGAGCCCCCTTTTCTAGTCATGGAGCTTTTGGAACTCATTTTCTGTTGGTGGAAATCCTTGTCCCGCTTCACAGTTTTGGCCTCATCAGTTCTAAGGAAGATGATCATGTTGGACTTTCGCATCCCTAAGACTGTGCATTAGGGTCTGAGATGGCCACAGTATAATTACGCATCCGAGTAGGTCTCCTAAGAAATCTGTCTCTACAGTTATTCACCGTCTTACCTTTTGGTATTATAGTCAAAGAGAGGAGGAGAACAGAAAGCAGTAAATGGAGTCTCATGGTTGAATGCCCGGTAGAGAAGTGAATAATCAGGAATAGCGGGATTCAGGGCCTTTTATTTACTTCTGGAGACTGAGGTTCCTTTTAGTCAGTGAAGCTTAACAAGTAATAAAATAAAACAGCTTCCGGTGGAATATTTCCAAGCCCTGAACTCCCTAATTTGGTGACAAATTAACCTAACTGCTGGAGACCAGATGGCTAATCCTTTACTTTTTCTGTGGGCTCTCAAGTTTCTCAGAGGTCAGTATCTTTGGCCAGTCATCTTTTAAAGGGTCACTGAGTGTAAAAGTCCTTGTCACCAAAGTCCTCTGAATTGCCAGGGAGCTCTTCCACAGCAAACTCTTTTCCACAAGACGGATAAAATAATTGCCTACGGACCATTTCTGAAAAAAAAAGAAGCTCTATTTTTAAGGTATTCCTTTAAAAGAGAGGCCGGTATCACATATGTACTATGTTCTTAGTAGCATCTGAAAGGTAAATACACTTAGTTCACATTGAAAACTAAAATTTTCTCATTTGTTATTAATCCTTTGTGTAACTGTCCCATATGACAAGATTGATGAGATCAGGAGAGTCAAATAAAGAGCACAGTATTTCCTCAATAGCTGTGTATTGTCTAAACACTATATGCCAAAAGCTTAAAGAGGGACTTCCCTGGAGGTCCAGTGGTTAAGACTCCGTGCTTCCAATGCAGAGGGTGTGGGTTCAATCCTTGGTCAGGAAACTAAGGTCCCACGTGCATGGCATGACCAAAAAAATTTAAAAAAAAATAAATAAGAGAATAAATTTTGGGGGAAAAAACCAAAAGCTTAAAGAGATCCCTAACCTTTCCCCCTACCCTACCATATAGAAACAAAGTATAGAAAGCCTAAGTATATGCCTTAGGCCAATAACCAATTGACCTAAAACCAGTTTATCTAAAGTTAATTGACCTATGATCAATGGCTTAATGACACATTTATCTAAATTTACTTATTTTTTCATTTATAAACTTTTATATGTGATATCAGCTTTTTACAGAAAAATTTTATATACTTTTATGTCTTCTATTATGACTACTTTTGATCACTTACATGTTTATTAACTAATGAGTTTATCTATTTTGAAAACTTGAGATACAGTTGACATATAACATTGTGTAACTTTAAGGTGTACGACCTGTTGATGTGATACATTTATGTATTGCGGTGTGATTGCCACCACAGTGTTAGCTGACACCTCTATTAGGTCACATAATTATCATTTCTTCTGTGTAGCAAGAACAATTAAGATGTAGTTTCCTATGACTTTGAGGTTTATCGTACAGTGTTGTTGACTATAATCACTATGTTGCCCATTAGATCTCCAGAACTTACTTATCTACTGGTTGTAAGTTTGTACCCTGAAACAGCATCTCCCCAATTCCCCCACTCCCAGCCCCTGGTAACCACCATTCTACCCTCTGTTGTGATGAGTTTGGCTTTTTAGATTCCACATCAAAGTGAGATCACACACTATTTGTCTTTCTCTGTCAGACTCATCTCACTTAGCACAATGCCCTCCAGGTACTTCCATGCTGTTGCAAATGGCAGGATTTCATTTTTTTTCTCATGGCTGAATAATATTTCATTGTGTGTGTATATATATATACACACACACACACACACACACTTCTTCATCTGCTGATGGACACTTGGGTTGTTGTCATATCTTGGCTATTGTGAATAATGCTGGAAAGATCACGGGAATGCAGATAATTCTTCAAGATCCTGATTTCATTTCCTTTGTATATATGCCCCAAAGTGGGATTGCTGGATCATAGGGTAACGCTATTTTTACTTTTTTGAGGAACCTCCACGGTTTTCCATAGTGGCTGCACCATTTCACATCCCACCAACAGTGCACAAAGGTTCTCTTTTCTCCACATCCTCACCAGCACTTGTTATTTCTTGTCTTCTTGATGACAGCCATTGTAATAGGTGTGAAGTAATCTTTCACTGTGGTTTTGATCTGCATTTCCTGATGATTAGTGATGTTGAGATTCTTTTCATGTACCTGTTGGTCATTTGTATGTTTGGGAAAATCTCTGTTTAGTTCCTCTGTTCATTTTTTTTAAATTGGGTTATTTGGTTTTTGTTATTGAGTTGTATGAGTTCTTTATATATTTATAAATATTAACCCTTATCTGATATATCATTTGCAAATATTTTCTCCCATTGTGTAGATTGCCTTTTCATTTTTGTAGATTGTTTCTTTTGCTGTGCAAAGCTTTTTAGTTTGATGTAGTCCTGCTTGTTAATTTTTGCTTTTGTTGATTGTGTTTTTGGTGTCATTTCCAAAAAATCGTTGCCAAGAAAATGTCAAGGAGATTTTTCCCTGTTTTCTTTTAGGAGTTTTATGGTATAAGGCCTTATGTTTAAGTCTTTAATTCATTTCAAGTTAATTTTTTGTGAGTGGTGTAAGATAGGGGCACAATTTCAGTGTTCTGCATGTGATTATCCAGTTTTCCCAATACCACTTGCTGGAGAGACTGTCATTTCCTTACTGAGTATTCTTGGCTCCCTCATCAAGCATTAGTCGACTGTATATGCAGAGATTTATTTTTGGACTCTCTATTCTCTTCCTTTGGTCTCTGCATCTGTTTCTATGCCAAAAGCATTTTATTATTTTAATTTTTGATGCTATTTTAAGTAGAATTTCTTTTTATATTTTCTTTTCAGAAAATTATTTGTTAGTGTATAGAAACACCACTGATTTTCACATGTTGATTTTGTATCCTGCAACTTTACTGAATTCATTGACTAGGTCTTACAGTTTTTTGGTGGACTCTTTAGGATTTCCTATATATAAAATGTCATCTGAAAATAGAGACAATTTTACTTGTTGGTTTCCAATTCTAAAAGCTTTTAATTTCTTTTTCTTGCTTGATTTCTCTGGCTAGGAATTCCAGTACCGTGTTGAATAAGAGTGGTGAGAGTGGGCACCCTTGTCTTGTGCCTGATCTTAGAGTGAAAACTTGTAACCTTTCACCATTGAGTATGATTTTGGCTGTGGGTTTGTCATATATGGCCTTTATTATATTGAAATACTTTCCATCTATACCTAAGGTGTTACAAGATTTTATCATGAATGAATGTTAAATTTTGTCAAACGCTTTTTCTGCTTCTATTTAGATGATTGCATGATTTTTATCTTTCATTCTATTAACTTGATGTATCACATTTATTGATTTCCATGTTATTAACCATCTTTGCATCCCAATGATAAATCCCATGTGATCATGGTGAATGATTCTTTTAATGTGCTGCTGAATTCAATTTAGTACTAGTATTTTATTGAGATTTTTGTATCTTTAGGTAGATTTGTCTGTAGTTTTCTTCTAGTGTCCTTTTCTGGCTTTGGTATGAGGATAATGCTGACCTCATAAAATGAGTTTGGGAGTGTTTTCACCTCTTCAGTTTTGGGGAAGAGTTTGAAAAGGACTGGCATTAATTCTTCCTTAAATGTTTGGTAAATTTCACCAGTGAAGCCATCTGGTTTTTGATTACTGAATTAATATCCCTTCTAGTAATTGGTCTGTTAAGATTTTCTATTTCTTCTTCATTCAGTCTTGGTAGGTTGTATATTTCTAAGAATTTATCCATTTCTTCTAGGTCTAGTTTCTTGGCCTAGAGTTATCATAGTAGCCTCTTATGATCCTTTGGATTTTGGTGGTCTCAGTTGTAATGTTTACTTTTTCATTCATAATTTTGTTGATATGGATCCTCTCTCTTTTTTTCCCCCTGTTTAGCCTAGCTAAAGGTTTGTCAGTTTTGTTTATCTTTTCAAAGAACCAACTCTTAGGTTTGTTAATCATTTCTATTATGTTCCTGTTCTCTATTTCATTTATTTCTGCCTTAGTCTTTATTATTTCCTTCCTTCTGCTAACTTTGGTCTTGGTTTATTCTTCTTTTCCTAGTTCCTTGAAGCATGGAGTTAGGTTGTTTATTCGAGTTTTTTCTCGTTTCTTAATACAGGCATTTACTGCTATGAACTTCCCTCTTAGAACAGCTTTTGCCACATCCAATAAGTTTTGGTATATTGTGTTTCCATTTTTTTCTCTCAAGATATATGTATAATTTCCCCTTTAATTTCTTCTTTGATACATTGGTGGTTCAGGAGAGTATTGTTTAATTTTCATGTATTCATGAATTTTCCAGTTTTCCTCCTGTTACTGATTTCTACTTTCATACCACTGTGGTCAGAGAATATACGTAGGGCTTCAATCTTCTTGAATTTGCCAAGACTTGTTGTGTGGCCTAACATGTCATCTAGTTGAGAAAATGCTACATGTGCACCTATCTATCCAGTGTTGAGAGTGGGGTAAATATATCATTTCATCCTCTCCTGGTCTGAAAAGTTTCTGTTGAGAATTCTGCCCTTCTGTTGAGGGCCTCCTGGGAAGTGGCCATGATGCTTGGGAAGCTAGATGTTCACATCAGGCTCTCTTTTTCCCACTGGAGAATCACAGGTCCACGGGGGCTTTCTTGGTCTGGTTCTGTGCCAGCCTTGGGGAGGGGTGATGAGGTTAGAGTATAGCGATCCATTTACCTTCTAATACCATCCTTCTCAGTGTTCGCGGTCCAAAGGATTTCTTCAGACTCACCCCCTGTTCTGGGATTTTCACAGTGGTGTCTAATCTGTGGATATTTGCTAGTTTGTCTTCTTGTGAGGGAGACTGAAGTCAGGAACGACTTATATAACCATCTCAATAACCAAAAATAGGATACTGATGTCAGAAGGCAGGACCTGCTGTCTAATGGAAAAATTACTTTCAAAGACCATAGGCTGCCCCTCCAATCACTTTGCATCCCAGAGTACAAAGGTCTGGGGGTTAGAATGATTTCAAAAGAGGGACCACCTGCTGCCTGGTGCCACCTCACATTACGGACTCTCTCCCTGCAGCTGTGGTCCTCAGCAGCCCCAGGTACAGCTCCAGAAGTCCTTGATGTGGTGTGTGCTGTGCACAGCAAAGCTGTGGGTGCACGGCTGCCTCTGCCTAGATTTCAGAAGATGCTCTAGAGAGCTGTGGGTCCCAGGCAGAGAACTGCTGCTGAGGCGTGATCACCACTGACAGCCCCCCTTTAGGGCAAAGCCCAGTGGAGCCATATGCGCATGGTTCCCCCAAACTCCAGGCATGCAGTTATAGCTCAGGAGAGCGGCCCGTGTACCCCTCAATGCAGGGAGCTGTGGGGGCGGGGCTGCTTGGAGCCTCGGAGGCCCCAGCCCTGCCCAGGAGTGTCCGGAGAATGCGACCTACGCCTGGGTCTCTTGACTGGACTCCAGACTCTCATAAAGGTCTTTCCATCCGTGTATAGTTGTTAAATTAGCCTTTGTGTGAGAAGAGGGGGTCTGGGACCTGCTGTTCTGCAGGTGTGCTTCCTGGAATATTTATGACGATCCTCTCTATTCAGATATTCCTATTCTAGTGTTTAAAGTCTGAACAAAAGAATTGGAAGCGTGAAACACACACACACACACACACACACACAGTATCTCCCACAGAAGTTAGCCAACATGTTGAATTATTACAGCAAGTGTGTGGCATGTCCAACCGTCAAAAGGATTTAGACAGGATGCTAAGGACTGATGTAAATTAAGTATAAGAAGGATATTTTTATTAAAAAGGATGAAAAAATGCCAGAGACAAGACTTTATTACTGTACATGACTAACTAAAAGGTATTTGTAGGGAGACAGACACAAGTCAGGAGATTATTCTATATTTGGCAAGAGAAAAAAGAGAAAAACTATGACGAATACATCAGTGTTTCCAGAGTCTTTTGGAACACACCATGAGGTTGCTTCTTCTAGGGACTAGAGAGTCTGCTCATCCTGTTTTGATAGCACTTGTAATGTAGTCGAATCCTGCTGTTCTCTCAAGGTTTTGAAATCTTTCCTACGTACCTGTGAGGGTTTTGCTATTCTCTTAATAATCCCCCATCCGCACCCCAGAACTGTGATTGCATCTCATTAGGATAACAGTCTTTCAGGTATTTTTTCCTCAGTTATTTAAGACATCATGTTTCCATGATAAATCAGGAAAACAAGCGGACTTGCCAGCAAATTCCGAATTCTAGATAACAGGTGCCATGGTGTTTTAAATGAACTAAAGCCAGATTGAGGACCTCTTCTGAGCTCTGAGACTCACGAGTGCTCACAGGCAGCTAGTCTAAGCTGAGGCGCCCAATTCTGCAGAGTCCAGGTATAGATCAGTAATATAGGGGCGAGATTGACTTGGTAGAGAGTCCCGGTTTCCCACCTGTATCCAAAAAGGACATAGTCTTTGTAAACTAAATGCAACTCAGGTGAGGTGCTTATATCCATATTCTCGCCAGATGGTGGAGATGAGGTAGGGAGGGAGAAATGAAAGCAAACCATCAAGCTGTCTCACCACTTACACACTTAGTTCCTTACCTACAGTATACCTCTGCTGTTTTAAGGTCAATTTTGCCCTAAATCGAGTAAAGATTATACCAAATTATTATGGGAAATGTCCATACTCTGAGAATCAAAAAAAAAAAAAAAACATGAAGACTTCATAAATACTGCATTATAGGAAGAGAGAAAGGGAGTCTTCACTACCAAAGCACATTTCCTTAATCATCGAGGTTTTATATATGACTGAAAAGTAAGACTCCTTCTAAGAACTGCTTTCAGGTATATATAGTTTACTCAAGTCCTAAGGACATTCAGGAAAGGAAAGTGAGACCTTATGACACTAGGGAGGAAGATGAAGTTGTAGCGGAAGTTGTGAAGCATCAAAAATCGATTTAGGAGTTCCGGGAAGATGGCGGAAGAGTAAGACGCGGAGATCACCTTCCTCTCCACAGATACACCAGAAATACATCTACGCGTGGAACAACTCCTACGGAGCACCTATTGAACGCTGGCAGAAGACCTCAGACCTCCCAAAAGGCAAGGAACCCCCCACGTACCTGGTTAGGGCAAAAGAAAAAACTAAACAGAGACAAAAGAATAGGGACGGGTCCTGCACCAGCGGGAGAGAGCTGTGAAGGAGGAAAAGTGTCCACACACTAGGAGCCCCTTCGCGGGTGGAGACTTCGGGAGGCGGAGTGGGGGAGCTTGGGAGCCGCGGAGGAGAGCACAGCAACAGGGGTGCGGAGGGCAAAGCGGAGAGATTCCAGCGCAGAGGATCGGGCCGACCGGCACTCACCAGTCGAGAGGCTTGTCTGCTCCCCCGCCGGGGCGGGCGGGACTGGGAGCTGAGGCTCCGGCTTTTGTCGGAGCGCCGGGAGAGAACTGAGGTTGGCGGCGTGAACACAGCCTGCAGGGCGTTGGTGCGCCGCGGCTGGCCGGAGAGAGTCCGGGGAGGGGTCTGGACCTGCCGAAGAGGCAAGAGACTTTTACGTCCCTCTTTGTTTCCTGGTGCACAAGGAGGGGGGATTGGGAACGCTGCTTGGGAGAGCTCCGGAGACGGGCGCGAGCCGCGGCTAAGAGTGCGGAGCCCAGAGACGGACATGGGACGCTAAGGCCGCTGCTGCCGCCGCCAGGAGGCCTGTGTGCGAGCGCAGGTCACTAGCCACACGCCCTTCCGGGGAGCTTGTGCAGCCCGCCGCTGCCGGGGTCCCGGGATCCGGGGACGGCTCCCCCGGGAGAGCGCACGGTGCGCCTCAGGCTGCAGCGTCACGCCAGCCTCTGCCGCTGCAGGCCCGCCCTGCACTCCGTGACCCTCCCTACCCCCCGGCCTGGGTGAGCCAGAGCCTCCGAATCAGCGGCTCCTTTAACCCCGTCCTGTCTGAGCAAAGAACAGACGCCCTCTGGCGACCTACACGTACAGGCGGGGCCAAATCCAAAGCTGAGCCCCTGGGAGCTGTGAGAACAAAGAAGAGAAAGGGAAATCTCTCCCAGCAGCCTCAGGAGCAGCGGATTAAAGCTCCACAGTCAACTTGATATACCTGCATCTGTGGAATACCTGAATAGACAACGAATCATCCCAAATTAAGGAGCCCTGTGGATGAAAGGCTCTTGGTGCTGCAGCCAGGACTCAGTGCTGTGCCTCTGAGGTGGGAGAGCCAACTTCAGGACACTGGTCCACAAGAGGCCTCCCAGCTGCACATAATATCAAACAGCAAAAATCTCCGAGAGATCTCCATCTCAACGCCAGCACCCAGCTTCACTCAACGACCAGCAAGCTACAGTGCTGGACATCCTATGCCAAACAACTAGCAAGACAGGAACACAACCCCACCCATTAGCAGAGAGGCTGCCCAAAATCATAATAAGTCTACAGACACCCCAAAACACACCACCAGACGTGGACCTGCCCACCAGAAAGACAAGATCCAGCCTCATACACCAGAACACAGGCAATAGTACCCTCCACCAGGAAGCCTACACAACCCACTGAACCAACCTTAGCCACTGGGGACAGACTCAAAAAACAACAGGAACTACGAACCTTCAGCCTGCAAAAAAAAAAAAAAAAAAAAGGAGACCCCAAACACAGTAAGATAAGCAAAATGAAAAGACAGAAAAACACACAGCAGATGAAGGAGCAAGATAAAAACCCACCAGACCTAAGAAATGAAGAGGAAATAGGCAGTCTACCTGAAAAAGAATTCAGAATAATGATAGTAAGGTTGATCCGAAATCTTGGAGATAGAATGGACAATAGAATGGACAAATTGCAAGAATCAGTTAACAAGGACCTAGAAGAACTAAAGATGAAACAAGCAACGATGAACAACACAATAAATGAAATTAAAAGTACTCTAGATGGGATCAATAGCAGAATAACTGAGGCAGAAGAACGGATAAGTGACCTGGAAGATAAAATAGTGGAAATAACTACTGCAGAGCAGAATAAAGAAAAAAGAATGAAAAGAACTGAGGACAGTCTCAGAGACCTCTGGGACAACATTAAACGCACCAACATTCGAATTATAGGGGTTCCAGAAGAAGAAGAGAAAAAGAAAGGGACTGAGAAAATATTTGAAGAGATTATAGTTGAAAACTTCCCTAATATGGGAAAGGAAATAGTTAATCAAGTCCAGGAAGCACAGAGAGTCCCATACAGGATAAATCCAAGGAGAAATACGCCAAGACACATATTAATCAAACTGTCAAAAATTAAATACAA
Source organism: Leucopleurus acutus (assembly GCF_964270905.1). Lineage (NCBI taxonomy): Eukaryota > Metazoa > Chordata > Mammalia > Artiodactyla > Delphinidae > Leucopleurus > Leucopleurus acutus. The sequence goes on from NC_139163.1 coordinate 6,048,765, forward strand.
AGAAAACATATTAAAAGCAGCAAGGGAAAAACAACAAATAACACACAAGGGAATCCCCATAAGGTTAACAGCTGATCTTTCAGCAGAAACTCTGCAAGCCAGAAGGGAGTGGCAGGACATATTGAAAGTGTTGAAGGAGAAAAACCTGCAACCAAGATTACTCTACCCAGCAAGGATCTCATTCAGATTTGATGGAGAAATTAAAACCTTTACAGACAAGCAAAAGCTGAGAGAGTTCAGCACCACCAAACCAGCTCTACAACAACTTCTAAAGGAACTTCTCTAGGCAAGAAACACAAAAGAGGGAAAGGACCTACAATAACAAACCTAAAACAATGAAGAAAATGGGAATAGGAACACACATATCGATAATTACCTTAAATGTAAATGGGCTAAATGCTCCCACCAAAAGACACAGATTGGCTGAATGGATACAAAAACAAGACCCATATATTTGCTGTCTACAAGAGACCCACCTCAGACCTAGAGACACATACAGACTGAAAGTAAGGGGATGGAAAAAGGTATTTCATGCAAGTGGAAACCAAAAGAAAGCTGGAGTAGCAATTCTCATATCAGACAAAATAGACTTTAAAACAAAGACTATTAGAAGAGACAAAGAAGGACACTACATAATGATCAAGGGATCAATCCAAGAGGAAGATATAACAATTGTAAATATTTATGCACCCAACATAGGTGCACCTCAATACATAAGGCAAATACTGACAACCATAAAAGGGGAAATCGACAGTAACACATTCATAGTAGGGGACTTTAACACCCCACTTTCACCCATGGACAGATCATCCAAAATGAAAATAAATAAGGAAACACAAGCTTTAAATGATACATTAAACGAGATGGAGTTAATTGATATTTATAGGACATTCCATCCAAAAACAACAGAATACACATTTTTCTCAAGTGCTCATGGAACATTCTCCAGGATAGATCATATCTTGGGTCACAAATCAAGCCTTGGTAAATTTAAGAAAATTGAAATTGTATCAAGTATCTTTTCTGACCACAACGCCATGAGACTAGATATCAATTACAGGAAAAGATCTGTAAAAAATACAAACACATGGAGGCTAAACAATACACTACTTAATAATGAAGATATCACTGAAGAAATCAAAGAGGAAATCAAAAAATACCTAGAAACAAATGACAATGGAGACACAACGACCCAAAACCTGTGGGATGCAGCAAAAGCAGTTCTAAGGGGGAAGTTTATAGCAATACAAGCCCACCTTAAGAAGCAGGAAGCATCTCGAATAAACCTAACCTTGCACCTCAAGCAATTAGAGAAAGAAGAACAAAAAAACCCCAAAGCTAGCAGAAGGAAAGAAATCATAAAAATCAGATCAGAAATAAATGAAAAAGAAATGAAGGAAACAATAGCAAAGATCAATAAAACTAAAAGCTGGTTCTTTGAGAAGATAAACAAAATAGATAAACCACTAGCCAGACTCATCAAGAAAAAAAGGGAGAAGACCCAAATCAATAGAATTAGAAATGAAAAAGGAGAGGTAACAACTGACACTGCAGAAATAAAAGAGATCATGAGAGATTACTACAAGCAACTCTATGCCAATAAAATGGACAATCTGGAAGAAATGGACAAATTCTTAGAGAGGCACAACCTGCCAAGACTGAATCAGGAAGAAATAGAAAATATGAACAGACCAATCACAAGCACTGAAATTGAAACTGTGATTAAAAATCTTCCAACAAAGAAAAGCCCAGGACCAGATGGCTTCACAGGCGAATTCTATCAAACATTTAGAGAAGAGCTAACACCTATCCTTCTCAAACTCTTCCAAAATATAGCAGAGGGAGGAACACTCCCAAACTCCTTCTACGAGGCCACCATCACCTTGATACCAAAACCAGACAAGGATGTCACAAAGAAAGAAAACTACAGGCCAATATCACTGATGAACATAGATGCAAAAATCCTCAACAAAATACTAGCAAACAGAATCCAACAGCACATTAAAAAGATCATACACCATGATCAAGTGGGGTTTATTCCAGGAATGCAAGGATTCTTCAATATACGCAAATCTATCAATGTGATAAACCATATTAACAAACTGAAGGAGAAAAACCATATGATCATCTCAATAGATGCAGAGAAAGCTTTTGACAAAATTCAACACCCATTTATGATAAAAACCCTGCAGAAAGTAGGCATAGAGGGAACTTTCCTCAACATAATAAAGGCCATATATGACAAGCCCACAGCAAACATCATCCTCAATGGTGAAAAACTGAAAGCATTTCCACTAAGATCAGGAACAAGACAAGGTTGCCCACTCTCACCACTCTTATTCAACATAGTTTTGGAAGTTTTAGCCACAGCAATCAGAGAAGAAAAGGAAATAAAAGGAATCCAAATCGGAAAAGAAGAAGTAAAGCTGTCACTGTTTGCAGATGACATGATCCTATACATAGAGAACCCTAAAGATGCTACCAGAAAACTACTAGAGCTAATCAATGAATTTGGTAAAGTGGCAGGATACAAAATTAATGCACAGAAATCTCTAGCATTCCTATATACTAATGATGAAAAATCTGAAAGTGAAATCAAGAAAACACTCCCATTTAGCATTGCAACAAAAAGAATAAAATATCTAGGAATAAACCTACCTAAGGAGACAAAAGATCTGTATGCAGAAAATTATAAGACACTGATGAAAGAAATTAAAGATGATACAAATAGATGGAGAGATATACCATGTTCTTGGATTGGAAGAATCAACATTGTGAAAATGACTCTACTACCGAAAGCAATCTATAGATTCAATGCAATCCCTATCAAACTACCACTGGCATTTTTCACAGAACTAGAACAAAAAATTTTGCAATTTGTATGGAAACACAAAAGACCCCGAATAGCCAAAGCAATCTTGAGAACGAAAGAAGGAACTGGAGGAATCAGGCTCCCAGACTTCAGACTATACTACAAAGCTACAGTTATCAAGACGGTATGGTACTGGCACAAAAACAGAAAGATAGATCAATGGAACAGGATAGAAAGCCCAGAGATAAACCCACGCACATATGGTCACCTTATCTTTGACAAAGGAGGCAGAAATGTACAGTGGAGAAAGGACAGCCTATTCAATAAGTGGTGCTGGGAAAACTGGACAGCTACATGTAAAAGTATGAAATTAGATCACTCCCTAACACCATACACAAAAATAAGCTCAAAATGGATTAAAGACCTAAATGTAAGGCCAGAAACTATCAAACTCTTAGAGGAAAACATAGGCAGAACACTCTATGACATAAATCACAGCAAGGTCCTTTTTGACCCACCTCCTAGAGAAATGGAAATAAAAACAAGAGTAAACAAATGGGACCTAATGAAACTTAAAAGCTTTTGCGCAGCAAAGGAAACCATAAAGAAAACCAAAAGACAACCCTCAGAATGGGAGAAAATATTTGCAAATGAAGCAACTGACAAAGGATTGATCTCCAAAATTTCTAAGCAGCTCATGCAGCTTAATAACAAAAAACCAAACAACCCAATCCAAAAATGGGCAGAAGACCTAAATAGACATTTCTCCAAAGAAGATATACAGAGTGCCAACAAACACATGAAAGAATGCTCAACATCACTACTCATGAGAGAAATGCAAATCAAAACTACAATGAGATATCATCTCACACCAGTCAGAATGGCCATCATCAAAAAATCTAGAAACAATAAATGCTGGAGAGGGTGTGGAGAAAAGGGAACCCTCTTACACTGTTGGTGGGAATGTAAATTGATACAGCCACTGTGGAGAACAGTATGGAGGTTCCTTAAAAAGCTACAAATAGAACTACCATATGACCCAGCAATCCCACTACTGGGCATATACCCTGAGAAAACCATAATTCAAAAAGAGTCATGTACCAAAATGTTCATTGCAGCTCTATTTACAATAGCCCAGAGATGGAAACAACCTAAGTGTCCATCATCGGATGAATGGATAAAGAAGATGTGGCACATATATACAATGGAATATTACTCAGCCATAAAAAGAGACGAAATTGAGCTATTTGTAATGAGGTGGATAGACCTAGAGTCTGTCATACAGAGTGAAGTAAGTCAGAAAGAGAGAGACAAATACCGTATGCTAACACATATATATGGAATTTAAAAAAAAAAAATGTCATGAAAAACCTAGGGGTGAAACAGGAATAAAGACACAGACTTACTAGAGAATGGACTTGAGGCTATGGGGAGGGGGAAGGGTAAACGGTGACAAAGCGATAAAGAGGCATGGACATATATACACTACCAAACGTAAGGTAGATAGCTAGTGGGAAGCAGCCGCATAGCACAGGGAGATCAGCTCGGTGCTTTGTGACCGCCTGGAGGGGTGGGATAGGGAGGGTGGGAGGGAGGGAGACGCAAGCGGGAAGAGATATGGGAATATATGTATATATATAACTGATTCATTTTGTTGTGAAGCTGAAACTAACATACCATTGTAAAGCAATTATACTCCAATAAAGATGTTAAAAAAAAATCGATTTAAAAGGGATATTGACAGCGTACCCTTGGAAGAGGTTACTATGTTTTTTACAGTAAAATGTTTAGGTTCTATAAAAGGGAATTATTTGTGTTGACGAGTAAAATATTGAGAATCTCTAAATGATCACAATGTTTCCTCATAGCAGTAGAATATCAAAATCTTTTTTGTTGTTGTTGTTAATTGAGGTTTTATTTGTTAGGGTACTTACTTCTGTTGGTCTTCAACCTTTCATTCTCCTTGTTTTCATCTCTTTCCAGTTACCTGCCATGCAGTTACAATCCTTACATATCATCCCAGATTATTTCCTCTTGCCTGATTCCAATTTTCTCCCCTTTCCCTGTTTACATCTCCTCCCCTCCCTGATATTTTCTAGATTTCTTCTATATTTGACCTTTGCATTTCCTTTGTACTCTCTGTGCGTCTATTTAATTATGTTGCATATAACTATATTTTCATCTTTGCAACTTGGTTAATCTTTTGATCTTTCTGTGACAAATTTTTTAAAAATTTGTCAAATAAATGGGCTTTCTTACCTCTAAAGAGATTGTTTGGATCTGAAAATGAGTCACAAAGAAGTAGTGTCTGGGTAGATTTTAAATCAATATGTATTTATTTATTTTTCTTGACAAGGGATAATAGAAGTTGATAATAAAGCTAGCAGTGTTTAATACGTGTATTTTAAATTTTTAGATACAAAGACGTTTCCTTTTGATGTTTTTCCAAGTTTCATTTCAATTTATGCTTAATGGGTGGTTGATAATCTGAATAGATAATGGACCTTGGAATTGGCAGAAGAATACACCACTGGCGACAGCATTTCCACCGTCTTCGGTAGGCACCAATTATATCCTGTTATCTTGCAGGTGTCTCTTCTGCAAAGGCCAGAGAGATTGAAACAGTGGTTTTCAGCAGAAGCCAAACCACTTCTTACTGCAGAAGAAGAGTCAGTGAGATCATTAGTCCATGAATGGAATATAAACCTGTAAACTTAAGCGTGAGAGTAGAAGAGTTCTAGGAAGAGCATTTCTACATGGAGAAAAGAAGCTGGACAAAGGGTCCATTCAGTTGCTTCGTCACATTCACTGACTCCTTTTTACCCAACAGCCAAAATATTAACAAACCCCTCCCTCCTTTTCTTATATGTTTTTGGCATTTTGTTAATTTAGTCTTCAAAAATAACTTTGGTAAATGTCAAAGTGAAACAACGAGGGGATGGACAAAATATATGTTCTAAATACACCGTGTCTTTATTATTTTAATCCTTTACATGGATCTTCAACCAATATTTGCCAGATATCTTCTATTCACCAGGCATTTTTCTTTGTACTAGCAATAGAACAGTGGAAATGGCAGAAATATTCTTACAGCACTTATATTCAGTGAGGAAAATCTGACCATACAAAAATAGAATGATAAGGTAATTTCAGAAAGTGATAAGTGGTCAGAACACAATAATACAATAATGGGCCAGATATAGTCTGGAGGGTGGAGTTGATAAAATGGACCGAGAAAGGCTTTCTGAGGATACAGCATTTGAGCTGAGATGTGAATGCTGAAAATGAGATAGACAAGCAGATACCCACGTGAGGGTATGGTAGGCATGTAGAATAGCAGGAGCAAGGTCCCTTGCTTAGTTTACTTGAAGAACAGAAAGACCTGTGTGGATGGAGCATATTGGGAAAAAAATAAGTTTGATGAGAAATGAGGTGACTTTGGTTAAACAGGATCAAGATCATTTTGCACTTGTAGGTCACAGGAAGCTTGCAGATCCATACAGCTGTCATTGTAGCTGCCTTCCGTCAGCTTCTATGTGCTCGTTCTTTTCTTAAAATGCTTAGCATTTCCGGACTTCCCTGGTGGTCCGGTGGTAAAGAATACGCCTTCCAATGCAGGGGACGCGGGTTCGATCCCTGGTCAGAGAACGAAGATCCCACATGCCGTGGGGCAACTGAGCCCATGCGCCACAACTACAGAGCCCACGCGCCCTGGATCCTGCGTGCCACAACTAGAGAAGAGAAAACCTGCACGCAACAACGAGAGAGAAGCCCACGTGCCTCAACAAAAGATCCCGCCTGCCTCAACGAAGATCCCGCCTGCCACAACTAAGACCCGATGCAGCCAAAAATAAATAAATAATAAATCTTAAAAAAAAAAAAGAAAAGTTTAACATTTCACCTCCTCTTTCCTTTAGATAAGGGGTAGGGGAGGATTTCAGGAAAAAAGAGCCTGTGGGTACTCAGTCGTGGTACAGGTTTATTCTAAACAAATAGAAAACCTCTCAATCTCTTCATGCTTCAATGAGCACAGAAAGAAGAAGTTATTTTTTCTTTCCAAATGTAGATGTGATCTACCTAACTCAAAGGACGGAGAAGTTTTCGTCATGGAGTGTATCAGAGGAAAAGTAAGTTTGTGGACATTCTAAATAATCCTTTCAATTGTATCTAAAAAGTAAAGGGTATTAGAAAGCTGAAAATTGGTCATTGTGTCCAGACCATTTTATCCTCCAGGTGACTTGTATGGTAGAAAAGCTAACTTAATAAATAACTCTCTAGTGGTAGACCTGATGCCACAGTCCTCAACATAAACTGGCCTTCCAGTAGAAAATCCGCCTAAAACAAGAGTTAGGAAACAGACAGTTAATAGCTTCACTTTGGACTCATCTGTGTGTTGAGAATTTGCATAGTGTCAAGGTTTTACCACTCAAGAAATAACTCAAGGTCCATTTAATAATTATGGGGTCTATTAAATAAGGTAGTTTTTGGTGTCATCACATTAGTTTTATTTATATTTGCCTATCGAGGCCATTCCTAGCTAAGAATAATAAGTCAATATTTTTAGATTAAAATTTGGTGATGATGTTCCTGTTCACTGTGACAGAATGACATAGACAATATACCCACTTAATCAAGTAACTTAAATGTGTATCTGAAGGGGAGAATGGAAAAGAAAATCAACATTGACGCCTGAGAAACATTATTTTTTAACTAGGAAGAGGACGGTATTGCCTTAACCAAGTTAAAGTTTGTCTGAACACAAAAATCCATGTAGTGTCTCGTAGTACAATATCAACCTCGATCTCACGAAGGTCAGAAAGGAAAGAAGAACGTCCACAGTCGGCACTACATGAACATAGCTCTGACATGTTTGAACCACGCCAAAAGTCATAAGGAGGAAAGTCAGTGAGGGCTTGAGCCTGCTGTGTTTCCGCTCCTTCTGTAATTCCCCAGACGCCATTGGTGTAAGTAGCATTTTGAGAGAATCTATAGGGTGCCAGAAATCCCCGGGTACCATCAATGCAGCCAAGAGCACAGGTTCAGCGCTCTCAAATGACTGCTGCTATAGAAAAAACAGACCCCAGAGAATATCTTCGAAATTTTTCTGTTCTTGAAAATGGTAGGGCAATTTCCTGAAATACTGCTTTCTTCAAGGAGAAAAGTCTGTGAACTGAAGCTTGAGCAGTAGGCCCTCTGTATTGGTCAGCTTGGTGAGCGCAGGGCTTTCCGGAAGGTCAGTGCTATCGTCACCCGTCCTAATGGGGGACTGACTCGGGTTTGCCACATTGCCAGTTGGTTTAGACTGGAGCCCAGGAACTGAGACAAAGAGGGAAGAGGTTTCAGAGCAGTAGCTTTGGTTGGTAGCAGAGACACATTGTCAAATGAGACTGTAAGAAAATGGCAGGCTGAGTATAAGCAATGAATTCATTATGAAAGAAGATCAGGAAGGCCAGACGCCGTTGAGTACAAGTTAATGGAATAAATAACATACTTGGATCCTCAGGGACTATTGGAGTTGCCCATGTGAGCAAAGAATTATGTTCCTGCCCTGACAAAGAGAGCAAGCTGGGTAATTTGTAGATCACAGTTTTTAAGAGCCGCTCAGAGATCTGGGTTCTCAAAGAAAGCTAGTTAACCAAAATCCAAAGTCATAAGGTCCTACTAAAATGGAGGGGGCATGACATCACAAAGGGGAGGGTATGTGTCTTTCGGGCACCTCTCAAAGGTCTTATCTTTATTCTTAGAACATGCTAGCTTCCGTTTCCAGACTATCTTCAACTTCCTTTGAAGTTTTACAGACTCTTCTCTCTATAGGATTCTGGAAAATGACAAAACGAGTCACAGCTCATATTGTCCTCACGTGAAATAACACAAATGGAAAAAAAGAGCCATTTGCACTCTTGCTTGCTACAAATACTTAGCATATATACACTTGACCAGACACTGTGTCACTGGATCGGAGATGGAAGCATTGCCTGCTAGTGTGAACCACGTTTTCTTCCAGATAAGGATTCATTTTCTCGCCAATAAACTTGACCTTCAAAATAATGATTTGGGGTCACTCCAGCATACTATCACACATAGGGGACTTATGATTGTAGGCAGTGAAAATGGTAAATGCAGTAAAGTTTCCATGGAGGTGTATTTCCACACACACACACACACACACACACACACACATATATGTATATCTCCCATTTCCTTCACTCCTCAGCTCTTGGTCACCATGATTCTACTCAATATTTTTATTGAGTTTAACTGTTTTAGAGTCCACGTGTAAGTGAAATCATGCAGTATTTATCTTTCTCATTTCACTTAGCATAATGTCTCCACATTCATCCACCTTGTTGCAAATATATATGTATATCAGATCATCATGTTGTACACCCTAAATACATACAAAGTTTATTTGACAATAAGGCTGGAAAAAACTTGTTAAAAAAAACGCAAAAAACCTTATGACCTGATTTTAGTCACAACATTACGATGTTGAAAGGGGACCTCATTTTGTTCCTGTCCAAATCTCAGAAACAAAGAAACACAAAACCAAACATTCTCATCATGTGTTTCCTTTCTTGGTGAATGCCCTTTTACTTTATTCAGGAACCCAGTGCACCCATTTATTCATTAAATATAGTCAGTTATAGCTCTTCCATATTCCTTTCACTTGTCACCTTCTCTTAACCCAGAGTTTGCCGTCCAGTTGTTCTGTCTCAGCTCAGTCCCAGTGATCATTCCCTTCCAGGCCGCCCCTTCCTGTCTGTCTTCTTCGTTGCCCAAAGACAGGTGTCTAAACTCAGACGAGTTTGTCCATTCCATTATGAGGACAAGCCAGTGCATACAGCCCCTCCTACCTTAGCATGTGCCGTCAGGGCACTCATGGGCGCCTCTGATTCTCCTCACCAGACTGCGGGCGTGATCGCTTCAGCTAACATCACTGTGCTGTAATCCACCACCATCAGTATACCGTGGTCATCACATCTCGGTGTCTTTCCTCATGTTATTTCATTTGTCTGAATTCCCCTCCACTCTCATCTCTAGTCCTCAGATTCACCTCACAAATCATTTTTCATTTATAAATATATACAATCATGATTTCTTTTGTAAAGTTGGTATTATGTTGTGGGTTTTTTGTTTATACTTTGACTAATTTCACAAAAAGAATTAGTCCTCTTTCTCTGTAACCCCGTGTTTCCAAATAGTCATGCTATAACTTTTCACTTATTTTGGTATAATCATTTTTCCTATGTTTGTCTCTTCCCATAAAACTTTAAGATCCTTGTGAGTAGTTATGTGGCTTACGTGTGTTTTAGACCTGAAACTCAGAAAAGTGACTGGAAGATAGTATATTCAGATATAAGATGACTGACAAATAACTTTATTGAAAACTGAATAAACAGATATTTTCAAATGACCATTTGGGGTTGAAAAGTTAGAGGTGAAACTGCAAATTGGGAATCTCTTCCACAGAGGACTCAGAAGGAGGGATCAAAGTAAAAGATGAAGACATATAAGCGAAGAAAAGGAATAGGTGGGCCATGGGCTGGAAGCAGCAGAAGAGAAGGAGGAAGAAGGTCGCCTCTGGACTGCTTGAGTCTCAGAGCTCAATAGATATAGATAGATTATAGATGATTGATAGACACAATAGATAATAAATAATAAATGATAGATATAGATAGATAGGTAGATACAGATATATAGGAGCTGAAATGTCTCTTACAGAGACATTTCTCATGGAGTATTCATTGTTTTTCCTTCTTCCAACAATCAGCATAAAGTTGAAAAAGAACCATCATGTGTTTGTTTATCACAGGGAATACTCTTGAACTAATGATTGCTTCATATTTCTTTATTCTTTCTCTTTCCCTCATTCTCCCATTCTGTTCTCTCATTCATTCTCTCTCCCGCCCATCCCCTCCACCAGTCTCCCAACCCCATCTCTCTCTCTTACACACACACAAACTCTCACACATAATTGTATGCAAGGTAGATAGGGTCACTTCCACGGCTACTTTAAATGTTGTTATACATTTATCTTTTTAACATATGGCTGGAAAAGACCTGAAATACAATTGTAACACCCTCATGATCCTCCCACCTGAACTTGTGCCCTATTAAAGCATGTTTGCTAGAGGACAGATGCATACTTGTATCATTCGCTATCTGTTGCTATATAGCGTATTACCAAGAGTCAGTAGCTTAAAACAGTAAGCAGTTACTAACGTAATTTATGTGGTGAGACAGATAAGTGTCTCTGGCTCAAGAGCTCTTACAAGGTTGCTGTAAAATTGGGGGCCTGACTGGAGGTTCATCTGAAGGTTGGGGTGCAAAGGAATCTGCTTCCAAGCTACTCACTCACTCATGCAGTTGTTCACAGGCTTCACGTCTTCACTGGCCAATTGCTAACGTCGTCAGTCCCCTGCCACATGGGTCTTCCCATAAAGGAACCCAGCAGACCATGCGGATATCCTAAATCTGTGGGAAAAGCATAACACTAACTCCTGCTTTCTCATCCATTGAGTCACCACCACATTGCATACTTTTGTCCCTGGAGATTTCCTGTGGAAGACTGAGTTATTCTCTTTCTGTTAGGCTCCACTAATCATGAACAAACCACAGGTCCAGGGAGCATCATAAAAGGCCATGGACCTGCCATGCTCAGTGACCCCAGGCCCCGACCATGTTGATGACGCTTCCCTTCAGCTGCCGTTCATCCATGAGACTCCATGTGCTTCTCTCCATGCTCCTCTTTTCGACTCTCTTATCCCCAGGTAAGGTGGTGGCTGATTACCTGGGTCTGCAGTTTAGAAGGCTATTGGGCAGGTCAGACAAGACCCTGGAATCAGTCTTACAGATTCGTAAACCTAGTATCAACAGCTTCCCTGGGATTGCAATGGGGGAGGATAGGAAAGAGACCATTCCTTTGCCATTAGCCAAATTGCCTGATGAGGTCACATTCCGCTTTATCCTTACTTTGTGTCTTGGGATGCCTAGGTGAGGCACAGCAGTTTATTTGTAGGCAGGTAGATCTGAAAGGATTGGATTTCATCAGCATCTATCATTTTATCTATTCAGTAGGTCGGAAAAAGAGATGGACAGAGTCTTATCAACAGGGGTTAGTGCTAAGGGGTGTCCTGGGGAACTCTGTCCTGTAGGTGTTTGTCTCCTTAAGGAATGGAGACATCAGCATAACGAGTACAACTCTCGCTATGGGAGAGGCATGTCCATAATTGTAGGAGTAGGGTGGGGTGAGCATTTTTAAAATCCAAACTAGACACTTTTGGAAAGTGAAAGAAGCAGTCTTTTTGTTGTTGTTGTTGTTGTTGTTGTTGTTGCGGTACGCGGGCCTCTCACTGTTATGGCCTCTCCCGCTGCGGAGCACAGGCTCCGGATGCACAGGCCCAGCGGCCATGGCTCACGGGCCCAGCCGCTCCGCGGCATGTGGGATCCTTCCGGACCGGGGCACCAACCTGTGTCCCCTGCATCGGCAGGCAGACTCAACCACTGCGCCACCAGGGAAGCCCAAAGAAGCAGTCTTATAACTGTATCAGAACTAAGGCATAAACCAGAACTGTCTCATCTAAACTGGCCACTGGGCCACTCTATGTAAATGGCACAGACCCAGAATAGGGTTTCAGAAAGAGGATTACGGTTCCCAGGGAGGGGTTACTGAGAAGATCAAGTGCTGGTCCACAGTCTAGGAAGGGATTCTCACGTTAAATAGCAGTCGCACGGCATAGGTACCCCAACATAAATCTAGTCTCGCAAAAGGAGGCAAGAAGGAGGAAAACACATTTTGGAATACTGACGCGTGAGTTCTGTAGGAAGAAAATGACTGGGCTGGGAAATGGAGACAGCAACACAAAATGGGATACTCTGTGATCATGGACGCTTAGGGCTAAGACTGTCAATTAAAAGCTATCAGGCTCAAACTCGTCATTTTTAGATAAGATGACTGAGGTCCACAGAAGTACTTCACAATCTATAATTTAAGTATTCATACCTGCATCTGAAAACAATATGTCACGGTTGAGGAGGTTGATAGTCAATTCTGTAGAAAGAGTTTAAATAGTTTGTAGGTCATGTAAGACTAGCTGGTAGCAGTGGGAGCAAACATATTAAGAAGACACATATTGGACACACTGATCTCTGCACTTCTTTTTTCATTAAAGAGGAATTTGTTGTGAGTATACTAACTGTCAGGCTCTGCTCTAAATTTCCTATCGGCTATAGTATGATTTCAATGAAGACTATGACTAGAACAGAGAAAACTCTCCTGCTTGAATGGTGCTTCCAATGCTAACCTTTATGTTGTTCACATGCTGGTATTCTTTAACCTCTACTCAATTTACTTGCGCTCTAAGGACAGACTGACTCAAGTGGCGTGGATTCATTTCCTCTTGACAGAACGGGCCATTAACAAGTCAGACCTATGTGGGCTTCTCCATGCCCCCTGACCAGGGAGGAGCTCTGAGAAAGAGGTTAGGACACGGGGAGGGGGAAGGGTAAGCTGGGACGAAGTGAGAGAGTGGCATGGACATATATACACTCCCAAACATAAAATAGATAGCTAGTGGGAAGCAGCTGCATAGCACAGGGAGATCAGCCTGGTGCTTTGTGACCACCTAGAGGAGTGGGATAGGGAGGGTGGGAGGGACACGCAAGAGGGAAGAGATATGGGGATATATGTATACGTATAGCTGATTCACTTTGTTATACAGCAGAAACTAACACAACACTGTAAAGCAATTATACTCCAATAAAGATGTTGAAAAAAAAAACTGGAGGGCAAGTACTATTACAGTTTTAAGAACAACGTAACTTGAAATAAAATATATAAATATGCTGTCAAAATCTAAAGACTTGATAGAAATGGCTCTAAAATTCATGTCTATAATTAGCCATAATATTAAGTAATACAGAACTTTTCCCTATCATTTGCTACTGTTTTAACTTTAAGATATAAGAAAAGAATTATCTATTTTTATTTGGGAAAAACATTTTTACATTTTACATTGTCTTACATAATAATTCCACATGTTATATAAGAGTAATGTTAGCTTATCTGATCAGTAAACCAGTATAAGGGGTATTTTCATTATTTCCTTTCTAGTTATTAAAATGTTTTTGAATTACTTTATGCTTTCTTATTTCAATTTTCATTTGTTATTAAATTACGGTTACATGCATTATTATCAAACATACTTATCTGTGCTGTTTTAAAATTGTTCAGGATCCTGAGAGGACTCATATGTAGTCAGTTCTTTATGTCATGTGGAAAATAGAAACTGAGTTATATTTCACATTTATAATGTTTAGAATTGAAAGCGTTTGTAGATTTTACCTTAAAAATTGCTGTTTTAGGTGCGCTATAGTCTTACTGTATTTTTACTGCTTGATCTGTCAATTGTGAGTGAGGAGATGTCGTCTGTATTACTCTTTGTCAATTTATGGTTGGGTAACTAGACGTGTTACCTAGATGTGTTATCTAGGATGATAATAGCAGCAGTAACCGTAGCAACGACAGGAGAAACAATAGTAGTAGCAGTTCTATCAGTCAGGATCCAGTCAATTAGAATATACTAGTATTTTGGACAAAGGGGATTTATGTCAGGATTTGTTCAAAGAGAATGCTGAGGGAACCCAGAAATAAGTGCAGGAAGTAGATAACACCACTCAGTGGGACAACAAAACGGAAGCAACCAGGAGCCTGGGAAGGTGTCCTGTGACCGTCAGGCCTCGGAGGAGGGGCATGCTGTGCAGCTGTGCCTGGTGCCTCTGTAGCTCTAAGGGGAGGCCTTTCAGGGTCAGCCCTCAGATCTATGAGGAAGGGGCATCAACTAGCTGTTGCTGGCATCTGTTTGAGGACATGATGAAATTGGTCCTGGAGTGCCATGAGAAGGTGGACCCTGGGGCCGACCGTTTCTCCTGGATGCAACCTGTCATTGCTGTAGCAGCAGTGACAGGAACAAAAATGAGGAAGGAAGTCCCTCCCCCTTCTCCAAGCTCTACATCCCCCTGTAGTGCCTGTCATTGAAGCCAATTGGCAAAGGAGTCTGGGAAATGTAATTTGCACAGTCCTGGTCCCAGCATCACTGGAGAGCATAGTATCAAGGAAATTGGAACAAAGAGACACTGGGGGAAGTGACGCCACAGTGGGTGCAATGTTATAAAGGTTGAGCAGTCAGATTTTCTTTGATGTGCAGATGTTTCAAGTGATTATGTTGTAAACGCATTTGTAATTTCCTTGACAGATTTTTTTTAAAGTATACATAGTTTAGATTCCTACTTTTAAAATATTTATTTATTTATTTGGTTGCACTTGTTGTTAGTTGCAGCAGGCATGCTCCTTAGTTGCGGCTCCAGGGCTCCTTAGTTGCAGCAGGCGGGCTCCTTAGTTGTAGCAGCCGGGCTCCTTAGTTGTGGCATGCGGGCTCCTTAGTTGTGGCATGCAAACTCTTAGTTGTGGCATGCATGTGGGTTCTAGTTCCCTGACCAGGGATCGAACCCTGGCCCCCTGCATTGGGAGTGCAGAGTCTTATCCACTGCAGGAGTCTTATCCACTTCCCCACCAGGCAAGTCCCTCCTCAACAGATTTTAAGTCGTCTAGGAAAACAATGTTCTAGGGCAAAATACAAAGAGAAGTATGGAACTGGAGATGAATTAAGTCAGATTCGTTCAGGCAATGGGATCTGATGCTAATTGGGTGAGAAGGTGGTTCTCTGAAAGGTGGTTCTCCATCTGAAAAAGATGGAGAAGCAAAAACAGGAGAGAAACAATATGTAAGAATGAAAAATATCACCAATTATGCTGGAGTGTCTGAGAATTACTTTCACATGCTGCATGTCCATGAATTAAACGCACACCATTCTGAAGGATAGTTATGGGAGTGGGTGGATGCCTCACACCTATTTAGGGCTTTCCTAAGAAGGCTACAACATGCTCTTGAGACAAGATATTTATCCTCTTCTGGGTTTTGGTTCTTACCATTTTGTCAAAGCCTGTAGCAGAGTTTTTTCAATCTCAGCACTACTGACATTTTGGGTCAGATAATTCTTTGTCTTGAAGGTCATTTCTGTCATTGTAGGATGTTTAGTAACATCCTTGGTCTCTATCCACTAGGTGCCAGTAGCATATTTCTGGTTGTCACAACTGAAAGTATCTCTAGACATTGCCAATTATGTGCCGGGGGCAAAAGCATCTCCAGTTGAGAACTCTGGCTTATAGCATCTGTATCCTCATGCAGGGTTTGTTTTTCTTCTAGCCATTTGGACCAATCCTTAGGGCTAAGTTTTGGCTGTAGGGTCATCAGGTGGTAGCTGACATTGAATGAACCCAGGAAACAGTTTGGGTTATATGAATACATCAGGAGCAGAGCCAGAGGGGATTTTTTTCCATCGCCCAGTATCAGTGCCCACTGTTTTATACTTTGAACTATAAGAGAGGGTGATGTAGGATTTTCTGCATGACTGGACCGCCTCCAGATTTTTACCTGTCCCTGTAGTGGTGCCAGGCCTCAAAGGTACAGGAAAGGTATGGGGGTGGAAGCTGTGGTTACTCTGGAAGGCCGTGTTCTGGGTGGAGAAATACAGCAGGTTCTTGTAAGTGAACTCTATCCTGACATTCAAGCTTAATGAAAAGAAGACACAAGCTATTAGAAGTCAGATAAAGGGAGCAATAAAAGCAGAAGACAGGAACAGAATTGATATTTGTAGTGTCTTTTAAGTCAGATTTATTGCGATGTCTTACACAACAGACATCTGAATTTTATTCCTTAAAAATTAGCTCAATTCTATGAGATTTAAAAAATCCATATAGTGGTATAACCAACACCACAATCAATACATAGAACAGTTCTATTACCTACAAAATTCCCCTCACATCCTTTCGTGGTCAACGTCTCCTGTTCCTAGCCCCTGACAATGTCTTATCTTTCTGTTCCTATAGTTTGTCTTTTCTTCTTTCTTATTTATTTCTTCTTAAGTGAGTTTTGTTAGTTTGTTTCTTTAAAAGAATTTGCCTATTTTCATTGATCTTGTTGGATTTATGGACATATGGTTATGCCTAGTAATGCCTGGTTATTCATCTTATATCTGTAGGATATGATGTCCTTTCTTTCATGGCTGGCATCGGTAATCTGTGTTCTTTCTGTCTATCTCTCTCAGATCAGAATGGTAAGACATTTATAAATTTTATTCATCTTTTCAAAGAACCAATTTTTGATTTCTTTTTTGTTCTCTATTGATTTTCTGTTTAACTTCTTTTATTATTTACATTGATCTCCTGTTTTTCTTGTTTTACATTTAATTTGCTCTTCTTTGATGATATAAGCATTTGGATACCATACACTTATTTCAAAATGCTACTGGAGCTTTATTCCACACAGTTTGTTATGTTGTATTTTTATTTTTACTCAATTCAAATGCTTATTCATTTTTATCCAGAAGTGTGTTGTTTAATTTCCAAATATATGGGAATTTTCTAGGTACTGAGTGTTGATTTCTGGTTTAATTCTATTAAGGTCACAGAGCATATTTTATATGATTTGGATAATTTTATGTCTATCAAGACTTGTTTTGTGGCCCAGAATACAGTTTATATTGGTAAGTGCACACTTAGAAAGAATGTTTATTCTGCTGTTGTTGTGGGAAGTTTTTAAACAATGTTAATTAGATTAAGTTTGTTGTTAGTGTTGTCCAGGTCTTTTATATACTTACTGAATTTTTGTCCTCTTATTTTATTGATTACTGAAAAAGAAATGATTTTTTTTTTTTTTTTTTTTTGCTGTACGCGGGCCTCTCACCGTCACGGCCTCCCCCGCCGCGGAGCACAGGCTCCGGACGCGCAGGCCCAGCGGCCACGGCTCACGGGCCCAGCCGCTCCGCGGCACGCGGGATCCTCCCAGACCGGGGCACGAACCCGCGTACCCCGCATCGGCAGGCGGACTCTCAACCACTGCGCCACCAGGGAAGCCCAGAAATGATTTTTTATTGAGATGTAATTGACATACAACATTATATTTCAGGTATACAACATAATGATTCAATACATGTATATATTGGGAAGTGATCACCACAATAAGTCTAATTAACATCCATCACAATGCATGGCTACAAACTTTTTCCTTGTGATGAGAACTTTAAGATCTACTCTCTTATCAACTTATCTACTCTCGTATCAAGCATGCAGTACAATATTATTAGCTATAGTCACCCATGCTGTACGTTACGTCCCTAGGACTTATTTATTTATTTATTTATTTTTGCGTTACGTGAGCCTCTCACTGTTGTGGCCTCTCCCATTGCAGAGCACAGGCTCCGGATGCACAGGCTCAGCGGCCATGGCCCACGGGCCCAGCCGCTCCGCGGCATGTGGGATCCTCCCAGACCGGGGCACGAACCCATGTCCCCTGCATCGGCAGGCGGACTCTCAACCACTGCGCCACCAGGGAAGCCCTAGGACTTATTTATTTTGTAACTGGAAGTTTGTATCTTTTGACCGTTTCACCCTTTTACCCACCCCCAACCCCTTGACTCTAGTGACAACCAGTCTGTTCTTTGTATCTATGAGTTTGTTGTTTTTTTGGTTTGATTTTTCTTTTGGATTCCACATATAAATGAGATCATACAGTATTTAACTTATTGCACGTAGCATAATGCCATCAAGGTCCATCCATGTTGCCACAAATGGCAGAATTCATTCTTTTTTATGGCTTAATAGTATTTCGTCATATATATAATGTGTATCACATTTTCCTTATTCATTCATCTATAAGTGGACAAAGGTTTTTTCCATGTCTTGATAATTGTGAATAATGCAATGAACATGGAGGTGCAAATATATTTCTGAGTTAGTGTTTCTGTTTCCTTAAAATAAACCCCAGAAGCAGAATTATTGTATCATATGGTAGTTTTATTTTTAAAATAGTCTTTGCACATGAAATAACCTTATATATAGAAAACCCTAAAAGACTCCACGAATAACTGTTAGAACTAATAAATGAATTAAGTAAAGTTTCAGTATACAAAATCAACATACAAAACTTAGTTGCATTTCTATATGTTAAAAATGAACTATCTGAAAAATTAAGAAAACAATTTTATTTGTGATAACATCAAAAACAATAAAAGACTTATGAGTAAATTTAACCAAAAAATTGAAACACTATACACTGAAAATATAAGACAACAATGAAAGAAATTGAAGAAGATACAAATAAATGAAAAGATGTCCCAGAATAATTAATATTCTTAAAATATCCATGCTACTGAAAGCAATCTACAAATTTTGTGCAATTCCCGTCAAAATTCCAATGGCATTTTTCACAGAAAAAGAAAAAACAAATTCTAAAGTTCATATAGAACCACAGCAGAACCTGAATAGCCAAAGCCATCAGCTAGAAGAACAAAGCTGGAGCATCACAACTTCCTAATTTTAAACTGTATTACAAAGCTATATTAATCAAAACAGCATGTTATTGGCATAAAACAAACACATAGACTGATTGAATAGAATCAAGAGCCTAGAAATGAACCCGCATATATATGGTCAACTAATACTTGACAAGGGAGTCAAGACTCCTCAATGGGGAAATGATAGTCTCTTTAATAAATGGTGTTGGGAAACATGCATTGGGCATATACATACACACAGAATGGAATATTGTTCAGTTATGAAAAAAAGATGGAAATCCTATCATTTGCAGCAACGTAGACGAACTTTGAGAACATATGCTAACTGAAGTAAGTCAGACAGAGAAAGACAAATACCATATGATCTCATTTATATGTGGAATCTAAAAAAAATCCAAACTCATAGAAACCGCAGGTAGATTGGTGGTTGCAGGGAGTGAGGTTGGGGTGAATGGGTGAAGGTGGTCAAAAGGTACAAGCTTCCAGCTGTAAGATGAATAAGTTCTGGAGATCTAATATACAGCCTGGTATATATAGTTAACAGTAAGTAATTTATTGTGTAACTGAAAGTTGATAAGAGAGTAGATCTTAAAAGTTTGCACCAGGCTTCCCTGGTGGCTCAGTGGTTGAGAGTCCGCCTGCCGATGCAGGGGACACGGGTTCGTGCCCCAGTCCGGGAAGATCCCACATGCCACGGAGTGGCTGGGCCCGTGAGCCATGGCCGCTGAGCCTGCGCGTCCAGAGCCTGTGCTCCGCAACGGGAGAGGCCACAGCAGTGAGAGGCCCACGTACCGCAAAAAAAAAAAAAAAGTTTGCACCACACACACAAAAATTCTAACTATCTGAGGTGATGGAAGTGTTAGATAACCTTATTGTGGTAACCATTTTGTGATAAATATGTATATTAAAAAATCGGGCAAAGGACCAGAATAGACGTTTTTCCAAAGAAGTCATACAAAAGGCTAATCCGTATGTGAAAAATTGCTCAACATTACTATTCATCAGGGAAATGCCAGTCAAAACCACAGTGAGATGCCATCCCACACCTGTTAGGATGGCTGTTGTCAAAGATAAAAGAGAAGACGTGGTGGTGAGAATGTGGAAAAAAGGGAACCCGGAGGACTGGCTTTGAAAAGGGTGTGAGAATTGTCTTTTATCGGGGTGTTGCTCTGTCCACACTCAGCTTGCTGGCGAAGTCTGGGAAATCCGATTATGCAGGTTTCCTGTGATCGGCCCTTTTGAGAGGGAGGGAGACCCCACAAGGCTGCATGGAATGAAGTCGTGCATTTTCCAAGTGGGGAAGGAGAGTAGTGTCCCCAGATGAAGGGTGGAGGGCTGCCCGGGCCAGGCAAAAACCGTAGGTAAGAAGAAAGGCCCCCCACCCAACCTGGAGCTCATCCAGGCCGTATAGAAAGATGGAGACCAAACCACGACCAAGTGAAAATACATCGTACGAATTCCTAAAATAGGTTTTGTGTTTGCAAGCTTTGTTTCTTTTATTTATTGAGAACTCACTAAGAATCCCTGTGAGAACAAAGACAGAAAGAGAGGCGAGAGCAAAAGTGAGCGAGGGAGTGAGAATAAAACATCCAGACAAACAAACAGCTTGAGAAGGGCGCCAGTGCTCCCTGGGCGTAGCAGGGCCGACTTCAGGCACGTGCGCCGTGGGCAGACGGCATGGTCGGCCGTCCACACGCCTCCCGGCCTGGATTTCTGAGTCGATGCAGAATTCCTGGCAGGAGCCGTTTGGAACGCTCACAGACTTCCTTGAAACCGGCCCTGCCTGCACAGAGAAGAGAGTTGTGGTAGCTATTTCCTGGTGTCCCTGAATTTTTATTGAATTACATGGGAGCAGGGAGTATCTGGAAACAGTCTTGTGTGGATTTTTCATTGTTGATTGATTTCTTAAAAATCTGCTTTCACACAAAAATTTGGATTTGGGGCATTGCTGTAAAATCGGACAATATTGAGTGCATCTGAGTAACGAAAGGCTAGCCGTGGGCAGCCCTGCCCCCACACCAGGGCACACACGCCCCAGCTCTTCTGGGTCTTTCTCGATCCTTCTTATCTGCTAACACCGATGACAGAGGTCAGTTTTTATTTAATATGAGTCTTCTACTGCTGGTTTTCCTAGAGTAGAAGAAACTTTTTAGAGATATCTCTCTTTCTATATGTGTGTGTGTATGTGTGTATCTTTCAAAAGCAGAACTGAAATACAGATCCAAAGGATAATATACATCAAGGAAATTATTAGAGAGGATATGTTTCCGGGGGAAGGGAACAATATTCCTACATATGTAACATGCAAACAGTGCCCATGTCAGTATCTCTTGCATCCTGGAGCTGCGCTCACTGCCTCTCTCCCTGGCTCTGGTCTTTGAGGTTGAAATCTGCTGCAGGAATCACTGCATACATTAAGATTCTTAAAGGCTAAACAAGCATCCTTGTTAAAAGCATTGACTAGTATTTGACTTCTGTCCTAATGTATTAGTGTTCGGGGGTGGGGTCATACACAATGAGGGGCTCAGTTTCGAAAGTGGCTTGATTCTGAGCCGTCCCTGTATGTCACAAAGCGCACCTTTCCCCTGACAGCTTCTTAAGCTCTTTGCTGACATTAAGAGAGGTCTCCAAACCAACACTTCTAGATTTTCCTATTCTGGAACATAAAAGCCAATTCTTGAATAGCTTCAAATCAGTATAGGGCATTCATGGACATTCAACAAAAGTCCATTGAATTCAGCCGAAAATCAAATGCATTAACTTGAATTTCACTCTTTACTGTTCACAAGGCAATCATTAATGGATATTTGTTAAGCATCCACTGAATGTGAGGCCCTTACTGGGAAGCAGGCATACAAAGAAAAAAAGATACGATGGCCTTCGACTTCCGAGACATCATAGGCCAGTAACCTTGGCTGCTAGATAGTCCGGGGAAGAGTCAACTAGCCCTCAAAATAGAGTACTGGCACAAGGATGAGAGAGAGGTTTCGTAAGTGAGAGCCAGAGAGAAAGCACGACTGAAAGAAAGACAAAAGAAGTATCGCAGGGGTTGAAAGCTTAAGGCACTAAGCCTTGAAGGATCTGATGGTCAGAGCAGGCTTTGGAAGGAAAATCATGGGATCACATTAGTCCTAAGTGTTTGAGGCTGTCTATTCAAGG
Source organism: Leucopleurus acutus (assembly GCF_964270905.1). NCBI lineage: Eukaryota > Metazoa > Chordata > Mammalia > Artiodactyla > Delphinidae > Leucopleurus > Leucopleurus acutus. The sequence goes on from NC_139163.1 coordinate 6,071,148, forward strand.
TTTTCATCTGCGTTTTTACCTGTAACCAGAATAGTAATATTCTGCGTGTGTGAATGCAGAATATAGTGAAATATATCCACTACCCCACACTCCGCAAGGAATTTGAGAGGAATAACAGGGCTGGGATTAAGTAGACTGCCGCTCCTTATATGAGGACTGTCCCCAATCACGCATCTGTCTACTTTCCTACTCCTTTCCAACCCTTGAGACCCTGAATTCTCAGGAAAAGGTAAGACAATCCTCTTGATGTAGAGCAGTAAGTTGCTCATCCCTCCTTAGATCTACATGTCCCGGAGATATATGTCTGTGCCTGTACCTGTGACCCATGTTCGCATGCAGAATGCAGGGGGTGCACTCACTGCAGTGCCACCTTGACCCCTGTGTTTGAAGTTCTACTTTAGGAGAACAGATGTTGAAAAGGAAGAGGATAGCCCGAGGTTGGCATGGAGCCTTCAGGGGCATCATCAAGGCTGGGCGGGGCAGCGGGTTGGAGGTCTCTCGGACTCAGGGCAAGCCTTTCAAGGAGACCCCCCCACCCCGACCAATCCCTCTGCCCCTATAACTTTGGCATAGCTCTTATATCAGTATCTTAGGATGCTAATTTTTGCTGAAAGTAGAGGAGTTTTGGAGACCAAGTTTTAGTAGAAAAATGCCTCATTTTTTTGTTACCTAGATCTAGAAACTGCTAGTAAATTTGCCTAAATAATTCATCTTCAGTGCTGGAACAAAGAGGGTTTCAAGCGCTTGAAACGCCCTTGGCTTCATGTCATCTAACTGAGAGCTGCTGTGGAGAACTACTGAGTCAGTGGCTGCAGGACTTCTCAGGTTTCCCACGAGACCCCTGCTCAGGGCAGAGGTGATGCAGATGTTGCTGTGAACACTGGACCCCTGTAAGGCCTCAGGCATCCTACTCTTACCAGAGCTTCAGCAGAGTTTGTTTTGTTACCTGGTGGGACTTGGCCCATAAAGAAGAGAATGGTAAGCCGGGGAACCGCAGTCCTTGTGGCTGCAGAGAGGAGAAAGCTTGGCTTCATTTCCAAGAGGCAGAGAAAACTTCCGTCTGCGGCTCCCTGGCACCAGCGGAATGTCTTTGGCCGGATATCAAGTGCCCTCCTGTACCTCATTAGGGTACTTGTGGACAGAGCGTTCTATGCGCACAGAATGGCCTTTGCAAGAAGGCTGAGAATCCTTATTTTGTTGGACGCTCAGTTCATTAGGGAGATGTGGGCGCACACTTTTGACCAGAAAACCCTGTTAAATGGGAACATGAGCTACAGACACTTTGGCTCCAGGTAAGGTGTGCGAGCGCAGAGCTATCTATATTCAGTTACGAGGAGTCGGGCTGTGTACAGACACCTGCTGGTTTAGTTAGTGACTAGACATTGTGTTAGTGAGCACTTCCCAGGCTTTGCTAGCCCTCCCCGTGATTAATCGCCCCACTCACTCCTGGTCCGAAAGCCCACAGTGCTCTGATCAGGATATACTGACCACACGTATGTTAGTTTGCTTAACAGACACTTACCTCCCAATAAGGCATGAGCTCCCTGTTGTTAAGACCAGACATCGCCCCTCAGGGCTGAGGAGGAAGTTGAATCCGGTGGTCGTTTACTCTCAATAGCGCATCAAGTGCATACAACACTGGCAGGGCAGTCAGATGCCTCTGAACATGAAGGCAGGGGGTCTCTAGGCCTGCTTCTCCCCGGAGGTCCAGACATCGGCAGGAGGGCCATTCCCCTTGAATCTCAGTAGCGCCCGTTCAGACCTAGATCTGTTGGGTCGCAATCAGGAGACTCTCAATCATTATGCATAAAAACAGCTGGGAAAGTTGCTTCAAAATGCGGACACGTCGACCCACTCCAGGCAGTGTTTGGGAGGGTGCCTACAAGGCTAGGTATGCCTTCTAATGCCTAGAAGTCTGCATTTTTAACGAATTTCCCAGGAACCAATTCTGAAATGGATTCTGGAATACTCAGTGGAAAATATCAACTTAGATCACCTCTCAGCTTCTTTCTAGCTCTTATATTAGAGTATCCTAAGTGTTCTTGTCTTAGAATAAAACTCAGGCTTGGCTTTTATGACTGACAACAACATTTTGTGTGTGTGCGCACGCGCACACCTGCCTGTGTGCAGCACAGAAAGGTGAAGCGCACACCTTAATCTGTGCAAAATTAGATTCCAATTTTATAAAAACAACTCCGGAATTGGCCAGGACGAGTAACTAAATTGACAGAGCAATCTATCTGGAAGAAGGCTGTTGCAGTAATAGACCCTAGATGAGGCTCCAGACAATGTGAGTGTACAGAGAGAGGATGGAGAATGTTTGAGAGACGAAGTATAGGGCCATGATGACGTTTATAATGAAAGTGGGCACATGTGAGTCATCCAGTAAGTTTAACCTGAGTGCCTAAGTAAATGGTAACAGCGCTTACCTGGAAATGGTGCTGGACTGAGAGGCGCGGCGGGTGGTGACCCTCAGTATGAGCAAGCCAGCTGCTCCGGGAGTTCTAGAACCACTCGTTGGCCTATGCCGCCCCCTGCTGGTCCAGAAACAGCTGTCACTGACACCGTCCTGTACCCCGACTCTGAGATACACGGCAGCCAGCTGTCTGGACCCCAGGGTTCTGGAGGAAGAGCTGGCAAAGGGCATGCAGGTGTGAGGGCTGAGGCAAGGCTGGGGCTTCCGGTGGGTGTAGCTGGGGCTTGCGCTCCGGCTGTGGGTCTGCGGTCCTGCGTTCCTCGCCTGCAGTTGCCGGGATAGAACTTCTGAAATCAGTGGGTGTGGAGGGGTGGGCAGGCTCAGGACCGAAGTCCCTCTATCTCTGTCCCTTAGGACATCCCTGTGAGATTTGTCCTCCGGGGTTTGTGCCAGAGTTCCCAAGGTCACCTGTGTCCTCCTCGTCCTTGTTTTTGTATTCTCTTTTCCTGCTACATTCTGTCTTACTTTCTTTTCTCTTTGTGCAGACCTTGGACTCTGAAGCCAAAATATCCCATGAGGCCAGAAATTAGTACCTGGTCAGTCATACAGGAGAGTCTGTACTCTAATCTCCCATTACCTTAAGGTTTATTTTGATTCTCATTAATAGTGGTGGTATTATTATTATCTTTATGATGGCCCTCAACTTTTATTGTCATTGTTAGACATTATTTATTAGTATTTTATTAGTAACATTCATCATTATTTTATTAGTATTTATTAGTAACATTATTCATTTTTTTTTTCTTATTATGGACGATTTTGTGGTCGATTTATATAACATGAGGGCTTCTTGCAGCACTTAGACAAATCCGCGGGTGGTGGACAGGCATGTCGGCACCTCTGTGCCGTCCAGTTTAGTAACAGAATTTCTGGGGCCAATGAGGGGACTGAGAATGTTTCCAGAGGCGCAGGAGTCCTAGAATGCCCTAACTGCACCTCAATTTTTGGCAGTGTTGGCTTTCTGGTTCTGAGCTGAGATAGAAAATACCTGCAGGGACAGGTGGTGACACTTTCTAGAAAGCCAAGAGCAGTATTGCCCCCTAGTGGACTTAGAAAAAATGTATAGAGGATTAGTTCAAGATGGCGGAGTAGAAGGATGTGCGCTCACTCCCTCGTGCAAGAGCACCAGAATCACAACTACCTGCTGAACAATCATCAAGAGGAAGACACTGGAACTCACCAAAAATGATACCCCACATCCAAAGACAAAGGAGAAGCCACAATGAGACAGTAGGAGGGGCACACTCACAGTAAAATCAAATCCCATAACTGCTGGGTGGGTGACTCACAAACTGGAGCACACTTATACCACAGAAGTCCACCCACTGGAGTGAAGTTAACTGAAGTGAGCCACACGTCAGGCTTCCCAACCTGGGGGTCTGGCAACGGGAGGAGGAATTCCCAGAGAATCAGACTTTGAAGGCTAGTGGGATTTGATTGCAGGACTTCGACAGGACTGGGGGAAACAGAGACTCCACTCTTGGAGGGCACACACAAAGTAGTGTGTGCATCGGGACCCAGGGGAAGGAGCAGTGACCCCACAGGAAACTGAACCAGACCTACCTGCTAGTGTTGGAGGGTCTCCTGCAGAGGCAGGGGGCAGCTGTGGCTCACCAAGGGACAAGGACACTGGCAGCAGAAGTTCTGGGAAGTACTCCTTGGTGTGAGCCCTCCCGGAGTCCGCCATTAGCTGCACCAAAGAGCCTGTAGTCTCCAGTGCTGGGTCGCCTCAGGCCAAACAACCAACAGTGAGGGAACTCAGCCCCACCCATCAGCAGACAAGCAGATTAAAGTTTTACTGAGCTCCGCCCACCAGAGCAACACCCAGCTCTACCCACCACTAGTTCCTCCCATCAGGAAGCTTGCACAAGCCTCTTAGATAGCCTCATCCACCAGAGGGCAGACAGCAGAAGCAAGAAGAACTACCATCCAGCAGCCTGTGGAACAAAAACCACATTCATAGAAAGACAGACAAAATGAAAAGGCAGAGGACTATGTACCAGATGAAGGAACAAGATAAAACCCCAGAAAAACAACTAAGTGAAGTGGAGATAGGCAACATTCCAGAAAAAGAATCCAGAATAATGATGGTGAAGATGATCCTGGACCTTGGAAAAAGAATGGAGGCAAAGATCGAGAAGATGCAAGAAATGATTAACAAAGACCTAGAAGAATTAAAGAACAAACAAACAGAGATGAACAATACGATAACTGGAATGAAAAATATACAAGAAGGAATCAATAGCAGAATAACTGAGGCAGAAGAACGGATAAGTGACTTGGAAGACAGAATGGTGGAATTCACTGCCACAGAACAGAATAAAGAAAAAAGAATGAAAAGAAATGAAGACAGCCTAAGAGACTTCTGGGACAACATTAAACACACCAACATTCGCATTATAGGGGTCCCAGAAGGAGAAGAAAGAAAGGACCCGAGAAAATATTTGACAAAATTATAGTCGAAAAATTCCCTAACATGGGAAGGGAAATAGCCACCCAAGTCCAGGAGGCACAGAGAGTCTCAGGCAGGATAAACCCAAGGAGAAACACACTGAGACACATAGTAATCAAACTGACAGAAATTAAAGACAAAGAAAAATTATTAAAAGCAACAAGGGAAAAACAACAGATAACATACAAGGGAACTCCCATAAGGTTAACAGCTGATTTCTCAGCAGAAACTCTACAGTCCAGAAGGGAGTGGCATGATATACTTAAAGTGATGAAAGGGAAGAACCTACAACCAAGATTTCTCTACCCCGCAAGGATCTCATTCAGAATTGACGGAGAAATCAAAAGCTTTACAGACAAGCAAAAGCTAAGAGAATTCAGCATCACCAAACCACCTCTACAACTGATGCTAAAGGACCTTCTCTAAGTGGGAAACACAAGAGGAGAAAAGGACCCACAAAAACAAACCCAAAACAATTAAGAAAATGGTCATAGGAACATACGTACCAATAGTTACCTTAAACATGAATGGATTAAATGCTCCAGCCAAAAGTCACAGGCTCACTGAACAGATACAAAAACAAGACCCATATATATGCTGTGTACAAGAGACCCACTTCAGATCTAGGGACACATACAGACTGAAAGTGAGGGGATGGAAAAAGATATTCCATGCAAATGGAAATCAGAAGAAAGCTGGAGGTTCAACACTCATATCAGATAAAATAGACTTTAAAATAAGGACTGTTGCAAGAGACAGGGAAGGACACTACATAATGATCAAGGGATCAATCCAAGGAGACTGCTAACAGCTATAAAAGAGGAAATCGACAGTAACACAATAGTAGTGGGGGACTTTAACACGTCACTTATACCAACGGACAGATCATCCAGACAGAAAACTAATAAGGAAACACAAGCTTTAAATGATGCAATAGACCAGATAGATTTAATTGATATTTATAGGACATTCCATCAGAAAACAGCAGATTACACTTTCTTCTCCATACTATGCCATCTGTATCTCCTCATCCCCTTAAGGCAATGTGTGTTCTACTGTCCATCTCTTTGGAATTATGATTTTTCATCATGGCAAAATGTACATAAACTTACCATTTTAATCATTTATGGTCATACAGTTCAGAGACATCAAGTACATTTACATTGTTGTGCAACCATCACCACCATTCGTCTCCAGAACTTTTTTCAGCTTCTCCAGGCAAAGAAGACAAGAATGCACATCCACAGTCAGCATTCAGACATCAGACATGAAGCCCCCAGCACTGCCCAGACCTCGCCTGCTGTCGGTCCTTCTCATTCTGGGCACCTTGAAGTCCAGGCCCCTCCATTTGCACCTACACTGTCCAAGGTCATCATCTGTATGCTTCCTGGCCAGCAAGGGCAAAAGGGACTGGCAGCACCAGTTTCCCAGTTGCCAGGTGGACTGAAAACTTTCTGCAGTTGCTTGGGTGAGCGAACCACATTCTCCATGCCTTCAGTGTTGGCATCGGCCTTTCCTGGGCACCCGTGGGAACTGAGAACATTCTAGAGGCTCGGGGGGGATAAGATGACCTCTGTGCACCTCCGTTTCCAGCAATGGTGGTTCCTGGGTTCCTGATCTGAGAAGAAAATTCTGAAGATGCTGGGGGCAGGGATGCCACCTCCAGCCTCTCAAGGAGGTCAAGAGTGGTTCCTGGGCCCCCAGAGTAACCTTGACAATGCGGCTATGGTGGGCAAGCATACCCTCTCTGACTTTCTGGGAGACACAGCTGTTTCTGGGCCCTCAAGAGGACTCGTCAGTTGTCCTATAGGCTCAGGTGGCCCATGGACGTGCTCTTCGAAGCTCCCCTTCCAGCCTGGGCTGCTCACCGTTCCCTGAGGGGAACGTGCAGGATTTCATGAGCCTCGTCCAGCCAACAGGTGTCGGCAGTAAAGCTGTTGACAAAGGGCTGCTGTGTGTGTGTCTGTGGGGAGAACCTTCAGGAATCATCTTCAGCAAATCCAAAACACTTTTGAATAGAGCAGTATGCAAAAGACCTCTATAATAAGTAGTGTAATAATAAAAATAATGATAATGATGATAGTGATGATGATGTTAATGATATTAATGCTACGATGGCTGTTAATAATAATAATAATCAACTTAAGGAAATGGAGATTAGGAAACAGATTCCCCCAAGTGATTGACAAGGATTTACATTGTCACAGTTTAAGTGACCAACATAGGTAGACGAATATATTTCTAATTACCCTCGTGATCATTATATTGATGAGTTAAAATAGAGGAGGAGCAAAAGTGTAGAAACAAAACCACAGGACGATAATCTTTTTGTTCAGTATTTTTTGGCCCTCCGTAAATACTGGCATTTGAGAAGGGAGTTCTGTCTACGTAAAGTGTGAGCGTTGTACAGAAAATTTTCTTCCACATAATGGAAAACTTAATGTAAATGACACTGTTAATTCACTGTTAATTCAGGTAAATGACGCTATTAATTCACTGTTAATTCACTCCATTGCAAGGTGGATACATTCATGAACGACTTCCTTCTGAATTCTAAACCATCAAGAGAATCTGTTGGGAAAGATTGCCAAGGATATTCAGGGAATTAAGAAAGTGATCAAAAGTTTGCTTTTCATTTAAGAAGTGTCCCAAATGGCAGAAGTCTTTTTGTTAAGTACAAACCATAATACATTAAGAATATTAGTACTTTGAAAATGTGCATGCCTAAAGGTACTTATAAATACACACACACACACCCCACTTATTCCTGCGGTCTTCCTTTTATTTCTTTTGGAGGGGCTAAGCAAAATGTATCCTCATTACCCGAACGCTGTTTTCCTCTCTCAGCATATTTATGCATGATGCTGACAAGTAAACATATTTTAGGTCGTCTACAAATAGACCCTTCTGACCCTTATCTGGACAGCACCCTGGATATCATGGCAGCTCAGAGTGTGAACCACGCTTTGAGAGAGTTGGAGAAGCCCAAAAAGCTGGATGGGGAAGATGCCCATCATTGTAATGTTTGTCTCAAGAAGGTGCCTGCCACCAAGAGGTTGACTTTGCACAGCACCCCAAGGTCCTGATCCTTGTGCTGAAGCAGTTCTTCGGATTTCACAGGTGACAAAATGGATAAGAAAGTTCTGTATCCCGGGTGCTTCGACTTGCAACCATACATGTCGGAGCAGAAGGCAGGACCACTGCATTATGTGTTCTATGCGGTGCTGGTGCCCTCTGGGGGCAGTTGTCACCGACAACCCTACTTCTGTTACATCAAAGCTGGGGACGGCCAGTGGTATAAAATGGACGATACCAAGGTCACCGCCTGTGACGTGGCTTCTGCCCTGAGCCAAAGTGCCTATGTCCTCTTTTACGTCCAGAAGACCTCATTGGAAGGAGACGGTGGGGGACCGTCACCGGGAGGGGCACTGACATCCCTGGGGCTGACCCTGCAGGCATGGATGCAGCCCACGGGGAACCTGGAAGAGACGCCAGCGTCAGAGTTCCTGGGAACACCTGGAGGAAACAGATGTTCAAGAAATCACCTTAGAGCAGTGGAGATGCCGCCGAGAACACAACCGACCTCAGCCTGAACCCAACCTTAGGAAGATCGAGTCTCCCCTGCCTGCCCATGCTGTCGTGATTCACCCATCGAAATATGGAGATGGGATGAAAATGAAACTTCCTGAACAGGAAAACTGCCGGCTCAACAATCCAACCAGAGGCACCCCACCTCAGGGACCAGTAAACATCGGCCACATCCCTTGTCTCAGAGGGAAGGACTTCCAAGAAGAAGAACGAGAAGAAGCTGAGGTCTCTGGATGCACTGCAGTAAGCTCTGCTGCACATCTGCAAACACACACACCCAACACCCACAGTCACACACACACAAACCCAGTCGTGTATAGGAAATCGTGTTGCAGGTGTGAATAATCTAGTCTCGTGAAAGGACTGCGTGTCTGCAGTGTTCACAGGACGCGATATTCAGTGGCAACTTGTGCCTCCTTCTCAGGAGTGTGGTGTACGCCGCGAAGCTACTGGAGCAGGTGGGGTTGATTACTGGGTCTGAGGACTTTCCACTTGTTCTGCGTTTGAAGACTCATTTGTTGACGGGGTGCAGGATGTCTGAATTTTTGCACTATGGAATTCTTATGAATCAGTTGAATGACTTTCCAGTATTGCACTTGGAGTGCATTAGTCAGAGACGGAGAATGGTATTAGCGCCAATTTTTCTAGGGGATTCGGTGTTGCACATACTTGGCAGTTGTCAAAAGAAGTCTGGTGGTGTGGACATACTTACTTACTCTGAATATTTGGGGTCGAGTATGGATAATGAGCTGTGTGGCATCACCTGGGTAGATGGAAGGTACCCCACCATCTCAAAAGTGACAGCACGTGTTTCTATTGAGCCCCAGATCAATGCTGTCTCACTAAACCCATCCTGTGTCCTGAAACCCTGTCCCCTGTATTTTCAGGTCCAAGAAAACCGAGCCCATCCCTAACAATTCCAATCCCAGATGGCTACGATGACAGACTCCTCTTCTTTAATCCTGTGATGTTCAGAGGATTCCATAAAATAGAACATGTGTCAGGGCCTATTCAGACGCTTTGAAATGCCAGAAGTAAGGATCAGTGGTGTTTTGTTTTGTGAGAATCTGTAAGGAAGTGCTGGGACAGGACTGAGGTCATGAGATAAGGGAATATAAGGAATAAGGTCAGACCCGGATCACAAAGAGAAAGGTCATTCCAGAAGTTCCCGTAGGTGTGGGCACGGCCCCGAGTGTGCCGGCTCTGCTTTCCCGACATTTTAACAACCTTGTGCCTTCAACCAGAAGCTGCCCTTGACATACAGGGCTTCTGCGGAGTGAAGATGCTCTCCCCAAACAGTTGTTCTGTGTGGAACATGGTGTCCTCTTCCCGGGAAGCCCTCTTTACACAGCTCGGTGAAATAAGATAGAGAGTATGATCGTGGAAGGAACTCTTCATCCACTTCGATCAGTTCAGAGGTTTTGGGACAAAATAACAAAGAGATTTCTGAGGTCTGGGAGGGCAGACATGCCTGTCTCTCTAGCCCCAGGTGGTTTCCATCTGCAGACATAGGTTGAGGGGCCTCAAAAAGTGTAGGACTAGATAGATCTCTTTGAGACTTCCCCATGACCTTGCCTGACCAGGGTCGTGACATTCTGGGAAACATGACCAGTGGAGCTGAAGATCAGAGCTGTGTCACCACCAGGGCCTGAAAGGGTAGATGGGGTTGAGGGACGTTGGAAGAAGTGGAGCTGAGTTGTGTGGAAAGAGCTGTGGAGAAAGGGGACACTCAGAGAGTGGGGCTGAGTCTCTGCCCACTTTCCGAGGGTGCAGACCTGAATCCCTGTGTTTACAGGGGCATAAAGAAGACCAGACACCAACACTTAGCTCCTTTAGCCATAGACTTTATTGTTTGAATAGTTGCAACTATTATTCTATACACAAATTTTAATTTCTTCCAAACTCTACATTCTATATTGCTAGATCACTTTACTCTCCTTTTTATGCCACGTTTTCATGAAGAGGTATTTCACCAAATCACAATTTGCCTGAACGTGTGTTAAAGGATTCTTTCAGAGGCTCCTTCTTCCACATACTCAAGTCATTTTTTTTCTGATGTAAAATCTAGCTGTAGCTCCATTTTGATTTTTAGGATTGCTGCATCCTCAATGTGAGAATTTAATGTTGACTAAGAAATAAGTGACCACTGAAAATTTCCCTTCCTTCAGAACACTGAAGGTGTGATGTACAGTCTGAGCACACATGTACCAGAGAGGTTGCTCTATGAATAAAGAATTTCTCATGACCTTACATTGAATAACTTCTCCAGTATGAATTATTTATAAGTATGCTCTGGTGTTGCTCAGCAAACTTTCGTATTTCTCAAGTCTTCATCTTTGTTCTTGATTTAGTGTTTATTCTTTCAGAGTTTCTTGTGCACATCAAACCTGGTGCTTGGCTGAATGTTTATTTACAGTTATTATAGTCTTAGTGGTTCTCCACTGGGAGTTGGCTCATGTTGACCATAATTATCAAAGGATAACTAGGGGTTGGTTATCCTCTGCTCAAGCCCTCTGGGACAGGGGTCCCCAACCCCCAGACCATGGACCAGTACTGGTCTGTGGCCTGTTAGGAACTAGGCCGCACAGCAGGTGGTGAGCGGCGGGCAAGCAAGCAAAGGCTCATCTGCTGCCCCCCATAGCTTGCATCACCACCTGAACCATCCCCGTGGCCCCCCATCCATGGAAAAATTGTCTTCTACGAAAGTGGTTCCTGGTGCCAGAAAGGCTGGGGACCACTGCTCTAGGGTCTTTAGAGTTGGGAGCTGTTGCTAAAAACACCCATACTGTATTTACAGAGTGAGTTCTGCTAAGTTACCTGAGGTCAGGCCAATGACTAAAGGCTTTGCCACAGAGACAGGGCACATATGGATCCACATCCACAGGTGATGCCTGTCTGGACTGAGGAGTGTGATGCCTGAACAAGTGTCCATATTGATTACAGACAGAGTTTCTTTAGTGGGTGTGAACCTTGGTGTGGTTAAATGCTAAAGCTATGCTGGTGTTCCATCCACATTCCTCACATGTATGACGCCATGTCATCTCAGGTCAGAACGTCTACTGAGGGCCCTCCTGACTTTCTCTCCAGTGCTGAATTCCCTCATGTCGTCTAAGGGAAGAGTCGTGACTGAAGCATTTCCCACACCACTGACATTCGTGGGGCTGCTCTCCAGTGTGGGTTCTCTCATGTCTTCTCAGGTTTGTACATTGACTGAAAGCATTCCCACACTGCTGACATTTATAGGGTTTCTCTCCTGTGTGGGTCCTTTTGTGCCGAGTCAATTCAGAACTGTGACTGAAGGCCTTCCCACACAGAAGACATATGTGTGGTTTCTCTCCAGTGTGGATTCTCTTGTGCTGACTAAGTCCAGAGCTCTGACTAAAGGCTTTCCCACACTGATGACATTCATAGTGCTTCTCTCTGGAATGGATTTTCTTATGTTTTCTAAGGTAAGAGATTTGATTAAAAGTTTTCTCACATAGATGGCATTTATATGGCTTCTCTCCTGTGTGAATTTTCTCATGTTCTTTCAGGTAGGAACTTTGACTGAAGACTTTCCCACACACATGACATTTATATGGTTTCTCTCCAGTGTGGATCCGCTTGTGATTTCTAAGGTTAGAACTTTGAAAAAAGCCACTTCCACAGAGATGACATTTATATGGTTTCTCTCCAGTATGAATCATCTTGTGTCGTCTGAGGCTAGAGGAATTACTAAAGGCTTTCCCACAGAAAGGACATTCACATGATTTACCTCTAGTGTGAATGTGACCCTGTCCGTCAAGGAATGACCCTTGACTAAGTGAATTTCCACACTGTTTGCTGACATTACGTTTCCTCCTTAAGTGAATTGATAAATGTTTAGGTGAAGATCTACGAGTAAATTCATCACTCAAATCAGTCCATCCAACAGGATCCCGTTGCGTGTGAGAAACCTGTTATGGGAAGGAGATATGAGGCTGTTACTGGTTCACCCACATCCATGCAGACACTCATGCCTCTACATTTACACCCTAGAGCATCAGTTGTTAATAGTCTCCTGTTAAAATGTTTCCAGTGTCAGTTGCATACACATGTTGTGTTACTCCCCTGCAGGCACAAACATTCTCTTTTATTGTTTCCCAACCCAGATATCAGATTAATTTTGAAGATTTCAGTGTATTTTAGAGACTATGAGATGAGCAATGTTAGTGCAACTGACTTTTTTTCTTAGGTTTCATGCTGCGGTTTTGCGCTCATATTAATTTCTTAACTGATTTTAACCTATCCAAAAATTTTCCCAGAAAGAGCTCAATCTCAGCTTAATTACATACCAGCAATTGTGCCCAATTACCAACTTATCTCACTGCCAGGTCCTTCATTTGGATGACTGGTGTTCCACCCATGAAACTTACCATTGGCATGGTGGCAGATATGTGCTTCCTGTAGACACTTTGCATGAATATCATTTCTTGTAGTCTAAGCGGACTTTCACCATCTAAAGAAATGGAAAAAATATAGAGTTTAGAATGGCATTAGGGAAATAGAAATGTAAACAAACACCAAGGTCCATGTGAGTATCTTTCAAATGTTGGCACTTAGTTGGAGAAACAATGTATAATAAAGAAGTACTCAAGGTAGTAGAAATATTTTAAAAGTCATTGTCTATTAGCAAAAAACAGGATTAAAATATAAAACTGTAATGTGGTGGAAAGACATTGGGTCAGCAAATGATGGAAAACACATTAAATGGGGCGATCAGGACAAGAATCACTATGTGAAAGTTTAACTGCAGTGAGTCCACAAGCACCCTTTTCCCTAAAGAATAGAAAATGAAGAATTTTGAAGAATTTCAAAACATGAAGAATTTCAGCCCAATGTCCTCACTTCCAGTTTAGAACATATCGCTCACATCATAAAACTTTCATTTGGTGTTTCCAAGGACTTAACACACTGACTGAAACTCTTTTTCAGTGAAGCACAGGCCCCTGATTCTTACCTGGACTCTGGCTTTGGAGGCATCCTGTTGCTTCACTCCACAGCTCTTTTCCTTGTTCGAGCTGGGAAATCACATCTGATTTGCTGATCTGATACCCTGTTTGATATGAAAAAGAAAAAAATCGTTGGATTTTGAGTCTGGGCTAATTACCCTTTGCTGTGCTCAAATCCAGGGTAAGGGAAAGAGGAAAATACAGAGATAATTGAAGGTCAGTGCAGGCAACAACATCTTCAACAGACAGAACAGTGGAGGTCCTTCAGCAGACCAGGAGGAAATCCAGAGCAGCAGCAAACACAGTGAGGCCCTCTAGCGGCTGATGCCTGTGCACAAGTTCAAAGAGAGATTACAGAATCCTCAGTGTTTTCCAAATGGGAAAGATTGAAAGACTCTACAGTGGGCTGAATATTACTTTCAAACAGTAGCCAGTAAGGATACGCCTTACAGGAATCATCAAAATTATGTCATATACACGACTCTGGTCTCAAGCCTTCATGGAGTGACTAGAACAGAAGAATCATTTTAAAAATATTTGATCCATTTACTTATGCATTAAAATATCCATTGAATCCCCAGTTCTGTTCTGAGTGTAAACACTGAGTAGCCACAGAGATATGAAATGTGGCCAAGATTACTTTCCAGTGTAGTAATGAAAAGTGCCGTGAAAAGAAACGTCTTCGTTTTAAGTAGTTATGAGGACTATCAAAGAAGCAGGAAGGACTTGGAGTGGGACACGGGGAAGCTGATCTAAATGCCTGTTCGGTGAGTGAATGAATGCAGTGAACACACGTGCACGTACATCCGTGGTGACAGACTCACCTACGGAGACCAGGTGGGTGATATTTTCCAGCATCACGTTTCTGAACAGGGTTTTCTGGGATGTGTCCAGCAGGGCCCACTCTTCCTGGGTGAAGTTGATCGCTACATCTTCAAACGTCACTGATTCCTAAAACATCAGGGATGTTCTGGTTTAGACAGAGCAGTCCCTACCACTGTCCAGGGTGGGAGAGTTGAGATGACGAGGTGATGGGATCTGGGTGGATAAAGGATCACGCTCTGTGTGGGGTTCCCCTTGGTTCTCTGCCAGCGCTGAGCTTGTGTCTGCCTTTCAGGTACATTCACAGAAACCTACACACTTTGACATCATGAAGCTTTATTTCACAGAAATATCACTTGAAGTGTGTTATAATACAACAGTGAAGTTTTTCAATAACCTGGAAACTAGGACTTCCAGACAGTTGATAGTGAAATATTCACTTGCATATTCATAACTCAATTTCTGTTCCCAAATAATTTCAAGGAACTCTACAGATTCATGACAAGACAAACAATAACCATGATGGGCTACCTTGAAAACATGACTGTTGGTTTAAATTATGTCACTAGAGGAACCTTTGACTCTCCAGATAGAAACTGCTTTCATTACTTCTTATGAGTGTTGAATCATCCAATATATTATTGTATGAGGGGTTTGCTGTCTAGCAAACCTGGGTTAAATACAAAACATTATTCTGCTAATCATGCCAATGTCACAGAACCATGAAGGGATCCTTCATGTTCCTCAGAACTGAGCAAGGTTCATACAGAACTTGGTACCAGTAGGTGCTCTCTTTCTCAACACTACAGGTCGCAGGTGTTCATAACAAACTCTGAGGTCAGATGGTTCAGAAGCATAAGCCGGGGACTCAGGTGGCTGGAGTGAAGGACAGACCTAGCCTGACCATCGCTGCGCAGCATAAGGATTCCCATTCTTGACCTTCTCAGGGACCTTGACCTTAGTTATCACTGTTTCTCTTGTAATCTAGTCTCATCTCCATGCTGAGGGATGAAAGAAGCCTAGTGATTGGTTTTTCTCCAATTTTTCAAAAATCTATTAGAGAACCTAATTTTATTCTACCTACTGTACTGTTTCTCCTTTCTGTGCAGCACAGTTAAGAAAATACTCCTCCCTACACATTCCTCCCAGTTATCGAATATGAATAAAAGCTTAATTACTAAGAGGTGGAAGGTGTGAATGAGGGAACGATTGCTAATGGCACTTGGGGTGTAGCTTCAGGAGAAGGAGGCGTCGCTACTCACCAGAGGCTCCATTGTCAACAACTCAGTCGCCAGGAGTCTTTCTCGGGATTTCACTCACAGCCAATCCAAGCACTGAACACGCAAATCTGAGGATGGAGAAGAAGCCATGAGACTCCAGTCCTGTGCACAACTTCCAGACCCACCTGAAATGGAGCCCCCCACCTCCACCTGGCTGTGACCCCAGCCCAGCAAACGGAAACCAGTGGTGCATCCTAAGAACATGGTGCAGTCTCTTCTCTCCCAGATCCCATGTAAGAAGCTAGAGCTGTGGTTGCTAAGACAGAAAGTCAAAGTTCAGAGAGCTTGCAAATAAGAATGTGCTAAGCATTGACTTTGTGTGTTCAGCAGCCTAGGGCATCCAGAAGCATTCAGTGTCCTCCTTGATTCAAACCCTCGGGAACCCTGACTCATGCCGGAGTAGAGTTTGGTTTCCTCCTGTAGGAAACACTGGAAATCCGCAGATCATTCTCTTCCCTTATGCACCCACAGTGGTCCTCCAACACCCCTGGCAGCCTGCTGGAACCTCACTGCCTTCCAGCTCTCCCTCAACCCTGACTTTTAGGTCTGTCCCCCATCTACGTGGATATTAATCAGCTGAGGACCTATTTCAGGATGCAGTTAAACCAAGGACTTATTCCACTTGGAGGAACCGTGGCACCCACCCTTCCGGTCTCGTCCTTAACATCCGGTGCTCCAGAAGGAAGCAGGTGTACACGAGTCAGTGTTCCGGTCGTGGACTGTCTCAACCCTCTGTGTCAAGGTTGCTCAGAAATATAAAATGACTGAGGTTTTGGAGGAAATTGGTTTATTTACCAATTTACAAGTGACACCCAAAGGTTCCAAAAACTTGAGTGTATGACAGAGTTACACATCTAGAAGAAGGATCAGCTGTCATTTAATTTTGCTCAGCCTGTGTCCTGTGCTCAAATTCCTTTAGGGTAACAAAGATCACCTAGATTTTACCTGTAATATGACCTCTAATATTAGTCATCAGAAGAAGCTCCCTGTTATTTCTCTCTTCATGTTTATCACCCAGATATAGGGGAAACCTCTCCATATAGCCACACTCAATCCCCTCATTACATCCTATCTTGAAACAGAAATCTCTTCTAAAGATATTTGCTCTCAAGTTCCTTCTCTCCTGTCCTCCCTCCACAATCAAAGTGAAAGTGCATTTTTCTATCGAAGAAAAGAGAAGCCCTGGATTAATGCCAGCATCTGGTAACTGTGGATAAACACACTCAAGAAAAAGCGTTTAGTGACTGTATTATCCACAGCACCTAGGAAAATCCAAGGTGGGAGGGACTATCTAGGAAAACCAGTCAAGACTTGGCCATGGATTATACCTTTGGTTTTGACTTCAAGACAAATTTCAGAGGGAAATGAAACTTTCTCTTTCACTCTTAGAATATTTCTTCTATTGATAATAGGAATACGTAAATCCCTATGATATCCAGGGAAACCCCAGGCATATGCAAAAGAGCTGCCTTGCATCTAGAAGGTGGAACCTAGGCGACCCTGGCCATGTCCAGATTACAAGTTATAGGAATCAAAGGAGGTTAACATCTATTAATTTAGGGGAAGAATTAAATATCTCAAGAGATTTATTTTACCTTGAGATAATTATTTCAACATAAAAATCTATCCCAAGACACATAAGAAATGAAATGAAAATCACTTGATGAAACCCATAAAAGGAAATTAATTCAGAGAAGCAGAAAATGAAGTATTTAGAAACAAATAAGTAAAAATATCAGATGTAGATCAACAGCCAATAGAACTTTCCAAGATGAAGAACATGCTCTACATATGCGATGTATGATACAGAAACTGCCACACACATGTGGTGACAGAACACTTGAAATCTGGCTGGCACTACCAAGGATATGAAGTTTAGCTATTTAATTTCATTAATTTAAATGTTCATGCAGCTGGTCATCACTGTATTGGGAGAGCACAAGTTTAGGATCTTAGGTTAGGCAGATAAAATAACTAAATAGATTCAAGACAACTGTGTTGGAGTGGGAAAAAGGGACATGTACAGTCAAGAGTAGGAAATGATGGTGGCAAAATACATGTTGACACAATATGATTCAGAGACTACAAGAAGCTACTTTGATAGGACAATTGTCTAGAGACAGATAGGACTTAACAACATTTTCATGGGATGAAACAAACTCACATCTCACAGTTTGTAGGACTCACCAAAACCCCAGTTGCAGGAGCTGGTGAAGCCAAATAGATTCTGAGCTAAGTTCCACAGCAAGCAGCCAATTTCTCTTCCTCCAAAGCCCCAAACTGTCCAGCTGCTTCTTCTCTGGACAAATGCATCCCTTTGCCTGTCTGACTTTCCTTTATACCTGGATAACAGTTTATAACCCAAACTGGGCTACATTCCAGGATCCACCCTCTCAGAAGTTTACCGACCCTAATAGGGTTTCAGTCTGTGAGCCACACCCTGTTCAATTTGATTGGATTTTCCAGACTAATAGGAACTTGTAATCCTCACACAGTGTTGGAGAGCAAAGATGTAAGGTCATGTCCAGGGATAGTGAGAAGATCCATTCATTCCCTTCTTCAACCGTAAACACTGTCGAGTGCATTCCCTATACTGGGAACTATTCTATGTCTTCAGAATAACAGGGCATCAGACACACTGGGAATCTGTGGAAATGAAGCTGGGATTCCCTGGGAGAAATACAGAATTAAAAATAAAATGTAAGATGAGGAACTGTGAAAACGTGAAATATAAATAATGAGGTGACAAAATAAGATATATTGCTGGGATGCAGGACATGACTCGCAAGGCACTGGCCACGTAGTACTCTGAAGAACATGTTAAGAATCTATTAACTATGCAAAGAAAAAGGGAAGACAATTTTATACTTACGTTCTTGGTTAGTGGGGAAATCCATACAAATGTTCCTGCATAGTAAACTACTGTAAATAATTTTCCTTCCATGTCATTCGGAATCTATTTATACATTTTAGTGGAAATCTTACGGGTGTGGAGATGGCTGTTTAAGCTTAAAATTCCTGGTTCCTAAATGGAAAAATTAAACCAGGGGACATGGTGAGTATTTCATTGTATCTGAGGACATTTTGCTTGTATCATACAATGCCTGGCAATCCTATTATCTCATGTATTTCAATTCCATCCCCCATACACATTAAAGAGTATTATTTCACCTGAAACAAATATATTAAGGTAAATGAGCTATACTTCAATTTTTTTAAAAAAATATTTTAAACCTTCGCCATTACCCCTCAATCTCCAAGGACTCATCCTTTTCTCTCTACAGTCATCAGATTATGTGTAACCTATTTCCCAAATGTAACTGATATTTTGGATGTAGATACTGTCCACCACAAGATTTAAAGTACTCTGTTACTGTCATTCACTACTTATGCCATCTTCCACCTAAAAGGAAGGGAATTGCCTTTCCTCTCAGCTCAGAAATTTACTTCTACATTCGTGTTCTTTCCTATTCTCTCCTGCCACTTCAGAATGTATGTTATAATTTAAATTGAATTCACTTTATTTTTCACATTGGTTGATTTAAAATATTATAATAGTTTCTGTAAGGTCGGATCTTAACAAACGGCACCGCGAAACAGAGGAAAGCTTCAAGTGACCTTTATTAGGGAGCGCTCCCGGGCGAGGTTCACTGGTCCGAGAGAAAGGGGCCAGAGAAGTCGCACCCGGGCAAGGGTTGGGCAAGATTTTACAGGGGAAGAAGGGAAAGGGGTGTGGTGAATCTGGGAGGGCACAGGGTATTCCTTATTTGGTGGTCTTTTCGGGTATCCTGGGGGACCGTTAGTCCTGCCCCTCGAAAGGCGGGAAGGCTGGGCTGGGTTCAAAGTCCCCAGGTCAGTTCCTGGAACTGGGTGGTCCGGAGAATTCGGTCTGATGCAACCTGTGAATCTGATTGTGTTCCCCTTCCTCGGGCCAGTTGGCCTTACATCCCAACATCTTTGGTGTAATGGGGCGGCGTTCTGATCTCTGGCTACTTCATGCTGAATGGGGGCATTGAAAGGGGAGTCGGGCGACCAGAGGTCCGAGGCTTAGGGGAGACCAGTGGGGGGTTCTGTAGGAAGCAAGGTGTAAGGACCGAGGAGCATTTGGGTTGTGGCCACCCGAGAGGCTTCCTCCATGCGCCTGCGAAGGAGCCTAAGAAAACAGGGAGCAAACGTGAGCAAGATACAGATGAGAATTAAGGGGCCTGAGGTTGGTGTCAGCCAGGTATAGAGGGTGGATCGCCCCCAATCGGGAATTGGGGAGGCGGACTGCTGGTGTTTGCGTTGGAGTTCTTCTCTTAAGCGATGGAGGGCTTTTACGTTGTCTTCGACGAGTCCTGTTTCATTGATGTAATAGCAGCATTCCTCCTGTAGGAAGAGGCAGGTACCTCCTTTGTCGGCCGTCAGGAGATCCAGGCGTCGTCCATTCTGGAGAGCGACTTGGGCTATGGAGGTGATTTGGTGCTGGAGAGAGGAGATGGAGCCGGCGGAGGCTTCAATGGCTAGCTGGAGTTTATGTTCTAAGTCGCGGGATGTTGAAATACTATGTGTTAGAGCTTCCCCGCCCTCCCGCCCCCCGAGGCCTGCAGCGACCAGGGAAGAGGCGAGAGAGATGCCTGCGACCAGAGGAAGAAAGATAGCTCTTTTCCGACGGGTAAAGGATTAGCGAGGAAAATTCGGCTTGGCTATACAGTGCGAGTTGTGGGACGAGAGTAATGGGGATACATGGGAAGGGGAAGGAAGAATTGATCTCTTTTGTGAGGGAACCATTGCACCACAAAAACATACCTGGTGGTGCTTCAATTGATGAGCTTACCGTGAGGGATGAGTTGCAAAGAAACCCAGTATCAGCTAGATTTGCGCGGCTGCCATAACAGATGGTGAGATTTTTTGAATCAAGGAATATGGGGACTTTTAACGGGGAAAAAGGTGGGTTTGGGGAGGTGTGGGAAGTAGAATTGAAGGGCTGGTCGAGTGGGACAGCAGCCAAGGGTGGCCGGCCAAGCGAGGCACATAGAAAGCAGTCGGAGATGTTACCTATTCCTGTGTGGTTGGGTATCTGTACTGCCTGACGGACGAGGGTCAACGAAGAAAAAGGATCCTCTTTGTGTTCGGGGTGAGGTAGTTGGTGTCTTAGGGCTTGTTCTGTTTCCTGGATGGCAGTGGCTTGTTCGCTCAACTGTTGGATAACTTTGGGAATCAAACTGATATATGAGCGAAAGACCCTGATAGAGCCCACGGGGTAGGCATCAGTTGCCCATCGGTAGATTTTTCCTTGTACCCCTTTTACCCATCTTGTGTCCCAGGGATCTTTGATGTTGATGAATAATTGACCCTTGCCATTTGTGGTGAGCAGGTGGGATTGTCGGAGCGAGCTCCTGGTATCTAGTTTTGCCACATGGATGTTACATGAGTGATAGGGGCACCCCCCATAGGTCTTATTCCACCATTGACAGTAGTCTCGGGTCTGATCGTAAGTGAAGCAGACAATGGGGGTGGACCATCTCAGGGGAACACCTTCTATGTTACAGATGGGGATCTGGACTGTTACCAAGGCCTGGCACCCATCTGGTTGGCAGTCTCCCGTGCCCAGGACTCGGGTGTGGGTCTGACCTTTAGCTTGCCATGTCCCATGGACATGGAAGCACCATAGGGACATCTGGTGAGTCCTGGGTGGCAGGAGGAGCAGCAGGAGGAGAGACAGGGTGACGGACAAGCCGTAGTCTCGTAGACTCCGGTCTGGAGTGGGAAGGATGGTTTGCCATCAATACCCATGACCGAGATCTGGGAAGGAGAAACTGGCCCGGAATAGGTAGGCAGGACCGAATAGGTAGGGCCTTCCAAGTCTCTGGAGTTGGGGCCATTTTAAGGCGGGAAACATGGTACCAGGAGGGGTGTCCCAAGAGTTTAGCTGCCGTGGGAGTGGTGAGGATCACCGTATGGGGGCCTGTCCACCGTGGCTTGAGAGATTGAGGATGTAATTCTTTGAGGAGGATGCTATCGCCAGGTTGTAGAGGGAGAGAGGAAGTTTCAGAGACAGTCACTGTCGGTAGATGACGATCAGCGTGTTCACGGAGAAGACGGCGAAGCAGGGAGAGGTAGGGAAGGTAGGAGGCTGGGGTGGACTCTGGGTTGGCAGGTCGTGAAGGAGGAAAGGGCAGCCATAAAGTAGTTCAAATGGACTGAGGCCAGTAGGAGTCCGAGGTGAGGCTCGGATTCGGGTAAGGGCTAGAGGAAGCAGGTCGGGCCATGAGACACGGACCTCAATGGACAGTTTGGTGAGGTGGTATTTTAAGATCCCATTGGTGCGTTCAAACTTACCGGATGATTGGGGGTGGTAGGGGATGTGGAGTTTCCAGGTGATCTGGAGAGCCTCTGATACCTGTTGAACCACCTGAGAGACAAAGGCGGGTCCGGCAGACCAAATCGGGGGATGTGTTGAAGCAGGATGGTGGCGACTGTGTCTGCAGTTTCTCGATCCTCGATCCAACCTGAAAAGGTGTCAATGAGAGTGAGCAGATATCGGAAGCGTTTGCAGCGGGGCATATGGGTAAAGTCGATCTGCCAGTCTTCACCAGGCCTATGTCCACACATCTGGTGTGTAGGAATTCGGGGCCGTAGGCCTCCTTGTGGGGAGACGGATGCACAGGTTTGGCAGGCCACGTGAGTCTTTGAGATGGCCTCTCTAAGTCCTGGCAGATGAAAGAGGGGGTCCAAAAAAAGGAACATTGCTTTTGGACCAATGTGTAAGGATTTATGGTTGTCTGATAGGAGGCTGGCTGCTTGGGCCAGAGGTAGGGCAATTTTGTTGTCTATAAAAATCCATCCTTTGTTGTCTTTGTGTCCCCCTTTTGATAGTAAGGCAGCTTCCTCGTGCAGGGTATATGTGGGTTGGGTAGGACTGGTAAAAAATAGGAGTGGAGCTGGAGGATCCCCTTTTGTAAGCTCTCGGGCCACGGAATCGGCCTTCAAGTTACCTTGTGCTATTGGGTTGGATGGGAGTTGATGACCCCTGCAATGGATAATTGCTACTTCTTTAGGAAGCTGGAGGGCCTCCAGGAGTTTTGCAATGAGGGAAGCGTTGACCACGGGGGATCCCTTAGTGGTCAGAAATCCGCGTTCCCTCCATAGTGCTGAGTGGCTGTGTGCAATGAGAAAGGCATATTTAGAGTCTGTGTAGACGTTAACCCTTTGGTCTTTGGAAAGGTTAAGGGCTCGTGTAAGTGCGATTAGTTCAGCTTTTTGGGAGGTCGTTCCTTCTGGGAGGCTGTTAGCCTCGATAATAGTTGAGATAGTTACCACCGCATAGGCTGCCCGTCGGCGCCCGTCAGGACCGAGTATCAAACTACCGTCCACAAAGAGAGTGCGGTCTGGATTTGAAAGAGGGGTGTCAGAGAGTCCCTCTCTTGGTGGTTTGAAGGCTTCTATGACATGAGGGCAGGAATGGGATGGAAAACCACCAGTGCCAGAGATAGGCAAGAGGGAGGCCAGGTTTAGGCCGGGGGAGAGGTCGAGGGGATAGCAGGGTTTTCAATGAACAGTAGGTGGAACTCCTGGATGCGGAAGGGGCCCAGGAGGGAGAGAGACTTGTGGCCTAGGAGGTTGACCAGCCGGTGGGAGGAAAACACGGTTAGTGGGTGGGCCAGGGTCAGTTTGAGTGTTTGGTCAGTTCGGCTGCTGCTGCTAGGGCCCGAAGGCATGGATGCCATCCCCGAATGGTTGGGTCTAGCTGTTTGGAGAGGTAAGCCACGGGGCGGTAGGAAGGCCCTACAGGCTGGGCAAGGAGCCCAGTGGCTATTCCGGCCCGTTCATCCACAAAAAGATGAAAAGGTCGGTTTGGGTTGGGCAGAGAAAGGGGAGGAGAAGATATCAGAGCGTTACGGAGGGTGAGAAAGGCCTGTCGAACGGCAGAAGGAGAGGTGAGGGGTCCTTGAGGGGTTTCTTTAGCGGCTAGATATAAGGGTTTAGCGAGGAGAGCAAAGTTAGGGATCCAGTGTCGGAAAAATCCTATAAGGCCCAAAAAGGAGAGAATTTGTTCCGCTGTTTCCGGAGGCTGGAGTTCACGGATAATCCAGGTGCAATCGGCTGTTAGACCTTTTGTGGTAGGGGTAAGGTGGAGCCTCAGGTAGGTTACAGAAGATACAGATAACTGAGCCTTGGCTGGGGAGACCCGTTAACCACGAGGGCCAAGGTAATTGAGGAGATCTGCAGTATGTTGTCTTGAGAGGCTGAGAGATGGGCTACGAAGGAGGAGGTCATCTACATATTGAAGGAGTGTGCTGGGGGTAAGGGAGCAGGAAGTGAGGTCCCGTGCCAGCGCCTGACCAAAGAGGTGAGGACTGTCGCGGAAGCCCTGGGGAAGAACTGTCCAGGTGAGCTGACTGGAAGTATGAGTATCCGGATCCGTCCAGGTAAAGGCGAAGAGGAAATAGGAGTCGGGATGTAGGGGGATAGTGAAAAAGGCATCTTTGAGATCCAGAACCGTAAAGTGGGTTGTGGATGGGGGGATATGGGAGAGCAAGGTGTATGGGTTTGGTACTACTGGGTGGAGAGGAATTATGGCCTCATTGATTAGTCGGAGGTCCTGGACCAGGCGATAATCCCCAGAGGCCTTGCGGGCAGGCAGGATGGGGGGTGTTGCAGGGAGAGTCAGTGGGGATAAGGAGTCCCTGGTTTAGGAGTCTGGTGATAATAGGTTGTAGGCCCCTAAGGTGAGTCTAAGAGATGGGAAATTGGGGCCTTGATGGAAATTTGGAGGGGTCCTTTAGGTGGATGAGGACGGGGAATGGTGTGTTGCTATTATGGGCTTAGAAGTATCCCAGACTTGGGGATTGATTGGGTTCGGTGTGATTGGAAAAGGGGGATAGGAGGGGGAGGGTTCTAGAGACAGGCCAAGAAGAGGAAGCAGGAGTTGGGAGGAGGGGACCTTAGGGTCAAGTCTAACCAGCTGGAGGGAGGCCCCTAAGTGGAAAAGGACATCTCGGCCTAGCAAGGGAGCTGGGCGGGATGGTATGACTAAGAAAGAATGAGTAAAAGGGAGTCCTTCGATATGACATGGGAGTGGGCCAGTCTGGAGTGAGAAGGATGGTTTGCCATCAATACCCATGACCGAGATCTGGGAAGGAGAAACTGGCCCGAAATAGGTAGCCCCCGTGTCCACCAGAAATGAGATGGACTTACCGCTACCTGTAGCGTTACCCTGGGCTCGGCGAGGGTGATGGGGGTCTTCGAGTCCGGGCGCCGTCAGTCGTCAGCCAATCCCAGCAGTTCGAGTGGTAATGCCGTTGGGTCGGCCTGCCTCCCGCATGGAGACGCTGAGGGAGGGCCAGTCGTAGGGCAGTCACTCTTCCAGTGGCCCGTTAGCCCGCAGCTGGGACAGGGCTTAGAAGGAGGTCGGGGATTGGGACACTGGCGAGCCCAGTGGCCTTCTTTTCCGCATTTGAAGCAGGCCCCCGGCGGGGTTGCCTTTTGCGGACCCCGTGGATGCTGTGATCCATGGGAGATGGCCGGCCTTAGGGCGGCTACAAGAGCTTGGGTTTGGAGGGCCACCTTCTGGTGCATCCGAGCCTGTCGGCTGGATTCTGCCAAATCCTCACGGCCGTTATAGACTCTAAAGGCCATCCTTACCAGATCTCGAATAGGGGTTTGAGGGCCGTCTTCTGCCCGTTTTAATTTCTTTCGGATGTCCGGGGCTGATTGGGTGATAAAATGGGTGGCTAGGACCGCTGCCCCTGCCGGGGTGTCGGGGTCCAGCCGGGTGTAGAGAGTTAAGGCCTCTGTAAGGCGATTGAGAAAGATAGCTGGATTTTCATTAGGTTCTTGGGCTATCTCTTTTAGTTTTTTCAAAATTGACCACCTTATGAGCGGCAGCCTGCATGCCAGGCAGGAGGCATTGGATCATGAGGTCGCGTTTACGGCGGCCATCTTGGCCATCCTGAGAAGTCCAGCCTGGATCGGTGCCGGGTACGGCAGTCGCTCCGACAGGCATGGAGTTGTCGGGAAGGTGAACCTGATCTGCATGGTTTCGGGCAGCAGTTTGAATTCTTTCCCTCTCGTCAGGGGTCAGAGTAGAAGACAGGATCACAAAGATATCGTGCCAGGTTAGATCGTAAGCTTGAGAGAGAGAGCGAAATTCTTTGATGTAGCGGGAAGAGTCGGCAGAAAAGGAGCCTAATTGCTTTTCTGAGAGAGATCTTGGAGGGAAAAGGGAACATGAACTCTAACTAATCCTTCCGCTCCTGCTACCTCCCTCAGAGGGCAGAAGAGATTTGAATCTTGGGAGTCGTGAGAGCGTGTATGTGCACTAATTGGCGAAGCAAGGGGCGTGGGAGGAGAAACCGTTGAGGGAGGCGGGGGAACGGTTGGAGGGGCCGGGGCGGGTTCGGGAGGAGAGACCGCTTCAGGGTAGGGTGGAGGTTGGAGAGGAGTTCTGGAGCGGGGAGAGGCGAGAGATTCGGGTGGGTCGGCTAGTGGAGAGGGGTCATCGTCAAAGGAAATTAAGGGCTTGAATGTAGGAGATGTCTGTTTGGCAAGAAGGATCTGGGAAGTGGAACAATCGACGCCGAGGGAAGGGCGGGAGCGCAAATACCAGAAGGCCTGAACATAGGGGACCTCAGACCATTTGCCCGTCCTGCAGCAGTAATTATCTAGATCACGGAGGATGTTAAAATCGAAAGTCCCTTCAGGAGGCCATTTGGATTGATTGTCTAGAGGATATTGTGGCCAGGCCACAGTGGAATAGAAAATAAGCCGTCGGCGACGGAGATCTTGGGAGAAACCGAGGGCTGTAAAATTGGCTAGGAGGCACCCCAGGGGCGTCTTAGAATCTGGTTTCGATTGTGAGGTTCCCATGACCCCCAGTCTGTCCCTGAGTAAATGGAGAGGGAGAGAGGCGTCCCTGGTCTCAGTCTCCAATTCACGGCAGGTCGGAGGGCGGTCAGGCGGTTGGGACGTCTCCACAGTTGCCCGAGGCCCGGAGAGAGGACGGAGGAGTCCCTGACGCGGCCGCGATTAAGGACAGGGAGTCTGGTGGGCAGGGACTCTGAGGGTCGGAGGGAACAAGGGAGGGGGACTTACCCCGTTTTCTGCCGGATCGGGTGGATGAGTAGAGGTTCCCTGGTTGTCTCCTGGGGGAGGGGAGGAGCGGCCCGCGCGGTAACCCGCGGGGCTTGGTACCCCTCCCGGGTTTCGGCACCAAGTGTAAGGTCGGATCTTAACAAACGGCACCGCGAAACGGGCGAGGTTCACTGGCCCGAGAGAAAGGGGTCAGAGAAGTCGCACCCGGGCGAGGGTTGGGCAAGATTTTATAGGGGAAGACGGGAAAGGGGTGTGGTGAATCTGGGAGGGCGCAGGGTATTCCTTATTTGGTGATCTTTTCGGGTATCCTGGGGGACGTTAGTCCCGCCCCTCGAAAGGCGGGAAGGCTAGGCTGGGTTCAAAGTCCCCAGGTTAGTTTCCGGAACTGGGTGGTCCGGAATGTCTCCAGGGCAGTTCCTGGAACTGGGTGGTCCGGAGAATTTCGGTCTGATGCAACCTGTGGATCTGATTGTGTTCCCCTGCCTCGGGCCAATTGGCCTTACAGTTTCAGGTGTACAACATAGTGATTTAATTATTTTAAACATTATACTTCATGACATACATACTTCATTTAAAGTTATAATGAAATATTCCCCGTGTGGTACAATTTATTTTTGTAGCTATGGTTTTTTTATTTTTATACATAGTAGTTAGTATCCCTTAATCTCATGTTTTTAATTTCCTCTCCCCCTTCCCTCTCCCCTTTGGTAGACACTAGTTTGTTCTCTATATCTGTGAGTCTGTTTCTGGTTTCTTATTTCATTTTGTTTTTCAGATTTCACATACAAGTGATAACGTACAGTATTTGTCTTTTTTTGTTTGTCGTATTTTTCTAATCATAAGACCCTCCAAGTCCATCCATGTTGTCACAAATGGCAAAATTTCATTCTTTTTATGGTAGGGTAATATTCCTTTGTATATATACAACACTTGTTATTTATCCATTCATCTGCTGATGGACACGTAAGTTGTTTCCATATCTTAGCTATTGTAAATAATGCAGTTGTGAACATTGGGGTGTATGTATCTTTTCAAAATAGTGTTTTCGTTTTCTTGAGATGTATACCCGGGAATGGAATTGTTGGATCATATAGTAGTTCTATTTTTTAGTTCTTTTAGGAACCTCCATACTCTTTTCCATAGTACTAGGCCAATTTGTATTCCCACCAACAGTGTCCTAGGATTACCTTTGCTCCGTATCCTGGACAACCTTTTCTGGCTGAAGAATTTTTTATGAGGGCATTCAGACAGGTGTGAGGTCATAGCTCACTGTGGGTTTGATGTGCATGTCTCTAATGATTAACGATGTTGAGCATCTTTTCATGTGCCTGTGGCCATGTGAATTTCTTCTTTGTGAAAATATCTGTTCAGGTCCTGTGCCCACTTTTCGGTTGGGCTGTTCGTTTTTTTGATACTGAGTTGTATGAGCTGTAAAACAACATGTACACCTTATTTTAAACCACTCCCTCTCTTTGAACCCTCGTCTTACCATTTAAATATGCTATAGTATCACTCAACCTTAAATTTGAATTTTAAAAAAAAGGTAAAATTTTGAAGTCCTTTTATTCCCAATAGCTGCCCTCTCACTTTTAAAATCCAATTTGAGGGCAGAGTCCATCAATTTACATTTCTCCTCACCTCAAGCAATCTTATTTTTTGTCTCCATTAATTCATGGATATTATTCTTTTATTTAAAAAAAAGTAAGTTTTTTCCAAAAAAATAATAAAATGGTCAGAAGAACGTAGGGGCAAGACGGGAATAAAGATGCAGACCTATTAGAGAATGGACTTGAAGATACGGGGAGGGGGAAGGGTAAGCTGGGACAAAGTGAGAGAGTGGCATGGACATATATACACTACCAAACGTAAAATAGATGGCTAGTGGAAGCAGCCACATAGCACAGGGAGATCAGCTTGGTGCTTTGTGACCACCTAGAGGGGTGGGATAGGGAGGGTGGGAGGGAGGGAGATGCAAGAGAGGGAGGGGATATGGGGATATATGTATATGCATAACTAATTCACTTTGTTATAAAGCAGAAACTGACACACCATGGTAAAGCAATTATACTCCAATAAAGATGTTTTTAAAAAGTACGTTTTTTACAACATAAAAATACAAATAGAATGAACCAACTTGTATAAACTGAATTTTGTTCCCCTCCCCCAAGTTCATATGTTGAAGCTCTAACATTTAATTCATCAGAACGTGAATGTATATGGACACAGAGTTAAAACTGTGATGAGATTAAGGTGAGCCCTTTAGGGTGGGTCCCTAATCCAATCAGACCTGTGCTCAAGAAGCAAAGTGAGAGACTGCAGAACTGTGTACCTCAAGGGCAAAGAGCAGCTGGTTGAAGGCGCGAGGTGTATCTATTGATCAGTGGACCTGTGAGGGCCTGAGATGCTATATTTTTAATAAGTCTTAGGTTCCCCCCAAGCTTCTCTTTCTTCTTAGTTACATAAGCTTTGATCAGTAAAAATAAACGTTAAGATGATCTTCAAGGCTTAGAGATAAAAACCACGTACAGCATGTCTTATACGGTAGAACTTTATTAAAATTGAAGGAAAATTTGAAAACAAAGCTTGATAGTAACATTTAATGAAACATAAGAAGCAGAGCTGTGGGAGTGTCCCCACCGTGATTTACAGTGAACGACTCCACAGAGTCCACGAGTCTCATCTCAGGACAGGGCACTGCTGACCTTCTGCAAAGCACAGCGTTGGGCCCTTTAGCCAGGTTCCAAAAGTTCAGACATTTGCACCAAATGCAGATTACTTCCATAGCTTCCTATTTACACAATAGTTAAAAGTTACTCCTGGAATTTGCCTCAGGTACTTAAAATAGATTCAGACTGACAAACGACTTGCCATTCCAGCATGATAAGCACCGTTTGACAGATGGCTCTAGTTCATCAGGAGAAGGTGCAGTGCGTGCACGTGTGTGTCGCTGGGGCTTGTCTGGGTTTCCAGCACCGTTCGCCCAGCAGGGGTGCGGAATCGCTGCTTCTCCAGGAGCAGCTGGTCTTCGTGACTCCCCCTCGTCAGGTGCACAGTCACCTCCAGGGCACCTGGGGAGTCCTACATGGAGGGAATGAAAAGTGATTGCGGCAGCCAGATAAGACCAGAAGAATCTGTCAGTTGAGCTCAGCCCACTTGCCAATTGGGCATCATGAGCTAAGCAGGTGGTGGTTGTATTAAACCATTAAGTTTTGGGGATGGGGTCTTACAGAGTCAACTGATAAACTTTTAAATGACCCAGAAAATGGCTCAGCATATATGGAAAACAGAACAAGGTAAATTCCTAATTAAATATCCTGGCTTTCTCCCCTGCACACACGTCTGCCTGGTATAAGCACACCACAGGCCACATAAAACTACCTTCCCAGCATTATGTTCATAGAAACCTCTCTTGTAGCACATAACGGAAACCCTGCCATTTCGACATAAAAGCATCCCCCATTTCAGGTGCACCAGGCCCGCGCCCGACACACGCGCCCCGCTGTGCACACATCGTTCCGTCTCGGCTTCAACACGCACGTCTCTCCCAAATATTCTTATGCACAGTAATTACCATTTGTAAATAGAGCACCAGGTCATTTCTTTATTTTCAGGAAATTATACAATAGAACTCACAGAGTTAAAGTAGTTGCCCTATTTCATTCTCCGGGCCCCTGGCCTCCGGGCCCTCATCGGCCCTTGCAGCATTTCTTTCTTCCACCGAAACAGGAACTGGCGGGTGTCCGGTGTATCGCGCAATAACATGGGCCCCATTCTGGGAGCATTAAGAGATTTTCTGTCTGGCCCGGACATAGGCTGTGGAGAGGAAAATATACGTCAGCTGCTCAGTAGGGAAGAATGTTCCCTGTGAAGGCTGGGCCACGTATGTGCCCTGAGCGGCCGGCCAGGTGGCCCCTTCTGCAGGTGGCTGTCTCGGAACCCGTGTTCCCTTCTGCCTCTGCTGCCCGTGCCTCCTGGCTGGCAGGACAGGCTTGACTCCAAAAAGGCCAGATACTGAAGTGTCTGCCCCGAACGCGGATGCTGAGCGCCCCGGCCTGGGTCCACCTTGCTCGAGGGGCACAGGGGGATCTGCAACCTCGGGCCGTCTGATGAGAAGCTCAGCACGCTGTGCACTGCACGCCCCCGGACACGAAAGCGCGGGGACGTGTGGCCAGAGGCGCTGGGCAGAAGAAGCAGCGGGGTCAGGGGCCCTCGCCCCTGCATCCGGGGGCTCAGGAAGGGCTGGCGTGGTGGGGAGTCAGAGGACACAAGGGATGAAAAAGGGCAGAAATGAGAGGCAGCAACCACCCCCTAAATGTCTGAGCTGCTTCACCTCACTGGTCCTCAGCAGAGCCTCTGGGCCCCTCCGGGCTCTGCAGGGGACACGACTGAGTGTTAGGACGCCCGCCTGAAGGCACATTGCCAGGAGGCGTGGGGCCGGGGAGGACGCTGGTGTCTGCTCGGTCCAGCTTCCTCCCACACCCGGCCTCGCTCCGGGCGCGGCAGACAGCCCAGGAGCCCCAGGGACGCCCTCCGACCTGGGGCTTCTCCCCAAGGCCAGCTCCAGCTCCAGCTCCAGCTCCAACCACGTCTGCTGTCCCGAGAGTGCGGCAGGGACACTCAGTTCACTCTCTCCCTGCCGCCCGTCGTTCCCAGGAAACGACCCTCCCTCTCAGTCCACGGAGATGCTGAGGGGCGGTGTGCCAGGCAGTTAAGAAAGCGATGAGCGTTTCCCCCGAGACATTCTCTTTGGCTGACGCCCAGATTTATTTCTTGTTTCTAGACCCTGACCCACTCCCCAGTACAGCTTGGTCCCCATTCCCTGGGCATGAGACCCCCATGGCCCCCGTAAGCCTGGCTCCAGGGCTTACCTGAGGCAGACTGAGCGAAGGGGGTGCAGGAGGCCAGCAGCAGAAAGCAGAGGCGCCTCGTGGAGGGTCCTAGGTGGCGAGGGAGAAAGGGGGAGCCGGCAGCCGAGGCCCATGAGCTACCGGGGCCGGAGCAGCCTCTGTTTGCAGGTCTCCAGGCGCTTGCGCAAGAGGCACGTGGTCCAGAAACGTGATGATCCTAATTATAACAGAAAGATCCCTGTCTGTCCATGAGACGCATGCCAACGGAGCTGCCCCACTCCTGCGCCATGTCCCACACTGGGTGGGACAGGTAGGCAGAGTCTCCCTGCTCCAAGGCTGGATGCTCGACACACCCACCTGACTGCAGAGGTGTTCCAGACTGGACTCCTAACCTAGGTCTCAGCAAACTGGACAGCACGTTCCCTGGGTCACAGTGATTACTGGGCATGGGCTGCGATGGAGACTTCCATTACCGTGAAGTCCGTTGTGTTTGTTCAGTTGGTGGAGAAGGAAAAGCTCTTTTTCTCTGCAAGGGTACAAATAAAACCAATGTCGCCCAGGATTTTAGCTGCCATCTCGCTACTGTAAGGAAGTGGGTCTGAGAATAAATCAGACCCTGGTGAAAATACACTAGGTTCCTGGTGACACTGGGTCTGCACTGGATCTAGAGACCCTGGAGCCTGGCCTTCCTGCTCTGGATCTTTCAGACAGCAGCCCTTGTTTGGTTAATCCAATCTGAGCCGAGTTTCCGGTTGTTTGCAACTGCAGGCGTGTTGGCTGGCACAGTGCGTGATCTGGGGCTCCAAGCCAGGGTGCCGTCTCCGTGCCCCGGTGCGGCCTGGCCACGATGGGGGCACTGGGAGGGTTGTTGAGGCCCCTGGGGATAGAGCTTGCTTTTGTACTGATAGCTGTAGTAACACTTTCAGCATTTGCAACGGGGCTGGTGTGTGTGTTCTAGATTCCCTTTGGAAATTGGGGGGACCCTGGAAATGCTTGGGGAAGGTATCCCAGCTGCATATTCTCTTGCACATTTATGTGAGGTGCTCTGTCTTTCCAGTCTGGAGTATAAGCAGGTTTGTCATGTAACGGTGGTCTCTAGAAGAGTGGATGCATGCCTTCCTTGTTACCAGTTGCTCTGATAAGCCAGTCGGGACAAGATGGGATCCTTCTCAGCCAGGATGTGAAGTCACTTCTTTCCGGGTTTGGAGGCTGTCTTCATCTCCTGATGGTGAGGTAAATAACTCCCCTCAAACTTGGTGGTTTAAAACCACAGGAATTTATCCTCTCAGAGCTCAGGAGGCCAGAAATCTGCCACCAGCTTGGGGCTGAAATCAAGTTGTTGGCGGGGCCATGCTGCCCCCAGAGGCTCTAGGGGAGGATCTTTCTTCACTGCTTCCAGCTTCTGGAGGCCGTTGGCATCCGTCACGTGTGGCCGCGTCACTCCCATCCTGGCCTCTGTGGTCCCGTCGCCCCTCCTCTCGCGTGGGTCTCACCTGCTATGCCACGTTCTTATGCCAAATGCACTGGCATTCAGGGCACAACCAGAGAGAATCCAGGATCATCTCCCCATCTCAAGATCCTTACCTGAATCACATCTGCGAAGATGCTTTTTCCAAATAAGGTCACACTCGCAGGACCCAGAGGTTAGGGCCTGGCACCGTGGGTGGCTCTCAGCCTGCTCCACAGACTTTCAGATAATGGCCATTCTGTTGGCAAAGGAGTCCAGGAAGCAAGGCTTGGTGGTCACAGCGGTGCATCTGCCCCAGGCGGTAGCAGCAAAGTATCACCCACCATAGCGGCAGCTACACCCAGAAAAGCCTCTGGAGCTGCCTCTTGCCCCAGGCCGGGAGGGTGGGAGCTCTGGAGAATACAAACCCCCGGACATGATGGCCTCTTGCTTGGTGACTCCAGGGAAAGCATCAGGAAGCGGAGGGTCAGCTTCGATTTTGAAGCTCAAACTGGGAGACTGGGCCCTGCTTTGAATGATCTGGCTCTCACTGGACTCTCCTTCCCAGGAGAACACACTTCCCAAGGCTGCACAAGCGATGGCTGGCAGAGGAGAATGTGACTGACGTTTATCGTGGTGTTGGAGCCGGCAGTCGGCTGTTCCCACGGTCAAACGGCCAGATAGATCTGTTAGTTCCAGAGAGCTGGAGGAAGGCGAGCTTTCTATTACTTTCATTGTTAAGCCCCCAGGAACGCCAGGAGCTCTATTTCTTCCCCCTTTTACCCTGTGTGAATGAGAGGTCTGTTTCTTGGATGGGTGATTATGGTCGCACGAGTTTTAAAGTGAAGTGAAAAGCGTTCTCAGTCCAGGCGCACATAGGAGGATTATATCATCAAGGGCAGAGCAAGGTCACCAAAGGCAAGGGCTGTGCTTTACATTCTTCACAATCTCACGTTTCCTACGGTAAAGCCGTGCCGCAGGTTTGCTGAGCGGAATGACAGTCATCCTCACTCCTGGGGTTTCTGCTCCAAAGTCTTCCACCACGGCAAGAATGGGTCCACTTTTCCCCACTAAGAGAGCAGCTCAAATCTGCTGCAGCCGGCAAGGTGCCAGGCACTTCCTGCCGGCGTGTCCGTGCGTCCTCACCTGGCTCAGGTGACATATCTCGACATGTGGGGGAAGCAGGTGCTCCTAGACCCGGAGAGGAACGAGTCGCCTGTATGAGGGTGAAGCGTCACTGCAGGAGGGAGAAGTCTGGGCAGGTCTGGTATCTTCTAGAAAGTCCCGTGGTGAGCCTGTAGATAATTTTCCTCTAAGCAGCACAGAGTGTCTCTGATCGGGTGCTAATGTCTGCCCGAGGAGAGGCACACAGCAGGGCGTGGCTGCAGGGGGGCTGGGACGGCCCCCAGACCTGTCCCAAAGCTCAGGGCTCCGAGGCCTCCGCTCCCACGTCTGGCCAAAGCAGCTGGACACGAGGTTTATATCAGAGCGTGGTTTGGAAATTAAACCAGCAAATGCGAGGGGTGAAAAATCCTTATAAAGTGCTTCTATAGGAAGAAAGGGACTCAGGAAAATGGAATTCTGCGGCGGGAGGCCCACGGGTCCAGTTTAACAGGCTTTTCAACCTGCTTTACACACCGCAGGCAGCAGCGTCCAGAAAATGGGCAGAAGTGTCTGTCAACCTCCCGCTCTGAGAGTCTGCAGGTGGCCTTGATGAAGGCCACACGCAGAGCCAGCCTGCAGGCCGACGCAGAGGTCAGCGCTGAGCGTCCCCTGGGCCGCAGAGCTAAGAGTCTAGCTGCTGACACAAGCCTGGTGTTGGCAGGGGGAAATCACACGCGCGCGCGCGTACACGCACACACACTCACCTACGCGTGCACACGCCCTGAGCTTAGATTTTTCTGTTTACAGTAGCAGGGCCGAGGCGTCGCTCACGGGAGTCTGTTTCAACCCAGCTGGATTAGAGTTGGTCCAGTTCCTTGCCCACCTCTCCACCTGGGGAGCTTTCAGGACACAACCTTTAGGGCCAACTGGAAACTCTCTCCTTCGGGCTTGCCCGTCTCAGTACCAGCAGAAGACCCAGACAAGGGGGTTCCTCCCCGGGGCTCGGCTTTAAAGGGGTCTCCTCTCCTCTCCTCTCCTCTCATGTCCCTTCTCCCCTGTAAATCATCCTCTGGGTTCTGGTGACCCCAGAATTACTGACTGCCAGCAGGAGAGCGCGCCGCCTCCTTGTGGGAGCGCAGGAGACCCCCGGGGTGAGGGGTGGTCTGGAGTGTAGGAAGAAAGGGAGGGGCTGCCGGCCAAGGCCCCCGGCTCATCCTGAGGGGTTTCAGGAGTCCAAGGATCCCGGTTTCACCTGGCTGTCCAGGTTGCTGTGGACGTGTATCTGTTCCGTGGGAGGGGTAGGAGGTAGGAGCTTATTCAGCAATCTGATTTATAAACGTTAACTGTGAGTCACTTGTCACATGAGCCTCTGTGTGGGCTCCTCCCAGAGCCCAGGAATATTTGGCTGGCACTGGGTTGCCTCCAGGGAAAGTGACGCACCTCCAGCTGGGTCAGGACTAGGCTTCCGGCCCGCATCGATGCTGGGATGCAGCTCTCGTAAAATCATGGGCGTTTCGTGAGGCTCTGACTCTCAGGGCCCTCGTTGCTTCTCCTACAGCATCTCTCTGCTTCTCCCTGCGGCCAGCTGCCAGGGGCTGGAGAAGGACATGTTTCTGACTGTCCCCATGCAGTGCCACTGCGTTTCTCATGGTATATCTAATCTCTGGACTCGACCCAGATAGCAGAGAGGCAGGGCACCTGCACCCAAAGCAGCTCCAGCCCTGAGCTCTTGTTCCAAGGCAGTGGCCTCTGGGGGGAGACCACGAGGGGAACCCACGGAACTCCAGAGAGTTCCGCACGGCCAGCCCCATCGAGGCACTGGAGCTGGAGGGAGCCGGCAAGACCTCCCTGGCTGCAGAACCACCGTGTGTTCTTCAGACAAAGCTATTCCGACTTGACTGCTGGGAATCCATCAAGTCCCTCAGTGGTCTGAAATATGTCTTCCTCAAGGTCCTGAACTGGAGGCAGCAGGGAGTTGGTTTTAGAAAATAAGAAGATGGAGACTTGATCGTTCAGAGCTCTTTGCCTTTCAGCTTACTGAGAAAGCCAAAGGGTGCTGTTGGCAGGTGGCACCCAGGTTACACTTATTTGTCTCTCGATGGCGCCAGAGAAGGGAAAGCCTGGACCACTTGCCCTTGGGACCAGGTGGAAATGGACTCTGAGCCTCTGCAAAGAGCCTGGACAGACGGACCCGTGAGCCAGTGAAACTCAGGTGCTCGCTCGAAACTGCAGAGTTAGTAACAGGCAGAATTTCAGACCTGTGGCTCCTCCTTTAAAAACGTGCCGTGAAAAAAAAAAAAAAAAAACCTGCCGTGAAAAAGAATTGCGAGCGAGCCGTTACTGTCAACACTGACATAGGAAGGGCCTGGTGGGCGGTGTGGACGCAGAGCCATGGAGAGGGACAGCCACCGAGGGCAGTTCAGAAACCCCCGGCTCCTTGCAGAGTGTTCAGCTTCTGCTTCTTCCCTTGGTCCAGTGGTAGCTACCAGGGCTACTGGCAAGTGTAGAGAGCGGGAGAGGACCCTGAGAGGTTCATACCAAAACACAGGGGGACAGTTCGATCCTGTGGGGCAGGTTCAAGTGCAAATATTGTAAGAGCCCAAGTCAAAGCGGCCATTCCGATGACAGCAGGAGAGGCCAGTGCTGCCACGTGCGGACGTGCACTCGCTCGCGTGAAATGCCAGCGCGCCCGGACCTGGACCCGGATCTGGACCTGGGAGGGTGAAGCAGGACAGCTCCTGAGGGACGGGGCTTGTAGGAGTGTAAGTGACCCCATAGATTAAGGGACTTGGAAAGTCCTCTGTGACTGTGTCCTTTGTTATGGCAAATGGCCAGCCAGGACGTTGCTTATGAAAAAAGAGAAAAGAATAATCATTGCAACAAGACTAAAACTCATGCCTTTTCTCTCTCTCCCCCCGCTTTTCCTTGATTTCTCTCTTTCTCTTTCTCCCTTTCTCTTTCTTGCTTCCTTCCTTTCTTTCTTTCTGTTCCTTCCTTCCCTCCCTCCCTCTCTCCTTTCTTTCTTTCCTTCCTCCCTCCCCTCCTTCCTTCTTCCTCTCCAAGGAGGCACGGCTGGGAGGTGGTGGACGAGGGGTTTAGCCCAGGTGCCCTCCCCGTCCTGCACCGTGAATGGTTTCTGAGGTTTTTCTCAGCGTGAACTGTACAATGGCTTTCTGTAGCTCTGAGATCTTCTGAGTCTCTGATTGCACACGCATTCTGATTCAGCCCTGAGTCAGACTGTGCCACGGAGGGAAGCTCTTCAACCCACAGAAGCGGAAGAACCGGCTTGTTAGTGACAGGAGGAGCCGTGTGAAGCTGGGCTGGCCGGGCTCCTTAGCTCTGACCTGCTGGACGAGAGGATGACACATCTCCCTGCAACGGCTACACCTGCAAGAATAAGGCCTCGCACAGGGCAGAGAGCTGCACCAGCGAGTCCCTGGAGTCCCTGTGTCTCAGGGTTTGGGCTACACCAGTCTACACGTGAGGTAGCCCACCGAGTCCTCACATCAACCCTGCGGGTAAATCTATCCTGGTCCTTTTTATATTCTCAAGAAAGCCAAGCATCAGGGACGTTGCTTGTCCAGAGACCCAGGTCTCTGCAACTTGGAAATCAGCGTGTGGTTCTAACACCACCTGGATTTCTGTGTGAACTACTTTGGTGGTGGGTCCTGGATGCTGGGGCCAGGCGTTCCCCAGTGCATCTAAGGGAGATGGACTCACCAAGCGCAAAGTGTAAGGAGACGGTGAAAGAAACCGACCTGGGCACAGAGGACAAATGGAACCCAAACTCCGGGTAAGGCAGAGGCAGGAATAGTTCGGGGGTGAAGGGTGAATGTGGTGGTGCGGCGGCCACTGCATGATTGCTGTCCCGGGATGGATCACCATGTCCTGGGTGACAGGGAGTCTCTAACCACACTGTACCCCGGTTTCCATAGGCAGAGTCACTGGGCCGGTGCTAAAGCCCCAAAGTCCACATTCTGCTCTGCACCAACTTTGGTGATGCAGGCGTGGGACCGGGCAGCCTGCCCCTCTCACCACCCACGGGGCCACCAGGCGAGCCCGCAGGGCTGGAGGGGAGGCGCTCGCTCTGCTTCCAGGGCGCACATGTCTGACCCGACGGCTCTTTCTCTGACAAGTGACAAAAACACGACATCTCGAGTGGACTGCACGGGTAGCTCCTGCCGCCCCCACAGCCATCCTGTCGTGGTCTGTTCGGCTGCCCCCAGGGCCAGGGAGTGATGGGCGAACCCGGGAGGGAGGCTGACAGTGAGGGGGCAACTTCCCAGCCCTGTGGTGGGTCTGTGGTCCCATCTGGTCCCATCCGCAGCTGGTGAGCTCTGGACGGAACCACGGTGCTCTGCCTCTCGAGGAGAGCCTGTCTCCTGTCCTGTCCTGGAATCTCCTTCTCTTCTTTGAGTTCCTGTACACAGTGACCACTGCAGGGGCCCCCAAGTCTGTTTGCTTGTCGATAAGGGAATTCACACCAATGAATCAGGTCCCTGGGATGTTGAAAGAGGGAAGATTCAGAGGTCTAATATGTCCAAAGGCAGGTGTGAGCTCGCAGAGACTCTGCTAATGAGTGATTGAGGTCTGCACTCTGGACCGGCGCCATGAGGCTGTCAGTCTGCACTCGGTTGGTTGAAACAAGCCACACTGTTCATCGGTCAGAAGAGTCTGAATTTAGGTGTGTGAGGTGCTGTCACACTGGGTCACTCCCGGTTCTTAGTCATTGATCAGTTCCGGTTGGTTAGAAATAGCTGGATTGCAATCAGCCTTCAGGTTGGGTGTGCTCCAGGCAAGGGCTGCTCTAGATGAAAACATTTCCCTTTACATCCCTCACGCATCTGCAGAACTCAGCAGCCTTTCCTTAGACAGGTCACCTCTGAGCCCAGCATCTCCTAAAGTTACTCCAAGAAACCCCCTCTCTGGATCTTAAAGGACCCCTCCCTTCTCTCCCTTAGGAGGGGGGATATGTTGCTCCTTAATCTAAGGAGAGGGAGAGGATGTAAATCTGCCCCCAGGATGATTGGGGGGGAACACAGTGTTCTGTACTCACTGAGGAGGGGTAGAATGGTGGTTCTGATGAGGCCACAGGGGTGGGGCAGGTGGGCTGTGGACCTAAACTGTACTCAGGAGTCAGAATGGCACATATGCCATGAGTGCGATTCTGAAGTAAAGCACACGGGCCATCCAGGACTGGAGAAGTATGAGGGAAAGATAGGTCAACGGCAGATTTGATTGGAAGAGTGGTATTTTAAGCAATTTTTTGTCTCATTACTGTTTTGTAATTTGTTTGATTGTGACAGGAAAATATTTTTCTACTCATGTTTGTGAATTTTCAGGGTTTGGTTGGGGTAAGACAGCCTTGATCAAAATAGTAATGGTACAAGAACTTCGTCAGTGGAGAGCGCACTTTCTCAGACCTGCCCAAGCAGGACGGTCGTGCACCCCACTGAAAGGGGACCTAATTCCCATCAAGACCTGTTGTTGTCCAAGCTTTGGGACTTACAGTAATAAAGACCTTAGGTGGCTTTTGTTTGTAAGTTGTGTTTAGCCTGTGATCTATCAGAGGAAATAAAAGCTGGGGAGTTAGGTATTTCTTCTAAGCCTTCATAATACTATGATTTTACAAATTATTATTTTTCAATATTTTTGGATACTTCTATATTTTGGGAAGTACTTCTAAAGTATTCATTGAAAAAGCATATATATATGTAAATTTATATACATATGTAATAATAGATATATATTTGTTAGAAACACCCATTTCCATAGTAGTTCTCAGTCTAAACATTGGACAGAATCAGCATAGTCTCCTACACCAGAGGTTGGAAAACTATGGCCCTTGGACCGAATCTGCCATGCTGTCTGTTTTTGTAAATAAAGTTTTATTGAAACACAGCCACTCCCATTTGTTTATGTATTATCCATGGCTTTCTCTTTACAGTGGCAGAGTTCTGTGGTGACAGTCACCACATGACTGGCAAAATTGAAGATATTTATTATCTGTCCCTTTAGAGAAAATGTTTGCAGACCCATGTGCTAAACCACTGACATCATGATCTAATCCTACATGGTGACAACCGGCGAGTCATTGAATAGAAGTGTCACCAGGGTCCACTGATGCAGAAGGTCTGGGACTTATGTTTGTGGAAACATTCTTTAACAGAGCTGCAGTGGGAGGGGCTGTGCCCACGGACAGTCCAGTTCACCGGAGTCTAATTCCCTGCAAGTTCCAGCAAAAGAAATTCTTACTAAGACAAAGCGTACTTTCCCCCCATCATATTACATTATACCTCCACTCTCATCCTTTCTTTTCACTTAACAAACTAAATTTAAAAACCAACAATAACCATTTTGATGACTTTCAGACCAAGGCTTCAAGAGAGAAAAACGGTGCTGGCCAAAATGGGAGAGGGGCAGTTATAATGATAAGCCCTGACATTTCCTTTCTCCCTGCTCTTTCTTCCCTGCCTCCCTCCCTCCCTTCCCCTTCCTTCCTTCCTTCCTTCCTTCCTTCCTTCCTTCCTTCCTTCCTTTCTTTCTCCCTCTCTCCCTCCCTCCCTCCCTCCCTTTCTTTCTTTCTTTTTCTTTTTTCTTTCTTTCTTTCTCTTTCTTTCTTTCTTTCTTTCTTTTTCTTTCTTTCTCCCTCTCTCTCTCTCCCTCCCTCCCTCCCTCCCTCCCTTTCTTTCTTTCTTTCTTTCTTAAATTCTCACTTATGACATATCAAATACATAATGAATCCCAATATTCTTATTTCCTAGCTTCAGTATTTCTCAACATTTTCCAGATCCTTTTTCAGGTCCATACTTTTCATGTCTTCATTTCTTTGTTTCATTTCTTTTTGCTGGAGTGTTTTAAAGCAAATCCAAGATATCATGTCATTTCACCTATCAGTACTTCAGTCAGCATCTTTAACTGATGAGGCCCTTTCTCTTCCGACATAACTGCCACCCCTAATTAAACCAATAAGAAGCCTTTGATATTACCCAGGCCATATTCAAATTTACCTGACCAGCTCAGAAATGTTTTCTTGCGATTGGTCTGTTCAATACAGGATCCAAACAAGGCCCACCCATTGGTTGCTTCTTTCCTCTCTTTTTCTGTAATGGTAATTCTTATTTTTTCTCATGCCTTTGAGTTTGTTGGAGAAACCAGGTCGCTTTTCCTGTATAACGTCTCATGCTCTGGGTTTGACTGATTGTTCCCTCGAGCTGTCGTTTCACTTGCTTCTCTAACTTTTGTATTTCCTGTGAATTATTGGTTATATGTGGCAGGTCGATTAGTTGCAGGTTCAGCTGCTTGAGAAATAAAATATTGCCTGCAGTCATTAGTGACTGCAGCCACCCCTGATGGTGAGCCCTGAGAAAACTCAGGATGAGAAAACATAGGGTACTGGCCCCAGACAGCTGAGGTGCGTAGCAAAGGAACGATTTCAGAAGGGAGCCCAGACTCTTGCGTCTTCCCATACACAGAAAAGCACTAAATTCCTTAACTTCAGATGTCTAGTTTCTTTTTATTATCAGTAGCTTTTTGTTCTGATTACCTGGTCCTATTAAAAACTCCTATATATCCTGGCATATATCCTGGCTTCCCCATTTCCTCTTTGGAACAGTTTTCTCAGCGTTTATCTGAGAGGCTGCCTCCCGGGCTTGAAGTCCTAAGAACGTCTGCCGAATAAAACATAACACTCAACTTTCAGGTTGTGCCTTTTTTTTCATGCTTTTGGCCAGAATATTTCACAGGTGGTGGTGTGTGCTTCCTTTACATCACAACAGGAGGTCCCTGAACCTCTGGTCCTGCCACTTATAGTGAGGGGACCAGGTGAGTCGTTGAGTTTAGTTGGTGTTAGCCTGAACCCTCTGTTATCAAATTCCCCACCAAGCTTTCCAACAAATGGTTTTAAAGCCATCCATTGACAATTGTTTTAGATCTATGATTTCATTCAGGGGTGCAAAACAAGTGATTTTCCAATTCTACCATCCTGTCGACTTAAAAAAAATACGCACAACCTAAAAGTGGAGAGCTGTGTTTTATTTGGCAGAAATTTTTAGGACTTCAAGCCCGGGAGGGAGCATCTCAAGTAACCCTGAGAGAACTGCTCCGAGGAGGCCAGGGCGGAGCCAGGTTATATAGGAGTTTTGCAACGAAAGGCAGGTAGTCTGAATGTCAAAGAATTATTGTTAATTAAGGAAAACCAGATATCTCAAGTTAAGGAATTTAGCGCTTTTCTATGTATGGGAAAATACAGGAATCTGGGCCCCCTGAAATCATTCCTTTGATATGCACCTCAGCTATCTGGGGCCAGTATCCTGTGTTTTTACATCCTGAGTTTCCTCAGGGCTCATGGTAGGGAGTGGCAGCAGTCTGATGGCTGCTAGATGGCAGGCATTCTTTCCTTCCTGAGTTTCCTCCGGGCTCACGTTGGAGGGCTGCAATAGCTGATGACTGTGACATCCTTTGTTTACTGATACGGCAGGAAATATTCCATTGCTCGATCCCTTCTTCATTTATTAGCTGGAAATCTTCTATAAATAAGATATTTCCTTCATATAATTCTTGCTTATCCTAAAATGCAGTTTGTACTGGAAGGGCAGAATAAATGCTTGATCTTCTCTCCTATGTACCAATTTCCTGAGTGAAGTTGGCACCTTAACAAACTCCAATTATAAATAATATTGTTTCTTAAGTATCATTCTGACCTCATGTATTTGATGTGTTTAAGATATAATTTAATATTATACTTTTATATATTTAATGTGTTTATATATTTTAAATACTTAATCAATTGTAGTCATGATTCTCTGCTGTGATGAAAAATGTTCCATCCTTTTGCCCAGTGAGTCCCCGTCAATTTGCAGCCAGTGTTCTACGGCCGTGACCCATCAGCCTTTGTAGCTTCCCTACTTTCGAGCACAACAACATACCCCTGGCTCATCTTGTACATCTTCTGCTCCAGACCTGGACTCTTCTGTTTCTGTAAGACATCTTGGTTCTTCCTCGTGGGATAGAGTAGTGACCCATGGCCTGTGTGCTAGGGGTCCTCATTGTCACTGCACTTTTAGGTGCAGGGGCTGAGAAATACACACTTCTGTTAAGAGGGAAAAAAGCCAGGGTTTTATTTAGAGTGATAATCCCAATTCAAATTTAGGACTACGGGATTTTAATATAACCTTTTAACTTTATATGAATCTTCTCTTACATCGAAAATCTTGGTTCTGATTTTTTTCATCCCCCCCCAACTTTCGTTTTGAAAAGCTTCAGACGGACACACACAGGCAAGCATAGTACAGAGCGTACCGGTACACCCTCCCTCTGGATCCACCAGTTGTAATCGCTTTGCAACTTGTATTGGCTTTGAGCTATTACAGAGGAAGTTGCCAGCACCGTGACATTTCAGCCCTAAATACTTCAGCACTTACCTCCTAGGAGCAGGCCATTCTTCCACAGAATGGCAGTGCGGGAAACCAACACTGACACAGTTCTTGTAGAAGTTGCTCTGAGGAGGGGCGCGGGTTCACACGGCTTTGGTTTTCCATTGGACAACAATAATGTCTTACATCTTCAAAATAGACATTTGACACTCTGCATACATTTTACAAAAATTGTACATGTATTTTATGAAAACTAAATTCTTAAAAAGTATAACAGGAAGTAACTACCTTTCACCGTTTTTCACGTTCAGCTCTGCTCCTTTTCCGAATGACATGCTCGCACCTCTTGTTTTCACTTATTAACTTTAAACACCGTCTGTTATCCCATAAACCACGAGGATGTAGTTGATACTCCCCAACCCCCTCCCCCTCTTATGTCCAAATAAGAGGGCATGTTATTATTTCTAGTTATTTTATTGGTTTAGTTTAT
This sequence comes from Leucopleurus acutus, assembly GCF_964270905.1. Lineage (NCBI taxonomy): Eukaryota > Metazoa > Chordata > Mammalia > Artiodactyla > Delphinidae > Leucopleurus > Leucopleurus acutus. The sequence continues at coordinate 6,115,074 of NC_139163.1, forward strand.
GCCTTTATATAATATGCTCATTGTCATAGTCTGGGTTGTTGCTATAGCAAGATACCGTAGGCTGGGTGACTTAGACAAGAAACATTTATTTCTCACAGTTCCGGAGGCTGGAAGTTGGAGATCAGGGTGCCAGCATGCTTAGGTTCTGGCGAGAGCTGCTTCCTGGCCTGTGGGCAGCTGCCTTCTCCTTGTTCCCTTCGAGGGCGGAGAGAAAGAGACCATCTCTCCTGTCCCTTCTTATGAGAATTCCATTCATGAGGCTCTACCTCGTGATCTAATCCCTTCTTAAAGCCCTCACCTCCGAGTTCTACTACATTGGGGATTAGGCTTCCACGTGTACATTTGGGGAGGACATAGCACTTCTATATCTATTTCTCATGCAACAACTTTAGACAATGTCCCTGATTACCCGCCATGTACAACGAGACGCCTCTCCCTGTCTCTCCTTCCCCGTCTACCTTCCAACTGCGCTCAGTTATCCATTGATGCAGCCATGTCGTTAACAACTGTATTCTAACCTGTAACCTTAAAGAAATCTTCGCCGCATCGTCCGTAGTTGATTCTAAGGGTTGAAAAGGAAGAAATAATCGTATATTTGGACCACAGTTATGTCATGGAGGTGTTTTCCAGAAGCTATTAAATATTGTGTGTGTGTGTGTGTGTGTATTACATTATTATCTTGTGAAATTTCCTCAGCTGTTTAGCCTACAATCCGATACATGGCGTCCCTCCCACCCACAGAAGTCCATCCTAGAACTCAGATCTCCTTTCTCAGGCTGTCCTGCTTGGTCCTTAGGTCCGTGGAGTCACCGCCTGGGGATTTCACTTTCCATCAGTCTTGGGTTAGAGGCTGTGTATGGACCCGTGTCTAATAGTCGGGGCCACTTTGGCTCCAATAACACATAAACTTTCAAAGTTTAGTGACTTAACACCCTAGAAGTGCTTTCCTGGCGCATGTGAGAACATACCGTGGCTGTTCCTGCTTCGGAGCGGACTTTCTCCACGTCACCATTTAGGGCTTTTTGTCCCTCTGGTGGCTCCACCAGCTCCTGTGGTCTCTGGGAACTTGGGGTGTGGGACTCGAGGGACATTGTTCCAGCTAATGATTAAGAACTCTCGAGACAATAGGGGCTTCTTAGACAATGGGTGAATTTCCAGGATGTCCGGCCCCCTTCCGAGAAGGAGGGAGATAACAAAATGTAAAAAAGGTGTCTGTCAAAGACCAATCAGGCAGCTGGGGACAAGTTCCCTCTCTGGTCCGAGCCTAAGCCGGGACCAATCAGCAGGAGAACACAACCAAATCTATAATTTACATACGGGGAAGTGGGAACCTATAAAACTGACATATTCGCGCCCAAAAGGGTTCCTTCTTCGACCTCCTGCGTGAGGACCAAGGAACCCCGGTGCACCGGCCTTCAATAAACCTCTTGCGTTTTGCATCGACTTCCGACTCTTGTTGTTTCCTGGGCGAGTCGAAACTCCTAGGAGACCGCGCAGGTCTAACATTTGGGGGCTCGTCCGGGATTCCACTCGCCCCGGACCACAAGAACATCGGGAGTTGGAGGTACCAGGTAAGCTCGAGCTTGATTGTCTGTTTGTCCCTTGTTCTTTGTGGGCCATTATCGGAGGAAAGCCGTAAGAATCGGCTTATTATGGAATCTGTATCGGACCTCTGGCTAGGCAGACGTGCTAATAGCCGGCGTCCATGAGCCCTAGGGGACGCCCTGGTGGCTCATCTGGAAGGAGAGGCAAACTCTGTCTCCCCTTCACTCGGTTTCGGCAGTTCCCTTGGTGATAACTGCCATCTGAAGAAGTTTCGGTTTTGAAGCGAGCTCGCGGTGGCCCATGCGTATATGTGTTTCATGGAGTTTTAACTGTTTCTGTATTGTGGTCTATTCTTCTTCTCTGACGGACGACAATGGGACAAACTGTGACGACTCCTCTTTCCCTTACCCTAAGCCATTGGACCGAAGTTCGGGCCAGAGCCCATAATTTTTTGGTAGAGGTGAAGAAAGGAAAGTGGCAGACTTTGTGTGCCTCTGAATGGCCAACATTTCAGATAGGATGGCCCCCCGAAGGATCCTTTTTATTAGACAAGATTAAGCTGCTGAAGTCTAAGATATTTAATATAGATCCCCACGGACATCCAGACCAAGTACCATATGTCTTGGTCTGGGAAGATTTAATTCTCTCCCCACCTCCGTGGGTCCGGCCCTTTGTTTCCTCAACAGGTGCGTCCGCGCACACATCAGCAGCGTCGGAGATATTAGCCTTAAAGAAAAACCCCAACACGGAAAAGCTACCTGACGCCCCGGATCCACCGAAGGCGATTTATCCTGACCCGCAGTCCGATTTGCTTCTTTTGGATTCCCCACCCCCTTATCCTCCGGCCCCAAATCCCCTACCACCTAGAGGACCCCCAGCTCCACTGCCCTCGGCACCAAGGGAACCATCCATGATGGAAGAAGAAAGGGGTCCCTCAGCGGGCACTAGGAGCCGGAGGGCTATCTCCCCGGACTCCACTGCCCTACCTCTTAGAGAGTATGGCCCCCCCGACGGCCAAGGGAATAGACCTCTCCAATATTGGCCCTTTTCCTCTGCAGATCTTTATAATTGGAAAATGCATAACCGAACTTTTTCCGAAAATCCACAGGCCCTTACCGCTTTAATAGAATCTCTTGTTTTCTCCCACCAGCCCACATGGGATGATTGTCAGCAGCTGCTTCAGACTCTCCTAACGACTGAGGAGAGGCAACGGGTTCTTTTAGAAGCCAGAAAAAATGTATTAGGCGCCAATGGGCAACCTACCCAGCTGCCTAACGAGATTGATGTTGGTTTCCCACTCGTCAGGCCAAACTGGGATTTCAATGCCCCGGAAGGTAGGGAGCGCCTGAAAATGTATCGCCAGGCTCTGGTGGCGGGTCTCCATGGAGCGGCCAGACGGCCCACTAATTTGGCTAAGGTAAGGGAAGTAACTCAGGGGCCCCAGGAATCGCCAACTGTGTTCCTGGAACGTTTAATGGAAGCCTTTAGACGCTTTACCCCTTATGATCCAACTTCGGAGGAACATAGGGCTACTGTAGCAATGGCTTTCATTGATCAAGCGGCCCCTGATATTAGGAAGAAATTACAGAGGCTAGATGGCTTGCAGGGATTTTCGCTTCAGGAGTTAGTAAAAGAGGCAGATAAAGTATATAACAAAAGAGAAACAGAGGAAGAGAAGGAAGAAAGAAAGCAGAAAGAGCAGGCAGCCCGTGAAAGAAGACGAGATAAGAGACAAGAGAGGAATTTAAGTAAGATACTGGCCACTGTGGTTGGAGGAAGAAATATAGGGGATAGAAATGGGCAGGAAGGGCGAACGGCAGACAGAAGGCGACCATTAGACAAGGACCAATGTGCCTACTGTAAAGAAAAAGGACATTGGGCGAGAGAATGCCCTAAGAAAAAGAATGGAGGAAGGCCAACCAGAAACAAAATCTTAACATTGGAAGAAGAAGACTAGGAAAGTCAGGGCTCGAACCCTCTCCCCGAGCCCCGGGTAACTCTTAAAGTGGAGGGGGAACCTGTTCAATTTTTGGTAGATACCGGAGCCCAGCACTCCGTCCTTCTCCACTCAAAAGGTCCTATCTCAGCTAAAAGGTCATGGGTACAAGGAGCCACTGGGAATAAACAATATTCATGGACCACACGAAGGACAGTAGATCTTGGGATTGGACGAGTAACCCATTCATTTTTGATTATTCCGGAATGCCCCTATCCTTTGCTGGGAAGAGATTTACTCTCCAAAGTAGGGGCTCAAATCCACTTTCAGCCAGAAGGTCCCACCATAACTGATAATAAAGGAAGGTTACTTCAAATATTGACTATGAAATTAGAAGATGAATATAAATTATACGAGCAGCCTTCATCTTCACGAGTTAATGTTACAGATTGGGTAACTCGGTTCCCTCAAGCCTGGGCAGAAACTGCCGGAATGGGGATGGCCAAAAATCGGCCCCCGGTGCTAGTGGAACTCAAGGCAACTGCCACCCCAATAACGGTCCGTCAATACCCCATGAGTAGAGAAGCCAAAGATGGTATCCGTCCCCATATACAGAGGCTACTAGACTTGGGCATCTTAATAAGATGTCAATCAGCATGGAACACCCCTCTCCTGCCGGTAAAGAAACCAGGAACAAATGATTATCGGCCGGTGCAGGATCTACGAGAGGTAAACAAACGGGTGGCAGACCTCCACCCCACAGTTCCAAACCCTTACAACCTCCTGAGCACTCTTCCACCTCAACATACATGGTATACTGTTTTGGACCTTAAAGATGCTTTTTTCTGTTTAAGACTCTCTCCCCTGAGCCAACCCTACTTTGCCTTCGAATGGAAAGATCCAACATCGGGAATGTCTGGTCAGCTGACATGGACACGGCTACCTCAGGGATTTAAGAACTCCCCGACCATCTTTGATGAAGCCCTCCATCAGGATTTGGCATTATATAGAGAATCAAATCCCCAGGTAACATTACTCCAATACGTTGATGATATTTTATTAGCTGCTGAGACCCAAGAAGATTGTATCAAGGGTACTGAAAAACTGTTAACGGAACTTGGAACCCTGGGATATAGAGCCTCAGCCAAGAAAGCACAAATATGCCAACAACAGGTCAGTTACCTGGGTCAGTATCTATTAAAGTATCTATTAAACAGGTCAGTATCTATTAAAGTATCTATTAAACAGTATCTATTAAAGTATCTATTAAACAGGTCAGTATCTATTAAAAGGGGGGCAAAGATGGCTCACGGAGAGCAGAAAGGATACGGTGGCCCAAATTCCGGCTCCCAAAAACGCCAGGCAGGTTAGAGAATTTTTGGGGATGGCTGGATTCTGTAGACTATGGATTCCAGGGTTTGCTGAGCTGGCAGCCCCATTGTACCCCCTAACCAAAAACAGCACTCCTTTCGTTTGGGGCGATAAGGAACAACGGGCTTTTGACCAAATCAAACGAGCTTTACTTTCAGCTCCAGCCCTAGGACTGCCAGATGTAACCAAACCTTTTCATTTATATGTGGCCGAAAATAAGGGCATTGCAAAAGGAGTATTGACTCAGAAATTGGGTCCCTGGAATCGCCCAGTTGCTTATTTGTCAAAAAAATTGGACCCTGTGGCATCAGGATGGCCCACCTGTTTAAAGATAATCACTGCAGTGGCCGTTCTAGTCAAAGATGCTGACAAACTAACTTTAGGACAAAATCTAACGATAACAGCTCCTCATGCCCTGGAAAATGTAGTCCGTCAACCACCGGATAGGTGGCTAACTAATGCCAGGATGACCCATTACCAAACCCTGTTGCTAAACTCAGATCGCATCAAGTTTGCTCCAGCCACAGGACTCAATCCAGCCACCTTGCTACCTGATCCTGACTTGGAAGGCTCCACCATCATACATGATTGTCAGGAAGTACTGGCCGCAGCACACGGCAGTAGGCCAGATCTGATGGACCTGCCCCTCCCTGATGCTGATTTCACCTGGTTCACGGATGGGAGCAGTTTCCTGGAGGAAGGTAAGCGTCGAACTGGGGCAGCCGTGGTAGACGGAAAACAAGTCATATGGGCAGCGGCGCTACCACAAGGGACCTCAGCCCAACGAGCTGAATTAATTGCCCTGACGAGGGCATTAGAGATGGCAGAGAATAAAAAAGTAAACATCTACACAGACAGTAGATATGCGTTTGCTACCGCTCATATCCACGGTGCCATTTACCAACAGAGAGGGCTACTAACTTCAGGTGGCAAAGAAATTAAAAACAAAGACGAAATCATGGCTTTGTTGACTGCACTCATGCTTCCTACTAAAGTCAGTATCATCCACTGCCCTGGACATCAAAAAGGAAATACCCCAATAATTAGGGGAAATAATATGGCTGACCAAGTGGCCCGAGAAATAGCATCGGGAGAAGTCATTCTAGGACTGTCAGATAAAGTTCCTGAAAAACCAGGCCGCAACGAAGAAATCATCCCGGCCACAACAAAAGGAACTTTGTCCCCTCAGCAAGCAGAATCCATGTTACAACAGATGCACAGATGGACACATTTGGGGACTAAAAAGATGGTAGCCTTGTTACAAAAAGCCGGGTACGAAACCCCTGGAATGACAAAATTAGCTGAACAAATTGTGCAGGAATGCGTCCCATGTCAACAGGTAAATGCTCACAAAGGGAAACTTGAAACTGGAAAGAGACTCAGGGGGGACCGCCCAGGAACTTACTGGGAGGTGGACTTTACCGAAGTGCGTCCTGGAAGGTACGGTAATAAATACCTTTTAGTTTTTGTAGACACTTTTTCAGGATGGATAGAGGCTTTCCCAACAAAGAAAGAAACAGCTGCTGTAGTAGCCAAGAAGATTTTAGAAGAAATTTTTCCTCGATTTGGAGCACCAAAGGTAATAGGGTCTGATAATGGTCCAGCCTTCGTCGCCCAGGTAAGTCAGGATGTGGCCAGATATTTGGGGACTGATTGGAAATTACATTGTGCATATAGACCCCAGAGTTCAGGTCAGGTAGAAAGAATGAATAGAACTCTAAAAGAGACCCTAACCAAATTGTCCTTGGAGACTGGCGGTACAGATTGGACGGTGCTCCTTCCTTTAGCCCTGTTCCGGGTTAGGAATACACCTTCCCGGTACCATCTTACTCCTTTTGAGGTGCTATAAGGGGCCCCACCTCCCCTTCTCACCTTAGGAGAAGAAATAAAACCAGACTGTCAAAATAACACCGACTTGTATGCTAGGCTATTGGGACTCCAACTGGTCCAAAAGGAGATATGGTCCCAACTCGCCGAGGCCTACCAACCGGGAACACCGGGAGAAACTCATCCTTTCCAAGTCGGAGACTCCGTATACGTCCGTCGGCATCGAACCCAGACGTTGGAACCTCGATGGAAAGGACCATACACCGTCCTCCTAACCACCCCAACGGCCATAAAAGTGGACGGCATCGCTGCCTGGATCCATGCTTCACACGTGAAAGCTGCACCAGCGGCGGCATCATCAGGATGGCAGGCCCAAAGAACCAACAACCCGCTCAAACTCAAGCTTCTACGAACCTAAGACTTATAATTTTGGTTTTACTGCCTTTACTGACTGTAAGTGATTTTAGCCCTCACCTGCCCCAACGTCTAACTTGGCAGGTAATTTCTCAGACTGGAGATGTAACCTGGTCCATTAGTCATACTGTACCGCCCTGGACCTGGTGGCCAGATCTTTTTCCTGATGTCTGTAAACTGGCCATAGGAGCTCCCTATTGGGATCTAGAGAGTTATGATCAGCATAATGCTCCGTCCCAACTTCTAACTAAAGCTGATTACTCTGGGGAGGGTTGTAAAAACCAGGTCCGAAGAAGTTGGCTCAGAACCCTCTCCTTCTATGTATGCCCCGGGTTCCATCGCCCCCGATCCCTGAATTATAAATGTGGGGGAACTGAAAATTTATATTGCCAAAACTGGGGATGTGAAACCACAGGAGATACTTATTGGAGACCCACCTCAACTTGGGATTTTATTACAGTAACAGCCAACTACACTCATACTTCTTATAGTGGTCCCCGACCCGTCGCCCCCGAATGTTCAGGATGGTGCCACCCCCTCAAAATTTCCTTTAGTAATCCTGGAAAAAGAGATAAAAAATGGGTAAATGGCCACTCATGGGGCATTAGATTTTACAAGAATGGATATGATTTGGGAATATTAATGACCCTTAAGCTAAAGATTGAGACTCCTGCTCCTATATCAATAGGCCCAAATCCCGTACTTGGCCCCCCTTTGCTTCCCCCGGCCCCTTCAACTACGTCAACAAAGAATGAGACTAATGAAACCTCTGGATCCAAAGAACCCACAGTTAAGCCTGGGACTCCTCAGGATAGGATGCTTTCTTTGGTGCAGGCAGCCTTGACAGTCCTTAATGCTACAAACCCGGAGGCTACAAAATCATGTTGGCTCTGTTATGCTGCCCCTCCCCCTTATTATGATGCTATAGGATATAGTTCTAATTATACTAATGTCAGCTCCCCGGACCATTGTCGATGGAAACAGAAAGGGAACAGTAAATTAACTCTGTCTTCGGTTTCTGGAAATGGTACTTGTATAGGAACACCTCCCCAGTCCCATCGACACCTTTGTCATGATTTCAGCCTCCCTTCAGGCTCGGGATATCTTGTACCTCCCCAAGATGGATGGTGGGCATGTAACACGGGGCTAACCCCTTGTGTCTCTCTAGAGGTTCTCAACAATTCAGCTGATTTTTGTGTGCTAGTGCAATTAGTTCCTAGACTTATCTATCATTCAGATTCGTCCTTCTTAGATGAATACGAGGGAAAAACAAGAAGGAAGAGAGAACCTGTAACCCTCACATTGGCTGTCCTTCTAGGACTAGGAATATCTGCCGGGATAGGAACAGGAACCACAGCCCTCATACAACAACCCCAGTATTATGCAAGTTTAAGACAGGCTGTAGACATCGACCTTCGAGCATTAGAAAGTTCCATAACTCAACTAAAGGAATCACTCACCTCACTTTCAGAAATGGTGTTGCAGAATAGAAGAGGCCTAGATTTGCTGTTTCTTAAAGAAGGGGGATTATGCGCCGCTCTAAAAGAAGAATGTTGCTTTTATATTGATCATTCAGGAACCATTACCAAAACCATGGATAAACTAAGGGAACGCTTAGATAAAAGGCAAAGGGAGAGAGAAAACGAAAAAGGATGGTTTCAATCATGGTTTGATAAGTCCCCCTGGTTTACCACCTTAATCTCTACTCTGTTGGGACCTCTTATTGTTTTATTGATGATTTTAACTTTTGGACCATGTGTTCTAAATCGCTTGATAGCATTTATTAGAGAACGTATCAGTACTGTACAAGTTCTAATGTTAAGACAACAGTACCAAAGTTTACGAACAGAAGGTTGAGATTCCATGATTGGAATCAATAGTCACAAGAAAAAGGGGGGAAATGTGGGACTCGAGGGACATTGTTCCAGCTAATGATTAAGAACTCTCGAGACAATAGGGGCTTCTTAGACAATGGGTGAATTTCCAGGATGTCCAGCCCCCTTCCGAGAAGGAGGGAGATAACAAAATGTAAAAAAGGTGTCTGTCAAAGACCAATCAGGCAGCTGGGGAGAAGGAGGGAGATAACAAAATGTAAAAAAGGTGTCTGTCAAAGACCAATCAGGCAGCTGGGGACAAGTTCCCTCTCTGGTCCGAGCCTAAGCCGGGACCAATCAGCAGGAGAACACAACCAAATCTATAATTTACATACGGGGAAGTGGGAACCTATAAAACTGACATATTCGCGCCCAAAAGGGTTCCTTCTTCGACCTCCTGCGTGAGGACCAAGGAACCCCGGTGCACCGGCCTTCAATAAACCTCTTGCGTTTTGCATCGACTTCCGACTCTTGTTGTTTCCTGGGCGAGTCGAAACTCCTAGGAGACCGCGCAGGTCTAACAGGGGAACTTAGGGGACCTTCATCTACGTGTCAGATTTTCTTTCTTGTTGTTGACCATTTGGGATGGAAATGTTTCTTAAAGGCATCACAGCAGGGAACTTAGGGGACCTTCATCTACGTCAAATTTTCTTTTTTGTTGTTAAGCATTTGGGATGGAAATGTTTCTTAAAGGCATCACAGCAGGGAACTTAGGGGACCTTCATCTACATGTCAAATTTTCTTTTTTGTTGTTAACCATTTGGGATGGAAATGTTTCTTAAAGGCATCACAGCATTTCTCCGCTTTATTAAATATTGCACTGAACTAAACAACTTTATTTTGTCAACAATCCGTAAGTGGCTGTCTTCTTTGCATTCTCTGAGGTTTCCCCAGGGCATTTTATTAGCACTGTATGACTACAATATCTCCTTTCATCCATTTGATGATACTAATAACAATTTTTACAAGTTCTCTTTTGTTCCAGGACTAACAGTACTTTCTCAGAGGCAATTTGCATTTGTTTAAGGTGGCTTTTTCCATCGTGCCTGTGGTTGGCCTCACATGTCTTCTTTTTTCTTGGTTGTGTGTTCCCAGTTAAGGATAAAGATCTGCGTTGTGTTCTAGATAGGAAGAGTGTGTTTCCTAAGGTATTCTGTTGGAAGACCTGTTTCCTCATAAGCTTTTTCTTTGACAGACAAAACCAAGTGGGAACCTTGACATGGGTAGGTCATGCTGATAAAGAGATCTTTGTTTTCAAGCACAAATATGGGATGTCTGCCCAGCAGAATGAGAACTCCTCTAAGGTGCCATTAAAGATGCCTTGGGCTTCCCTGGCGGCGCAGTGGTTGAGAGTCCGCCTGCCGATGCAGGGGACACGGGTTCGTGCCGCGGTCCGGGAAGATCCCACATGCCGCGGAGCGGCTGGGCCCGTGAGCCATGGCCGCTGAGCCTGCGCGTCCGGAGCCTGTGCTCCGCAACGGGAGAGGCCACAACAGGGAGAGGCCCACGTACCGCAAAAAAAAAAAAAAAAAAAAAGTTTTAAAAAAAAAGATGCCTTGATGTTTGATTTTCTGTGCCAACTGGGCTGGAACACGGTGCCCAGGTATTTGGTTGAACATTAATGGGAGTGCTTCCATGAAGGTGATTTCGGGGTGAGATTAACATTTGTTTTGTGTTCTTTTATGAGATGGTCAGTCAGGTGAGGCCACAAGAGGAGCCAGAGGAGAGGCTCAGGAAGAAAAAGTTTATTATCCTCACAGGTCCTAGAGATGGGAGGAGAGCACACTCCACAGGGCCACATGGGGAAACAGTAGTGTGGGCAGGAGACAGAGTCCAGAACCTTTATTAGGGTTTCCATGGGAAAACAAGGCAGGATAGGGAATTAGGTGAGGATCGGCTAGTGTGAATAATTTTGGTGAGCTTTAAGTCACAGGCAACTAGCTTTCTCTAGTTGCCCTGGCATGATGCAGGCAGAAGAATGTCATCTCCTGTAAAGTGGGAGCCACATAGAGGGGACCTGGCTCCGGACTGCGTAGCTGGCATAGCAAACGCGTGCTCCCAGCTGGACCCTTTGCTCTAAGCATCGATTAGCACCAGGAAATCCAGTTTCTTCCCAGCCAGAAAAGGTGTTTTTTTGTTTTGGGTTTTTTGTTTGTTTGTTGCTTTTTTAAAAAGATACCAAACCATCATAATATACAGAAAATAAAATGTATATAACACAACATTGAAATCAGGGGACTCTGAGTGCAGCAGACTGCCCTCCGTAATGTGGGTGGGCCTCATCTGATTAGTGGAAGCCCTTGATAGAAGAAAGACAGACCTCCCCCAAGAAGAAAGGAATTCTTCCAGCAGACTGCCTTTGGACTCAGACTGCAACTCTTTTCTGTATCTCTAGCCTGTAGGCCTCCCCATTAGATTCTGGGCTCACTAAGTCTCCACAATCCTATGAGTCAATTCCTTAAAGTAAATCTCCTTCTGTATATACACACACATCCTGTTGGTTCTGCTTCTGCAGAGAACCCTGACTAACACAGATGCCTTTACTCTGAAGGCTAACATGTATGTGAGTAGCTCCAGTTCTCCCCTAGTTCATTCTTTTTTATTGGAGAAAGTTCCCCCTTTGGGGAAACTTGTGACGAAACCTTGAATGGCTGAGACTCGCTAGTGCCCGTGAAAACAAGAACGCGTGGAATGCCATGGCAGGTCTCTCTGCTCGATTGGGTGACGTGCCTTATAGGCCCACGAGCCATGGAAGCCAGGACGCCACATTGTTCCCAATGTGGGGCTAGACGAATCCACTATCAAACGCTGGTTTGAAGCAAAGCGAGGGTGCGTTTTGCCTTGTGCGTGACGCCGCCTTCCTGGGAAGTACCTCGGTGACTGAGGTGGGGATTGGCAGGATGACTCTGCAGCTCCCGTGCCTGTCTGTGCAGGTAGATAGTGTGCCTTAGTGGTGATTATGCGTTGCGTCCTTTCCCAGAGATCTGGGCGGCCATGTCCAGCTTTGCTGACACAACTGCAGTGATGGGAGAGGTCCTCACTAATCAATTTATGTTGGCATTCAAGTAATTCTTGACCGGAGTACCCAGCGTATCGCTCATGATAGGAAAGTGCGGACTCACTCACTAATGTAAACTAGGCTTCCAGCCACCATAGCACCCTAAAAGGCAACAGTAATTAAGAGGGGAGGGCGTCCTTCAAACAGCGTTCAGGCAACACCGACCTCCTCCAGTGGACACTTTTCCCTCTCAGAGTTGTCAGCGTGTTTAATGACTATGAAGGTACGTGATTCAGCAATTCCTTAATGACAGCCACGGTGATAAAGGGTTGGATCTGGGTCTGTATGTACAGCTTACTCAAATCCATACTTGCCCTTCATCTAGACAGATGCTGTAATAGGAACCATGAAATTGGGCCTTTCAGTCATTCGGGAGTGAGGAGCCTCGTAGGCAGCCCCATGCACCGCCCCCCCCCCCAACTTCAAAGCCATCTTCCCTCCAGGCTGGTTCAGGCGATATCTTTTGCATTCCAGTTTCACCAAAGGAGGGTGACACTGGGCACACAGGTGTAGGTGAATGCAAAAGCTCCGAGGAGATTTGGGTGGAGGAGAGAAGGCGGAGAGGAGATGGGACATCTCCTTTAAAACTTGCTACCCCCTGAGGAATGTAAGTCCTGGGGCCAAATGCTGTTGGGCTGGGAAGGGCTGTAAGAACCCTGCTAGTCATTCCGGTCTGAGCCTGTAGTCTCTGGCGACAGGGCTATTGATGTGATGCCGCCACCTTCCCGAGATGGTCAGTGACCTCTTTGTGGCTGGGGATAAGTGGAATATTGCCTACCATGTCAGTAAACAAAGGATGTCACAGTCATCAGCCATTGCAACCACAGCCAACGGGGGAGCTGCTGAGCCCTGAGGGAACTCAGGAAGGAAAGAATGCCTGCCATCTAGCCGCCATCAGACTGCTGCCACTCCCTACCATGAGCCCTGAGGAAACTCAGGATGGGAACACACAGGATACTGGCCCCAGATAGCTGAGGTGCATATCAAAGGAATGATTTCAGGGAGCCCAGACTCTTGCATCTTCCCATACACAGAAAAGAGCTAAGTTAAATTCCTTAACTTGGGATATCTGGTGTTCTTTAATTAACAATAATCTTTGGACGTTCCTGACTACCTGCCCTTTGTTGCAAAACTTCTGTATAACCTGGCTCCCCCCTCGCTTCCTGGGAGAAGTTCTCTCAGGGTTACCTGAGATGCTGCCTCCCGGGCTTGAAGTCCTAAACTTTCCCGCCAAATAAAACATAACTCTCAACTTTTAGGGTGTGAATATCTTTTTAAGTCAACAGATTATTTCTTAGCCTTTCAGGAGCCGGGGGAGGCCTGGACGCAGTGTAATGAACACTTGCCGTGTTCCTGTTACAGAGAATGCCCGAGTAGCGGTTAACGTGCACAGCATAATGGCATCTCCTCTGCCTTTCCCTCACAAAAGAGGGGTGTGGCGTCTAAATCCATCACTGGGGGATGGGGGCAAATTTTTTTTGGGGGGGGCTGTGCCACGTGGCTTGCAGGATCTTAGTTCCTTAACCAGGGATTGAACCTGGGCCCGGGGCAGTGAAAACGAGGAGTCCTAACCACTGGACCGCCAGGGAATTCCCCCAAAGTTTTTATAATATTTGATTTTTATTTGTGCTTGCAATGTATCGAAGTGGAATGTGGAATTGCTGTTGCCTGCTGAAGGAGAGGACAGAAGCACACGGATCATCAGGGGTTGTAAGAAATTTATTGGAAAAAAGGGAAGGCAGCTCCCTCTTCCCCATCAGTGGGTGTCTACAGGCCTAAAGGTGCAGAAATGATGAAAGGCGGGGCAGTGGTCGTAGAGGATGCTTTTCTAAGTGACATGTAAATAGACCACGTGATTGTGATGGAGTGAAGAATGGACACCCGGGAGCCCTACTATTAGGCCTACAGAGTGAAATAGGAATAGCTTTATGGTCCCAGCGAAGGTTCTCAAATACTGAGGTTAACCAACCCACAACCCACTGCCCCCGGCCCAGGGAGGAGAAAGGGCAGCGGTTCTGGCCTCTGCAGATGGGCAGGCAGCTGAGACCACTGAATCAGGGGTGAACTTCTGCTGGGACAGAGGGAGGCCTGAAGCTGTGTCATCTCGTCATCAGGTGTCCTTAGTCTCACGTGGACCTCCTGCATCCCTCCTGTGTAGATCTGCTGATGAAACAAAGTGGCAGTGAAACAGGTCACAGCCTAGTCAGCATCCCCCAGTCCCATCCTGGACAGGCTTTGTGGCCCAGCCTGTCTGCCCTTCTGACCTTCATACTTTCTGAACCTCTTCTAAAAGGAGACACAAGACTCATATTGGTCTGAAGGACGTACGCCTCGAAAAAACCTTCTTTTATTCAAACAACAGTTACAAGTACTTCACTTGGCTTCTGGGTCCCCTCTGCCCATGCTCCAGCCCAAAGTCAACGGATGCAGCACTTGGCTTTTTTGCCGTAACAGGTGCCTTCAATCCTTTGGAAGAGCGGGCAGGAGGAGAAGTTGCAGGTCCCCCCTTTCTTGACACATATGTAGTGGTCGGACCTCTGGCCGAAACCCGTAAGCAGGTTAACACCTATGAGAAGGGAAAGAGAGCACTTCAGACTCCGGGCTTGCAGCCACAGGGACTTCAGAACACTCGGTGAAAGCAGAACAGACAACCCTTTGCAGAGCACGTCACAGGGGTTTCCCTTCCAAGAGCTTTGCACTCAGTTGATCTGTGAGGCTGCTCATGAAATAAGGCATCTAAAGAGACCCCTCCGTCCGAGGTCTGTGCCAGCTGTGGCCAAACAGTGGGCAGCCAGAGATGAACAGCAGGGTTCTGAGTGGGCTTCCTCCTGCCCAGGGAGCTTTGGTGTACAGAGAATTCACGTTAGTCCCCAGATAGGTATTCGACCACTTTGTACCGTTGCCATCCTCTGTTTCAGAAATGCAGAAGCATCTTTCGAATTCCAGGAGCATTCCTGAACTTTCCTTTTACTCCTGTGCTGTTTAGTTACATCATTCCCTCCAGCTGGAATCCCTGCCCACCCCCCACCCCCACCCCCATCACCGTGTCTGCTGCAATCTATGATCCTTTAATATCAGGTTAAAATTATAGCTACTCTATAAAGCTTTCATCATTTTCCCAGTTGGAATTTATTTTGTCTTCCTCCCCGTCACAGAATCTCATAATTTGAAGACCTCTAGACTCGTCTTCCACCGTATCCAGCAGAAAAAGCTGCCCTCTGATACCCCTGGCAAGCAGCTATCTAGCCATTGTTTTGTGTCTCTCTGTTGCCAGGTGTTATGGCCTGAAACCCCCCCCCACGATGTCCCCCCCCCATTCATAGTTGAAGCCCTAAGCCCCCGAGGACCTCAGAATGTGACTGTATTTGGAGATGGGGCCTTCAAAGAACTGATTGCGGTTAAAGGAGGTATATGGGTGATCACTGATCAATAGTGTCCTTGTAAGAAGAGGAAATTTGGACACACAAAGGGACACGAGTGATGTGTCAGCACAAAGAGGAAAGGCCATGTGAGGACAGAAGGCGGCGCTCTGTCAGCCGAGGAGGGAGGCGTCAGGAGAAACCAGACCAACACCTTGATCTTGAACTTTTACCGCCCAGAACTACGAGAAACGAGCGTCTGTTGTTTACGCTGCCCACCCTGGAGCAGACACCCTGGGAGACAGGCTTCTGATCTCTGCCTGCCGGACACTTTGTTTTCATACTGATGGAAACTGTCCTCTCAGTAACTTCCAGCTAGTGGCGCTTTTCCTGCTTTATACAGGCAAGTCTAATCACTCTTTCAGAAGGCTGTCCCATTTTCAGTCATTCTGCTGCCTTAAAAGTCTTCTTTTTCTCATTTTTCTCAGTGTCTAGTTTCCAGACACTTCACAACCCTGTTCATTCTCCTCTGGATGTGTTCAGTTCATGGATAGACTTCCTTAAGTTTGAGGCCTGGAATAAACACAAAATACTTTAGACGTGTCCCGTCTACCAAGAGCAAAAAGAGGCTTCATCTCATTTTGTTCACTACAGAGCTGTGCTGTGCAATGTGGTGGCCACCAGCTACGTGCGGTCACATATTTTAATTAATCGAAACTACATCACCCACTTTGCAAGTGCTTGATGGCCACGTGTGGCTAGTGGTTACTGCACTGGACCATGCAGCGGTAGAATATTTCCATCATCACAGAACATCTCATTGGACTGTGTTGCCATGGAGATGGAAGGGCATTGAGAGACACGCTGGTCCCACCGTCCAAGGGAAGCATCTTAGGCCAAGGCCACACAGTTGCTCACACAAAACACAGTCTCCTGATCTCCAGCCTGTATTCTTTCTATACATTGTATTGGTTCCCGCCAAGGCTGT
Source organism: Leucopleurus acutus (assembly GCF_964270905.1). NCBI lineage: Eukaryota > Metazoa > Chordata > Mammalia > Artiodactyla > Delphinidae > Leucopleurus > Leucopleurus acutus. Next base: position 6,131,446 of record NC_139163.1, read on the forward strand.
TCAAGATTGTTCCAAGTTTTAAAAGCCTCACCACAATATCGATCTCCAGTAAGATCATAGTCAACTAGACTCTCTAAATCTCCAGTTCCAGCTTTTGTTGCTCTTCATTGGAAGATGTCAGAGCTGGAAAGATACTCAGTCCAACCCCTGCTGCAAGATTGAATCCTTCCTTCAGTACGTCCTCCAAGCGATCATTATTAGGAAGATGGATCAAGCTAATGAATGTGAAAGCCCTTTGAAATCAGAAGGTCTACACTTTCTTTTTCTTGTTGTTGTTGGTATGTGTGTGTGTGTGTGTGTGTGTGTGTATGTGTGTGTATTTATACCAACATTTAAATATATGTATATTTAATGTTATATTTACCCTTCCTTTTGTTGGGTAAACAGAGGAGACCCAAATACAACCAACTGTGGCTTTTTAGAGCCCAGATGGACCTCAGAGCTCAACTACTTCCACCTCTCTGTGCTTCTCTCCCTAGATGAAGACGCTGAGGTCTGGTGATGCCCCCCAGGGCATGCAGTTGGCCACAGGCAGAGCCAGGACCAGAGGTAGATCCCATGACCCCCACCAGTTCTCACTCCACCTCTCCGCTAGTGAATTATGGTGTCACCACGCTCAGCGGGAACTCATTTCTGGCGTTATCTTTGAGGTGTACATTAGATGTACTAGATGTACATTATCGGACCCCAAAGAAATAGCAACATATTTAATGTCAGGGTACTTTGGTTACATTCCTTGTTCTAGAATGAATTTGTGTGATTTTTAGCAAAGCACTCAAACTTTCTGAGCCCCAGCTTCTCAAATTTAAAATTGAGGAGACTAGATTATGTGATCTCATCCATTTCTAAGATTCTGAAGCTGGTCATCTTTCCTTTGGTGGGGAACTAACACGTTTATGGTTGCATTTAATCCTCCAAGGAATGTATCACTTTTTCCTAACTTACAGACAGGGAAACTGAGGCCCAGGGAGATTCAATGTTCCCATAATCTAATCAGCCAATGATTATATTATCTTAATAGATGCAGAAAGATATTGGGAAAAAAATCAACATTGATTCATGATTAAAAAAAAAAAAGCTCCTAGCAAATAAGAAACTGGAGGAAACTTCCCTAATCTGATAAAGAGTACCTACAGAAGCCTACAACATACAGTACACTTAATGGTCAAGTATTGAAAACGTTCCATGAGATTGGCAATCAGACCAGCATAACTGCTATTGTCATTACCATTCCACATTGTACTTGAAGTACTGGCCAGGGGGATAAGAGAAAAAAAAAAAAAAAAGGTACAAGGGTTGGAAAGGAAGAAATAAAATTGTCTCTATTTGCAGACATGATGATTATATGTAGGCAATCCAAAAGGAATGAACAGGCACAGTTAGCAAATTTGCTGAGATCAACATACAAAAAAGAAAAACTGAATTTTGCTTCTGTATATTAGCAACCAACAGAAAAAAGGAGATAAAATAAAAACACCATATAGAAGAGCATAAAATATGCCTAGTTATAAATCTAAGAAATTATGTGCAACACTGCTATCTGTAAAGAATACAGTATTTTTTTGAATTTAAAGAGGCCCTAAATAAGTAGAAATACTATGTGTAAGCATTGGAGGATTAATTATTTTTAAAATGTTAATTTTCCCCAAAGTAAGCTGCAGATTTAACCCAATACCATAAAATCCCAAGAGATTTCTTTCAGTGAAACTTGATGAGCTGATTCTAAAACATATATGGAAATTCCAAGGACCGAGAATAGCCAAGTCGCTCATAGAAAAGAAGGCAGGAGAATTTGCTTTACTGGATTTTGAGACTAATTACAGAGCCACTGTAATTAGACAGTGTGGTGAGGATACGAGGGCGGACAAATACAGAAGCAGGACAGCAGAAAGAGATACATGCATATGTGCAGAGTTGAAGTAGAACAACAGTGGCTCCGCAGAACAGTGGAGAAAAATGGTCTTCTCAGTGGGTGGTTCTGGGACAATTGGATATTCATAGTGCAAAAAAAAACCCTTTACTCTTAGCTCGGACCATACGTGCACACTAAAAACCACTGCCAGATGGTTATAAGCCTAAATGTAAAAGGAAAAACAGTAAAAGCCCCCAGAAAACGGCACTGAACACTTTCTTCGTGCCTTTGGGGTAAAAAAAGATTTCTTAAGGTACAAAAGCGCTAACCCTAAAGGAAAAGATATGACACGTTTAACCACATTAAAATAATGTGGAAAACCTCTGCTTAAGGAAAGTTTTCATTCAGAGAGTGAAAAATTAAGGCACAAGGTAGGAGAAGATATTTCTAATACTTACAACCAACAAAGAGCTTCTATGCAGAATATATAAAGAGCTACTACAAATCATTAAGAAAAGACAGATAATCTGATAGAACATATGGGCAGAAGACAAACAGGTACTTCACAAAAGATATCCAAGTGGCCAGTAATTATACACAAAAGTACTCAACTTATTATTTATCAGGGAAATGCAAATTAAATCGCCAATGCTATGCCACTCCCCTCACCAGATGGCTAAAATTTTAAAATGATTGACATTATCAAGCGTTGACATAGATATGGAAGAACAGGCACTTTCATGCATTGGTTGTAGGAGCGTAAGTTGATATATACGCTTTTGGAGAACAGTTTGGCATTATTCATTAAAATTCAGTAGCGTAAGCACATGCTACGACCCAGCAATGCCACCACCTCTTGACACGTAGTCAGTTGAAATGTATACACAAACCAAGCTATATTATTCAGCATGAATGTTAACATGGTAAAACTATAAGAAATATGGGAAGTTATGACCATAAAAGTCAAGTGATGATTGCTTTTGGGGGAAGGAGGGATTTGTGACTGAGAAGCCTGGAGGAGAGCCTCTTAGGTGCTGGCCAAGTTCTACTTCTTGGCTCACACTGTGGTTACAGGAGTGCTTGTTTTATAATAATTCATTAAATTATACATTCGAGTTTTATGTACTTTTCTGGATACATGTTATATTTTACAATTAAAAATTAAAACAATAAGAGTTGCTTTTGAAAAGGTCTTCCGTGTATTCCTAGCACTGTGGGCCTCCTGGGTTATGTGCTGTGTACACCCTCTCCCATCATGCCTTGGTCCGTTTCCGTCCACTCCCCCGGCATGCAAGCTCCTTGGATAACTCACAGCCCCGCTCTTCTCCTCCCCTTTCCCAAGAATGATAGTACGTCTCTAGACTTGCGCTCATTCTTATCTTGGTCCTTATTCAGCTGGTCTGAGAAATACAGCCCAACACATCATGTGGCGGCCTCTGGAGCGCCGTGAACCAGAGGAACATGGAAAAGAGGGAGCGCGCTTATAGGTAAGAATGAAGGATGAGGAGGGGTGAAGGGAGCAGGCCTGTTAGGAAAGCAGGCTTGTACCAGCTTCTATGCTTGCAGCGAAAAGAGAGACTCTCAAATACTACACAGTTATTAGGCCAATTATAGCTGGACTCTTAATAATCCCACCCAAGTGCAACTACAACACCAACTGTTTTTTAAGTCAACTGTAATAATAGGTGTTGGCTGAATGAAGGGCTGTTGTGATTAAGTAGCAGGAAATTAACTAGAAAATAAGTACCAGTGGGTCAGTCCCAGAAGAAAATGAGAGGAAGAATGTTCATGGCAGTGAACACAGCAGAGGCTTGACTGTTACAGAGTCATCAGGAAATAAATCTGCCTGAGGGGCATGGACAGCTGTCAGTGCTGCGGAGACGGGACACAGCCTGTGCAGGTCGGATGGTGGAGGTTCAAGGAAAAGGGCAGGTGAAAAAGTCTACAGAGAAGAAGATACATTGGAAACATGGGGGGGATCTTTGGACTTTATATAAAAGAGCCACGAAAATAAAATTTCTTAAAGAGCCTTTCAGAGAGACAGGAGCGGGGAGCTCTGAGATTGGGCGTGTGGTCCTCAGGCCACGGGCAGTGGACCCTGTTCCCCGGCACTCTCCTCTGAAGTTGGATTGACAGTATACAGTTGGAGGTGCAAGTGAAGTTTTGGAACAATGTCAGAAGGGAAAATTGGGGAACTTTCGACTAAAATATAAATTTCTTGTCCTAAAAGACCACCAGGCTAAAGCGGAGTGAGGTGCCGAAATGACAAGGGTTTTGGAGAAGAAGAGGCCTGAGCTCTACCCCTGCCGGGACCCCTACCCCCTGCCCTGGAGGACTGCACCGCATAAGCAGCAGAAACGCACAGGCGTGGAGAAAGTCAGGAGCCAGAACGGGGTTGGCGGCACCCGTGGATCTGAGATGTGAGAGGAGCAGACACAGACACAGGTCTGAGGATCCGTAGAGTGCAATCCAGATTTGCCCGCGCTGGCCGTGGGGTCCCACACCTGTGGTGATGCATACAGGGACTTGTCCGTGGGAAGCGACATGAGACTGGTCATCTCAGAATGTGGGCCTGGGCCAGTCAGCTGGGCTCTTTCCCCAGTCAGGACAAGGTGGCTGGTTGGCAGTGTGCCAGGGGAAGGGTTGCCCACGAGTGAGTGGGTTCCCTCCCATTGCAGACATTACAATAGAGGTCGCTTGTCCACTTAGGAGACGTGCTGGTGGCTCAGGCGGTCAGTGGAGGCCAGAGAGGGTCGGACTTCACCTCTGTGGATCTTTTCAAGATATCTGGGGAAGAAATCAAATATATACAAGGCACTCCTGCAAAACAAATAACAGAACTCCAAACCAAGTGAAAACTCAGGGCCCCTCTTCCACAGACGGGTCACCCATGACGTCCCTGTTCCTAGAAACGCCTGCCGGCCGCTGATGACCAGCAGTGCCTCCTATTGAGGTCATGAAAGCTTTAAGTCACTTCCATCTAGATTATCCTTAGGATAAATTGATTTGCTGGTGACACATCCAGAGGTCTCTGGGAGGTGTGGGAAAAGAATATAGGAGCTCGAGTCAGAGCTGGATTCGAGTCCTTGGTATTCGCGGGCTGAGTATTTGAAAAGTCAGCCTCTCTGAGATTCCCTGCAAAAACCATCTCTAACGTGGGGATAAGAGTCGTCCCTGCATGACAGATGCAGATGCTGGGGACACTTAGTGAGATGTTTTCGGAGTTGCTCGTGGCACTATGAAGTACCACAGCCGGTGCCGTGTGACCGGCGTTTCTGAGGATGACTCTGTTTCCCCCGCATTGCTAATCGGGTGCCTCTGTCGGGTCTGCTTCGTAGGAATCAGGGGCTTGTGTCTGAGGCACCGGGGAGCGTGTTTTTCTGGACGGGATCCGAGGCCGTAGTAGGCACATTCCTGGTGCTGTTGCCAGAGTTCTGCGAGGTGGAAGGAATTCGGGCCAGCAGGTCAGAGTGACACACTCTGCGACACTCAGGTGTGAGCAGGGCCAGGTGGAGATCCAGGGTCACAGGACGTTGGGCTGGGACTTGTTTTGCCTCATCCGTCACTTTAACGGTGAGGAAACAGAGGCCCAGACTCCCGGGAATGCACGTGGTATCCGTGTCCGGAGGGAAAGGAAAGAAGAGGACTGAGGATTGGGCCATGACTCTATCCGTGGCATTAATTTTGGTTAACTTGCTGATCACCTGGCAAAAGCGCAGCTGTGGGCCCTGTTTACAGGAAGACCGTCCTCACTGTCCCCCTGTATCTACTGTCCTCTGCTCTGATCAACCTCCACGCGGCAGCAAACCAGTCTCTTTTTTAAAAAAAATTATTTATTTATTTATTTTCGGCTGCATTGGGTCTTCGTTGCTGTGCGCGGGCTTTCTCTAGTTGCGGCGAGCGGGGCTACTCTTCATTGTGGTGCGCGGGCTTCTTACTGTGGTGGCTTCTCTTCTTGCGGAGCACGGGCTGTAGGTGCACAGGCTCGGTAGCTGTGGCATGCAGGCTCAGTAGTTGTGGCTCGTGGGCTCTAGAGTGCAGGCTCAGTAGTTGTGGTGCACGGGCTCTAGAGTGCAGGCTCAGTGGTTGTGGCTCACAGGCTCTGGAACACAGGCTCAGTAGCTGTGGCTCACGGGCTCTAGAGCACAGGCTCAGTAGCTGTGGCTCGTGGGCTCTAGAGTTCAGGCTCAGTAGTTGTGGCTCACAGGCTCTGGAGCACAGGCTCAGTAGTTGTGGCGCACAGGCTTAGTTGCTCTGTGACATGTGGGATCTTCCCGGACCAGGGCTCAAACCCGTATTCCCTGCATTGGCAGGCGGATTCTTAACCACCAGCGAAGCCCAGCAAACCAGTCTCTTAAAGAAGCCGTTTCTGATTCTGTCACTCGTGGGTTTAAAACCCCCCGGGGCTCACTCGCACCCAGATGCGTTTCCTGCTGCCTCAGCCCTCACTGGATCTGCCCCCGCATCACCATCCCGGCTCCTCTCTGCTCCCTGGCACGCTCTGTGCCTTGAGCGGCCTGCAGTGTTGCAGCTGAGGGCCTGGGAGTCCCTGCTCTGCTACCAGTCATGTGACTTCATTATTGTTATTTACCCAGAAAATGGGAATAATGATTCTTCCTCCCCCACGGGGCCACTGGGAGGACTAAACTAAAAGCGAGAGCTATGGTTTTCTATTTCTAAATAGGACCTAAATGGGAAAAGAATTTGAAAAAGAATAGATACATGTATATGTATAACTGAATCACCTTGCTGTACACCTGAAACTAACACAACATTGTTAATCAACTATATTCCAATATAAAATTAAAAGTTTAAAAACTTTTCTAAATTTTAAAAAAGAGGAGATAAAAATCAGATTTTCTTTTCTTTTTTGTTTTTTTTTTGGTGGCATATCCTGACTTTTAAATGTTGGGAGGAAATTAAAAGAAATATTTCTTTGAAAGTATCATGAACACCAAAATGACTTACAATTTTCCGTCCCTTAGCTTCCTCAAGGCCAGGTCAGCTCTCACTGTCATGCGTTCTCCTAGCGTCCTGCACTTAACAGCATTTCACAACACGGTTGCCATTAGTTACGTAATTATGTAATCGGTTTTCTCGTCCCGCTCTGTTTCTGGAATGTGCAGAGATGAGACCCAGGGCTGTGTTTCCTGGTGCATCCCCTGTTCCTGGGCAACACCTGCCCACAGCAGCTCTTAACCAAACACTCCGTGAATCAGTGAGGGAACAACGTCAACCTGTCTTGATTTCTCGACACCTCGGCTGGGGTCCCATCCAGCTGATGCAGGGACCTGGGTCGCCTTGTCATTGCGACATCATTCTGCATTCACAGAAAGACCATTTGAATAAGATACAAGTGGGCAACCCGTATTTTTTTTTTTTTTTTTCTGACAGAGATGAAAACTGCTAAAGGGAACGTCAAGTCTTAGGATCTCCTGTAGTGACCACAGAACACTGGTTCCCCCGGGTCACGTGGGCCTCGATTTCCCCACCTGTGAAATGACCAGGTCTAAGGGCTCTTCCAGAAAAGGAGTGAACTGACCCGCGCGGGGGCTCAGCGTTGCTGAGCAGCCCCCGCTCCCTCCCTGCAGTGACCCCGCAACTGTGCGGCCCACGGGCAGGGTGGGTATGGCAGGGGCAGCTGCAGCAGCTGTGACAACCCCTGCACAGCAGTGAGGACGCAATGACCAGAAGCGCAACCGGTGCCTGAGGGTAAAGCAGAGACGAGGTGAGAGCTGCCTGCGCTGTGGCCCCGGGGGACTCAGGCTGGGGGCACCTGTGTGTTCCAACGCGGAAGACACCTGGGGCTCTTTCCACCCAGATAACAGCATCCAGACAGCACGACATCCCCCAGAAAACACTCGTGTCGAGTTTGCCCTTGCCTGTGGCCCTCTTTTAAGATGCAAACGTCTTGGGACAGTAGAGGCACTGCAGAGGTGGTGCTTGCCGTGCAAGGACCTCGGCCGCTCGCAGCCTCCCAGCTTGAGCTGGGAGGTGGAGGGTGGGTGCTAATCTTGCCTTTCTAGAAGACGAGCTGGGGTCAGCAACTGGTTCTGAGGGCCCCGGTCCCCATCCTGGGAATCCATTCACTGATGGTTCTGTCCAGACAGGGCCTGCCTGTCGTCGGAGGACAGCGTCTTAGCTGATCCCGCGTGCACTAAGTGCTGCACGATGTTAGCTGATGATTCACGAGTGATTAGTAAGTTTATCTGCTCCTGCACATACCCTTGGAGACACTTTCATTTTCTGAACTCTGCATGAGATGCTCATAATCATATTTACGTGTCGTAGACTGAAAAGAGCTCTTCACGTTAACAGAGTGACTTTCAAACATTTTGAGTGTTCCTGAGCTGCAGTAAGAGATTTTGCACGGCTACTCAGTACGAACACACATGCAATGAGATGAGTGTGATAAAACAGAGGAGACGCTGACTGAGTGGCATGCACTGGTATTTTCTATTCTTTTGAGAAAACAAGGTTGCAACTCACTAAATTAATTTCTCCACCTCTCTTATGCATTCCACCTGGAAACCTTAAAACTCTGCATTGGAATACCTCTGAACCCAGTTGTCCGAGGGGAACACTGAGGCACCCCTGGAGCAAATTAGGCACGTCTGCACACTAAAATGATGGCCTGGAGAAAAGCACAAGTGGGTCTTTCAGAGAATTCCAGAGCTCTAACACTTTTAGAGCCACCTGCCACAGCGCGCTCAACTCGCGGATGCGGAAACTAAAACCCAGAATGTGAGACTCGCTCAAGATCACTTAGTGAGTGAGCGACGGGGCTGGGGTAAAATGTATCCCGATTCTGCCAGAAGAGTCTCACCTTCTCTTACGTCAGGGGCACTGCTGCCTTGACCCAGGGGAGCTGGGCCTGACACAGAGCTCCCCTGCTCTGCACTGGGGAATGGCCCACCCTGGAGGATGTGAACCGATTTCTCAAGGAAGGTGGATCTGACTGCCTGCACACAGGTGAGTCAAGGATTCCAGCTGAGCTGGTCTTGTGGGCGGGGCGGGAAGCATCTGCTTGCAGCAGGCCACCTGGGAGAGCCCACCCCGGGACCTGGAGAGAGATGGCGTGGCAGCCTGCACCTCTCGGCTGCCTCGGACCCTGACCTCTCAGGGTGAGCAGACGTTCTGCAGATGGAATAGGTGATCCCCTTCCCCATAGGATACTTTCAGGATGCCTGAGACAAAGACAGGGCTGGGAGGTACTGGGAGCTGCCTGGCGCGGGCCTCACATCCCTGCCAAGTGCAGAGGGAAGGGAGCCCTAAGGGACAGACAGAGAGACGGGAGTCTGGCCCTCCTGCAGCTCGGCTGCCCTCAGGCACCTGGGAGAATCGGCCTGGGGATGCTCCAGGCAGGTGCGCTTGCCCCTAGCGGCCGGGATGGCCCAGACCCTGCAGGCTCGGTAGGCTTCTGCCCACGGCCTTCTGCCCCCATCAGGCCGCTCAGCCTCGAGGATGCCTTCCTGCTGATCTGTCCTGGGGACACAGAGGCCGCTGTTCTTAGACTCAGCCCCAAGTCCCAGCCCCGGGGCAGGCGCTGCAGCAGGTCCCCAGCTCACCTGTGGCCAGCTGCGAAAAGAGGAGGCCGAGAGTCAGCAGCAGCAGGTAGAGGACCCTCATGGTGGTGGCAGGTGGCCCGGATCCCCGGGGAGGGCAGAGGCTTCTTGGAGGCTGAGCTCTCAGAGGCTTCCAGCGGCTGCAGTGTCACCGTATTTATAGGGCTAGAGGATTGCGCAATCGCACAGACTGATGAAGGGTGGTGTCGCAATCCTTAGAGTGAAATGCTAAGAAATAACCCTTCACGGCAAGCCCTGAGTCAGCCGGGAGTCACGTGGACACACTTTTCTCTGGCTGGCTGCAGCTGGACCCAGCTCTCGGCCTGCAGGCGTGGAGGCAGTCCTCCGGTTCTGTTTTGAGTCTCAGCTGGGCAGTTCAGCTGCTGTTCCCAGAACAGGAGCTCCTGCTAGAATCCCTGTCGCTGGGATGGCTCAGGGAGCCCCGAGAGGCGGCCCCGGGGAGGCACTGAGCCTGGTGGCTGCCCGGCTGCCATCCGGTGTCAGGCCCTTTAGCTGATGAGACCCCAGACTTCACCCTCTTCCCTTATAAAAGCCGAGCCCGTCCTTTTAACCTTTAGGGGTGGAATTTTCATCAGGCCCAAGGTTGACTGATACTAGCCTTTTGAGCTTCTGTTGTTTTTAAAATTAAGATATCTCTGAAATCCTTTTTAATCTATGGGCCTCTTTTATCACTGAAATTTATTTTTTTTTATCAAGACAATTTTTTTAGAGCAGTTTTAAGTGCACAGCAAAATTGAGGGGAAGGTACAGAGAGGTCCCATAACCCCCCAGCCCTGCCCATGCACAGACTCCCCCGCTATCTACAGCCCTCACCAGATGGTATGTGTGTTATAGTAACGAACCTCCGCCGACACGTCATTGTCACCCGAAGTCTGGAGTTGACATTCGGGTTCACCCTTGGTGTTATACATCCTGTGGGTTTGGACAAATGGATAGTGACAGGTAGCCGTCATTATAGCATCCTACAGAATAGCTTCGCTGGCCTAAAAACCCTCCGTGCTGTCTCTTCATTCCTCCCGTGTGTGCTCAACTGCTGACAACCACTGATCCTTTTACTGCCTCTACTGTTTTGCCTTTTCCAGAGCGTCATATAGTTGGACTCACACAGCATGTAGCCTTTTCAGATTGGCTTCCTTCACATAAACATATGCATTTACATTTCCTCGAGGTCTTTTCATGGCTCGATAACTCATGTCTTTTACTATTCCATGGTAGATGTAATATAGTTTATTTATCAAGTCACCTACGTAGGGACATCTTGGTGGCTCCCAAGTTTGGGCAGTTATGAATCCAGCTGCTATAAACATTTGTGTGCAAGTTTTTGTCTGGGCATAAGTTTTCGGTTCCTTTGGATAAATACCAAGGAGTGCGATGGCTAGATCGTATGGTAAGGGTATGTTTAGTTTTGTAAGAAACTGTCTGTCTTTCGAAGTGGCTGCACCATTTTGCATTCTCAGCGGCAGTGACGAGAGTTCCTGTTGTTCGACATCCTCACTGGCATTTTTTTTTTTTTTTTTTTGCGGTACGTGGGCCTCTCCCTGCTGTGGCCTCTTCCGTTGCGGAGCACAGGCTCCGGACGCGCAGGCTCAGTGGCCATGGCTCACGGGCCCAGCCGCTCTGCGGCATGTGGGATCTTCCCGGACCGGGGCACGAACCCGTGTCCCCTGCATCGGCAGGTGGACTCTTAACCACTGCGCCACCAGGGAAGCCCTACCCCACATCCTCTTAACAAACTCCTCTCTTGCTCAGTCAGCCAGAGCTGCTTCTCGTGCCTGCAAATAAGAACCCTGACAGAGACATCAGGAAAGTTGCCGACAGAATTACAATGAAAATTAACGATAAAGAAAATATTTTTTAAATCTTTAGAATTGATGAGAACTTGACAGCTGCTTAGAGATTAGCTAACACAACATCCCAGTTTGACAGTTGAAAGAATAAGTTTCAATCCAGGCAGCTCAGGAAGACTCAGCCCAGTCTGGACCCCGGGCCTCCTGACTCCAAGGGGCCACATTAGGGATTCGCCTTCTGGGAGAAGCCACAGTTGGAAGCTTCCTGGAAACACATTTCTTGGGAGAAAGAAAGGCGGGATATGAAAAGATGCTCCATTTCATACGTCATCAGGGAAATGCAGATTGGAACAATGAGATACCACTACACATGTTTCTGAATGGCCAAGGTACAGACCACAGACAACACCAAATGCCAGTGAGGGGCTTCCCTGGTGGCGCAGTGGTTGAGAGTCCGCCTGCCGATGCAGGGGACACGGGTTCGTGCCCCGGTCCGGGAAGATCCCGTATGCCGCGGAGCGGCTGGGCCCGTGAGCCATGGCTGCTGAGCCTGCGCGTCGGGAGCCTGTGCTCCACAACGGGAGAGGCCACAACAGTGAGAGGCCCGCGTACCGCAAAAAAAAAAAAAAAAAAAAAAGAGGATATGGGGTAGCTCACAGAATCACTGGGTGCCTGAAGAACCTGGCTTATAAGCTCTGCTTCCAGAAACAGTGTCCAACCTCCTGCAAGGGACTGGTCCGAGGAGGACACTGTGCTGCAGCCACTGCGCGTGAGACAGAGGAGCTTGACTTTGCAGCTGCTGCTGCCGCGGGCAGAGCGCCATCTGTACCACAACGCCACGCGCCTTGCAGACACTTCCACTGCACCCCTACCAGTGAGAGACAGAGACGGAGGGAGGGAGGGAGGGAGGCTGGGGGGAGAGAAACAGAGAGAGACAGAGAAAGAAAGAAAAGGAAAGAGAAAAAGAGAGATCAAGGCAGAGAGAAATGGAGAAAGTTAGAGGGAACTAAAAAGAGAGAGAAATAACAAGAGATAACAAAGACAGAGGCAGAGAAATAAAGAAATAGAGAAGCGCACGTACAGAGACAGAGGGAAGGAAGCGCAGGATCAGGTCTCCTCTTCCCCGCCCTTTTCACCTTGAGCCCCACCTTTGACGCCACTGTACCACCTGCCTGGGTCTGAGTCCCACTTGCCGGGTCTGGTTGGCAGAACCTTGGGCATAGGACCAGCCGCAGGAGAGCCTGGGAAGCAAGAATGTGGCATATTCAGCATCTTCGGAGGGTCCTTTCAGCCTCCCGCTAAGCTCCGACAGTGAAGAATTCCCCAAACCCTCAAAGGGGTGAAGCCGTCACGTGGACAAAAGAAATGCAAGCGTTCATCACACTCAAACTCATTCATTCTTTCATTCACTGATTCAAGCGTATGTATTCGGTTCCCATTACGTACCAGGCGATCTTTAGGGGCTTGGGGTGCAGTGTGGAACAAGCTTTCTAGTGGTTTCCTGCAAAAGTCTAGTTGGGGAGACAGATGAGGGGTCAGACGGTTGCCATGACGCTTGCTAGGTGCTCTGATGGGTGGCATGTGGGGACCACGGGCCAAGGCCAGTATCTGAGGCAGTGTATGTGAGTTGAGGCTTTTAGTGTCATCTGAACAGTTTTGCTTTTCTCCTTAAGCAGTAGGGAGGCCACGGACGACCTGAATCAGAGGAAACACATGAAGCAGTTGCTGGTTTAGAAAGAGTCTCAGGCAAGTGTGGAAGTGGATGGAGAGGGGCAGGATTGGACTCGGCAAGACAAGGGAAGAGCTGGTGCAGGGTCTCAGCTAAGGTGGTGAAGGGGAGATGAAAGGACACGTGGATTCAGGGGACGTTAAGAAGCAGAAGTCCAGCAGACACGGAAGGAGACAGAATGAGCGAGTTCTGGCTCGGTGTAGGTAAAAGGTGGTGTCACGGACCGAGGCAGGATAAACAGGAAGAGGAAGTGATTCAGGGAAATGATGGTGAGTTGCATATACGTTTGCACGGAAAGAGTGCCTCACGTTGGGCTCCCCTAGAAGAGTGTGAACCGAGAATTTGAGTGAACATGGGGACTTGGGAGACGTAAAGAATAAGGTGAGGGGAGAGTCGGTGTGAAGAAGAGGAAGCAGATAGAAGTGTGTTATTAAGGCCACCGTTGACTACAGGAGCTTTGTACCCCCAATGCCTCTTACTCCGTGGTTAAAACTGCTCTTAGCGGGATGCTAATTCCTAGGCGTCGTGACCCCAACATTCAGAAGGATAAGGGGCGAGCTGCCTGGGGCCAAGAGGCAGGGGCTGGCTTTTGGAGGCAGTGATTTGCGTGGAGTCTGGGGGAACGGGAGCCCCAGAAGGGTCTGCTGCTACGAGATGCGCGGGTATCTGCATGGGGGTCTTGCTGGCATCACACCTATGGGCTTAGCTCTCTGCCGACAGAGTCGGAAGGTACACCTGGCTTCCGAACTTATCAGCTTCTGTGGGTCGCTTGAAGCCCTGGTAGTGAATGAAATCCTTAGGAAAATAAAGTTGTTTAAAAATCCCAGAGAACACTGACTTTCGAGGAAGGAGGGGAGAAAACCATGGACGAGGGGGTAGCAGTCAGGGGAGGGAACATCTTTAGAGGAGGGAGGGGCAACCTCTGTCAGATGCAGAAAACTTCTCATGCAAAAAAGCGCCTGCTTCTCTGTTTCCACTCCGGCTCTGGGTTTGTCCTTTACTGCTGACACCAGAGGACTTCATGTCCACTCTTTCACTCTTGGTCCTGTCGTAACATTTGCTTTCGGTATTTTCCGCAGTCCTTCTATGCGGTTAGGACGGCGTGTCTGGGTGGCAGGTCTGCGTGGCCGTGTCCCCGCGTCCAGCAGCGGCCGGAAGCTCCGGCGGCCGGGTCCAAAGTGGATGTGATGAGGAGACGCCGCTCCAGGGAGCCTGAGGTCAGGGGAGGGGCCGCCCGGCACCGGCCCTCCGCCTAGGCTGCAAAGGAGCCACAAGAAAAGGGACCGTTCCGTGTATTTGAAGGGGAAGAGACGTCTCAGCCGCAGAATAAGGCGGAAACCTGGGCCCTTGGCTGTGTATTTGGGGGTGTGCTGGGGGCGGGGTGTGTGGTCGAATGGGGGTGTAGGAGGCTGGATTAAAGGGATCACGGCACAGAGTCTGTGTTTGCACGCGAGCCTCTAACCTTCGGTCTCCCTGTTCTCATCAGCATCAGGAAGCTCCAGGCTTCCACGTTCGAGATCACGGTTCCTGGGGAGACCCGGCCCTCCTCGTTTCCCTCCCTGCTGTTCTCCGTTCAGAGCCGGCTGGGCCTGGCCCACACAGGCCGGGACAACCTCTTGGCTCGAGTTGCCCCATTTGTGAAGTAGGGAGATTCAGACAGCGCCCCCCAGGTCGGAGCAGCTGGCGTTTGTGGTGTTTGCACAGATCGGTGGAGGGATTGGCAGCGACCTTGTGTTGCGTTGAGCTCGTGAGAATAAAAACAGGTACATTCTGACGGCTCACGGGAGCCAGGCCAGCCCTCATGCCCTGCATGAATATTCAACCTGGATCACTCCTTATCAGAGTCACACTTAATTGCATTTCAACAATATTTATGACCTCACAACAACAACTCCTGAGCACAGCAGGAGTGAAGAACGTGCTTTGCTCTTGGGGGGCTGGTCACTCCTGTGGGTGAGCCATGCCCTTGTCCCCTGCCACCTCCTCTGAGAAGCCCTCCCTGACCTCCACCCCTTGTCCTAAAAGCGCCTGGTACTTCCGAGCTGCCCCATCGCACCTTCCTTCCCTGTCACAGTGACTGTCATGTCCTCCGCATGCTTGCTGTGAGGTTTGAGGGAGGGGCTGAGTGGGGATCCCCATCATCTCCACCCCCAGGCTCTGGTGTCTGGCATAGATAACCAGTCGCCAGAGGAAATGAATGAAACGAGTGCTGCTGTGGACTGAAAGGTGTCCCCCAGAACTCCTGTGCTCAGGCCCTGTATTTGGAGACGGGGCCTTTAAGGGGGAAATTACGGTTAAATGAAGTCACAAGGCCTGATCCCGTCGGACGGGTGGTCTTGCAAGCAGGGAGGAGCACCACGTCTCTCTGCCACATGAGCGCACGGGGAGAAGGCAGCCTCCAGAACTGTGAGGTATAAGCTTCTGTTGTTCGAGCACCCAGCCTGTGTGTTTTGTTACAGCAGCCATAGCTGACTGATACAAGTGTCCGCACTTTGGTTAACCCTTCGTTTCCTAGGACCTCACTCCTGGCAGCACCCCAACGTCCCGGCACCCAGATGATGTTCCCTCTCTAAACGTCACAGCCCGCATTTGTTTGCCTCCTAATAGCGTGCCAGGATTTCAATCTAAGATGGAACCAGAGGATATAAAACGGAAAAGCTCACGCATGTGTCCTCAGAAAAAGAAAACTGAAGGACTGAGAAACAGAGCTCCCGTAAATGCCCCGTTTACAGAAAAGCAACAATATTGGAGCAGGGACTTGGTCAAGGGCTGCCTCATATCAGCCTTGGAAAGTTTGCTTATGATTTCTGGAAAAGAAATGACCTGGGTTGGGCTGAATTGAGCTTTGCCTGCCTGGACTGGTTTGGTCTGCTCAGGGGACTTTCAGGACTGGTCCCTTTTTTAAAAATTGTTTTTATTTTAATAGACGCTAACTGGACTCTCCCCTGTTTACGTTTCCTGCCCGTAAATACAGCCTGCTCCACAGCCTTAACGGACTCGCAACAGTTCACGTGTCCTGAACTGCAATTCCTCCGCTATTCCCGAATAAACTCACCTTTTTGACAATTTTGAGCTTGCCTTGGTTTACCTCTTTTTGTGGGTCCATGATAGCTATTTTCATACTGTTCTACTGTGTCTGAAAACAGACTCAAGTTCTCTGTTTCCAGTTTGAGGCCACCTCTGAAGGGCCTGCATTCCTTACCGCTTCTGGGGCAAGGCGATCATCAACACACTTTACCATAAAAGGCACGTGTCAGGCTCTTTTCAGGGAGAAACTTGAGATTTAAGCACATTTGTGTGGGGTAAAAGAAAAAGAAACTCTATGTGTGTGTGTGTGCACGTTCGCAGTTGTAAATGCAGGGAGAAAAGTCCAGAGCCTAAGAAGAAAATCACCAAACGTTACCAGTATTTGCTTCTGGGAAAGGAAAGGGGGTTCCTACCTGTATTCCCGCTGTACATTTTCATTCTGATTACTCCACTGATGGATGTCACGTTTTGCTTTGAGGCTGCATGTGGCCCAGAATTTCCAGCACTTGCCCCTGTTCTCTAGCTGTCACCTGACCTTGATGACAGCTGGCGGGGTCGTCGTCCTTGGCTGGCTGGTCTCTAGGACACGTCTCCTCGCAGGCTGCGTGGCCCACCGCTTCCCAGAGGCAGGAGCTGTCTGTGTCAGGTGTTGATCACACCTTCGGAGCATGAGACCCGGTCGGGGGGCGGTGGGACAGGGGCCTGATGGCAGCACCTGCCTTGGGCCCTACCTGCTGAAGATCGAACCTGACTCCGTGGGGCTGAGCTCGTTTCAGGCCCACCTTGGGGACCCTTCTGGAGCTGGTCTCAGCTGTGGATGCTAGAGCTGGCTAGCCTGACGGGCAGAGCCGGACGGAGCCCCCGACCCCAGGCCAGGTTCGCCGCGGGGCCTCCCACGCTTGCGCCTGCAGCGAACCACAAGGGGTCTGGAGGGGAGCTGGATCAGACCCCGAGTCAGACGGACTGGATTTCAGTTCTGTACCTCCACCTAGAGGCCGGGCCAACCGGACATGGCATTTAGCTGCCCTTCTGCTCCGCAGGAAAGATAGACCAGAGGGTTGTGTGGCTTTAACACGTTTGTGCCTAGAAAGTAGTTGACAGGCGGGAGGGTTTAGTAAGTGCTGTTCTTACAGCTCCTGTTTCTGTTCTTTCTAACATTATGAAGCATCGTTATCCCCACTTGCCTGGATGACACACCTGGACGGGCAGAGAGTAAGAAACATCTCATGGGCAGTAGGTCCTGGATCGAACCCAGAGCATCGGTGTAGCACAGCCGTCCTGACTGAACTCAGGCCCCAGGCAGAAGCTGAGAGTGCTGAGAGTGTTTTCTTGGAGGTCATCCCCGATGTTGGTTTTATTTACAAAAACAATACACACGTGGCAAAAAGCTAAAACAACACTGACGCATATCAACAGAAAATGAAAGTGGCCTGGAATTCTACCTCCCTCAGAAGGAAGGATGGCTAACAATTTGGTTTCTCTCAGTCCATGCCATTGTCCTGTGTACACACGGAGGTATCTCTCCACCAGGCCTCTATGCATACGTATATATCTTAAAGGGAACATACTGTAACACAGGTCTGCAGCATGCTTGATTCCCACTTTTCATTTGGACCTCTTTCTATATCATTGGATCAACTTCATTTTTATAACACATGTACAATATGTGTGAATTCCACGGACAGTGGAATACTTCTGGAAAATTGACTTACGTTTGAAAGTTCTGGTAAGACATACATAACGTAAAGTTGACCGATGTAGCCGTTTTTAAGTGCCCAGCTCAGGGCCCTTAAGTACATCCACACTGTAGTGCAAACGTCCCCACAGTCCATCTCCAGAACGGCTCATCCCTCCAAAGGGAAACTCTGTGCCCAGGAACCAGGAACGCCGCCTCCTCCTTGCCCTTCGCCTCGGGTAACCACCCTTCCACTTTCCGTCTCTGTGAATCTGGTTACTCTGTGAGGACTCTAAGTACTTCATATGAGTGACTTCATATAGGTGGAATCGTACAGTAGTTGTCCTTTTGCAACTGGCTTATTTCACTTAACGTAATTCTTCAAGGTTCACTCACGTTGTAGCATGTGTCATAATCTCCCTCCTTTTGAAGGCTGAATAATATTTAGGAGCACTTTGAAGAAACACAAGACGGGTAGTAATTCTTTTTTGTTTAAGGCATTTTTAAAAATTGCAGTAGAGTTGATGTACAATGTTGTGTTAATGACTGCTGTGCAGCAAGGTGACTCAGTTGTACATATATACGTTCTTTTTTTAAAATAGTCTTTTCCTTTATGGTTTATCGTAGGATATTGAGTAGAGTTCCCTGGGAGTGATGCTACAATCCAGAAAAATCTCTAGTAAACGGCCTCCTGTCTTTTCTGTACTCACACCCTCTTCCTCTACTGAGTAGGGCAAACCTCAGAGATGGCGGTGTCGTGAATAGATGCTCTTAACTCCCACCCCACCTGCCTAGTAATCCTCCTGGGATGTGCTACAATGCCTCTGGCTTCTTTTCCAGAATTGAGTGTCGGACAGTGTCCCTCACTGGATATAAACACGATAAAGGTACCATTTAAGGTCATAACCCTCGTGCTCCCCTCAGGCAGGGGCAGACGTGCTCTGACACGTGGGACTGAGGGCAGAGCCTGCTGGTCAGTCACAGGTATCACCTTTTCACGAGGAAGCCCAGAACGGCCGCTTGCTACCAGTTACAGCTGTAGCCTCCCGATATCTGAGCTGGAAGGGACTCCAGCGCTGACTCTGGAGAATTTCTGCATCCCGTGGAAATGGGGGTTTTTGGGGGGTAGGAGGGTTTCGCTGACCATGTGTGTGTCCGCCTGGCACTCGGGTCTGGCTCTCCAGTCTAGCTAGGGAGGGCCGTGCCGCCCAGGGAGGCCATACAGTCTTTTCACCCTTGAAGGTGAGCCCACAGGGCTCGCCAAGGTCCTTGATTTATGGGACCTGCTTTTGTTTCACACGACAGCGAACAATACCTGCCGGTTGCCGAACACCTGCCAGGTTGATTTTTAGCGTTACCATTGTTGAGAACAAAGGCTGTTGGAAACATCCCAGAAACTGCGGGGGCTGATTGGTCCATCCAGTTTATTCTGGGTGTGGAGCAAAAGACCTGCCAGACCGTAAAGGGAGTAGAACCAGTTTTGTGTGTGCAACTATCCATTCCCATCAGACGTTCCCCCCAAATCATTTCCTGCTGTAACCAGCTCTTCCCACGGGTAATTGGTGCGCTGACCTTCCAGACATAAGAATGCTTAATGACGTCAGAAATCTGGAGCTGCCAAAGTCATCAGGATCTGGGAAAGCCTGTGCTAGAGCCGTAAGGAGGCAGGGTGTTCTGGGGGGAGGCCCCCCTGGATGAAGAGGCGGGGACCCTCCTGAATCAGGGCTCAGGTACATCTGGGTGTGGAGGATCTCATATGTTACAGGCCATCCGCCATCCTCGGTTTCCCATCTGGTAAAAGAAGAGAGTGAATTATATGGGGTTTTTTTTAGGGACTGGTTTCCAAACTAGGCAGCCCATCAGAATCACCTGGGACACCTTCTCAAAATAGCTCCTGAATGAGAATTGCCAACAGTGAGACTCTAGAGTCTATCTTTTTAACACGCTCCCCAGATAACCAAGGCTCAGGCAATACCACGTGCTCTGTGCTCCCACACACCTGACATAGTCCTTAGACTCACCAATGCACAGTTTTCCATTTAACATTTCGAAGTTGGGGTGAACCTTACAATCGATCATTAATAACAACATAAATATAATAAAGTATAATATAATAATGATAGCAATGAATGTAATGACTCTTCCCTCCCCCCATCAAAAAAAAGTGTTTAAAGAATTGTGAATGTTGCATTCAGTGGTATTTCTAAATTAAGGCAACACCACCTCATCTCATTTCTATGTTTACAGCAACCTTACAAAGCAGGTGTTGGGGGAGTATTATCCCCTCTTCCCAGTAGAAGCAGACTCAAGCAGGTTGGGCAGGATATTGATTTATTGATTCAGTCAGTATTAATAATAAGCATCTTCCCCATGAGAGGTGCTGGGTTAGGTTTGGGGGTGCAGAGATGAACAAGGAACTGGTTTCCATCTCAAGGAGCTCAGAGGCTCATGGGGACATAGCTGTACCCATGGCTGGTTCAAATAGCGGCGCCAGAAGGGCCCATGGGAGCCGTGGGGAAAGAGTGATTAGCTCTGACCTGGGGGTTAGTAGTGGACCCACTTCCCCTCCTTCTCACTTTCGCTCTGTGGCCCTCATGCACCCAAGGGACTTATCAGAGTCAACGCCATGTGGAGGAAAGAGCTTGGACTCTGGTTATAATCTGCATGTTACCACTTTATTCATCCAACAAATGCTTGGAAGGCTTTTTTTTTTATCAATGTGGAGCCCAGCACCAAAAAAAAAAAAAAAAAAAAGATGGACAAGACAGACACGAGCCTTCTTTCTTAGCCTGACACACAAATATTAAATAATTTTGCACGTATTAAATTCTCTGCAAGAGGAACATATTGTAGCATCCATGGGAGACCAGGGTCTCGGGCCTCATTTGGGTGTGAGGTTAGTCCCTTTAGAGCTTGGGATTTTGAGGCTGAGATTGAAAAGATGAGCAGAGGTTGTCCAGGCAGAAGGAGTGGTACAGGGAGAGAGAGGGGAAGAGCGGGAATAGGGAACGGGACAGACCGGCATTATTGCATTTAGGAGGCGACAGAGGTGCCTTACAGCAAGAGCTGGGAGGTGACAGGGTGACGGGAAGGGATGAGGGCGGCAGGGGGAAGGGCTTAGAGGCCTGCTGAGAATTTGGGACCTCCCTCCAGGACAGTGGGAAACCAGCAAAAGGTTTGTGTCTTTTAAAAGTACTTACTGTGGTGAAATATACATCGCATAAATGTCAGCATTTTAACCATGTTTAAGCGCACAGTTCAGTGGCTTTAAGTACATCCATACCGTTGTGCGGCCATCACCGCCATCCATCTCCAGAACGTCATCGTCCCGAAGTGAAATTAAGCAGTGACGCCCCATTCTCCCCCTTCCCGGCCCTGTGACCTGCCTCCATGAATTTGACTGCCTCAGGTCCTTCCTGTAAGAGGCGTCACACAGCATTCGCCCTATTGTGTCCGGCTTATTTCACATAGCACAGTGTTGTCAGGTTCATCCGTATCGTAGCGTCATCAGAGTTTCCTTCCTCTTTAAGCCTTCACAGTATTCCATCACATGTATAGACCACATTTTGCTTATCCAGTCATTTGTTGGTGGACACCTATTACAAGGTTTTAAGGCAGAAAGTAACAGTCCCATTTAGGTCTCCCAGCTAGGAGGGGGAATCAAAAGATTCATCAGAAGGTTTATTTGGGTGTGGGGAGTGAGGGAGAGTCAAGCGCGTATTACCCCTAGGGGACGGGGCTGCCATTTTCAAGAAGGAGGTGCAGGTGAGGGGTTGAGCTGTGGGTACGTGGCGTTTCGGAAGCACGGGGCCATCCGAGCGCGGATTTATAAATCTGGAGTTCAGTCTAAGCTGGAGGCTCAGATGGGAAGGTCATCAGCAGTCGAGGTCGCCATCGAAGTAGCCATCGAAGCCGAGGGGTGCATGTCATTCCCCAGGGCGAGGGCGCAGAGTGAAAGCAGAGAGGTCCAGGGGGATATCCCTGGGCGACTGTGATGTTTAAGGTCTAGTTGAGTTGGACCATCTGACCAAGAATGGTGAGCTAGAACATTCAGAGGGTACAGAACCAGAGGAGTGTGCTGTCATGAAAGCCGGGGAAGAAGAAGGGCTTCCAGGAAGAAGGAGTTTAGTTAAGGGAAGACCAAACATGTCCATTGATTTCAGCAGCACAGAAGTAATTGGTTACGTGGGTGACGGCAACGTACGTGTGTGCGACACACACCAGACAGGGGTGGATGGAGAAACCAAGGACACTGATACAAGGGAGGTTACCAGCTGTGTGTCCTTGGTCTAGTTGTTCAACCTCTCTGAGCCTTTATTTCTGAATCTGCAAAATGGTGAGTAGTGGATGCTCAAAAGACTCCCAACAACTCATTACAGCCGTGCACTCCGGGGTGGTAGGGACCCTACCTACCGGAGGTTGGTTGAGGGGATGTCGCTACCTCCCAAGCTGAGGCAGGGTCCCAGGAGCAGCAGGTGACCTTGACCTGGTGGCTGACTCCCCTCTTTCCCCGATCCATAGCAAGACAACAAAAGAGGCATCTTGAGGAGTTGGCGAGTGTCGTTCTCAACACCCGTACTCGGGTCTTTAAAGGGATGGGGGATTGGGAGTGAACATAGAGGGCCAGCCTCTTCTGCTGCAGAGAAATATCTCTGGTGTTTGGTTTCTGGGAAGCCAGTGGAGGAGAAAGGAGACCGGGCTTTGGTCTGGGGGTTACTGGCCGTGTGACCTTGGCATGCCACTGCTCTCCACCTGCAGAGTTCTTACCTGTGAGATGGAGGCTTCGCCAGCTAGAAAATTCTGGAATGCATTCCTCACTGCCGGTGTGTTTGTATTACAAAGAGGTCCCTACCAGAGAAGGGTGTTGTGCTCCCTTGGACGAAAAGATGCTTCTGCAAAAAGCCAAGTACGTGCCTAGCTATAGTCACAGTTAACTTCCAAAACAACTCTGTGATCTGGGTACCGTTAGTCCCATTGAAGAGAGGATGATACCTAAGTCTCAGCAGCCAATGACTTGCCCAAACAGGAGAGACAACGTTTGTTCCAGGCGGCAGTAAGGTATGTTTGGGCAGGAATCATGATTTTAAGCCATAATGGACCACTTGCTTCTCCTGCAAAAGGAATCAGTGGAGTAGGCCAATGCCTGCAGGAACCCCCAATATCCTCTCCTGCCTTGGAAGTAAATCTAACACTCACCTGATTTTCAGAGACACCCATTCCTTGATGTAATCAAATTTCCTGGTTTATATTCCATTTCTCCCCCGAATCCCATTATTTCTCTGCTCTAGTCTCACTGACCCCCTCTGGATCCTGCTTTTCCTGCTTTTTAGACCTTTGGGCTACTTACTTGGGCCTGGGAGACCCTTTCCTCGAGACACACACAGTTGAAATTCTGTCCATCCGTCAAGGCCCATGACCCTTTCTTGATCTCCTAATAGCTGTGACATTTTCCTCCTTCGGGGTCTTTATTGTATTTCATACTCCTCTCAGGGTTTTATGTTTGTCTGCCTTGAATGAGCGTCATCTGTCTGTTTACCACCTTCGTATTAGAACAGTGAGTCTTTGAATGTCCTACACGCTGAGCCCATGACAATAGCTGGCACATAAAGGAGGCTCAGCGGCTGCTTGAAACGCATCCATCCTTAACTGGTCTCGGGCTTGTGCGTGCACTCATCCATCCAGTACCTGATTGTTAGGGTCTGTGCAAGGTCTCATGCTAGGGGTAATGTTACAACAATGAATACGATATTTCACTGACTCTGGCTTGGAAGAAATGTCCCATCAAATAGCCACTTGTTTCTTCTGGGTGCCGCTTAACGGCTGGCACATTTGCATGGTGTGTGATGCTTCCGATGAGCTGTCAGACCTCACGGTTCCTCGGTCGGATGGGTGCTGACGTCTTCTGGTGTTTGCTCCAGGTATAGTCCCACGAGGGCAGGAAGGATAGGAGGACAAGGTGAAGGCCTAAGTAGGGCAGGGCCAGGACATGGCAGTCTGAAAGAGGTGTCCGGGAACACCGGGGAGAGAAGAAAGAATCCAAGATCTCCCTGCACGCCACGTGGCTTCTGGAGTTCCCACCAGACTGGCAAGGTGAAGGCGGCGTTTGCTCTCAAGCCATGGAGCTCAGAGCGCCGCAGGTTGGCTACTGGGCAGGCGAGCCCCCCTGTGCTGGGCATCAGGACCAGGCAGGAGACAGGTCGTCCTGGCCCCAGGTCTACACAGTCCCACTCTGCCGCCACCTGTGGACTTGAAAATCCAACTTCCTTGCAACGTGTCCAGCACTAAAGCAGGTATTATTTTTTAACAGTGTTGAGAGCGGAGTGTGTCCGAACAGTACTGGAGCAGCTGTCTTAGCAGGACAAAAGGGGAGGCGCTGCCTACCCGGCACCCCTGGCTTCCCGTCCTCCCCCCAGAGCTGCATCCCCTTGGTGAAGCCCATGGAAGGCCAGGATCAGTGCTGAATGCTGGGTCCCCAGTAAATTATTACATGCCTGCAGTAAACACACTGGCTCTGAGCCAGACTTTGGGTTGTTTTTTGTTTTTTCTTGTTATTTAACAAATATTTATTGCAGACAAATATTTGTGCCAGACATTATGTCTGAGAATAAGCAACACCTTTCTGGGAACACTCCTAAGAGCGATCATATTACGTGTTGGTCATTTGTAGGCAGAGCTGGAAAAACTACACAATTCTTGCCATTTGGATCTATTTTTCCAAACCCCTTGCACACCACCTGCTTGTTATCCACGAGCCAGGCTTTCTCATCGTGGGAAACTGCTTGTACTGTCTCCAGACAGGTGCTGCTGGGCGCTTACCCACATCATAGAAAACCAAGCCAGATTCTCCAACAAGGGCGCAACCAGAATCCTCAGCAAGTCCCTCCCTGGGCCCTGGTTTCCTGCTTATTAAGAATGAGTTTATAGGGCTTCCCTGGTGGCGCAGTGGTTAAGAATCCGCCTGCCGATGCAGGGGACTCGGGTTCGAGCCCTGGTCCAGGAAGATCCCACATGCCGCGGAGCAACTAAGCCCGTGCGCCACAACTACTGAGCCTGCGCTCTAGAGCCCGTGAGACACAACTACTGAGCCCGCGTGCCACAACTACTGAAGGCTGCGTGCCTAGAGCCCGTGCTCTGCAACAAGAGAAGCCACCGCAGTGAGAAGCCCGCGCACCGCAACGAAGAGTAGCCCCCGCTCGCCGCAACTAGAGAAAGCCCACGCACAGCAACGAAGACCCAATGCAGCCAAAAACGAATGAATGAATGAATAAATAAATTTATTAAAAAATAAGGAATGAGTTTACAAAACAGAAAACAAACTTATGGATACCAAAGGGGAGTGGGGGAGGAATAAAGTAGGATTTGGGGATTAACGTATACAAACTACTATATATAAAATAGATAACCAACGAGGACCTACTGTATAGCACAGGGAACTATACTCAATATCTTATAATAACCTATAATGGAAGAGAATGTAAAAAAAGAATATATATATGTATATATAACAGAATCATTTTACCATACACCTGAAACTAACACAACATTGTAAATCAGCTGTATTTCAATAAAAAAAAATTTTTTTAATGAGTTTGTAGGGCTTCCCTGGTGGCGCAGTGGTTGAGAGTCCGCCTGCTGATGCAGGGGACACGGGTTCGTGTCCCGGTCTGGGAAGATCCCACATGCCGCGGAGCGGCTGGGCCCGTGAGCCATGGCCGCTGAGTCTGCGCGTCCGGAGCCTGTGCTCCGCAACGGGAGAGGCCGCAACAGTGAGAGGCCCGCGTACTCCAAAAAAAAAAAAAAAAAAAAGAGTTTATAAAATAGATAAACAACAAGGACCTTTTGTATGGCACAGGGAACTATTCAGTATCTTGTAATAACCTATAATGGAAAAGAATCTGAAAAAGAATATATATACATACATATATAACTGAATCACTTTGCTGTACACCTGAAACTAACACAACATGTTAAATCAACTATACTTCAATAAAAAAATTTTTTTTTTAAAGAATGAGTTTGGCCCATACAATCTCTAAGGTCCTTTATCTTTTTGCGTTTTCGTCTGTAACGTGGGATGAAGCCTCTCCTTCGCGGGGAGTTTATGCGCCGAGGAAGCCTTCGTTGCATCCAGGCTGGGTTACGGGACCAGGCAGTCCGGTGTAGCATGGTGGACCTGCTGTCCTGGTTATCCTCCCAGAGGAACCAGGTGGCCTCGGGCAAGTAACTTTCCATGCCTCCGTTTCCCCATTTGTAAAATGGTGGTAATAAGCGTCTCTACGGCCCCTGACCCAGCCCACGGCGGCAGAGGAAGGACCCGGGTCTCTGGAGGGAATTGGCTGTGGCAGGGTTTGGGAGGGGCTGGAAAGGCAGGTGTGCTCATCAGCTTACAGAGCTCGTCGCAATGTTCCAAGGGCCTTCTAGATCGACTGCCGTACCTGTGCCGCAGAAAGGACGCAGTCCCGTACAAAATCCACTTTCTGAACAAGAGTGTGGAGGGCTGGAGGGACAGCCATGCACGTGGAGAGCCACTATTCAGCCTTCCCCTGGGAGAAGCCCCGGCGTTTTCCCCCAGATTAAGGCAGGCTGAGTGTGCTGTGGCTTTTCTCCAGGCAGCCCTCGTGTTTCTTCTTTGCCCTCAGGGGTTCTGCTTCCAGAAAAAGCTACATGGACTGGGTAGTTCTTTGCTGCGGGAGATGCCCTGTGCCTTGTAGCAGGAGGTGTTCAGGGCACGTCTGGCCCCCACCCGCTGGATGCCGGTCGCAACCTCCATTATGGAAGTCGAAAATGTCTCCAGACGTTGTTCGATGTCTTCAGAAACAGGGGGAGTGAAAGACAGAATCTCTCCTGGTTGAGACCGCAGCTCACAGGAGGATCTGAAGTTCCTGGGTTAGGGGGTGCTTGTCCCAGGGGAGCAGCTGCTCAGGAGCTGCACACAGACATCCGTCCAGTGCTGGGAGGGTTTGCTGAGCGAAGGGGGCTGCGTGGTGTCCTCAGTAAAGTCTAGGATTGGGTTTAAGTCCTTGCCTGACGGCCCACCAGCTGTGTGATCCTGGACAAGGCGGTCATTCAAACGTTCCGAGCCTCAGTTTCCCACCATTCAAGGCTGTGGAGCGTGACAAAGTCCAGCTCACAGGACAGTGTAGGATAAATGAGATGCTATGGCAGTGCTCCACGCATGTAAGTCACCATTACTATCAGAAGGTAAATGGAACGCGTTCTTTACTATCGTGGGTGGCCAGACTTGAAGCAAGGGGCAGATTTTAGTGAGACATAAGCTCTAGTAAGTAAAATGTTTCAACACTCGGGTGGCCATTCAGAGGGTAGTGAGACCTCCTTTCGAGGAGGTATTCAAGCCAAAGCTTGAAGGCTATCTGTCCCCTTATCTAAAATGGGCTTCGTTTTGTTCCCTTATTTCCCCTTGGTCCAGATCTTTCTTGCTCCTTTGTTCTGAAGGAAAGACCTTTGTCAGCCTCTAAGAAACCCAAGAGTTTACTAGCAGTTAGGGAGGGAGGGTGTTTTCTGAGAAGTGACGTCTCAGAGATGACAGTATACATTGGTTCTGGGCCATCTGTGTGGCACTCAGGCTCTGGAAAAGAAAGCGTTCCTCAAGGGCCCTGGGCTAGAAGGAGCTTCAAGACACATGCTGTCCGGGTAACTGAGGCAGGAGGCCCCTTAGCGCTCACAACCACCGTTGTGCATCGCGAAGTGGGTGCAGCACGTGTTGGCAGAAGAAGCAACGGGTCCTGTTTCGGGTCAAGGTGTGAACATACATTATTAGTCGTCAACAGCTGTTGGATACCTAGTCAGAACGCGGACCTCGGTTTTTCTGGATGTGCCCATCCTCCCCTGTGGCCAGTGGAGCAGTGGAAAGACGGGCCGAATGGCGGCACAGTAGTTTGTTTTTGACGGAACTTTTCCTCTTGATGACACTGTGATTCACGCGCAGTGACAGTTGTTTACGATCTCCGAGGTTCTCGGATGGTAAAAATCATCATCTCAAGTGTACCACGTTAGTCTTTGTAGAGCTGCACCTCTAGTGAAATAATGCAAATTTCCCATTTTTAATACATTAACCCTTACTTCTAAGACTGAGTTAGAAGAGGAGTTTTCAACGCGGGCTGACTTTGCCTCCCAGGGGACATTTGGAAATTTCTGGAGACATTTTTGTCATAAGCCAGGGGGAGGTGTTAGTAGCATCTGGTGCACGAGGCCGAGGATACTGTTAAGCGTCTAAGCATCGTACGGTGCAGGGAACAGCCCTCGGGACCAAGGACCATCTGCTCAGAGTGACAACAGTGCTGAGGTTGAGAAGCCCCAGGTGAAAGACAGGTCACATCTTTCAGCTCTGCCGCTTATTATCCTGTTACGATTCATGCTGTGACCATGTCGCCTGCCATGGTGCCACGGCGTGCCTGGGTTCCAGGAACGAGGATTCATTGTGAGGTCAGTGGAAACAACCTGGATGTTGTGGGCTTGATCTTATCCAAGGTAATTAGCAGGAGAGCCAGCCACGCACGGATCTGTTTCCCTTTACTCACTGGCAAACAGTTGCGGAGCTCCTAGCCCACGGCGGCCGTGCTGTGGCCCAGGCCTGCCCTCTCACCAGCCGGGACCCGCGGGCAGCGGGCACAGGAAACAGGGGCTGGGCAGGAGCGTGTGACATAAGGGCCGGGGAGGGGAGGTGGGAGATGTCCCCGCCCTGCTCTGAGGTTCTGAGCCATCACCGGGCTTCGCAAACAATCCTGGGGGTGGGTCACAGCTACGGAAACCGGGGGGGGGGGGGGCACAAACAGCGTTAACAAGGAGCCTTTCTGATTGAATAAATGTGCGTGAATTACTCTTAAACAGCCAACACAGTTTTTCGTTCTTGGACGTCAACCATTTCCTTTGAATCGAAGTATCACTGGTTGGTCCATTCATCCCACGACGTCCGTTGACCGTCTGCTGTGTGTCTGGGACCCTGCTCGCCCCAGGGTCGGTCACGAGCAGGGGCGCGGGGCTGCCCCCTGGCACCATCACGCCGTCCCTTCACGCGTGGGCCTGGGTCCATTTGCCAACATGGGGAACTGCTGTGAGATTTGGGGTCCTCAGCCTGGAGGCCGTGACTGGCGAGACTGGAGAGGTTTCTCAGATGCCCCCGAGCGAGGCCTCTCACTGCTCCCCCGGGGTCCAGGCTGCAGGGGGCACGAGGCTGTGGTCAAGGGCTGCAGCCCAGCCGGCGATACTCCTGCAGGGCCCCCCTGTTTGGACAAGTGGTGGCTCTGTCTCTGATCTGACTCAGACAATTCGAGGACAACCAGGGCCCCTTGATACTGGATGAGATTAACCTAGAGGGAGAGATGGACAGCAGACACAAATGGTGCACACCTGTGTGTGTATGTGTGTGTGCGTGTGTGTGTGTGTGCGTGTGTAGGAAAGAATCAGTGTGTGAGAAAACCGAGGCAGCAGAAAGCATGACAGAGGTAGTTTAGAGGGTGGGTCAGGGCAAGCATCTCTGAGGAGGGAGCCTGTGAGCTGAGTTGTGGACAGGACGAGGGCGCAAGCTCTGTGCGGGCTTCGGAGCGAGAGTCGTCTCACTGCTGCTTCCCAAACCTGCTCCTGTGTGCACACAGCTACATGCATGCTTGCATGTGCACACGTGTGCACGCCACACAGACATATACCACACATACATACGATTTCATGACAGGTAGAAATAAAATTGTCAAGACTGTTACTATGTGAATATTTCTGGTAGACTTTGTTTTTTTTGTTTTTTAATTAATTAATTTATTTATTTTTGACTGTGTTGGGTCTTCGTTGCTGCGCGCGGGCTTTCTCTAGTTGCGGCGAGCGGGGCTACTCTTCGTTGTGGTGCACGGGCTTCTCATTGCAATGGCTTCTCTTGTAGCAGAGCACGGGCTCTAGGTGCACAGGCTTCAGTAGTTATGGCACGAGGGCTCAGTAGTTGTGGCACATGGGCTCAGTAGTTGTGGCTCACGGGCTCTAGAGCGTAGGCTCAGTAGTTGTGGCGCACGGGCTTAGTTGCTCTGTCGCATGTGGGATCTTCCCGGACCAGGGCTCGAACCCGTGTTCCCTGCATCGGCAGGCGGATTCTTAACCACTGAGCCACCAGGGAAGCCCTCTGGTAGACGTTGAATGGTGTTTTCTAAACTCCCATGACACGCCTGAGAGTTGGTCACAGAGCGTAGGTGTCTCAGGGGGCACAGAGCATAGGTGTCTCAGGGGGCAGGGACACAGTTTCAGAAGCAGCTCTGCCACCTTCTTCACCTTCAACATGTGAAGGACTTTCCAGCAGACTTCAGACTCGCCGATGGCTTAAAGGCCACATCAAGGTCAAATAAACTCAGTGATTGAGAAAACTTTGCTTAGCAAACAAACAAAAGACCTGTCTTATGGATCTTATGCAGGCTGGTGCAAAAGCAAAATGATGATATAGTTTAAAATTTTCTTGTTAAAGAACGAAAAAAGACAGAGCCTAGAAACTTCCAAGAAAGGTTATTTAGTGAAGAAGTCTGCCTCGTGCTCTGGAATCGTGTGTGTTTGTTTTTGTGTATCGTTCTCATATCAGTCCAATCAGAGAAGCAAGTCAACCTGACGTCACTTTCCAAAGTTAATAATGTCATTTTTCTTGCATTAAATTAACGATTCTTGGGCTTCCCTGGTGACGCGGTGGTTGAGAGTCTGCCTGCCGATGCAGGGGACGCGGGTTCGTGCCCCGGTCCGGGAGGATCCCACATACCGCGGAGCGGCTGGGCCCGTGAGCCATGGCCGCTGAGCCTGCGCGTCCGGAGCCTGTGCTCCGCAAAGGGAGAGGCCACAGCGGCGAGAGGCCCGCGTACCGCAAAAAAAAAAAAAAAAAAAAAAAAATTAACGGTTCTTTTTTTTCTCAATGGACCTGAGTCACAGTCTCCCTTTCCATTCCCTGGGACGTGATGCTGTCCCATCTGAAGCGGCAGAAGGACCTGTTCGTTCCACCTCTCTGAAGAGAAGTGGAATCCCCTCTCCCTTCAGGAAAATTTACATTATTTCTCTAGAGATGCAGCTATGTCAAGACTAATGAGGTAAATTTGAAATGGTTATTTTTACAATGTGAGAATCTCAAAGATCATAAACAACTGTCACTGCATGTGAACCACAGGAAAAGTTCTGTCAAAAATGTTTAACCAACAAAACGCTTCACTTTTCTGTAAGTTAAAAAACAAGGTTAGTCACAGTATTCTAAAACTGCCACTGACCAGCCAGAACTGCTTATTCCTGCTACAGGGCATGTTCTTAATGATCTTCATGCTTTCCGGCGATACAGTCATGAGAACAAAGGGCAAAAGGGGAAGTTAAACACTTGGAAGACAGAGTTCTGCAGACCCTGACAGCATGTTTCCTAAATTAACTGCACAGCAGCAAAAAGTGATCACTGAACAGCTTCTGTCGTGGGTAGACTGTTCGAATTTTAAATTCCTTCAAATACAATCCGTGCATAGGAAATGCAGATCCAGAGTCTGTTTCTTTCATGGAAGGATAATTCCCATGAAACCACTGCTTGATGGAACTGAGGAAGTGATGAAGACAAAATCTAAAAATATAGAGTTACTTTCTTCATTTTGTATAAAAGCTTTTTTAAGAAGATTCTGAGTTTGTTGACGAGTTTGTTTGTAACCTTTCTTCTTTCATTTCTGTGGATATCCTGCTGAGACTGTTTCGCCTTATAAGTGTTCTCGAAGCAAAGCACAGACATAGTTTAAGTACCCAGTATTCCCTGCAGGTAGCACAGTCCTCACCCTGACTTGGATACACTGACAAGCACAAAGCAGACTTTAACCCTGGAGGGAGACGGTGTTCTTTCAGAATGTTCATAGGCCTTCACTATGGGTAATCAGCATTTCACACGTAATTTTTGTTGAATCTCAATTAAGGAAGGACAGAACACACAGAACAGGACAGAACAGAACAGTGACTGTCTGTGTTCAGTGCCTGTAGGCACACTTCCAATGGACAATGCGTGCGGAGATCATTTTCCTTTTTTTCTGGGTGATGTTTGTTCTGATTATCTTTATTGGAACGCAATTTTACGTTTGTTGAATCGAACAATAAAAATAAGACTAATTATTTGTACGTCTTTTAAAAAATGACAGTCGGCATACACAAACAGTAAAAGTTTTCTCCAGGGAGCGTTTGGGAAGCACTGCTCTCAAGGATGTGCTCATCCGGAGGGGAGGTGATGGGCAGAACCCGGGTTCTGATGGCTAGGCAGATGGAGCGGGGCTGCCAGCTCCGTGGGCACATTTTGGCCAACTTAGCTTTCTTTCTGGGATTTGGATTTCTTTGTTTTCTCTGAAATTGCTTTCTCTTTAAAAAGGTTGTGGTGGTAGAAACCTGGAATCCCTGGCGGGGTGCCTAGAAGGACCATTTCCACAAGCAAACAAGCGGCGCTGGCTGACGGTCCTGGCGCAGGATGGGGCATGCTGTCGCCCTCTAGTGGTCGGACGGAGACCTGCACACACTCCACCTCCTGGGGATTGCCTTCCTCTCTCTTGTTACTCTGGAGCCTTAAAAAAACTCCCGTCCCTTTTTTTTTTAACATCTTTATTGGAGTATAATTGCTTTACAATGGTGTATTAGTTTCTGCTGTATAACAAAGTGAATCACCTATACATATACATATATCCCCATATCCCCTCCCTTTTGCGTCTCCCTCCCACCCTCCCTATCCCACCCCTCTAGGTGGTCACAAAGCACCGAGCTGATCTCCCTGTGCTATGCGGCTGCTTCCCACTAGCTACCTATTTGACGTTTGGTAGTGTATATATGTCCATGCCACTCTCTCACTTCATCCCAGCTTACCGTTCCCCCTCCCTGGGTCCTCAAGTCCATTCTCTATGTCTGTGTCTTTATTCCTGTCCTGCCCGTAGGTTCTTCAGAACCAATTCTTTTTTTTTTTTTTTTTTTAGATTCCATATATATGTGTTACCATATGGTATTTGTTTTTCTCTTTGTGACTTACTTCACTCTGTATGACCCACTCTAGGTCCATCCACCTCACTACAAATAACTCAATTTTGTTTCTTTTTATGGCTGAGTAATATTCCATTGTATGGACAGATCATCCAAAATGAAAATAAATAAGGAAACACAAGCTTTAAGTGATACATTAAACAAGATGGGCTTAATTGATATTTATAGGACATTCCATCCAAAAACAACAGAATACACATTCTTCTCAAGTGCTCATGGAACATTCTCCAGGATAGATCATATCTTGGGTCACAAATCAAGCCTTGGTAAATTTAAGAAAATTGAAATTGTATCAAGTATCTTTTCCAACCACAGCGCTATGAGACTAGATATCAATTACAGGAAAAAAATCGGTAAAAAAAACAAACACATGGAGGCTAAACAACACACTACTGAATAACCACGAGATCACTGAAGAAATCAAAGAGGATAAACTCCCGTCTCTTTTGATTAACATGAAAACCCTACACTTACATCCTCCCTTCTTGTCCCAGAGATTCTTAGGGATGCCTGCCTGGCATTCACTCAACTTGCTGCATGTCTTCATCAGCTAAGATTTGATCCCATCTTTCTTGAAGCTTGTAAAAAAAATTAAAGGTTTCCCCCCATATATCAATTAAAGATAATACTGTAACCTTGAATATACTTACATAAACAGCCTCACCTCGGCAAGATTCTCATCTCTTACAGGGCCACACATTCCTGAATGACGATCCATGCTTCAGGTCGTGCTGAAGGTCCCCATTCCTTCAAGTTTTCCTATTACTTTAAATTGCATGTTTTAGGGACGGTGATGGAGGTTCTGTGAAACAGGTTTCCATCGCTCTGGCTCCTTTGGCTTCCCTCCCTCCTCCTTCTCACCTCTCTTCCTATATCCTTAGCCTGTCTTGTCTTGCGGAGGGAAAACCGCTAATAGGAGTGGAAACCCAGCCCCCAGCATGCGTGGACGCTGCTTCCCGGCGAGTTAGCTGTGTTAAGTCATTTATTTCACCCGTACTGCCTCGGGTCTGCGGTAAGAACTTAGCGATGGGCGGTGTGTCCACTCTGCTCGGGTGGGCTCAGGAGGTGGGGTTTCTTCCCGTGGACCCTGAGAGGGAGGGAAGTAATGGAGACCACGCGTCCCGTGGTGTGGCTTCAGAGAGACCGTGACACCCATCACCCACCGGCTCCGCAGAAGCTCTTCCCGAGTCCCTGCCGTTCCCAGGAGTGGCTGCTCCCCGAGCTTCCCCAGCTCCTCTGCTCACTCCCTAGGCACCCCAGCTTCCCCGGCCTCGACTTTTGGGTCACCCTTCTCGCTGTGCGCTTTCCTAGCTTCGGTACGTTTCTCTGAGCGGCTTGTCTCTGTGGTTTAGTCAGTTTCACGTGGGGCTGCAGGCCCCTGTGGTCCACTTCACGCTCACCCAACGTCAGCTGCAGCCTGGGGCCACATTTCGGGGAGGAGGCTTAGAAATTTTCCAGGACTGTCGCATGTGTGGGGGGGCGAGAAGGTTCCAGAAGGTTCTGGAACCCGGGTAAAGTTACTCCAGCCCCTCCCTGTGGGGCTCTCTGGGGGTGCCTCCCAGCTTCTTCCCCATCACTCGTTTGGACTTGGATGGGCCTCCGTCAGGTTCTCCAGAGAAACAGCCCATTTCTTTAAAGAATTGGCTCGCGCCATCATGGAGGCTTGGCCAGTCCCTCGCCATCACAAAAGACATCCAGTGGGGTAGACCGGCAGGACCCAGGGAAGAGCCGACGCTGGAGTTCAAGGCTAAAGGCCGGCCGCGGGCAGAATTCCTTCTTTCTGGGGGGAGGTCCGTCTCTGTTCTGTCCGGGACTTCAACTGATTGGATGAGGCCCACCCACGTCATGAAGGGGTAATAATAACCTGCTTTATCAAAGTCCACCCACTTAAATGTAAATCTCATCCCCAAACACCCTCATAGGTACATCCAGAGTAACGTTTGGCCAGACGCCTGGGCCAGCAGCACCCAGCCAAGTGGACACATAAAACGAACCGTTGCAGGGAGTTTCTCAGGGGTGCCGTTCTCTGTCGTCGGTCTCCCTCTTCCTTACGGTGTGGGTTTCCAGCCGTCAGAAGCTTTGAGTCGGATGGCATTTGAGGCCCCTTAGGAATGGTGGCCATGCCCTGGGGCAGTCCTGGAGGCTCTGGTCTTGAGTCCGGACACCTATTTCATACTCGGAGGCTTTGTCACATCAGGAAAGCATTTCAGTTGCACGAGCCTCCTCTGTGGACCAGGAATCGTTATGTTCCTCTCGCGGGTTTGTGTAGAGAAGGAAATGAGGGAGTACGTAGGAGAGCGCTTTTAAGCCATATTTTAGATTGCGACCTATAGTATTGCAGTCACCCCCCCCTTCCTTGGAGACGGTCTCCTCTGTTTGCTCACTGCCCGGTCCAGTCACACGAAAGCATCGGCGGACAAGAGGCTGAGTCTCTGGCGAGAAGGCACCCTGGGGAGCGTGCAGGGCTCTGTTTATCAGGTGCGTCTGGCTCAGGAGAAGGCTGGGAAACCTCCCTGCTGGGGCTCCTGCACCTGCTTCCTGCTCCATCCGGGCTGTCGTCACCTCTGGCTACATCTGCCCGTCGGGTGGAGACAGGGTACCCCTTTCTCCTCCCCGCCAGGCCGGCAACCAGGCCGGAGGGGGTGCCGAGGCCCCGCGTCAGGATCGATGTCCTGAGGCTGCTCGGAGCAGAGCGGGGAAGGCCCGGGGAGCACCCTCGAGGTCTTCAGAGGCGAGAAGGGGCAGCAGAGACAAGGGAGAGGAATTCCACCTTCCTCCGGTTCTGTCAAAGCGCTTCCTGTTTCTAGGCTTGAGTTACTCTCTATCTGGTTCACATCTCAGGGCTCCTAAGGGCCTGAGGAGACGGAGAGTAAACAGACCCAGTCTTGGGTTTTCCAGACCTCGTGGGTGAAATCTGGGTCAACGGGGAACCAGACATCCAGCTGGTCCGGAACGGCAAGGACATCATTCTGTCTTTCTGGTGAGAGAATAAGAGTTCAGTCGGGCAGACCTGTCCTGTCAGGATGGAGTCAGTAAACTCGTCAGATCAGAGCCGGTGAGAACGGAGCTGCCAGCATCTGGTTTTCTCATCAAAGAGAATAGACGTGCCATCCCAGGGCCATCTGCTTCGTGGCCTGCCCTGCGTTAGGGTGCCCCGCAGGGGAGCGGACTGGGGGCTTTTATGGCTCCAAAGCTGGAGGAGGATTTTACAAGAGATTCTTGGGACCTCTCCATCTGCCTCTTTTTCTCCTTTTCTTCCCCTGCTTCCCTCCCTCCTTTCATTCCTATTTTCTCTCCGTAAAAATAGTAACTATCCTTGCTTTGGACGATTTTCCTCACTACCCTACATCCTCCAGAGATTTCTCTCAGGACTCATAAACAGTGGTGGTAGCCCACATTCCTAGACCCGAAGTGGGTTTTCTCTTGCTCTACCTTGTCAAAGAGAAATCTTGACATGAACTAAATCATCTCAATTTTGGATCCCACAAGAGCGGTAGACTCAATCCCAGCATCACAGGAGCACTGGGTGTTGGTGTTGTCATTAAAACTCCCTCAATTCCTTCACTGGACACAGACTCATTTCTGGCCCCCAAGGACATCTGGGCTGAAACTACAACTTGTGCTTAATGCATGAGATGAAATTCCTAATCAAGTCCTGGGAGAAAAAGCAAAGGTTTTTACGGAAGAAATCACATGGAAAGAAAAAAGATGGAAGCATCTATTTAAAAAAACAAACAAACCAGAAAAAACTTTCTTTAAAAACTATTTTTGAAAAACCTTGTTTCATTTTTGGATATTGAGGAAGTTGATCTGTGACATGAGAAAGGAGGAATAAGAGAAATGAGAATGGAGAAAACAGGGGAAATGAGTAGAAATAAGCTAATTTTTGCATTGTGGTAACTGAGAAAGAGTTTGCAAAATAAAAGTCATCCACCACAGGATTACCCCATGACATTATTTTGTTTTGTTTTGTTTTTTGCGGTACGCAGGCCTCTCACTGCTGTCACCTCTCTCCTGTTGCGGAGCACAGGCTCCGGACGCGCAGGCTCAGCGGCCATGGCTCACGGGCCCAGCCGCTCCGCGGCATGTGGGATCTTCCCGGACCGGGGCACGAACCCGCATCCCCTGCATCAGCAGGCGGACTCTCAACCACTGCGCCACCAGGGAGGCCCCCCATGACGTTATTGTGACCTTGTCTGGCCACAGTTTCTTCCTCTGTGAAGTGAGGAAGTTGGCTTAGATGATGTCTGAAGGTTCTAGTGATTGTGAGTCAATGCCATTCATTGAGAGAAGAAAATAGCAAGTCTGTACATCAGAATCGAGGAGGTTAACGATCATTGGTACAGATTTATGATTTTAAGATTGAGAAACCATTGAGAAGTAACCACAAAAAAATCAAAATGGGTAAGAGTTCAACTTGTGGGCTAGTGACAAAATTATTACACAAAATCCACAGCTTTCCCTATGCAAACAGTAGTCCATTATTAAATATAACGAAAGAAGAATTGGCTCAGATAGAAAAGCCATAAAATATCTAGGAATCAAGTTACAAAAAACATTCTGCATCTATACAAAGAAACTTATTGAAGGACACAGAAAGGCTGTATTAAGAGAAGACAAAAATGTGTAAAGGAAAAATCTTGTTCTTAGAAAGAATCGATCACCCACGTCATTTTTTTTTCTTTAATAAGACCAGTAATTTCAATGCAGCCTCAGTCAACAAAGCAATAACATTATGTTTAACTTGATGGAGTAATTTAAAAGTTATTTTGTAAGAGAGAATCATTGAGAGTAGCCATGTGTTCTGAAAAAGACTGATGAGGGAGATTTAGTTAACTTGAACTCTAGGAGCTGTGTTAGTTTAGATCACATAGTGCTGCCACAGGAGGGGACAAAGAGAAGAGTGGATGGGAATAGGATTGTCTCTGACCAGGACTAAGTAGGCACTTGATACCAGACGGGCTGGGATTTAGGTGCTCTGATGAACGTGCAAAATGTCCCATCCGGCCTCCCCAGGATGGCCTGCTGTACTCAGAACATCGGGCTGGCCCTGATCGTCTTCAGCTCCTTCCAATCACGTATGATTTTGTTTCTCTTCTTTGCAAGACTCAGTTTCCTAAGAGGATGAGACGTGAACTCAGACATGTGCCTTCTATATGAGACAGCATAGGAGTGAGAGCATGTCTGTAGGCTCAGGAAATTCATATTTCTGGATGGAGCAAGAAACAGTTTTCATGTCACTGCTGGGGATTCAAGTCTGTCACAGCTTTTCAGAATAGCCTCCATTCCAGGACTGAAAGAATTAAGTGCAGAACTGACCAGGGCTACAGACAGAATTAGGTAAACACACTAACAAAGCAAATATCTTTAAGGAAAACCAAACACGACCAAGTAAAAAGTAATCATTCAGAGTAGCCATAAATTTTGGCTATTAGATAAGCAAGCACAAAGCAAGAAGCAAGCCAGAAACAATTTTTGCAACACATACGATAAAGGATTAAGGACTTTAAATAGGCACCGGATTTTTAGAAGTCAGCAAGAAAAGGTGAATAGAAAAATTAGAAAAATGGATAGTGCAAGAGACAAAAATGACCAATGAACATTAAAAAGATGTTCAACCTCAGAAACAATTTTAAAAGGATGTATTAAAACAAACAGGAAATATTATTATTCACTCATACAATTTAGAAAAATTGAAGCAATTGATAATAACCAATACTAATGAGAATATCGACCATCAAATATATTTTTATGCATTGTAAGTAAGGGGATAAAGTGGTTCAACAGTTTCTAGAGTGGGCAATTGGGCAAAACCCATTAAAACTTGACATGTGCACATAAGCTGAGATTCCACTTGTAGGAATTTATACAAAAGTAAGCACTACATAAATTTCTAAAGATATATGTATAGTCATACAAATATATGAGGCAAATTCATTTGAACGGATATTAAAGAATTCGCAAGATCATATTTAAGTGGAAAAAACACACAGTGGCACTGGTGGTGAAGTATGATTCTATATTTTAAATTAAAAATAAATATTTACACAATTTTATTTGCCAAGGAAAAGAACTGAAATACTCTGAACTGTAAGTAGAGTTTATAACAGAAGGGGCTATAGGGTTTTTTTAAATCTTCCATCATTTACACTTCTTTATTACTTGAAATTTTCTGATGTGTATTTTTTTAATATCAGAAAAATTATAATAGATTTAAACGAAGGTAAATGTTAACATTCAAATCCTAGGGACAATTTGGTGTATTTTCCCACTAATTTTTAGCCAATATGAACTCTTTCTGCCTTTAACGTGGATTCCCTAGGAAGGTTATAACTAAGCCACCGCCATTCTGTTTTTTTTTTTTTTGCGGTACGCGGGCCTCTCACTGCTGTGGCCTCTCCCGCTGCGGAGCGCAGGCTCCGGACGCGCAGGCTCAGCGGCCATGGCTCACGGGCCCAGCCGCTCCGCGGCATGTGGGATCTTCCCGGACCGGGGCACGAACCCGTGTCCCCTGCATCGGCAGGCGGACTCTCAACCACTGCGCCACCAGGGAAGCCCCCTACCGCTATTCTGGATCTTCCTTTCAAGGAGCCCTGGAAGATCCGATCAACCCGCCACAAGGTCTTTTCTAATGAACTTCCTTCCCCGTGAGCGACCGTCCTCATTCTCCGTTGGCAGCAGCGTGACTCCCGGCCCTGCCGCTCGCCTTGGAGGCTCCGGCCCCTGCCTCACCTGGACACCGTCTCCGTAGATGTGGTCACAGGAGCGCCTCAGCCCCGGATTTGAGAGGAACACAAGGCGAGCGACAGCTGGGACTCAGGGAGCAAGAAAACGCAGTGCAGTGGCGGCTCCTGCCGAGGGGAGCGCGGGGCCCCGGGGGTTGAGGAGTGCGTCTCTGCACGAATCCCGGGATGCCACGAGTTCCTCGGGCTTCTGGCTTCGACCTCCTGATTCTTCCCGGCCTTCCGGGACCTCAGCTCCAGAACAGTGAGGCTTCTCCACGCCCTCCTTGCCGCCTTCTTGGTCATCTTCCAGGTACTGCCCGGTAAATACCAACCACGACGATGCCTTGTCTTATCATTATTTTGTTTTTTCCTTCCCTAAGTCAACCATCGTCAGAAAGTAAAGCATTAGGGAGCTACTCGTAGGTCACCTCCACGCCCAAAATCAGCTATTGGAAAATTAGAGAATAAACCGGTGGTTGTGTCTCATGACGTTAGAAGTCTTGTTTGATGGTAAACTTCTGCCCACTCCCCTTTCCTCCCAGTGACCTGGGGGATTTGAGAACCAAATCAGTTGAATCACTTGGTTGGTACAACCCAGTGTGGAGCCAAAGTCCCTTTATTCCGGCCTAGACTGGAGATCTCTTGCCACGCATGCCACGGTGGCGACCTTGAGTCTCGCTGGGCGAGGGTTCTGTCTGACGAGCCTGTGAGAGCTGGCGGGGTTTTGTATGGCGAGGAGGTGGGGTGATCAGTGAGGCACAGTGGGCGTGGTCACTGACCCCGCGGTTAAGGCCCAGTCGTTCCCATCTTACGGAACAAGAGCGTGAAGAGACGTGGGGGGGACACTTGCGGTTGGTGTTTAGCTGGGGAAGATGGGGATTCCATCTAGATGCTGAGATCTCCAGCTTTCCTCGTGGGATTTCCAGCTTCCTACAAACATCTTTTCACTTTCCAGACAGCAGTAGGGCGCTCCATTTTGAAAGACCCTGGTCTCTGTGGGGTGGGATCTGCCTGAAGCAAGGGACACCGAGCTGTGAGCCCTTCAGGGGACCCTGCCGAGCACTCACCGTTTGCTGCAAAATAAGGAGAAGCTGATGGAGAAACCCGAGCCAAGGGGTCCCGGCAAGAGAGCCGGAGCGAGGCTCCTTGGGTCCAAATAAGAGCGAACGATTCTCAAGGCGGCACAATCGACTATTTTATCATTAGGGTCGACTGAAGGGACCGCGCTTTCCCATGGAAGGGTAGGCAGGGGGAGGGAGACAATTATAAGAATTAAATTTACATTATGCTTTAAATTTTGCCAAGCATTCTCACATAACATATGTAATCCTTCAACCATTTCGGTTTACCAATCCCGTTTCACCGATGTAGAAAACAAATCTTGGCATGGTTAATAAATAACTCACCCAAGAGGACAACAAAGGAAGAAACATAATCTGAGAGTTTTCTTTTGGCTGTCGGACGGGAGTCTGTTGGACAGGAGAGGGGAGTTATGGTTTCCTTAACAATCTCAGGGAGGCTGGATATGAGAGAATCACTACGGTGGCGTAAGGGGAGGCGGGGAGGGGTCGGGTCTTGGTCCTGGGACACTCCCACCCCCGGCTGTACTGAGTAGAGTGCAGGGTGGGAAGGGGCACGTGCTAAGGGGTGTTGTGGCATTGGGGACATGCAGGCTGGAAGCACGTGGATACAGAGACTACCCAGAAGCATCAGTCCGCGTGGAGATGCGCGAAGAAGCCTGCTGGAAGCCGGGATTTGCAATGGCAGGTCAGAAGGCTTCTGCCCAAGGCTGGAGTCCTCAGGGAGGGGTGATAACTTTGTGTCTTGCTTGTTCACCTTTCTTGTCTAGGGCATGGCGTCTGCTGTACTTTGCTGAGTAGGTCGCCTCTCCACTATAGGTGTCACTGTCCCTCCCTCTGGTGAGGGAACAAGCCTTGACACAACGGGCTTTCTGCAGTTTACAAAGCACATCTAGGAAAGGAGGGGGGGAGCAGGAAGTAGTGCCAAGTGCCCAGGAATTTGGAGGACAAAAGGAAGAACGACAAGATACACTAACGTTCTTCCAAAACCTAAACAATCACATGGGAAAGAAAAGCGTGTGCTCGGCATTGTGGTGATGTAACAAGGAAGACCAACACTATAGTTGGGTCCCAATCAATGAATAATTAAAGAAAATTCAGAGCAGGTTTACAGCTGAACGATGGGCTAGGATCAGTGTACGTCAGCGTCTGTAAAGATATCCAGATGCAGTTCCTAATGTAGTTTCTCCACTTGTTCTTACTCGGCACTGATTTCCTGTATGTTCTGCCTACAGGGATCGTCGTAGGACTTTGAATATTCCTGGTGTCTGCAACGTAAGTCCACAGTGTGCCCTGTCAGAATAGTTTATCTGTCCATGAGTGGAATGGTCTTTTAATTTTTCCATTACAAGTAATGCATACTGGCCTTTTGCAAAACATCAAGAATCTAAAAGTTATGTAGAAAAAAAACCATTATAATCCATTTCATGCTTCCTTTAGAATATAAATTAGTTTTTCTCCAAATGGATAATCAATCAACTCTGCATGATTTATTAAAGAAATAGTCCACTTCCCCGCCTCCCCACTCGTGTAAAGGTGCTTTTATCAATAACTAGCTGTCAGCGTCTGCGTGGTCTGTTGGTGGCTTCTCTGTTTTGTCTCAGGGATTTTTTTTGTTCTTCGGTCAATGCCACATACTTCAAGCCGCAGCATCATCATAAATTATAACTGGTAGTGAAAGTCACCATGTTGTTCTTTATGAAAATAACCTTGTTTATTCCTGCACGTTTTCCCTTTACAGTGAATTTTAAAATCAGCTGGTTAATGTAAAAATCTTTTTTTTTTACATCCTAATTTCTAAATTATCACTGGTCTATGGAAAGTCATGAGCCAATTTATCATTCTTTTAAGATGCTATAATGACTTTCACTTGATTCTAATAGCCAGTCCTTATGGAAAGAGACCAGTAGAACATCCTGCAGTGATCCAACCAGGGGACCAGCCTCTGATGCTGGGACTGATCAAAGAGCTTCCATTTCCTGAGCACCGTAAAGCCCGGGGTCCTTGGTTCTCAACATTCCGGGGGTCAGGAGAGGCACCAGGACACTCCTTACTAGCCCCAAAAGAGCAGTTGGGTGGCACCATATGTTCCACAGAGGCCCAGGGAGGCTGAGAGAAGGCAGGTAGCTGCTGGCTCCCCAGGGGCGCCCGTGGGTCGGGTTGGAGGTCCCGGGTGGGCCAAGGCTGCTGAGGTTTCCCTCCCCACCCGGGGACACCGTCTCCAGCC
This sequence comes from Leucopleurus acutus, assembly GCF_964270905.1. Taxonomy (NCBI): domain Eukaryota; kingdom Metazoa; phylum Chordata; class Mammalia; order Artiodactyla; family Delphinidae; genus Leucopleurus; species Leucopleurus acutus. The sequence goes on from NC_139163.1 coordinate 6,174,145, forward strand.
CCCGCGGCCTGTTGCCTTTGACTCGGGGCCTCGGGGGCTTCATTAGCTCCAGGGGTCCTTTGGGCTCTTGACTCTCCCAGAGGAGGAAGCCTTCCCGTCCTATTCTTCCAGCACCCACATCTGGGGACAGCTGAGGAAGGGTGAGCCACAGCTGTCTTCCAGGCCTAGCCTCCCTGCCCCAAGCTTCGAGGGAGAGGATCCCCTTCCTCCTTCCCTGGTCACTGCTGCTGCAGCCTGCATCCTCTCCGGACCCTCACCACGGAGGAGATGTGGCCTGTGAGCATGACATAAGCCGGCGGCGGTAGGAAACACTCTCTTCTGTGAAGGGGAAGCAGACTGGGCCGTAAGGGAACAGCAGGACTGGCTCAAGTGCCCAAAGTTTGCTTAGGGCATGGGAATCGGCCATGTTATTTAATTTACTGAGAGGAGTGGAATAGGTGGCTTTTTTCCCCTCCCTCTTCCCCTGACCAGAATAAAGTTTATTAAATTATTTTTTTAAAAAAACGAACATCCTGCAGTGGGAAAGAATTCAGGATCTGGAATCAGATTCCTGATTCCAATTTTTATCTTACCACTTACTAACTTTATCACCATGCTGAATACCTCTAGTCTTATTTTTCCTCATGCATGCCTTTAGGGATAATATTAGTACCTGCATAAGGTAAGGCTGGTTTTCTTTTGCTTGTGGGAAGCCTGTCGTAATCACCTTCAACACGTTCCTCTTGGCTGGATGACATAAATGTGGGATGAGTCATCAGTCATCATCTTGGGATAAGAGGGGAAGCACAAAAATCCTTGAGCCGGTCACTCTGAAGACACTTGACTTCCCAGAAAATGGAGATTAGGTCTGATATAAATACACCACCATATGCAAAATAGCTATAGCGAATGGGAACCTGCTGTATAGCGCAGGGAGCTCAGCTCGGCGCTCTGTGGTGACCCGGATGGGTGGGATGGGTGTGGGGAGGGAGGTTCAAGAGGGAGGCGATATATGTGAACATATAACTGATTCACTTCACTGTACAGCAGAGACTAACACAATCGTGTAAAGCAATTATACTCCAGTTAAAACACAAAACAAAACAAAACCCAGAATAAGGGGGATCATTTTTTATGAGGGGCCCAAGATTTTCTGGGTGAGAAAAAAATGGAAATCTCAGCCCAGCTCCTGGGATTCTATGTTAGGGTCGGCGCAGCCAAAGCCCTGTGACAGAGGCAAGAAACAACAGGTTAAGGAAAATTAAGGCGTGGGTAGCTGCATGGCCGTTAGCATCACTCACGCCATCTTGGGCCCGAACAGCTCCTCCTGTCCTTCTGCCGATCCTACCCAGGACCGGACTGTGCAGTGAATCACTTCTCTGTCGTCAAGGGCCTTGTAGTTAATAGATATTGTGAATAATCATTAGGACCAGGTAGCCTCTATGCTGTGGGAGTCCCCAAACAATGGTGAAAACCTTCCCTGACGTATTCCCATGAGACTAGCTACCCTTTCACAAATCTTAACTTGGGAAAGCACATCCTATTTCCAACCACCGACCCGCATATTCCAGGTTAGCTATAAGTTGGTCCATGGCCCCTTGGAGGGCGGAGTGAGCTGTGAAAACTCCAGGATCTCACCCTGTGAGTAAGTAAGGTACCCTCCGCAACAGACTGACCCACTGATTATACCGAGCGGCCTGCCTCGTGTTTTGGTCTCAAGATGCCTTTTCAGTTTGGTGGGCAAATTTCATTCCTTTCATCCTCCAACAGGGGCACTGAAGCCCCTGCCTCAAGACAGGGCCTGACTTGAGAAGAGAACTTGTTTTTTTTTTTTTTTGCAGTACGCGGGCCTCTCACTGTCGTGAGGCTGTATGTGTCAACCCAAGAGAAGTGTTTAAAGTCTCTGATCCCAGCTTCCAAATTACAGCATAAAATTTCGGTTCATGACAAGCTCTTGAAGACTGGCCTTGTCCTGTTAACAAGCAAGTAGGAGGGACGACGTGAGGAAAAGGAGGTGCGTGAGACAGAATACTTTCCTGACCAGTACATTTTGGAGGTTCCTGGTTGGACTGAATTATTCCTTCCCCTGTATAGCGATCTCAAGACTTTCTTCCAAAACCAGGTATTTTTGTTCTTTCTACGGGTTGTGGACACAGTAAAATGCTTAATTTATGTACAAGTGTATGCCTGAAGAGGAAAAGAAATTGTATTCTTCCCACGCCAGGGATGTGCCCTGGTAGGAGCTTCTGTTGTAAGAATGAAGTGAACTGAAGAATTCATGTTTAAAGGATCAGCCCTGAATTGAATTGGAAAGCTGAGACCTCATATCGTTTTCTTTTTTCACTCACTCATTTATTTTGTGAACACCTGTTGAACACCTACTGTGTGCTAGGAACTGTACTGGTAGCTAAGGATATGGATTCAATACTTCTTCTCTTATCCAAGTTGGGTGAATCAAGGATGTCTTCCCAGTGAAGGCCACATATGAGTTGAGTCCTTAAAAAATGAGTAAGAATTAGGCAGAGAAAGTTGAGGGAAAGTGGCCTAAGTGTGTTCCAATGTGAGGAGAACAAAATATGCCAGAAACATGACTGCCATTATGTTAGGGGTTAGTTTGAGAATCGGGATGTGGTAAGAGATGAAACTAGAGGAAGTATGGCCAAAGGACGGAGGACTTGAGACACTAGAGAAATTTTGCTTCATCCCTTTAAGCTACAGGGAAACATTAAAGAATTTTACATGGAGGTGAGGAGGGATTGGAAGCTGGAGACATGGAAACCCAGAGGCCAGTTAGGGTATGATGCAGTGACTGAAGTGTAAATGTTTGAGGTTAAAGGGTGTGAATTAAGACATTTCCCCAGAGACCGGAATTGAAGGTTGGTTATTTAAAAGGTACCTGGGGAGTAGAAGCATGAGGGTTTGGTCATTGAGGGCGGGAAGTGAGAAAGACGATTTCTGTTAAGTCTGGCTCGCTGGGGGATGGAGTTTCCAGGAGTTGAGTCCCTAGCCTAGAGTTTAAAGGAGGGATCAAGAATGGAGATAATGGGGACTTCCCTGGTGGTCCAGTGGTTAAGAATCTGCCTTCCAATCCAGGGGAGTCGGGTTCAATCCCTGGTCGGGGAACTAAGATCCCACACACCACAGGGCAACTTAATAAGCCTGCGCGCCATAACCACTGAGCCCATGCACTCTGGAGCCACAACTAGAGAGAAGCCCACATGCCGCAATAACTAACTAACTACATAAATAAATAAATAAGAAGAAGAATGGAGATAATGATTTCTGAGACATGAGGATTCTTCCGGGTGATAAATGAAACCTCACAGGCCAGGCGTCCAGCAGAGACTGAGAGTAATAGAGCTGAGAAGCAGAAGCTGGAGGTACCGAAGGAGCAGGCAGGTCGAGATGTGACCTGTGGCAGCTTCAACTGCAGCCATTCCGGTAAATGACCCTTCTGTTTCCCATCTGGCATCACGGTGAGCAATTCAAAATTGCCAGAGATCTCTGGGGTAAAAACCATTCTGATTACAGCTCCGACCCTAATTGCCTATTTCAATAATCATGTGTAACTTGAATCTCTATTTCTGTTCCAAGATCCTATCCAGGATACCACATTTAATTACCATCTTTCCATAGTTTCTGGGCTGTGACAATTTCTCAGACAATTTTTTGGATGACTTTGACAGTTTTGAGGAGTACCATTGGGATACTTTGTAGAATACCCCTCAGTTTGTGTTTGATATTTTTCTCACGATTAGACCAGGGTTATAAGTTTATGTTTGTCACGGTCTGCATTCTGTTTTTCTGTCCACATCGAGTTGATGCTTTTTTTTTTTTGATTTACATATAGTCAAATTCAAATTTTGTGGTGTAGAGTTCTCAGGTATTTGCAAATGCAGAGAGCTGTGTACGCACTACCATACTTCTCTACAGGTTACTCTTCACAGACCACCCCTCCTGGGACCCCCTAACCCGGAGCAGCCACTGGTCTGGCTTCTAACTCTACAGATTTGCTCTTCAAGGGGGTCGTGTAAAAGGAATCAAACAATCTGTAGCCTTTCCATCTGGCTTCTTTAGCTCAGCAGAAGGCCTTTAAGATCCCTCTGTGATATTCATGAGTCAATCATTTCTTTATGGCTACATAATATTCTATGGTCTGATGTATCAAAATGAATTCACTCGTTGAAGGACCTCTGTGTTTACCATTTTGGGCAATTATAAATTAAGCTGCTAGACACATGCGCATACAGGTTTTTGACAGGAACATACATTTTTCTTCTCTCAAGTCATATGGTAAGCACACGCTTAACTTTACAAGAGGCAGCCGAACGATTTTCCAAAGGAGCCTTAGCATTTTGCATCCCCAGCGGCAGCGTATAAGAGTTGGATTTGTTTCCAAAAAAAAAAAAGGTTGATAAGAAAAAAGATGACCAAGAAATTGTATCCTGACTGTTTCAGAACAGGAGATACTAAATTATTGCTGAAGATTGAATTTCCCAGCCTAATCAGCAGGCTTCTGCTGTACAGCTCAAGTCTTATCTGTTCTGAAGACAATCCCTTGTGTTCTAAGAAAATGGTTCTAAAGGAATCGCACTATTTGGAAAGGCACCTTTGGAGAGAAGAAAAGAGCCGTTACCTCACTAAATCTTGGTTTTCTGAAAAAACAGTGGGTTGGTCTCTGTTGTCTGAGTTCCAGTTCTACGGGTTGTTGCCTAAGTACCAGCTTAAATCTTTCTGCACCTTCAAGCCCTTCGGATCAACTTATGTCCTGGCTCTTCAGCAATCAATTGGGAGCCATTGCTTGATACCCAAGAGTCATTAAGGGTATGAAAATGAGAACGAAGTGAGAACAAAGCCTCAGTGACTTTTCATACTATAATACACACCCCCACACACACACACCCACACACACACACACTCGCACACACACACACACTCAAAGCTCCTATCCCCAGTCCATACATTTATAGACATATATTAACAGGTTACAGGTGGCTTGGAGAACATCCATTTCAGTAGTTACAGGTGCAGAGACTGAGACCTAGAAAAGGAAAGGCCAGTCTAATGTTAATCAGCTAATGAGTGGTGTGACCAGACTTAGAACTTAAATCTCTCCCATCCGATTCAGGACCTCCCGTGCCCACAGAAACACCCACGCGGGGTCCATGGGAGTGGTGATGCTTTTATTAAGCAGAAATCAGTGGCGGTGAGCGTCTCGTGCTGCTCTGGGGATGCTTGGGTGCTGAAACTAGGCTCTGCAGCAGTGTTTCTTCCGACTTTTGCATCCTGCAGGCAGGATGATGCACCCGTGGGTTGTTTGATGTTTGCAGACACCACCCATTTTTGCACATTCAGGGTTTTTCATCCTTTTTTCATTCCCTGAAAAGGAAGTGGAGGTGAAAAAACAAAACAAAACAAAACAAAGAAATAAAGGCATGTTTAACCAAAGCTACCAAAATTCATCTTATATAGCAAGGAACTCCAAACTGCAGTCCACAGGGACACAACTGGCCCTCTCCTTGTTTTGGTGTGACTTACAAGCTTAGAGTGTTTTTTACTTTTTCTTTAATTGTGGAAAAAATCTCAGAGGGGGCCATAAGACCGTTCTGAGGTCTTATGTGTCTGTGGTCACTTTCACTCTGCAACAGAGATGAGTCCTCATGACAGAGACCTCATAGTCCACCGAGCCTAAGATATGTATTACCTGCCCTTCCCTTTACAGAAAAAACTTATTGACCTCTGTGGTATAATGTCTTTCCTCTTTAGATGAAGAAACTTTAGGTCAGAGAAAGCAAGTAACTAATTGTGCCACAAATTAGGGACATACTTCATTTCACATGTCCTTCATAAAAGTTTCCTCAAGGGCCTTCCTCTTTCCCAAAAGGGCAAAATCTTACAAGCACAGAGCACAAATTAGACAATAAGTGTTGCGGTGAGAATTCTCACTCCTAAATACTGTGCCTCCTATGTCGCTGCAATGAGGGCTGCACGGATATTGTAAATGTTGCCGCCGTGGCATGTAGTGGGCAGAAAGCAGGGCGAGAGGAGAGAGAACCTAAATAACGTCTTAAGTCAAGAGAGCAAACGACAGAGAGTCATGAGGAAACAATGAATAAGAAGAGTTTCCATCCGAGGTTATAGCTTTTAGGGGAACTATGTTGTGATGGGAAAAGTGTACGCAACCAGGAACTGGGAGACCTGGCCTCTGAGTCCTGCTTCACCACAAACAACGAGAGTTTTCTTTCAGGAGCTGCAGATTCTCCTAATTTTTCTTAAGAAGGCAAGGTAAAAATAATTATATAAATGCTATTATATATGTAATTCATATAGATTTATATTCATATTATAAATATGAATGAATGAATGTTATATCCATATATTTAACCTTATTATTCATATTATATAAATATGAATATATCATGTATGTCAATACCGACATCTCCATCTTCATCTGTATCTATATTTATATCCATATGCACACGCACATCCACATCTGTATCTGTCTGTTGTTTAACTTCATTACGCTATTCACCAACTAGGTCTGAGTCTCTCTTTTCTTGGCACAAAGTGGGATTCACCTTTTATGTGATTAAGGGGGTCTAGGACTTGCTTGGTTAATGAATTTTGAACAGAACTGATGTTTCCCTACAGGGCGGGAGCCCTCAATTGCCATCATGAGAGTCCTCAGAGCTCTTTCCTTTGACGCAGAGACCAGCAGCCTTCATGATGGGAGCTGCTCCGTCAGGAGGGTCGGAGCGGCTACGGTGAGTAGAGCACCCCGTGGCCGTCACGGGTTGGTATCATTTGAGCGAGAATTAAACTTCTGCTCTTTCAAGATGCTAAGATTTGGAGGCTGCTGTCACCACAGCATAGCCTGGCACGTGCTGACATATGCGTAGGTTTGCCAGGTAAGACGCAGGACACTCAGTTTAATTTGAGTTTCAGATGAACAACAATTAATCTTTTAGTCTAAGTATGACCCACGTGCTGCATGGATCATACTCAAGCTAAAAACAGTTGTTGTTTATATATAATCCAGTAAGTAAATCTGTTTTCTGGGATTGTTGAATATTTAATAAAAACATGGGCTTTGGAATCAAACCCACTTGGGCTTGAGTTAGTCTTCCTTACATACAACCTGCACGACTTTGAACAAGTTACTTCATTTCTTAATCTCATCGGTAGAATGGGGCTAAAAATACCTACCCCATAAATATTGTTATGAGGAATACATTTGGGACAACACATGAAAAGTTTTGTGTTGATAAAGAGGAAGTGGTCAATAGTATGTGCTATTAGTTATTCACGTGGAAATGATTTGTAAGCTGTAAAGTCCCCTGAGACTGTTGTCTATCACCATGACTACTTATAGGTTCGCTACCAACTAGTTAAGGGCAATCACGGGAGAATATTTTGCATTTCTCTAAGCTTCTCTTCCCTTATCTGTAAAGTGGAGCATGTTGTCTATGCTATGCTTCTTTCAGGTATGATATTGTCCAGTGGCTACGTAGATCAGCGCACCCCTGGATGACGAATCAACTTGACCTTCCCTACTCCAGGCTCCGAGGTCATCCACCGTATATCATCCCACCAGTTGGATCCACAGCTTACCTGATGTTGTCTGGATAAGACATACAAGTAAGAGAAAGAGAAGGTATAGTAGCCTCATGATGGGAAAGGAATTTTCAGGATTCCAGGTGGAACTGGCAGCGTCAATGGGGGCAGGTGATCTGGGAAAGAATTTGAAAAATTCAACTAGAGAGAAAAGGCTTATATTCGTACTAAAGACGTTCGGTTAGGGCCTGAGCGTAACTTGAGGACGTTCAGTGTTTCGGCATTGATTCTCACTTCTGCTTATGGCTCTGAAGTTTGGTGGGGTTTTTTGAGAAAAATCAATAAAAACTGAACTCTTTTAGCAAATCATTCATTCATTCACCTTTACTGCATGTCTCTGCTCCTGTCTGCTCCTTTCAGAATAAACACCACCCCCTCACACGTTTTAGAATTTAAAAAGGAAAGGAATTTTGGAAGTTGAAATGATCTCTCCATTTTTACTCTCAAAAATGTTTTGCTACCATTTTAAGGGGAGAATTGATCCATCGTAAGCAAGCTTACCATGCCAAGGTCTTGTACAGACCACCACCAGGTGAGGCTTTAAGGGCTGGAGGCATTACGTCAATGTGTTCTTGAGTTAAAACACAGAAGTATACAAGGTAAACCATTGAAATTTCTCTCCATCTCTTCCTTCTTGTCATCTCAGTTTTGCTTTGTAGTGTTTATAGCTCTCTTTTTCACTGTATGTAAATTTCTAAAGTAACAAGTCCTGTTTTATTATCTCACATTCTCAGCACCTTGAACAGTGCCTGACATAGAACAGGTAGTCAAATATTTGTTTATATGAGTAGGTCCTAGTATGGAAGATTCAATTTATGGGTGAATGAATAAATGGATGGAGGGAAGAAATAAGGGAGGGAGAAAAGAAAGAAAGGCTCAGACATAATCTTTGGGTTTTGAGGGTCTGGTGAGAGCCCATTAACTTACTTTATCCAAAAGTGTTTCTGAGCACAGACACCCACCCACTCACCCATTCCCGATATAATATGTCAAAGTATGTCATAAAATGTCATAGTATCTGGTCTTCACTCCTCTCCCTCTCTTCTATCTTAAATGAACTGAATATGTTCTGACATTTTCTCTCTGTCCAGAAGCAACTTAGCAATAAAAGGTTTTCGCTTGTTATCTTTTGATCAGCATTTGAATCTTTCACTAAGTGGAGATCTATTTTAATTTAGTGATGTTGACTGAAAAATAGAATAAGTGTTTGTAGTAATCTGCTTTCGTCAGTCATACTTAATTCTACAGACTAGCTGTGAGGGTCTTACTTCCTTGGCCCCAGCACCAGTACTACTTTTATAATAATTAATAATAAATAATAGAAAAGAAAGTATAGACTAAAAGCTTGTGTCCACATTTCCATCTCCTATACTTTTATACCGAAAGCTATCCTTTTTATTGACTCCCTAAATATGCATGTATTCCCACCCCTTCTTCAACCACGGATGTTTCTCTCCTGAAAACCTACCTTGCAATTGGCTTCTTCACCCTCCTCAGGCTGTCTGCTGCCTGCCCGTTCAGGCAGGGACACCTGCGAGCACCTGTCCGTTGCCACATAATTAGGGGTCAGATCAACAGTGGGCAGAGGAAGGGCTGAGTGAGGTCATAAAGGATGTATTATGATCCCCTGTTGACTGGAGTCATCTTGGTGGAGTGGTGGAGTGTTCTGAAACCCCCTGAGAGGGTCTGAGAGGAAGTGGGGTCTGCAGACACGCCTCCCAAAGGGTTTTGCTGAAAAACTAAGTACAAGCAAGATCGAGCTGCTGAATGCTGTAGTGTCAAGGAAGAGGTGTTTGGTTGGCTTTTTTTTTTTTTTCTTTTTTGCGGTACGCGGGCCTCTCACCGCTGCGGCCTCTCTCGCTGGGGAGCACAGGCTCCGGACGCGCAGGCTCAGCGGCCATGGCTCACGGGCTCAGCCGCTCCGCGGCATGTGGGATCTTCCCGGACCGGGGCACGAACCTGCGTCCCCTGCATCGGCAGGCGAACTCTCAACCACTGCGCCACCAGGGAAGCCCGCTGTTTGGTTGCTTTTAGTTTTTATAGATTCAGTAGAAGGGGACAAGGGGTAGAGCTGGTTTGGGTCTTGCCCACGAGTAAGCAAGGGAAACGAGATGCAGGACCCAGGTGGAAAGGTTTGCCTTGGACCAGAGCGTGAGCCCATTAATTCATGATTCACATGGAAAAGCCACCCTCTTCTTGCTACTGAAATCAGAAGAGTGTTCCTCCCTTGCAAGAGTCATAATAAGACACTTAGAAATGTTATGGCAATAAAACACTGACAGACATTTTAGGATAACACTTAAAAGTTAAGAAAAAATTAAAAATTGAAATTCCACTAAAGAATATGATAAAAGTCTAATAAACAGTACAACCAAATCACACTTAAAACCAGATAAAGGTTGTATGATAATAAATTAAGCTAAAGAATAAAGGTTAAGAATAAAAGGGATGTCAGATACAGGAGGCATGAGACTGAGTTACAACTACAGCCATGGGATTAAAAGGAGGAAAATGAACAAGAACTCAGAACTGGGAACAAAAATGAAACGTTCAAATTAGAAGAAGTAGAATAAGGACTTGGAAAGTCAAGGAAAAGCTTGAATGTTGGGAAACAGATAAAATAAAGTTTTGGTTGAATTCCTGGGCAAAGGAAAACTGTCGAACGGTTTTAAGAACATTAATGTTTGAAAATATGATTTATAGGATCTCTTTCAAGCTATCACATAAATTTTGTGTGTGTGGCTAAGGAAGAGATTAAGAAAACTTAATGTAACCCTACAGACAATGAAGACTTGGGTGATAGGAATAAAATTCCAATGGAATGATTTTACTCCTTCCTGCATTTTGGGGCAGGAATCTTTGTGGAACCCGTGAAACCACAGAGCACAGACGGCACGCTCTGCCCCTCAGCCTGAGATTTGATCTCCACCCAATAAATCCCAAAGTGCAGTCTTGAAAGGAGAGCCTTTCACATGACACTGAGCCCAGGGACCCTCTGAGGGAGGGGAAGTTGGCAGGTACACCCTGGGCTTTTGTGTTAAGAAATAAATATAAAAATGTGTACAATATTCAACAATACTGGCTATTGCCCATTAAAAGTCTGGCCTCACTGAACCAATCTGGGATCTTTGGTGCTATACCCTTTATGCTCTCAGCATGTAATTTTTAAGTAGTAACACAAGGCTGACGAGTTTAAGAAATAAATATCGTAACCAAAACAACACCAAAAAGCCATGAGGAAACATCAGAGTGATTTAGCACTGAGAACCAAAACATTTATTCTGGGGCTTCCCTGGTGGCGCAGTGGTTGAGAGTCCGCCTGCCGATGCAGGGGATACGGGTTCGTGCCCCAGTCCGGGAAGATCCCACATGCCGCGGAGCGGCTGGGCCCGTGAGCCGTGGCCGCTGAGCCTGCGCGTCCGGAGCCTGTGCTCCGCAACGGGAGAGGCCACAGCAGTGAGAGGCTGCATACCGCAAAAAAAAAAAAAAAAAAAAAAAAAAAAAACACATTTATTCTAGGAAGCTCCTCTCCAATTGGCAAAAGTAAGATAATTTATAAAATGCTGCTTAAGCATAAACATTGAAGGCAACTATGCAGGCACTAAAACAGCACTTAGTTTCCATTTTCGTTACCTTGTGTAACTCTGCCTCACTATTTTGTCTCCTTGGGAGAGAACTGCTGAGACCCATGGGCAATGCTGTCCCGTAGGACTTTCTGTGATGATGGACATGTTCCACATCTGTGATGACCAATATGGCAGCCACTGGCCACATGTGGTTATCAAGCACTCAAAATGTGGTGGGTGTGACTGAGGATCTGAATTTTAAATTCGATTTACTTTTAATTAATTAAAATGAAAAGTTAAATAACCACCCATGGCTAGTGTCTACTGTATATAAGACAGCACAGGCTTAGGCATCAGAGCAATATAGTACTCAGCTCAAGGTTAGACCTTTCCTGGTCCACAGCCATCTCTTTTCCATTCTTGCTGCCTATCTGAGTGCCTGGCCCATTGTAGACACTTAGTATCTGAAATGAAGGTGTTTCTATTTGTCATTGTTAACACTATTGGTTTCTTTTTCCTCATGGTTTGTGAATTCCTCTCTGCTTGGGAGATACCAATTTACTAGAATGTCAGAGCTGGAAGATACATTACAGCCCTTCCAGTTCAGGAAGTCTAGTCTAGTTTGGCCATGATGACTGAATGTTTCGGGAGTGCTGTGTTGAGAAAGATTCTGAGGCTGCATGGAGCCGTCTCGCCGAGAGCGAATGCGCGTCCGGAGCCTGTGCTCCGCAACAGGAGAGGCCACAACGGTGAGAGCCCTGCGTACCGCAAAAAAAAAAACCCAAAAACCATGAACCGAAGGTAGCACTTTCAGGGACATGTCCTGGAGGACCTTCCCGCTGAGAAGGCAAAGCACGGAGTGCTCCAAACGGCAGTTCTCCAAGTCCAGGCTGAGCCTTACTACCCTCTGGGATTCTCTGGTTACCCAGAGACTCTACCCTTTAAATATAAAGATTTATTTATTAATTAATTTATTATTATTTTTTTAACGGAAATCTTTTTTCTTTTTTTTTGATGTGGACCATTTTCAAAGTCTTTATTGAACTTGTTACAACGTTGTTCCCGTTTTATGTTTTGGCTTTTTGCCCCCGAGTCATGTGGGATCTTAGCTCCCTGACCAGGGATTGAACCCGTACCCCCAGCATTGGAAGGCAAAGTCTTTACCACTGGACTGCCAGGGAAGTTCCAATTATAAAGATTTATAAAGCAACATTCTGCACTTCTGTCCTTGGACGAAATCAAATTTTTTGCCTTTATTGAAAAAGAAGAGTCGCCTAACAGAGGCTTCCTCTGTTTCCTCCACATGAAAAACAGTGAGGAGATGGACTTAGGAGCTGGTGACTCACACATAATGGCTCAGAAGCAGCTGGGAATTGTGCAGGAAGGTTCTCAGACTCCTTTAACACCAAAGGACACAGTGCTGGGTTCTCGTGAGCAATCCATACAGTTTATTTAGTCTGATCGTGTGGAGACAGGGATGAGGGACAGAGAGAGGGAGAGACAGAAGAGAGTGACTATCCTGTCCTTTCCACCTGCTCATCCCTCCGGCTTCCGGGGCCCAGCTTACCTGACACAGGCAACAGGAACACGAAGGAGGTAATGGAGCCTCATGCTGGCATCTGGGGAGCTTTACAGCAGCTGACACTGGAGAGGAGGCTGGGCTTTGCCCTTTTTCAAGGTTCCAGGTTACCCGGAGAATTCAGTATTGCTACAGATTTGGTAATTACAGAGCCTTTGCCCTGTGTCTCATGGGAAGGGCCTTTAGAACACAAAGCAGAGTCAGTCACCCTTATGCTAATCAGTCCATGGGAAACCCCAGGAAAACCTTTTCTGCTGCCCTTGGGACCAGAAACTTCTTCCTGCACTGAGTTCAGCTGAAGGGTGGGGGGTGGGCTGAGGGGCAGGGCCTGTCTCCCCTGGGGAACAGACTTCTTGCCGCTCATTTGCTTGCCCCTGGGATCTTTGAATCTGCCCACTTTGTTTTTTCCTGAGAGTCTGGGATTGTTTCAGGCCAAACCAGGAACTAGTCCATCCCAAGGCAATTTCAGTCCGTGGGCATGAAACAGGGCTTGCTGAAACCCAGCGTCCCTAGAGATAGCCACATTTTTCCAGGCCCAAGGAGAGCTTTGGGACACTGAGGGAAGAGAGACCCCCACCTAGGCAACATTCATGTGAAAGTCTCCCAAAATGTGTCATCATCTCAGTGGGACAGGTGGTGGCGCAGATGCGCGCTCCGTTTCCGTTCAACAGGGAAAGATTGGAAGGATGATGCTGTCACTGGACGCATCTCCTCGGTCTAATATCATGAAGCAGGGACAGCCGTGGAGATCCCTCAACTGGGTTACTCAGGGCGACATCTGTCACTAAGTGACTTTAGTATTTGAGAGCCTGTGGCCTGTCTGCTTTTCAGAAATGCCAAAGCTCGTGATCAAACTTGCCACTTGGATCTTGTGGTGAAGCTCGGAGTGGAACTGCAAGTCCTTTATGCCCCCTGGGGGACCCAGTCCTGAAGGAGCCCCTGGAGCTTCAGGCCTGCTCGAGGTCTCCCGCTGTGGCTCAGAGCCTCTGAGGCTCAGCAAAGCCAATGGAGGCCGCCGGGAGTGGACAGAGCCCCGTGCCTGGCCCCCGGGGGGTAGGGTTTTTCTGAGGGAAAATAGGTTGTATTAATCGTGAGTCCTTCCGCTTTAGCTCTAAATGATGTTTGAGAGAGATGGACATCTACTTATGCATAATTATCTATAAATAATATAGGTATCTATTTATAGATTTTGCAAGCAAAATCTCTACTACAGGGTCAATTGGATAAGTGCTATAATACAGCACTGGAAAAAGAAGTAAAACGGAATCGTGGTCTACTTTCTTCTTTTAAAATGCTGTGTTTTAAAGATCTATGGTTTGCAGCCCAGCAGAGATTTTTTTTTTTTAAAGGAAGCTGATGATGTTGTCTTATGTGCAAAACCGGGCATGGCTTTGCACAGCAGGAAGTCTCTGAAGGGGAGTGAAAAAGACGGCTGGACAGGGTGCCGTAGGGAGTTTCAGAGGAGTTCCCCTCCAAGCTTCTGGTGTAGTCACTATTGGGACACAGGGACACAGCCCTTGTCAGGAATTTTGATGACTGCAGCTGCTTCTTTTCCTTGGCAAGGTCTAAGGATGACTCCTTTGCAGCTATGTTTATCCTGGAGATAAAGCCAAGGGGCATTTTTGTCCATCAAGGCAGGATCCTGTTGCTTCAGCAAGGAGGTCACACACTAGTGAAAATACGCGGTGTCTCACCAGAAACCAGGGCTGTAGTTATAGGATTGGGGGAAGGGTTGATTTTAGGTAAAATCTAAATGAATTGTTAGTTTTCACAGGCTCAAAGCAAAACAAGGCTGTGTGAAAAATGGTTACCATCATGCCTGGGCTGAGAGGTAACTCATGGTCCCATTCTTTAAAGGGAAGATAAAGGCTATGTCCTCAACCCTTTTCACCTGTGACTAGGAAATTGATGCAGTGTCTCTCTGGCAAAGTGGCTCAGTTCTCCAAGCAAGAAGGGGTGTCCCGGGCTTCCCTGGTGGCGCAGTGGTTGGGAGTCCACCTGCCGATGCAGGGGACGCAGGTTTGTGCCCCGGTCCGGGAAGATCCCACATGCCACGGAGCAGTTAAGCCACAATTAATACATCTTCTTCTCACCTAGTAAACATGTTTTTTGTTTCTTTTTGTGTTTGATTTATTTCGCTTAGCATAATGTCCTCCAGGTTCGTCTGCGTTGTCACAAATGGCAGGATTTTCTTCTTTTTATGGCTGAATAATATTCCATTATATTATATTAGAATATAATATACTCCACATTTATTGGAATATATTATATTGGAATATAATATATTCCACATTTATTGGAATATATTATTATTACCTCCAATATATGTATTCACATTTTCCTTATCCATTCATCTATTAATGGGCATTTAGGTTGTTTCCATATCTTGGCTATTGTGAATAATGCTGCAATGAAGATGAGGGTACAGATATCTCTTTGAGATTCTGATTTTATTTCCTTTGGGTGTATACTCAGAAGTGGGATTTTGCTGGATCATATGGTAGCTCAATTTTTAGTTTTTTTAGGAAACCTCCATACTGTTTTCCATAATGGCTGGATCAATTTACATTCCTATCAAAAGTATACAAGGGTTCCCTTTTCTCCACATTCTTGCCAATATCTTTCATCTTTTTTTTTTTTTTTGCTAGTAGCCAACCTTACAGATGTGAGGTGATATTGTGGTTTTGACTCGCATTTCCCTGATGATTAATGACATTGAGCATCTTTTTCTAAACCTGTTGGCTATGAGCAGAAAAGAAACAATCGACAAAATGAAACAATTAACAAAATGAAAAGGCAACCTACAGAATGGGAGAAAATACTTGCAAATCATATGTCTAACAAGGTGTTAATACACAAAATGTATAAGAAACTCATATGACTCAATAACAAAACAACAACCTGATTAAAAAATGGGCAAAGGAAATGAATAGACATTTTTCTAAAAAAGACCTACAAATGGAATTGGAATTTGGATAGAGATTGCATTGTATCTGTAGTTGCTTTTGGTAGTACACCTTAAATTAAAAAAAAATAATAAGAGCTTTACCTTGTAGGAGGTAATGAATGTGGATGTAGATCACTGCCACCTGTGGCAACTCCTTGTTTACATAATGCTGAGATGCAGAACTGTTCTCATTTTCCTACTTGCCTGGAGGGTGGGCATACACCTGAGGCATCTTGTAATTCCCTTTTTCCCCCCTTAATGAACCTAGTGAGAGCTCTAACAATTGTGTTGATCCTCTCAAAGTATCAGCTTTGAAAAAAACTTTTTCTACTGTTGTTCAACTCTTATATATCTGATACTTTGTCTGCTTTTTCTTTTCATGACAAGCAGAAAAGTGCTGAAATACCCAATTGTAATTGTTAATTTGTCTGTTTCTCCTCTTATTTCTACAAGTTTTTCTGTAAGAACTTTAAAATTCTGTTGCTAGGTACATTCTGATTCAGTATTAATATGTGTTCCTTTTTTTAAGATTTTTTTGATATGGACCATTTTTAAAGTCTTTATTGAATTTGTTACAATATTGCTTCTGTTTTATGTTTTGGTTTCTTGGCCCCGAGGCATGTGGTTCCCCTAACAATTTCCCCCTGAGAGACTTCATACTCAAGATACTTCTTGGAAATTGAGGCAGAGGTCTTTCTTCTGTAACTATTTCCTTCTGAGAGTGAGTGTAGTCCTGCCTAGTAGAGTTGAAGTCTCTCTCCACCTGAACTTAATCGACATATTCTGTGCCCCAAACTGGCATTTACCCTTGTAGTAGCAACAATTTAGCCTTAAACTGTTGGACTCTGTCAGAGATTAACCTGGTAAACAGTTGAAACAGACAGGGGCCAAACAGGAAGCCTAACAGGGTGGTCATCGTCAGGCCCAGAAAAGAAAGGCAACATTTGGGGTGAGGGCTGCAGGGTGTGACTGTCTTCTGATAGTTGGTGACGAGGTAACAGGGTGGTGCTCCAGGAATGTTGGGCTCAGCCTGAAGTTACCATCCTCCACCTGGGCGGGGTCCCTTTTCTGCAGAAGAACTCAAAAATGTTGTTATGTATACTCCTTGAAAGGGAACCAGGACCATGCCCTACAAGGCTCACCAGGATGTGAGTCTTGTATGATTAAAATCTCAATCCCTTGGTCTGCCATTTTGGTGTAACAGACCCAATTAGAAGTAGTTGGAGGAGTGACAACTGGAATTTTAATAGACAAAATAAATCTTATTCCCTGAGGAAATCAGAAGAATAAGCCTGAAACCCAGTCTGTACCTCGCACCTTGGGGAGACTTGTAGCCGGGTAGCCAGTCGTTTACTTTTATCTAAGTAGGTTTGAACTTCTGATGTGGTGTTAACTTATATATAACAGGAGCTGTTGGCCACCAAACATCTTCTTTTATTTATTTATTTATTTATATCTGATCTAAAGCAATTTCATTGTCTAAAAATTTAATAGTTACAAGAGGATACCTTGAAACCATAAGGCTGCAGCTACCAGCTGCCAGCAGGCATTGTTTTGAGAATGGCTGGTGGCATCCCAAGTCTGACACAGCTCAGAAAACTCAAGTTCTTAGCAGTATTTGCTAAGTATTCTTCTTAGTTCTTAGCAAGAACTTGTCTGAAATCACGTCCATAATGCCTGAACCGCATTGGATGTCTGAACCACAGCTACTCCATTTTGACTTTCAGTTGCATTTCTCTCCTTAATGGCCAAGGTGGATGTCAACGTTAATCATTTGAGTGCTTTTCTAGATATGAGAAGATGCAAGAATTTGGGCTCATAGAAATCTTCTTCTGACAGTATCTAACTATCTGAAGGCCTGTTCTACTAGTTTTTCCAGAGCACAGAGAGCCTCATTTCTGATCTCCACCCTGAACTCCTTTCAGGAGCTGTTGAAGGTCAGCAGTTGCAGCAGGTCATGGTTTAATCCTTGTAGAGGTAGATGGCAAGTGCCAATTTGTAGGTGACAGGACATCCTCACGGTCATAACTTTGACCGTGCTTTGGGAGGCATTTCGTGACCATTTCATCCCACGGTGCTAGGAATGCTCATTCCCAGGTCTGGGGAAGATTTTGCTGGTAGGCTACTCAGTGTGCTGTTACCGGACTAGGCCTCACTAGTAGACAAAGTCTTTGGGCCACCTGTCTTAGTAGTCTATTTTGGTCCAGGAGAGTATTCCCTCTTGCTGCTTCCTCCCGTATCTAGAGTTACACTATCACAGCCACTGAATCTAGAGTTACACTGTCACAGTCACTGGTGTGAGATTTTGCTTGTTGCCCTGATGGAGCTGGAGTAATAGAGAAAAATTTATATTTATGGCCAGGGTCAGAGCAGGTGTTATTAATTGGCTATGTGAGGGGATCCCACCTAGTAATATCAACAGCGGCTTGAACAGGACTATAATTTTTTCTTTAAAATAAATTTCCTAAGGGCTAACCAATGACAGCCTTGGAATGAAGGAATCCACCAAGGTAACCCGGAAGTACTAGACACAGGCGATTGGCCACAAAACCAACAACTGGAATGATTTTTAAAACTAGCATAGGATCATGCCTATGACAGAAAAACATTTGATTCATATGCAGGCATCCAAGAAGTCAAGAAAACATTATAAATGATCATACGAGTCAGGTCCAGGATCTTGTGCAAGCTGTCTACTTCTGATGTCGTCTTCTTCGCATCCTGTTGTCGGTGTAGTTTCGCCTCGGTTTGAGCATGGTTTTAAGGTGATTTTGAGGTCAGCTATCCCCTCTATAGGCCTGTCCAGTGCAGGGGCCCTTTGTGAGTGGAAATTAATCCAAGAGTCAATTCCCTTCAGTTTCACTGTGCATGGGCTATGTAAGAGTACCTGATAAGGGTCCTTCCGTCTAGGTTGGAGATAGTTCTTTAAATTTTGTCTTTTCCAGTATGCATAATTCCCTGGTTGCAGGTCGTGGGGCATCTGATCTTCATCCAAAAAAGGATTACTGAGATAAGCTTCAGAAACAGACTTAGAGTGTCCTTTTAATAATTCAATTAGACTTTACACTAATATAACATAACAGCAAGGAACTACGTGAGAGGTGAGTCTTTGTAAATTCAGACCTCCATTAACAAAACTGGAATTTAATATTCACTGAAACATAATCTTTTTCTCTCTAAAATTGCCCTCATTTTTTACCAAATATAAAGAAATTAAGACTAGTTTGTTTGCAGAATAGGTCTGATCTCAATAAACTTGGCCTGATGATTTATATAACTGTAATTGATCATACAGACTCTTTTTTTTTGCTGAATCTTTTATAAGAAGTCTCAGGCTGAACTTCTAAAAGACCTCTCCAGGCTAGGAAAGTCAAGCCAAGGGCTTATCACAGATTTTGCTTAACAGATTTAGGTGAATTCATCCCTTTTCAAGGTCACCAAAATACCTTGAGGTTTCTGTACCTGTTAGTGAGTGGCCTTCCTAATTTATCTGATAAAGCTGATGGGAACCTAAGAGTTTCCAATGTCTGGAGGAAGCAGATAGAGAGAAAAGATACATGTTTCAGTTCTGCTTACAAATGTATAATTTACCAAATTACTGTAAGTCATAATTAGTTTGAGGGGAAGGTTTTCCTTCCACCTAGAAAACACAGATTTAAACCAGTAATTTTTCAGATAGAAACCATAAAATTTATAACCATATTCACCAGTTCACTCAGTCCTATGTAACTAATCCTTTCTATTAACAGATTTATGAAGTCATCAGGTTTCCCATTAGAATTTTTCAATTTCTTACCCAGTTCAGCTTTCTGGTCTGAAAGTCAGAAACTTATATTTATCCAAAAGCCCTTTCTATAAATCCTCTTGAAGAGGAAGCATTTTTGCAAAGGCATCAGAATAAAACCATAACTAAAGACAATGACAAAAGAATTACAAGAAGGTACGTTTAAAATCTGATTACAATGCAACTGACAAAGAAACTTGATTACTGTCGTGACATATAACACTTTAAGATAATAACTAGAATTACGACTGATAACATTTTATCAGGACATATCACATTTTTAGGAATCACATATAATTTCTAGAATATCTATATTAGTAACATTTAGCATACAATACAACCTAAAAAGATGTATTACTCATTTGACAACACCTCCTATCTAATTTAACATACCAAATGAACCTAATTAGTTTAATATCTCTCTTTGGGATGTTTCAGGGGCCCTTTGAAGCATCCCAAAGTTAGCTAGAGGTCAAAGAAACTTCATTACAATTTGATTTGGGAAGTTTTGTCAAAAAAATATCAAAAAGGTTTAGAACACTCAGTCACATGGGATCAGGGGGACCCCTTCCAGGGCCCGAGAGTGGGCTCTTGTCTAACACTCAGAAGTGCATTGTCCGAGGAGACACACTTGCTGACAAAGCAGGAGACTTTATTGGGAAGGGGCGCCCGGGTGGAGAGCAGCAGGGTCATGGAACCCAGGAGAATGCTGTACCGCAGGGCTCGCAGTCTCGGGTTTTATGTAATGAGGTTTGTTTCCAGGTTGTCTCTGGCCAATCACTCTGACTCAGGGTCCTTCCTCGTGGTGCACGCATCACTCAGTCAAGATGGATTCCAACGAGAAAGATTCTGGGGGTTGGTAGGACATATGGACTGGTGTCTCCTCTCTCCTTTTGACCTTTCCCGAATTCTTCCTGTTGGTGGTAGCTTGTTAGTTCTGTGTTCCTTATCAGGACCTCCTGTTGTAAGATAACTCATGCAAGTGGTTACTATCCTACCTGGTCAAGGCGGGCAGTTTCAGTCAGTGGTTCCCCTAACAAATGACCATCTCTCTCCTGAAGACAGTGTCTAGAGTCTTAGCATCACACGTTATTCCATCATGTAGAGCCAAATTTCCATCTGGTATCATTTTCCTTCTGCCTGAATAATTTTTTTTTAATATAGAACAAGTTTGCTGCTCAGGAATTTTCTTAGCATTTTGTTGTTGTTATTATGTTTAAAGTTTTTACCTTCTTTGAAAATAATAGACTTCATTTTTGAGAGCAGTTTTAGAACTGAATGAAAGGTACAGAGATTTCCCATATACCCTCAGGAGCCCCACCCCCATCCTGATGCCCCTTGCTGGTTTTCTGTCCTGGAAATGAGGATGTCCTGTGCTGTTTGAACTTTGATCCCAGTCTCTTAGACTCAGAAGAATTGCTGGTCTGTTTGGGTTCTTCCCCTCTAGGCTTTAGCCTGGAAATCTGTCTCCTGTAGAGGCTGGAGACTTCTAAGTTTCACCTCACTTGTTTTCATCTCTCCTCAGTCATCGTCCTGCACTGCTTGTGTCCAGTGTCTGAAACAGTGGTTTGACCCATTTTGTCTGGTTCCTTAGCTGTATACTGTAAGAGGGCAGTTCCTGAAGCAGTTTTTTTTTGTTTTTTTTTAATGATGAATCGTGGGGTCCAAGCTCTTGTCCTTGAGTGTCCGCTCCCCTCTTCCTACGAGCCCAGTGCCTTGACTGGGGGCTAGAATCGGAGGCAATGAGCCTCCCACTCCATTGGCTGGAATCATTCCGTATCAGCCTCGAGAGACCACTAAATACTTAGTTGGAGCAATGGCTCCAACGCCTTGGAATGTACTTCAACTCACTAAACACTTGTTGAGCAGCTTTTGTGTCAAGACACTTAGGCCAGAAGTGATGAAGACAAGGTCCTTGCCCTTCAAAATCCTTCAACCAAATATGGAGATTGGAAATATGCAAATGTATACGATGCAAAAATTAAGCAAGACTCAGCTGGAGTACTTAAGTCAGAGCCCTGTGGTGAGTCAGGGGAAAGGCTGTATTTGTTTGGGAAATCAGCTGTGTTTTCCAGAAGGAGGTAGAATTTGAGATGGCCCCTGAGAGGTGGCTTAAAGTTTGGAGACAAAGCTAGGGGAGAGATTATATGCCAGACATGAGGTCAGCCAGAACAGAGGCAAGGATGAGAGGAAGACCAGTGGAATGGTTGAGGAAGAGTCAGGCTTCCCACTTCTCTGAGGTGTAAAGTGTTCAGAGGGACCTGGGAAAAACCCTGAGGGATGCACTGAAGTTTCAGAGGTAGATTTTTTTTTTACATCTTTATTGGAGTATAATTGCTTTACAATGTTGTGTTAGTTTGTGCTGTATAACAAAGTGAATCAGCTATACGTATACATATGTTCCCATATCTCTCCCCTCTTGCGTCTGCCTCCCACCCTATCCCACCCCTCTAGGTGGTCACAAAGCACTGAGCTGATCTCCCTGTGCTATGCGGCTGCTTCCCACTAGCTATCTATTTCATGTTTGGTAGTGTATATATGTCCATGCCATTCTCTCACTTCATCCCAGCTTCCCCTTCCCCTTCCCCGTGTCCTCAAGTCCATTCTCTACATCTGCGTCATTATTGCTGTCCTGCCCCTAGGTTCGTCAGAACCATTTTTTTTTTAGATTCCATATATATGTGTTAGCATATGGTATTTGTTTTTCTCTTTCTGACTTACTTCACTCTGTATGACAGACTCTAGGTCCACCCACCTCACTACAAATAATTTTGTTTCTTTTTATGGCTGAGTAATACTCCACTGTATATATGTGCCACATCTTCTTTATCCATTCATCTGTTAATGGACACTTAGGTTACTTCCATGTCCTGGCTATTGTATATAGAGCTGCAATGAACATTGTGGTACATGTCTCTTTTTGAATTATGGTTTTCTCAGGGTATATGCCCAGTAGTGGGATTGCTGGGTCGTATGGTAGTTCTATTTTTAATTTTTTAAGGAACCTCCATACTGTTCTCCATAGTGGCTGTACCAATTCACATTCCCACCAGCAGTGCAAGAGGGTTCCCTTTTCTCCACACTCTCTTATCTTTGATAAAGGAGACAAGAATATATAATGGAGAAAATACAGCCTCTTCAATAAGTGGTGCTGGGAAAACTGGACAGCTTCATGTAAAAGAATGAAATTAGAACACTTCCTAACACCACACACAAAAATAAACTCAAAATGGATTAAAGACCTAAATGTAAGGCCAGATACTATAAAACTCTTAGAGGAAAACATAGGCAGAACACTCTATGACATAAATCACAGCAAGATCCTTTTTGACCCACCTCCTAGAGAAATGGAAATAAAAAGAAAAATAAACAAATGGGACCTAATGAAACTTAAAAGGTTTTGCACAGCAAAGGAAATCATAAGCAAGATGAAAAGACAACCCTCAGAATGGGAGAAACTATTTGCAAATGAAGCAACTGACAAAGGATTCATCTCCAAAATATACAAGCAGCTCGTGCAGCTCAATAACAAAAAAACAACCCAATCCAAAAATGGGCAGAAGACCTCAATAGACATTTCTCCAGAGAAGATATACAGATTGCCAACAAACACATGAAAGGATGCTCAACATCACTAATCATTAGAGAAATGCAAATCAAAACTACAATGAGGTGTCACCTCACACCAGTCAGAATGGCCATCATCAAAAAATTAGACATAGATTTGATGGGGAGAGGCTGTGGCATATAGATGAACTGGAAACTCAAAATGGGTGACAATAAGTGAAGAAAATATTTCAGGAAGAACGAGGCGTCCTGTGTCACTGGGGTGCAAAATTTGCAAAAGAGGAATAAACTCTGATAACCCTGGGAACATCAGTTTAGATCCTCTTGTGGCTTGCTCTAGAGATAATACTTTATTTGAATTAAAGGTGAGTCACCAGCACTTCCTACGTTGCCTGTTTGGTAACAACTAGCACCATAACCAGAATTAAAAGAAAAACAAATAATCCACCTTCTAATTTTTTGTGAAAAATCTTTAATTTGATTTGGCTTCTATAGACCCCGCGGGAGCACTTTCACACTTGGCAACATTCTCATCGCGCTTCTGGATTTTTCATCTCTCCCTTCGGCAGCATTTTCGACCACTGTGGGAACAAAGGCCTAAGGGGATCTCCCTCGGAAGACAGCCAAACAGAGCACACCGGCCGCCTCTCATTCTGCAATAATACTTTTGTAATATATTTACGATTCTTCCACTGCCTGCAATGAAGAAACGGAAAGCACGGGAAGGTTTTAGGAAGTGCAAGACCTAGGCTTTTGGAATGCCTCACGTAACTGATCTGTGGCCTTTCTTTTATTTCTTTTTCCTTTTTCTATACCATCAGGAGTAAAGTAGAAGGTGGGACTAAGCAACGAACAACGCGTCCATGGGTTCAGCTCAGTCATAAACCGCCGGAGTGCTGAGAAAGTGGCATGACCACGGGCAGCCCCCCTCGTGAACTGACACCTGGGAGGCCGGGGCCACGGTGGTCCCCCGGGACTCTCTAGAGGCCAAAAGACTCTACCACCAACCACTAAGCTAATAAAAGGGAAGTCTGTGCTTCTGTTCTCGACTGTCAATTTTTCCTCTTGGTATTAAAGTTTTACATCACTTTCCTCCTGTCTCATGAACAGGTATAACGGCCTTCCCGGGAAGGGGTGGCTTTTGTGATCTGGTTTTTTTCTTAAGAGTGAATCAGAAGAGATCGAGACCCTTACTTTAAGGTTCTTAATGGTCTTTGTCAGAAAGAAAAAAATTGGTTATGTCTAGTTCCCAGACAATAAATCTATTTGGTATAAAATTCCCAGAAGAGTGGAGAGGGCCGACTCTGACTTATATATTCTCAATCCTTTCAGCCCTCTCATTTCCCAGCCCCTCTTACCTGAAACAGGCAGCAAGAACAAGAAGAACAACACAAAGAGAAGGTAGTAGACCCTCATGGCTGGCCGGCTTCGCAGCTGCGACTGGACAGGAGGGTGCACTGGCTCACCTTATAAAGGCTCCAGGTCCACAGCCACAGGGAGAAGCATTCAAAAGCTGCAATTCCTGTAATATTACAGCTATGACAATATGATGTATTTCCTGATGCTTCATGCCAACGTATCTTACAAAGCAGACCACGCCCATTCCTCCCAGGAGTTAATTACAGACCTAAGGGGGACACAGAGCTTGATGCGAGCGCAGGGCTGTCCTGACGCCTCTGAGCTCTGGGTGCTCGTGTACGTCTGGCTCAGGTCTGGCTGCCAGCACAGGTGGGAAAGACCTGCCTGCTCCTGCATATGGAGTCCTAGGACATGCAGCTGGGAGCTCACCTGTCTCCACTGTGGTCCTTCTAAGTGTTTGCCTCTTCCTAAAGTCCTGCGAGAGCCCGAGGGCCACTGGGAACCACATCGGTACAGTCCAAGACTGGTATATTCGGAATCTAGGCGTAAACTGGGGCTAGGCCACGCCCTGAGCCTGCACGGATACGCCTGAAATCGCTCTGAAAACAGGATCAGCTTCTAAGCAGTGTGGGAAGGGAGGAAAAGTGGGCCACATTCCAGAGACCCTGCCCTTATGCCCCTTGGCCTGTGACGGGGTGTTGCCCCTTGGGAGAAGCACAGCTTATGTACTTCATTGTTGTCTGAAAACCGCCAAGTCATGAGTCAAGAAGTTGCCTCATTTTCCTTTATCAGAGGAAGCTGATGTTGGGGTGATACATTTGATGGACTGACATCTCCTCCTCATTGGCGACACTCCCTAGACAAATGAGGAGCTTCGGAAGATACACTTACAACCTCTGGTTACTCCTGTGTCATGAGCATTCAAGGAAGCCCAGGGGTCAGGTGATTTCCACTGGATATAGATTCAATATTTAGGGGGCCAACTGCTTTTTAAAAAAATTATCAGGCTTAACTGTTAAGAAATCCAATCAGTGGGTTATACTCGATAGATTATTTCCTTGGAAGCTGAAATCATCATGGTGTTGGCTGGCTGTTGCTTTGTGTGAAAGCAATTGTAATGGGCCCGCCAGGGTTCTGGGGTGTCTTAGATCTAGGACTGTGGGTTCAGGATCCTCTTGTACCTATCGGATTCTGTAAGCAAATTCTGAACTCCTGCTATAGATAAAGTACCATGTGCTTGGGGTGGGTGAGGGGATAGAAGGGATAAAATACAGAGGGGCCAGTTCCAGTGCTTTCTCTCAGGGAACTCCCATGTAGACGGGCGTAGAATCGAATAAACCACAGAGAATGGACTTTAATAAGGGCCATAATAAGGGTTCAAGCACAAGGCTGTAGAAATGTAGAAGAAAGGTAATTCATGCTGAAAGGCAAGTTTGCAGAGCAGATTTAAGAAGAATTTCGAGTTGTAGACACTTCATACTTTTAAATTCTAACTTCCCTCATCAGTTCAGGATTTGAGACAAAGTAGTCATTTTTATTTTAATTAGTTGAAATATAGTTGATGTACAATATTATATGTTACAGGTATACAATATAGTGAGTCACACTTTTATTTTTTTTATTTTTTTTCATTTTAACATCTTTATTGGAGTATAATTGCTTTACAATGGTATGTTAGTTTCAGCTTCACAACAAAATGAATCAGTTATTAGTCACACTTTTAAAGATATAAAATACTGGCTATATTCCCTGTATTATAATGTTGTTAATATATTGGCTATATTCCCCATTTGTACAATATATCCTTGTAGCTTATTTTATACATAATAGTTTGTACCTCTTACTCCCCTCTCCCTATCTGCCCCTCCCCCCTCCCCTCCCCCCACTGGTAACTGCTAGTTTGTTCTTTATATCTGTGAGTCTGCTTTTTTGTGATGTTTACTAGTTTGTTGCATTTTTTAGATTCCACAAATAAGCAATATTGTACAGTATTTGTCTTTCTCTGTCTGACTTACTTCACTTAGCATGATATCCTCCAAGTCCATCCATGTTGCTGCAAATGGCATTATTTTGTTCCTTTTATGGCTGAGTAGTATTCCATTATATACATATACCACATCTTCCTTGTCTGTTCACCTGTTGATGGACACTTAGTTTGCTTCCATGTCTTGGCAATTGTAAATACTGCTGCTATGAACACTGGGGTGTATGTATCTTCTCTAATTAGTGGGTTTAGCTTTTTTTTGAATATACACCCAGGAATGGAATTGCTGGGTCATATGGTAGTTCTGTTTTCCACAGAGGCTGCGCTAATTTGATTCCCCAATGCAGACATGTTTAACCGGGGAAGGAGGTTAATTCCAGGTGGGCAGGTGCTGACTGGGTAAAGAGTCTCACTCGGCCTCACAGGGGGTAAAAGAGATAGCTGCAGGGGTGTCACAGAGAATTAGGACCAGCTCTCCGCCCAGGCGCAGGGCTGGAGTCCTCAGAGCTCTGGTTACCGGTGAGGACTCACTTTCCCACTTGGAGAGCAGACCTCCACGGTGAGCCCAGGGTCTAACCTGTCCCTTCAAAGCAGGGAGGGCTCTCCAAGGCAACACCACTATTTCCCAAGAGGTTCTTTGGGAGAGAAAGTACCATGGCAGTGGTACTCACCCCACTCGCAAAATGAAGTTTGAGGAACATTTCTGTATTTTAAGATGTTTATAAAAGTTACTCTTATTTGTGGTAAAAATTCAAACAATAGGAGAGTGAGACTGTTCACTTCTCTGCCCTGGGGAGACACTGGTAACTCTGATTTGCCTTCTTTTTGACTTATTATAGCTTTTTTTATGTCACCAATACTTGTGGCCTCTCAAGCAATAGCAGTTACACGTTTACCATTGAGTAATTCACACATGCCTGTGAGTCTGACATTGACAAGAACAGCAGCGACTGCCCAGGCCGAGAGGGCCTAGACTCACAGGGCTTGGAGATGCAGACCCTGCTGCCTGGATGTGCTGGGTTTTCTCCCTGCTGTGAGTCAGCATTTTTCTATGTTGATTAGGTGGAGAGAGGAGAGACTTGAGTAATTCAACTATTTTCGCTCATGTCAGACTTTCCTCTCATCTCCTCTAATCCTTTATTTATTTTTTAAACTCTGGTTTTAAAATATGGAGCAGAGATTTGGTAGATCAAAGTTTTTGGTCCAGGGGCAGTACTATGTGGAGTGCAGAGGTCCAGGTTGGAGTGAGACGTTCCCATTTACCTCTCAGCTCTATCATTGATTATTTGGGTTTACCTGAATAAATTCCTTAAGCTCTTTGAGCATATGTACCTCAGCAGTAAAGCACAGAGAGTAATCAATGTCCTGTTTAGTCCACAGTGAAAGCCCTATGAGTTAATGATATAAAATTGACTTGTAAACTGCAAATTACCACGGATCACCCATGTGGTCTGGGGAAGAATAACCAATGAGGTCTGGTTACCAATAACAAGGTAGGGCAAAGGTTGTGGCACGGGTTCCCAGGATTTCCACTCTTCTTTATCTTCACAGAGTCTAAGTGTGACTCAGCCGCTCTCCTTTGCAGCCATTTTAATCTTGTCATGACCACTGTTATTTAAGTTATATAGGCAAGGATACGCATTATCCCATTTTACAGATGAGGAAACTGAGGCTCAGAGAGGTTGAGTGACTTTCCTTAGGCCAGCCAGCTAGTAAATGGCAGTGCCCTGAGCTGTAGGGAACTGTGTACATTTCCCAGCCACTCCTGACCTCCAGGTACCATGTAGATTTGCCAAAGGGATGCACTGGTAGAAGATGAGAAGGCAGGACTTGGTGAAAAGCCGGGATATTTATCTTCCTGAACTTCAGAAGGCATCTCCTCTGTGCTTTCAATTTTGTCCAGAAAGCTATTTCATCCATGGGCCTGGCTTCCACAGGCAGGTTCACCACGACCCCAGCTTCTGCTGCGCAGTCCATATCCTAGGCTTTGGGAAGGTTACCTCCTTCCTGTCTTTGCCCCTCTAGCCCCAGGGATAGTAGTGCCTTTCTGCTGTTGCAAATGCTGAAGTGACTCACCATAGGCTTGATTTCTCAGCCTATCACCTCTATAACCAGTTGTCCATATTAAACTCCTCCCATTTGAGATTCTTATATTTACCTCAATTTCCCTTGTTGCATTTTGACCGTCTTCCAAGTCCATGCTGTAAATCATAACACTATGGAAGTTCTGTTCATTCTTCCCCTTCTGGTGCCAATACTACGTTGTCACCAGCTAGAATACTTTGCTACACACTGCCCTCCTGTCTACTTTATCAACATCTTAAGATTTAGCATAAAATGGGAGCTTTGAGATGATGGTATAGAGTTGCTGGTTGCTACCAACTAATTGTGGCCCTTCGTTTACACATTCTCACAGTTGTGTGCTTCCCATTGTAGGTGAGGCAGCTTCTAGAATTCCAAGATATCACTGTTATCTTAGCTTAATTATTTTTCTCCAGAAGAATGTAAGCAAGAAAACAGGAGAGGGCTTCCCTGGTGGCGCAGTGGTTGAGAGTCCGCCTGCCGATGCAGGGGACACGGGTTCATGCCCCGGTCTGGGAAGATCCCACATGCCGCGGGGGCCCGTGAGCCATGGCCGCTGAGCCTGCAAGTCCGGAGCCTGTGCTCCGCAACGGGAGAGGCCACAACAGTGAGAGGCCCACGTAGCGCAAAAAAAAAAAAAAAAAAGAAAGAAAACAGGAGAGACAAAACCTTGCCTTAACTATGTAACCACAGACTGCCTTTTCTTCTGGAAGGGTGGCAAACTGTAGGCTTTTAGTTTTGGAGGTATTTTGTTTTGTCTCCGTGGAGGTTTAGAAATTAGCTTACCACTTACTCTTATTCCCATGCTTCATACATTAATATATTTGCATATTTCCTATAGGCATCTGAGCCGTTACTCCTGCTTTGAAAGATACGGTCTTCCCTTCAAACCCAAGTCAGAAAAAGCTACATTTCAACATGGGGATGTGGACCAGGAAGGCAAAGGCTGTATTTCACACTAGGTGACTGAGCTGTCTCCACCAAACCCCCTGGGTGTGGACTAATACTTTACGTCATCTTCAGGCAGCAAGTATTCTTGGCGTTTCGGCATCTCCCAGGCATGAGCAAACATGGTTGACCCTTTAGCTTCCTGAAAATACTCTTGAATTGTGAACATTTTATTTGACATTTTGCTCCATCCACTGTACAAAAAAAAATAGAGGAAATATCAATAGAAAGGTGAAGGGAGGAAGTGCAAAGAACAGACAAGTGTGGGCATGAGGGATACCTGGCTCACCATGAGTCAGGGACTCCTATCTGCTTGACCAGGTGGAGCAGAGTCAGAGACACAACTGTTCACCCCAGGAGCCAGAGCACATGGTGGGGAGATGGGGCAAGTTAGGGAACAGTGAACCGTCTAGTCTAGCCAAGTGGACAAGCGTGGGCACAAGTCTGCATTGATTTGGTAGTGGGGGTGATGACAAGAATTCATGAAAAATTAGATCTAAGGTTTTTTTTTTAACATCTTTATTGGAGTATAATTGCTTTACAATGGTGTGTTAGTTTCTGCTGTATAACAAAGTGAATCAGCTATACATATACATATGTCCCCATATCCCCTCCCTCTTGCGTCTCCCTATCCCACCCTTCTAGGTGGTCACAAAGCACCGAGCTGTAGATCTAAGATTTAAATGATCTAAAATGCTGAACTTGGATTTCCCTGGTGGTGCAGTGGTTAAGAATCCGCCTGCCAATGCAGGGGACACGGGTTTGAGCCCTGGTCTGGGAAGATCCCACATTCCATGGAGCAACAAATCCCGTGTGCCACAACTACCGAGCCTGTGTTCTAGAGCCCGTGAGCCACAACTACTAAAGCCCACGTGCCACAGCTACTAAAGCCCACGTGCCACAACTACTGAAGCCCACATGCCACAACTACTGAAGCCCACGCACCTAGAGCCCGTGCTCCGCAAGGAAGAGTAGCCCCCACTCACCACAACTAGAGAAAGCCCGCTTGCAGCAACAAAGACCCAATGCAGCCAGCAATAAATAAATAAATAAATGTTAAAAATAAAAATAAATAAATAAATAAAATGCTGACCTCTCCAACATCTCCAATAAAGACCGAGGAGAAGGGCTGAGAAAGCCGTGCTTACAATTAGGCCAATGGGCCTGGTGGTAACTCTTCCAAAAATCTTTGTGTGTTAAAGACCATTTACATAATCTACCTCCAAGTGGTGTCTATCAATGGCTCTGGGAGTGTGGCCATTGTGAGACAGGCCACTGATGCCAGGGACCTTTGCTGGATCTCGGCCACTCTGTCCTAGTCCTCCACACCTCAGCAGCAAGGTGGTTCTCAGCACAGCTAGACATAGACCAGAGGGAAGAGCTCTCAGTAGAGGCAGTGTGCCTGTTTTCTCCTCCCAGGAGCTTTTTTTTTTTTTTGTGGTACGCGGGCCTCTCACTGTTATGGCCTTTCCCGTTGCTGAGCACAGGCTCCAGACGCGCAGGCTCAGCGGCCATGGCTCGCGGGCCCAGCCGCTCCGCGGCATGTGGGATCCTCCCGGACTGGGGCACGAACCCGTGTCCCCTGCATCGGCAGGCGGACTCTCAACCACTGCGCCACCAGGGAAGCCCCACCCAGGAGCTTTGAATTAAGATTCAAAGACTGTTGAGGAAGGCCGTGGGCATATCTTCTCAGTGGTCTCTCACTGAGAGTCACTAAGACTCTGTATTGTCCAAATACTAAAATCACCGTACATTGTCATTTCTAGTCCTCATTTCTTTATATGAAAAATAAATTAATTTGAAGAGGTGATGCTTAAGATCCTCTTTGGCTACATCACTAAGGCTTCTTTTCAAGGTTCTCCGCACCCACCACGTCTTACCTTCATACAGCCATTTCCCACTCCTCTGAACGTGGACCACTCTAAGCCAGCCAGACCCATTGATGCCTCACCATTGCCTTGATGACGGACTATCGCTCAGGATTTTACTCATGGGTCCAGCAGACACAGAGATACTTCTTAGCTTTGGGAAAGGGCGAATAAACTGGCAAAGTGATTCTGTGTCCATATTCTGCACCAACTCTGCATAGAGCACTCCTCTCAGGTGCTACTTGGGTCACAAGTCCAAATCCTCTCAAATTACCCTCCCTGACTTTGCTTCAAGTGAGGACCACACTTACTTGATGTTGCCTAAGAATATTACAAGAACAGGAAAAAAAATGAGAGCCACTGCATGGGGAACAGAACCTCTCAGGAGGGAAGAGGAAGGAGCTTGTGTTGTCTTCAGTGGTGAACGCTTGGGCAGTGCCTACTTTGTGTCTGCTGGAAGGGAAGAGTTCACTGCAGAAGAGACCTTGGGTTCACTGTATGAACGTTCATATTATACTCAGGCTGGAGCTTAAAGGGTAGACTCTTCATTTCTGGACACACCCAGGTTGACTCCTGCCAGGGGGAGAAATGTCTCCTGAATTAATACAGCTTAAAAACATTTTGGGCTATTCCCTATATTTCCCTTTGTAGCTTAGACACCTGATGATATCTTTTTTTCGTGGAAGAAGATACCCTGATGGTTTAGAGTACACAAATTAAGCAAAGATGTAAAAGACATACGCAGGGCTCTAAAAATTAATTCTTTCTCTCACCAAGTATTTTTAACTTATGGGAATGGAGGGTGCAGGAGCCAACTCTCCTCAGTGAATCTCTATGTTCCAGGTTCTCCCTCAAATTTGTATATTTTTACTGTTCTTGCTTCTTTCTTTCTGTTTTAGAGGGAGCATTTCTCTTTTCCGAGCCTCTTCTTTCTATACCTTTAGAATCCACCTCTTTTAACCATATACCATTATTTATCCTCTTTCTCTCTCAAGCCACTTTCTTACCCTCTCTTCCTCTACCAGCTCCGTTGTTATGGCCCATAATCGCACTTAATTCTCTACTTAAAAATAATCTCTCCTTGACCCTTTTTTCCCCTCAAACCATTACTTCACTGTCTTTGTTCATTTATTATCAAATTTCTCAAGAGTGGTCTATACCAGTATATATTCCCTCAACCAATTGGTCCTCAATTTATTGCTTCCCGGCATCTGTCTCAAGAAATACATCAGAAGCACTCTCTCCAAGTTCAACAATGACTTTGGCATCTCCAATCCAATGGCTTCTTTGCCAGTAATCATTTGATCTCTTTGCGACATGTGACTTGTGGGGCTACTTTCAATCTTGAAACCTGTCCCTCTGCTTCAACTCAACATCCAAAAAACTTTGTGGATAGTGACTCTATATTAGGACCTTGGGACCTGGTGCCTTGACAGATACATCGATAAACAATATTTAGTCTCTGGGCTCTGTGCCCTTCACTAATGGTGGAAAGACACAGGCATTTGACATGGTAACACATAATATAAAAGACATACACTTTCCAATTTCCTCCTATCATTTGATTGCTATCTTTGGTTTATTATGGAATTTTTCCTCTTTCTGTTCTCCAAGGCCATAAAAGCGAACATCTTCAAGAATTTAATATTATCACAGCAATGATAATAATGATCGTCATTATCATGATAATTGACATTTATTGAGCACAGACTACATGCAGACACCATGCCGAGCAATCTATATGCATTTATTTTATTTGAATTGTGCAATAATTCAATAAGGTTAATATAATTATCTGCATTTCACAGTTGAGGAAGCCAAGACTTAGAGAAGCTAGATAAGGTATCCCATCATCTTTATATATTTAATTCTTTCTGATTCTTCTCTTTTCCTAATTACTCAAATTCAATCAGGGTGTCCAGTCAATTCATTCCACACAGCTGTTTGCACAATCTACGGAGCCCTGCTCACATACCAGTTCCTCACAATGCTGACCACCCTGGCTGAAAGTGATTGGTCTCTACTCTGCATTTATGCAGGGTATATTTTGTACTACACTTGGAGCTATTGCCAAACTCCTTAGTAAATGTCATATACTATCACTATTTGTGAACATTTCTTATCACCTTTAATAGATGGTGTCTTTTTACTTGCGTCCTTGTGTTAATGAGAAAGTAGATATTCGTGACCTACATTGCTTTCATCCTTTGAATAATCGGAGGTATTTTCAAACTAGGAAACTTAGAAAAATATATATCATAAAGGAGAAATAATACCAGAAGAGTTAGGAAGTAGAGAACCTCAGCAGGCAATGCAAAGTCAACAAAGGACTTACAAAGGACAACAATCTGAATGAATTTATATTTTAGCAAAAAATTTACAGCAAATATAATATGGAGGTTGGGTTAGAGGATCATGAGGCTAAAGGTCAGGAGATCAAGAGCTGAACTGAGGGCTCTTTAGTTCCCAAAAACAATGGGATAAAGAGACAGACTTGAGAGCGAGAACCAGCCAGAAGGTAGAATCCAAAGTTGGTACGATTGAGCGTGAGAGAAGGAATTAAGAGTGAGAGGAAGCAGGCTAGGAAGACCGCCAGTGTTCTGTTCAGGGGACAGGTAGATGGTGGTATCATCAATAGGGAGAGACAATCAAGGTGGTGACCCCCGGCAGGCATGAAGGGAGACATGCTCTGGAGAGAGAGCCAGGCTGAAGACGTGACACCTTCTAACAAGCTCAAGCTATTTGAGGAATTTGAAGCCTTAGCGGTAATGTGATGCTGTGTGCGTTTTCCCGGAGTCTAAAATCACACCCAGCAAGGTGGGGCTGATCTCTTCACTCCTGAGGGCAAAAATCATGGCTATTACATCAAAACTTCATATAAGGTCACCCTAAAGACCTCCTACCTATCTGACAGCAATGTTTTCATCCCAAGAAGAATGACGTGTGCATGGCGCTTTACTTTCTGCTTATACTTCTACACTTTAATCAGATTCTTTGACTGCATTTCACGCTCAACCCCAGTGAAAGCTCACCAGACAGCAGCTCTTGGTGCTAGCCTACACGGTCTGCTGGCTGCTTCTCTGAGCAGGAATTTTAGGGCATAGGTGGCTCTTAGAAAACAGCTATGTAGTAAACTCGTCAATGGGCCAGGGGCTGGGGTGGAGGAAGAAATGTATCCAAAGGCAAGAGGACCCCAGGGAAAATTTTTGAAAATGTAGGACTTCCGGCACTGTTATATAATCAGAACTGATACTTGAAATGAACCTATTGGCTGTTGCTGAAATAAGCAATGGGAAACCATCAAATGCTTTACACATAATGACTGGCATCTCCTGAACTGTTATGTACCTAGCACTGTAACTGGTGCTATAAAGCTTGTTTTTTTTTTTTTTTGGTGGTACATGGGCCTCTCACTGCTGTGGCCGCTCCCGTTGCGGAGCACAGGCTCTGGACGCGCAGGCTCAGCGGCCATGGCTCACGGGCCCAGCCGCTCCGCGGCATGTGGGATGTACCCGGACCGGAGCGCGAAGCTGCGTCCCCTGCATTGGCAGGCGGACTCTCAACCACTGCGCCACCAGGGAAGCCCCCCTGTTTCTATTAATAAACCTTGCCGCCAAGCCCGGGAATGACTCGTCCTTTGAAGGTTCATGCGGAATGAGCTAACAGAGATAAGAATCAACCCGCATTTTCTGTGGGGAGAAGAGCTCAAGGGGGCAGGGCTTCAAATCTTATCGAGGACTAACCTTTCTCAAATCCCCATGAGGTAGGCATAGGGCGGTGAGTGCGCCTTCCCTCCATAGGAGGAAACAGAACCGAGCTGAAATGGTCAAGCCCATGCTTCTAGGGGAGTTTATCCACTGTTTAAAAGTGACTGTTTTCTTGCTTTATCATCAGCAACAAGATCTCAAGAGTTAAAGGGATCTGCAAGGTCATGTAACAAAATGCCTCACGTGACGGTTGACTCCTGCCTCTTCTGCAACACTTCTAACGTTGGGGAACTCAGTGTTCCCAAAAGGATCCCACTTTACTTTCAGCTGCTATGCCTATCATTTTACTTTTCTCCTTATTGAGCCAAACGACGCTTCCCTAAAACTTGTCTCATTGTTCGTGTCTGGATTCCTGGTTCTCAGAAACCTCCCTTCCCTCTTTCTTCCTTTCTTCCCTTCCTGTTTTCTTTCTCTTTTAAATTAATTACACCATGTCCTTTTTATTTTATTTTTGACTTTCTGATTTTTAAATTTGAGTTATAATCGACAAATAAAATTGTAAGGTCATGATGTGTACGTTGTAATGATTCAAAGCATGGGCATGGGCTTCCCTGGTGGCGCAGTGGTTGAGAGTCCGCCTGCCGATGCAGGGGACGCGGGTTCGTGCCCTGGTCCGGGAAGATCCCACATGCCGCGGAGCGGCTGGGCCCGTGAGCCATGGCCGCTGAGCCTGCGCGTCCGGAGCCTGTGCTCTGCAACGGGAGAGGCCACAACAGTGAGAGGCCCGTGTACCGCAAAAAACCAAAAAAAAACTCAGAGCTTATACCCTTTTCTCAAATGGTGCTTCGGTAGTTGTTTGGATAGAGCACTGAAGAGCTGCTCCCAGAGCAGGGGGTGGGGGCCTGCGGAGGCATGCATCACTATGCCACCAGGAAGCGGGCAGCAAAGGGAAGGTGGGACCACGTACCCACGAGACCCTTACCCTCCATGGCGTGGTCAGGGTGGGCGCTGGCACCTGGAGAGGAAAATTGCTGGAGTGGAAGATCCTGGAACAAAGCTTTCTGTCATCATGGTGCTTCTTCATCCTTCTTTTCATGAAGAGCTGTCTCTCCAGCAAATTCCTTTCCCAAGACTCATGGAGTCTTCCCTCCACATGAGCGGATGCCAGAATGACAGGGAGCAAAGGGGAAGGGCGAGCCAGGCACCAGGGGTGTGAAGTCTCACAGTGAGCCAGCCTGGGGCTCCCTGGCTTCACCTCTGCCCGACCAGCTGATGGCGGAGCCGTGGTGACTCATGGAACAGGATGTTCAGGTGTGATGCTTGACGCTAGGTGTGGTGCAGTTCCAGGCGAGCACCATGAAAAACTGGAAAAGCTGCACATTTCACTTTACTGTTGTCACTGTGTTGTTCCAGGGAGGAAGCTGGGGGGGGCAGAGATGGGGCAGCTACCAGCCCAAGTTTGTGTCTCAAAGCCAGATGAGTGTCTTCACCCTTCAGAAACCGTCTCCTTTAGCCCTGTGGTTCTCAGTACCATCTTGGCAGCATTTAAGAATTACATATGGCGCCCAAGGCACCACCTGTAGGGATGACTGATTGAGCAGTGTGGGTCCTTAGCTAATTCTGTAAAGGGACCTGAGTGAAACTACTGTGCATCCAGAGCTGAGAACCATGGCCTCAGGTAGAGAATCGTGGTTCCCTTACAGCCTCTCCAGCAGCTTCACTATCTTTTCCCTGCAGTAACATGACTCTGGCCATCACCACATCCCCCCACTAAGTAAGGCTCCGAAGGAGTGGCAGACAGAGAGGAGCTGCAGTGGACGCTGGTCATTTCACACGATCCACAGACCCGCTAACGATCTGTGAGAGGGAAGGCTAGCCTTCCTCCTCAGAGACAGGGACAGCGCTCTCAGAGGAGACATGTCATATGATGCACTTCACGTCAGAGAGGGAGGCGTATTCTAGAGGGCAAACCTCACTCGGGGGCCCGCGTTTGTACGCAGAAAGATAGTGCTGTACGAGGAGAGACGCCAGGTGGGAGACACCCCGTTTCAGACAGAGAGAGCATTCCCTGAGGAGAAACGTGGGATCCTGAGCTTTGACCTCAGAGAGGTCAGCAGCTCTCTTTGCAGACAAGGCCTGGTGGCTTGTCTTAACTTGTCTTAAAGTTAAGAGCTTTCTCTTAACTTCCTGTCTTTCTTTTTGTCTTTTCTCCTTCTTCTTCTGCCTCTGAAATGTACTGGACTTGAGCTACAAGCTCGAGACAAATGGTGGACAGGCCTCAGGCCCTGGGCTTCCAAGGGCGCATCGGGCAAGCAGAGGAGCGTGGCTGCCGGCGGGGGATGGTGTTCGCCCCAGGTGTCCTCAGCAGTGCAGCAGGGGCCCCAGGTCACAGGGGCGCTGTGCCGTGTCCCAGCAGGTGCCGTGTCAGCCAAGGCCTGAAGGGCAAAGACTGGACGTGGGTGAGCATCGCCAGGGCCTCGGAAGCAGAATGTACAAAATCCAGGAGGGAGAAGATCAAAGGAAGTCCCAGAGCTTCAGGCCGCCTGGGCGGGTTGGAGCTCAGCAAGGGGACAGCTGGAGCGGGGGTCACCCGGGTTTTGGTGTGAGGGGTCTCGTAGTCCGTGTTGGAGCAGCTCAGGGCCCCACGTGAGGACAGGCAATAGCCCTTGGAGACTTTGGGTCAGAAGTGAGGGTCGGGGCCTCAGAAGGTCTGGTCTGGCTGCAGACTCCCGAGTTTGGAGGATCCTTATTTCACCCCCAGGAGAGGGATGTAGCCCGGGACCATGGGTGGATTTCTGGTTTCCCTGACTCCTCCGTACGTGATCGGGCTCTACTAGGTTCTTCCGGAGGAGATGGCATCATTTGCGTTTCGTGGAGGCGGGTTCTGTCCCAGAAGAGGAAGTTGCCAGGCTGCGCTAGTGCAACACGATCGTCAACGTGTACGGCCTGTGGCCCACTTTGGAGAGTTTTCGTGTTGTTTTGTTAAAATTCCTTCGCAGCCTTTTCCTGCTGCATCGCCTCCAAGGCCGGCGTGGGTTTCAGAAGGCAGAGGATTGCTCTGGAAGTGTGAGCAGGCGGGGCTTGGCCCGAGAGATGGTCCATGGTACTAGCACAGTCACCTCCACAGCACGCGGTTGTCGCAGGGTAGGACCTGGTGGCGACAATCTCCTTCAGAGGCAGGTGAGGGAGCAAGCTTGTCACCTCTCTCTGCAGTTTACCTGTGTTCAAAGACCCCAAGACATGGGGAGGGCAAACATGTTCGTCTGAAGAGTCCAGATGAACCTGACAAAGATTATCGACATTGAACTCGGCTGAGGGACTGTTTCACCCTTGAGGGGTTTAAAAATCCACTCAGGCTATAATTGTACAGGGAAAGACCTTGTGTAAATGGGTCCGTGTGTATGCATGTCTGTATTCTGATCACTAAATTACTCCACCCACTGGTATTCGAATGTGATGTGTACTATTTCCACGTTGAAAAGCAATCTCAAATCATTCTATGTCTTACTTGAATCGAGAAGTTTCCACCATTAACTAAAAAAATTAATCACCCGTAGAGGCCCAATGCTCTATCATTCACAAGGAATTTGAACTCAGCGGATACAAATATATGCCCACATTCCAAATGAGGAGCCTGGCGGGCATGACGGCTGCAGGACTGGAGTTTGGGGTTTTGACTCCTCAGTCAAGAGTCTTTCCAGGACACTGTGCTCCTTATCGGGAGATGGTTTTGTTAAATGACCTCTTGGGCCCCTTTTCCGTCTACGATTCTGTGTCTGAGGGGCAGGGCCAGGCAGGCGAATACTTGTCGTGGAGACTCAGGGTCCAGGAGGGCTCTTCAGGGCTTCTCCCAGCCTTGTTTCTCTAGTTCTGCTGCCTACGGTGGGGGAGCAGGGAGCCCCCGAAAATGAATGGGTCACGTGCTCAGCTGTGAGGCTATGTAATAGGGCAGAGCTAGTAAGGTCTTTGTGCCACTCTCTGACCAGTCGTGAGAGAAAAGGGGGGATGCAGGCTTTAGGCTGTGACAGGGATGCGGCAATCGTCACAGTGTGGTGTCCCCAGTCCCCTGGTGGCTCCCACGTCCTGTCCTTGGGGCAGAAAGGACAGCAGTGGTAGATGGAAGATTGGTGTTTGAGGCTTCGGTTAATTTATTCATTTCTTCACCTCTTTCACACTGACTGTTATTGGCTGGTCACTAAAGTTCCATAGAGGAGTAGGACCCAGACCTGTCCTGAGGCTTTCACAGGCCAGCGAGGAAGTAGCCATGTAAATAAGTAACAGCAGCACAGTGACAGATCCCAACATGGGGGGCACCGACGAGCCTGTGGGGGCACAGAGCTCCAGCAACAGATTCCACTGTGCAGTGTGCGGGGGGGGAGCCGGGAGGGTCCTGAGTGGAGGGACACTGGAGCCCGCTGGAGTGGAGGGAAGGACTGCTCTGTCCTTCCTAGCTGCCACTGGCCATCTCAGAAGAGGAAGCTGAGTCTTTGAGAGGCACAGTGGGAGATAATTATACTTAGCTCAGAAAAGGGAGCCGTGGGGGATGTATAAAGACTTTCCAGTATGAACACTGGACCCCTCTGTCTCTCACCGGCTGCCTGGGGCCCAGGATCTCGCCACCAGGAACTGCCTGGGGCCAGTAGAGGGTCCCGGCTCCCAGCTCCACTTCCACCCAGAATCCCAGGCATGCCCCTGCCCCCCTGCCCCGGCCCCAGCTATCCCTGATCACCGATGAGGCACTGATTCTACACCCACATGCTAAGCTGTCATGGCTCTCAGAGGTCTAGACCAGCTACCTCATTTTATTTTTGAGGAAACTAAGGTCAAGTGAAGGGACTAGAGGCAGAACCAGACACAGGTTCCCCAGCATTCTGGGCCCTGGCCCATTCCTTTGTGTGTGTGTGTGTTTTTAGTTGTTAGTGGACAGAGAGATGCCCATGGAATGACAGGACTCTTGGCTGTGTATGCGTCTGCCTGTCCTGAAGCACGAAGACCTGTCGTGTTTCACCTGGGAGCAAAAGCTAAGCCTGTTTCAAATCCCTTCCCAGGCAGGCATTCCCTCCAAGGCCGGCACTGCTCCATCCTTTGAAGGGACGACAAAGGGCTCCACAGAGATGCCTGTGATTAAGAGACTCCACTCCATGCAGCCCCACGCGTCTGTCTGATTCCATTTAGAAAACAGCCACGAGTAAGTTTAGGAGAGCCTGGGGAGAGGCCGAGGCATTATACCAAATGTTCATTGAAACTTGAGCTGGGAATCAAGACAGGAACCAGAAGGAGATTTTCTTGGTGACTCTTAAAGTAAGTTCAGCTTATCTGTGAGCAAACTGGACTCGGGCAGTGAACAGAAATACGGAAAGAAGGTATCCTACCACGCTCTGTAATTAGCCTAGAAAGAGCTTGCCTCCCGGTCTCCAACATCAGGACATTTGCTTTTATTATTCTTTTACATTTCCTACTTGTAATGAATGTTCATTGCTCTTTGCATGACTGGTTCAACGATATGGTATGAGTGACAACTTCCAGCAGGATTTGGAGAAACGCAAAGGACCACGGGCTGAAGCGGCAAGGAATCTTCACGAACAAGAGCCCTGCCTTGCTTTGTTCACTCAGATATATGTTCTTCAGAGGTAACATAGAACAATGGGCACTTGATTGGTCAGATATGCCAGGAATCCACTTACGAACCGCTCACCTGGGGAAGTTCACTTAGCCTCTGATTTTCAGGAATCCACTTAGGAACCACTCACCTGGGGAAGTTCACTTAGCCTTCTGATTTTCAGGAATCCACTTAGGAACCGCTCACCTGGGGAAGTTCACTTAGCCTCTGATTTTCAGGAATCCACTTAGGAACTGCTCACCTGGGGAAGTTCACTTAGCCTCTGATTTTCAGGAATCCACTTAGGAACCGCTCACCTGGGGAAGTTCACGTAGCCTCTGATTTTCAGGAATCCACTCATGAACCGCTCACCTGGGGAAGTTCACTTAGCCTCTGATTTTCATTTCCTTTCCATCCCTAAAATGGAACTGCCTCAACCTGACTATATTCTCCATTAGATTGTGTGTTAATCAGCTGAGATAACCTAAGACTAAATGTCTGAAAATTTAAAAAAATCCTATTTACATGTGACTTATTGTTATTATTTCTTGAGGAGTCTATGGAAAGGGCACAAGGCACATTATAGTCTGGGAATAAGTAGGATGAAGCTGGGATTGGGTTTGATGAGAGGAAAGATGTCATTTGGTGGAAAAGAGACCAGTAGATTGGCTGCATTTCTGTCTCTCTGAAGATGAGATCAGCTTGGTTTCTGGTCTACCCTATTTGTGGGTAGGTAAGAGACAGTCCCTGGACCAGGGAAAGGAGGTGGATATTATAAAATTCTGAGACTCTTTTTTTTTTTTTTTTTTTTAATGCGGTACGTGGGCCTCTCACCACTGTGGCCCCTCCTGTTGCAGAGCACAGGCTCTGGACCCGCAGGCTCAGCGGCCATGGCTCACGGGCCCAGCCACTCCGCAGCATGTGGGATCCTCCCAGACCGGGGCACGAACCCGTGTCCCCTACATCGGCAGGCGGACTCTCAACCACTGCACCACCAGGGAAGACCCTCTGAGACTCTTTAAAAAAAAAAAAAACAGAAAAAGACAAAGTAGGTAAGCTTTTAGGAAAAATCTTTTATAAGACCTTCACCACTGGTGCTGGAGTCATTCAACAAAT
The DNA here is from genome assembly GCF_964270905.1 of Leucopleurus acutus. Lineage (NCBI taxonomy): Eukaryota > Metazoa > Chordata > Mammalia > Artiodactyla > Delphinidae > Leucopleurus > Leucopleurus acutus. The sequence continues at coordinate 6,215,844 of NC_139163.1, forward strand.
ATTTATTGAGCACCTACTACAAGCCACACATTCTTCTAAGCCCTTAGGATACCTCAAGATCCCATCTGCCTTCTGGAAGCTTACATTTTAGGTGCTAGATCCGCCATCCATCTCTGGTTTATTGTATTTATTTATTTTTTCTTCCTCTGTATGTGGTATGCAGCACCTATTCCAGGGATCAGAGCAGATTTCAGCTTTTTTCTCACCAGCATAGCAGAAAAAAAGTCTGCAGGTTCCATGTTGCATAAGACAGATAACATTTCTAATTGCAGGTGGAATGTCCCCTATTGATGCAATAAATTAGAGCTGATATTTAGTTCATATAGCAAAAGAATAAAGCATGACCCCAGCCCACAGGCCAACTCCACACGGTTATTATATGCTTAAAAAAATGAAGTGTCTGGACAGGTTCCAGTTTAACTGGGCTTCAGTTTCTTAGCTTTAAAACAGGGACAAGAATCCATATCTCAAAATTTTGTCAGGAAGATATATATAATACGTGTATTTTTATATGTTATTGTACTGTATCAGGCTTCTCAAGCTTCCTGGTGATGGATGTGAGCTAATGCAACAGGGAGAAGCAGAGAGAGTTTTGGAGAACAGAGTCGAATGATTGGATGGGTGGGTCTTGGTCTCTAGGAAAATAGGAAATCGTTCTGATTCTCAGCTTGTGGCCTAATTTTCAGCTTTACAGCCTACAGTGAAAAAAAGAAAAGAAAACCGAGCTCTCCTCACCATAACTTGTGGACTTGTAGGTCAAGCACAACTACCCAACGTTCCCATAAGGAAAGCATTTTCTATTTGTCACAAGAAAAAAAAAAAAATGGAACTACATGTGGTGATGGCTGTTGGCTAGACTTCTTATGGTAATTATTTTGCAATATCTACAAATATTGAATCATTATGTTGTACACCTGAAACTAATATAATATTATATGTTGATTATATCTCAATTTTAAAAAAGAAAGCATTTTCTATTTGGGAATGAGATGGTTGAAAGAAAGGTCTTATGTCAGGTCTGCAAATGCCAATCTATCATGACTCAGAAAACCAAAACACCCACCGTGTTGGTCTTACATGATTTAAAAAACAACCTTGTGCAATATCTCAGCTCCAAATGGGGTGTACTCTCTGATGCCATGTCATCTCAGCTCTGTCATGGCTTTTTGGGGAGGACAGCCGAGTGAAGAGATGGGCTGCACATCTAATGAAGATCAAAGAAGCACAGACTAGGGATCTGGAGACCTGGACTGGCCTTCCTTCTTCCGGTAACTAATGATTTCTCCTTGGACAACTCATTTACCTGGCTATGGCTCAGTTTTCCTCTGTAAAATCAGCTCTCTGTGAAAGCTGGAGGAATGCCAGTGTCAGGATGAATAACTGCTATGACTGTGATTGTCAATTGCACCGCAGGACAGTGGCGTTTCTCGGGAGCGTGGTTTCCTCTCTCTGTAAAGTGTGGGGTTTCCATAGAAAAGTATTCATTCCCTTCCAGCTCTGACATCTGTATGACTGTCATTTCTTTCCGCAAACTTTTCTCAGACTGTGATGAATGCTTTCTATTTGTATCGGAACAAAGTTGACCCTTTGACTTGGGTTATGACCCTGAAAACTCATACTTAGCTTTTAAAAACCTCTTTATAGGGAAGATCAAAATGGTCCAGAGCTGAGCCCCAAAGGGGTCCACCTGCACCCACCAACAACACACAGATACACACCCAATCCCCCTCCACGGACACACAAATCAATGAAATTCCTGTACTGCCTTCCCTAGGCTCTCCCAGCTCATCCCTCCTGGCTGGGAGCAGCTTCCTACCTTAACCAGGAGATATTTACCTGAGTTCATTTGGACCAAACAGAAGAGAACAGCGAACAGAAAGAGGACCTTCATGTTTTAAGGTTCCCTCAGGTCTCCCCGCCCTCCTGTGCAGAGAAGCAAATCTGATGAGAGAGCCAAGTGGAATGGAGAGGAGAGGGACAAAAATAGGACATTTATAGGTTTTTGGGAACACTACTCAGGAATGAGCACATTTATCTGGTCTACTGACTAAGGCTGTGGGCAGAAGTTACTCAGATACCTGGATTCCTTGACCCCCAAATCCTATACAGTCCTGGCTCCTTAATCTGTGTCCAGTTCCCACAGATCTGACAGGAGTGAGCTGAGCTCAGGTTACGTGATCGCAGCCCTGGAGAGCTGGAGGACCAATGGGCGGGGCTTCCCGCCTCTTCCCCCCATATGAGCCCCAAGGTGTTCACTGTTCCCCTGCTTAAGAGAATGTTAGCTTCTAGAAGTTAAATCCACTTGAGTCCATATATCTAATATTAAAAACAAACAAACTTAAAAGTTGAAGAAACTTGTATTAGTCACAGGAGAACCAGATGGGTTTTTCTATGGAAATAATCTTTTGAGAAATTGCTGCAGCATGAATAGCTGGAATTCAGTCTTGCCAAATTCCCTCCAGCGTGAACTTCGGAATTTTCAAAGAAAATAGAAGAGATTTTAACTCACATATTTCACATTAATAATATTAAGGGTATAAATGAGGCAACTGAAATTTGAAAATACAGTTTTACTATGCTTTCTGATGTTCACATGAGAGAACAGATATTCCAGTCAAAGGTATCTGGGAGTAATAAAAATTGATTTTTCACTAGTTAAAAGCAAAATCCACATATCTCCTAAAAAGCACACTTTTTATAAGCCTCATTATCCATACTTGACACAAAGCATTCAGAAATAGAAAATGAGGGGACTTCCCTGGTGGCACAGTGGTTAAGAATCCACCTGCCAATGCGGCGGGTTCGAGCCCTGGTCCGGGAAAATCCGACATGCTGTGGAGCAACTAAGCCCGGGCGCCACAACTACTGAGCCTGCACTCTAGAGCCCGTGAGCCACAACTCCTGAAGCCTTGGTGCCACAACTACTGAAGCCCACCCGCCTAGAGCCCGTGCTCCGCAACAAGAGAAGCCACCTTAATGAGAAGCACGCGCAGTGCAATGAAGAGTAGCCGCCGCTCGCCGCAGCTAGAGAAAGCCCATGCACAGCAACGAAGACCCAGTGCAGCCAAAAATTTTAAAAAAGGAAATAGAAAACGAAAACATAGATTAAAAGATCTCATTTTAGGACTTCCCTGGTGGTCCAGGGGTAAAGACTCTGTCTTCCAATGCAGGGGATGCCACAACTACTGAGCTCGCGTGCCTCAACTAGAGAGCCCACGCCGCAATGAATGGTCCCGCACACTGCAACTAAGACCCAACGCAGCCAAAAATAACAATAAATAAATATTTAAAATAAAATATCTCATTTTTCAAATTAAAAATACTTTCAAAACAATAAATAAAAAATACTTTCAGGTAACTGCGGTAATAAAGAAAACTCTGAAATTACAATATATTAAGACAATAACGACTTAAGCAATGTGTAGGATGTCATTCACGTCTCAAAGGTATCACAGGACTCACAGGACACGCTCCCAAAAGGGATTTTTGACTTAAATCATTTTCTATTTTTTGAGAAGGAAAGGTCTCCGCATTCAGCACAAGTGGCCTCCCAACTCTAAGCTTTTACCTTGAAGCACCGTCAACATCTAACTTGAAGGAAGGTGTGCGCACCGCCCCTCGCCAGACGCGGGACGCCCTCCCACCCACGCGGAGAGTCAGCTTCCGTGCGCGGCTGTACCCACCGACCGGAAACTCCCTGGGGGCGGGGCGGAGGGCGCAGGTCACGGCCCCACGCAAGCCCCTCCTCCTTGGCCCCGCCCCCCGACTCGCAGTTTCCGGCCGAGCCGGAAGCAGCTCTTCTGGCCCGAAGGACCGTTACCTGGCGTGTGTTTCAGTATTTCTCGTTCAAACTCTCTCGTGGATGCCCTCAGCGCCGCGTCCTCCACACCCGGAGTCCCGGGCCCCTCGACCGCTACCGTCCCCGCCCGCGGGGAGCCCCGCCTAGTCGGGGGGAGCTCTGCTGCCGGGGCCGGACCTGAATCTGTTCCGGTAAAATCGCTGCGCGGCTGGTCCTCGCCCGACCTTTCTGCCCCGGTTCTTCTCACCGTCTCCGCTCCCCACCCCGCGCCTTGTCAGGTCCCTCTCGGTGTGTATTCTCCGGCCTTGGAGGGCGGCGTCGGGCCGTCCCGCCTCCTCCCGACCCTGCGTCCTGCAGCCCCCTGTCCTCTCCTGAATCTGCGTCCCCATCCTGGCTCCATTCTGGGGCCCAGCCCTGCCGCTCTCCAGGCGTTCCCCTCTTCAGAGAGGCCCCTGAGCCCAGCGCTGGGGGCGTTCACCCGTCCCCGCCCCGTGACACCCCGCGGTCTCGAATCCCATCCCACCCGGCCGTGCCTGCAGGGTGTGTTTACATTCCCGGGGCCGCCCTGGAAAGCGTGCTCTTGCTGTGCAGGGGCTGCTGCATTCAATTCCTGCGACTGCAGAGGTGCGGCAGGGGGATGACGAGAAAGGAGCGAGATCAAGGGAGAGCCAGGGAGACAGAGTGAGATAGTAAAGGCAGGGGTGAATTGAGGTTGGGGGAGTGGGTCCCATGGGCTCGAAAAGACCCGCTAAGAGTGAAGGAGAATGACCTGGGCAGCAGGGGATAAATGAAGATAGACCAAAAGAGGATCAGCAGAGACGGAAGAGGGCAGAGACGGGGAGGGAGTTACGAGCACCAGTAGCGGCGGGGGCAAGAGAAAGGTAGATCCCGGATTCATTAGTTGTGTTTTTAAATTTCCAGCTTACAGTCCCGTTTACAGGTATTGTGTCAGAGTCCGATGATGAGGTCTCAGTGGTTTTCCAGTCTTCATCACATGTTGAAAATATTCTTCAGTGCTTAGCAAGTAATTTTACACTATTTCAGTGTGTTCTTACTAAGGATATCGGTAATTTTCTATGTCAACAGTCAAAACCTAGATTAACCACTTAGTCTGATATTCAACATCTTTATCCCCTTTTATGAGCTTTTAACTTAGTGGACTGTGAACTGAAGTTTCCAGCCAAGTATATATTCCCTTTGTCGTGTCTCTGAAAGTGATCAAGGGTGAGCTGGATTGTCCTCAAAAGTAGTTGGAAGAGAGCCCTTCTGTTCCTCGCTGAGCTGTTTCCATTGCTGACCTCCTTTCGTGTTTTCCAGTGCTACCAATTAGGTCTTCTTAAGATCATAAATTTCTTTTTATATTTTATTTTTGGCTGCGTTGGGTCTTCATTACTGCACGTGGGGTTTCTCTAGTTGCGGCGAGCGGGGGCTGCTCTTCATTGCCATGCGCAGGCTTCTCCTCGCGGTGGTTTCTCGTTGCAGAGCACGGACTCTAGGCACACGGGCTTCAGTAGTTGTGGCACACGGGCTCAGTAGTTGCGGCACATGGGCCCTAGAGTGTGCGGGCTTCAGTAGTTGTGGCTCGCAGGCTCTAGAGCGCAGGCTCAGTAGCTGTGGCTCACGGGCTTAGTTGCTCCGTGGCATGTGGGATCTTCCCGGACCAGGGCTTGAACCCGTGTCCCCTGCATTGGCAGGCAGATTCTCAACTGCTGCGCCACCAGGGAAGCCCCGTGTCATATTTTGATGGTTTTAATGTGATGTTCTTCTGGAAAAGAGGAGTCAAATACTTGAGATTATTGTGATTAAAATCGTGAAAGGAAGTGGCTCTTGCTCAGGAATAGGAAATGTGATTTTTAGGGGCAGGCAGGGGTGAGAAGGGCAAACCCTGCACTGTCTCATCCAGGCCGTGTCATTCCTGTGAGGACAGACCTGGTTCCTCTCAGCCGGCCTTTCCTGCTGACCCCCTTGCCTGCTCCAACCCAGCAGGGGGTCACGAGGCCACCCGACAAGGGAGGGCCCGGACTTCACAAACTAAGCGAAGGTCAAAAGTCTCTCTCCAGTGAGGCGGGAGAAGAGGGCACTTGATTCTGAAGGGAGCCGGAAGAAAGAGCAAAAATGCTGTGGAGGGCCAAGGAGCCGGGGATGGGAGGGAGACTGAGAAGCTCGGGAACAAGAGGAAGGGAAACGTCTTCCCGTCCTCACCCGAGGTGACCCTGTGCTCAGCAGGTACGGAGGAGACCGTGGGCGCGCTCACACTCGCTGCTGCCACGGAGTATGTGGGCTTCCGTAGGATGGGAGGGCGTTCTGAGGAAATGGAAAAACCCATCTGCCCGCCTCCTGTGTAACACTTCTGAGTCCCTGTGGTTGCACTGGCCGCAGGGGACGGTCTTTGCCACTTAGTGAGTCCCTTCCTGTGGCTGAGGCGTAGGGAGCTGGTGTGAGAGGCACACCCTCCGCACCGAGGGAGGACCTCAAGGCTGATTTTGGCTGGGAAAGAGGCTTTCCACGTGTCTTTATTAATTCCTTGATTTGACTGTCAAAACTTTCATTGATTTCTGTCAAATAATCTGTTTCTCCGTTTTCGTCTTTAATCTTTTATTTAAGCTTTTGTTTCTTTTAACTTTATCTTCTTAATTTGTAACAATTTGAAATGACAACTCACTCTTGTTTCCTTTTACTTTCTCTTGGTTTATAAAGTTGAACAAGCCCTCTCTGCTTCTATTAAGTGTATTTAAAGTTAAACACTTTTTCCAGGTAACAACTGTGGCCCTATTCTATGGAGTTGATATGTTCATTCTTCATGGTGATGATGACTCGAATTGGCAATGGTCATTCGATTGTATTGTAACCCTGTTGTTTAAATTGTCTTTCAGATTGTTAGTTTTGTTTGTACTACCTGATTATTGTTTATTTTCATTTTCATTTTACTGTGGTAAGCATATGTGGCCTATTTGATATATTCTCTTTTGCATTTAGCTAAAATTTTCTCTGTGGCTAATTACGAAGTCAAATTTGATGTGTGCACTGGATGTACTGAAGTCTCTACGTTGGAATAAGTGGGGATAAAAAGTCTCTACATTTTGGATGTACACGCATATACACACACGTTCATTAAAGTATGTGTGTATGTGTCTTCCAGGGAATCTGGCCTCCTGGGAAGAAGGCCAGACTCAGGGACCATGCCCTGCCCACTAGCCCTGCAAAGCTCCACCTGCTCTGAACAATAAGACTAGAGCGCTTTCTCAGCCCCGTCTCTGCGCTTTCTGCCACTGCCCCACCCTACAGCCTAGAGGTATGTATCATTACTTTGGGATCTTGCCTCTGAGCCTGGGACAGTTGGTGGGCAACTGGATGGTCCCTCCCTGCCCTCCTGTGCTTGCAGGACTGTAGCGCGGCGTGAGCAGTTGCCTGGTTCTGGGCACACTCAGAAAATACCGCACAGCCTGCAGGCAGCAAGGACCTCCTCTTTAGCTTTCCACGCGTGTTCTCTTGTACCTGTTCCAGGGCCTCCGAGGGGTCTTAGGAAGTTGTTCATTGAGCCTGGCCAGCCATGGACTCCCTCCGCAGGCCTTGCAGGCCGGCTCAAATGGTTGCTGGTCCCCAAGATGACTTAGAATGTTTTCTAGAGGCTCAGGCAGGCCAGAATGTCCTCATCTAGTCTCTCCTGTCAAAATGGCCACTGCAGGCCTCCTGAGACAAACTTGGGAAATTTGTGGACACTCGTTTCTGGAAAGGGCACTGGAAATGACTTGAAAGCATCTGTGTGTTTGTATTTTGTGGAACCCTCTGTAGTCCGCTTCAGTAAACTCGATACCCTGCGTGGATAGAGAAAGCTGATTCAGTGTTTTTTAACAAGAGTGATAAATCATAATTGTTGTAATAAGTACAATCACGGTGATTAACATCAATAATGAAAATGGTCCTAATGACAAGAGCAATAATAAGAAGAAACTGAAGGAGATGGGAGAATAGACTACAGACCTCAGTGAATGAGTGATCAGATACCCAGTAGGACTTGGGGTGGTTCGAATCAGAGTCCTAGGTCTGCTCCTTGAAACGTGTTCTCTGAAGGTGAAGGACAAGCAGCAAAAGAGAAAAAGAAACACCGGAAGTGGGGCATAGGTGAAAGCAAGGGCTCCTAGGAGATCATCTGCAGGTCAGACTTTCCAGGAAGAGAGGAGCCCAGGTCCAGGGCCTCCCTGCCGCCCCATCCCATCCCCTGGACATCTGGCAGGAGTGGGGGTCTCCCTGGAAGGCAGGGATCCCTGCTCCCCTACGAGGAATGTTAAGCCCCAGCACTCTCAGCCCTGAGTTCTGGCTGCCTGTCTGCCATCTGCTCTTCCTGGGTCCTTCAGTATCTGTGCACCTCTGTTCCAGTATCTCTGCCTGGGGCTGCTGGAAGGTGTCATCTCCCTTCCTCTGGCTGGCAGGAAGCATGGGAATAAAACACCAGATGAAAAAGGGGGCAATAACTATGAACAAATCAGAGGATGGGAAAGATTTTTAATCATATGAGTACTTATAAACTATAGACACTCAAAAAAATCCATTCAGAGCCAGAGCTAGATCCCGTTCTACCTGGAATAGACTTTATGAAGAACTCCGTGAGATCCTCCATGGTAGAAGGATGGTTTAAGGGAAGATGCAGTAACATGTGGCACTCTGTGGACAAGAAGATAAAGTTGAGCCAGAGACTCTTCTTAAAAATGCCATGAAATTTGGTGTAACTACAGAAAGCAGGAAATTCATATTAACTTCCTGTAAAAACTCCTCCAAAACAGGCATAGCATATGAACACTCATTGCCCAGAAGTGCTCAAAGAAATGGATGTACCTCTGTAAACATACGAAGGTGCACAGACATATAGATATGGACACAGGGGAATAGCTGTCTATCTGACAGTGGGAGGGCAAAGTATTGAAACAATGATACAATTATGTAAACATGCCTTGCTTAATCTTCTCTGACTGGTAACATGAACAAAGTGAAAAATCCTACTTCATATGATGAAAGAAAACTGGATTCTCATACGTTGCAGATAGAACAAAAGTGTGCTACATTTGGGGGTTAGCAACCAGGCAATATCTGTTCACTTTTAAAATACACATGAGCCCACAACTAGAATGCATCTTCTGCCAGTCTCCCTCAAAGTAATAAACTCATTATTAATTAAGAATGCCAAGTATTCATTCATGTTGACATCACTAAGAGGCAGGAGAAGCCAACTTAAAATCAAGCAGTGAGCAAATGGTTGATTAATTTGAGGTTCATTCCTGTATTGGAACAATAGAGAAATTTAAGGAATAAATTCTGTCTCTGGCAGAACACTCAGAGAGCACTCCAGCCTAATTTTTTTTCAGTTTTTTTTTAATTGTGATAAAATACACATAGCATTTACCATCTTAACCATTTTACGTGTACAGTTCAGTGGTGTTAGGTGGTATTACGTTTATTCATACTGTTGTCCAAACTATCACCACCATTCATATCTAGAACTCTTTTCATTTTGCAAAACTGAAACTAAATCCATTAAACAATAAATAGCTTCCTGTTCCCTCCTTCCGCGTCTCCTGTCAACCATCATTCTGCATTCTGTCTCTGTTATACTGTATTGTTCTATGTATTCCTTTTTTGTATGTTTTAATACTTCTTTATTGAATTAAATCATAACATTATTTTGTCATATCATTTCCTTTGTTATCTTTACCATTAACATGGATTTTATAGGTTGACATGTCTTTCACATCTTTCAGTTTCTCTCTAAGCCTTTCAGTAGTTTTTACTTAATCCTTACTTAATTCTTTTTTCTTTTGCTGATTTTAAAGCCTGTCATCCATGTAAATTAATGACTTTTTAGCGTTGTCATTTTCCTTTCTCTTGTCTCCCACTGTGGTCTTTTCTCTTAAATTATTAATAAATCTTAATTTATTTTACTTTGGAAGTTTTGGAGCTCTGTCAAGTCATTTTTCTTTCTTCTGTTGTCTTATAATGTCTTTCATTTTTGTAATTACGCTTTGAAGTTCTGTTAGGGTTTTTAATAGTTTGTAGTCCATTACTAAACTTATTGGATAGTTTTCTTTAAATTAATTAATTTATTTATTTTTGGCTGCATTGGGTCTTCGTTGCTGCGTGCAGGCTTTCTCTAGTTGCGGCGAGCAGGGGCTGCTCTTCGATGCGGTGCGCCGGCTTCTCATTGCAGTGGCTTCTCTTGTTGCGGAGCACGGGCTCTAGGCGTGCAGGCTTCAGTAGTTGTGGCTCGTGGGCTCAGTAGTTCTGGCTTGTGGGCTCTAGAGCGCAGGCTCAGTAGTTGTGGTGCGCGGGCTTCTCATCGCAGTGGCTTCTCTTGTTGCAGACACGGGCTCTAGGCGTGTGGGCTTCAGCATTTGTGGCTCGTGGGCTCAGTAGTTGTGGCTTGTGGGCTCTAGAGCGCAGGCTCAGTAATTGTGGTGCATGGGCTTAGTTGCCCCGCGGCATGTGGGATCTTCTCCGACCAGGGCTCAAACCCGTGTCCCCTGCATTGGCAGGTGGATTCTTTCTCTCTTTTTTTTTTTTTTTTTTTGCATTACGTGGGCCTCTCACTGTTGTGGCCTCTCCCGTTACGAAGCACAGGCTCCGGACGTGCAGGCTCAGCAGCCATGGCTCACGGGCCCGGCCGCTCCGCGGCATGTGGGATCTTCCCGGACCGGGGCACGAACCCGTGTCCCCTGCATCGGCAGGCGGACTCCCAACCACTGCGCCACCAGGGAAGCCCTGGCAGGTGGATTCTTAACCACTGCACCACCAGGGAAGCCCCTGGATAATTTTTAAATAATGTTTTGCTCCAAGGCATAGGGTTCCTTGAATATTAATATTCAATTTTTTTTTACCCCAACCTCTCTTATGCTTTAGTCTTTTAATAGTTACTGCTTTGGTTATTTTTTCCAAGTTATTTTCATTGAGTTCAGTTCTCCTTAAGCCACATCAGTTCATGGTAGTAGTTTGGAGAGAATAGCAGGAACTCCTCCTGGCTCAAAGAAATGACTTTAACACAGGACATCTGGAAAGTTTGTGGGACCTGGTATTTATTTTTTTGTAGTGAGGGGCTGTTTTTATTTACAGTTCTCATCCACTCATGACCTTCTTTGATGCCTTCTATTTGGAAGTGTGGGCAAAGCACAGTGATACCTAGGTACATTCCTTCCCACTCACAGGGCTGTTCTGTTTCATGTGCATCGTGGTTCCCTGGATGTCCCTGGATGTCCTTAGAAGAAAAATCCTCAAGATAAAAAAAAATATTTTATGTTTCAATTTAAATCTGCCCTGAAGTCAAAACCTAACGTAATCCCACGGACAGTGCCTTATTAGGCTTCCTAGATTTTCCTTCCTTGTCCTTGGATTCTCCCATATGCTCTCGATAACTCAGTAGGTAAACCGTATTTATGGAGTATCTTCTGGAGATTGTGAACTGTCCTAGATATTGACTACCTTTCCCCAGTTATCGGATCCTTGCATTAATCTCGGGTTTTCCTTTCAGATCTGATTGAAAGTACTCTCCTCCCTGCTGGGTGACTCACAGAGGAAAATAAGAAGAAACAGTGCCCAGAATCCAGCTATCACGCCACCCACCCACCCACAGACATTTAAATAACCCTCTAGATCCTCAGTCCCCTCAACTCACCCTAGAAGGTTCCAGTTCCTCATCAGAGTGCATGCATACAACTGGCAGAGAGCAAAGCTGGAGAACCACCCTGGCACTACTTGTCTCTGTGATGCTGAAGACATTCTCCTTCCTGTGTGTTACAGAGAAGATTCACATTTCCAGGTATGGACCCATGTCTGGGGGAGGGGCGTCCTCACTATTCTGAAGATCAGGTACCTCAGAGCTTGGGGTAGAGGCAGGTGTTTGAGGGGTGTAGAACGTAGGACCCAGTCCAAGTGCACTAAAACGGAAACACTGGGATAAGAGCTTGGGGCACAACTGGAGCAGGGCTTCCAACCACTCTCTGGCCTTGTGGTCACGGAGGAGGACAGCAGGGGCCTCGGAGGGGAAACCATGGGCTCGCGTCAGTTTCCGAGATCAATGTCAGTTTTCTCTCTGCAGAGTTTGTAAGCTTTGGAAGATGCTAGTTGAACATTCTGCACTATGGAGATGTGTACCTGACACCTTACAAGGTACGTATGGCCTCTATTTGGGAAAATGCTTGAGGGTCTCTGCTGTAAACCGGGCATGGCAGTTCTTACACAAAACCCATGCTGGGCTCCTTGGAGCAGGTATATATGATGGCTCAGTGAGCTTTGATATTGTCCAGGGGCCCTGAATATCTGTCATTCCACTCCCTGATTCAGGTTGAACGCGGTTGATTTTTGTCCTTTGATCATCGGAATGCTTGGGTGTTGCAGGGAGAGGCCCCGGTTGTCAGGCATCTCTTCCAGAGACACGTGAGAGCAGGGTTCCAATCACTGAGTGTGGGGCTCTACATGATCTGAAGCATAAAGCCTTCTGAAATCATTCCAGCTTTAATTAAGGAAGCTGGGAAGAGGTACCCTCACCAAACTGAACTCTAGTTGCATGTTCTATACTTGAGGAAATTCCTGATCACCAATGCCCAGTCCTCACAAGTGTGGAACTATACAACTGTGAAATTTCAGAGTCACGGATCTTCAAGGAAAGTGACTTCTCTCCACTGCTTTTCTAACACAACCTTGTCCTGGACCCTCTTCTTACCTTCCAAGGCAGGCAGATGATGAACCTGCCCAGGCTGCAGGCTCTGTGTTTCCTGGAGTTGGTGGACATTCCCCTCGTGCCTGACTAGGGGCTCATGATGGCTGTCTCTGAAGTTGATTGACTCCACAGCCTAAAACTGGTGAACTCCTTCTCGTCAGGTGGATTCCTGCAGGCAGTAACCCAGCATCTTCAGAAGCTCAGTATGAGAGTGGGCTCAACAACCAAAGTATTGTCTCAACTAGAAAGGATGGATTCCCTGCTATAACTGGAACTAAAATATTCCTCCCAGCACTGAAGACTTCCTCTCTGCTTCTAACATCCTCTCTGTTGGCCTCAGAATGCCAGATTCCAAGTCCTGCAGCTCCTGGAAGTCCACACCTCAGGCCAGGGGAGGGAGGATGCCGGGGCTCTTCTGCAGGAGGCGCTGCTACGCTGTGCGGTCACTTTCAATTCCAGGCCACACTCGCCTGCCAGGTGGTGGAAGCGACGCCCCCGTGTAACTCAGGCCTATCCTCACCGCCCTCACCTGCACATGAGAGGACATAACTCACATGAAACTGTGGTCAGGGAACAGACTTTTGAGCCAGATACACGTGAGCGTGAAACGTAGTTCAACCAATTATATGCTGCGTAGTTTTTGTTAAGTCACATGAATCCTTTCCAGGTTGGTTTCATGAAAGGAAAAGTGACAATAATAATGGCAAATGAGGGAATTCCCTGGCGGTCCAGTGGTTAGGACTCTGCACTCTCACTGCCAAGGGTCCAAGTTCGGTCCCTAGTCGGGGAACTGAGATCCCACAAGCCGCACGTGCTGTGGCCAGAAGAAAAGAAAAATTAATAATAATAATGGCAAATGAATAAATGGCAAGATTATAAGAATACTCCTGTTACCTAATATGTGATCAATATTGATGACATGTTTGGGTAGAGGGCTTCTTAGATCTTCCATAAGAGTTATCCATAGACTTTGTTGTCTGTACTTTCTGCTCAGTTTGCTTGGAACCTAAAACAACTCTAAAAAAATAAAGCATTTTTAGAAAAAGAATGAAAGGATATCTCTGTTTTCCTTAATTCCATATATGTGATTTACCTAATTAGTGAGAAAATATTTGATTAAAAAAGGCATGCCTTGGGCTTCCCTGGTGGCGCAGTGGTTGAGAGTCCGCCTGCCGATGCAGGGGACACGGGTTCGTGCCCCAGTCCGGGAAGATCCCACATGCCGCGGAGCGGCTGGGCCCGTAAGCCATGGCCGCTGAGCCTGCGCGTCCGGAGCCTGTGCTCCGCAACGGGAGAGGCCACAGCGGTGAGGGGCCCGCTCGCAAAAAAAAAAAAAAAAAAAAAAAAAGGCATGCCTTGATTAGATCTACATTGACTTGGCATGCAAATTAATCAGGGTGTGTCTTTCGATTTACATGATTGATGAGATTATCAGCTGCTTACAAAGAGGGCTTGCCATGAAAAGCTGGTTTATCTAGAGAGAGAAAGAATCTCTGAGTTCGTTTGGGTGGTGACTGCATCCTCAATAAAGAGTTGGCTTCTTTGGCTTTTCCATGGGTTCGGGTAAGTAGTAGAGAGAATTTTTGTCAGGAAAGGCAGACTCCGTTATTTCAGAAGAGTTTATAATCAGGAAATGATGGATCACATGAGTGCAGCCACTTGGGGCAAGTTTCCTTACTGTGGACATAGAGTTTCTCTGTATTTATAATTCATATGTAATGGTCAGAGGTGAACTTGCCTAATCTTACCATGTATAGGTAGATTTAGACCACTGGGAGGGCAGAGCATATATAAATATCTAATGACTAATTAGGTGAATGGCCTCAAGGAGTGGTAGAGTTCTGTGTAAGTTAGGGCAGAGGGGAAGGGAAAGGTTTAACTTGGTTGGAGTTTAGTGAAAGTCTCCTGCTAGTTGAGATTTAAACTGATGCTGACATAAATTGTGTATGGGTGGGAAGGTTGTGTGTGTGGACTGGGTGGAAATGAAGGTTGATACCAGTCCCCCATTGTAGAGATAACAGCAGTATGTGTGTGGGCTCAGCCAGGTCATGCACACATCAATGCCAGGATGTCTGGTGGATCTGTTAACTAAGACTGAAGACTAGAGGAGGAGTGATTTTTGTATTTGGAGGGGCAGAGGTGTTGTCCTGAGAAATATTTCGTTTTAGGTGTATGTAAGTTTGCAAGGAGAGATGATAGCACAGAAATGGAATCCAGACAAGAAGCTGGCCATTTTCAACAGAGGTAGCAGTAGAAGAAATGAGAGCAATTGAATAAATGTGTGAGAGGAGAACAGGAGCTCCCATTAAGTCTTGAGACACTCCAGTAGGACCGAGGAATTCTTTGCAGAGGACTGATGACAGAGTAGATCGAAGACAGGAGAATGAGGTGTCAGTTTAGGCTAGGAAAAAGTTCCGGAAAGGAGGTCAAGTTTCAACTTTTGTTTTCAAGGAAGACTCTATCTGTGGGGAGATACTTGGTGATATTAACAATATGTATGCGTGAGATAAACATTGAGGGTCTTTGCAAGTCAAGGGAGAGGAGGACATGAGGGGCTGACGGCTGTACTTCCAGCTTGATGGTGAAGGGAGGATAGATGGGCAGGGACTTGAGAAAAAATAGGTTCAGGGGAGATTTTTGCTTCAAGTAAAAAGAGACATAATGAGCTTAACTGATGAGGGGACTGATGGACAGGTGTCCGGTAAAGTAGAACAAGAAAACAGGAGAGAAAGGAGTTCAGCTGGAGACGCTAGACTAGAGGCAGCATGACCCGTCAATTTGAAGGGAGAAAAGGAGTAACCCAGGGGTAGGAATGTAGGAATATCTGTAGCTATCATGATGGTGAACCGAGTTACTTTGTCACATCATGTAATCCGTCTGTGTTATGAAATGAATTGTGTGCCCCCAAAAGTCAAATATTGAAGCCATCCTCAGACCTCAGATTGTGATGGTATTTGGAGATTAGGCCTTAAAAGCGGTGATTAAATTAAAATGAGGTTCTTAGGATGGGCCCTAATCCAATTCCGCTGGTGTCTTTGCAAGAAGAGGAGATTATGGCACAGACATGTCCAGTGGGAAGACACAGGGAGAAGACAGCCATCCGGAAGCTAAGAAGGGCGGCCTCGGAAGAGACCAACCCTGGCTTCACTTTGATTTCGGACTTAGAGCCTCCAGAATTGTGAGAAAATAAATTTGCTTAAGCCACCCAGTCTGTGATACTTTGTTCCAGCAGCCTTAGCAAACTAATACACTATGTGTAGTAGGAGATAACCTCATCTTTTGAAATGTGAAGAGTGTAGATTCAAAAGGCATGGTGACAATTTGAAATATTTATGGAGCAAATATTTGAAATATTTCTGTTTTACTTTGCCAAACATAGTAGAGTTGCCAGATATATTTGAAAACAACTAGGAGTAGGTGATTCTGTGTTTAGACAGGGGTCCACTTAGTAGTAGTATGTGTCGGATGCAGTCATGGAAAAGGCAGGTACAAGGAGTCACCTGCTATTGGGATTTTGATGGGGAAATCCGGTTAATAGTCCAAGGGACATAGAAAATGTTCTGGTCTTGGTAAGTGCCTGTTGAAATGAGTAAGTGTGGATTAAACTGAGCAGGAAAAGTGTAGAGAGATGTGGCTCGATGTTTGAGAAGTGAAACAAGTACATTGGGGGTCCCCATGTGGCGGAGGACCTGAGTTTGGGGTATCAGAAGGCAGAGGGGTTGTAGTTACAGGTTGGGGCTCCTGATTAATGTCAGAGGAAGTATTCCAGGTAAAACCTGGATATGATGTGTATTGCATAAGGAATATGAGCACAGGAGACAGGCAGAACAAAATTAAAATTATAGACGTGTCATTTCTAGCTGTGACTTTGTTATACGATTAACTTTTTGGACCTCTTCTGTGTATGTCATTTGTTATATTGGTAAACAAGCTAAAATCGCCAGGTTTATTTTAAGGCCTAAATGAGTGAATATACGTAAATATCCAAGCACTAAGTCATGTTTGATACAAACTTTTTTTTTTTCTTTTTCTGGACCTCAGGTACAAATGGGTGAGTTAATCCTGCTTTTGTTTATGATGCATTATCATCATTTTCCCATGAAATATATTTAGTTATTGGTATTTCAGGGGAGAATTTACACTTTATAAATGCTTTCTCTGTGTGTCTCTTGCACATATTTGTGTGCACATATATATATATATATATATATGCATATACACATACGTGTGTTTGTGTATAATGAAATGCAGGGATATTGCAGCTAATGCAGATTAATGCAGAACATGATTTCAAGGGTTTCAGCTACCCCTTTACTAAGATGATCAGCTGGAGTTAGCCCAGCCATCCTTGACACAGAGGGCTCAAGACAGTCCACGGCCGGAACACTATGACTCGTGTACCCCTGCTTCTTTCTGGAGCAGCGGATGTTAAGGACGAGACCGGAAGGGTGGGTGCCACGGTTCCTCCAAGTGGAATAAGTCCTTAAGTTAACTCCCTCATAAAACAGACTTTTAGTTGATTGACTTCCAGGTCCGTGGGGGTCAGATCCAACAGAGTTAAGGGAGCACTGCCATGAATGCTGGGGAACCCCTGCCAGTGTGTAAATCAGAATAATGAAATCTGAGAATTCCCGGTGTTTACCTGCAGGTGGGAACCAAAATCTACGTGCAGCGTGGGTCAGGGGTCACTGGTTTGGAGTCAGGGAGAGAACTGAATAACTCTGGGTACCACAGGCTAATTAATATATGAAGCTCAATACTTTCCATGTTCTTGTCTGTAAGTTATTTGTATTTCTACTTTTTAAATCAACAACCACAGTTAAAGTCTTCTTACTTTTGACCCTGGGAGAGGAGTAGAGGCCTCTGTGTGTTTCCAGTAGGGTGTGCACTGCATGTTTGTCGGTTAGACTGGGCATCACATCCAGGTGAAGGTTTGGGGCTTCATGAAGGTGTGCACAGGACTGGAGTCTCATGGCTTCTTCTCCATCCGCAGCTCTGCCGGCTTAGTGCTTGGACTGTCTGTGAGTGAAAACCCAGAGAAAGACTGCTCGCAGCTGAGTTACTGACAATGCAGCCATTGGTGAGTAAGCAGTGCCTCTTTCTGCTGGAATTGCACACACTGCTGCTGACAGCAGATGGGCAGGTTTCTCTTACTTGCATGGATGTTCTAAGTGCAGTCAAGAAACATTCAGGGATCTGAGCTCCAGTGAAATTTCCCCAGGACTCTGGGATGGTTGTCATGGGTCAAGAACTCCTTAATAACTAGTATCCTTCCTAACATCACACTCTTTTATTCCAGCCTCTGCTAAGCTTGTGTATTTACAGAAGAGGTGAGAGAAGTTTTCTTTCTCTAATCTGTCCATGGTCTCATTGGGGAATAATTCAGTCGTTAATCACGTTAGTGGCTATGGTGGTCTAAGGTTGTGGTGAATAGAGAGGAGGGAGGAGGAGAACATTACAGTCCAATGGGGAGGCCAGGGTCTCATCAGGTGGGTTCAGTCAGTCCTGTCTTCACAGGTCCTGGGTGCGGGCTGTGAGCTGTGAAGGGAGCACGAGAGAAGCTGAGGCCAAAGGAGGCATGAGGGATCATTCATTTATTTTTTTCTAATTTTAAAGTTTTGATAGAATATATTTGCTCTTTTAGGAACTTCTTAAAAAGAAAATTAACGCTTTTTTCATTTTTGGTAACTGGAATTAATGTATAGGGAGTATTATTTCCTTAATTGTGGCTCCATATTGAGGAGGAATAGAGTAAAATTTAAGACCCTGTGGAAAGTTTTAAAGAACTAGATAGATCAAAACCAGTCAAGAGGCTTCTGTTATCCTTCAGCAGAGAGACAAGCTAAAGAAAGGCGACAGTAAGGACTGGTGTTTGAGGTCCCAGAAAATATTGAGAGTGGGGGTCCTCCCACCAGAGGGACGGGTCAGGCTGGGTCTGTCCTTCAGCACAGCCACCCCAGAGTCCCTCCAGCTTGTGCTGCTGGACCATCTGACCTCATACCTTCTTATGAACGCCCAAGTTCTGTAGAGTTCAGTGAGACCACGCCTGTTGATACCAAGTCCTGTATGAAACTTGTTCATTTCTGAATAATGCTGGAGACGGTTTCAAGGTTCTTGGACATTTTAATAAGTAATAGACTAAGGCTTGTATTTAATACATGTTTACTTAGGTAAGGAGAACTTCATTGCTTCATTGGATCTTTCAATACTCATAACAGGTTATTAAACCATTTAATAGATGAGTCTGAAGTTCATTTAGGGGAATGGTACAACTACAGTTATGGTTTAAAAGTGGCAAATCAGGGCTTCCCTGGTGGCGCAGTTGTTGAGAGTCCGCCTGCCAATGCGGGGGACGCAGGTTCGTGCCCCGGTCCGGGAGGGTCCCACGTGCCGCTGGGCCCATGGGCCATGGCCGCTGGGCCTGCGCATACAGAGCCTGTGCCACAGCAGTGAGAGGCCCGCGTACCGCAAAAAAAAAAAAAAAAAAAAAAAAGGTGGCAAATCATAGTTATCGTTTGCCTTGGATGTGTCAATAAGTTATTGGAAATTAATCAGGAAGAGTTTTATGAATTTTCAAATGCAGCTTTTAATCACATGTCTGAACTCACAATTACCAGTTTTTTGGGCAGATTTCCAGGTTTTTTTTTAATTACACCACACTTCGTGTGATATTCCTTTATAATAAAGTTTTATTAATTCAGACTGTGCATATCTGTGTGATATATTGAAAAGCAGTTGCCAGCTCAGCACTGAGAAGGAACTGATGGGAACCCCAAACTCCGTTTGATCTTTCTGTACACCCAGCTTCTCCGCCCCTTTCCTCAGTGCTGCCACATCAACCCTCCTGCTCTGGACATTAGTAGGGGCTGCTCTGTCTGAACCACAATATCCATGTTTAGGAATCAGTGACATTTGAAGATGTAGCAATCAGCTTCACCCAGGAAGAGTGGGCCCTGCTGGACACATCCCAGAGAAAGCTGTTCAGAGATGTGATGCTGGAGAACATCAGTCATCTGGTCTCCGTGGGTGAGTCTGTCAACATTTATGTATGTATGCAGGTAGGTAGGTAAGTAGGTTGGTAGGTAGGTAGGTAGGTATTCATTGATTCAGTCGATAAGTATCTAGAACAGCTTCCGCATACTCACTCCACTCCCTGTCCTGATTCTTTCATAGACCTTATAACTACATGAGAGAAAGTTGTTTAATATATTACTTACATCTAGTTTGTCACCCCACTAAAATGTAGTCTTGACCACAATTTAATGTCTTTCTTGCTACTCAATCTCTAACACTCAGAACAGACCCAGGAACTCAATGAATGTTTTTGAATGCATAAATAAATTGAGTAAATATTTTCTAAATATTCTGCTCTAGTCACTATGCTGAGGCTTGACAGCAGACTAGAGAAAATAGCAAAACCTTGATTATTCTTGTGGGACTTATGTTTACTGGCGTCTGTTTGAAGATAATATTCAACCGACTGTGGAGACATTTAATTTCTCCATTTTTTAAAAGACTGAGGATTCTGTGTTCTGTCTTCGAACTTGGCCATGGACATCAGCATCCAGAGGTCTTCACTATTTTGGTCACATGATCTGTACTTCAGTGTTTCCTCTGCTCATGGTGTTGTTGCCTGGGCTGAACTTCAGTGGTCTCCTGTTCTTCCTCAGTAGCGTGTCCTGAACTTGATGATAATGCCCTTTTATTAGCACAGAACTCAAAATCCACCTTTTTTCCATGAACAGGGTATCAGCATTGCAAATCAGATGTGATTTTCCAGCTGGACCAAGGTGAAGAGCTGTGGATTGAAGGAAGAGGATTTTTCCAAAGCCACAGTCCAGGTATGCAGCAGCAGCCTGTGCTTCAGCATGAGGAGGTGCCTAGTCAGTGAGTGAGTATGTACTTAGAAACATCAACTGAAGATTTTGTTAAGTGAGTGAGGTTTTCTAAAACGTAGGTGAACGACATTGGGGCAGAATTCTTTAGATGTTATTATTCCTTACATATTTCAGTCACATTCATGTGTACTGCCATTATCTTTTTTGGGCTTTAGGGAAAGTTAAACTTTCACATAATAACTCTTGTTCTCATCCTCCCCTTTGAAGGTTTTCCCTCTCTCTACCCAACATCTCATCTCCATTTTAATATTTTCATATTTCAGTCCTGAAAATCTTTACTAATTGTCAATGCCCTATAATGTGTTTCTGTTTCCTAGAGTATTCCCTATTGAAGTACCAATTTTTGAAACATACTCATAAAGGTCTTGGAGCTTTTCAACATTTTCATTCCCCTAATGGCATTCTAATTTTTTTTTTTTTCAATTATTTTAGGCAGGGAAAGTGCCCTTAAAGAAATGTTAGCCACACAGCATATCAGCAGGAAAGACACATCTACAATCATCCCACTGGTAAGTTTCCTGAGTGTTAACCCTGGTCATCCAAATTAAAGACCTGGCAATGGAATGTTAGTAATTGAGCACAATAGCCTGATTTACATTAAGTTGGGATTAAGCTATTTCTGAGCAAAAAGTTATGGGTGGTTTGAATTTAGTGCAGAGATTAACCTGAGCTCAAAACCATAACCTCAGATCTTAAAAAAAAGGGGCAACTGTATAAACATTGCTTATATGCCTAGTCTTTGAAACATATTGCAGTCTTCAAAATTAGCCTATAACCTCTGCAGCTGGGAGGCTATAAAGAGAAAGCCTTTGTGTATGCAGGGAGTAACACATCAGGCGTATGCAGGTCATATCGGAAGGATTTTAAATGGAGACTCTCACTGAATGCTTTGTTTTAGATTCACGTGTAGAGAAAAGAATGTATGTATGTGGACAAACCGTTAATAGCCTTTTATCTCCTTCCCAAAAGCAAGTATCTCACACTCCAGAGGATCCCTTCGAATGTAATGATTTGGGAGAAGATTTCACTCATAGCTCCACACTGAGTCAACATTTGTTAACTCACACGGAAAAGACACCCTGTATCAACAAACAGTGTAAAAAATCCCTTAGTGACCAATCATACCTTAATCAACATAAGCAGATTCACACTAGAGGTAAATCGTGTGAGTGCCATCTGTGCGGGAAAGCCTTCAGTAATTGCTCTAGCCTTAGAAGACACGAGATGACTCACACTGGAGAGAAACCGTATGAATGCCATATCTGTGGGAATGCCTTTATTCAAAGCTCTGACCTTAGAAAACACAATCTAACTCACACCGGAGAGAAACCATATGAATGTCATCTCTGTGGGAAAGCCTTTAGTCAGTCCTCTAACCTCAGACAGCATGAGAGAACACACACTGGAGAGCAGCCGTATGAATGTCAACTCTGTGGGAAAGCGTTCAGTAAATGTTCTGCTCTTAGACGACACGAGAGAACTCACACTGGAGAGAAACCGTATGAGTGTCATCTTTGTGGCAAATCCTTCAGCCAGTGTTCTGCCCTTAGACGACATGAGGGAACCCACAATGGAGAGAAAATTATGAATGCCTTCAGTAAGTATTCTGACCTCAGATGACATGGTATTATAAATGTAACAAACGTGGACAAGACTTCAACCGTAGCTTTAACATTTAAACACACCAGAGGACTCACATCGAAGAAAACACTGTAATCAATGGGGAAGATCCTTCGGTTATCCTTATTCAACTTGACATATGCAAATTTATATGGAAGAGAGTCCATATGTGTGATATTTATGTGGCAAAACCTTCAGTCAGTGGTCTGACCATAGATGACATGAGAGAACTCATACTGTCAATAATAACAACAGCTCTAAACTTTAAACACACTAGGGGACTTGCATCAGGGAGGATCCAGGTCTGCCATCAATGTGCAAATGCTTTCATTTATAATTCATGGTTAAACAACATGGGCAAACTCCATTTGGGAGAGCCCCTAGGTCTAATCACTGTGAACAGACATTCAGCCAAGCACAGTCTTGATGTGCACGAGAAAACTCAGTGAAGGAATGAATAACCACCACAACAGGAAGTAAGAGGATGAAGGCTCTTAAGGAATACCAAGTCATGCATCCAGGAGAAGTGATTCAGTGTAAGATCATGAGAAATCCTTTATTCATAGAGCCACACTTGTGGTACCTGTGTGGATTCAGACTGTACAAAACACGCTCAGTGTCATGAAATAAGGATGACACTTCAGTGATCTCATTTCATAATCAACGTTAAGGTTCTCACACTGAGGAGACAGCAGTCCTAAAATCAGTGTGGCGAAAACTTCATCTAGACTTCACATTCAGAAAAGCTAAGTTGCGGGGGTGAAAAACCCTTTAAAAGAGCCTTTACATACAATTCAGCAAATAATTCAGAACTTTGAGAGAACTATTTATGGGGAAAAACCTGACATATAAATGCAAACAGTAAGGTGATCTGGGAATACTGAATGCAGAATTTTGTAAGAAATTAAACTTTTTCCAACAGATTATTTGTAAATATTTAAACAATAAAGTTGGTTGCTGAAAAGTCTAGTCTGTTGGTGAAGTTGTAGTTTTCTCCATGCAGCTGCAAACACACAGATCTGGGTCTGCACTCCATGGCGTGTCGGGGAGACTCGGCCCGATTCTCTGTCTTCCCTTTCTCCACAGCCCCTTCCACACAGCTCACCTCCACTCATTCCAGCTTCCCACCAACATCAGCTGTCTCATCTATGCACTGATGGTGACACAACAGGGGCCTTCACCCCACTGGCTGGTTTCTCAATGTGCCATGACCCTGGCCTACCAGGTGGACAGTATCATGGACGTCTAGTGTAAACCACGGGGTAGTCCCCAGCCTGTCTCTGCCCCTGGGCAGCTCCGCGGGGCCAGAGAGACGGGCAGCTCTGCTGTTCCAGGCCAAGAACACTCCTTGGATTTTTCCGTGAAGCCCCTGAGTTGAGCTAGCTGGGGGCAGGAGCTCATCGTATGACACCATCCCACATCTTATTGAGGTGAGTCCTGAGTTATGCACCTACTTGCTTCCCAAACGGAGCCATTATTGTGCACAGAGCAGCCCTGAAAAGAAGACCCCAGCAATATAATATCCCCTAACCTATCAGACACCACACAAGCCTGTCTTATTAATCTTCTTTTCCCCAAGCAAAATGAAAGTTCTCTCAAAGCAGGTCTCTCCTGCTTTGCGCCTAGGGCTTGGAAATGTGTTGCCCTTCAACAAACTTCCATACTGAACCTAAACCTCGAGGGAAGTGTTCTCAAGAGATAACTCAGCTGATTTGTGCTCTTCCCAAACTAGCACAATCCCCAAATCACAGCTTGACAGGCTGATTAAATAAGCACATCTCGGGGTGAAACCAATACATCATCATTAAAAAAAAAAGTGATTCTACTGTTCAGCTAGGGTGGAAACAGTCGTGTGCGAGGATGATGACCAACCAAAATTGAACATCTTGGTGCTGTGGCTGGAGGGGTATTGGCTGTGAGCAGGCAGGGACACATGGAAGTGTGAACAAGGGTCAAGTGGAACAAACTAGTCAGAAGTTCAGGTCTGGAAGACAGACCCCCCATGGGTTATTTCCACTGTCACAGCCCATGAGACCTTGTTACTGAAACTTTCTGTGGTTCAGTTTCCTCCATTCTAAGGTAGAAGTAAGCTTCGTGCCTCTCTCTCAGAGTTGTAGTGAGTACTGCTGAGTTGATACTGTATACACCAAGTTGTTACTGCAGGTAGTAGGCACTTTGTGTTTGCAAATAGAGAATATTTTTTATAAATTGAGATCTGGAAACACCACTCTTCCTTACCTCATTTTTATATTGAAATATTTCACATCACTTAAAAATATAATAGATTTGTATTACTATTACATTTAATCTGCTTAGGACATACTTAATTTACCCTACAGCTATAGTTGACTTCAGCTGTGATCCTGGGCCACAGCTAAATTTGAGACTTATTTGGTGGCTTAGTCAGAAATCACCTCCTCTGCCTGTGTCTCCAGGAGGGAAGGGCCTGGTGCTGCTGGGGGCAGGGCCTGTGTAGGTGCTGGGACCCCCAGGATGATGTGCACACTCCCTTCTCAGAGGAGCTCATGTCACACTGGAGTCTACACTGACCTATGCATGTGAGTGTGCTGGGCATTTTCAGTGAGATCAAGGGATTTCAGGACTGATCACATAAAGTCATGACCACAGAGGGATGGCATCACAAAATGAGATGTATTGGGTGGCACAAAGGTGCACCTTCCCTATCAAGGATAACTCCTTCCAGCGGCTAGAGTGCGGGACCACCACCAGGAAGGGGAAGATAACAAGGGAACACCTGGGGGAGAAGGTGTTTGGAAAGGGGTGGTGGTTTCATTGTCCAGTTGAAGTCTCTCAGCCCACAGATGGGGAGTCTCTTGGTCAGAGGACTATAAAAGACCAGCAGCAGCTTAGAGGCTTGTATAGCCCATGGTTTAGCTTATCTATGGTCAGCTGGTCAAATGTTGGGTGCATTTTCACAGGGTATGCACAGCAGGCAGGCTCTAAATGGTTAAAAATCTCATTTGAGCTATGTTATGTTTAAGACAATTCAGTATATAAAAATTTAAATTTGGCACTGATGGGCTTTTGAGCTAATGGGCCTAGTCTCTTGTGAAGACGTAAACAGGAGGCCTGATATACAAGGACCACCTTTGACTCATTTATAAAACACTACTTGATAATCTCAACGGATTTTTTTCTTCATATTCACTGGTTATTTATTCTGCCCGCTCAAATCTGATGCTGCAGCCCTCTATTAGTATTTTATATAATATAAAACATAGAGGTAAAAACCCATAGCAATTTTCCACTCCAGAATTCCTAGTTGACTCCATTTTATAATTTCTGTCTCTTTACCAAAACTCTTGATTAGGTGAAGCGTCATTTGCCTGATTCCTTTCGTTCTTTGAGCATCATTGAGACAGTTGTGTAAAGCCTTTGTCTCGTCTCTCGTCAAGTCCAATGTCTGTACTCCCTCAGGTACAGTATCTGTTAATTTTTCTTCTCCCTGAGGATGGGTTGTACTTTCTTGTTTCTTTGCATGACAATTTTTGTCGAATACTAGATATTTTGAACATTATAATGTACCTAGAAATCAGATTCTCCTGGCTTCCTGGGATTTGTTGACACTTTATGTGGTCTGGGCTTAGTTGTTTATTTACTGATTTTCTGAACTCTTCCTGTAAAAGGTTTTGTCATGAATGCCACTGAGGTCTCTGTTCTATTAGCTTAATGGTCACCTTGTGATTTGAGAGGTATCTCCTTAAACACTGGAGCCAGAAAAACCAAAACCAAAACGGAACAAATAAAAAACCCACACACACGGAAGACTCTGCCAGTCGTAGCAAACCTTCTCTGTGTTGGTGCGTTTCTGAAAGCTTCGCAAGGCACCTTACAGCGGTCTCAGCCTTCAGTAAGCTGCTGCGCCACGTACTCTCTTACCATCGTGCACCACTGCCATATTTGACGCGACTTGTGAGTATTGATACATTATTAACTAACGCCCACGTTATTCAGATTCCCCTAGGTTCACCCTTACTGTTTCAGAACCCCATCCAGTACACACTCCACATCACGTTTATTCAGAATGGTTCCTTAAGCTTCTCTCGGCTGTGACGTTTGCTCAGACTTTTTTATTTGTGATGACTTTTGACAGCCTTCAGAAGAACCAGCCAGGCTGATCTGACATGAAAATGTTTGAAACACAGGCCTGCTCGATTTACTGGACTGCACTTTATTCGCTTCACAGATGCTGAGTTTGTCACAAATTGAAGGTTTGTGGCAACGCTGTCATTGATCAAGTCTATTGGCGCCATTTTTTCAAGCGTCTTCTCACTTAATGTCTCTGGGTCACATTTTGGCAATTCTTGCAATATTTCAAACTTTTTCATTATTATTATATTGGTATGGTGCTCTGTGATCAGTGACCTTGATGTTACTGCAGGACTCACTGAAGTCTCAGATGATGTTTGGCATTCTTTAGCAGTAAAGCATTTTTAACTAAGGTCTGTACACTTTTTAGACAGACATAATGCTACTGCACATTTAAGAGGCTGCAGCATAGTGTAAACGTCACTTTTATATGCACTGGGAAACCAAAACTTTCATGTGACTTGCTTTATTGCAATGTTCACTTTTTGCTCTTGTCTGGAGCTGATCGCACAGTGTCTCCAAGGCAAGCCTGTATCATCGTCTTAAAACATTTTTGAGAGGGAGTAGTTCATGTAACAGCAGTAAAACAAATGTCTATCACGATGAACTTGTATGCACCTTATTTCTAGGTTTCGGTTCATGTTATTGGGGAGGGCTCTCACTGCTGTTTTCCATACAGGACATGAAAACCACTCTCTCTGTCACCTACCTCTGTGTCCTCAGATGGTGCATGGGAACCAGGTTTTTCTACCCCTGGTGTATTCCATCACCTCACACTACAGTTATACACGGACAATACCTCCCAGATAAGAAAGCAGGTCCTCAAATCCTTTGAGAAGTTCCTCCATAAGACATGCGTTAAGACCTGGAGATTACTAAGTTTAAATATATAAGATATTGAATGACATGCAGAACTATCTCTACAGCTGGTTCTAGTGTTGCCAAATCATTCGTGTACACTGCTCTGTGACCCTCCTCTCCACAGTGCCCAGAGCCCAGCCACGGTCCTCTGAGTAAATCAGCCGTAACTGCAGCAAGGAGAACAATCAGCTGGTTTCTAGTCTTCTCCATATGGGAAGGCAACCTCTGGGTGATAACTCCACTGTATTTAGAAGATTAATATCCCCACTACATTTAATATTCAAAGGTATCCCTCACTCAGTTTATTAGTTCCTGAAGACAAACTGTACAGCTGCCCTTTGGGGAAAACTAGCCCCGAGAAAGGTTATCCAAACGGTGATTCACGATCACACGCATGTGGAAGCGTTCTGAAAAGCATCTTTGAATTGAATGAGAAGAGCTATAGCTAAATTCAAGTTCCACTGCATTTAATAAAGAGACTATTCTTAGGGGTTTTCACATTTTAAAAGTTTTAATTAAAATGTTAGAAATAAAATATGACTGAGGTAAAAACAGTTACATTTCTTCCTGCAGCGCCCAGGCAGTGAGAGCCCTCAGATTTAGAATAGCAGGATTCTATGATAGGTGGACTGCAGTCATATCTGGAATTCCAAAGAAAAACCAATGAGATTTTGAGTAGAAGGGTGAATTAAAATAGTAATCATTGCAGTATTGATGATACAGTAATTAGTGAAAATATTAAGTCATAGCGGAATATTTTAATGGTAAACATATAAATTTCAATTTCATTAACATATAACCTGTGCTTATACTATTAATACTGAATTATGCAGTAATTAAAAGTAATGATAATTTAATATCAAATTATGAATACTGTTAATATATTCTAGTTTACATTACTAATATTATGTTAGAATTTGAAAGATATGTGATGTTAATAAAATTTTTAAAGACAGTTTTTTAGAGGAGTTTTAGGTTTACAACAAAATTGAGAAGGTACAGAGATCTCCCATTTCCCTCTGTCCCCACCCACGCATGGCCTCCTGCATTATCGACACTGCCACCAGATGGTACATTTTTCACTAGGGATGAACCTACACTGAGGCATCATAATCACCCACTGTGCATAGTTCACAGTTCACTCTGGGCGTTGTACATTCTGTGGGTTTGGACAATGTATAATGACATTTATCATCATTATAATGTCATACAGAGTATTTTCACTGCCCTAAAAATCCTCTGTGCTGATTAACTTTTTAAAAAGTGTATATTTGCAAAAGAATGGGTTATCTGAAATTATAGTTTAATGTCTTTTAATTTTCCACATAATGAAATTATTATTACCCCCTTATATTTATGAAGGATTCCCAGTATTGGTTAATGTTCTCATCTGAAATGTTAAGTGATTCACACTCTGGCATACTTTAAATATATCATTTCCTGGTAAAGAGCACTTTATTTGAACGTTCACATTACTATTAACTAGACTACCTTAATCTACAATATTTGACATGTGCTATAAAAAATATTTGTTAGTACTATTGATTTTAAATTTCATAACGGTTATATTTCAATGTACATTTTTCATTTTACAGAATTTTTTAATTTCAGTTATTTTGGAAGAGCTTCTTCTGTACATCGACAGTGCTGTAGTGTGTGAATGAGCCTAGCATGAAATGTTGCTAGATGACAGACCCTAAGATAGCATGTAAAATAGACATTATTTTAGTCTTTATATGCCTGGAACATATCACATGAATCAGCAATGTACATCATGCAAAACTAAAAAGGCACTTTAATTTTTCCACTCTGCTGATTCTCTAAAAAACAAGCTGTAGTAGATTTCTAAAATCAACTTCTGGGTATTCCCTGGTGGTCCAGTGGCTTTCACTGCCTCGGCCGGGGTTCAATCCCTGGTCGGGGAACTAAGGTCCCGCAAGCCACGCAGCATGGAGAAAATAAATAAATCAATTAACTTTTAATATGTATTCTAAATATGATAATCCAGATTTAATAGTGACAATAGTAAAACAGCACCAAATTCCTGTACTATGTTAGAGGGATCATTCAGAAGCACTTAGTAATTACTCGTATGGTTCCTTGTTATTCTTCTCCTTAATCAAATTAAAAAGCTAGAGAAGTTTGGGCAATAGAAAGTTCGCCTTCCTGGAGGAGAAAATGACCATTGGTCCCCCAAGAGCAGGAGTAAAAGTAGTTCCTGAGATAAACTGTAAACGCTTGAGGCCATTTTCCTCTAGGAGACTCAGCCACTGGGCCCAGGTGACAGTGACACAGCGCCCAGAGCGTGTGGCATGAACATGCCCACTGGTGCACTCCTGTTGGATCCAATGTGCAGTGTCATTTCATTGTTACATCACAGACAGTTTACACATTAATTTTCGGGGTAAAAGCCAAAGGGTTTTTCTGTTTGTTTTCTTTTAGTTCAACTAGCTTTTCACTGTCATGAATGCTCCATACGAAATGATTTTTGTGGTAGACGTTTCTATCTTGTATCAGTTCACTTACTATTTGGAATGTTCTCAAATGAGGCATAGGGAAGCCACTGTGGCACGTGAATTAGGTCACTGATCAGCCTTTGTACATCTCTCCGCTCCGAGCTGGCATCTGGAGTGAGAGAGGCTCAGCCCCGGATCCTATGGGGCTGGCATTGAAGCGGCTTCCAGGACTGAGCTGAGTGCAATGGGTATGGGAGTGGGTGGAGCAGAGCTGGGGGCATGGGTAGGGAGAAAACCGACATCTGTTCCCGATGCAAGGGAAGGCGGGGGACCAACATCCGGAGAGACTGGGGAGGCACCGGCCCTAAGGGGAATGAACCAGGGCTCACTGGCTGCCTGGACCCTGCCTCACCCCTTTGCTGAGGGTCGTTCTCACCACCAGCCCAGTTCCCTTCCTCCTCCAGTCAGGCTCACTGTGGCTCCAATATTTTCCATCAGGTTTTTACTCCACTTCTGTTCTTTCCTGGGCCTAGAGTCCAGAGCAGATGCCCTGAATGCGCCAGCTCCCCTTCTGCCCTCATCTTTGAATTGTATGAGAGGAAAGCAGACCTTGTCAGCCGCAAGCTGGTCTGGTACCCTCAGCTGGGTCACGGTTGTCCGGTGAACATAACAATCCCACAGAACATCAGCGTCACTCAAGGCCATTATACGACAATGATGAATCAAGACGAAAACAATTCCACCCTGGACACAGACAAAATATGGACGTCGTCCAAGCCAAAAAATAACCACCATCCCCCTGTCTCAGCATATACAAGTGACTGCTGCTTCTTTACAAATTATAGCTGTAGTGTTGCTTTCTTCAGACCTCCACAGAGAGATTTCATAAGACATCAGTCATAGAATTACCCCCATGTGGGTTGTCTTTCAACTTTTACTTTCATTTTGATGAAGTCCAATTTATCAATTTTTCTTTGGTTGCATGTGCTTTTGACGTCATTATCTAGGAAATCATTGCCTAATCCAAGGGCACAAATATTTGTGTCTTTGTTTTCTCCTGAGAGTTTTGTGATGTTAGCTCTTATATTTAGGTATTTTATCCATTTTAGGTTTTTAAAAATATGTTAGATATGGGTACAATTTCTTCCTTTGCATGTAGATGCCCACGTAAAAAAGACTCACATCTCCCACTGAATGTTCTTGGTACCCTTGTCAAAAATAAATTGACCAGAAATGTGAGGGTTTATTTCTGAACTCTCAATTCTATTCCATCGATCTATAAATCTGTTCTTTTGCCAATATCACAGAGTCTTAATTAATATACCTCCGTGGTAAGATCTGAAACCGAGAAGTATGAGGACTCAACTTATTTTTCCTTTCAAGGTTGTTTTGTCTATTCTGTGTCCTTGAATTTCCATGTGAATTTTATGGTCAGCTTGCTGATCTCAAAAATGCCAACTGGGGATTTTGATAAAGATTACATTTCATCTGAAGATCAGTTTGGGAGTATTGTCATCTAATATATAGTCACCCAATCCATAATCACTTTCATTTAGGGCATTTAGGTATTTCCTTTTTTCGTATATCTTTAATTTCTTTCAAAACATTCTGTGGTTTTCAGTGTACAAATCTATTATGATAAATATGTTCTTAAGTATTTTATTATTTTTGGTGCTAATGTAAATGCTATTTGTTAATTTTCCACTCTCTAGGATCCAGTCCTGGATCACACACTGCTTTCTGCTTCTGCCAGCCCCTAAGTTCACTGAACGCTCCCTTCACTCTATCCCTGCTCCAGTGACGCCTTGTGCCTCAGATGCCAGCCGCGCACCTTAGGAACCGCTGCCCCCTCACCCACCTGTGCTTTCTCCTGATCGCTTTTGGTTTTCTCCTACCCCACCTTGGCCCTGGTCTCTTGGCCTCCCATCCCCTCTCTCTTCTCCTCTGACCTGTTCAAGATAGGAATGATTGTGGCAGGACAGGTAGGAAAATGCAGAAAGGTTTGACATTTCC
This sequence comes from Leucopleurus acutus, assembly GCF_964270905.1. Classification (NCBI taxonomy): domain Eukaryota; kingdom Metazoa; phylum Chordata; class Mammalia; order Artiodactyla; family Delphinidae; genus Leucopleurus; species Leucopleurus acutus. The sequence continues at coordinate 6,247,302 of NC_139163.1, forward strand.
AAAAGAGAAGTATTACTTTAACATCAAGCTTTAGTCACAAACTATATGTTTATTCTTCCATGTTTGTATTAACTTTTACCATATACATTTTTAAACACTGATATGACAGATTACATTATTTTGTATTATATTTTTCAGTTTAGATTATGACTGAACCAAGTCTCTGTAATTACGTTGAAAGCTGCATAAAAATATAAACTGAGCAACATAACAGATTTTTTTTTTTTTTTTGCAGTATGCGGGCCTCTCACTGCTGTGGCCCCTCCCGTTGCGGAGCACAGGCTCCGGACGCGCAGGCTCAGTGGCCATGGCTCACGGGCCCAGCTGCTCCGCTGCATGTGGGATCCTCCCGGACCGGGGCACGAACCCAAGTCCCCTGCATCGGCAGGCGGACTCTCAACCACTGCGCCACCAGGGAAGCCACGTGACTTCTACTTTGACCATGATGTGAGTGTCTCCTGCTGAAATCTTCCCCATGTTGTTTACATATGCATTGCGTGTTATCTTCCACAACACAAAGAGATTTTCCTGTTTCATAACATTTCAACTGCAGGGCTATCAAACTTGTAAAAGATTTCACTAGTTTCAAAGGCTTCAAGTATGAGCCATGTTTAGGCAATTGTTCTTTTATAAGAACTCAGGTTACGGTTTTGAGCACCCGTTAATTTTTCCCTAAATTGAAACTACCCACAACCTTCTGCTGGGGCAGCATTTACATCCAACTCAAATAACCATCGTGTCCTGCATTCTAAAGCCTTTCAGTTCCCATGTCTTTAATATGGAGGAAAGGGTTTACCCCCTTGAAACTCACCACTGACATGCAATTAGATGGGTCCTTTCTGCAGATATCTCGTACGAATATTATTTCTTCTCCCATAAGGCCACTTTTCCTGTCTAAAGTACTGTTAAAAAATGCTAGTGTGGCATTGGAGAAAGAAACCTGCTGAAAGCATGCAAGGCCTGTGTGAGTATGTTTCAAATACTGACCCTGACACAGAGCAGGAATGTGAAAAGGAAGTAAAGTGAGTTGAAACACATTTCAGAAAACTGAAAATTAGGAAGTATTTTCAGGATTGAAATAAGAGAAAAAATAAAATCAAGATTGGTAAAGAGGAGGGAAATTGTCAAAGGGAAGGGAACAGGACAAAGGACACTATGTGAAACTTTAACTCTAAAAGGACATGGACAGTCCCTTTCTGAGGCCAAAAGAAAGTGCAAAAGAGAGTATAGGCCCCAGTGGCCTCTACTGCTTTCCTAAAAACAACTCACTCAAGAAAATCTGCAGTGAGGACTTCCCTGGTGGTGCAGTGGTTAAGAATCCACCTGGCAATGCAGGAGACATGGGTTCGAGCCCTGGTCTGGGAAGATCCCAAATGCCATGGAGCAATGAAGCCCGTGCACCACAACTACTGAGCCTATACTCTAGAGCCCATGAGCCACAACTACTGAGCCCATGTGCCATAACTACTGAAGCCTGTGCGCCTAGAGCCCCGTGCTCCGCAACAAGAGAAGCCACCGCAATGAGAAGCCCGTGCACCACAACGAAGAGTAGCCCCCACTCGCCTCAACTAGAGAAAGCCCACGCGCAGCAACGAAGACCCAACGCAGCCAAAAAAATGAATGAATGAATAAATAAATAAATACTAAAAAAAGAAACAAAATCTGCAGCGGCCGTTTCCCAGCTTCTGCTCTCCCAATATCAGGATTCCTCGTGCTGAGCACATGTAAGCTTGGAGCTCACCTGGACTCAGGCACTGCTGAACTCCTTTTCCTTCCCTCCGCAGCTCCACTCGCTGCTCCAACTGGGAAGTCACATATGATTTGCGGAGTTGATACCCTGTTTGTGGGGGGGAAAAAGATACATTGGTTTTGCATTTTCTGCTGAGAACCATGCATGTCCTTTAATCTGAGGGCAGGACACCAAGGAGGGACAAGGTGAACACTGGAGGACAGCCCAGGGAAGAGCACCCCCAACGCTGAAACACTGTCACTGTGACAACACAGGGAGCTCTTCCTGTTGCTGGTGTGCAGGCCCAAGGTCAAAGCCAGAGTGAAGAATCCTCAGCGTTTTCAACGGAGAAATTAAATGTTCCCACAGTAGGATGAACTTTACATTTTAAAAAAGAATCCGAAACACAGAAGCTCCACCAGAACAATCTAATTTCTCTTTGGAAATAGATCACTGGTATCATTTTCAAGAATGAATTTTTAACCATCAGGTGAGTATACAGAGCAGGACAGTTATTTAGTAAATATTTATTACTTTTATTCATTTAAAAATATTCATTGAATTCCTGATTGTTAAAGATAAAGAAGAGAGAAGGGGAAGAGTGGTCAGGAAAACTATATTCTTTTGGGCTGACAAAACAGGTGTAAGTAAATAAATAAATGAATTAACTTCAAGTAGTTTTAAGAACCATGAAAGAATGTGAATGAGGGTTGAGAAGGGAGGGGGATACGTGGAAGCTGTTCTGGATACTTGTTAAACATATATCAGTGTTGACAGACTCACCCACAGACACCAGATGAATGATGCTCTCCAGCATCACATCTCTGTACAGCTTTCTCTGGGATGTGTCCAGCAGGGCCCACTCTTCCTGGGTGAAGTCTACAGCTATATCCTTGAAGGTCACTAATTCCTAAAACATCATGGACATTTTGTGAAGCCAGGGCCTTCCCTACAAAGGGCCACGGGAAGATACTGGACACGGCAGTGCTGCGGTTGGGTTGCTGTATAAGAGAAAGCTCAGCCCTGTTTGGGGTTCCAGTCAAATGTTTATGGTGACATGTCGTGTGTCTTTCACGCAGACAGAAATATCCACCCACTTTGAAAACATAACATCATTATGAACATGAGTGAGATAACTGTGGTGGAAATAACGTGGGCACAGATGATGGCCAAATTCTGTAGGACTGAACATCCTCCAAGAGAATGTGGATAATCAGGGGTGGCCTCTCTCATCTCTACACAACTCACATGTTCGCGACAGAGAATAAGTCGTACAGTTCAGAAGCAAACCCCAAGGGGCCTGAGACTGCTGTGCAGAAGGAGTGTCCTGGCCTGACCCTCCTGTGGTGAGGCTCTGCGTTTCCATTTTCTCTGGGACCTTCAAGCATGGGTTATCATTATTCTTCCCGTTATCACAACCCTGTCTATATGCTAACGGGAAATAGAGGCCCCTCAGTTGAACCTGATCTTTCCAGTCCTTCAAAAATTGCTACAAGAACCTAGGTTTACTCCGTTACAATCCTTTTTCCGCAATGCACAGCCCGAATTAAGAAAACGATTCCTGACATTTCTTTCTTTCTTTTTTTTTTTTTGCGGTACGCGGGCCTCTCACTGTTGCGGCCTCTCCCGTTGCAGAGCACAGGCTCCGGACGCGCAGGCTCAGCGGCCATGGCTCACGGGCCCAGCCGCTCCGCGGCGTGTGGGATCTTCCCGGACCGGGGCACGAACCCGTGTCCCCTGCATCGGCAGGCGGACTCTCAACCACTGCGCCACCAGGGAAGCCCCAGACATTTCTTTCTGTTTTCAAATTTGAACACAGTTTAATTACAAAGAAGGAAACTGGGGTTTTGGGAGCAAGAGGGGTAAGGAGAATTGTTTTCTTTTTTCAAGTTATTTAAATGTTCAAGTGTGTTCTATAGACACTTGAATAAATTTAAAACTGGGAAAAATAAATAAATTATTCCTCATTGCTCTCCTCCCCGCTACCCCAATCTCAATGCTGCACAGCCCTCCTCTGCAGCATCTGAATCACTGGATGGACTGAACTCACCTGAAGAAACATCTGCCTCCCTGTAGGACTACAAACGTTTGCTCTTACTCATTTCCATCACCTGTGTCCACCACATGCCTAAGCCCAAAGCGGACACTAACATGGGATACATTAGAAGAAACAACTTTTCACCTTTTCTTCAAGGACATGATTAAGGGGGTGGGGAACGGAATAAAGTAGTGTAAATATTGGGTAGGGGATTATTTCTTGATCAATCCTCGACCTGCCATAAGCCTCCCAGAGTCCTGAGGAAATATGACAGGCAGTAATTTAATTTCACGGGGGCACACAGGAGATCCAGGCCAAGACGGGAAACACGCTCCTCCCCTGGAAAAACAGGTATCAATTCACGAGGAAGAGCAAGTCGTACTCACCTGGGGTTGCATTGTCTGGAACTCAGTCGCCCTGTCTTCCTGGGTATTCTCACCAAAGGACAGTTCAAAAGCTAAGCAAAGCTGAGGAAAGAGAAAGAAGCCAAGAGACTCCAGTCTTTTCTAACATTCTCAGACATGCCCACCGTCCTGAATCTGCAAACCTTCACATGGTAGTGACTCCTCCACCCGCACGTGTCTGCAGCGGCGACAAGGACAAATGGGGAGAGGGCTCTCCTCTCCAAGGGTCGACTATAAGTCTGTGACGCTCATAATGCAGATATTAACATCCTCACTACATAGATAACAAAACATAAGTATGGGGCTTTACAGTTTAATTAGACGCGGTGTTCCGATGTATTATTTAACTCCATCACTGGCACCAAATCCTAAGAGAACCTGACTCCTGCCATATGGAGAGTCTCGTATCCATAACCCAGGACGCCATTCTGGAGTCGCTGATTCTATACATCTTGGTGAGGTCCCCTAGCATTGTTTTGCAACACCCGTCTCAGCTCAGTAGTGTCCCGTACTCTCGCTCAAGATAACTTGCCTTTAGTCATCTGGCTCCTCCACATGCGGAATTCAGGCAATGTCAGTGTCTCAACCCTAGCTGTATACTTCAGGGCCTTGGATACGTGACCCAGCAACTCTGGAATCTCTTTCATGCTGAGCGGAAACAATTCAGAGACCCATCCCTTGCTCAAGTGCTTAATGATTCTCATCATGCGAGTCTAGCATATACAACCCCTTGCACAGAAACAAGCAGGAGTACAAGTGTCATAATGCTACAGTTATGCTGCACAATCCCCATAAGGCAGACAGGCTCATAAAATATAGTGAAGGGCTTTCATTCTGGAGGAAATTTATGGACTGGGATATCTCGGTGAAATGGTGTCTGGAATTCTAGTTATTTTTATGAACAAGATTATCCCTTCATTTTATAATTTAAGGATATGAAAGAATCTGTCAACTCTCAAGCACTACCTAAAACAAAGTTTACAATTAAATATATTACATCACCAAATACTGACACTGTGTCAACAGAATATGATTAAAACCCTTTGATGCTGAGGACCTGGAAACAGAAAAAAAAAATCTGCTAGTGTTAAGTGAGACCCTGAGTGGAATTCACATGTATTTGCTTACATACATACGTTGTTGCATTTAATACTCACAACAACCCTGCCTTTATGGATTATCACACATTTTTCTTTTTTTAAATAAATTTATTTATTTATTTTTGTCTGAGTTGGGTCTTTGTTGCTGTGCACGGGGTTTCTCTAGTTGCGGCGAGCAGGGGCTACGCTTCCTTGCTCCGCGGCATGTGGGATCTTCCCGGACCAGGGCTCGAACCCGTGTCCCCGGCGTTGGCAGGCGGATTCTTAACCACTGCACCACCAGGGAAGCCTAGTCACACATTTAACAACTGATGTGCGCTAGGTTCAGGAAGCTTTATTTATATGACAAAATTGTGCGGCTAGAAATCGACAGAATAAGAATTTAAAATGAGCTCTGCCCATCTCTGAATATCAAATAACTAAATATTCTAATCTTGTGGGTAGACACCAAAACCAGGTTTTACCTGTATATGTCACCAGTCAGATCATGACCAGAGACCTCTCCCTCACAAACCTCCTCCTTTCAGCCTGTCCCTACAAATACTGCCCATGCCCAGGTTCTCCTACTACATGGGAACCTCCAGTTCACTGACCTCAATTTCCAAAATCAGCCCTCACCTCTCCTCATTTTTACGGGTCAGTGTAACACACAATTACTCATTTCAGCATATACACACCAAGACCAACAATTCTAATGCCCCTTAGTCCTTCCCCATATCCGCTGAGACGCCGGTCCCAGATGACCCCAAATATCTCCTCTTCCCATGGCTGCATCTGTCACAGTTCAGGTTTAGGTATTGATCTGGTCTAATTACAGTGTCATATATCTCCCAAAGGCTTTGTCTAAGTATCTGGCATCTTACTATGGCTTACTAATCACTCTGCCATGCTTCATTAATATGTCAATATTCTCTGTACCTTTCAAATCTCACAAATTCTCTTTTCCTCTTTTCAAAAATGGCTTCACTTCCTACTGCAGAGATGAATTAGATAATGTGAAGAAACAGTTCTGCTCACTGGCGTGAAATCTGTACTTATTCCTGGACTCCAACTCATCAGTGTGTCTTCTCATGTAAAAACTGAAAAGTCATCTCTATTCCTAACTAAATCCAACTTCTCCAGTTGTACCCCTTTTTCACCTACTCCCTCAAATATTTCATATTATAGATTAGAAACTGAATTTATTGTACCAGCAACCTCTTCATCACTTCCCCATCCATCTCCTTAAACTCATTTAGTCTCTACACTCTTGAAATAAAAACCAGCTCTAAGCCAGTTTACATCTCATCCCTGCCACATGACCTTTCCCCTTCAAAATAAAACTGAAAAACAGTACATACTTGGTCACAGTATGGTGACAGTACATACTTGGTCACACTCCCTCACTTGTAAAAATCACTAATGACCTCGTTAATAAATTTTGATAAGATCACAGTTATTCCCCCATAATTAAATGCAATGAGTGTATCTCAACCTTTTACTTGGAACCAAAGCATGATCTCCTTTTGGGAACTTTCTCTCTCCTAGGATTATCTGACAGCTCAAATTCCTGTCTTTAAAATATTCTAGGGCTTCCCTGGTAGCGCAGGGGTTAAGAACCCACCTGCCAATGCAGGGGACACGGGTTCGAGCCCTGGTCTGGGAAGATCCCACATGCCGTGGAGAGACTAGGCCTGTGTGCCACAACTACTGAGCCTAAGCTCTAGAGCCCGAGAGCCACAACTACTGAGCCCACGTGCCTAGAGCCCGTGCTCCGGAACAAGAGAAGCCAGCGTGATGAGAAGACTGTGCACAGTAATGAAGAGTAGCCCCCACTCGCCACAACTAGAGAAAAGCCCGCGCGCAGCAACGAAGACCCAATGCAGGCAGAAACAATAAATAAGTAAAATAAAATTTATAAATAAATAAAACTTAGAATTGAGATGTCTCAGACTACTGGTGCAAGAAAGAAGAATACAAGATTCTGAAAAACCGTTTAAAAACAATCTACTGTCATTTTGAGTATAAGCTTTTGTTTCAAAATCAATATTTTCCCTCCATGTCTTTTTATGACAATTTTATAAATTTGGGAGTGTCCTCGGTTTATTTCAACAATTCTTGTCACACTGAGGTCCTGCAGAAGACCTGTCATAAGATGAAATTCAAAAGTATTTAGGGCTGTCATTGGGTCACACAAAAAAAGTTAATCATGGTAATAATTCAACTTGAAAACGAGATACACTGAGAAGCATTATTTTAAATATATGAGAGAGAAGGCAACTTCCTTTAAAGCCTGCAAAGTGAAATCATAATAAATTCTGATTTGGATGTGAATAAAATATCAACATTTAAACAAGGTTGGGAGTTTTAATACACCTACTCTTCTATTTTTCAATGTTTTTTCAACTACTTTCACTTTATAGAAAAACTACCCTCTAGAAAGTAATAAACACGTGTAGCGCTGCAAACACTACTTCCCTTTCACCTGGGAACCGGGTGCGTGTTGACCAGGCCCCTCCCGTGTCCCCAAGTCACTCGACCAAACACCCCGGCTCGTCGTGGTGCTTCCACCAGCGTCCACACAGGTCCCTTCCTCCGAATCTGTAGCGGGATTTCCCCTCAGAAATTATCTTGAACCCGTAAAAAATACGACAGTCTCCTGTGATTTTCACCCCAAACCCCTCACCGAACGCATACTTCTGTAAAAGAAGTCTTGCTAAATCAGTGCACGAGAAAGTGAAGAATAAAACACTTGGAAAAGTCCACAAAACGGAAAGCACTTTGCCGCTCTTTGAGAAAAATACGTACCTTCAGGTCGGGTCTGTCCTGAGGAAACAAACCGCTTGCTCTCGGGGGCAGGCGGCGTCCTCGAGGTCCGCGGGCAGAAAGCGCATGCGCCCTATGTGCGTCACGCCACGTGGCGCTCCTGCGCCCTCTGCCGGCGGCCGGACGCGGTACAGGATGCTGAGAGCTCGCTGTTCGCTGGGGAAGTGAGTCCTTCACAGGCTCTTGCGCAGTTAGCCTGGGGGTAACAGACACGTGAGGGGAGACGGCTATAACAGCCCATGTGCTAATGGATGACGGAGCTTAACGTATTAAGCTATGTTGATAGCTTAATATTATAAATATTTATATTACTATGTTAATATAAACGATTATTCCTTATAGACATGCATCTATGTCTATATGTATATATGGATCAATGGATCGGTAGATGCAACTTAGGTGGACATACATAGGTCAGAACATACAAAAACTTCCTCACACTGCCAGCTGAGAAGCCAAGAAACAAGCACTCCCCTGTAGCAATGGATGCATTCAGATCTACGTTGTTGTTGTTGTTTTTGAACATATTTGCCAATGAAAAGAAACCATGTTCCTTGGAGAAATAGGTCATTCTAGGTCTGGAGCAGGAAATGTACAAGATGAACCTGGAGACTCTTGTAGTTCCAGACAGTGAGGAAGTGTTAATTCAACAAAACAATAAACGCACACATACACACACAGGCACAGATGGGATTATGTCAAAGGAAAACAGAAATCAACTAAAAGAATTCCCAAGGGCCAAAACTGGAAGATTCTGAGCAACAAAATAATTAAGTAGTATTCACTATAACCCAGGGTACAAAGTAAATATCCAAGAGTTCATACTGATTTAAATAAAAGACTAACTATATAAATAAATTGGGGGAGGGTACAAATCTCCCATGGAGAGGAATTCCTGATAATTCACGTGGATATCAGCAATCCAGGAGGTAGAGTAGAACTCTCCACTCCTTAAGGGCTGCACATAGTGAAATCCTTCCAAAACAATGCATTTTTTGACATGACGAAAGCATAACTTTACACTGGAGAAACCTGGTAAATAGCTGGACAGACAACATTAACATCCTAGTGATAAATCATTTCATACTCGTAGCCTTGAAATGAAATGATGAGAATGGTAGTTTACCTCTGTCATCTTTCTCAAAAAACAAATGAACAAAATAAAAATTCAACAAATAAAGAAACACGTAAGCCAAACTAATTATAAGAAAAATCATCAGCTATATCCCAATTGGAGTAAATTCCATAAAATTCCAAGGTTCCCCGGAGTACTTAGAAAGTTCCGTGGTTGCTTGAGTGAGCCGGTCACTTCCTCTACGGCTTCCAGGTCAGTATCAACATTTCCTGGCCCCCAGAGGCGACCCGGAAAGTTTTCATCAGCTCAAGGGGACCAAGGTAGCTGACTGAGCAGCCATTGTGACCTATGGTGGTCTCCTGGCTTTCGAGCTTAAGTAAGTTTCTGAAGAGGGAGAAGTGTTCTCCCTGCAGCCTTTCCGGACTGGTTCTTGTGTCCTTGGGGGCATCTGAGAGAAATAGCAGGAGTCTCATGCCCACCGTTCACTCGCTGGCCTTCTGTGTCATTAAGAGCTGTTTCTGGGTCCCTGAGTTGAAGGAGAAAATTCAGTGGTTTCTCAATATGTCCAAAGATGCCCTCGGGTGGCGATTCCAGCTGGCTACAAACAATTGCTGGGCTTTGCAGGGACTTGTGACTTTTTGCAGAGTCTCAGGAGGGCCCAGTACATCATCCTTGGTTCTCACATTCCAGCCTGGGAGAGCCCCTGCCTCAGAAGGGGAACGAGGAGTATCTCAGGAGCATCTTCAGGCCGAAGGTTCAGTCAGGAATATCACGAGCTGGGAGCTGCAGTATATGAGTATTGTGTTGGGGACCCCTCACAGGCATCTTCAGAAAATCAGACACCCTTGGTGAGTAGAGAGACTCTATTCATTGTTGTATAAATACAACCAAAACACAATACATAAGGGCAACAGATATATGAATAAAAATAATCATGAATGTCACCAGTAACAAAGATCATTATCATCCTAGTGATACTAACAGTTATAATACTGAAAATAGTACTCAACCTACAAAGAGGGTAGATAAGAGTACAGATTCCCTCAAGTGAACGACAGATACAGATCCTGGACTTCGCAGAGGCAGTCTGAGTCAGAGTGCTGGTTACACAATGAAAAAGTGTTCCCTGGAAGCAAGGCCTAGCAGCAGGAGGGATCAGAAACACAAGGCCAAGGGGCTTCCCTGGTGGCGCAGTGGTTGGGAGTCCGCCTGCCGGTGCAGGGGATGCGGGTTCGTGCCCCGGTCCGGGAAGATCCCACATGCCGCGGAGCGGCTGGGCCCGTGAGCCATGGCCGCTGAGCCTGCGCGTCCGGAGCCTGTGCTCTGCAACGGGAGAGGCCACAGCGGTGAGAGGCCCGCATACCGCAAAAAAAAAAAAAAAAAAAAAAAAAAGTATAACATAAAATTCATGATGTGGCAGGAGATAATAGGAACTGAATACAAATGTAGAAATAAATTACCAAGTTGAGATTAAAGGCAATTCCTTTCCTGTTATGAGGGAGATGGCATAAATAATGAATGACAGTACAGGAATACTCTAAATCTAGTGGTAGAATGTATATACATCCAAAATTATCTATTTCCCTAGACTAAAATGGTAACAGTTATCATTGCTGGGTAGTAGGATTATGGGTGATTTTTAAATACAAAATTTCATTCTTTATAGGTTTCTACAGATTTCTACTATGAATAAATTACTTTTATATTGAGAAAATAATACAAAAATATCTATTCCCTTTGTGAAAGAGTTTATATACAACCTGATAAATGTGGGGAAAAAATGCGAGTCCATGGAGAATGAATAGCAATGGGGAAGGTTTGAAATACTCTTTAATGTGAATGGGAGACAGAATTGACAAGCCATTCAATCATAGGATTGCCAGGCATTTTTCTGAGACATCACTGAAATGTCCTCAGATACAATGAAATACTTATTGTGACCCCCAGTTTAATTACTTCCTCTTGGGAACCAGGAATTTTAAGCTTAAGGAGCCATCTGCACAACCATAAGGTTTCCACTCAGATAGTTACCGAGTCCAAGCTCGCTCTGCTTGCCGCATGACAGGCCAATAAATCGGAGACGAGGTGCTGAGGCAAAGAATAGCAACTTTATCAGGAAAGCCAGGCATCTGGGACGATGGCGGACTAGTGTCCTAGAGTACCATCTTATCGGGGTCTGGAAGGGGAGGAGGTGAGGAAGTAAAGTAAGAAGAGGCCATAAGTCTTGCAAAACATCTGGTTTGGCCAGCCTCGGGGAGGGGGTGTGTCAATTTCCTTTCTTGCAGCCGTTCACAGGTGGGCAGGGTCAGAATGTGTGAGTTGAACAAAGGCAGTTTGTTTAATATTCAGGCAGAGGGGCAGGTTTCCCCGGTGCAGGTCAATATGTATGCTTATAACTATAGAAAGATGTAGATTGACCCACCCTTCTCCAGCTGTAAGGAAATCGCCGTCCCAAGTTAAGGAATTTAGGGCTTTTCTATGTATGGGAAGATGCAAGAGTCTGGGCTCGCTGAAATCATTCCTTTGATATGCACCTCAGCTATCTGGGGCCAGTATTCTATGTTTTCACATCCTGAGTTTCCTCAAGGCTCACCATGGGGGAGTGGCTGCTGTCTGATGGTGGCCAGATGGCAGGTATTCTGTTTCCTTCCGGGGTTCCCTCGGGGCTTCCCAGCTCAGGTTGGAGGGCTGCAGTTGCTGCTTGTGACATCCTTTCTTCACTGATACGGCAGGAAATATTCCATTTCTCAGATCCTCCCCTTGGTCCAGAATTAGACCAATATTTGGGAGACATTTCATGACCAGATATTGTCCCACAGAGCTGGGAGGCTCATCCCAGATCAGGCGAAAATTCTTGTTGATATGCCACTCCAGGTGCTAATTTCCCGATTAGGCCCTGTTGATAATTAAAGAGTTTCTGGATTCTCTGTCTCACTAGCCTGTTATGAACCAGGAAGTGTTTTCCCTATTGCTTCTTCCCATACCTAGAATCACACTATTACAATTATTCTATGAGAGTCATAAATGTGATCTATTTCCTCAAGATGTTTAGCCATCATCAATTTTGTTGGAGGCCTGGTTACACACTGGGTACTGTAAGAGACAATTTTATAAAAATAGACAGGATAGGGCTTCCTTGGTGGCGCAGTGGTTGAGAGTCCGCCTGCCGATGCAGGGGACACGGGTTCGTGCCCCGGTCCGGGAAGATCCCACATGCCGCGGAGCGGCTGGGCCCGTGAGCCATGGCCGCTGGGCCTGCGCGTCCGGAGCCTGTGCTCCGCAAAGGGAGAGGCCACAGCAGTGATAGGCCCGCGTACCGCAAAAAAAAAAAAAAAAAAAAAGTGGGCGGTGGCCCAATTCCTGGGAATCCCCGCCCCTCCCCCAAAATAGTTGGAATAATCCTCCTGCTCATTAGCCTATGAAATGACCAGCCCATTAAAACTAACCGCACGATGTTTCGAAATCTCTTGCCTTCCGAGATGGCCTACAATCTGTCTGGATGTGGGATGTGTTTCTCCGTAAATAAATCTGATTCTTACCTATCATTTCGTCTCCGAATTCTTCCGCGGCGAAGAGAGAACCTTAACTTCACCTTGAGCCATCGGCGAAGCCAGTCAGACGAATACGATGAGCCTCGGCCTCTCGCCGCTCCTGCGCTTGAGCGGCGCTACTCACCATTACTCTCCCACTCTCTCTCTTTTGCTTTCTTACTCTCTGTTGCCTTTTTGCACATAGCCTCTGGCCTCTCTTGGGCCTGAGAAGCGCGGCCTTACTTGCGGCCATCTCCATCTCTCCCTCCCTCTCTTTTTTACAGTCTGTCTCATTTGCAGAGCTATTGCAGCAGAAAGGTGGGCTCAGTACAAGCATAACATCGCCGCCTCCCCGAGGCTACCCTCATAGGCTTATTGGTCCACCTATGCCTAACTATCCTTGTCTCAACTCTGCATCCCTACCTCGCTCTTACTTGCCACTCTTATCTCGTGACTTTGCCGGAAACGGGGGGAAAAGTCTGCCAGGCATTGTCCAACCTTGCCGCTGTTACATGTGCGCTGGGCATGCCGGGGAAGGCTTCCAGCTATCCTCGCAGACAGCTAAGGACCCTAACCATAGGATCTTTGCCCTCTGGGTTGGCCTTATGCACCATTTAATTCACTAGTAACAGGTCCAGTTGTGCAAAAAGATGGACTACAGCCTTACTTAGAGTTCGTGCCCCTGGTTACTGCAGATGCGATCCCTTTGGGGTGCTCCCTCCACGGTGGGCGGTTCCCGGGGTTTCAGGAGGGGGAGGGTCCCTCGCCGCCTTGTTGGGATTTTAGGGCAGTGAGTCCGTCCCTTCTCCGCCAGCCTCCTGGTGTTTGGCCCGCCCCCTCCAGGGTCCACCCTGACGTCACCCCGCCCTCTTAGGGCGGGGCAGGCGGCTCAAGCTGGGTGGGCCTTGCACCCGGCCCCGCCCCGGGGATACGTGCCCGGGCCCTGACCCGCCTTTACCGTGCTTGCCTCCCCGGGTCGAGTGATTGGGAGTGTCCTTTCAGGGTCGCGGGGCCTCCGTCCCCCCAACGACAGCCACGAGGGCTCCGCCTCAGCTGCAGATCCGCCCCTGCGCCCAGCCCCACTGCCCGCTGGCCAGAGCACGTGTGCGAAGGCGGGGGAAGCGTGGCACCGAGGCCACAGGGGTGCCGCCCACGAACGGGAAGGGAAAAGACAGGGTTTTTTCCTTTTTCAGAAACCATCCCCCTTACTGGCCAGTGCCTGCTCTCTGAAACTTACCACCTTTTTAGAGAAAAAGCCTGGGTCTTGATTAAATAGGTCTTAGAACCACGAGGATGTCCGGGGGAACATATCCCAGAACACAGAGATTAATCTATAGAATCTATAGAGAAACCTCGGGAAGGGCACTCATCCTGGGTACTGCGGATGCCAGGATAGGACACAGGCCCCAGGACGCTGCGGCCAACAGGACTGCCACTTGCGGGAGTAGCTGGCCCCCACTGGGGATAAAGTCATTAGGACTAGAGAGCCCCCATGGGACCTCCTAGCGCTAGCGCTCCTCTCTGGTACAGGAGCATTCTCTCCCCGAGGGAACGACGGGGAACACCTCCACCATCCCCGAGGACTCACCCCTCGGGTGCAGTTGGAGTCACTGGGACAAGTTTTCTCTAGATTCTCTAAAATGAAAAAGCTCGGGCTTCCCTGGTGGCGCAGTGGTTGAGAATCTGCCTGCCGATGCAGGGGACACGGGTTCGAGTCCTCGTCTGGGAAGTTCCCACATGCTGCGGAGCAACTAGGCCCGTGAGCCACAATTACTGAGCCTGCGCGTCTGGAGCCTGTGCTCCGCAACAAGAGAGGCCGCGATAGTGAGAGGCCCGCGCACTGCGATGAAGAGTGGCCCCCGCTTGCCACAACTAGAGAAAGCCCTCGCACAGAAACGAGGAGCCAACACAGCCATAAATAAACAGATAAATAAATAAAATTTGAAAAAAAAAAGAAAAAAGGCAAAATTCCTTAAAAAAAAAAAAAAAAGCTCATTTTCTTTGGTAATGTATAAACTTAAGGACGATGAGGCCTGGCCAGAAAACGGAAGCCTCAACTATAATGCCATCCTACAGTTAGACGTCTTTTGCAAAAGACAGGGGAAATGGACAGAATTCCTTATGTACAGGCTTTTATGGCCCTAAGAGAAAACCCAGAGCTATGCAAGTCCTAGGTTAGGGAACCTTGCCGGTTGGGACCCATTCGAGCTACACAAAAGCCCTCTCTAGTGGCACCCCTGGAAGAAAAGGAGCCCCAGACAGAAGACCCAAATACTTTCGAGGGACACATTGTATGTGCAACCCACTTCATCAGCCAATCAGCCCCCGACATCCGTTGGAATCTTCTGAAGCTTGCCATGGACCCCCAAACCTCTCTTAACCTTATTGACAAACTTTCAGTGTCTTTAACAACAGAGACCAGGCTGAGGAGGGAAAGAAGGAACAGTGTGACTTAAGGAAGGAACGACGGCAAGCCAGGCTTTGGGCAGCTGTGTTGACAAGACCTAACCCACCTCCTGGTCACCCCAAAAGTACTCCCAGAAGACCTCCGCCAGGGAAGGGAGCCTGTTGAGCTGTGGGAGTCCCAAACACTGGAACAAGGAATGCTCAGGAAACAGGCCCCAGCCTGAACCCCAAATGCCATGCCCACTCTGCAAGAAGATGGGCCACTGGAAGAGGGACTGCCCCCAGCTCCGAAGGGAGTAAGGAAATTCCTCCATGTCAGTCACGGCAGTGGCTGACTGACAGGACCTGGGACCCCCCAAGGCCCCCGAGAACACAGTCATTGTAAGGTCGGATCTTAACAAACGGCACCGCGAGAAACAAAGGAAAGCTTCAAGTGAGCTTTATTAGGGAGCGCTCCCGGTCGAGGTCCGAGAGAAAGGGGCCAGAGAAGTCGCACCCGGCCGAGGGTTGGGCAAGATTTTATAGGGGAAGACGGGAAAGGGGTGTGGTGAATCTGGGAGGGCGCGGGGCATTCCCTATTTGGTGGTCTCTTCGGGTATCCTGGCAATATCCGGTGACGGTTGCATCAGTCTCGGGACCGTTAGTCCCGCCCCTCGAAAGGCGGGCAGGCTGGGCCGGGTGGAAAGTCCCCAGGTCAGTTCCTGGAACTGGGTGGTCCGGAAAGTTTCGGTCTGATTGTGTTCCCCTGCCTCGGGCCAGTTGGCCTTACCGTCGTCATCACACGGGAGGAACCGCGGGTGACCGTTGACATGGCAGGTAAGCTTGTCCAATTTCTAGTGGACACGGGAGCTAGTGACTCTGTCCTGACTTCTCACGCTGGGCCCCTTGCCCCTGTAATCTGCTCTATTGTTGGGGTCGAAGGAAAGCCAAAACTAAAACCCCTCTAACTTGCACCTGGGGAAAAATTCTTGTAACTCCCAAGTTTCTTGTCACGCCTGAATGCCCCAGCTCATTATTGGGAAGGGATTTTCTGTCAGCCTGTGGTCAACACTTAGTCTCTGAAAACCAAAGCCAAGGAATGTTTTTGGCTGGACTACGTATTACAGAAGACATGGACAGCCCAACCCCAAATATTCCCCCCCCAAATTAAAAAACTTATAGCTCCGCAGGTCTGGGATCAGGGAATCCCAGAAGGCAAAGTTTGTCACTCCTATAAAAATCACCTTAAAGGAAACTAGTAACTTCCCTTCCAGGTGCCAGTATCCTATAAAACCGGAGGCTCAACAAGGCCTCCAACCCCTAATCTCAAAATTCATTAAATACAGGCTTTTGGTACCATGCCAATCTCCCTTTAATACTCCAGCCCTACCTGGTCTTCTCCAGGAACCCTTATCTCCATCATCCTTTTAAAATGCAATTTCAGACTTTCCTGGTAGCACAGTGGTTAAGAATCTGCCTGCCAATGCAGGGGACACGGGTTCGATCCCTGTTCCGGGAAGATCCCACATGCCACGGAGCAACTAAGCCCATGCACCACAACTACTGAGACTGCAACTACTGAAGCCCACGTGCCTAGAGCCCGTGCTCCGCAACAAGAGAAGCCACCGCAATGAGAAGCTCGCGCACCGCAACGAAGAGTAGCCCCCGCTCGCCGTAACTAGAGAAAGCCCTCGAACAGAAACAAAGACCCAACGCAGACAAAAATTTTTTTAAAATAAAATGCAAATTTCAAAGAGAGTAAAGCAATTTAGAACTTGACTTGTGAAGGATAAAGGACACTTAGAAATCCTAAGTGTCTTCTGTAAACATTAGTAAGAAGGGTTTAGCCATCTAGACAGGTGACGTTGATTTGTTCCATCTGCCAGAAGTCCAGTTTGAATCCAACCCCTTGTCACGGATGGGTTTTACGTTGTACCTGACAGAGCTGAAATTTTGAAATGGGATCTATGCAGTCTCTGTGTGTTCGTGTGCATCTATGTGTGTTGTAGGTGCATGGTACTGCCAAAATTAATTCATAAAAGAGCTCTATTTAATTGGCTTAAAGGAAATTAAGTGCTTATAGCTTATATAAATACTCAGAAATATGATCTGGCCAGAATGAATTTCAGGTTTATGTCATCTGGAAAATATTCAATACTAAATTAATACCTGGCATTGAAGATGGCGTAAGCTTGTTGGTGTAATTAATATAGACATGTCTTTCGAGTCATCAATGTTAAGTATAATATTTCTGTTGTACCTAGGTTTACTAGAGGTGAAATAAGACCTCATTCTATCTGTTAAAATTTGTCAACGAGGAAAGTAACTCGATGTGAAAAAAACTTCTAAGGAAAGTAAGGTGTGTGTTTTTAGTAAAGAAGGTATGAGGAATGGAATTGCATTTTATGAAGGGAAAAGAAAGTAAGTCTGGATGGTTTTGGAAGGAAAAAATAAAGGGGTGGATACAGAAAGTGATGGAAGTTTTGTGGAAAGTGAACCCTGAGAAAAGAGTTTTGTCATGGTCAGGATTGACTAGGTTTAGAATAAATTTAATTGAGTAAATGAATTTTAAATGTAAGCTGGTGCAAAACCTGAATTTGGCCTTTCTCTCTGTTAAAAGGACAAGTTTTCTTAAAATGGTAAACTGCCTTTGGTAACAGGGTTTAAGTTCTTTACCTTTTAAGTGATCTGTTATGTATTTGCCTTTAAAATCTTTTATTGTGGGGCTTCCCTGGTGGTGCTGTGGTTAAGAATCCGCCTGCCATTGCAGGGAACATGGGTTCGAGCCCTGGTCCGGGAGAATCCCAATGCAGCCAAAAATAAAATAAACAAAACAAAACAAAACAAAAAAAACCCCAACAACAAAAGAACTAACCATGCCCTATTTCGAAGTCTCTTGCCTTTGGTGGCCCACACTCTGTCTGTGGAGCGTGTTTCTCTAAATAAATCTGATTCTTACCTATCACTTCATCTCCAGATTCTTTCATGACAAAGAAAGAACCTGAAATTCACCAGGAACACTAGGTGCAGTGAAAGTATTATACTCAATAATGATGACTCTAAAGACAGGTCTATATTAATTAGATCAACAAGCTTAAGCCACCTTTAATACCAGATATCAGTTTGATGCTGAATATTTTCTAGGTTACATGAGCCCAAAATTCATCCTGGCCTGTATTCCTGAGTATATAAGTACTCAGTTTTGTTTTTCTTTTTTAGTCAATTAAGTCGAGTTCTTTTACGAATTAATTTTGGTGATACCATACATCTACAACACACATAGACACATACAAACACACAAACAGACCTCATAGCTCTCATTTCAAAATTTCAGCCGAGTCAGGTACAGCAACGTAAAACCCATCAGTTTACAAAAGAGATTGGATTAAAATTGGGTTTCTGGCAGATGGAACAAATCAAGCTCGCTTGTCTAGACGGCTAAATGTTTTTACTAATATTTACAGAAAAGACACTTAGGATTTCTATTTACACCTTGCCCTCTTTTAAAAGGATGGCAGAGATAAGGGTTCCTGACAAGACCAGATAGGACTTTTGCATCTCAAAGATACAGGCAAGTTTCTCCTAGGATGACTTTCTAAGATAAGTAAGGAAGGTTTGGGGAGTGGCAGAAGGATTGGTGGGTTTTGGATTATTTTTGGAGCCACACCTCTGGTCCTGTAAAGACTAGATGTGTAAAACAAGGGCAGTTTTTTTCAAAGAATTGGGTGGCTACCTCAACGATATGGAAGGGCTGACGTCCCCATTTACCTATGTTGGAATGTTTTACTTTTAGCTGCTGTGATTCTTCCGCAATAAGAATGCAGAAAAAGGCATCTCTTAAGTCTGGGACTGAGAACCAGCCGTATTCTCCCGGAATAGTTGTGAGCAGCGTGTATGGACTAGGTACACAGGGTGTGTCTTGGACTATTTCATTAATAGCCCTCAAATCTTGGACAAAGCAATACTCTGCTGAGTTTGGCCTTTTTTTTTTTTTTTTTTGCGGTACGCGGGCCTCTCGCTGTTGTGGCCTCTCCCGTTGTGGAGCACAGGCTCCGGACGTGCAACAGGCTCCGGACGTGCAGGCTCAGCGACCATGGCTCACGGGCCCAGCCACTCCGCGGCATGTGGGATCCTCCCGGACCGGGGCACGAACCCGTGTCCCCTGCATCGGCAGGCGGACTCTCAACCACTGCGCCACCAGGGAAGCCCGAATTTGGCCTTTTGACTGGGAGGATAGGGATGTTATATGGGGACCTGCCAGGTTTAATCAGTCCTGCTTTCAAAAACTTTTCCAGAATTGGCTGAATTCCCTTTGGGGCTTCTTGTCTCAGTATATTATTTTAGATTAGGTGTCCAGCATCCACTTTGCAAAGGAGATCTCATCCCCAAAGGGGGATTGGCCACTCTGGCATATATAAGAAGCTATGGTTCAATGTGAGGTCCCCTAGTTGGCATTCCAGAGGTTGTAAGAACAAACAACTCCCATGACCACGATAGACTGAGATGTTTTCTGTGCAACCCTAGCATTTACCACAGAGTATGTGGCACCCGTATCTACTAGAAAGTCAGTCAACTTGTTCCCCACTTGTCAAAGTTACCCGGGCCTCCAGTGGGGAAATTAGAATCGGATGCCTCAAGTCCAAGGGAGTCCCCCGGCCTCTTCATTCACTATCAGAGTGTTCCTCTCTTTCCACCATATGAGAGGCTCCTGTCTCCTTTTTATTATTCTCCTTCTTATTCTTTAGTCTCGGGCAATCTTTTCTCCAATGCCCTTCCTCCTTGAAGTAAGCACACTTTTCCTTCCCCAGTGGTTGCTTACCGTCCTTTAGGTTACTCACCTTCCAGGAATTCAGTGCTGCTGCCAGAAAAGCTACTTTTCAGTTTGCATCTTCTTGCTTCTGTCGTCATTCCCTGTTGTTGAATACTTTAAAAGCAACATCTACTCATTGAGAAGGGTTCATTCCACATACACCATCTAACTTCTGTAATTTTCTTATATATGGGGCGCTTTGTCCAATGAAGGCCCCTTACGTCCTCAGGGTCTGTATCTGTGTAGTGCCTATAACCTTGATAAATCTTTTCTAGAAACTCCGATGGATCCTCATTTGGTTTTTGTTTTATCTCCTGAATTTTGTTAAAGCTCTTTTGTCTAGGTCTGCCCTTGGGTTTCCTTTCGACCGCTGCACTATAAGGGTGCAGCCCTCTGACTCCTTCCTCCTGATGCAATAGCATAAATGCTTCTACACATGGAATCTCGTCTCTTTCCCCTGGTCTTTTGCAAAACACTTCTAATTGCGAGATCGTGCAGTAATTGAGTGAGCCATTCAGGAGCCATCGCTCCTCTGATCCTAACATATATTGGGTCCACACCCCATTACAATAGTATATCACCTCTTTCTTAGTCATAGGCTCATGGCTATGTTTTGCCCATTTATCTAATATACACCCCAAAGGGCTCTCCTTTGGGATACATGGAATATTTCCCATTTTTTTATAAGTTTGATAACACCAAAACACAAAAGACGCAAACAAATTCCAACATCGATGCAGGCAAATGAACAGGTTCCCAGATCAGGTAGAGTCCAAGAACAATTCCCTCTCCAAAAGGGTAGCCCAACCAAATGCAAAACAAATTGAGGGGGGGAATTTGTTCACAGTAGTACCAGAGCTACATACCCTGCAAAGAGCGAGTCTCGCAGAAGTTTGTTGATTCCTTGCTCCAACTGCCAAGTGCTGGGGTAGCCGGTGCCACTTCAGGGAATTTTGAAGGGAAGATCCTCAGGAGAAATAGCCCCAGAAGCTGCTGGGGCCTTGTCTCAAAATTCCTGACTGGGGCCGGCTAGCCATGATCAGCAAGGCTCTTGGCTGGCTGAGCCAAATTTGTTACCGAGTCCAAGCTCACTCTGCTCGCCACGTGACAGGCCAATAAATTGGAGATGAGGTGTTGAGGAAAGGAATAGCGACTTTAGCCGGCATCCAAGAAGATAGCAGACCAGGGTCCTAGAGTACCATCTTATCAGGGTCTGGATGCTCGTTTCTTTTATAGAACACAGAGGGGGAGAAGGTGAGGAAGTAAAGTAAGAAAGGCCATAAGTCTTGCAAAACACCTGGTTTGGCCAGCCTGGGGAGGGGGGTGTGTTAATTTCTTCTTTTCTTGCAACCATTCACAGGTGGACAGGGTCAGAATTTCTCCCTGTGAGCTGAACAAAGGCACTTTAGTTTATCATTCAGGCAGAGGGACAGGGTTCCCAGAGGCAGGCTATTATGTATGCTTGTAGCTACAGACAGATAGTAACAAAAGCAATAGATTAAAAGCAAAGGTTAAAGTGAAAGAAACAGATCCAACATGGAGTCAGAGTTTGTTCTTCCCTGTTACAAAATGTATAAATCAACTGTGAATGGCCTGGAAGTAGAATTATTTACTATATTTTACTATGTAGGGACATTTTTTATTGATTTCTCCATTAACCAAGAAATAAAGTATAAAATTATCTTCCCATTTTCTTTGGACAATTAATAAATTATTAGCATGTTCTTGAAAGTTCTACGTAGCCAGTGCTTTAAGAGTCAAGTTCTCCATCCCAGTAATAAAACTTATATTGTCACCTCATTATTTACATTTCAGCTTTTCATATTTTCTCATCTTTCATTTTATTTGTAAGTACATGTTTCCTCCAGGGAACTCCAGCTTCATGTACATAGAATTCCGTTATGTCTGATGTCCTGCTTTATTTCCAAGACACAGAATGTTTCCCCATACATAGAATGCACTCAAAAGTATTTATGGATGAAAAAGGATAAATGGATTTTCCTAATATCCTTTTACAACGTCCTTTCATCTTTGCTCTCCAACTGTGTGTGAGGGTTATAATTTTATATCAGTCTGGAAAATCCAATCCAATTGAACAGGGTGTGTGGCTCACAGACTGAAGCCCTAGTAGAGTCTAGTTAGGGTGTGTCCCTGGAATGTAGCCAGATTAGGATTCCAGTAAAAGGAAAGTCAAACAGAGGAGACATTTGTCCCCAGAAAAAGAAACAGAACAGGAGCAGTTTGGGATGGTGGAGGAAGAAGAATTGGCTGCTTGCAGCGGAACTTGCCTCTGAATCTATTTTAGCTTCAGTAGCTCCTCTGATTTTGGGTTCTGGTAAATTCTCCAAACAGTGAGTTGTGAGGTGGCTTCATTCCCTTAAAATTGTCTAAGTCGTATCTGTCTTTAGACTTTTGTCCTATCAAAGCAGCTTCTTATGGTCTTTAAATTTTATTGTGCCAAGATTTATTTTATCACTCTCATAATTCTAGATTTGACTATTTGTGTCTTTTTTTGTTGTTTTTTGGTCCCAACAATACAGTCACTACCAGCCACATGTGGCTATAAAATTTAAATTAATAAAATTAAATAGCTACATTTCACTACCTCTGTAGTGTTACTTAAATTTCAAGTATTCCATAACCACACGTGTGTGGCAGTGACTGTATTATACAATGCAGACACAGAGCACTTCCTTCACCTTGCAAAGTTCTATTGGCACATTGATCTATATCTTGTGTGTTATTTTTTGTTGTTGTAAATACTTCATTTCCTGCCTTTCTGGATTAATTTCCTTTCATGGGTTTTGTCAAGCGATTTTCTTCATTTATTTATTACATGTCTTGAGATATATATTTTAAAATAAGTATCTCAAGATAAAATAAATCTCTTGAGGTATTTATTTTAATTATTAAAAAAATTCATAAATATTAACCTTTGATTCTTATTACTTGAGAGATGGAGTTGCACAGGGATTTCCTAGGTATATTGGTTCTGCTTAGAGGGATGCCCTGTTGCACATGCCTGGGGATTTCTTGCATAACAGATAGGAACTTACGTATTCCTATCTATCTATAGAGTAAATAACCTGAGAGTAAAAAATAACAGTCCACTTCACTCTGAATTTGCCTTGATGTCAAAACCAAACATAATCCACGGCCAAGTCTGAATTAGTTTTCCTAGATCTTCCTTCCCTCCTTGAACACTCCCATGTTCTCTGGCTAATCCAAATCCTACACAGTATTTCCTGGGGGTCCCTAAGGCCTAGTGAATTGTCCTGGGTAAATGAGTTACTTGGTCATAATATGTAGTTTATCTGTGGGTGCATGAGGCAAGAGAATGATCTGAGGAGTTGCAGAGTGTTTCCCTACAGGAGGAAACCACAGTCTACATGTGGCATGAGTCACGATTCCCGAGAGTTTAAATTAAGGTGGACATTGAATCATTCTGGTTGCCCTAGGCTGCTGAACACACAAAACTCAAGGCTTATCATGGCTTCTTTGTAAGAGGTCTGTAGTTTGACCTTCTTTATTAGCATCCATGTCTGTAGCCTTCTACCATGTTACCCTGCATCGAAGATTCTTAGAGTGCATCAATTATTTTGGTTTGAGGGACTGGGGGTCACGCCCAGGTGACAGTTTGGGGCTCCATTTCAGGTGGGTCTGGAAGTTGTGCACAGGACTGGAGTCTCATGGCTTCTTCTCCATCCTCAGATTTGCGTGCTCAGTGCTTGGATTGGCTGTGAGTGAAATCCCAAGACTCCTGGCGACTGAATTGTTGACAATGGAGCCTCTGGTGAGTAGCGACGCCTCCTTCTCCTGAAGCTACACCCCGAGTGCCATTAGATGGATGAGTTTTTCAAACTGGCTTGTATGTTCTAAGTGTAGTCAGGCAGTGTTCAGTCATCTGAGCTCAAATTACTTTGCTCTAGGTGTCTGGGATAGTTATCATGGGTCAGGACTAATCAGAAACTAATCTCGTTCTTTAATTAAACTTATGAGAGCCGGCACGAATCATATGTATTTACAGAAGAGATAAGAAAACTTCTTTTAACTTGTTCAACCCTTGTCCTGATTGGCAAACAAAGATTAACTTGTTGACCGTTTTTGGATGTGCTAGGCTTAGGAGTTGGTGACGGCAGGTAGCAGAGCTGAGGAAGGAGCAGACCTTCCAGTCCCTGGAGAGTCAGAGGTTACAGCCTGTGATGTAACGAATCCAGTGTTACACCACGTGGTGTGAGGCTGTTCAGTGTTGACAAGAGCAGAGCACAGGTTTAGAACTAAAGGGGAATCATTTTACTTTTTCTCCATTTGAAACCTTTCACAATTATTCAGTATATATGCACTACTGAAGATTTCTGAAAAAGTCACCAAACTGTCATTAGCATTCTTCCCCCAAATCACACATTTTATATACGTGTTAGTAAGTAACCGTTTATTCATATTTGGTAACTGGAAGGAATATGTAGGGAGGAGTATTTTCTTAATTGTTCTAAAAAGAAAGGAGAAAGACTAGAGTAGGTAGAATAAAGTTAGGTTCTTTTATAGATTTTTTAAAAACTGGAGAAAACAAAACCAATAACTAGGCTTCTTTCATCCTTCAGCATGGAGACAAGATTAGATTACAAGAGAAACCGTAATAACTAAGGTCTAAGTCCCTGAGAATGTAGAGAGTGGGAGTCCTCCCGTCACAGCGATGGTCAGGCTAGGTCTGTCCTTCACTCCAGCTACCTGAGTCCCCAGCTTATGCTTCTGAACCATCTGACCTCAGAGTTTGTTATGAACACCTGTGTCCTGTAGCGTTAAGAGGAAACACCTCCTCGTACCTAGTTCTGTATGAATCTTGTTCACTTCTGAGGAATGCTAGGCATTCCTTCGTAGGTAGGTCTTGATTGATAGAATAATGTATTTCTTGTAGGTTTGCTAGGCAGGGACCACTTAATAGAAAAATACTTTGGATGTTTTAAAGCTCATTACAAGTTATCAAAGCAGTTCATATTTGGGGAATGAAAGGTTCCCCTAGGGAAATAACTTAAGACAATAGTCATGTTTTCGAGGTAGCCCATCATGGTTATTGTTTGTCTTGTCATGAGTCTGTAGAGTTCCTTGAAATTATTAGGGAACAGAAATTGAGTTATGAATTTGCAAGTGAATATTTTATAATCACCTATCTGGAAGTCCTAATTCCCAGGTTATTAAAAAAATGTCTGTGTCTTATTATAACACACTTCAAGTGATATTTCTGTGAAATAAAGCTTCATGACGTCAGAGTGTGTAGGTGTCCGTGAATGTACCTGAAAGGCAGACACCAGCTCAGCGCTGGCAGAGAACCGAGGGGAACCCCACACAGAGCGTGATCCTTTATCCACCCAGACCCCATCACCTCCTCATCTCAACCCTCCCACCCTGGACAGTGGTAGGGACTGCTCTGTCTAAACCAGAACATCCCTGATGTTTTAGGAATCAGTGACGTTTGAAGATGTAGCGATCAACTTCACCCAGGAAGAGTGGGCCCTGCTGGACACATCCCAGAAAACCCTGTTCAGAAACGTGATGCTGGAAAATATCACCCACCTGGTCTCCGTAGGTGAGTGTGTCAACACGGATGTACGTGCACGTGTGTTCACTGCATTCATTCACTCACCGAACAGGCATTTAGATCAGCTTCCCTGTGTCCCACTCCAAGTCCTTCCTGCTTCTTTGATAGTCCTCATAACTACTTAAAACGAAGACGTTTCTTTTCACGGCACTTTTCATTACTACACTGGAAAGTAATCTTGGCCACATTTCATATCTCTGTGGCTACTCAGTGTTTACACTCAGAACAAAACTGGGGATTCAATGGATATTTTAATGCATAAGTAAATGGGTCAAATATTTTTAAAATGATTCTTCTGTTCTCGTCACTCCATGAAGGCTTGAGACCAGAGTCGTGTATATGACATAATTTTGATGATTCCTGTAAGGCGTATCCTTACTGGCTCCTGTTTGAAAGTAATATTCAGCCCACTGTAGAGTCTTTCAATCTTTCCCATTTGGAAAACACTGAGGATTCTGTAATCTCTCTTTGAACTTGTGCACAGGCATCAGCCGCTAGAGGGCCTCACTGTGTTTGCTGCTGCTCTGGATTTCCTCCTGGTCTGCTGAAGGACCTTCACTGTTCTCTCTGTTGAAGATGTTGCCTGCACTGACCTTCAATTATCTCTTTATTTTCCTTGTTCACTTACCCTGGACTTGAGCACAGCAAAGGGTAATTAGCCCAGACTCAAAATCCAACACTTTTTTTTCTTTTCAAATCAAACAGGGTATCAGATCAGCATATCAGATGTGATTTCCCAGCTCGAACAAGGAAAAGAGCTGTGGAGTGAAGCAACAGGATGCCTCCAAGGCCAGAGTCCAGGTAAGAATCAGGGGCCTGTGCTTCACTGCAAGAAAGTTTCAGTCAGTGTGTTAAGTCCTTGGAAACACCAAATGAAAGTTTTATGAAGTGAGCGATATGTTCTAAACTGGAAGTGAGGACATTGGGCTGAAATTCTTCATGTTGTTATCACTCTTTGCATCTAGCAATGAAAATTCATATTACTTCCTGCCATTTTCTATTCTTTAGGGAAAAGGGTGCTTGTGGACTCACTGCAGTTAAACTTTCACATAGTGATTCTTGTCCTGATCGCCCCATTTAATGTGTTTTCCATCATTTGCTGACCCAATGTCTCTCCACCACATTACATTTTTATATTTTAATCCTGTTTTTCTCTAATAGACAATGACTTTTAAAGTATTTCTACTACCTTGAGTATTTCTTTATTATACATTGTTTCTCCAACTAAGTGCCAACTTTTGAAAGATACTCACATGGATGTTGGTGTTTGTTTACATTTCTGTTTCCCTAATGCCATTCTAAAATCTATATTTTTTCCATTTCTTTAGATGATGAAAGTCCGCTTAGACGAGAAATGATATTCACGCAAAGTGTCTACAGGAAGCACCTATTTGCCACCATGCCAATGGTAAGTTTCATGGGTAGAACAACAGTCATCTAAATGAAGGACCTGGCAGTGAGATAAGTTGGCAATTGAGCACAATTGCTGGTATGTAATTAAGTGGAGATTGAGCTCTTTCTGGGAATAGTTTTGGAGAGGCTGAAATCAGTTAAGAAATTAATATGAGCTCAAAACGACAACATGAGACCTAAGAAAAAAAGGCAGTTGCACAAACGTTGCTCATCTCATAGTCTTTACAACAGACTGAAGTCTTCAAAATTAATCTGATATCTGGGTTGGGAAACTATAAAAGAGAACGTTTGTGCCTGCAAGGGAGTAACACAACATGTGTATGCAACTGACACTGGAAACATTTTAACAGGAGACTACAACTGACTGATGCTATAGGGTGTAAATGTAGAGGAATGTCTGCATAGATGTGGGCAAACCAGTAACAGCCTCATATCTCTTTCCCAAAGCAGGTTTCTCACACACAAGGGGATCCTGTTGGATGGACTGATTTGAGTGATGAATTTACTCCTAGATCTTCACCTCAACATTCACCAATTCCCTTAAGAAGGAAAAGTAATGTCAGCAAACAGCATGGAAAATCACTTAGTCAAGGGTCATTCCTTGATGGACAGGATCACATTCACACTAGAGCTAAATCGTTTGAATGTCCTCTATGTGGGAAAGCCTTTAGTACTGGCTTTAGGCTCAGGCAACACAAGATGATTCACACTGAAGAGAAAGCATATAAATGTCATGTGTGTGGGAAAGTCTTCAATCAAAGTTCCCTCATGAAACGACATGAGAAAACTCACACAGGAGAGAAGCCATATGAATGCTGTCTATGTAAGAAAACTTTCAGTCAAATCTCTTACCTTAGAAAACATGAGAAAATCCATCCCAGAGAGAAGCCCTATGAATGTCATCTGTGTGGGAAAACCTTTAATCAACGTTCTGGACTTCGCACACACAACAAAATCCACACTGGAGAGAAACCACATGTATGTCTTCTGTGTGGGAAGGCCTTCACTCAAACTTCTGAACTGACTCGGCACATAAGGACCCACACAGGAGAGAAACCCTATGAATGCCAGCGGTGTGGGAATGCCTTCAGTCAGCATGCAAACCTGAGAAGACATGAGAGAACCCATACTGGAGAGAGGCCCTATGAATGTCAGTGGTGTGGGAAATGCTTCAGTCGTGGCTCTTCCCTGAGACGACATGAGGGAACCCAGCACTGGAGAGAAAGTCAGGAGGGCCCTCAGTAGACGTCCTGACCTGAGATGACATGGCATCATACATGTGAGGAATGTGGATGGAACACCAGCATAGCTTTAGCATTTAACCATACCAAGGTTCACATCCAGTAAAGAAACTCTGTCTGTAATCAATATGGACACTCGTTCAGGCACCACACTCCTTAGTCCAGACAGGCATCACCTGTGGATGTGAATCCATACGTGCGTGCCCTCTCTCTGTGGCAAAGCCTTTAATCATTGGCCTAATTTTAGGTAACTTAGTAGAACTCACTCTATAAATACAATATAGGTGCTTTCAGCAACAGCTCCCCACTCTAAAGACCCTAGAGCAGTGGTCCCCAACATTTTTGGCACCAGGGACTGGTTTTGTAGAAGACAATTTTTCCACGGGCCGGGGGTGTGTGGGGTGGCATGGGGAATGGTCCAGGTGGTAATGCAAGTGATGTGGAGCAGCAGATGAAGCTTGGCTCTGTCTCGTGCTACCTCCTGCTGTGCGGCCGCGTACCTGACAGGCTGTGGACCAGGTGTTGGGGACCCCTGCCCTAGAGACTTGAGCAGAGGATAACCAACCCCTAGTTCTTTTTTGGTAATTATTCTTCAACACGAGCCAACTCCAGGTGGAGAACCACTAAGACTGTAATGACTGTTAACAAACATTCAGCTGATCACCAGGCTTGATGTGCACAAGAAACTCCTCCAAGAAATAAACACTAAAACAAGAACGAAGATGTGAACTCTTGAGAAACATACCCAAGTATGTTGAGCAACACCAAAGCATACTTATAAATAATTCATCCTGAAGAAGTGAATCAATGTAAAGTCATGAGAAATTCTTTCTTCATAGAACAACCTCTCTGGAACATGTGTGCTCAGACTGTACAACACATCCTCAGTGTCGTGAAGGAAGGGAAGTCTTCAGTGATCACTTAATTCTTAGTCAACATTAAATTCTCACACTGAGGATGTAGCAATCCTAAAACTCAAAGTGGAACTACAGCTAGATCTTGTATCAGAAAAAACTGACCCTCTGAGTGGGAGGGGAGCCTCTTAAAGAATCCTTTAACACACGTTCAGGCAAATTGTGATTTGTGGAAATACCTCTTCATGAAAATGTAGCATAAAATGGAGAGTGAAGTGATCTAGCAATATAGAATGTAGAGTTTGGAAGAAATTAAAATTTGTGTATAGAATAATAGTTGCAAATAATCAAACAATAAAGTCTGTGGCTAAAGGAGCCAAGTGTTGGTGTCTGGTTTTCTTTGTGCCCCTGTAAACACAGGGATTCAGATCTGCACTCCTGGAAAGTGGGCAGAGACTCAGCCCCACTCTCTGAGTGTCCCCTTTCTCCACAGCTCTTTCCACACAACTCAGCTCCACTCATTTCAACATCCCTCAACCCCATCTACCCTTTCAGGCCCTGGTAGTGACACAGCTCTGATCTTCAGCTCCACTGGCCAGGTTTCCTAGAATGTCATCAACCAGGTCAGGCAAGGTCATGAGGAAGTCTCAAAGACATCTATCTAGTCCTACACTTTTTGAGGCCCCTCAACATATTTCTGCAGATGGAAACCACCGGGGGCTAAAGAGACAGGCATCTCTGCCCTCCCAGACCTCAGAAATCTCTTTTGTTATTTTCTCCCAAAACCTCTGAATTGAGCTAAGTGGATGAAGAGTTCCTTCCAGGATCGTACTCTCTATCTTATTCAGCTGATTCCTGAATTATGCACCCAGCAGTCTCACTAAAGAGGAACCCAGCCTCGTTACCCACACATAAGCTCATGGAATAAGCCTCGAGGAATATAAAATGCCTAAAACTATCAGCCATCATGTAAGCCAGTTTTTAAAATAATTAGTGCAATGTACTTTTCCCCAAGAAAAAAATGAATGTTCTCACAAAGCAGATCTCCCCACTTTGTCTGCAGGACTTGGAATTTATCCTTCAACACAAACCAATATTGAACATAAATCTCAAGGGAAATTATTCCAGGATATCTACTGGGATGACTTGTGTTCGTGTAGCACAAAGTAGCACAATTCCCAAACCACAGGCCTGAGTCCCTTTACAGGAACACATACAAGGATGATACCCACCCATCATTACTTTTCAAATCTCCACAAGGGATTCTGGGGAACAGTCAGGGTGAAAAACAGTCTTGTGTGAGGAGGATGAGCAACCAATTCTATTGTCTTATCAATTGTGACAGATTTCCTTCCCTGGGTATGAAAGGCTTCACAAGGTCCTGTGAGCTTGGAGCAGCATAAAAGTCAGCTCGGAAAGAAACCTTGCCCCATGGACCCTTCCTCAGCCACCTTGGAAACTGCATCTCGACCAGTGGGATTTGTCCAGCACCCACTTTTCTGAGATTCTACTGACAGATAGGAGGAGCACGGCTGGATTTCAGGTTGGTTTGAAGTAAATTTGGTGTTCAGTTAATCGCCCAGAGAAATAGGACAGTGGTCAACATATGTAGTGATATGGCTTTAGGCAATGGGGTAAAGATTCTTTAATTTTTTAAAATTTACATTTCTATTTTTTTTTTTTTTTTACTGAGGTATCATTCAGTTATAATATTAGATAAGTTTTATGTTTACAACAATATATTTCAACTCCCGTATACCATGCGCCTGCTCAGGACAAAAAACTTAGTTTCTGTCTTTTACCATCTTGTGGCATTTTACAAATTGGGCCTTCCACCTGCCACTTCCCTTCTGGTTTCCAGTATTCTGTCTTGTGCATCTATGTGTTTGTTTTGGTGCCCTTTGGTTTCATCATTAATTTTTTCTTTATTTTTTCTTGTAATTTTTTTATATTCCACGTATGGGTAAAGTCATAAGGTGTTTGTTTTTTCTGCCTGTCTTATGTTGTTAGCATGATATCCTCCAGGTCCCACCATGTTGTGGAAAATGGCAAATGTCAAGTGTTTTATGACTGAATAGTGTTCCATTAAATACCTACTACCTCTTCTTTATCTGTTTTTCCATTGATGACCACCTATCTCAAGGAGTGTACTGTCGCTGTTTTCTTCTAGCATTTTTACAGTTTCAGGTCTTATATGCAAGTATTTCATGTGTTTTGAGTTCAGGTTTGTGTATGGTGTGAGTTCGTGACCTTGGTTCTTTATTTTTAAGGGTAATTCTGAAAACAGAAACTGATACAATACATCGCTCTTCACACTATTTATTACAAGAAGATGAAAATTCAGAGGGCATGTAAATCAGCATTCTGGTTTATGTGGGGAACTGAAACAGCAGTTATCAAAACAAGATGGGATTTTCTATAGGCATTGAAAGCCTAAATAATGGATTTGTTCATTCTTAGTTGAAACCTCTTTGTCTTCCATTAACAGAAACTAGATAAAAAAGAAACACTGAGGGCTTCCCTGGTGGCGCAGTGGTTGAGAGTCCGCCTGCCGATGCTGGGGACACGGGTTCGTGCCCCGGTCCGGGAAGATCCCACATGCCGCAGAGCGGCTGGGCCCGTGAGCCATGGCCGCTGAGCCTGCGCGTCCGGAGCCTGTGCTCCGCAACGGGAGAGGCCACAACAGTGAGAGGCCCGCGTACCGCAAAAAAAAAAAAAAAAGAAAGAAACACTGAAGAGAAAAGATTTAAAGCTCAGCTGTGAAGCTTCTAGTTTAATAGAGGAGGAAATGTTTTTCCTGAGTGAATTTGTACTTGATAATGGCCTGCTCTGATGTCCGATGGGAAAGTCGAATTTTCAAGAAGTAAGCATCGTTTCCTTTGATTTTCAGTTGCATGTACCACAATATTAAATGCAGCTGTCTCATCGCATGATTATTTGTTCCATGTGGGGAAATGCTGTCTTTCTTTTTCCGTCTATTTTTTATCAGGACATGGATGGTGCTGGTGGCTGCAGGATAACATGAGCGCAACGGATGCCATAAGACTTGACACCTCACTGTGATTAAACAGTAAATTTTATGCCATGCATGTTTCACCACAGTAAAAATTGTGATTCTCAGAAAAAATAAGCATATGCAAAAATGTTTAATTTTCTTTCAGATCATGATTATTCTTAAAAGTTTGTACAGGTGTCCCTCTAGTTTTAAAATGCATGATAACAATAAATCTCAGTGTATAAACCTTCCTGAGAGACAAGGTAAGAAAAAAAAGGGATATCTTTCCTTGGCTACAAATGTCTTAACAGCGTCACGTGACCTGGAGTAGTATAACAGCAAGCAAGAAAAGGACCCTTCTCCCATGGACGTTTCCTCAGGCACCTTGGAACCCACACTGTGTCCAGTGGGGTTTGTCCAGCACACATATTTCTGATGATCTACCAACAGGAAGTACCCAGCTGGATTTCAGGTTGATTTGCTGTATATTTGGTGTTCATCTTGTTCCTCAGGTAACAGGGCAGTGGTAAAAACAATGATGTGGCTATGAGCAAAGGATACGGATTCTTTAATTTCTTTTCAATTTATTGTGCAGTAGACTTTTTTAATGAGGTATTTTTTGGTTATAATATTAGATAAGTTTTTTGTGTATGAAAATATATTTCAACTCCAGTACCAGCTGGATTTCAGCTTGTTTGATTTTATTCGGTGTTCAGTGTATCCCCTAGAGAAACAGGACTGTAGACAAAATATGTATAGATGTGGCTTTATGCAATGAGTCATGGATAATTTAATTTTTAATGTAATTATTTATTTTTCGATGGTATCATTGGGTTATGATATTACATGTTTTATATGTATAAAAATATATTTCAACTCCAGTATGCCATACAACTGATCAGCACCAAAAACTTAGTTTTTTTCTTTTGCCATCCTGTAGACCCATCTTGCTCATTGGCCACCCCCCTGCTGCTACCCTCTGATATCCTCTACTCTGTTGTATGAATATATGTGTTTGTTTTTGTGTCATTTGCTTTCTTCTTTAAATTTTTTTACTTATTTGCTTTTTCTTTGTATACAGTGTTCCACATATGAGTGAAGTCGTAAGGTATTTGTCTTTTCTAAGTGTGTCTTCAAGACATTATTAGAGTGAAGGTGATACGTAACCTTGATTGGTTAAGAAAAACCTCATCAAGGTCATGTGACCTGGGAGCAGAATCAAAGGCATTGTGAAAGTGAAATTCCCCCACTGACCTGTCCTCAGCCCCCTTCAAAGGTGCACAGGGTATCCAGCACCCACCATTCTGAGCACCTACTGACAGGTAAGAGGTACACAGCTAAGATTCAGGTTGTTTGATTTAAATGTGGCGCTCAGCTTGTCTGTCAGAGAAATCCGACAGCAGACAAAATATGTACTGATGTGGTTTAAGCAATGGGGCGCAGACGCTTTAATCTTTTAATTTAATTATTTTTGTAGGGTATCATTTGGTCAAAATGTTAGATAAGTTTTATGTGCACAGAAATATATTTCAACCCCAGTATACCATTAAATTGCTTACACCAAAAATTTGAGTTTTTTTGTTGCCATCCTGTGGACCCATGTTACTCATTGGCCACCCCCCTGATCCTACCCTCTGATATCCACTGCTCTGTTCTGTGAATATATGTGTTTGTTTTTGTGTCATTTGTTTTCCTCTTTAATCGTTTTTTACTTATTTGCTTTTTGTATTTGTGTTCCACATATAAGTGAATTCATAAGCTATTTCTCTTTTCAAAATGTGTCTTCAAGACACTGATAAATACAAGGTGACATATAATGTTGATTGGTTAAAAATAAACCTCATCAAGGTCTTGTGACCTTAGAGCAGTATAAAGTCAGCATGAAAGGGAAATTCCTTCCTCAGCCACCCACAAAGCTGCATCTCCTCAGGTGGAGAGTGTCCAGCACCCACCATTCTGAGCACCTACTGAGAGAAGAGGTATCCAGCTGAGGTTCATGTTGTGTGACTTAAATTTGGTGTTCAGCGAGTCCCTCAAGGAAACAGGACAAGAATAAAATTACGTAGTGATGTGGCTTTAGGCAGTTGAGTATCGATTCTTTAATTTCTTTTTAATTTAATTAAACTTTTTTTTTAACTTAGGTATCATTCCATTATAATTTTAGTGAGTTTTATGTACACAGCAGTACATTTCAGTTTCTGTGTACCATACACCTTCTCAGCACCAAAAATGCGGTTTTCCTCTGTCAGCATCTAGCTGCCCCATTCTGTCCATTTTGCCTCTGCCCGTGGCTTCTCCTCTGATTTCCACCACTCGGGTCTGTGTATCTTTGTATTTGTTATCGTGTCAATTTTTTTCTTCCTTAAAGTTGTTTTTACTTATTTCCTTTGTGTTTGTTAGTTTTTTGTGTTCCACACATGAGTGAAATCACGAATTATTTCTTTCTCTTAACATGTCTTCAGACGTGGTCAGACCAAAGGTGACCGACGATGTTGATTGGTTAAGCAACCCTTAACAAGGTCATGCGACCTTGGAGCAGTATCAGGCCAGCCAGGAGAGGAAATTCCCCCTTGACCCGTCCTCAGCCCCCTTCAAAGCTGCATTCCTCCACCCACCTCCCTGATACTCTCCTGACAGAGAGGAGGAGCACAGCTGGACTTTAGGATAGTTTGCTTTAAATTTGTGTTCCCTCAGAACAAGAAGTCCATAGTGAAGATATGTAGTGATTTGGCCTGGCAATAGGGTAAGGTGTCTTTTTCTTTCTTTTAATTTATTTATTTACTTTTGGCTGTGTTGGATCTTTGTTGCTGCATGCGGACTTTTCTCTAGCTGCGGCGAGCGGGGGCTACTCTTCATTGCGGTGCGAGGGCTTCTCATTGCGGTGGCTTCTCTTGTTGCGGAACACCGGCTCTAGGCATGCGGGTTTCAGTAGTTGTGGCACATGGGCTTCAGTAGTTGTGGCTCGTGGGCTCTAGAGCGCAGGCTCAGTAGTTGTGGCTCACAGGCTTACTTGCTCTGCAGCATGTGGGATCTTCCCAGGCCAGGGCTCAAACCCATGTCCCCTGCACTGGTAGGTGGATTCTTAACCACTGCGCAACCAGGGAAGTCCCAAAGTGTCTTTATTTTCATAATTTTATTTTTTAAATTGCATTAACAGTGGGTGTTAATATTAGATGTTTCATTTGTACAGCATTACATTTCAAATTTTGTAAACCTTAACACAGGCTCACCACCAAAATTTTCCTCTCCCACTGTCACTACACATTTGACCACCTTTACCATTGTGCCTTGGCCCCTGACGTTTCCTCCCTGGTATCCACTGCTCTGTTCTGTGAATCTATATGTTTGTTTTTGTCATTTGGTTTGTTCACCAATTTGTTGGTCTATTTCCTTTTTGTTTGTTCTTACTATCCTACGCATGAGTGAAGTCCTTTGGTATTCACCTTCAGCCTCTGACTTTCTTCTTTAGCATCATAACAATAAGTTCTATCCATGTTCTGGAAAATAACAAGATTTCAACATTTTTTATGGCTGAATAGATTTCCACAGAGTATACATATTATTGTTTCCTTATCCCTTTTTCCGTTGATTGGGAACTATGTCAAGGAGCATATATCTTTTGTGTTCTTCTAGGAGTTTTAAAATTTCAGGTCTTATCTTCAAATCTTTCATCGATTTTGAGTTGAGTTTTAAGTATGGTGTCACATAATGATCTAGATCATTTAACATCAGTAGCAGTTTTGAGAACAGAGGCTGAAAAAATTTATCCTTCTGAATGCTCTTATTACGTGAAGATTCCAATTCTGAGGAATCTAGCATCCTAGCATTCTGATTGATGTGGGGCACTGGATGAGCAGTTATGAAAACTTGGTGGCATTGTCTGTAGGCATTGAAAGCCTAAAAAATTTTCATTCATCCTCAGTTGAAACATGTATTTCACATTTTATTAACTAGGTAAAAGTGAGACACTGAGGGTGAAGGATTCAGAAAACAGTTCAGACCCTGAGTCGTGCCCCGTCTAAGCTAGCAGAGGAGAAAATAATTGTGTTACGTGAGTTTGTATTTGAGAACTGCCTTCTCTGATGTCAGATGGGAGAGCCCAATTCTCAGGGAGTTATCAAATTTATGTTTGGTTTTCAAATGCCTGGGCGTCAATATTAAATGTGGCCTTTCCATAGCATAAGTATTTCTGTACGTGTGGGGAAATCTTTTCTCACTCTTTTCTATTAGACTGTGATACATGTAACCAAAGTCTCTAACTTTAGTCTTTCAAGGATGCAAATCCAAATTCACAGTTCTGCCTAAAACTTCTAACAAGTCAGGGTCCTCATCTGTGGGTAGGTATCTGGAGAGAATGGAGAAATGTCTGGGCAGGGAAGTCAAAGTATCAGGAACCTGGATTTCCTTAGTGGTCGTGAGCTTTCATGACCCCATTTGTGTGGAGGGGGCAGGGGTGACTTCTAGGAAATGACAGTTTTCTCTTTCTTTATACAGAGGAAATCCAAAAAGTAAGATTGGCGAGAAGCCCCGCGGAGGGGGAACATGGCCGGTCGCTGCAGACAGCTGGGTCCCTGCAAACTCTCTCAAGCCCAGCAAGTGAGGAAGCAGAACCCGGGTGCAGGGAGGCAGGTGGCTCCCCCGCCGAGGGACGAAGACCCCAGGGTGAGTGGAGGCGTGGACTCCGGAAACAGGGTTTGGGCCTGGAATACCTGGGTGCATAACTCCCTTGCCCAGCCCCATCCAAAGACAGCTGCCTTGGGACCTCATCCCCAGGGAGACCGGGCTGTTCAGAGACGGGGGCCACCTGACCCCTCCTTAGTGTGATGTCTGGCCTGCTTTTATGCAAGTCCTTCAATCCGGGTCTTGCTGTGCACACTTAGAGTACCAGCCCTTCCTCCTCTGATGCTCCCTGGCAAAGGCTTTGGGAAGCAGCGCAGTATCATAAATATCCTGGCAGCTAAGGGGCCGCGTGCTTCTGTCCTTTCTCCAGAACCAGTGTTCATCCCTCTACATCTGTCCTGGTGTTCGCTTTGCACATGCACCTGTGGGTTCCGCTGACTCACTGACCTTGTTCCCCTCCACCCACAGGTGAAGTGTAGGGACTGCGGAGCCTTTGGGCACAAAGCGAGGAGCCTCAGGTGCCCCATGAAGCGCTGGCATGGGGCCCTGGCCCCCCAGCCCTTGGGCTCCAAACTCGGCAAGGAGAACCTGGAACCACGGAAGCTGCAGGACCTGCAGACCCCCGGGACCCCTAACACGGCCGAGAGAGAGAAGGGTGAAAGGCAAAGGTGAGCAGTGGGGTGGGTGGTACCCGAGCTTCGGGCTGAAATCGCTGGAGACGGTTCGTCTCCTTCTCTACCCTGGGTGCCGAGCCATCTCTAGAAATGACAGGGAAAATGGGGGAACAGGGGCCATGTCCCGAGGGGGCCACACTCAGGAGCTCAGAATATGCCTTGCAGTCACTGAGGGGTGCGGAGAACACACGCAATTTTGCACCTGACAGGCCCCAAGGCCATAGGGACAAATAGACAGGACTTCCTGGGAAACCCAGGAGGGAACCCTGGAGTCGGGGGAAGGATATGAGCGGGGGAGGAGTCTTCACAGAGCACAGGGATTCAGGTCCGGTGTCACCCCCAGACTCGGAAAGGGGCTGGGCCACAGCACCGTTGGTCCCAATTGTGACAAGGAAATTGGGTTTCTGCCCCTTAACGTGGTTTGTTTTGCAGGAAAGAAGAGCAGCAGAGGAAGCTACTCCAGAGATTTCCCAGGAAACCCCAAGGGTGGCGGCAGCAGTACTGGAAGGAGGGGACAGAATCCTGCCACTACCTGAGGGTCAGTCTCCTGGTTCGCGCTCTTTCTTCTTCTGGGGTAACACAATTGGCCTCTATCCCCTTCTGTGGGAGGGAGCGGGTCCCATTCTTTTCCAACCAATGTGATCACTTGGAGTACTTTTCAGATGCCATTTTCCTCGGTTTCTTTGATTTTGCATTCTTACTTGCGTGGCTGGCAAGAATATGCTGCTTGGTAAATGGAAGTGATTTTATCAGCAGCATTCCGTAAGCAGAATCCTTTAAGTTAGAACACGAATCTGTAAATCGTGATTCATCCTCCCAAACTGGCCATCAAAACTTATTTTGCCATCAAAGTGCCCGCAAAACACCAAGCTGTGCGCAGCCCTCGGAAGGGGGTACACAAAAAGCTTGTTCCCACTTACTTAACAAGAGACATTGTTAAACTCTTTCTATTTGCCTATCTGATGTAAAAATGTCTCAAGGTGATATTGTAACTTTCTTTTTCATGAGCACCACTGAGGTTGAGTATCTCATCACATACAATTAATTCCTATGAGATGGTTTTTGGTTAATTTTCATTTTTCCTGGATGGAGAGAAGATGCTCATGTCTGACCTTTCTGTTTGGTCTACTCCTACAGCATCCAAACATGCCCACACTCACCCAGGCATCGAAGAGGAAACCCCTCCAGGACCCAGATCTCCCCAGTAGGTCCCCTGTCAGGAAAGGTGACAGGAAAAGCACCCACCCTGCAGTGTCTCTCACCAGCAGAAGTTTGGTCCAGGACTCCAAAAGCAGCATCAAGGCCCCAGGCAAGAGGTCTGCCCAGATCCCCATCCAGACATGTCTGAACCCCCCAAAGAAACCGAGACTCAGCCCCGTCCAGCCTCCCCAGAAGAGCACTCTGACAGCAGATCTGGGGGCTTCCCAGAATCTCCCTCCTCCACCCAGTACAACCGGACCCACAGGGACCCCCCAAGTCAGCAGGAAGACACCTGCCCAGGGGCAAAGCCTTGCCCTCAAACTTCCACTGGACAGATCTCGCCCCAGTAGTGTCCAAGCCTGCACCAGACACCATCCTCCACCCGTCAGCCATGTTCCA
The DNA here is from genome assembly GCF_964270905.1 of Leucopleurus acutus. Lineage (NCBI taxonomy): Eukaryota > Metazoa > Chordata > Mammalia > Artiodactyla > Delphinidae > Leucopleurus > Leucopleurus acutus. The sequence continues at coordinate 6,286,170 of NC_139163.1, forward strand.
GACCAGCCTCTCAGGATGCTCTTCGTGAGAGTAGACGAAGGCCGGTGGAGCTGCAGGTACGTGACGCCTCCCCCCTTGCCTCGTCCCGAGCAGTCAGCCCCTCCTCCCACTGGCAGGAAGCCTGAGCGACACTGGGCCCCTGGCCCCCGGAGTGTCCTCTACGATGACCTTCAGGTGTCTTCTTCCTCTGAAGACAGCGACTGGGAGGGACACGCCAACGGCAGCTAAGGCTTGTCCTCCAGCCCCAGGTGCCCTGGAGGTGACTGTGCACCTGACGAGGGGGAGTCACGAAGAGCAGCTGCTCCTGGAGAAGCAGCGATTCCGCACCCCTGCTGGGCGAACAGTGCTGGAAACCCAGACAAGCCCCAGCGACACACACGTGCACGCACTGCACCTTCTCCTGATGGAACTAGAGCCGTCTGTCAAATGGTGCTTATCATGCTGGAATGGCAAGTTGTTTGTCAGTCTGAGTCTATTTTAAGTACCTGAGGCAAATTCCAGGAGTAACTTTTAACTATTGTGTAAATAGGAAGCTATGGAAGTAATCTGCATTTGGTGCAAATGTCTGAACTTTTGGAACCTGGCTAAAGGGCCCAACGCTGTGCTTTGCAGAAGGTCAGCAGTGCCCTGTCCTGAGATGAGACTCGTGGACTCTGTGGAGTCGTTCACTGTAAATCACGGTGGGGACACTCCCACAGCTCTGCTTCTTATGTTTCATTAAATGTTACTATAAAGCTTTGTTTTCAAATTTTCTTTCAATTTTAATAAAGTTCTACCGTATAAGACATGCTGTACGTGGTTTTTATCTCTAAGCCTTGAAGATCATCTTAACGTCTGTTTTTACTCAAGATAGATTTTGTGGAGACTTCCCTGGTAAGCCAGTGGTTAAGACTCCCTGCTTCCAATGCACGGGGCGCGGGTTCGAGCCCTGGTCAGGGAAGTAAGATCCCACATGCCATGCGCCAAAAAACAACAGAAAAGAAAAAGTAAGATGGATTTTGTAACTGAGGAAAAAGGGAGCTTGGGAGGACCTAAGGCTTAAAAATACAGGATCTCCGGCCCTCCCAGATCCACGGGTCTACATATGCACATTAACAATGCACCGTGTCAATCCCCTGCGTGGACGATGTGATAACGTGTAGGCTGCCTTATTCTCACACTGGGCCACACTGGACTCAGTTGGTGAATCTTAATAGGTGCATAAGCCTGAATCCTACTTCAAAAGGTACGAGTTCATGTTGTCTGTTTTGAGGCCCGGGCATTGGATTACAGCTGCTCTGGAGTTGATTATATCATCTGGTTTGAGAACCACTGGAGGTGGTGGCAGTGATATCACCTATGTCACATGCTGCCTCTGTTCTCTAACAGGAAGAGACCTGAGCAGGTCCAAGAAAATTCACCGAGCTGTGTAGAGAGGGCTTCCCGGGAAGAGCACACCATGTTCCACACAGAACAACTGTTTGGGGAGAGCATCTTCACTCCGCAGAAGCCTGTACGCCAAGGGCAGCTGCTGGTTGAAGGCACAAGGTTGTTAAAATATCGGGAAAGCAGAGCCGGCACACTCGGGGCGTGCCCACACCTACGGGAACTTCTGGAATGACCTTTCTCTTTGTGACCCGGGTCTGACCTTATTCCTTATATTCCCTTATCTCATGACCTCAGTCCTGTCCCAGCACTTCCTTACAGATTCTCACAAAACAAAACACCACTGATCCTTACTTCTGGCATTTCAAAGCGTCTGAATAGGCCCTGACACATGTTCTATTTTATGGAATCCTCTGAACATCACAGGATTAAAGAAGAGGAGTCTGTCATCGTAGCCATCTGGGATTGGAATTGTTAGGGATAGGCTCGGTTTTCTTGGACCTGCAAATACAGGGGACAGGGTTTCAGGACACAGGATGGGTTTAGTGAGACAGCATTGATCTGGGGCTCAATAGAAACACGTGCTGTCACTTTTGAGGTGGTGGCGTACCTTCCATCTACCCAGGTGATGCCACACAGTTCATTAACCATACTTGACCCCAAATATTCAGACAGAGTAAGCAAAAAGAGGTTCAACAGTCTCCTACTTTCAAAATAAAAATAATCTTTCAAATAGTCCAGGGAAGAAAGATAATGAAAAATGTGAAATGACAATATATTTAGAAAAAGTGAAAAAGTATGAGATACATCCAGATTTTTAAAAAGGTATTTGAATTTATAACTTATCTCAAGATCTGTGAAATAGAACACTTGACAAATAAAGAATGATAAAGAATGTATACAGGTGATATTGTATAGATATTAGATATGCACAGTAGCATGTGTTCTTTTCAAGGAATTCCTAAGCCCTCCAGTCTCACTGACCATGTCCTGGCCCCGTGAGGTCCCCGGAGCTGAGCCCTGTGTGGAGTCTCTGCCTCCTGAGGGAATGGACAAAAGACATGGAAAATACGTTCTGAAGTCTTTAGTGTGAAACAGTGCATTCCTTCCAGGCCGAGAAGGAGTTTCCCATTAGTTTCCATCTAAACAAAGGTCTCTAATTGCTGGAAGCAGCACAGTCCTGGAACCAGAATTTCCCAGATCCAGGTATAGATGGGTTTGTTTCTCCCCAAGGCCTCCGTCCATGTCGAGCCGAGGGGAGCTGACTTGCTGTCCTCACATGGCCTTTCCTCTTGCTCAGACCCCTGGTCTCTTCTCCTATTTCTAAGAAGTCCACGCACTGCAATGAAGAGTAGCCCCCGCTCACCAGAACTAGAGGAAGCCCGCACACAGCAAAAAGACCCAGTGCAGCCAAAAATAAATAAATTTAAAAGAAAAGAGGTATTGATACAAACTGCCATGTATAAAATAAGTAAATAAGCTACAAGGATATATGGTACAACACAGGGAATCCAAATTATATTTTATAATAACTTTAAGTGGAGTATAATCTATAAAAAATACTGTATCACTATGTTGTATATCTGAAACGAATATAATATTGTACATTAACTATACTTTAAAAGTTAAATGAAAATAAAATAAAGTGTATTTGATTTAAATTATAACATACATTCTGACGTGGCAGGAAAGAATAGGAAAGAGCACAAATCTAGAAATAAATTCCTGAGCTGAGAGGAAAGGCAATTCCTTTCCTTTTTTTTTTTTTAAATGTATTTACTATTATTTTATTTTATTTTATTAACATCTTTATTTCTTTCCTTTTATACAGGAGATGGCATGAGTAATGAATGACAGTAGAGAGTTCTTTAAATCTTATGGTGGAAAGTACCTACATCCAAAAGCATCTATTTCATTTAGGAAATAGGTTATATATAATCTGAGGGATGTAGGAGAAAAGGATGAGTGCTTGGAGACTGAGGGGTAATGGAGAAGGTTTGAAATACTCTTTTTTTTTTTTTTTGCGGTACGCGGGTCTCTCACTGTTGCGGCCTCTCCCATTGCGGAGCACAGGCTCCGGACGCGCAGGTTCAGCGGCCATGGCTCATGGGCCCAGCCGCTCCGCGGCATGGGGGATCCCCCCAGACCGGGGCACGAACCCGTGTCCCGCGCATCGGCAGGCGGACTCTCAACCACCGCACCACCAGGGAAGCCCTGAATTACTCTTTTAAAAAAAAAAAAATTGAAGTATAGTTGATTTACCTTAATATACTAGCTTCAGGTGAAATATTCTTTAATGTGTACGGGAGACGGAATTGAAACGCACGAGATAATAGGATTGCCAGGCATTGTATGAGATACAAGCAAAATGTCCTCAGATACAATGAAGTACTCACCATGTGCCCTGGTTTAATTTTTTCCATTTGGGAACCAGGAATTTTAAACTTAAACAGCCGTCTCCACACCCGTCAGATTGCCACTCAAATGTATAAATCAATTGTGAATGACATGGAAGAAAAATTATCTACAATAGTTTACTATGTAGGAACTTTTGTATGGATTTCCCCACTAACCAAGAACTAAAGTATAAAATTGTCTTCCCATTTTCTTTGCATAGTTAATAGATTCTTAACATGTTCTTGAAAATACTACGTGGCCAGTGCCTTGAGAGTCATGTCCTGCATCCCAGCAATATATCTTTTTTTTTTTTTTTTTTTTTTTTTTTGGTTTTTTTGGCAGTACGCGGGCCTCTCGCCGCTGTGGCCTCTCCCGCTATGGAGCACGGCTCTGGACGCGCAGGCTCAGCGGCCGTGGCTCACGGGCCCAGCCGCTCCGCGGCACGTGGGATCTTCCCGGACCGGGGCACGAACCCGCGTCCCCTGCATCGGCAGGCGGACTCTCAACCACTGCGCCAACAGGGAAGCCCCCAGCAATATATCTTATTTTGTCGCCTCATTATTTATATTTCACATTTTCATAGTTCCTCATCTTGCATTTTATTTTTAATTCCAGATTTCTCCCAGGGAATCCCAGCTTCATTTCCACAGATTCCCAGTGTGTCTGATGCCCTGTTATTCTGAAGATACATAATGGTTCCCAGTATAGAGAATGCACTCGACAGTGTTTACGGTTGAAGAAGGGAATGAACGGATCTTCTCACTATCCCTGGACATGACCTTACATCTTTGCTCTCCAGCACTGTGTGAGGATTACAAGTTCCTATTAGTCTGGAAAATCCAATCAAATTGAACAGGGTGTGGCTCACAGACTGAAACCCTATTAGGGTCGGTAAACTTCTGAGAGGGTGGATCCTGGAATGTAGCCCAGATTGGGTTATAAACTGTTATCCAGGTTTAAAGGAAAGTCAGACAGGCAAAGGGATGCATTTGTCCAGAGAAGAAGCAGCTGGACAGTTTGGGGCTTTGGAGGAAGAGAAATTGGCTGCTTGCTGTGGTACTTACCTCAGAATCCATTTGGCTTCACCAGCTCCTCCAATTTGGGGTTTTGGTGAGTCCTCCAGACTGTGAGATGTGCCTTGGCTTCACTCCATGAAGATGTTGTAAGTCCTATCTGTCTTTACACTTTTGCCCTATCAAAGCAGCCTCTCATGGTCTCTGAATCATATTGTGTCAACATGTACTTTGCCACCATCATTTCCTACTCTTGACTGTACATGTCCCTTTTTCAACTCTAACACTGTTGTCTTGAATTTATTTAGTTATTTTATCTGCCTAACCTAAGATTGTAGCCTTGTGCTCTCCCAATACAGTGACGACCAGCTGCATGTGGCTAGAACATTCAAATTAATGAAATTAAATAGCTAAACTTCACATCCTTGCTAACGCCAGTCAGATTTCAAGTGTTCTGTTACCACGTGTGTGTGGTAGTTTCTGTATCATACATTGCATATGTAGAGCATGTTCTTCGTCTTGGAAAGTTCTATTGACTGTTGATCTACATTTGATTTTTTTTTTTTTTTTTTTTTGTGGTACGCGGGCCTCTCACTGTTGTGGCCTCTCCCGTTGCGGAGCACAGGCTCCGGACGCGCAGGCTCAGCGGCCATGGCTCACGGGCCCAGCCGCTCCGCGGCATGCGGGATCTTCCCGGACCGGGGCACGAACCCGTGTCCCCTGCATCGGCAGGTGGACTCTCAACCACTGCGCCACCAGGGAAGCCCCACATCTGCTGTTTTTATTAATTTGTTTCTAAATACCTCATTTTCTGCCTCTGTGAATTATTTTTCTTTTATGGGTTTCATCAAGTGATTTTCTTCATTTCTTACATGTCTTGAGATAGATTTTTATGTTGAAATAATTATCTCAAGGTAAAATAAATCTCTTGAGATATTTATTTTAATTCTTCCCCCAAATTAATACATATTAACCCACTTTGATTCCTCTGACTTGTAATCTGGACATGGCCAGGGTTGCCTAGGTTCCGTCTTCTTTCTACTTGTAAGGCGGCTCTCTTGCATATGCCTGGGGTTTCCCTGGATATAGGGATTTACATATTCCTATTATCAAGAGAAGAAAATTTCTAACTGTAAAAAAAGACATTTCATTTCACCTTCAAATTTGCCTTGAAGGCAAAACCAAAGGTAATCCATGGCCAAATCTTGATTGGTTTTCCTAGGAAGCCCCTCCCACCTTGGATTTCCCAGGTGCCCTGGAGAATCCAAACACTAAACTTTTTCTTGAGTGTGTTTTGGGCATTGAGAATTGTCCTGGACACTTGATTCCAATCCACAACAAACAGATGCCGGCATTAACCCAAGGCTTCTCTTTATTTCTGATAGAAAATGATCACTGCACTTTCACTTTGATTGTGGCGGGAGTTCAGGAGAGAAGGAACTTGAGAGCAAATACCTTTAGAAGAGATTTCTGTTTCAAGATAGACAGGATGTAATGAGGGGATTGAGTGTGCATCATACAGGGAGGTTTCCCCCAAAACTGGGCGATAAAAATGAAGACATAAATAACAGGGAGCTTCTTCTGATGGTTAATGTTAGCAGTCATATTACAGGTAAAACCTAGGTGATCTGTGTTACCCTAAAGGAATTTGAACACAGGACACAGACTGAACAAAATTAAATGACAGCTGATCCTTCTTTTAGATGTGTAACTCTGTCATATATTAAAGTTTTTGGAACCTCTGCATGTCATTGGTAAATAAACCAAATTTCTGCTAAACCTTAGCCATTCCATATTTCTGAGCATCCTTGACACAGAGGGTTGAGAGAGTCCACGACAGGAACACTATGACTCGTGTACCCCTGCTTCCTTCTGGAGCAGCGGATGTTAAGGACGAGACCGGAAAGGTGGGTGCCACGGTTCCTCCAAGTGGAATAAGTCCTTGGTTTAACTGCATCCTGAAATAGGTCCTCAGCTGATTAATATCCACGTAGATGGGGGACAGAACTAAAAGTCAGGGTTGAGGGAGAGCTGGAAGGCAGTGAGGTTCCAGCGGGCTGCCAGGGGTGTTGGAGGACCACTGTGGGTGCATAAGGGAAGAGAATGATCTGGGGATTTCCAGTGTTTCCTACAGGAGGAAACCAAACTGTACTCCGGCATGAGTCAGGGTTCCCGAGGGTTTGAATCAAGGAGGACACTGAATGCTTCTGGATGCCCTAGGCTGCTGAACACACAAAGTCAATGCTTAGCACATTCTTATTTGCAAGCTCTCTGAACTTTGACTTTCTGTCTTAGCAACCACTTCTCTAGCTTCATACATGGGATCTGGGAGAGAAGAGACTGCACCATGTTCTTAGGATGCACCACTGGTTTCCGTTTGCTGGGCTGGGGTCACAGCCAGGTGGAGGTGCGGGGCTCCATTTCAGGTGGGTCTGGAAGTTGTGCACAGGACGGGAGTCTCATGGCTTCTTCTCCATCCTCAGATTTGCGTGCTCAGTGCTTGGATTGGCTGTGAGTGAAATCCCGAGAAAGACTCCTGGCGACTGAGTTGTTGACAATGGAGCCTCTGGTGAGTAGCGACGCCTCCTTCTCCTGAAGCTACACCCCAAGTGCCATTAGCAATCGTTCCCTCATTCACACCTTCCACCTCTTAGTAATTAAGCTTTTATTCATATTCGATAACTGGGAGGAATGTGTAGGGAGGAGTATTTTCTTAACTGTGCTGCACAGAAAGGAGAAACAGTACAGTAGGTAGAATAAAATTAGGTTCTCTCATAGATTTTTGAAAAAATTGGAGAAAACAAAACCAATCACTAGGCTTCTTTCATCCCTCAGCATGGAGATGAGATTAGATTACAAGAGAAACAGTGATAACTAAGGTCAAGGTCCCTGAAAATCTTGAGTGGGAGTCCTCACGCCTCAGCGATGGTCAGGCTAGATCTGTCCTTCACTCCAGCCACCCGGGTCCCCGGCTTATTCTGCTGAACCATCTGACCTCAAAGTTTGTTATGAACACCTGAGTCCTGTAGTGTTAAGAGAGAGAACACCTCCTGGTACCAAGTTCTGTATGAACCTTGCTCAGTTCTGAGGAATGTTAGGCATTTCTTCATGATCCTCTGACAATTGCATGATTAGTAGAATAGTGTTTTGTATTTAGCATAGGTTTGCTAGAACGGAAACACTTCATACAGTTATATATTTGATGATTTCAACACTCATAACAAGTAATGAAAGCAGTTTCTTTTTGGAGAATCAAAGATTCCTCTAGGGACATAATTTAAACCAATAGTCATGTTTTCAAAGTAGCCCATCATGGTTATTGTTTGTCTTGTCATGAATCTGTAGAATTCCTTGAAATTAATAAGGAAGAGAGATTGAGTTATGAATATGCAAGTGAATCTTTTATTATCAACTGTCTGGAAGTCCTAATTTCCAGGTTATTGAAAAACTTCTACAATGTATTATAACACACTTCAAGTGATATTTCTGTAAAATAAAGCTTCATGACGTCAGAGTGTTTAGGTGTCCGTGAATGTACCTGAAAGGCAGACACCAGCTCAGCGCTGGCAGAGAACCGAGGGGAACCCCACACAGAGCGTGATCCTTTATCCACCCAGACCCCATCACCTCCTCATCTCAACCCTCCCACCCTGGACAGTGGTAGGGACTGCTCTGTCTAAACCAGAACATCCCTGATGTTTTAGGAATCAGTGACGTTTGAAGATGTAGCGATCAACTTCACCCAGGAAGAGTGGGCCCTGCTGGACACATCCCAGAAAACCCTGTTCAGAAACGTGATGCTGGATAATATCACCCACCTGGTCTCCGTAGGTGAGTCTGTCAACACGGATGTACGTGCACGTGTGTTCACTGCATTCATTCACTCACTGAACAGGCATTTAGATCAGCTTCCCCGTGTCCCACTCCAAGTCCTTCCTGCTTCTTTGATAGTCCTCATAACTACTTAAAACGAAGACGCTTCTTTTCATGGCACTTTTCATTACTACACTGGAAAGTAATCTTGGCCACATTTCATATCTCTGTGGGTACTCAGTGTTTACACTCAGAACAGAACTGGGGATTCAATGGATATTTTAATGCATAAGTAAATGGATCAAATATTTTTAAAATGATTCTTCTGTTCTAGTCACTCCATGAAGGCTTGAGACCAGAGTCGTGTATATGACATAATTTTGATGATTCCTGTAAGGCGTATCCTTACTGGCTCCTGTTTGAAAGTAATATTCAGCCCACTGTAGAGTCTTTCAATCTTTCCCATTTGGAAAACACTGAGGATTCTGTAATCTCTCTTTGAACTCGTGCACAGGCATCAGCCGCTAGGGGGCCTCACTGTGTTTGCTGCTGCTCTGGATTTCCTCCTGGTCTGCTGAAGGACCTCCACTGTTCTCTCTGTTGAAGATGTTGTTGCCTGCACTGACCTTCAATTATCTCTGTATTTTCCTTGTTCCCTTACCCTGGACTTGAGCACAGCAAAGGGTAAATAGCCCAGACTCAAAATCCAACACTTTTTTTTCTTTTTCAAATCAAACAGGGTATCAGATCAGCAAATCAGATGTGATTTCCCAGCTCGAACAAGGAAAAGAGCTGTGGAGTGAAGCAACAGGATGCCTCCAAGGCCAGAGTCCAGGTAAGAATCAGGGGCCTGTGCTTCCCTGCAAGAAAGTTTCAGTCAGTGTGTTAAGTCCTTGGAAACACCAAATGAAAGTTTTATGATGTGAGCGATATATTCTAAACTGGAAGTGAGGACACTGGGCTGAAATTCTTCATGTTGTTATCACTCTTTGCATCTAGCAATGAAAATTCATATTACTTCCTGCCATTTCTATTCTTTAAGGAAATGGTGCTTGTGGACTCACTGCAGTTAAACTTTCACATAGTGATTCTTGTCCTGATCGCCCCATTTAATGTGTTTTCCATCATTTGCTTGACCCAATGTCTCTCCACCACATTACATTTTTATATTTTAATCCTGTTTTTCTCTAATAGACAATGACTTTTAAAGTATTTCTACTACCTTGAGTATTTCTTTATTATACATCAGAGTGCCAATTTTTGAAAGATACTCACATGGACCTTGGTGTTTGTTTACATTTTTATTTCCCTAATTTCATTTTAAAATTTATATTTTTTCCATTTCTTTAGGCAGTGAATGTCTGCTTATACAACAAGAAATGATATTCATTCAACAAGTGTACAGGAAGCACATATCTCACACCATGCCAATGGTAAGTTTCATGGGTGGAACACCAGTCATCCAAATGAAAGACCTGGCAGTGAGATAAGTTGGTAATTGAGCAAGATTGCCTGTATGTAATTAAGTGGAGATTGAGCTCTTTCTGGGAATATTTTTGGATAGGCTGAAGTCAGTTGAAAAATTAATATGAGCACAAAACCACAACATGAGACCTAAGAAAAAGGCAGTTGCACAAATATTGCTCATCTCCTAGTCTTTAGAACAAACTGAAGTCTTCAAAATTAATCTGATACCTGGGTTGGGAAACTATAAAAGAGAACGTTTGTGCCTGCAAGGGAGTAACACAACATGTGTATGCAACTGACACAGGAAACATTTTAACAAGAGACTATAACTGACTGATCCTATAGGGTGTAAATGTAGAGGAATGAGTGTCTGCGTAGCCGTGGGCAAACCAGAAACAGCCTCCTATCTTTTTCCCAAAGCAGGTTTCTCACACACAAGGGGATCCTGTTGGATGGACTGATTTGAGTGATGAATTTACTCCTAGATCTTCACCTCAACTTTCACCAATTCCCTTAGGAAGGAAAAGTAATGTCAGCAAACAGCATGGAAAATCACTTAGTCAAGGGTCATTCCTTGACAAACAGGATCACATTCACACTAGAGCTAAATTGTATGAATGTCCTCTATGTGGGAAAATCTTTAGTAGATGCTCTACACTCATAAGACACAAGATGATTCACACTGGAGAGAAACCATTCAAATGCAATCTGTGTGGGAAAGTCTTCAATCAAAGTTCCTCCTTGAAACAACATGAGAAAACTCACACAGGAGAGAAGTGCTATGAATGTCATCAGTGTGGTAAAGCCTTTCTTCAAAGCTCTGGCCTTAGTTCGCACAAGAAAATCCACACTGGAGAGAAACCACACGTATGTCTTGAGTGTGGGAAGGCCTTCAGTCACAGTTCAGGGCTTAGTTCGCACAAGAGAATCCACACTGGAGAGAAACCACATGTATGCCTTCTGTGTGGGAAGGCCTTCAGTGAACATGCTAAACTGAGAGAACATGAGAGAACCCACACTGGAGAGAGGCCCTATGAATGTCAGTGGTGTGGGAAATGCTTCAGTCGAGGCTCTTCCCTGAGACGACATGAGGGAACTCAGCACTGGAGAGAAAGTCAAGAGGGCCCTCAGTATACGTCCTGACCTGAGATGACATGGCGTCATACATGTGAGGAATGTGGATGGAACACCAGCATAGTTTTAGCATTTAACCACACCAAGGTTCACACCCAGTAAAGACACTCTGTCTGTAATCAATATGGACACTTGTTCAGGCATCACACTCCTCAGTCCCGAAAGGCATCACCTGTGGACGTGGATCCATATGTTCCCTGTCACTGTGGCAAAGCCTTTAGTCATTGGCCTGACCTCAGGTAACTTAGCAGAACTCACTCTGTAAATACAATATGGGTATTTTTAGCAACAGCTCCCAACTCTAAAGACCCTAGAGGACTTGAGCAGGGGATAACCAACCCCTAGTTCTTCTTTGATAATTATTGTTCAACACGAGCCATCTTCAGGTAGAGAACCACTAAGACTGTAATGACTGTTAACAAACATTCAGCTGATCACCAGGCTTGATGTGCATGAGAAACTCAGCGAAAAAAATAAACACTAAAACAAGAACAAAGATGTGAACTCTTGAGAAATACCAATTATGTTGAGCAACACCAAAGCATACTTATAAATAATTCATCCTGGAGAAGTGAATCAATGTAAAGTCATGAGAAATTCTTCATAGAGCAACCTCTCTGGACCACGTGTGCTCAGACTGTACAACACACCCTCAGTGTCGTGAAGGTAGGGAAGTCTTCAGTGATCACTTATTTCTTAGTCAACATTAAATTCTCACACTGAGGATGTAGCAATCCTAAACATCAAAGTGGAACTACAGCTAGATTTCGTATCAGAAAAAACTGACCCTCTGAGTGGGAGGGGGAGCCTCTAACAGAATCCTTTAACACACATTCAGGCAAATTGTGATTTGTGGAAATACCTCTTCATGAAAATGTGGCATAAAATGGAGAGTGAAGTGATCTAGCAATATAGAATGTAGAGTTCGGAAGAAATTAAAATTTGTGTATAGAATAATAGTTGCAAATATTCAAACAATAAAGTCTGTGGCTAAAGGAGCTAAGTATTGGTGTCTGGTTTTCTTTGTGCCCCTGTAAACACAGGGATTCAGGTTTGCACCCTCGGAAAGTGGGCGGAGACTCAGCCCCACTCTCTGAGTGTCCCCTTTCTCCATAGGTCTTTCCACACAACTCAGCTCCACTCATTCCAACGTCCCCCTAACCCCATCTACCCTTTCAGGCCCTGGTGGTGACACAGCTCTGATCATCAGCTCCACTGGTCATGTTTCCCAGAATGTCACGACCCTGGTCAGGCAAGGTTATGGGAGAGTCTCAAAGACACCTAGTCCTACACTTTTTGAGTTCCCTCAACATATTTCTGCAGATGGAAACAACCGGGGGCTAAAGAGACAGGCATCTCTGCCCTCCCAGACCTCAGAAATCTCTTTGTTATTTTTTCCCAAAACCTCTGAATTGAGCTAAGTGGATGAAGAGTTCCTTCCATAATCATACTATCTTTTTCAGCTGATTCCTGAATTATACACCCAGCAGTCTCACTGAAGAGGAACACATACCCCTGCATAAGCTCATGGAATAAATCTCCAGGAATGAAACTATCAGCGACAACACATTACAGTTTTTAAAATAATTAGTGCAATATACTTTTCGCTAAGAAAAAATGAATGTTCTCACAAAGCGGATCTCCCTACTTTGTCTGCAGGACTTGGAGTGTTATCCTTTGACACACATCAATATCGAACCTAAATCTCGAGGGAAATTCTTCCAGGATATCCACTGGGATGACTTGTGTTCTCGTGGCACAAAGTAGCACAATTCCCAAACCACAGGCCTGAGGGTGAGGATGTTAAGGGGTGAGGCCTGTGCAGGTGCTGGGACCCCCAGGAATGGAGATGTGCACACTCCCTTCCCAGAGAAGTGCACGTCCCACTGGGATTTATCTACGCTGACCTATACATGTGCCTGTGCTCGGCATTCCTAGCTGGACAAGGGATTTCAGAGCTGTTCCCCTACAATGGTGACCACAGGGGGGCAGCATCTCACAAGGAGGTGTGTTTGGGGGCACCTTGGCCGCTTGTCTGAGTGGCAGAGGGGCCTGGAGTCGGGAAGAAACCTCTCTGAAGCTTAGTCACTGGGGGGAACTCAGGGCTCTCTTGGTCGGGCTGACCCAGGCTTCTTCACAGGCTCGGGTGCTAAGAGTGACAGGCCCACAGAGACAAAGTGAGAGGCAGAGGCAGAGAAACTCCCAGAGAGAGAGACAGAGACAGAGACAGAGAAGCAGCTGCAGGGCCACTGGGCTCGGCTTAGAACTCCTACCACATAAGTTCTCCCACATTCTGCTGCTCAGAGCAAATGGCAGGCTGGCCACATTCTGGGGGTGAAGAGAAAGGTCCAGCCCTTAATGAGAGAAGTGGCAAAGTCACACGGCAGAGCCGTGGGCCCGAGAAGGTGGAAGGAATCTGTGGGGATTTGTTTCAATCGAACTCAAAAGGCTTAGATATGGGGTCAGGTGCTTACACTTTAGTGATACATGATTCTCTAGTTTCTAAGATTTCTGCAGATTCCTCCCCCTCACACCACATCACGATCTCTTTCATCCCATGGCTCTGATGCAGAGTGGGAACCACTATTTTCTGAGCTGAGGCTATTCTCCTGGGACAGTATAAACCCCTTTCTCCATGAAGTTTTCTATTTTCTACCTTTCCTTCCAAAAACCCTCCCATAGGTTCGAGGCAGAAGACATCGACTGTAGCTCCTATTCAAACTGCTGCTGTCCCAGGAGAAAGACCCTCCTCCTAACCTTTAAATCACTGGGTTCTTTTTTAACATATGAAAATGGGATACATGTTTATTCTTCAAAGATACCTAGGGGGCTTCCCTGGTGGCGCAGTGGTTGAGAGTCCGCCTGCCGATGCAGGGGACACGGGTTCGTGCCCCGGTCCGGGAAGATCCCACATGCCGCGGAGCGGCTGGGCCCGTGAGCCATGGCCGCTGAGCCTGCGCGTCCGGAGCCTGTGCTCCGCAACGAGAGAGGCCACAACAGTGAGTGGCCTGCGTACCAAAAAAAAAAAAAAAAAAAACCCCAAAAACCTAGGAATTCAGGAAACAATTTTTTCTAAAACTTGAAACTTTGAGCAAAGTATGGAATACCACAACGATTCCCCCTTTACTCTCAATCGCAATTTCTGTACGTGACTTCAATTTTCTGTTCCTTTACTAGAGGAGGAGGGTCCTTCTCCCAGTGGGTCCACATTATGACGCACTCCCTTTGCAGGACAACCAGGAGAAGAGGGTCTGGGGACTGGAAGTCAGTAAAAATGGAGGCTGTAGTACACCAGAGGGAGTGGGCCCCTTAACAATGAGGTATGAACCTGAAGGTATGGAAACCCAGACCTTAAACCTGCTCCCTTGTATTGATGTAGAGGGAAGAGACTCAAAATGTTTACAGGGGGTTTGATCATCTGTATCACAGAACTGAGACTCTGAAATGGGGAGAGACGTAGAAGATCAGAATTCAAAGTTCTGACCAGAAAACCAGAAATGCGTTGAAAAGTGAGTGGAAAATTGATCGTGGGGAAGGGAGGGAAGGAAGCCTCTTAGGATAAATCAACATTACCTTCAATGAAATAAAGCATTTTGTAAGAATCACATCGAAAATGCAGGGAAGAGCCAAAGATGTCTGACTTTGAGGTTTTACTTTGGTAAATGGAAAATAATCATGAGTTTTGTAGCTTCACTTGATTTATAGGGTCACCCAACTCTATATATTTTCCTTCAAGATGTAAGTTCTTCAGCTGTGGCTCTTTCTCCTGCAGGGCTTTTGTAGGGAAGGAGGGGGTACTCCATCTCATTAAACTAGTGGGATCAGCGCAGCAAGATGGTTTGGACGTGGCAAATCCTTGATGGAGGTGGAAAACTCCCCCCAAATCAAAAGGAGGAATAGTTTGGATAATTGTCCGCTTTAAAAGTTAAAGATCCCAACTTCATCTCAGCATCACCATGACTAAATACCACTTCTCCTTTACACCACAGTTAGATAGATGGATGGATGGATGGATAGATAGATAGATGTATGTTCTGGAAGAAGGTTTTCCAGTGGGCAGGTTTACTTCTTGTGCATGGGAATCTTGATTAACCCTGAAGCCCAGGTGGAAAAAAAACCTTTTGTGAGGACAGAGATTGGGATGGAGTTGAGAGTGAGATACAGGAGAAGATATCAGTTTACATGCTCTCTAAGATTTTGAAAAGACTAATGAACGGTTCTAACTCAACTCCTTCCATAGACCTACATGTGCTCTCTGCCTAGTGGTTGACCAGACTGCCTTTCAGCGGCTCCGGAGGCGGTGGCCAATTTAACTTCCTGCTGACCACCGACCTGCGGTCCTAAGGTTCATGTAGTACTTTTCCAGGGCCCGTTATAAGGTTGGGGAACGGCAGAGGAACAGCTTTTGCGCACATCTAGAGGCCGGGTGTAATCGGTACTTTCCCTGCTTAGGAAGCAGACAACTCTGCCCCCCTCCCTGCCTCCCTCCGACCCGTCTAGCTACTCGGGAAAACCCAGGACGAGACACTCTACGCCTAAAAGCTCAGCCGAAATGCATCCTGCAGTCGGGTCTCCGGCCGGAACCCTCCCCGTCTCGGGGCGGCCGGAGGGGAAGGGGCGGGGGCCCGGGAGGCAGGCCAGCGGCGCGGCGGGCGCAGAGGATGCACGCGGGGGTCCTGGGCCTCTCCGCCCTGCTGCTGGCGGCCGAGCAGAGCGCGCGTGAGTGCCGGGCAGGCCACGCTCACCCCTCCGACCCATCCTGACGCCCGGGGACCCACACGCCACCCCGGCCACGGCGGCGGCCTCTCCCCGCCTGCGCCCAGCACTGCGCGCCAGTGCACGCACGGTGGCACCCCACCCGCCCAGTCCCTGGTAGATCCCCGCGAATGCACGACCCTCCCGGGGATGCGTGATTGCCCCCGAGGATGAATGCCGCACCCCCTCCGCCCCCTCCCCCTTGCATGCGTGGTCCCCGTGTATCTGAGGCCCCTCCGCGGCGGGTGCACGATCCTCCCCCCTTCCCCTCCAGCGGGTGCATGATCCTCTGCAGGAGTCGCGGCACACGTGGCCCCCCCTTCCCTCCAGAAAGGCCTCCAGGACTCGGCAAAGTGCCGCAGGTGCCCGAGGCGCTGCACGCGGGCCTGGGGGCGCCCTGCTCTCCCCACTATCCGGCCGGCCTGGGGGTCTGGGCGGCGGGGGAAGCCGCTTGGGGCCAGGTTGTGGTGGGACTGGGCTCGGCTTCCGCGGAGCTCTGGAGGGAGGACCGTCTACAGCTGGACCGGAGGCGGCGGGCGCGGGACGCGGTGGCCGCGTCGGGAGCGCGGTCCGCCGGGCGAGGCGGGGCCGGAGGGCGGGGCGGTTCAGCGCCTTTCCAGTTTGAACTTGTAACTCCTTCGGTGCCGGAGCGGAGGCCTCCGCCCGCTGCCGCCCGGCTCCCTGCAGCCGCTTGTTCCTCGCGGGGCCCCCGCAGATGGGGGGAGGGGTGGGGGGAGTGGAATTAACGGGGCTTCAGCATTCAGACCCCCCAGCGTTCCTCGCCACTCCCCAGCTCGCAGGCACTTGGGGACCCCGGCGGGCTCTGGCTCTGCACTTTTTCCTGGGAGGGAGTTGCCCCCGCGCCGCGTCGGCGGGTCCCTTGTTTGAACCGCGGTCCACGAAGGCCCCCCGGGGTCGTCCCCGCCATGAGATTTCAGAGGCGCCCAGAGGAGGTCCCACGTTGAGATCGGCTCCAGAGCTCCGGGTTCCAGCGCCGCCACTGAGCAGGGCTAAGATGAGACAGGACCCCGGGTCTCAGCACCCACCCCAGGTGGCCCCGCGGACGTGGGGCCCTCCTTCCCTCCCAGCTAGGAACGCCTGGGCCTCAGCGTTCCTCAGACTGGGCAGGGCGGTGACTCCCCCAGAGGCTTCTGGTGCCTGGGGCTCCTGGTTTGCCTTGTGTGCCGGGTGGTTAGCGCAAGAGACAGACCCTGGGCACCAAGGAATGGCTTCTCGGGGAACCTGCAGGGTTCCCGTCTGTACCTGGGGCAGCGCTCTCTTACCGCTGCAGTTCACAGCTTTACGTGCCCATAAATCCATGTTAAAATTTAACACTGGGGAGCCCAAGCAATAGTGCTGTAAAACAATTACTGTGAGTCCCGAGCACCTGCTAGTACTGGACAGAGGTAAGTACCCGCGTCTATTGTCATTCATCAGGAAGGGCGGATCCTAACCTAGATTTATCAAGCTCTTTCCATTCCCTGACCCTATCCTACAACCCTCGAAAATAAAATAAATGAAGCCGCCCCCAGAGAGGACGTTTTACATTTTTGAGCCCATACTAAGTTCCAGGTGTTTGCGGGTTTTTTTTTCACGCTGTCCTATGCGATCCAACAGTCCCTTTGTACAGCTATGGTGTCTGGCCTTTGGGATCCTTTGGGAAGCTCTGGCGCTTTCATTCGACCTCATTCCGGTCTAGACTGCCCGCGGGCTCTGCCCACTCCAGGCTAGGTGTAGCAGGCAGCACTGCTGGCTGTAGGGACACAGCGTTTGCTGGTCCCTCCCTCCTGCCTTCCACTAACCCTCTGGTCCTTCCTCTGGTCCCCAGGCCTCTGCACCGTGGTTTACTACTTCACCACAGACCGGCTCCTCTGGGGGTGGCTGGCCCTCTCTGTGCTACTACCTGGCTTCTTGGTCCAGGGCCTGAGCTACCTTTGGTTCCGAGAAGATGGACATCAAAGTCGCTGCTCGTTGGTGGTGCTACACCTCCTCCAGCTTGGCGTGTGGAAGCGGTAAGGCAGCCCCTTTCAACCCTGAAGCTTGATTTCACACGTGTGATAGGAGGGTTCTTCTGCGCATACGTGTTCCATCCTTAGGGTCACAAAAGTGCAGGCTTGGGAGAACGTTGGAAGCCACCTCTTTGAACGTTTGCTCTGATATTGGTCACCTCACCGAGCCTGAACTTCCTTGAGCATCCTCAAGGGGCTCCTGCCAGAAGGAGCCATGACCCTTCAAAAGCTTTTTCTTGACTTGGGCCAAATCCTATGTGCTCGTGTTTAATTCAGTTGGTCTCGCCTTTAGAGCCATGGAAAGTGACTCAGTTAGGGCCGGTCCATGTAAACACCTACTCCCTCACTCCAGGAGGGTGACACAGATTTAAGCAGACTCAGCAGTGGGGTCGGCCTGGTAACATTTGCATTAAGCTTTTATTGCGAGAAGAAGCCATCTGGGTGCCAGGGCCACATTTTTCCGTAAAAAGGCATCCTGGGCAGGCCTAGCGCTCTGCAGGCTCGGCTGTGGCCCACCAGTGCAGCAGGTAAGGTGTTATTTTCCCTGGGATACCTGGATTCCTGGAGGGTCAGGGGAGATGCGGCAGTGAGCTTACACTGGGGCAAATTTCAGCTCTCAGCAGCCTCGTAATCCCATAGAGTTGCCAGGAATTTTAAAAGGGAGAAAATTGGGAGATCAGATCGGTGACGGCCTCCGGCTCAAGAGCACATGAACTTGTAGACGCTGAGGATAGAAAGGCTATCAGGAGTCACGGCCAAATCTCAGATCTCGGGCTGCGCTGCTGGCTGTCCTGGGTGGTTTATGCCTTCAAGCCATGCCCAAGGCTTTCTTTGGAGGCGCTGAAGTGAGTTTTCTGATTTCCCAGCTGCGTCTGAGGAGGGAATGAATCTCAGCTTGGAGGCAGAGGGTACTTCTGATAAAGACATCACCCAACCACCCGAATTTCTCTGGGCCCCTCAGAGCTGGAACCCTACATCTCTAAAGGCAGCAGAAGCATTTTCAGCTACAGCAGTTTTGCCTAAAGCTGAGCCTTTGTGTTCAAGCCATGTGGTTCCTCTGAAACGATAGGACTCTGACCAGTGGCAAGAGAGCAGAGCTGGCTTTCCTGTTGGACTCAGGGAGGATTGGAGCCTGTACTGGGCGCTACCCGCATGTTTTGACCCTTCTGTCTGCCCAACTTGGTATGAAAACCATTAAGGGCTCCGGTCCTTCCAGGGATCACGTGGTACGTTATAGTCATCAAGTTTGCGACCTCAAGGACAGAGCACCTATTTAAAGAAAATGAATCAACTCTCCCCTAAGCAAACATGTCATAGCTCAAAAGAAGATTGAAGTCAGGGCCAGTCACTTGAGAGAAGCCTCCTGAATAACTGTCAGATAGATCTGTCTTCTGGGGCTCCGGGGGGACCCTTGGTCCCATTTGATCCAGTGCCTTCTTCAGAGATGGGGCAGCGTCAGGCTCACATGTATCCACTTCCATGCTGGTGTCCAATACTGACCCCCGCTCCTCTTCCCCAAGTTTCTCAGATGATGCCATGAATACTAAATATCTTTTTTTAAAAAACTAAAATGGATAAATGAAGAGAGACAGGAAAATTAGAAATTATGAAAAACAACTAGTCATCTATATCTCTTCTTATTTAAAAAAAGAAGTTAGTGGGACTTCCCTGGCAGTCCAGTGTTTAAGACTGCGCTCCCACTGCAGGGGACACAGGTTCGATCCCTGGTCAGGGAACTAAGATTCCATACGCTGCTCTGTGCGGCCAAAAAAGAAAAAAGAAAGTTAAGGTGACTAAAAATATATACGTATAATTTAAAAGGACAAAAAAAAAAAAAGGCATGAAAAAAGAAAAGAAGTGAGAAGAGTCAGGGAACGGAAGGGGATGTTGGAAAAGAAGGTAACGCCAGAATGTGCACAATTACCCGTGCTCACGGTGAACCGCAGATTTGTCTCTCAGTTTTGTAACAAGCGTAAGAAGCTACATGGTTTTGCAATGCTTCTGCGATAGAAAATAAACCAAACAAATGGAAATCTACTTCCTTAGAAGAAAACTTTGAAAGTTAAAGTAGAAAACAAGAAATCTATTCCCTATCCTGCAACCAGCTTATTGGGCTTTCACAAAGAAGACACTGGGTAATGGAGTGTCTTTCAGCACATCCACACGGAACTTCGCAAGACCGATTCCCAGTCAGGGCCCGCAAAGAAGCCGCTCAGAAAACTGCAGTTCAGCGAAAGCACCTGTAGGAGGAGCCAAAACAGTTCTGTTTGCACAGCCCTATACAAACAGCATTTAGAAAGGGGTCGTAACGCAATGCAGAAGAATCTACTGACAACAAAAAACCAATTAAACGCAAACCTCATGAAGTGGCTTGTAAGAAAGGCAAGGATTTAAAACATAAACGTAGGGCTTCCCTGGTGGCGCAGTGGTTGAGAATCCGCCTGCCAATGCGGGGGACAGGGGTTTGAGCCCTGGTCCGGGAATATCCCACATGCTGTGGTGCAACCAAGCCCGCGAGCCACAACTACTGAGCCCACATGCCTAGAGCCCGTGCTCCGCAACAAGAGAAGCCACTGCAATGAGAAGCCTGTGCACCGCAAGGAAGAGCAGCCCCCGCTCGCAGCAACTAGAGAAAGCCCCTGGGCAGCAACGAAGACCCAACACAGCCAGAAATAAATAAATTTAAAAACAAAAAAACAAAAAAAACACAGGGCTTCCCTGGTGGCGCAGTGGTTGAGAATCTGCCTGCTAATGCAGGGGACACGGGTTCGAACCCTGGTCTGGGAGGATCCCACGTGCCGCGGAGCAACTAGGCCCGTGAGCCACAACTGCTGAGCCTGTGCGTCTGGAGCCTGTGCTCCGCAACGGGAGAGGCCGCGATGGTGAGAGGCCCGCGCACCGCGATTAGGAGTGGCCCCCCCGCTTGCCACAACTGGAGAAAGACCTTGCGCAGAAACGAAGACCCAACACAGCAAAAATAAATAAATTAATTAATTAGGTACTGGAATGATTGCATAATCTAAGTTCCAGATAACAACAACAAAAAAAGTTCTATTCAACATCAATCTGTTTAAAAAAAAAACCCAGGAAACAAGTGTTGGCAAAGATGTGGAGAAATTGGAGCCCTTGCACACTGACGGTGGAAATGTAAAATGGTGCAGCCACTGTGGAAAACAGAATGGTAGTTCCTCACAAAATTAAACATAGAAGTACCAGATAATCCAGCAATTCCTCTTCTGGATATATATCCAAACAAGCTGAAAGCAGGGTCTGGAAGAGATCTTTGTACACCCATGTTCCTGGCAGCATTATTCCCAGTAGCCAAAACATGAAACAAACCACATGTCTATTAACAGATGATGGATAAGCAAAATGTGGTCTGTACATACAACGGAAAAAAGGAATGAAATTCTGTAATATGCTACAACGTGGATGACTCTGGAGGACATGATGCAGTAAGCCACGCAAAAGACAAATACATAATTCCACTTACATGCGGCACCTAGAGTAGTCAGGTTCATAGAGTCAAGTTCATAGAGACAGAAAGTAGGATGGGGGGGGTGCCAGGGGCCGGGGGAGGAGGGAACGGGGACTTATTGTTTAATGGGGACAGAGTTTCAGTTGTACAAGATGAAAAGAGTTACAGAGGACGATGGTGGTGATGGTTGCACACCGTTATGAATTATTGCAAATTGTCAATAATCTATTCAATTATGAAGTTTAAATTATTAACATCACTGAACTGTACTCATAAAACGGTAAAGATGGTATGTTTTATGTTATGTGCCTTTTACCGCAATTTTAAAAAGTTGAAAAAAATGTACAGTCCTAGCAGAAACCTCCACCGTTCACTGCCTCAGCTTTCACGTCACCATAAAGTGTTAAGATGGAGAGGAGCATCGCTAATTCTTCACCTTGTGGGGCTACGATAGACTATGCCGGGGGAAGCGGATACGTTTGGTTTTTTATTTAAGCTGTTCAGTGGAGCGTGCTGAGAGACATCATTCCAAAGACCAAGTTAGTTTAATTAAACGTGTTAACAAACGTCAGTTTTTAGTGCATGTTGTCCTTAGTGCAACGAGAAATCTTAGACCACCATCAACACAGCTCAATATGCTCGGTATTTATTCGTTCATGTTTACTAACCTTGTGTGACCAAAGGGACTGGAGACACGTGATTAAGGCACAGTCTGAGGCCAAATTGTGAACAGAGCTGGAACAGTGAATTAGAAGAAGAGAGAGATGTTCACAGGATGCTGGGAGCCCCAGGGTTTGCCACGGTGCATCTCTGGACCAGAGACGTCTTCATCACCTGAAACTCGTTAAAAACGCAAATTCTCGAGCTTCACCGGGACCCACTTGGCATAACGGCAAACTCCTCATAATTCTCCAAACGCGTCTGTTTAATCAGAAATTCTAGGCCTGGGGGCGGGCAACCTGTCTTTCAACAGCCCACCTGGTGACTCTGATGGTGCTCACGTCTGGAACCGCCGTCCGGACACAGGAGCCGTCGTGGGAGGGCTGAAGAATGAGGTGGACTTGGAAGCACGTGGGAAGGGGAGGCACTTCGGACCCAGGCAACAGCAAAGCTGCTGCAGAAGGAAGTGCTGGAAGTGGTGGTTTTGGAAAACTAGAAGTCTGTTGTGCTGTGAGTGCGGGGTAAGGATTTTCTGGACGAGAGCAATGTGGACGGAGACAGACTGGGCTGGACCATGAAGGAGCTTGTCCACCAGGTAAGGGGTTTGAGAACCACTGGAAGGGTTTAAGTAAAGGAGTAACCTGGTCAGATAAGGCCCTTAGAGACGGCACAGGAAAGGAACTGAGAAGGGAAAGTCTAAGGGCCAGGCAGGCGGCCAGAAATCCGGGCAGGAGCTGGTGAGTACCTGGAAGGAGAGCATCCGTTCCCACCTCCGCCCTCCTCCTCCCACTCACCGCCCTGAACCTCCGCTTTCACCTGGGCCCCCTGAAGCCCCCTAACCAGTGATCTCAGCCTGAGTCCCTCCCCTTGCAGCAGGTTCCAGAAACGCGATTCCGAAGACCAGGTGAATCACATTCCCACTGGTTCTCCATTTCCCACTGGTCCGGGAGGGACACCCAACTTCTCAGCTGGGCCAGAAGAGGTCTCTGCTGCCCCAGGATGGACCGCGGTTTCAGTGGCCCTTCTCCTGCCCCGCCCCCGGCGCCACCGTGCTCCCTCAGGCTTTGTCCCTGTCCTGAGTATGCCCGTCCCTCCTTTCCCTGAATATGTTTTCCTCTCTCCCCGGGGCCCCTTCCGCCCCTCTCGTTTTCACACGTCTTTCTTCCTGCTTAAAACTTTTCGCGTGTGTATGGCTTGCTTTCCACAACTGAATCGTGGGCTTCCGGAGAAGGTCTTCAATTTCGTTTGCACCCTCTGCAGTCTCCAGCAGGTGGGAGCAGCCCAATAAGGATGGACATGGAATGAATGGAGGCGGCTGGGAGGGTAGGAAGGGAGATTGGCACGTCCCCAGAATGGAGGATTCAGGACTGAAAGGGAAGCTACCGTATTCAGCTTCATATGCTTTTTTTTTTTAAATAAATTTATTTATTTTTGGCTGCGTTGGGTCTTCGTTGCTGCACGCAGGCTTTCTCTAGTTGTGGCGAGCGGGGGCTACTCTTCGTTGCGGTGCGCTGTCTTTTCATTGCGGTGGCTTCTCTTGTTGCAGAGCACGGGCTCTAGGCACGCGGGCTCAGTAGTTGTGGCTCACGGGCTCTAGAGCTCAGGCTCAGTAGTTGTGGTGCATGGGCTCAGTAGTTGTGGCTCGTGGGCTCTAGAGCTCAGGCTCAGTAGTTGTGACGCACGGGCTTAGCTGCTCCGCGGCATATGGGATCCTCCAGGACCAGGGCTCGAACCCGTGTCCCCTGCCTTGGCAGGCGGATTCTTGACCACTGCGCCACCAGGGAAACCCCATATGCTTTTTCTTAACATTATATTTGGGTCAGAGATCATGGCTTCAAAGACTCAGTAAGAAATCAGTTCACTCCAGGATCCAAATCATGAAAGAGGAAAGCTGTCTTTCTTAAGTGTCTTTCCTGGGCCCTGTGTACCCTGAACAAAGCCATTTCAAAGAGGACCCCCTTCTGCTCTGGCCATAGAAATGTTGGCCGGAGATCAGAGGTGGGGGCGTTCGGGGTAACTTGAAAGGCGCACTCAGCTCTCTTTCAGGAGTCGGTAAATTAAAACGATTCCCAGTTTTTCTGAACTTGGACAGGACAGAAGTTCGCAATTGCACATGGACTTGGCAGGCACGCCAGCCCCTGCTGCAGGCAGGTGTAGGGATCACCGTGTTCCTGCTTCTGGGCGCGTGAGTGGGAAACTGCTGTGAAAACCCCAAGTCCCCAGAGCCCACACGTGCCTGGGGAACGGTGTCGTTTTTGTACGTGCGCGACCCTCCTGGGGGCACGGGACAGCGACCCATGGTACCTCCAGACGGCTTTCGTAAGATGGAAGCATCAGAAAAGTTTCTAGGGTGGGTTTTTGGGGAAGTAGAATGAAACAGGCGCACTTCCTCCTTTTTCTTCTCTTGCACTGACTCCCTTTCCTGGACGTGTGTCCCTGCAGCCAGGGCAGCCCATCCTTGCACACCCCACGATGGTGCCCTGCCCTTCCCGCTGTCCAGAGGGAGTGGATTAATTCCCATCCCGAGAGGCCCTGGGGCCGGGGAGGTAGTTCAGGGTTAGCTCTAAACTTTGCAGGACTCAGCGAGAGCCCGCAGCAAACCTGTGTGGTCCAGGCTCCTGGGCTAGCACCCCTTCCACGTGTGGCCAGAGTGTGTTCCGCTGGCCGGGCCTTGCTGGGCAAGGTCACCTGCTGCCGCACTTGGGTCAGACGTGCCACCTTCACTCTGGAGTCAGAGCTCAGGGACTTGGGGTGTAGATGCGATCAGTTAACCCCTGGAAAGCTATCGGTCTCTACGCGATAAGCCAGAGAAGGGGGTTCCTGTTTAAGCTATCACGATGTGGTTCTGAGTCCTGGGCTCTCCTCTTCCTCAGGCACTGGGACGCCGTGGCCCCTGTTCTCCGGAAGGAAGGGGAGGCCCCCGCCTGGGGCCAGCTGCGGATGCAGGAGGCCGACCTGTCGGCCCTGCGCCTCCTGGAAGCCCTGCTGCAGGTCGGGCCCCACCTGCTGCTTCAAACATACATCTTTCTCGCCTCGGACTTCACTGGTATCGTGCCGGGTGAGTGTCTCCTACCACTGACCTCAGACTGTCCGACTTCTCAAGGCGGACAGAAGGAAACCCCTTATTTAGCAAAACCTGGCAACCTAAGATTTCCTGTTTGGGAGAATTAGGGCAGCCCAAGGGAATGGTTAATACTGGCTTTTGTTTGGGGCGATGAGTTCCCGGGGGTCGGCTTCCTTCATGGGGCTCAGTCCATGGGACAGAAATAGTCAGATGACCCTGAAAGCACGTTGGGAAGGTGCCGCGTGCTGCCTCTTGCGAAATCAGGGTGTCTGTTTCCCCCGAGACTAACTCTGCAGTCTGAGCCTCACACCTCGAGAGCCATGGAAACAGAGCAACTCGGGCCCCAGCAAACGTACATCCTCTGCTGGCTCTCACTCCAGGGTGCAGGCTCTCTCCTGTGGGCTGGAACCATTGGATGTCCTGGTCTCATTTCTCTGATTAAACCTCCTTTATATGGATTGAATGGCAACGTGCGTTTGGGATGAAATAGCACGTTCAGAGCCGTTAGGATCTGCTTCGTCATAAACCAGAGGTGCTTGAGGAGCAGTGACTGGGATGCTTTCCTTAAAGGGTGAACACAGAAAGCCCAGCCCACCTGAGGGGACAAGCGCCCATGTGTTAAGCAGAGGAAAGCTCTCCTGCACGCCCTCATTTCTTCAGAGAAAGACGTGCGTGTTTGCACGGAGGGGATGATGCCCTCTGAGAAGTCAGATTTTGTTAAGGGTTAACGTCCTGTAAATACTAGGTTGTCCTGTACGCTTCGCTTCCAGGGATGAGTGCGCTGTGCTCCTGGTCTGTGCTGTCCTGGGCCCTGGTGTGCTATGCTCGTGCCATGGGCGCCATGAAGCCGGGTCACCTTTCCATGCCGTGGACAGCCCTCGGCTGCCAGCTGCTCTGGAGGATGGGCATGGTGGGAGCCCGCGTTCTGAGTCTGGTTCTGTTCTTCCAAGTTTACCGCGTCTGGGTTCTGGTTGTTGCAGGTGAGCTGAGCGTACGTTCCGACTATCTATTGGGGCCTGACAAACCACCCCGAACTTAATGCCTTACAAGAACCATTCATGGGGCTTCCCTGGTGGCGCAGTGGTTGGGAGTCCGCCTGCCGATGCAGGGGACACAGGTTCGTGCCCCGGTCCGGGAAGATCCCACATGCCGCGGAGCGGCTGGGCCCGTGAGCCATGGCCGCTGAGCCTGCGCGTCCGGAGCCTGTGCTCCGTGATGGGAGAGGCCACAGCGGTGAGAGGCCCGCATACCGCAAAAAAAAAAAAAAAAAAATATATATATATATATATATATATATATAACCATCACGTTTGTTTAGAAATTGTTGTGCATTTTTTGTTACCAGTCTAAAGATGGGTTTTCTAACATAAGAATGTGATAGTTCCTTGTATTCATTGCGCGCTTATATTGAGCACAATATAACTCATATATTATAATTATTAAATGTTTTTAAATTATAAAATATTTGCTAAAATTACAGATGATAATGTAGCAGACCACCATGTAGTTTTCACCTAAAACCAAAGTAGACTTGACTTTCTTATTCAACCTTTTACTTAATCGTACTTTGCCTGTGTCTATAAAAACAAATCAATAGGGCTTCCCTGGTGGCGCAGTGGTTGAGAGTCCGCCTGCCGATGCAGGGGACACAGGTTAGTGCCCCAGTCCGGGAAGATCCCACATGCCGCGGAGCGGCTGGGCCCATGAGCCATGGCCGCTGAGCCTGCGCGTCCGGAGCCTGTGCTCCGCAATGGAAGAGGCCACAACAGTGAGAGGCCCGCGTACCGCAAAAAAAAAAAAGAACCATTCATGATCAACAGCCCCGGTTCTGAGGGCTGACTGGGCTCCGCCGGGGGTTCTTGCCCGGGGCCACTGGGCTGGCTGTACAGACGTCTGGCACCCAGGGCTCCTCCACCCTTTCTCTTCGGCAAAGTCATCTGGATTCGGACATGTCAGCTGAGCATTCCAAGAGAAAGGGGGCGGAATGGCCCGGAACTGGATCAGCATGGCTTCTGCTGTATTCTGCCTGGCAAAGCGGTCTCGGCCAGCCCAAGTTCAAGAATGTGGAGGAATAGATTCAGCCCACGAGTGTCCAGGGAGAGGAGGAATGCATGCAGGGTCTCTTTGGAGAAACGCGCCCGCAGCTCAGAGAGCCCAGCGCTCACAGGACCAGCCAGCCCCAGAGCGCAGCCTTAGCTGCTGTGAGGGCTCCACATTCTGTATCATGGGCTGAAAATCCTCAGTAAAACTGACACTTAAACAGGAGGGAGGCACAGGGTCCCACGTGCCCTGACGCAATACAGAAACATGCAGTACGTACTGTGCTGTCACTCATAGCCTCCCAAAGCCCTCCATGTTATTCAAATGCTGAGTTTTAGCCGTCTTCTCTGTTTCAAACAGGACATTTCCGCTGAATCCAAAGCCCCCCTCAGCCCTCAGTCTAGCCGCACCTGGTTTGACCAGTGATGACAGGGAGTCTGCCTGATGATGCAGGATGCCTGCAGGGGGCCTGTGTGTCCCTGCCCAGAGAGGAATCTCTTCCGGTCATCAGGGAACACCCTCTACAAGAAGGAACAAGAAGCACTGAGAGATACTTAGACTTGAGCCTAGAACAAGCACGGATACATTTATTGGCAGAAAGCAGAAATCTATGAAAGAAATTGTGTTGCTAAAGAGACATTAGCTTTTTTTTAATTTGTTTTTTTAAAAAATTTCAGTTCAAACGCCAGTATGACATTATTCCTCCTAAACTATAGGAACAAATATCACGGCTGGACTGCATAGAGATCTTTCCTTTGGATGTGGAGGTTTTTAGCCCTTCGAGGAGGGATTAAAAAACAGTGAGCAGTTTTGTCACTGCCTCTTTAAACACTTTCTGGAACTAAAAAGGCCTAAGTACGCAATATTTAGTGAGTGTTACGGAAGCTAGTTTTTGTTTGCTCATCCCCAAATTAGGTCAGCTACCCTTCATGAGGATCAAAATAAAAAGTGTGGGTTTTCTGTGGCCCTTGAATCTCTTCTGGGTTTTCATTTGTTTTCTTGGGTGCCGAGTCAGATGCAGTCAGAACAGAGAGGAGGGCTACAGGCGCTGGTTTCCGAGTTCCTGCCCTACCCCCGCCCCGTCTCCCCCCTCAGCGCCCCCCCCACCCCGAGGACCCTGACTTCCGAGGCCGCTCTCTGCAGGTGCCCACTGGCTGGTGATGACGTTCTGGCTCGTGGCTCAGCAGAGTGACATCGTGGACAGCACCTGCCGCTGGAGGCTGTTCAACCTGCTCACGGGTGCCGTGTACATCCTCTGCTACCTCAACTTCTGGGACAGCCCTTCCCGAAGCCGGATGGCCACGTTCTACACGGCAAGTGGTGATGACGGTTTTGTTTAATCCCAGCTTTTACTGTATACGTAGAACGTGTGCGTGCATGCGTGTGTGTGTGTGCTTGAGCACACGTATCTATTAAGAAGGAATAGCTTAATTTTAGGAAAAAATCTAAAGGGAATTATAGTCTTGAACAGAGACGATGGGCTCTGAAAATAGCAACCTGACCTCCAGTCGTTTCCACGTAGTTACTGCGGCAAGGATTGTGGCGCCTTTGGCGATGTTTTTCAGCCGCTCTCTACGTCAGCCCATCTGATAAATACAATCACAGTTCTATTCTGTGTCATATACGCGATGCCCTTGTTAATCAGCTCAATCACTGAGTTACAGCTGTGGTCCTAGAGAGTGTGAAAAGCACAAAGATGACGTAATGCCTGCCTGCAGGCCGCTTCTGGTCCCATGGAGGAGATAAGCTTCTACCCAAACAAGTTTTAAAAAGAGGCAGAATGTGGACAAATGCTGGCAGAGAAAGCAGCGTCTGAATCTCACAGGAGTGTCACTTCCCACTGGGATGACCGGGGACACTTTTGATGAGAAGGGGGACGTTGAACTGCATTGCAAACGGCAAAGGAGAGAGGACCAGCCAGGGCTTCGGAGCACAGGCTCTGGAATCAGACGGGCTTACGTGGGGCCCTGGCTGTACCATTAATTGTCACCAAATGACGTGGCCAAGAATTTAAACTCTCTGGACCTATCTTTTCATCAGCACATCAGGACATAGCCACCCACCTCTCGGTGTCCCTGTGACAGTGATGTAAGACCTACCTGCTTTTCAGGGTCCCTGGGAAGATTAAATAATAAACAACTTGGGCTGAAATAACCAGCAAAGAGTGGCTGTTACTAATACAAAAAGTTGAACAGACTTTCAGGGGTGCAGGCGCTCCAGGATGGAGGGGGGAACAAAGAGAAGAGCCTGGAGGTGCAGCTCCTGTCTAGCAGCAGGTGGGCGGCGTTGGTCACCTCCTGGTTTTAGGAGAGCGCCGTAGAGCTTGGTGACCCCATAGACCACGGGGCCCACAGACCAAAGGGGACCTGTGATGTTGAACGAGTCACAGAGCCCCACCAAGCCTCAGTTTCCACATCTGGAAACCGGGAGTAACAAGGCCCATCTCACTGCGGGGGGTGAGGGCTGAGTGTGTGGCAGGGCCCCGCCCCCATGCACCGTGAATAAACCTGAGGGTCACTTTTCCATCGTCCGTTCACCGGAGCAGCGTGTTCACGTGCCGATGCCCATGGGCGCCCTGAGCAGCAGTACTACGTAAGGAGACGTTTCACAGTTGCTGCTTTTCTTTCTTTGTTTTTGTCACGTTCACACCCTTGTGCCAGGAGTTCTGGGGCTGTTACATAAGGCAGGGAAACAAATGCTTAATTCTTTGCAGCTGTCCTAGTCACCGGACCACTGAGTTCAGAGTGATTGAATAGGAAAAGACAGAACTTAGATGCTATGGAAGTTTCAAGTGTGGAGTGGCAAAGATGCAGAAGCAAGATGAAGGCCACGGGGTGCGGGGAGGCCATAGGAAGGCCAGTGTGGACGGTACCGAGTTAAACACACCCGGACGCCAGTTGACGGCGACGAAAACAGATTCTATTAAGTCAGTCGCAACAAGGAAAGCGGTCCAGCGTGGACTGACCCCGAGCTCAATTTGTGCAGAGGCGACTGCATGTTTTAAAGGGAGAATGGCGTGGGACAGCGTGGGCTCCAGCAGAGTCGGGGAGTGAAGGGGTGTGGTCAGTGCGACCTCACCATCTGGGGTGTTAGTTGGCACTTTCGGGATGAGAAACACACTTCCCGTCTCTGTCGTGAAGAGTGTTCGCACACCTTAGAGCAGGGAGCTCACAGGCTGGGAGAGTCGTCTCCTGGGATGTGTGGGTTTCAGAGAGATGGTCCTCAGGTCCTGGAGAAGACAGCTCTGGGTGGTAAAAGATGTACATTTCAAAGGGACAGAGAAAGGATTTATACTCGCAGACTTTCTGAGGTAACGCCCCCTAAGAGGAGGTTCAGGGCCCATCTGCCTGTGACCAGATGTTGGCTGGAACGAACGGTAAGTTCTCCTGGCGGCCGTGAGCTTTCTTAAGCGGGGACTTAACTGCAGCTGGGGTCATCATGCTAGGGGGGCAGCCTTGAGCTGTTAGAAGCTGTGGTAGTGTTGCTTCGGGTCTCTTAATGTGCAGAGGTGGGCAAAATCGTTTCCGCCACGAGTCTGCAGTTTTTATAGGCCAAGGCTGAGGCCTCGTCCAGAAGAGGGCTTAGGGGAGCCTGTCTGAGTCGTTTGGTCAAGAAGAGGGTCTTTGTCAGTGGAAAGTCATTGCGTTTGTCAGCGTCCTCCAGACAAACAGAACCAATGGGATGTGTGTGGATACGTAAGAGCAGATTTGTCATAGGAATTCGCTCATGCAATTATGGAAGCTGAGAAGTCCCACGGTCTGCCATCCACAAGCTGGAGAACCAGGGAAGCCCGTGGTAATTTAGTCCAAGTCCAGAAGACCAAGAACCAGGAGGTCGGTGTCCAAGGACAGGAGAAGGTGGATGTCTCAGCTCAAGAAGAGAAGGAGAATTCCCTCTTCCTCTCTTTTGTTCTATTCAGACCCTCAACAGATTGGACGGAGCCCACCTGCATGGGTGAAGGTGATGTTTACTCAGACTACTGATTCAAATGCTAATCTCTTCCCATCCTCACGGACACACCCAGAAGTAATGTGTTACCAGCATCTGAGCATCCCTTGACCCCGTCAAGTAGACACATAACATCAACAGTCACAGTCCTTTAGGGGCAGCCTGTAGGAAGGTGACCCTGGACCGGAGAGTCAGGACGCACTGTCGAGAGGACCGCTGCATTGTCAAGGAGTGGACGCTCGACACTGGGTGGAGGTGGGGCTGTTTCCAGGTGTGTTAGGGAGGATGACAAGGCCTGATGTGCAGGTGAAACGGGTCACCCCGACAATGGTGGGGAAGAGAGACTGCAGTAGAACCCTGACAGGAAGTAGCAAGTTAAGAACTGTGAAATGGCAATAAGGACGGGAAAAAGGAGATGGATTTTTTTTTCCCACAGTCTGCACTACCAGTTTTTTTGTTTTGTTTTGTTTTGACATATACAAACTTAGAGTTTGTATATGTCAAGAGGGCCAGACAGCTGATGAGATGTGGTTGATTTAAGGAGAGTACCTCCAAGTTCTGCAGGCTGGGCTGCTGGGCAGTGCCGTTTAGAACCGAAATAACACCTGCTGGACCCTCGAAACACAGCTGCCCAGAGCCTAAGGCACGGGGAGGTGGGTATTCTTAGGATTTTTAAGCAGCCCCTAATATCATTTTTTATTCTCTCCTTATCTGACCTTTCTAGAGTTAAAATGATGCCAGTGAATGGCTATGCCGAACCTTGGAAGACTTTTAGCATAATAGTATGACAATTCAGGGTTTTAAAAAATGTCTCCTACACAGTGTTCAAATACATCATCTTTGAATTACATCCCGTTTATTTACTTATTTTAAGAAATATATTTTGTATTATATTGATATATTTTATATTAAAATATTTTATATTAATTTATATTTAAAATTATTAGCTTTGGAAACCTTAGCTAATAAGCCCGCCTGGACGGGAGGTACGGAGAGCCTTCTCTAAGAGCTGCCCTTATTTCAGTTCCAGGAGGAAGGTTCCCTGTTCAGCCAGCAAGAGTACCTCCCCTGCTGCCACCTGGTGGCCAGGGGCCAGATTTACCTTTAAAGAGGTAAATATTCGAAACAAATATTCTGAGGTTGTTACGAAAGTGTGTTGAGTATGGCTTACTGGAATTCAGTGTCACTGTGAGCTCTGCAGATACTTTTAATTATTGCATGGTAAAGCCAACAGGTGCATACAGTTAATGTAACATGAGAATGTGGAGCATATAAAGTAGGAAATAAAAGTCGCTATCAGCCCCACCTGACCCACCGGAGGGAATCCCCCGAGCCTCGTGAGCTGTGCCTTTACATTTCCTGTGCGTTTATGATTCTGCAGACATTTTAATGAGCTGCACTGAGAGCAGGGAGAACACCCCGTTGCTAGAGAGGCTCACTCGACCCTGACCCTGCTTCCAGGAGGGCCCCGTGGGCACGAGGACAGAGCCCCCAACCCTGAAGGGAGCTGCGGCGGATCGCAGGACGGGAGCGTCCCGAGGCCGCCTGCACCGACCAAGCGTGCTGACTCTCCTTCTGGTGCCCTAGGTCATGCTGCTTGAGAACACCATCCTCGTGCTGCTGGCCACGGATTTTCTCCAGGGAGCGTCGCGGACCAGCCTGTGGACGGTAGCCGGAGTCTTGTCTGGATTTCTGATCGGTAAGACCCCACGTCTCCTTCCTAGCCCCTCCCTCCCTACCCCAACTTGCTTCTTTACAATAAGCTCCCTCCAAGGGTAGGAAACGGTGCTCAGAAGCAGCTGGATGGAGACCAGGGAAGCTCCCTGCCCTGCGGGCAGCAAGGCCGCTCCCACAGGGGCACGAGAAACCGGATCAGCCTCCGTCTGCCTTGCTTGGCTGTGCTCAGAGGAACTGCTGGTGAGGCAGGGGCTGCCTCGGGGGTGGGACCCTCTCTGGCGCGCTGGCAGGGGTCAAGGACGTAAGCTCCCGCTCTTTTCCCAGCATCGAGGCAGTGGGTGCGCAGGGGGCAGAGCAGGGGCCTTCCTGGCTCCACACATGTGCGGTGTCTCGACGAGAACCCTGGGAGAGGGGCTGAGCGAGGTCAGGCGGTCTGGGAGTGGCAGAGCCACAGGGCCTGGCAGTTTAAGATGATCGGTTACTTCTTGTGATGAGGGAACGGCTCCAAGGTCCACGCTGTGCCCACCACGCTAACCCGGCTTAGCAGATCGGGTGTGAGCTCCTCTCCTGCACTTGGAAAATAACAGAAGACGCACCCCTGCTGTCGGCCTCCTCCCCGCACTCCTGCCCCAGCACGCGCTGGCCCGGCGATGGCGGCGCCGTCATTCTGCAGCCTTTGCCAGAGCTTCCAGGACAGCACCCGAATGTTCCACGCGGGTCCTTGCGCTTCTGAAACACGGTCCAGGGCAGAGGCTTCTCCTGCTGTTCGCAACAACTAGGGGCCCGAGCTCCCGCGCGCGCCCCAAGGCCTTGCCTCTGGCCACCCACATCCCGGGGGGAGCGCGTGGGAGTCGGGGCACCGCCGGGCAGCCCTGACCTCTGACGCAGGAGGATGGGTGGCGGGGAGTAGGGTCCTTTTACCTGGCCAGCAGCCGGGGCTTGGACTGGCCCGTCGGGGTAGCACTGACCAGGGAGAGGAAACGCCCCGGAGCTTCCAGCATTTGGAGACATGAAGATGACTCTTCCAGGGACGGAGCAGATTCATAAACGTGGCCATAAAACAAGTATTCGAGGGCCACGAACCAGCGGTGGCCTTTAAGCTCGACCCCCTCCGTTGTCAGGAACCAAGGCTCGTTAGAGATGCCGGTGGCCAAGTCAGCCCTTCGTTTTCAAATTAAAGTTTTACCTTTGAGATGATTGAAGTTTTCAGAAATAATACAGAGATCTCCACATCAATAAATGTTTTTTTAAAAACATTTTAAAGAGTGTAAAGTGAGAAATGACGCAAGGACGGCTAATGTGGCTGGAGATGCATGAAAATAATTCACCGAGAAGATAACTTGAGAGTCGGATCTAGGAGGATGGATGGAAGGTATTATGGTAAGGAACAGGGAAAATTTTCAAAATTGTGCATGAAAGAGAGAGTTTGAAAGAGAGAGTAAAGAATAGAAGGAAGGAAGGAAAGAAGGAAAAAGGAAGGGTAGCAGGGAGGGAGGGAGGGAGGGAGGGGAAAGATAGAACACAGAGAGATCCCTGCATCCCTCCCCCGTACCCCAGTGGTGGCTTCCCGCAAAACTACAAGCGGAACATCAGAACCAGGATGTTGACGTGACACATTCAAGATGCAGAGAGAACTCTTCTGTGGCCATAAGGACCCTTCTGTGACTCTTTTAAAACCATATCCACTTCCTCTTATCTCCACCTGCTCTGTAACCCCGGCAACCGCTAACCTGTCCTCCATTTCTATGATTTGGTCACTGCAACGATGTTATGCAGCTGGAATTGCACAATGTGTGGCTTTGGGCATTGGTTTGGTTCATGGATCGCCATTCCCCGGCAGTTCTTCTGAGCCCTCGTGTGTATCAATATCCCTTCCTTTGTTGCTGAGGACTGGTCCGTGGTTTGGATGAAGCTCAGTGTGCCAACCACCTGCCTATCGTAGGACAGCTGGTTGGTCCTTTTTAAAATAATAATATATATGCCAGGCACCAGGGTGCAGGGAAGTGCCCGGGGTGCCCAGGCATGAAGCGGCCGGGCTCTCTCACACGGCAGCTCCCAGCACTGCTCGAGCCATCCTTCCTGGGGGCGTGGGCACCGTGACACTTGGGATGAAGGGACGGTGAAGCTGGGCAACCCAACCACTCATTCGGATTTTCCAGTTCTCACTGAGTCCTGTGAGCACAGCGGGGGCGGACGTAAAAAGGTCCCCCCCCCCCGCCCAATCTGCTTCACGCTCCAGTTGGAAAAGAGACGTCGGACACCATTCCTAAAATGTGTGGGGCTCCTGGGGCAGCCTGAACTGATTCTCCTGTGGTGCTGGAGGGAGTCTTCAGTGGGAACATGGGGCATGAATTATAGTCAGTGGAGCACAGGCTATAAAGAAGCAACTCTGGCTGCCATCTTGAGCTCCCTTGATAAGCATTTATTGAGTACCTACTGCATGCCAGCCTGGGGCTGCAACCAGGAACCCGGTGAAACACGCTGCCTCAGGGAGAGTCTACCTTCGCTGAACACATGTGCCTGGGACTTGCAGGATGGCGGGGAAGGGGGTCAGCTCCCATTTCTTGGCCTCGGGTGGCTCACTGTAGAAGGAGAGTGAAAATACCTCCCTCATGCTGGCTGTGAGAACTTGGAATAACGTATAGAAACGGCCGGAGCCGTGTCCCCTGCAGAAACAACACTCGGTCACATCCCATAGGAATTCTGTCTCCATTCCCCCAAAGGTACCCTGAGAGGATGCAAGGGGGCGTCTCTTAGGCTCCTTCTAGCTCCAACCTTGCTGCGATTTCCTGGCCCCTCCGATGCTCTCCCCCCTCCTTCCCTGCCTATGTCAGGTTTCACGCTGTTTATACCGAGCGCCCTGAAACCAGGCGCCTGGTCCAGTACAACAGGAAGCTGGAAATAACGTGGGAGGATTACTGGAAAGCTCTGTTAAATGAATTATTGCCGTAGCCAACACTTCTGATCAAAATAAATGAACCTGACAACAATGTGATTAAGATGTTTATGCACAAAGGAAGTATTGTTGCTGTTCATGGAAATTCCTTGATACGAGGTTTTTGATGCGTATGTTTAACCTCTGCTTGGGTCTTGTTTTTGACATGATTCCTTACCTTCCCCCTCCCCTCGCTTTGGAATCCATCAACCGGTGAGTAGATGGTCGAATTCTGAGTATCTGACCCAGTTTTCTGAGAGTAAAATGATCATTTCTACCAAACCTCTCTCTGTCTCTCTCTCTCTCACACACACATCTAGAGGACTCAGTTGGAGCATGACTCAAGGACGAAGCTATAGAATCCACAGGACTTAGACTTTGTTCTTAGATTTTCAGGTGTAGACGCAGTTGCAGCTTATGGGAGCTGGAGAAGACTTAAATTCCCCCCAAATATCCAGTTCTGGTGCTCCAACGAGTCCTGTTTTGGATCCCAAGTTGTATGACTCCACTCAAAATTGCAGAACCTGGAATTCTACAAACCACAGCGAGGACGCAGGACTTCAAAGAAGATAACCTTGTGCTCTTTTTCTTCTTTTTCAGGCAGCGTCGCGCTGGTCATTTATTACAGCCTGCTGCATCCTAAATCCACAGACATCTGGCAGGGCTTTGTAAGGAAGTCCTGTGGCGTTGCAGGGGGTGATAAAGCAGAGGGAGACTCTCCTCCCCGGGCCTCGGGGCCAGCTGGGGAGGGGCCGGAGAGCCTGGGGACCTGCCAAGAGGAAAGTGATGTGCTAACAAGCCTGGGGAAGCCCCCCAGCCCACAGTGGGGTCCCCCACAGGCTGGGGTGGAAAGCCAGATGGCTGGGGAGGCCTCTTTCCTCAGCCATCACCACTGGCTATTGGTGAAACTTGCCCTGAAAACGGGAAATGTGTCAAAGATCAACACACTCTTTGGAGAAGACAATCCTGGCTTCTTTTGTTCCCCTCCATGGGGGTTGAGCCAACACTGCAACCAGGAGAGGAAGCCCCCATCCTCCCAGCAAGAGCCCCCATTGTCACCCCACAAACCCCTAACCTCAGAGGAAGGCTCTGAGCTTCGAGTTGTCCCCAGAGCAGAGGCTGATGAAACTTCAAATTACGTCTCTTTTGCCAGCGATGATCATGACAAAACTCCTGCCCAGAAGCCGTCAGCTATGCAGCAGGAGGGCAGCCCGAAGGAAGGAGACGGGGCTGCTTCTGGGGTGCAGGGGAGGGGTGCAGGGGGGTGGCTGGGTGGAGGGGAAGGACAGGAGAGCTCCACACTCTACTTCAGTGCCACCACTGAAGGGGCCATGTCCTCACACCAAGACGGTGGGAGGGCAACTCTGACGATGTCCGTCTCTGGGAGGAGATTGGGGGAGGGCAGCCCTGCCCGGCCTGCCTCACCTCTGCCGGCCACCAAGCCCTTTCCTGCCACCATGGCCAACATCAGCCCGATCTTAGGCACCGGCCCAGGTAGAAGCTTCCATCCTAGTGGCAGAGCCCAGGGTGGCTCAGGGCATGGGGGTCAGCAGGAATCCACGAGGGACCAGAACCATCCTGCCACTGCTGGCACACAGATGCCATGGCCGAAGGTGAGCCCAAGGCCCGCTGTGGAGCCCTGCCTCACATCCACCCCCAAGTCTGAGTCCACCCACAGGGACAGCAGCTGGAGGGAAAGGCTGAAGACCGAGACAAGTTTCTTCATCTGACCACAGTCACTGTGAGATAAAGCAACAGACCAGCTAATCAAGCTGGTCATTGGCGTCGGGATAGGTGGAATCCCACTTCTGACACCTACACCCTTGCATACATCACATCCCCTCTGGACTTCTGTCCACACAGCTAGAGAATGAGAGAACCAGATTAGATTAGATAAGATCCCCTGCAAACACCACATGCCACACATATACACAGGAGTCATTCTCTAGCACAGTGTAGAAGGTGGTAGAGATAAAGCTTCCAATCAAAATTGACTGCTGGGCTTCCCTGGTGGCGCAGTGGTTGAGAGTTCGCCTGCCGATGCAGGGGACACGGGTTCGTGTCCCGGTCCGGGAAGATCCCACATACCGCGGAGCGGCTGGGCCCGTGAGCCATGGCCGCTGAGCCTGCGCGTCCGGAGCCTGTGCTCCGCAACGGGAGAGGCCACAACAGCGAGAGGCCTGCGTACGGCAAAAAAAAAAAAAAAAAAAACGGAAAAAAAAATGTGACTGCTTCCATTTACAAACTCTATGATCCTTTTGTGTCTCCCACTGTGGTTCCTAGGAAACTCAAAGGTAAAACCCAGAGTCCTATTTTGTTCTGGGTTTTCATGATACACCAAGCTCCTGACACTGGTTATTAATCCAGTTCTTTAAAATGTATTTTAACTGCATTATTTTATGAAATTCCTTGGTAAACTTCAGGACATCTCAGGCCTCTGCCCAGTGGAAGGAGAGCCAGAGAAAAACCAGAGCTGGACAGAGTTAAAGTGGTGAAAACAGATTTTATTCAGGAACTATTGCAATAGAGAAAGAGACCTCAGTATAAAGCCAGCACAACTCTGAACTCATCGTGGACAAGTGGGGGTTTATAGCCAAGGAGCTGGTGGAGCTCAGTGGATAGAAATTACTAAGAAGAAGCATCGGGGTAAAGGCGGATTCTGGCTAAACTGACCTAACAGATTCTCTCTGAAGGCAGGCCAGGGAGGTCAGACATCACCTGCGGGCTGGAAAGGGGTGAGGAACCTGATCAGATGTGGAAGGTAATCAGATGTGGAGGGTGAGGGTTTCTGGTTAAAACTGACTTAACAGGATTCCTGCTAAAGTTGGACAATGCAGGGAGGAACGTGGAAGTAGACTTGGTTGAAAAGTTCAAGGGAGCCTGAGCAGGGTTTGGTCGAGGAGAGACTCTGTCAGGAGGACGTGGAGAACGGCATCGGTGGCTCTGACCAGGACAGGAGAAGAGCCTTGTCTGACCAGGACGTCTGGCCTTTCCCCTCCACGCCAAAGGCTCACCAGGAACTGCACGCTCACTGCAACCTTGAGAAAATGGTTATGGGATGAAGCATCCACATTACTCCTTGTCTGAATCCCCATGGCCGGGACCCTCGGAGCACAAGGGTGACATTTGGAGATGACAGTGCCAGTGACCACGGGGAACCCCCTGAACTTGAACCAGTTGGGTTTATGACATCACAGCGAGGGAGAATGCACCCAGGGGCGTCTCAGGACGAGGCTGTGAGGAAGGACCGGGGACGGAGACAGTGGGGGGGGAATTGGAGAGGACCTCGGGCAGCCGGGGCTCGCTCTGGATTGGGTGCAGTTCTGTGACCTCAGCCTCACAGTCGTTCTCACCAGCAGAGAGGGCGGCCCAGAGCGAGAAGGAAGCCCCGTTTGCTAACAGCAGCCATTGCCCTTTGGGTAGAAGCGGGGGTGGGATGCGAGGCGACCTTGCTTTTGTCTTTGTCACCATCTCCACGTGGCCCCTTCTGAGGATCTTCTGCGAGAGCCTCTGTGTCCAACAGAACACATGGCCTGGCTGCGAGCATCAGATGAGTTCCCAGATGTCAGGGGCTGCTCTTTCCTCCCTCGATATTAGTAGTAGCTGAATAGCTGTCTGTTAGGCTAAGTGTCATTATGTCAGATCTATCCTATTGATGTTACTGCTTCAGTAAGTGGCCTTCACCCAGAACTTCAAAAGTGTCTGCTACCCCCATGGTACTTACTCTAAGGGCGTTTATCTTATATTTGCTGTCACACCTGCTTTTCTTCATTTTTTTTTACGGCTACCTCACTCCCTTCTTCTCCCATGAAGCTACATAGGAGGCAACAAAAGGACTCCTGGTATCCTTCAGTGCTACAGACTGTCTGCACGTCACCTCCAGACCATTGACACAAAAGAGGGCAAGCCGCCTGGCCAGCGCCGGCAGGACATTAGGGTCGGTTTCCATGAACGTTTCTATCATGATTTTTCGCCCCTTGCGGCAGCCCATTTTCTTCAGCTGTTTGCCTGGCGAGGCCCGGCTGACGGGCAGCTCACAGCAGACTCTCAGTGGAGACGCGTGGGTGGAATTGCAATTCTGGGTGTTTCTGAATGACTAGGGGTTTCACCTCTCATGAGCAGAGCATCTTAATAACCGTTTGGGGAGTGGGTCTTTGTGAGGCAATTGCGCATGCCCGCCTTTTCAGCAGAGGTCTCTGAGATCCCAGCACCTGCGCGCCTCTGTGTCCCGCTCACAGGGTGATTGACAGTGACAAGGAGACTGTTGGCAGCATCGTGGGTGGAGGTCCAGGAACCAAGGAGGGGTTGCAGGGCGCCCCAGCTTGCTGTCGCTGCCACCAGATCCAGGGGGGACCTGTAGCCGCAGTGGGGTCCTGGGTCTGCTGTGCTGTGGGTGAGGACCGATGCCAACGCGCAGTGACCGGGCAGGAGGAGGCCCAAGGGACGAAGGCCCCGTCCCCACTCTCCACTGGCACTGCCAGAGCCGGCCCCACCGGGCAGGCAGCGGACTCGGACTCTCCGTGCAGTCTCTAAAAGTGGGCGCCCCTAGCCCGGCAGCGAGGGAGGCCAGCCTTGGGGGGGACCGACCATAACCGCCCGGTTGCCCACAGCGATGCCCTCAGCTTCTTTCACAAGCTGTAGAGCAGCTGCCTCTAAACCCAGCACCCCCGAGCTGTGACGTGGCCATTTTAAATGTGCGTCCGCTTTTCGCTGTTTTCCTCACTCCTCATGCAAAAGAAAATAAAACAAT
This sequence comes from Leucopleurus acutus, assembly GCF_964270905.1. NCBI lineage: Eukaryota > Metazoa > Chordata > Mammalia > Artiodactyla > Delphinidae > Leucopleurus > Leucopleurus acutus. Next base: position 6,326,675 of record NC_139163.1, read on the forward strand.
TTATTTTTCTATGTCTAGTTTACTTGGACTCTGGATCGCTGGTTAATATCTTTCTATGGCCTTTGCAGCCACAGTGACAAAGTTCATTGCAAGTTCTTCTGTTAATAAGTAGGAAAAGCAAGAGAAAAATGTGGAACTGTGTGTGGTGACGGGGGCTGTCACTGTGGTGGTCAGCTGGCAATATGTACAAATAGCGAATCGTGATGTCGTACACCTGAAACTAATATAACGTTATATGTCAGTTATACCTCAATAAAAAAACAGAAGCAGATAAATAAGAATGGAAGCTTTACATCTCCTGCCACCTCTGACATTAGAAGAGACCCTAGAATGAAGACAGCTTTGAAGACCTGACACACACGGGCTGGTCCGAGGGGAAGAGAATCAGACGTGACGTAATGAGGCAACACCTTCTTTAAAAGCAGGTGTATTCGTCAGCTCTGGATGCAAAGCAAACAGCATCACATCTCAGTGGCATAAAACAACAAGCACTTATCTGTCACTCAGGTCTGTGGGTCATCTATGGGTCCCCCCTTCAGGCTGCAGGTCAAGGTCACGTGTGCTCCACATCCTGGGGTTGAGGGGCAGTGGGCACACCGGCCAGGAACTCCCAGAGGGGCAGGGCCTCCACAGGCCACACGGCCAAACCCAAGTTCTGTGGGGCGAGCGTTGAGTAGCCATCTCCCCAGTAGGTCAAAATCCTCCCTACACTCCTGTCCCGTTTCTCCGTCTCACGATCCTGGACCTCATAGCTACAGAATCTGTAACAGCAGAAAGAGTTAACACACACCTACCAAAGGCTCTGAAATTATAAATCCAGAAACAGCTTCTATTCATAGAAGTCTCGGCACTTATAACTCCAAAGATGGATTTAATATTCGTGCCCCGAGACATCTGTTTTTACAAGTCCAAAAAGAACTTTGATGCACATTTCCCCTCACCCCTGTGCAGAAGTGTCTAAAGTTTGGGGGTTTTGTGTTGGCCATTTTTGCCTTAGTTTTGATTCCATACTCATTCCTTTCTTCCTACCGCAGTCAGCCTACCAGTTCCTGAAAGTCGGAGGTTTCCACTCTGATGGCCATCAGAGTGACCAAATAGAAGACCTAGAAAGCCACCCTCTGGGGCAGGGCACTGTCACCCCAGCTCACATCTCGGCCCCTGTGCTCCTCTCCTGCATCCTTTTTGTCTTCCAGCAGAGAGAAGGGTGTTTGCCTAGCAGTCGAGGGCCTGCAGGACAGGCTTGGAGGAGTGGGGCCCCGGCAGCAGCTCCTGGGGAAGCCTGCACACCAGGAACTACCTTGTTCTGTTCACGCCTCAAGAGACCTGAGGATAGACTAGCGTAAGACATTGCTAGGCAGAGCAGCAGTGTCTTTGGTTTTTCATATTATATTCTGCTATGCCAAGCGTGAGATTTCTACATTCCTTCTGAGACTGCCCTGAATCAGTTCTCAAGCTAAAGGCTGATGACACTGAAGTTTTTTCTTTTTTTTATGGTTTATACTTTTGTTTTTTAAAACATCTTGATTGGAGTCTAATTGCTTTGCAATGGTGTGTTAGTTTCTGCTGTATAACAAAGTGAATCAGCTATACGTATACATATATCCCCATATCCCCTCCCTCTTGCATCTCCCTCCCACCCTCCCAATCCCACCCCTCTAGGTGGTTAAGTTATTTTAAGCACCAAGAAAGGACTTTACTTGAAAACTCAGTCTGGTTGTTCTCTTTAAAATAGACTATAGGGACTTCCCTGGTTGTCCCGTGGTTAAAACTCCACCCTTCCGCTGCAGGGGTGCGGGCTCGTTCCTTGGTTGGAGGACGAAGGTCCCACATGCTGCGCGGCGTGGCTAAAGAATAAAAAAGTTAAAAAACAAAACAGGCTGTTAACTTTTCTGTCCTCCAGAGTTTGATTCAATTTTCCATACTTTTTAAGATGACCAACCATCCTTGTTTCCCTAAGACAGGGAGTTTCCTGGGATCTGAGATTTTAGGGCTAAAACCCGATAGTCCCAGGCTGATCAGGATGGCTGGTCACCCTGATATCTGTTCACCCTAGTCACTTTTTCTATTTTATGTAGCCACTCAGAGAGCAGAGAAAACATTCCCTGGTGAAAAATCTGGGCGACAATGCAAGTTTGCCGAAATAAGGTCCTCCAGCACTAAACCCCTAACCCACACCCCCATCAATCTTGCAAAAATCAATTTGACTACTGTCCCCCTTGCTCATCATGAGTATCAAAGCCAACATAATGGTCAACTTTAATCTCTACCAATGCCAGGAGACGTCCTGCTCTGAAGTCAAAGCTCTAATCCAGATTTTAATTTAACATCTCTCAGGAAGGAAATCTCCAGTGGAAAAATACTATGGAAAAATCCATTGACTTTGACCACTTCATTATGGCAAGACTATACTTACGACACTGCCCATCGGGGTTTCCATTATAAATGGGGTCTAAATCTTGGTGGAACGCAAAGCATTCTAGCTGGAGCAAACCGTGGACAGGTTTCCAGCCCATTGGGGATTTTTCTGATTTGTTTACAAATTGGCTGGGGATGGGGGAAGGGAGAGAGAGGAAGAGAATAAGCAACATGGATTTGTGTTTTTAGTGTGTCCTTTCAGCTGAAACTAGGAGAACAGAGACCAACAAGAAAATAACCACCCAGTGTCAACTGAGGAGGTCATCTGAAAATTCTGGATTTCAAGGTGACATTTTGTCTTTAGTTCACCTTAGAAGATGGAGCATTCGATAAGAGAATAGAGATTTGCTTTTTTTTTTTCTTATACCTGAAGTTTGGTCAGTCGCTGAAGAGACAAGCTTTGGCCGACTGTGCCTTTGAGGGAAGCATTGAGCTGGGGAGATGGTGGTGGGGACATGAGACCTGGCTCTCTTTCCAGCTAACTCTCTGACTGTACGGAAATCAATTCATCATTCTGAGGCTTGGGTTCCTCTTCTGTAAATTGGGGATACTGTCTGTTGGTCTGGCTAACTTACAGAGTTCTTGTGGATGGCCTCAAAGCCAATGGGAGATGAACTCTCTTACCCAAGGGACAGGGTCCTTCTGTTTGCTTGTCCCATTTCCCAAGCCGAGTGTCCCAGCCACCCTCCAGAGAGAGTGGAGCCTGAGTCACCCTGTGTGGGTGGAGGTCCTCTGTCCCTCAGACCGTGGAAGGAGGGAGACACCACCACCCCTGGGATACTGTGTTACCCCAGAGCCAATGCATCCTGGATCCTGATGGAGGCTTAAACTTGTTTTTACTAAAAAGTTTTGCAGTACTTGCCCCAAAGCCATAAACTCATCTCGGGGCATCTTGCCACGGTTCTGTGACCTTGCAAGGCACAAGGGGCAAAAATTTCCTCCACAGAGTCCTGCTGGTTGGGGGCCGAGACCCTTCTCAGGCCTTGTAGGCTCATAGGGTTATCGTCAGGACCAATGATAAAATGGCCCTTAGGAAACGACTAACAAACAAAACAGGAATTCCCAAAATGTTAGGTCCCAGCCTTCCCCTCTTATAACCCCAGAACTTCTAGGGATACTGGAGGGAAAGAGATTGATTCTGGCTTCCAATCCTGTGTTTGCTTTAAATCACAGCCATGGCAAAGTGAATGATAAAGTTTTCCTTAGATATTCAGACCCTACCTTCCTTTCTCAAACGTCTGAAGAATTTGGAGGTCGATATTTTTTTTCCCAGCAGTCAGGAAGCAATGTGATTAATCTGAGTAACGGAGTGAGGTGGACAGAGGTCCAAGTTGCATTTTGTAAGGTTATAAAAACTTTCAGGATTTGGGTCATTTATTTTAAATAACTATCAGCTAAAAGGCTTAATTTGGCTTAGTTTTGATTTGGGTTTGAAATAAATGGCCAACTGCCTTCTTCTCTCACTTAATTCACGACAAGGCTTAGCCATAATTCTAAGTTGCAAGCAGCCCGTTCTATGCAGAGATCAACATCCCATGACATGTTAATGCATTAAGCGGCCATAGATCTTACTGACTTTCGCAATGAACGCGTGCTGTGCCGGGCTGTTTCAATAGGTATATGTTATGAATTTAAGCATACTGTACATCCATGCTCTGTTTTAAGAGTGAACGCTCTTGTAATCTCACATGGTCCTCAACGCTGGGTAGAAGGGGCAGCGGACAGAGGACATGTTAACTGCAGCTGCAGGCTGGCTCCCCGCACCTGCAGGGCAACGTGGGCTCAGTAGGTGGCGCCCTTGCCCCTCCATCAGCCCGCATCCTGGCCTGGAGACCCTGTTCTGTTTAATGCTCCACCTTTCATCCCTTAAGGATAAGTTTAGTTGGTTGATTTTTTAATCCATTGCTTTCAGTCAGGCACACAAACGCCCCGCCTGGATGGTACCAGCAGCTCTGAAAGGCTATGCGGGACCTTTGCATTTCCCAGCCGGCTGAGGCCCTGCCCTTGTAAGTTGTAGGCTTGAGGGTTTATTGAGATAATTGAGTGTTAAGGGCAGAGCCATTTCCCATAGAAGGAGTACAATAAATGTCCATTGTCAATAGCAAGTGGTCTTAACTTAGAAGTCAGCACTTACGAAATGACTTATTCACGGAGTTCATTCATGGGACAGACGTACACAATTCCTCACCCGCATTTCGTATAACAGGGCCAAAGGGGTGGTTTTTTTATCATGGGGACCCATGAGTCAGGCTCCCATTGCTACGGTCATTAAGGAAAAAGAAGTCATTTCTGTGTCTCTTCAGGGACAGTGAGTTCTGTGGCGTGCCATCGGTTCTGTGGTGTCCCCAGCTCCCAGGTTCAGGCTGAATCCCATGGACCTAGAAAGGACCTTTCATTTCTATGCAGTGAAAAGTATGCTTTTCACAGGCAATGGAATACTGTTCAGCACTAAAAAGAAATGAGCTATCAAGCCATGAAAAGACACGGAGGAACCTTAAATGCGGATGACTAAGTGAAAGAAGCCAGCCTGAAAAGGGTACATACTGTGTGATTCCAACTACGTGACATTCTTGAAAAGGCAAAACTACGGAGACAGTAAAACTATGGAGATCAGTGGTTGCCAAGGGCGGGGGGCAGAGGGAGGGATGGATAGGTGGAGCGCAGAGGATTTTTAGGGCAGTGAAACTATTCTGCATGATATCATGATGATGGATACACGTCACTAGACATTTGTCCAAACCCATAGAATGTGCAAGACCAAGAGTGAACCCTAATGGAAACTATAGACTTTGACTGATTATAACGTGCCCGCGTAGGTTCATCAGTTGTAACAAACGTATCATCTGGTGGGGATGTTGATAACACGGGGGGCTGTACATGGGTGGGGGCCGGAGTTAAATAGAAACTCTCTATACCTTCTTCTCAGTTTCGTTGTGAATCTAAAACTGCTCTTTAAAAGAAGTCTATCTTTTTCAGTTTTAATACTTTTTATCTACAAAAGTTGATTTACAATGTTGCATTAATTTGTACTGTACAGCAAAGTGATTCAGTTATACATACATAGACATTCTTTCTTTACATTCTTTTCCATGATGGTTTATCACAGGATATTGAATATAGTGCCCTGTGCTCTACAGTAGGACCTTGTCGTTTATCCATTCCATATATAAAAGCTCACATCTGCTGACCCCAAACTCCCAGTCCATCTCTCCAAGTCTATATTTTAAAAATTCTTAATTATTCTCTCTTCTCAGCCATGAAGCAGAACCTATTTTTATCTCTCCGAACGTTTCCTCAAGTACCTGTATGTGCCAGGCCCTCCACCAAGTGCTCGAGTACTGGAGTCAGGCGAAGAGGGTCACCAAAAAGGCGGAGGGCTTGTCTCCTTTGCAGGCTGTGAGCATCGGACGCAGCCCACCCGTGGATAGGTCAGCAACATTTTTAACCGATTACAGATGCTTTGCAAATGTTAGATCTGAAAACCTGCCAGTTTGTTTAAAGAGGACCTTGGGGCAAGCAGGATAAAACCTGGAAAGTGTCCCAGGAGTCATGCCATCTCCTTGGTGGGCCTCCCCGCCAAGTCCAGTCTGGTGGTTAGCGGTCAGCGTTGCAGTCAGCCTAGCTGGGTTCTAGTCTCTGCTCCATCCCAGAGAGCGTGTGATCCCTGCAACGTAACCTTTCTGTGTGACGTTCCCTCGCTCTGAAACAAGGGTGATAGTAACAGCCCGTGTTAAAGGATCGTGTGTAGAATCGGGTGGGGTAAGACCCGTCAAGCTTCTGGCCAAGTATTTGGCACAGATGAAAAACACAAGGTTATTAAAGATTACTTTCCCAGGTGGTAGGCATGTGGGGAGAGCTGAGTAAGCCACGAACTCATTATTTTCTTGCCTACATTTAAAACTACATCTTTTCTCTGAGACGTTTGAAATCCCTAGAAATGTGCAATACCCACTTGGCAGACTTTGTCTGCCGTGTGCTCCCAGGAGGGGTGCTCTGGAGGGATGCCCCAGGAAGGAAGCCCCAGGAGAGGTGACCCAGGAGGGAGGCCCCAGGATGGGTGGCCCACGAGGGATGCCCCATGGTAGGGAAAGGACACCAAGACTCCACCCTGTGCCTTGCGGGCTCGCTGTCAACCATTCAGACTCCCATAAGGCCAAGGTGAAACTCCTACAAGGTCTTTTGGGCCAAAGATAAAGGCCAGGAGTAGCTCACATAGAACTTTCTTTAGGGGGAAAAGAAGGATTACAATTTTTTCCTGGTTCAGAGTTTTTGACGTGCTTCTTCTTGTTTTTCTTCATACTTGGGGACAGCAGAAATGACACACGGCCACCCCATAACCGTGGTGTGCTCTCCAGTGGACCATGATATATTTACTGAGAAATTTTTAATAAATAAACCACAGGCTTGAACCCATGTGCCCTTATAAACCAGCCGGTTCTCATGGGGAGAGTTCAGGAGTTTTTATGGAGCGATACTATGTTCTCATGAGAATTTTATTAGAAATCAGAGACTTGAAATGCATCAGGCAGGGAATTTATGAGGTTACATGGGAACCATCCTTTCATTTTGTCATTCTGGGTTAATTTACTTCTTTGCAGTGTGTTGATTTACTTTGTAAATTTCAGTCATGAATTCTGAACTTTTCAGCGACTTTCAGCCAGCTGGTTGATTTCTTGAACTTTTCAATTCCCATTTTTATCCTTAAAATGAGATAGGTAATTATTGATAGCCTATATAAGAAAGTCCCAGCATCTATGGGAAACACATATTCCTGGTCAGAAGTATGTCCAAGCAGGTCTTTCCAGACGCCAAGAAATAAACAGAGCTTAGAGAAAAACATTTTTATAACTGCTTGCAATTCTTTACGTCTCGAACTTTTCCACTTCATAGTTTCTCCAAATAATTTTTTAAATTGTGTTTTGCAAAGTACCCAGTTAAAGTTTCACTCACCAAAAAAAAAAAAAAAAAAAAAAAAAAAAAACTTGTTTATTATCATGTAACCTAACTTGGAAAATAGCCCATACCCAGAATAGATGTTTGTACTGGTGAAGTGGGGAGGAAGTGTTCTAAACAAGTTTTTGTCTGGGCCTGTTCCAGCATTTCATTAATTGTGTGTTGATGGTGTGAGGAAAGACGCCAGGCCAGGACTGGCCTTGGCTGGAGTCGAGAAAGTGAGCGAGGGATGCGGGAACTAGTCTTCTATTAACCAGCTATTAACCCCTTCTATTAGCCCCTTTACTGATATCTGAGCTTGACTCCTGGGTGAAGTCCCCAATAGGTATTTTCTCTTAATCTCTAGATTTCATTCTCAAGTCCTAACTGTGTTTTTCCATCCAAATATGTGCTTCAGGAGTTGGAGTTTACTGAGCTGTGGCCACGGCATAACTATGCTTCGTCTTAACCTTTTCTATCTACTCATCACCTCCAAACTCCTAGGCACCCATTTTAGAACAAAATATTCATAATGAAACAACACAAGAAGACACCCTGGTTTCTGGCTTCAGATTTCCTGGAAAATGATTTCAGCTCCCTTATCACAGCTCAGCTATTATTTGGACTAATGGAATCCGGTCATTCCTCCAAAATGCAAACTGAACAATCCTCATCACCGTCCACTAATCTTTCCTAGGGTCGCCCATGTGCCAGGCTCTGAGCTACGCTATATACATCAGCAGGTTTACCACTGGAAACAACCCTCTAAAGAAGGTGCTAGGGGTTTCCCTGGTGGCGCAGTGGTTAAGAATCCGCCTGCCAATGCAGGGGGCACAGGTTCGAGCCCTGGTCTGGGAATATCCGACGTGGAGCAACTAAGCCCATGCGCCACAACTACTGAGCTTGCGCTCTAGAGTGCGCGAGCCACAACTACTGAAGCCCGTGTGCCCAGAGCCCATGCTCTGCAACAAGAGAAGCCGCTGCAATGAGAAGCCCACGCACCGCAACGAAGAGTAGCCCCCACTCACTACTCACTGCTCACTACTCACTACTACTGGGCAACTAGAGAAAGCCCACGCGCAGCAAAAAAAAGGAAAAAAAAAGAAGGTCCTAGGCTTCTCCCAGGCTCAGGTGGGTGAAGTGGCTTCTCCGTGATCACACAAGCAGACATGCTCTTACTTGCCCTGAGGTGCCCAGACTCTTCGGGACCAAGCTCCGACCTAGGAGACGTAGACTCTGCCCTCAGTCAGCTCTCTTCCTAATTTCAGGAATAAGGAACGTGAGACCAAGGCCAGTGCTCAGATCCCAGTGACTGCCCAGTACGATGCTGTCATTGTGTGGGAGAAACGAAGCTCTGATGGCAAATAAGCACATGAAAGAACATGCTCTGCACATCATATGGGAAGTGCAAGTTAAAACAGCAGCGAGAGACCCCACACACCTATGAAAATGGCCGGATCCAGACACTGACATCAGTGTCTGATGGGGATGCGAAGTGTCTGATGGGGATGCTGATGGGGACGCGAAGCGGCAGGAACTCTCATTCATTGCCGGTGGGAATGCAACATTTCTTTCTTACAAATTAAACACACTCTTACCTTGTGATCCAGCAGTCACACTCCTTGGTATCTACCCAAAGGAGTTGAAAACTTACATCCACCCAAAAATCTGCACGTAGACGTTTATATCAGCTTATTCATAGTTGCCCAAACTTGGAAGCAACCGAGATGTCTCTCAGTAGGTGAATGGATACATAAACCGTGGTCCACCCAGACAACGGGATGTTATTTAGTGATAAAAAGAAATGAGCTGTCAAGCCATGAAAAGGCATGGGGAACCTTAAGTGCACAGGACAAAGTGAAAGAAGCCAATCTGAAAAGGGTTCATACTGTCTGGTTCCACCTCTATGACATTCTGGAAAAGGCCAAACTACAGAGATGGTAAAGATCCTCACAGGTTGGGGGTTGGAAAGGATGAAGGGGTGAAACATAGAGGGTTTTTAGGGTGATGAAAATACTCTGTAGGATGCGATAGTGGTGGATACGCAGCGTAATCTATTTGTCCGAACCTATAGGATGTACAACCCCAAGAGTGAAGCCTAATGTAAACTACGGACTCTGGGTCATGGTGATCTATCCGTCAGTGGAGGCTCATTGATTGAAACAAGGGTAGCACGTGGCTCAGGGTGTAGCTGGTGAGGAAGGCTGTGTGTGGATGGGGCAGGGGATCTGGGGGGAATCTCTGCACCTTCCACTCAATTTTGCTGTGAACTTAAAACTGCTCTCAAAAAATAAAGACTATGAAGAAAAAGAAAACAAATGATCAAAGGTGCCCTGGACTCAGGGAACGGTGACCCCAGTGGCCTGAGAGCAGGCACCCTGAAGCAGGGTTTCACCATCTTAACAAGCATCAAAGTACATCAAAATGAGCAATCCGGCTCATTGCTGTGGAGGATGCATCCTGCAGGGCACAGAGTGTTGGTCACAAGATGGAGACAGGCAGGAAGCCTTCCTGGTGGAGGAGGCCTTGCAGGGCGTGAGGGCCCATGGCTGGATAGGAGGCAAGAGCCGGGCCTGGACCAGGGCCTCTCGCTCATCTGGCTGTGGTCTTTGCCCTGGGATTTTGCCTCGAGATTCCTCTGCTATCTGCCCTGGCCTCTTTTTTTCTGAGAATTGTTAACAAATTGGTTTCTTCCACCTCCAGGCAAGCTGTGTTTTGGAGACGAGCCAAGGAAAATACCCACTGAATACAAACCAGTCTCACAGAACATGCCCAGCAAAGTGCACAGGAAACGCTTTGTTCTCAGCCAGCACTGCAGATGGTCTCTCCTCCCTCCTTCCTCAGAGGCCTGAGGGCCTGGGTGGCAGGTATCGAGGGACCACACTCTCCACGGGTCTGCAAGGAAGGACAAACGGGCCCTGGGGGGGGGACTCCTCCCGCCTCAGTTGGGATGTTTCCAGCATCACACACAGAGGAAAGTCTTCCAGCCCTGGGAGAAAGCTCGGTCTCCTGGGAGCTGCTCCAGAGAGCACAGCCTCCAGATTAGAGGCTTCCGGGGGTGGGGACCACAGCGGGGTTAGAGGAAAACTAGATAAGTCCAAGTGGCCCCGGCTGGGGCGGCAGCCTACCCCGTGTCCCCGCCCCCAGCTTGGATGGTACTGCTGCTGCCCAGACAAAGGGGTCTCGGGCATCACAGTTGAGATTCCAAACCGGCTTCCACTGGGGCTCTCTCTGCGGCCCGTCCCCAAGGCCCTGCTCCAGTCTGGGCGGGAAGGTGACCCCCTGTCCACTGTCTCCTGCTTTTAACCAATTGCCCCATCAGGGGTTAGGGTGATGAGGGTGCCCGGTGTCTTCCTTTCTTTCCTCCTCCAGAGAGTTCCCCAACATTTGGAGAGGCTCTGTGCCGGAAGCAAAGGCACTGAGGCCGGGCAATGGTCCCCTTTCTTCAAGGGAAGGCGTGGACACCCCCGGTGGCGTGTCTGTTCCAACAGCTGTGACCCACCACCTGCCTGTCGTCCTCACCTACAAGGCTGAGCTCAAAGCAGGACGCAGGGCAAAGCCGCTGCACCTGCACGTTCGGGAGCCCCACCCGCCGGAAAACAGCTTCGCCTGGGGTGAGAGCAGAGCCTGGCCAGAGCCCAGCTGCGGAGCGAGGGACCTGCTGGCCTCCTGGAATCTGTTCCTCCTGCACACGGAACGGTAACCAGCTCTCCGTGCAGGGCTGGGGGGCGCGGCGGGTGAAGGAGATCCGCTGGAGCTTCTCCTTCCTGTGAGCTGTTTCCCTGCACAGGTGGTGACCGTGGCCTCTGATCGCTCCCAGCAGACGTGGGCCCGGGGTGGCTTCGCCCCGCACTGCACCCCGGGGCTTAGGACCCTGCCTGGTTCTAATACCTTAAGTACTCAATATGCATTTATTGAATAAATGACTTTTCGATGTCTTTGTGCAGTGAAATAGCAAGGAGACCCTTTGGCGTGGTGAGTCTGGAGTGAGGGGCATCTCCAGAGCCTGAGGAGACAAGGCCCTCATCAGCAGCTGTTGAGGGGCCCCTGTGCTCCCCTCTCCAGAGGATGCGTGTGCAGCTGCTGAGGGCCCCAAGCCCCTCCCCACCTCCCCTTGGTCCCCACAGGCCAGACCGTCGCCCAGAAGTTCGAGAGGTTTGATGGCAACTTTAACTCACCCTCCAACACTGATAGCCGTTACCCAGGCTCTGGGAGGAAACCCGCAAAGCAGGAAACCAGCTTCACTGTAAATCCCCCCTCTTCACTCTGAGGGGGGCTCTTTGTGCTTCTTCTTCGGAAATGCGTGACCCACCTCCCCTTCTCCCCTGCGATGTCACCCACGGCACTGACACTGACACCCTCCCCTGTGCCTCAATCTAACCGAACTGGGAAGATGGACCCCATCAGGGGAGCCTCTTAACTTCCCATATTTTCCCCTGGAAAGCGGTTGGGAGTTTCACGCACCCTCTCTTCTATCTCCTGTCCTCTTCCTTATAGGATCCCGTCTCCCACCCTGCCACCTCCATCCCTTCCTGCTTCCCCCGACCTCCCTCCATGAGTTATCCTCACCACCTCTCTCTCTACATGCTTCTGCTAAGACTCAAAACACACCTGAGTGTCCACACAAAGAAATATTGCTTCTAACCCTTCCCTGGCCCTGCCGCCTCCTCAGGCCACATTCTCTCCCTTCCCTGCTGCGTCTCCAAGTCCAGCCCAGCCCCTGAGGCTGCCTCCATCCTCGGGCTCTCCCTGAGGCTAACCCTAACTCTAACCCTAACCCTAACCCTAACCCTAACCCTAACTCTAAACCTAACCCTAACCCTAACCCTAACTCTAAACCTAACCCTAACCCTAACACTAACCCTAGCCCCCATCCTCGGGATCTCCCTGAGGCTAACTCTAACCCTAACCCTAACCCGATGCATGGCCTCCAGCTGACACAGAGAATGTATTTGGTCTCGAAGAAGCCTCAGGGGCCATCGAACCTGACCCTCTCCTTTCAAGGCTGAAAGACAACAGAGGTGACATTACTGGCCCAGAGTCGCAGGAGTTAGGGTGGACTCAGGATCCGGACCCTGACCTCCCCTTTTCCGTTCGGAGCGCTCTCCACTCTCACTCAGCTCGGCATCCCGGGACCGCGCACATTTCAGCACAGCAGACTTCCCACTCCACAGCTCACCGGCTTCTCTTTCTGCCTCTCCGAAGGCTCCTGCTTGGGCTGGTTCCCTCCCCCGCCTGCCCCTCCCCCACTGGCCCACAGATGCTGCCATCTGGACACTAACTGTTCCCTAACCCCCTAGCTCCCCCTTAGCCAGCCCTTCCAACCCTACACTTCATCCTGATGCCAGCACTCCTCTCCTCCTGTGATTTAACACAGGGAACCAATTCTCTGCATTTCCTTCTCCAGGCTCTGCTCTTGAGGTGGGGTGTCTCTCCCATCTCATTGCGTTTCTGCAATAATGATGAAGACAGTGTACACAGACAGAGCCCGTGTTCCTTGGACAGTGGGGAAAAGGGTTGAGGCAAAAGACATTTTAAAATAATTTACTATCCAATGATCAGTTTGTTAAGTGTGAATATTTTCATAATTTCCTTTAAACAGAACATAGTTCCCTTTCCAGAGGGCAGATTTACATCCTCAACAAATTCTTTTCGCATCTGTCTCAAGTCCTGAGTTAAAGCACCACCGTACGTTTGTCCAGTAGAAGATATGCTGGATGCAGTACCACTGTACCTGCTGCATAAGACTTAGACATCCTCTGTTTAGAGAGCTAATCAGGGAAATGTTTTTTTTTTTTTTTCTTTCCCTCCCCACATATCCCCAAGACAGTCCTGCTGAAAAAAAAAAGAAAGAAGAATTCTAGGACTTGTCCACTGCACCCTAATAATAGAAACAATAACACTTTGTGCAGAAATGTGTAATGAGGTTGTTTAAAATACCTTCTTTGTAACACTTGGCAATTTTCAAGATACTTCTCATCATGCTTTGGCCATCTCCCCGAAAGATTCTATTTTTATCTGAAAATGTACACACCATCTATAAACTCAGGGTGGAAAATAAATGCATCATTGAGCAGCAAGACCTGGACCTCCAGGAGGGGCAGGCAAATGCAGAGGGCAGTGCTTGGCTCTGTGTCAAGCGGGCCTGCCGTGACCTCAGCCGGGGTCCCTGCCTCCTGCCTCAGTCTGCTCCTCCAGGAAGTGGGCTGAACGCTAGTGTCTGTTATGCAGGGAGGTTGTAAGCCGTTTTTTTTTGGTTGTTGTTGGATTTTTTGCGGTACACAGGCCTCTCACTGTCATGGCCTCTTCCGTTGCAGAGCACAGGCTCTGGACACACAGGCTCAGTGACCATGGCTCACGGTCCTAGCTGCTCCGCGGCATGTGGGATCTTCCCGGACCGGGGCACGAACCCGCGTCCCCTGCATCGGCAGGCGAACTCTCAACCACTGCGCCACCAGGGAAGCCCTGTAAGCCGTTTTGAGGTCACACAAGGAACGGGCCTACCGTGGTGTTTGGCATGTGAGGCTCGCAATACTTACTAATTACCAAAATAAGGAAGCAAGAGAGAACCTAAAGTGAAATACGGTAGCGTAAACCTCCGCGATGTTAGTTTCTTCCTCTCTCTGGATCGTCAGCCCTTAACTTGGTTCCATGTCCCCCGCCCTCACCGCCACCAGCTCCCATCGCCCCGTCCTACACGGCAGGAAAGTCTGCCCTGTCTGGTTGGGTTTTAGCTTGTCCTTCACCCCAGCCAGACGCTTGCTGCAAAACACAGCTTCCACAGTGATGCCCGCCCCAGCGGCCCTGACTGCTGCAGCCCCACCTGGTCAGCATCAAGACCAGGTGTAAATGGATTTGTATGTTTCGTTCTCTAATCAACTGGTCTCACTCTCTGCCAGTAGGTAATTGCTTTCAGTGCTTCATTTCCCGCCAAGTCCCCAGTTTAAAAGGCCTCCCTGGGGCCTGGGATCTTTGCCAGAGAACCACACAGACAGGCCTTCGAATTCGCCTCACAAAACCTAACCAAAAATTCCTGCTGGTGGGGGTCTGTGTGTCTGCTGGAGCACAGCCCTGCATGAGCTGGGAACATGGCAGCTTCTAGAAAGAATGGCATCAGCTGGAGGGGCCGTCGCGTTGCCTGCATTAAAACCTTACAGCAGTTTTTATCATAAATGGGGGTTGAATTTTGTCAAAAGCTTTTTCTGCATCTACTGAGATTATCGTATGGTTTTTTATCCTTCAATTTGTTAGTATGGTGTATCACATTGATTGATCCAGATATACTGCAGAATCCTAAAGTAGGCATAGAGGGAAACTACCTCAACATAATAAAGGCCATATATAACAAACCCACAGCCAACATCGTCCTCAATGGTGAAAAACCGAAACCATTTCCTCTAAGATCAGGAACGAGACAAGGTTGCTCACTCTCACCACTATTATTTAACATAGTTTTGGAAGTTTTTGCTATGGCAATCAGAGAAGAAAAAGAAATAAAAGGAATCCAAATCTGAAAAGAAGTAAAATGGTCACTGTTTGCAGATGACATGATACTATACATAGAGAATCCTAAAGATGCTATCAGAAAACTACTAGAGCTAATCAGTGAATTTGGTAGAGTAGCAGGATACAAAATTAATGCACAGAAATCTCTTGCATTCCTATACACTTATGATAAAAAATCTGAAAGGGAAATTAAGGAAACACTCCCATTTACCATTGCAACAAAAAGAATACAATACCTAGGAATAAACCTACCTAAGGAGGCAAAAGACCTGTATGCAGAAAACTATAAGACACTGATGAAAGAAATTAAAGATGATACAGAGAGATATACCATGTTCTTGGATTGGAAGAATCAATATTGTGAAAACGACTATACTACCCAAAGCAATCTACAGATTCAATGCAATCCCTATGAAACTACCAATGGCATTTTTCACAGAACTAGAACAAAAAATTTCACAATTTGTATGGAAACATAAAAGACCCCAAATAGCCAAAGCAGTCTTGAGAAAGAAAAACAGAGCTGGAGGAATCAGGCTCCCTGACTTCAGAGTACACAACAAAGCTACAGTAATCAAGACAGTATGGTACTGGCACAAAACCAGAAATATAGATCAATGGAACAGGATAAAAATCCCAGAGATAAACCCATGCACATATGGTCGCCCTATCTTTGATAAAGGAGGTAAGAGTATACAATGGTGAAAAGACAGCCTCTTCAATAAGTGGTGCTGGGAAAACTGGACCGCTATATGTAAAAGAATGAAATTAGAACATTTCCTAACACTATACACAAAATAAACTCAAAATGGATTAAAGACCTAAATGTAAGGCTAGACACTATAAAACTCTTAGAGGAAAACATAGGCAGATCACTTCATGACATAAATCACAGCAAGATCTTTTTTGACCCACCTCCTAGAGAAAGGGAAAATAAAAACAAAAATAAACAAATGGGACCTAATGAAACTTAAAAGCTTTTGCATAGCAAAGGAAACCATAAACAAAATGAAAAACAACACTCAGAATGGGAGAAAATATTTGCAAATGAAGCAACTGACAAAGGATTAATCTTCAAAATATATAAGCAGCTCATGCAGCTCAATATCAAAAAAAAAAAAACAACCAACCAACCCAATCCAAAGACGGGCAGAAGACCTAAATAGACATTTCTCCAAAGAAGATATACAGATTGCCAACAAACACATGAAAGGATGCTCAATGTCACTAATCATTAGAGAAATGCAAATCAAAACTACAATGAGGTATCACCTCACACCAGTCAGAATGGCCATCACCAAAAAATCTACAAACAAGAAATGCTGGAGAGGGTGTGGAGAAAAGGGAACCCTCTTGCACTGCTGGTGGGAATGTAAATTGATACAAACACTATGGAGAAGTGTATAGAGGTCCCTTAAAAAACTAAAAATAGAACTACCACATGACCCAGCAATCCCACTACTGGGCATATACGCTGAGAAAACCATAATTCAAAAAGAGTCATGTACCACAATGTTCATTGCAGCTCTATTTACAATAGCCAGGACATGGAAGCAACCAAAGTGTCCATCGACAGATGAATGGATAAAGAAGATGTGGCACATATATACAATGGAGTATTACTCATCCATAAAAAGGAATGAAATTGAGTTATTTGTAGTGAGGTGAATGCACCTAGAGTCTGTCATACTGAGTGAAGTAAATTAGAAAGAGAAAAACAAATACCGTATGCTAACACATATATATGGAATCTAAAAAAAAAATGGCTCTGATGAACCCAGGGGCAGGACAGGAATAAAGGCACAGACGTAGAGAATGGACTTGAGGACACGGGGTGGGGGAAGGGTAAGCTGGGACAAAGTGAGAGAGTGGCATGGACATATATACACTACCAAATGTAAAATAGATAGCTAGTGGGAAGCAGCCGCATAGCACAGGGAGATTGACTCCGTGCTTTGTGTCCACCTAGAGGTGTGCGATAGGGAGGGTTGGAGGGAGATGCAAGAAGGAGGGGATATAAGGATATATGTATACGTATAGCTGATTCACTTTGTTATATAGCAGAAACTAACACAACGTTGTAAAGCAATTATACTCCAATAAAGATGTTTAAGAAAAAAGACCTTACGGCAGGAGAAGTGAGGAAGCAGCCGCTCGGAACTCGCTGAGTCCAGGGGCAGGGGGTGTATGGAAACCCTCTGCACCTTCCCCTCAATTTCGCTGTGAATCTAAAGCTGTTCTAAAATATAAAGTCTATTTAAAAGGGGAAGAAAGGCTGGAGATGGATGGTGATAATTGAAGTAGAACAACGTGAATGTATTTAATGCCACTGAACTGTACCCTTAAAATGTTTGAGAGGGAACTCATACAACTCAATAGCAAAAAAACCAGACAATCTGATTTTTAAAATGGGCAGAGGACCTGAATAGACATTTTTCCAATGAAGACATACAGATATCCAACAGGTGTAAAAAAGGTGCTCAATATCACTAATCATCAGGGAAATGCAAATCAAATTCACAATGATATCACCTCACACCTGTCAGAATGGGGATCATCAAAGAGACAAGGGAGAACAAGCATTGGTGAGGATGTGTAGAAAAGCGAACCTTGTACGCTGTTGCTGGGAATGTAAATTGGTTCATCCACTATGGAGAACGGTATGGAGTTCCCTCAAAAAACTAAATACAGCACCATACGTACCAGCAATCCCACTTCTGGGTATTTCTCCCAAGGAAAGGAAAACACGACCTTGAAAAGATACACGCACCCCCATGTTCATTGCAACATTCAAGACGTGGAAACAATCTAAGCGTCCGTCAGTGGATGAATGGAGGAAGAAACGTATCTATCCTTCTATCTATAGATATGTACAGAGATGGTACCCAACTCTACTTAAAAGTTTTTGACTTTACGATGTTGCAATAGCCATAGGTATTGAGCACAAACCGTACCTCGTATTTTGAACTGTAGTCTTTTCCCAGGCGAATGATAAGCTGTCCGATAACCTCTTATGACCCCCGGCATCACCAATTAGTCACTAAGAATAACTATTTCGTCCTAATGATGACAGCATCTGTGAGAATAAAGGAGTTAAGGCATCAGACTGAATTGTGGTTTTAAAAATCTGTTTGACGAGAAGAATTCTAACGGGATTGGCAAATCACAGTTTTCCTGGCAGGTGAGGGACATGTGTTGACTCTGAAACAGGGAGAGAAGAGTGTGTGAAGAAGTGAGATAATGGATAGTGCGTGTGAGAGTGACTGGGAGTGTGTCTGTGTGTGTACATGTTAGTGTGTGCATGAGAGTGTGTGTGTGTGTGTGAGTGTGTGTGGCGGAGATAGTCCAAAGCACAGCCCAACGATGAGTGAACAGGAGGGACTGATTTTTTTTTAACTTTTATTTTATATTGGGATAGAGGTGATTAACAATGTTGTGTTAGTTTCAGGTGTATAGCAAAGTGATTCAGTTATACATATACATGTATCTATTCTTTTTCAGATTCGTTTGCCATTTAGGTTATTACAGAATATTGAGCAGAGTCCCCTGTGCTACATAACCAACAAGGAGGGACTGATTTTTTTTTAATTTTTATTTTTTAAAATTTATTGGAATAGAGTTGATTTACAATGTTGTGTTAGTTTCAGTTATACGGCAAAATGAATCAGTTATACATAAACATATATCTGCTCTTTTTTAGATTCTTTTCCCATATAGGTCATTACAGATTATTGAGTAGAGTTCCCTGTGCTATGCAGCAAGTCCTTCTTAGTTATCTATTTTGTATATAGTAGTGTGTATGTATCAATCCCAATCTAAGGAGGGACTGGTTTTTGAAGGAAGACGGAGTGACTAGATCTGCAGAATTTCACTACACTGGGACTGAGGGGGCAGGGCATGTGCTAACAGCCCACAGATATGGGAAAGGTGTAGCAAGCGGGAGGCATCGCTGTACAAGGAGCTGGAAGCAGGAGTAAGGAGTGTCCTCAAGGAGAAAACTTCCTGCCAGCATCACACCTGCCCACTGGCCGGCATGTGGGCTGCAGAGGAAGACAGGGCTGGAGACCATGTGCTCATCCCAGCACTACCCAGGGCCGTGGTGGTCCCGCTTCTCTCCTGAGGCCAAGAACACAGGGTGAGAGGGATGGGACTGAGGGATGCCGGGGCCGTGCGGGCGCTCATGAAGTGGGCGCTGGTGACCCCAGAGTCCACCCTCCGGAGCCAACAGAGACTGGAGCTGACCTTCCGGAGGACCCCAGCCTGTGACTGAACCTGAACCTGGCCACACGGGTCCTGGAGGCTCAACGGTCCCCAGGGGAGAGACAGCTGGGAGGGAAGAGACCCCACAGACCTCCCTGCTCCACCCACCTGCCACTGAACTCGGGGTGGTCCCTTCCCGAAGCAAAACTAGGTGAACTTCAGCCAAGTCCGCCAGTCATTTGTACCATTTACATCTCACCTCAGAGCCAATGTGGAAAATTACTAGGCTGGAGAAAAATTTCCTATATTACTGCTTTTGTGTTTGATAGAGAAGACCAGGGTGTGCACATAATAGCGATCGTGGGGAGACCACTGCTTCACCTGAGAACTAGGTCATCACTACCCACTAACACCCATCCCACTGCCCCCCACCCACACAGGACTCCACTCACAAATGCTGGGTTTATCATTCTCTTGCTTTGCATCTGTTTCTAGTTTCACGAGCTAAAGTCATTTCTAAGGAAAAAGCATTGTTTATAAATGGCAAGTTGACTAGTAACTATACGTGATGATTTGTGAAAAGGATGACATACCCTAGAGCCCTTGGTCCTGGGGTGAGTGAGGTCTTTAAGGAAGATACACCACAGCCAAGAGGTGGAAACAACTCAAGCGTCCACCAAACGATGGGCAGATGAACGAATATGGTCTATCCATACACTACAATATTAATGAGGCTTAAAGAGGAAGAAGATTCTCACCCACGCTACAACACGGATGAACCTCGAGGGCATTAAGCTAAATGAAATAAGCCAGACAGAAAAGGACAAATACTGTATGATGCTACTTATGAGAGGTCCCGAGAGGAATCAGATGCACAGGGACAGGAAGCAGAGTGGTGGGGGCCAGGGGCTGGGGGAGGGGGAGGGCAGTTCGTGTTTCATGGGGACAGAGATTCTGTTCGGGAAGATGAAAAAGTTCTGGAGAGGGATGGTGGTGGTGATGGTCACACAACAATGTGAATCTAACTGATGCCACTGAGCTGTACACTTAGAAATGGTTAAAAGAGTGAATCTTATGTTATGTATGTCTTACCATAATTTATTTCAAGTAAGTAAGGAAAGAAAGGTACATGGTTACTGGTCTTTGGGGAAGGCCTCCTCCCATTCCCAGAGCAGGTACCACAGGCGGAAGGCTGTGCAAAGTTCAAAGTGGTACCAGCCCCAGCTCACCGCACACCACCCTCTACCTGGCTCTGGGTACCACGCCTCCCCCGGGCGGGTGTATGCCCTGTGGTCCCTCCCCTCCCAACCCCCTTCCTCCCTACTGAGCCATTCCTCCCCGCCCCGGGAAACGGAGCAAAGAGGGGGACACTGGAAGCTTTATTCAGGGTATGCACTAGATGCCAGCCGGCTCTGCACACCGCTGCCTGAGGTCTGTGCAACAGTGGTTTCTGAGTCCTTTCTACCACCCTCTCCGGACAAATGCTTTTAGGTATATGGTTGGATGTGAGTTGGGGTAAAAACTGGGAAATTGTTTCACCTGTTACCCTCCCTTTACACTAAAATGCAAAGGGCTTTGGCAGCTCCAAGAGTTGGTAACAGTGTGATTCTGTGCAAGGTCTTTAATCTCTCACAGCTTCTCTGATGTCATTTACTTAAAACAGTGGGGGGAGGGGGAAATGAGGTGCTGGCCAAGGGGTACAAAGTTTCAGTTATGCAGGGGGAAGGAGTTATGCAGGGGGAAGGAGTTCTTGAGATCCTCCAGCATGGTGACAATGGTTAGGATGGACCTTACATCATCTCACCTCACGCGCACACACACACGGTAACTATGCAGAGGTGATGGATAAATTATTTAGCCAATTTCGAACGTTTTCAAAATTCATACATATGTCAAAACATCAAGTTGTACACCTTAAATATTCACAATTTTTATATGTAAATGACATGTCAATAGAGTTCTTTAACAATAAAGTAATAAAATAAAAACGATGGGGGAAAGAGTAACAAATACTAAGGTAATTGAATGAGATAACCTATACCACTTGCGGGGAGCGCTAAAGAAATGAGTTTTTAAAAAAGTTTCTGCTGTTGTGTGAAGTCCAGTCTATCCTCTGTACGCTGGCTTATATCATAAGAAAATATGATCTCCTTTGGGTCAAAACAGCAGCATCAAAAGGCACATCAAGATGGTCCTGGAAGCAACATGGCAGGGTCTCTATAGCACTCAAGACACCAGGAGACCTGCTTCCAAGAGAGCTGGACCCCAGCCTTGTCTCAGCTTCCATCAGCTTCTCTCTGAGAAAGTTTCCTGCACGGAGCAACATTCCTGTCACCCTCCAGGATGGCACTATCTCTCTGATCTTCCTCTAGACCATCTTTCCATAACAGTTGCATCTCCTCCGGAGCCACCTCATAAAAAAATGTTGTGGCCTTTGGTGCCTTCCTTGGGAGACAAGTAGTCTGGAAGCAGTTTGACAAGCCTCTTCCGACACTTAGAGAACCTTGCCAGACACCTTTGGGGGACCCCGTAAGGGGTTCCATTTTTCTTCATCCAGACAGAATTATTTAAGGTGGTGAGTGGAGAACTTGAGGAAAGAACATCTCTGCTGAAGCTGGCTGGTCCAGAGTGGGCAGGCAACTCAGTGGCCAAAAGACAGTTCACTCTTGTCCACAGGTGCCCAGCAAGGACTTCCTCCGTGCTGACGAAGAGAAAGAAATCATCTGATGGTAAGGAAGTATCAGGCACAACAGAGAAATTGCTTAAGAAATGCCAACTGGATGGATGGATGGATGGATGGATGGATGGATGGATGGGTGGATGGATGGATGGATGGATGGATGGATGGATGGATAAACTGATGGATGGATGGATGGATGGATGAGTGGATGAGTGGATGAATGTCAGGTGAACATATCAATAGACTCACATCATTAGCAACTTCCCAAAGCAGAGACAGTATGGCTTTCCACCCCAAATCCTCTCCTAGTGTTTGCTCAGTTATTAGCACATGACGCAGGTGGAAAGAGCAGACATCTGGCTTCATAATCTTCTCTTTCAACTTTTCTCTCCACGTGGACACAGATAAGAACAGGCAAGGCTGAGTCTCCTCAGTTTGCTTTAGACGACGAAAAAGAAATGGACGCATCGTGATCACTTCTGTCTCCAGGTATGGAACCACTTCACAGCCTGTACAAAGCACGCTTGCGATCTGGGGGCAGGGGGGCTACTTCCAAGGGGTTTCCTGCTACACGTTGGCAAATTCTGGTCTAGCACAAGGATCCTGTGTTCACAGAAAAAGTCATAACTGGGTGATAAAGCGTTCTGTTCTCTGCGATTTATAGGAAAGGATTCAACACGCCAGCTGGAAGTTCAAGCAGTTCTACTGCCTGTCCTAATGTAATTTCTTCTCAGGCTGTATCAAATGCTTTTAAAAATGAAGTTTTATGATTATTGGTACTCGTAATAACTGGCACAATTACATGTTTCCTGAGATAAACACTTAATAGATACTGAAAAATTTAGAGTTACCATATTGAGTGATTTCTGCTTTTTTCTCTAGATGAGAGCAGGTGGAAGAGTCCCCAGACACATTTGAGGGCTACAACAGATCCCTGCTGCACTGAATCACTGATATCCAGCACTTAATATACTAGACATGTACCACAATGTCCATTGCAGCTCTATTTACAATAGCCAGGACATGGAAGCAACCTAAGTGCCCATCGACAGCTGAATGGATAAAGAAGATGTGGCACATATATACAGTGGGATATTACTCAGCCATAAAAAGGAACGAAATTGAGTTATTTGTAATGAGGTAGATGGACCTAGAGTCTGTCATACAGAGTGAGGTTAAGTTAGAAAGAGAAAAACAAATACCGTATGCTAACACATATATATGGAATCTAAAAAACAAAGAAAAAAAACAGGTTCTGAAGAACCTAAGGGCAGGACAGGAATAAAGATGCAGACGTAGAGAATGGACTCGAGGACACTCAAGTGTATGGGGAGGGGGAAGGGTAAGCTGGGACGAAGTGAGAGAGTGGCATGGACATATACACACTACCAAACGTAAAATCAATAGCTAGTGGGAAGCAGCCGCATAGCACAGGGAGATCAGCTCAGTGCTTTGTGACCACCTAGAGGGGTGGGATAGGGAGGGTGGGAGGGAGACGCAAGAGGGAGGGGATATGGAGATATATGTATATGTATAGCTGATTCACTTTGTTATACAGCAGAGACTAACACACCACTGTAAAGCAATTATACTCCAATAAAGATGTTAAAAAAATATACTAGACATGCAACCAAAATATTGTATAAAGATAAAATACTATTTGTAACAAGGTAATATTGATTCTTTAGCAAACTTATGTCTAAAGGCATCCTTTATATCTTTTAAGCGGGCTGGCTAGTATTTTGAAAGCAAACAATAATTTTCTAATTTATCAGTTTTACTTCATCTAGAAAACTATGTATGTTCGAATCCTGTCCCCTCATAGATATTGGTCTGCCCAGCCAGCTTGCATGTTTATCTGCGTTTGGAAACTTCACCTGCAAGTAGGGTTAACTGCGTTTGGCAGTCGGTTTTTTCTTTGGTCCAACAACTTTGCTACGTATAAGAATGGTTGATCAGACCCAAGGGAACCTCAACTTCTCCACCTAATTTTATTCTGAGTTAGAATTCCTCATTAAATCAGTTAAACCTCCCACCCCAAACCTGTATGCATTTCCTAGGGCTCCCATAACCAAGAACCACAGACTGGGGGCTTAAACAGGAGAAATGTAGTGTCTCTCAGCTCTGGAGGCTGGACATCCAAACTCAAGGTGTCAGCAGGGCCACGTCCCCTCTGAAACCCCTCCTGAAGGTTTGCTGGTGAGCTCTGGCGTCCCTTGGCTTGTGGATGCCAGTCTCCAACCCTCCGGCTTCACGTGGAGGATCGTGTGTGTCTCCTGTCTGTCTTCACTTCACCCTCCTGCTGCACGTGTTTATCATTATGTACGTGAAATACAATTAGGACTTACATATTTTTCATATATAACATGCATCTAATGTTGCAGAGACTTTTCTGGAAGTCTCCAGGAAACAGACTTCCTCCTCCTGGACCCATACGGACCATGTTGTCTGGTGCTGACCTGTCTTACTGGAAAAATGACTATACGCCTTTGACCTCTAGTTATGAACGTTCTACAAGCTTTTGCTCTTACGGTTTCCACAACCCTCTTAACCTGAGCCCTTCCCCTCCCACATACTCATATTCAACTAATATCTATGCATCGAGCATTGTATAACAAAATGTCACTTCCCTCGGTTTTATTGTTAGATGGTTTAATCACCTCCTTTACCGATGAATACACGGGAGCTGAAAAAGAAGAATTTCTCAAGATCATACAGTTTGTAAGTAACCGTTAGGATTTAAGACTGGATTTGCTGGATCCAGCCCTCTTTCAACGAGCGGCCTGTGCGAAGGCCATTCCTGTTCATACCCTGGGCAGCAGCCCCTGTAGGAATAACGTTAAGGACGCTTCCCAACTTGAGGCAGATGGCTGTGGCTTGGGGAAAACTCTCGTTATATCAGGTGGACTTTCGTGTCTGCAATGGGGTCAATGCCTTCTAGCGGTCGGACTCCAGGGAAATGAGCTAGGAAATGCTTCTGTCCATTGTGAGGTGCAAAGGATTCCGCGACCGTGATGTGATCTCTCCCATTAAATGCGGTTTTTCCATGCGGAAGGAAAGCCATCACCTAGTCACAGGCCTGGTCAGTGGCCGGTGGGAACTGTCCTCACAGCACTGCAGATGGAAAATTGGCCTGCATCATTCTGTCCAGTCCCGGGAAGGGCATTCTCCAATGATTCCATGAGCTGGAGCAATGGAGCAATGGCTTCTCCCCGGCCCCCAGGGAGGGCCTGAAATTTAATGGCTCATGCAGTTGTAAATTTCCTTCAGTTCATTGGCTCATTTAAGTTTGGGGAGAGCTTTTTTTTTACTTTTTTTTCATGAAAAACCAAACCAAAAAAGAAAAATAACACGGTTGTTTTTTTTAGCCTAAAGATGATAGCTTCCCAGTCACCGAAAAACACACCAGCTTAAAATTTACTTTGATTTCCATGAACTTCTTTTAATGTTATACTGTCTTCAGGTCATAATTGCAAACATTTATCAAGCACTTATATGCCAGCCCTGATGCACCGTTTCATCTGATTCTCCCAACAATCCAATGGGGAAGGAACTGTTATCTTCTGCGGTTGCAAATGAGGAAACCAGGCCTCAGAGAGACTCTTCCCCGGAGCCACTCAGTAAGGGCAGGGGGCCCAGGCTTATATGACCACCGGACACTAGACATGGGAGCAAAAGCCCGCACTTCATGACCCTCCTGTCTACGCCAGCTTCATTCAATCTGGAAAGGAACGCATTTCAATAGTAACCCCAAGAATTAGGATCTGTTGCAGATTAGACATGGGGCCCTAAGTATTTTAATAACATTCCACAATGCATTTCTTCCCAAGACCTTCTTCAGACCTTGCCATGTGCATTTAGGGGCAGGATTTTCCACTAGTCTGTGGAAGGGGAATTACCGAGGGGTGTTTCCTCTGTGTCTCCTGGCCTCTGAAATCCCCGAGCACCGCAGGCCTCTGAGGCCAGGCTCTCTGTGATTCCCCTCTCTGCAGCTCTTGGAAGCTGTCCCCTTGCTCTATGCTTGCAGTGAATATCTTTCCTCTGGTGTCCAAAGAGAAAGCAGATATCCCTACTTATAGGTATTCTGCACAGAGGGAAAACCAGTCTCCCCAGCACGTGTTAGCTGGGCCTCCACCACTTACCAGCAACAGCAGCTCTCCTCCTGGGAGAAGGAAGCCCCCAGCCACCCAAAGGTGGGGTTGTATCCTAACTGAAGTGCGGGGCCCGCGTTACTGGTGTGTGAGACTGTGAAAGTGGGAGGTTCCGGCCCAAGGTATGTGGTCCACAGTACACAGGGGAACTTCTGTCCTCGGCGTTTATCATATGAGCCATTTCCCCTCCTCCACGGGCCGCATTCCTACATCCAAAGGCCACCTGTGTCAGAATCGCCCGACAGGTGGTGATCAGAGTGAATTTCTGGGCTTATCTCAGACCTGCTGACCCCGTCTCTGGAGGATGGGCCTGGGAGCTTAAGGACCAGACCTCCCGGGTCCCACCCCACCTCTCCCCACACTGCGAGGCAGGGGTGACTGCTAAGGGCTGGGGAGCTGTCCTGCCAGAAGGTCAGTTCTGTCCTCCCAGCAACTGGGAGGCAGGAGGGAGACGGCGAAAGGACCAGGTCACCCTTGGGGCAAGCGAGGGCCCAGGAGAGAACCCAAGACCTGGGGCGGCTACAGGGTCGCTCCGTGTTAACGGGATGGCCTCTTGTTGTCACTGCTGTTGTTTTGTCCTCTGCAGCTTCGTATTTACCTAACGACTTGGATTCGGGCAGACCTTCCGCCTCGAGGGGCTGAACAGTCGTCTCTCCGCTCGCCACTAGATGGCGCCCCACCCCGGTCTCTGCCCCTCGCCCGCCGGGAGCTGCGGGCCAGCGCCCACCCTGGCTGGGAAGGCAGGTTAGAGGAGAGAAACGGGCAGGGGAGTGAAATCCAGGAGAGAATTTCGAAAGCATCCAGGAAAAAAAGAGACAAAGGCAAATGTGCTGCATCTGGAAGCCCGTCTGGGAAAGAGTATGGAGCCAAAATAATTCCTGGGTCACAGAGGCCGGGATGCTCTCTCCATGGGAAGCATCGTCTCAGGCCCCCAAAGGTGAAAATCTTACATGAAACGGGGGCCCCCCACCGCCAGGAAGCCGCGGGGCCGCCCACGGGCCTCCCTGACTCCCTGTCTCCACCGCAGTTGCGTTCTCCCGGGCTCCGCTCGGAAGCAGGCGGTTGGTTTTGTTTTCCCATCAGCCTGGTCCTTCTAGCCGCTCCATCCCTCTCAGGAAACCAGAGCTGTCGGTGCCTCTGCGTCCACAGGACAGGCTCCGGCCTCCAGTGTTCACCAGGCTGGTTGCGAATCCCTTAGCACCTAGGGCAGGCTCATCCTCTGATGCAGAAAGCTACCACCTTTGTGGCCCGTCCTGTGGAAACTGCCTTTCCGGGCCGTGACTTTTGAGTAGGGCCCTTGGGAGCGGCAGGCGGCAGGGGAACTGGCTCAGGCAGCTGTGACTCCTGCATCCGGTGCCGTCAGCGCCCGCAGGATGCTGCCCTCCCAGGAGAGACAGGAAGGCCTGGGCAGAGGTCTGAAGAAGCAACATTCCCAGCTTCCCTGAACTTCACCTTGATCACCTTTGAGAGTGGTCTTCTTATCACGGAGGGGATAGAGGCTTTTCCTCGCCTCCTAAAACATCACCAGTTTGTTTGCTTCTGCCTCTGAAGTAAAATGAACAGAAACAATGAGGCTCTAAGTTTATATAACATCACCTCCTAAGTTGCTCCAGGCTCTCGGGCGGGATCCCTAGTCCTGGCGACTCATTAATTCACTTCGTGTTAATGGAAATCCTTCCAAGGCCTGTGCCCCATGCAGAGAGGAAAACTGCTTCCCCCCAGGGGTCCCCGTAGACCATCTCAGTCAGCCTGGGCTGCTGTAACAAAATGCAACAACGCACGTTTGTTTCTCCGGGTTCTGGAGGATGGAAGTCTGAGATCAGGTGTCTGGTGAAGGCCTGCTTCCTGGTTCACAGACGGCCGCCTTCTCGCTGTACCCTCACATGGTAGAGAGCGCGCCTGCTCCGGTCTCTTCCTTTAAAGGCACTAATTCCATCTTGAGAGCCCACCCTCTTGACCTCATCTAACCTAATTACCTCCCAAAGGCCCCACCTCCAAATACCATCACATTTCGGGGGGTAGGGGTTTAACATATGAATTTTGGGGGGGACACAAACATTCAGTCCAGAGCAACCTGGACCTGGTTTAACAAGGAGGGATAGTTTTAAGAGGTTTAACAAGGAGGGATAGTTTTAAGAAGGTACTAGTCAACTCAACTTGGGGGAGACAAACCCCTGAGTTGGGTTTTGAGAGACGTGTAGGAGTTTGCCAAGGATATTACAGACCAGGGGACAGGGGATCCCATCCAAGGGTGTAAGTAGTATCAATCTCTCTCAATTGTTCAAAGAGTGAAACAATGAACAAATCCATCCAATAAGTCACTCCTCCAAAAAGCATTTGCCTCAACTCCTCTGGGTGTCCCTCAGAGACCAGCACAGAAGTCAGTCCTTGGAGAACCTCCAGACTGACTGTTCCCCTATAATGGACCTTAAGAGATCTCATGACTGAGAGTTGCTGAGTTGCTTTTAGAATGTCAACAATAAGAAGTTCATAGATCTCAGCAATTTTAGGATGGAAGGGAGACGGAAAAGCCTCAAGGGCATCTCAGTTCACTTCTGTCTAGACAGTTTCTGTGTATTCTTGACCCACCTGAGAGAGTATTCCGGCCCCAGAAGAAGTGGAGCTGGGAGTGGAGCGGCAGAGGGGAGCCCATTGCATTTCTGATGGACCAGGTGTTTCTCAGGTGTCAGTGTCTTCTGCTGGACAGGGAGTCTCTGAGCCCAGCGATGATGTGTTGTTGATCTCTGTGTGCGTTTGCTTGGCTGCCACAACGAAGTACCACAGTCTGGATGACTTAAACAACAGAAATGTACTTCCTCACAGCTCTGGAGGCTGCACGTCCAAGATCAAGGTGTTGGCAGGGAGGGTTTCTCCTGAGTCCTTGGCTTACAGACGTCCGTCTTCTTGCTGTGTCTTCACCTGGCCTCTCCTCTGTGCACATGCATCCCTCTTCTTATAGGAACGCCAGTCCTCTGGGATTAGGGCTCCACCCTAATGACCTCACGCTACCGTAATCACCGCTTTTAAGACCTTATCTCCATTCTGAGGTCCTGGGGGTTAGGCTTAAACATACAAATCCGGGGGGACACAGTTCAGCCCATAACAGTCCCCATGATCCACAATCAAGCACAGACACACGGACAGCCGGCACACCTGTGACGGCGGAGGGGACGGACACATATTCGTTCATTCACGCTGCAGGTCGCTTTGCTTCCACTGGATGCCGATAGGCCCCAGAAAAGAGGGCTGACAGGTCAACAGTGGATTTGCACAGACTGGACACCCCAGGCGTTTTGAGAGCTGGGCTGGGCTGGGCATTTGGGCAGGGTCGAGTGCACGGGAGGGGAGAGTCAGGAGTGCCTCTGGGCCTCTGCAGACGCTCCTTCTTGGGGAAATGCCTACCTGGTGTCCAAAGAGCTGCTTCTCCCCAGGTTTCACCTCGAGCATCCGCACGGAGTGGCACCACCGGGCAGACAGATGCCCAGCGAGCGTGCATGTGGATCTGCTCACCGCCCCCACCCACCCAAGTCGATTCTTCGGCCCTGGTGTCACCTTACTGTCCTCACTTGCTTTCCTCTCTGTACATGCAAACCTCCCCCCGCCCTGCCCCCCAACACACACCCCCATGCACAGCAGGAGCTTGTCCGAAGAAAGCAAACCAAAGCACAGAAAAGCTGAGAAACCCTGAAGGAGAATGTGCACATCGCAGCCTGTCCTCTCTGGGTTTCTGGATGAGTTGGTACAATGAGGTCATGGTGGTCCAAGCCACAGCTCCCCTGAAGGGAGACACTTTGTGAACAGGAAGGACAATGAGAAAGCAGGATGTCTGACATCAGGAAGAATCAGACCCTCGTCAAAGCTGATTTCAGTCCTGCCGGGCAGGTCCATCCTGGAGAAAGGGGAAGAACGCAATCAGAACTGCTCCACTGGGCTTCCCTGGTGGCTCAGGGATTAAGAGTCCGCCTGCCAATGCAGGGGACACGGGTTCGAGCCCTGGTCCGGGAAGATCCCACATGCCGCGGAGCGGCTAAGCCCGTGCGCCACAACAACTAAGCCTGCGCTCTAGAGCCCGCGAGCCACAGCTCCTGAGCCCGCAAGCCACAACTACTGAAGCCCACGCACCTAGAGCCCGTGCTCCGCAACAAGAGAAGCCACCGCGATGAGAAGCCCGCGCACGGCAACAAAGAGCAGCCCCTGCTCGCCACAACTAGAGAAAGCCGGCACGCAGCAACGAAGACCCAACGCAGCGAAAAATAAATAAAAAAACCAAAAAAACAAAACTGCTCCACAATAGCACGTGGGCTATGACCCAGGTCACCTGCCCAGGCTCGCTCTATGGGCAGAGTGCAGTCCACAGCCAAAGAGCTTCTCAATTAGGCATCGGTTGGGATGACTTTTCTAGAAAACTGACCTTTTCTCGAGTCTAAAGTGAAAGTGACCTTGCGGATGATCTCAAGCCACCAACTTTCCCATGGACGAGGGCAACAGCCCAGAGCCACGGGTGCCGGGCCAAGCAGAGCAAAGGCCAGGGCCACACCAGAGCTGCTTCTCCTCATTTCCAGCCGGTGATGGTTCTGGAGGCCTCACAACGGAGCTTCATCAGAGGCTTTGGGGGTGGGGGGAAGCCCTGGTGTTGGGGTCAGACACACCGATTTGGACCTGGCTCAGCCCCTGACTCTTTCAGGAACTTTGCATAAGTTATTTAATCTGTGTGAGCTTCACTTGCCTCAGCTGTTAAAACAGGGCAAACTTCTGTGTCACTGGGGTTTTGTAAGGAATGAGTGGGACAGTGCACAATTAAGTCCCCAGCGCGGCACTGCTGTGTCCCAGGCGTGAGCCGTACATCCTCTCCGTCCCCGCAGCCCCACGTGGTGTCACCGCTACACATGCTGTCCCCACCGGCAGGCCCGGGCCCGACCTCACGTGCTCCCCTTGCCGGAAACGACCTTCCCTTTCCACCTCTCTGCCTCCTAGGGCTTTTCATCTATGACCAGGTCTACAGCCTCGGGCGTGTCCCTTCCCAGCTCTGAGACTTAGTTTTCTCATCTGTAAAGTGGGAACAGTGATGCCTGCTTTATAAAACGGTGAGGATGAAACATGTCAAACAACAGACGTGCGGCTGGCACTCGAGATACGACAGACGCGAGTCGTTTTTGCTGTAATTCCTCGAGTTTAGCTCAAGACCCGGCTGCTCTGCCAGGCCTAAGTGCCCCCTGGAAATGAGAAACAGTTGACACCTCACAGGTCTCGGGTCATTTCCAGGGCTGGTCATGTGTCACCCCTGGGCTGTGTGGTGACGGCACCCGTGGGCCAGAGGTGGCCCAGCGGGACCCGGGAGGACCGAGTGTGACCCTCACTGCTGAGCTGTCGCGGCCGCCGGCCGCCAGCCCGCTCTCCAGCAGTGTCACCAGAGGCGTCACTGTCCCTTCCAGTGAGGCTGGAGTCTCGTGAGGGGCCACCACCCTGTCCCTCCTGTTATTCAGGAACGTGCCTAACACCTGCTCAGCTGCAAATTGGCAGGAGTCTTGCCTGAGGTCCTCCCTCGGGGGGGCGGGGGGACGCGGGCGAGGTCCAGGCTGAGGGCCGCGGAGAATTAGGCGGAACGCACCGTCTCCCCCGCCTTGCTCTCTCCCCATGGAGACGGAGGCGGGGCCCCAGCCTCGGGCCAGGGGCCCGGGGTCCTGCCGCGGAGCGAGGCGCCCCGGGGGGCTCCACGCCTCTGGTCGCTCGGTGCAAAGCGGGGACCGAGGCGCGAGCGCGGGAAGGGCCGGGCTTTGGGCTCAGCGCCCGAACGTTCCCCATCGCTCCTGGGGTGGCCTCGGGCCACACTGCGCCTGGGGGCCGAGCCCTCCCGCCGGGAACACAGGACCTCACCCGCCGCCCGCCGGGGCCGCCGAGGAGAGCCGGCCGGCCCGGCTGCCACCCTGGCGTCCAGGACCCTCGGGCTGAGCGGCTGCCGGCCAGGGCGGCCCGGGGCCGAGGCGACGGCGGCGCCCCACGCCGAGGGGCCCGGAGCCGGCAGACGGAGCCCGAGGGTGCCCCCGGCCCAGGCCCGAGCAGGGCCACAGGTGGGGGTCGTGCTGGGACGCCCTCGCTGTGCCCCTCACCCTGCCACCTGGGTCCAGGAGGACCACTGCCCCGGGACGGCTGTCCCTCGGCCGCTGCGGCATCTGGGGAGACCCGATCGCGGCCCCCCTGCCGGCCAGGCTGAGGCCTCTGTGCCCTCGTCACCGTCCCCGTGGCACACGGGGCGCAGGACAGTCAGGGACGCGGGGTCCAGGGCCCCCGGAGGAGGTGAGCCGGGGAAGGGTCTCACCCACGTGGCCTCCGGCTCTCACCTGAGAGGCACCTCCACTCCGTCTGCCCGGCTCGGAGGCCGCCCCGTGGGGTCCCCGAAGCCTTGGCGGCCAAGTCTATCCACTGGCCGCAGGAGATCACCCCTATCCTAACAGGACCCCAGGTGCTGTCCAAGGCACCCCGACCAAGGCACGGGGCCGCCGCCATTCCTGCCCCGACGTCAGCGTGAATGAGGATGAGGCAAATGCCTCCCCCGAGGCTCCTGCCGGCAAGTGGCCACCAAGGTGGGGGTAGAACAATCATGGAAAAGGGGCTGGAATACAAAGGCCCGAGGGCGGGGTTCCTGCTCACCCTGTCTACACTTGATGCCCGCCTTTTACCCCAAAGTCCGTGAACCTAGAGGAACCCACCACTACCCACAGGGTATCTGGAAGTAGGCTTCAAAGTAACTTGTATCGTGAAAATCTAAGCTATTGTGCAATACTGTCTATGAACTAGGCCATTTCTTTTCTTACATGTTCACGGTTCCAAAAGAAATTATTGGTGACTTCTTTTACCCTGTAAACCCCTGCCCTCCCAGAGGCAGGGGAGGTGTTTTTCCAGCTGGCCTTGTCTCTGCAGACCTGTTTCATCCTCTATGGACATAAGAGCAAATGTCAGGCGTCTCTTAGGACCCAGCTCTGCTTTTGGATGAGATTTTTCAAAGGTAATAAATATTCATTCTTATGACTAGGACATTTTAGGGACCCCTATCTACTTCCCAAGGTTACTGTGAGAATTTAAGTAGAATGTATGAAAAGCACTTAGCACGTTGTCTATCAGATGGTAAATAACGGAGCTATTCTAATTATTATGATGGGGCTTTTATTTGAATATGGGTGTGGCTGATAATTTCAGAATTTTGTCAGCTGTGAAACCCTTTATTGATTAAACATTTTTGCCCTAGTTTAGCGAAGACAGATGCACATGGCATGACTATACATATAAATGTAATATGTTTTAGGAAAGAAAGATTTCTACGAGGTAAGAGAGACAGTAACAGGGCATGGATGGATCTCAGAGAACACAAGAAGTCATGTAGCAAAGTCAGCCGTCTCTGGGACGAAGTGGACATATATACACTACCATGTGTAAAATAGATAGCTAGTGGGAAGCAGCCGCATAGCACAGGGAGATCAGCTCAGTGCTTTGTGACCACCTAGAGGGGTGGGATAGGGAGGGTGGGAGGGAGACGCAAGAGGGAGGGGATATGGAGATATATGTATATGTATAGCTGATTCACTTTGTTATACAGCAGAGACTAACACACCACTGTAAAGCAATTATGCTCCAATAAAGATGTAAAAAAAAAAAAAACAAAGTCAGCTGTCTCCAAATTAACTAGGAGGCTTCAGGACAGAGGTTGGTTAAAGAGTTTATTATGCCATTGAATAGATCACCAGTTCAAAAAGTGTGAAAGGACTCTTCAGAGAAGGTCCCCAAGATTCTGGATTCAACATTAAAGATGTGAAGAGAGGTAATTCAGTATTGCCTGAGAATCCTGACCATCAATTGTAAATCATATTTTTTTATACATGTGCACATATATACACACATACATCTCATTAATATGAACTCAGGTTTCTACATCCTATACATTCTTCTGAACATATTATACTCCTAATAAAGTCCCACCAACATTGATGATTACAGTTCAAACTGGCTCTGGTTGGTATCACCACTCGCCCCTCTGCCTGTGAGATCTGAATCCAGTCCCCATGCTTCCTTGGTCGTCACAGTCATTCCTGTAAAGTGAGCCAGAGTGCTTGACTCTCTCTCTCTCCTTGGCTTTTCCAACTCAAGCTTCCCTATTGTATCACTTCCTTGAGCTATTTAGAAACTGATCTGATATTGGAACTATTAGTCTTAACCTACAGTGGAACATTATTCAGGAGATTACAAGATTGTTCTAACAACTCAGGGGGAATTATCTTGTTTCCAATACGCTGCTGGAAATTAACTGCAACCTTCTTAAAAAGTCTCATTCTTTTGCTGTCAGCATTTTGAATGTGTCTTCTGAGGCCATTATAAACACACTGCCTTTCAACACAATTTATCCCAAGTAATTCCCTCTGGGAAGAATGAAAGGAGCAGACGGAAGTGACAAGATTTTAGCTCTTCATTAGAAGCCGACGCAACAGCACACACCTATTTCCAATAACTACTTGGAAACACTGTACCACATAACATTAACCGATGACATTCATTTAGATACGCCAGATAGAGGATTTTTCAATCCCTGCAGATTTTAAGACTTTACTGATGAGTAATGATGAAAAAGTGTTGACATTTAACTAGTCATCATGATACCATATGGAATCATGTTCAGATAACATTGCTAAACAAAATAACCTATGTGCCTAGTATTGATAAAATTTAACATTTTTTAATTTGGAAAAACTTATAGATTAAAAAAAAAAAATCCCCCTCTCCCTGCACAGAAAATGGTTTGATGTAGCATCCGCTCTAAGCCCAACCCATAATGAACACATTTCAACATTGTCCTGTTTGCCTCAGATTGTTGTTCCTTGGTTGTGCTTTACTGTCTTGAACATCAATTCCTGGATGGTCCTTCCAAATAGTAACTTCCCTATCACTTATTTTTCTTTTTCTTCTTATTTATTTTTTTCTTGGCGGTACGCGGGCCTCTCACTGTTGTGGCCTCTCCCGTTGTGGAGCACAGGCTCCGGACGCACAGGCTCAGCGGCCATGGCTCACGGGCCCAGCTGCTCCGCGGCACGTGGGATCTTCCCGGACCAGGGCACGAACCTGTGTCCCCTGCATCGGCAGACGGACTCTCAACCACTACGCCACCAGGGAAGCCCACTATCACTTACTGAATGTTGGTTATACCATTTACTTTTAAAAAAGAATTTGTTGACTTCAGACTATAAAATTACGATACAATTGCTTTAAAAAACCTTCAGTTGATATTCAATCTGATGTCACGATGATTAACCATAAACTGTCGAGCCTCGGATGTGTACCTATTGAGTGAGTTTAGCAAACCTTGCTGGGTACCTAACGTGCTGGAAACTGGGGTGGGGTCTCAGGACCCACAAGCCCCGGCCTCTGTCATCTTGTCCAAAAGAAACCAACGCCAGACACATACGCACGTTAGAGTGAGGCCGGCAGTCAGTAATAAAATATATCTGGAAAAAAAGTGCCACAATTGATAAAGGTAGAGGACCAGCAGGTAACCAGAGTGAGCGCAGGAAGAAGAGTGTCAAAGACAACCTCAGAGCCAGGAGGTACCCGAGAAAAGGACACATGGAGGTACCCGAGAAAAGGACACTCTGTACTGGATTTATTTCTGATCTAAAATCCTTTATTTATCTCAACTTCTAGAAAGAGAATGGGGAAGGAATACAGAGACCAAAAAAAAAAAAAAAAAAAGAATAAAGACATTAGTGCACAAGAAGAGAGGGATACACTTTTGGGTTGACCTTTTCTATATCCTTTATTTCGTTTCACAATGTGAAGTTTGTGTCTGTCACAGGCCAAATTAGACCAACATACCAAAAACCTGAAACAAGAATGCTATTAGTTCTAGTATAAGGCAGAGCCAGTTATGGACATATATATGGACAAAGAATTCGAGGTAGTTTACAATAAAAGGCACAGGTACACCAGACTTGTATGTAGTTTAGCTACCAATTTAATACTGGGATTCCTGGGCGGAAGGGTGGCTGCCAACCTCATGGCTCTGAATTTTAAGAACACTAGTAATAACAACAGCTAACATCGAGCGCTTAGAACATGACAGGTGTACTTTATCATCCAGGAACTTCATTAATCATTAATTATTCATTAATCCTCACAACCACTCTATGAGGTAGGGACCATTCTCATCATAGCCATTTTATAAGTGAGGAAACGGGGGCACAGAGACTAGGCAGCGGACCAAGGTCGCCCAGCTGGTGCGGAGCTGGAAGGTTCAAACCCCAGAGGCCTGGCTCCGGAGTCCATGCTCTTACAACGGCCTCTCCACTCACTCCCCCCCACCCCCACTCCTCCCCAAATCTCACCAAACAAAAAGCATTAAAAGACAGAATGGATGATAAAGAGCTACACAAAGCCACTCTCTGAAGAGACACGAAGTGTGTAACTGACAGCGTTGGGTGCTGTGACCCCCCCGAGGTGCCAGCATCCTCAAGATCCCCGAGGTCAGAGCAGCAACGGAGCACAGGCTCCGGACGCGCAGGCACAGCGGCCATGGCTCACGGGCCCAGCCGCTCCGCGGCATGTGGGATCTTCCGGGGCTGGGGCACGAACCCGCGTCCCCTGCATCGGCAGGCGGACTCTCAACCACTGCGCCACCAGGGAAGCCCGCAGCAACCGCTTTTACTCTTCCTGGTTCCAGGTGAGTTGCCTCTCGGAAGAACATGCCAGCAATGGATGGCGTCACCAACAGCTGTCATCCGTGTAGGTCCTCGGAGCACCATCGTGCTCTGCGAAAACCTGAACGAGGGGCGTGGCAGGGTGGCCGTGTCCAGTAGTATCACCTACTTCCTAAGATGTCTTTGGCTTTGCCGGATTCTTCACCATCTCTCCTTGCACCCTAAGTAGGCTCCTTTGGAAAGAGCTGTGTCAGCTCAGCCCTCGCAGGTGCTCCGTGATAGTTTGTGAGGTGAATGTGCAATGCTGGCTGCAGCTGTAGAAAATCTGGGGAACAGCAATCACACCCCCGAAATCTTTAAGTGACAGTAACTGTGCTGCTAGCTCTTGAGATCGCCTTTCAGCTAGAAGGTCAAACTGTAACCACCACCACCAAGAATAAAATCAAATCAGCCAAAGCAGGCACGGGACAAAGCCCCGTAGATATTCTTCAGACACCTTCCAGGGTTCCAGAATGTTCTCCGTCAGCTCCCCACACCCCATACACAGCAGCTCGACAGGGAAATGCTCCTTTACTTCTAGTTCTCTTCAGCGGGTCCTCAATTTGAAACTGCTCTTTCTTCTAAGTTGGGTTCTTTCTTTCATCATCCTGGTTTCCATTATACACAGCAAGAAATGATCTCCAAATGTGCTTACTGGTATTCCCCATTCTGAGCAGTGATAAGACACTGGGATGGGGTGGGGAGTGGGAAAAACACAACTTTCTCTGGCACCTTCCCCGAAACGAACTTCCAAAGACCTCGTAAAAGATGGAGACCGTTGTGAACAAATGAAAACTGGCTAATTGTCCTGTGATGCAGATGGAAAGTAACTCCAGGATGCATGGACCGAACACAACATAAACATGATCCTGAATGACTCAAAAATGTTTAGTGATAAATATTTCTATGTGCATCAGAAAATAATTATTTAGTCACACATTATACAGCAAGTAAAGCTGAAATAATTTAGAAGAATTATAATCATCTCACTCATGAACTTTACGTAAGAATGTATTTTTTTTTGGCTGCGCTGTGTAGCAATGCGGGATCTTAGCTCCCTGAACAGGGATTGAACCCGGGCCCCCTGTAGTGGAAGCACAGTCTTAACCACTGAACCGCCAGAGAAGTCCCTGTAAGAATGCATTTTTACAACTATTATCCCATTTGACTCTTACTAAACTCTGTAAGTATTCTCTTCATTTATAGATAAAGGAGGGCTCGAACAGGGAAGGTAATTTTTCTAACATTATAAACATGTAGTGATAAAGCCTAGATTATTGTACAGTTTGTGATTTCCCTTAGTAAGGGGACTTAGGTGGGATCATTTCAAACATTACGCTCCTCTGTGCCACTGTAAGGAAAGCCCTCTGAACCTGCTGTTACACCTCACCTTTACCAACGTGGGAAGGATGCTGTGCTACCAACCTGAAGGACAGGCACCTCCTTGGCTCTCAGGACCAACGTGGAGTCTGTTTGGAGAGACCATGAGACTTCCCTATGAAAATATGGAGAATCTTTCCTTTTATGATCTCTGGATTATTTGATCTAGATTTAAAACAAAACCTGTTATCTTTAAATAACTATGATCATAGTTACGACCATCCACCTTTAAAGGCACTTAAGTAGCTTGAAGTACTGTGTTACATCGTCACTAAGCAGAAAAGAATGGGAGCACTTTTTTCTGCCCGAATTATTAGTTATGTGACTTTGTATTATTTTATTCAAACTCTGAGCTTCAGTTTTCTCATCTGTAAAACCGGAGGCAGGAGGAACCTTCCAAGAACAAGACTTATTTAGCACCGGCTACATTCCACGCACTACACATCGTGCTTCAGATGCACTGACTTACTGAGTCCTCAGCAACTCTTTGAGGTAAACACGATTAGTATCGCTGTTTTACAGATGAAAAAATCGGGTCACAGAAACTTTAACTTGCCCAAGGTCAGATATCAAGTGGTAAAACCAGGACCCAAAACCTGGCAGTCCGCCTACAGACTTGTTACTCTCAAAGGCCAACAGATCCCCACTGCTCGAGATCTATTATGAGGATTAGAGATCATGCCTGTGGGTAAGCACAGCGCCCAACGCACAGTAAGCACTCAACAAGTCTTGGCAAGTATAAAAGCAAAATGAGCTTTTAAAACAATATACAGTATTCTATCGCTACAGGTGTCAATAAAACATACTTACATATCACATATACATGAAGTAACTGTAACCAAATATATCCTTTACCATCCCATATATCACCAGATAACTTTTGAGATTTATATTTTCCTTTTTGTTGAAACAAGGAAACACCAATAAGCCCAAGAATATAAGTCAGAATTTATTCTGAACATACCATAAGGAGACAAGACTGTTAGTAAATATTCTCTCCTGCTGGACACGCGGAAAACATCCACAGCAACTTCTTCCACTTTTTCAGATGTAAAGATTCATAAAACTAAAATGTTAGAACATGTCTCTCTTACATATTCACATATAAGATCATGAATTGTCACTAATTTGGATGAATGACTGACCCGTCTCGTCCCCATCAGTGAACATTTATTGAGAGTTTGCCGCCCACATCAGATTTTCTCCCACACGGTAGAAGGTACTGAGCTTTCTATCTAGAGTGGCCTTCTGAAAAAGTTTTTTGTTTTTTTTTTCTTTCTACTCAGGATAGAAACCAGGAATCTGTCTCTTTGACCTCAGGCATGAATGAGGTCAAAAATGACCCCCCAGTTGGTAGAAGTAATGGATTTACTTTATCATCCACAAATTGGAAAAGGTGTCAATGAAATCTTAGGGATAATGTCAAATCATAACTACTCTAAACGGACATAAATTAGCGACTGCAAACATGGCACTCCAAAATATCTGAATGAAAAGTTTTAGATTCCGTCAATGCAGATTTTACCTATATAACATCAATTATCTGAATATTTCCAATTATCAGTTTGGCCAAGTACCAATTTTCAGTCTAATGCTTAGGTGTTAGGTTAAGTTAGTGTGTTTATAATGCCAGTTATACCAAATGGTAACATAATATTCCAAGTTAGCTAATCTTCAATCTAAAAATATGTGTAATTCATAATAAAAACACGTCCCTACCCAAAAAAGAAAACCTACTTATAAGCAAAGATGACATCTGGAACAGGGGCCAAGGAAACCTCTTCCCCACCTGACGCTTCAAGAACAAATATGATTAAGGTTACAGTTTAATTTTATTTGATGGGCAAATTTTTTATATTATTTCTTTGTTTTAATGGTCAATTTATTCGGATCATTTTATTGACATGGACCTATTCAGTGAACACTAAGTATAAACCACATAATATTACTAAGGAAACGATAAAGTTTACATAATCTGGCTATAAAGGAGAACT
This sequence comes from Leucopleurus acutus, assembly GCF_964270905.1. Classification (NCBI taxonomy): domain Eukaryota; kingdom Metazoa; phylum Chordata; class Mammalia; order Artiodactyla; family Delphinidae; genus Leucopleurus; species Leucopleurus acutus. The sequence goes on from NC_139163.1 coordinate 6,366,648, forward strand.
GTACCATTCTAAATGAGAAAAAAAATCACACGGAAATGATACATATGAAAGAAATCACTGGTATGTGTGATGTAAGGATTAGTCAGATTCACACTGGACTCACCAACCTGGCTAATTTTAGGCATCTGACATGTTTCTGTGAGGTATCCTAATTACTACCGAATTGTTAAGTAATTAATATTTGCCATACATCTTATAAAGTATATGGATGAGTTAACCAAATATACTGCTTCACAATTTTGAAGATTTTAATGTATTAAAAAAACACTTGCCCAATACTTAAGAAAAATTATTATAGTTTTATATATTCAGAACACAAGGCCAGCCATGAAGCCTATTTTATGGAATAAGAGACTGTTGGTGAATTTTGGGGTCACAAAATAGCACAGACATTAGAGACAGTGAAAGATTTTATTTTTTCTTTTACTTTCATCCCAACACACCCTTCTGCGAAAAACATAAAAGCATGCACATTGATTGCATTCTTTTAAAGATAAACCAAGTACCAACTAAGCTGTAAATCAACAGTAGCACAAACAAAAGCTTAAATGATATTATGTGAAAAGATTTACAGGCATACAGGGCTCTTAATTTCATAAAATAATTCAAGTCATATCAATACATGTTAAAAAGAAGCTTCTAATTTTCCAAATATTTTGATACAAAAAAAATTTTAAACAAATATTTTATAGACCTTTTGCGAGAATATAAGGATAGTTACAAGAAACATGCTGTTCAAGTGATCTTATGCAGGTCACCTGGCCTTCTTCAAATCAGTTATAATCAGCATGATTCCAATGGTATTGCTTCTTAAAATTTAAATTGAGAACATATCCATGACATTCAAAGTAAGTTACACAACTTACATTTATTGTGATCTAATTAGAAATAGTTTCTAAGTTTAGAACTGTTAAAAAGAGTATTTAACGAAGACATGGGGTTGATCTAAATTGCACTTTACAGGGTAAGAGAAAATTGCAGTTTGGCATGAGAACAAGTTTTACCTGCACCCCCATTCATAATGAAGCCAACTGTGTCCTGTGGGAATGTGTGTATCAATACATACACACATACTAACATACACAAACCAATTCACACCACCCAACTCTTCAGAGGGGTTACTTGAAATGGCTTACTCTGGTTCTGGAAAATCAGACCAAATTTCCCTTAATTTGTGTTTCCATTTTGTTTATCATGATTTAAATGGTGATAAAAATCCATTACTCGGAAGCAGAACTGGTATCTTAAATGACCAGCAGGCAATCAAGCTTGAATTGTAACATTAAAAATAGAGCAGATCACACTTTAAGAAAGGTCCTCTTCTAGGGGAGTTATCGTTCCATGACTGAAAATTGTGTGATTTGGTTCCTGAAACAAAGCTCTTCTTTTCAGGTGATACAGATGAATTGTGTGGCCCCATTAATACCAATGGGAATGAAACAAATTCACTCCGTCCTGATGGATTAAGCCTGTACTTCACTGGCTTGAGGAAGGTGATTTCTTGACATAAGACGAACGCAAAATGCCTTTGCTGTGGATGGTGGGCTGCTCACGAGAGCTTACAAGGCTCAACTCCGCATCAGGACCAACGCTGGCTGGCGACACAGCGCTTTCCCGTGAGCCCCTGGGCCAGCCCTGAGCAGCACCCCTGCCAGTGATCCAAAGGAAAAGAACACGAATACAGTGGAAACCGACCACGATGACATAAACAAAATGATTTGGGGATTAAACAGTTTGCTAAACCCAAGAGTAACAGGCAAAAGGCACATGCTAATAAACCTAGTCAGGTGTTTGAGAGCTCCCACCATCTCAAATATCTATGGACTCAGGTCCAACAAAGGTTCACACTGATTATTTCGATATAAAAAATAACAGGAAATCTTAAGGTTTTCAAGTACTTATGGCACAAATGTCATGAAGTGCTAGGAGCTTAGCTTAAATCTTCAAAAAGCTGAGCAATTTAAAGTTCTGCTACAATGAATCAGGATCACAATTTTAACTTAAACTTAATTCTCGTATTTCTATACATTATTCTTTTGTATAGAGTACAGGGTGTGCAAATGAAGCTGTTTCAGTAAATACCAGAGATGCTAATCACTTTGCCAACATAAAGTGAACTCGGCTAACAACACAATACAATACAAGTCCTCGCTAACCAGAGCTCCCCTCACCAGCATTCCTCAGCCTCTCCTCGTGTCCTTCTCCATACTTAACTACAATTTCTTTCATCGACTTGGAGAAATTAAACACAAGGCAGAATATTACACAGCTGCAAGACACTAAATATTTCCGTGATAAGAGTTTGGACCAGTCAAGTTGTAAAAAACTGAAGATAACAAATACAGTGACATGTACTGCAAATTAATGTTCATGAATGCAGCTATCGGAATTACAAAACAGTAACAAAATAGATAATCCTAACAGTCTTCTGGAGTTGACATTAGTTCATAGGAAATGCCAACTATAACATAAACTCTGTTTATCTTTTCCCTTTCCAGCAGCTTCTGGACTAAAGTTGTAAAACCATGTATGTTTGCCCAAGACCAACTGCATATCGGCTTTAGTCAGAAATTCTGTTTCATCCAATGTTCAATCAACAAGGCTTTATTTACACTTCTTATTAAATTCAGGAACAATCGGATGTAATGTGCAGCCGCCAGTAATAAACAACGTAGCACATCCCACTGCCTGGAGACAGCTACGCGTTTACGCTTTAATACTAACCCACAAGCAGCCAATTAAGGTTCCATAAATCCACGTTTTTACATATAGTTTCCTTCCAGCCTCGGTCATAAGCATTCCAGCAGTCAAACCACTTAAGATCAAGAATGATGGTAAGGTCTTCTTGAGACTTAGTTTAGAATTAACACTTTCTCCGGGAAATTTGTTTCTTCTTTCTGGATCCAGTGAATCATAAAATTCTATAAGCAATCTATGGCCAGAATGAAAAAAAAAGGAGTGTTAACTTTCAGGTTTAGCCATTTCAATATTGTAATTCAACAAATATTTATTGGCTGCCTATTATATGCTGGAGAAGTTATAGGTCCTTATAGGAAACACCCAGAGAGTTGGTTTAATTGGAGTTTCTAGACACTAAAAATATCTTTAATATGCTCTATGATTAATGTATAGGAATTATATGTAATATGTAAAGACAGATGGTTTCAAGTAACTTTATGGGGATGTTTTTTAAACTTTAGATCTTTAAAACTTCACAGGGACCTGACACGCACGCGGGCTATTTCTCTGCCTCCCCCGTCTTTACCCCTCCAGACACTCCTCAGCGCAGCTCCTATTCTACCACAAGTCAGAGAAAAGACCAGCAGCTCTTATAGATGGAGAGTTACCCCCCCAGCGCCCCTATTCGCATGGAATTACAACGGCAGGTAAAAGAAGGAAAAGTAGCATAGCTAATGCAGTTTCCTTATTTTAAAAATGTAAAGTTATAATAGCAGAATACACTCAACATAAAAATCTGAAACACAAAGTACAAAAAGGGAAAGTCTTTCTGTTGCCTTTCAACTCACACTCCCTAGAGAAAATCACTGTTTTAAAACGTCCAGACTCATTCTAAATATACATATAAACACCTATAACACAAAATACATAGGATATTAATCATATTGTTCAGGGGTTTTTTTCTGATAACAGATTTTCATGTCAAAACACATAAATCGTACTTTTAAAATTTCTTCCATATCCAAAGTGGGTAGCGCTGATTAATTGGTTTAACACATTGTCATGCACAATTGAGAGTCAATGAAATACAGAAATTTGTTTATAAACTTCATATAGTTTCATTTTCAACACAGTACATTTTTAATAGCTTTCACTTGTTAAAGTTAATCTAGGAGGGTTAATTAGGAAATATTTTACTGCCATACAACAAGGAGAGGAGAAACAATGGCAGTTTCCTGAGAAGAAGCATTTTAGGAGACTAAAACACAGGTAAAATTTCTGAACATAAACAGAATTTTGGAAGTATTTTTTTCTTGCGGCTGCATTGGGTCTTTGTAGCTGCACGCGGGCTTTCTCTAGTTGCAGCGAGCGGGGGCTACTCTTCGTTGCAATGCATGGGCTTCTCATTGCGGTGGCTTCTCTTGTTGGGGAGTATGGGCTCTAGGTGCGTGGGCTTCAGTAGCTGTGGCTCGTGGGCTCAGTAGTTGTGGCTTGCAGGATCTAGAGCGCAGGCTCAGTAGTTGTGGCGCACGGGCTTAGTTGCTCCGCGGCATGTGGGATCTTCTCAGAACAGGGCTCAAACCCGAGTCCCCTGCATTAGCAGGCGGATTCTTAACCACTGCGCCACCAGGGAAGCCCTGGAAGTATTTTCTAAAGCCTTTAAAAACCATTCTTTTCAATGTGGTCTTAATAAATTTAAATGGTGCATCCTATAACTCACAGAGCCATTTCTTTCAGAAAGAGGAAAAAAACTATAGATGTTTAAAACACATCTTTCAAAAAACAAAAAGGATAAAATTTCCACTGAAAACAAAACGAATAGTAAATAAATAATATATGCTGAAATTTTCATCCACGGAAATTCAATTTCTAAGTATTATATCTAAACCTAAGAACCCAGTTTTTATCTTCCTGAAAAGAGAAGAAAATTCTAAAATTTCTACCTTTAGAAATCTGTGTAAATCACAGGGAGACTAACAGGCGCACCCTCATCTGAACTCGAGCTCCACCTTCGCCAGAGGCATCCAGAGGCCCCGCCTGGAACTTAACTCACAGCAACTCTCAGCCAGGGGCCAACACTGCACTAGCTCCCAAGTCATGTTATTGGTGGGAGAAACTCAAGGCCAACCCCAGAAACGGTTTAGGCCCCAAAATACTAAAAGCAAAAGGACACTTATTTCGTGAAAACGTCAGCTGCCCCTTCTTCTTCCAACAAATACACTGGAGTCAGTTCCACATACACGTGAGACACCATCCTCCACCCCACAGCCCGATTCTCTACACACCGCCGGCCTGCCCTCAGCACGCACACACTCCCCTGGACCCGGGAGGGCGGGCCTGGGGCAGCTCAACAGTACAAAGCTTTCTGTGTGTCTCTCTCTTCTTTAAAAAATTTTATATCTTTATACACAAATTACTGAAATGCAGTAAATAACAAAGGACAGCCCCCATAACAAGATCTTTCACAGTGACCTGTAACAGTCAAGTTTAAAACATGGACAGAGGAGGCATGGAATGAGACCTGACTTGAGTTCATGAAAGGCTTTCTTAAGATAATAAAACTGTTTACATTCGCCTCACGCTGTTTACTATAGTGACTGTTGAGCCACTGTTTCTGAAGGGCTAGAACTGTCGTTACTCACTTGTCTTTTATTTCAAAACGTTCGTGAAGCCATCTTTTCATGTATACTTGTTCTTCTGGGACATCTTTTTTGTCTATACGATCGATGTGAATATGAATTTTTGGACATTCTTTGCAGAGAAATTCTAACAAGAAACAAAAATATTTCATTTTTATTATTTTAGAATTCACAGTTACATAAAACGATAAAAAGGAGCTTTAAAAAAGTTTAAAAACAATGAAGACCAGATTTTTTCTTTAGCCAAAAAAAAAAAAGAAGAAGAAAACAAAGATCATAAACTGGTGGTTTTGGGTTTCAAGCTGAAGTAGTAATAACTTCCAAGTCTTCCACAGTTAACTAGGTCATGAGTTAAATCAACCAAATTTGACTTTCCATACAACAACCTTTAGGGTCAGGAGGCTGGCCTCTACCAGAAGCACGGACCCACCCTCCGAAGGGATCCCCAGATGCCAACCACCATCAGACCCACCAATCCCCTTCACGGGGCCACCAGCCTCCGGTCCCAAGCCTAGGGCTTGTCGTGCGTCCCCGCTGCTCCCACTGGGCGGTGAGCCCCACAGGGCAGGGATGGGTGTCGCTGGCAGCACTGGGCGCACAGGGGCACTTAACCCCTCAGTCCTAGTGCTGGGCTGGCCCGGGCCCTGCCTCCACGGCTCCACAGTCCTCCCCGCTCCTGTGACTTGCCAGTGGTTTCTACTCACTGGTACTCCTTGCTTTCCTGATCCTTGCTGTATTTTAACGTATTCTACGTGGTTCGGGAACCAAATTTCTTTCCGTGGAATAGCTATGAGCCCTTCAATAATTACAGCTCCCAAAACATGCTAATTTGAAAAAAGCAGATGGTCCTTTTTGCAGCCCACATGGCACAAGGGATAAGGTCAGGATTTATTCCAAGATAAGACAGAACTTTGAGTCCGGAAATACCCTTTTCTGCAGGTGGCTTTCTGTGGAGACATGAGCATATTAACATACTTAAATTCCTGGAGAACAAGGAAATATTGCTACGAGATTTAAGAGAAGACTATGTTCCCTGGGTGGGTCGCAAGTAGGAGGCCGAGACCTTTTATCTCAAGCCGATATGTGTCCAAAGACGTGTTCTGAGAAGCGGTGACTAGTGTGCTGCAGAGTTTGCGGAAGACTTTAAGCTAACCCTTAAAGAAGGTTCCGCCTCTGGACCACACACACCTCTTTCTGCTAAGTGCTCGCTACAACTGCTCTGAGTAACATGCTGCTGCACTTAGGTCGTCAAAAATTCTCTCATTTTTTCTACACTTTTAGGAGTGAATTGGCTTTGATGATAAATGTGCAAAAACACTGCCACAGGGAAGATTTTACTTTTTCAATATTTTTCTCTTAATTTTCCTCAAGTTCCATTTCCCTTTAAATCAAAGACTGGCTTAAGAAGTGCCTTCAGGAGCAGAACTGGGCATGGGCCAAGAGCACAGCCAGTGAGCCAGCGGCCTGGGTTCTGAGCCCTCCACCAGCCCTGCGCATACCTGTCAGCCTCTCTGTGCCTGTTTCCACGTCCGTACGAGGGAGGTGACAGCAGCAGCCCCTGCCTGAGAGGTTGTCATGAGCTATGTTATTATGAAGGGAAACAAGACGTAGCCGACCACGGAAAGCCACCTCCTCTGATTCCTCTTTGCAACGTGAGGGTGTTGGGAGCACGTGGGACAGGACCCCACACACGCGTACGCTGCAGGTGACTGACCAGAATCTGTTGGCTGCACGTGACTTCTCACCTCACCTTCCTATTTCTATTTCTGATACATAAAAACGCAGATGCCGACACCAACTTTCCTACCTTCACTTAATTACCTACGCCTGCCCCTCAACACTTCTGTTAATTAAGTGGTCATCCAACTGACACTGCGTTTATCCTTGATATTCCAAGTCCTGTGCACAGACGTACAGAGTCCGCAAGGAAACGAAACCGACTGCACTTCCAGCATCAGGAACGAATGCTTGTGAACTCAAGTGTTTGGGACATGTCAGCAAGGCCTCTAGTAAGATGCTGGCGTGAGGAAAGGGCCCTGAAGTTCGCATGGGTGCTTTTAGGTTTTCCCGCCTAAAATGTACACGGTACTGTGGTATTTACACCACGCTTTCGTGCACGTCACTTCATTGGACCTTCGTGCACCTCTCTAGGCAAGGACTGCTGTCTCCCCGTGGGGATGAATGAACCAAGGCCCAGTGTCGTCAGCAGTGGAGACAGGCTGGCCCAGTCCCTGTGGTCAGGCGTCCAGATACAGACCATACAAGCACCAGATCAACTCTCAGCGCACCCAGGAGGTTCTCCCACCAAAGGTAAGAAATGAATAACGAATACTTTCCTCGATAGTCAATAAAGCTTTTGTGTCTATAATAGTAAAAACGCTTTTAGTTGGGGCACATTTCATAGGGCATGAGCAACAATTATCCATAATATTTAGGGAATGTAGGAAAGTACTCAAATTAAGGTGTAATTGTTTTCTAACTATAGCTTTTCCAGCAGGTCCCTAGAGTATATTGATACGCTAGGGCCAAACAGAAAGTCTTCCAAGTATCCGCACATGTCACAAGGTCTAGTCTCTCAGAGACCGAGTCCCGAGTGCTCTGTGCCTGGAGAGCCTAGCGAGAAAGGCAGAGCACAGACAGTGTGTGCGGGCTGAGCTGTGCGCCTCTGCACACTGGGCCCGCAGGTGGTGCCCATACTGCTTACCGTCCGCCTTACAACCTGCCCCCTTCCCTCTGAAAACAAAAACAAAAACCCAATATGACCTAAATCCAACAAAAACTGGATAGATACATTGTTGTATATTCACACCAATGAACACTACGTAGCCTTATACAAAAATTACATAAGTGTATATACTGACATGTAAAGATGTTCATGACACACTATTAAGGGGGAAAAAAGCAGGATATGAAGATATATATACATATATAAAATCTCATTTAAAAGAATACATAAAGGCACATCACGCCAACATACAGACATTACAGAAAAGAAGACTTTGAGGGAAACATCTGAACTGTTGTCTGGGGCTGCATCTGGACAGGTGAGTTTGTAGAGTTTTTTCCCTTCTTTCCCTCTGAATATGTTTTCTTTTTGTATAAGAAAATATTAAGACAAAAAAGTTACCTAGAACCATATAAAACGCTTAAACAGAATATCAATTGTTGTCCTTTAGCTCACAATTTCTTCTAGTACACCACCCATTTTAAAAACAGGATTTATAAATCAATTACAATCAAACTGCCCTGTCTCACCTCTGCCCAATGGACGCTGTCCACGAAAGCGCTCAGACTTTGCTGAAAAGACCGGATGAACCACAAGAGGACGCCCAGATGGCTCTGAGCCATACCCACATTCTAATGAAACAGACCACGAAACGGGAAGGACACGGTTCGCTACCTGCCGTCGCCCTCTCTGACACGAGGCCTCATGAGACCCACGCTACCAGACGCTGGCCACTGCAAGGACCCCTGCAGGGCCACCAGCACGCAGCTTCAGCCCCGCTGCAGCGAGCCTGTCAGCAGTCTGCAGTGCAGCTGAGGCCACCCAGGTAACTCTGATGGAACCTCGATCCTCCTACAGGGCTTTGAGAAACACCGGTCTACGGCATATCTATGAACAATCTAGCAACTTTATGGAAAAAAATTTTTAATTGGGCTATCAAATATGAATATTAAATAACAGCCCACTGTGTATGGAGATAACATTTAATACTTATTCAACTCAGCCACAAGGTACCTACAATATTCCAAGTTATGGAATTTTATACTTAACCCTACTTACATCTAAATTTAAAGTGAATCTTAATTTATACTAGACTAAGTAGAGCAGCGTATCAATCAGTTTACGTAATAATGAGAGTTTTTCAAGCTACAGGTCTCAACTCACAATCAAAATCAACACACAACAGATGTCATCTCTTACGTGCACAGGTATATTTGTAGAATAATGTCTCAGCAGTGGGAATGTAAATGCTTTTGTAACTTTGATAGACATTGTCTGGCCAACTTCTACAGAGGTTGTACTGTATTGTACTCCTATCAGCAAAGTATGAAAGTCTCTGAGATACTTTAATCTCACCCACAGGGCCCGTTATCTAACCTGTTAATGGGGATTTTTGCCAGTCTGATAGTAAAAAAATGGTATCTCATTATACGTTTTAATTTTTCTTATTATGAATGAGATTGAACAATTTTTTTCTGTGAACTGTCTGTTCTTGTCCTTTACCCATTTTTCTACTGAGTTACTACTGATAATATCAATTTATAGGAACACTTTGTACATTAAGGAAATCAGCCTTTTTCTCTGCAACCCTCCGCTTGTCTTTTGCTTTTACTCTGCTGTAGTCTTCCTTGCGGAAATATTTACTCTTAATTGACGAAATGACACATTTTGTTTTCCACATGGCTTCTGAGTGTGACAGCTAGGAAAGCCAGCCTTTTCAAAAACAGAGACCCTCCGTCATGAATACACAAAGCCCCGTCGGCTACGGTGCAGAGCAAGTGGAGCAACGGGATGGGGCGCCGGGTCTGGAGCCCGGGAGACACAGCTGAAAATGGTTTGCCTCCAAAGGTACTTCTGATCTACCTGGGTGGGGGCAGATTAGCCACATGCCAAGTGCTAACCTTACGTGCACTTTGTGCCACGGGAGTGGAGAGCAAGAGGAAGCTTCGTGAGCTAGCAAGCAGAGGAGCGAGGGAAGCCTTCGTGGGGACAAGGCTGCAGACTTGGATGAGAGCAACAGAGGGGAAGGTGGCCTGGCCAACACACGGCCCTCGGTCAGAGCCCGCATGGAGGTGCAGGAGGGTTTCAGTGACAGCGAGGAAAGCGGTCCCACCCAGCGAGCAGCACAGAGTAGGAGGAAACGATGTGAAGGAGGGGCTTAGGGACCAGGATGCTGAGTCCCGGGACGCCAGCGCTGATCCTGTGGGCGCGGCCCAGCCCACGAGTTCCTAGGACTGGATGGTGACATGACAAAGCAGCATTTTTAAAAGGTTATTACGGGAATTAGATCTGGTTTTCATAAACAATAAAAATGTGTTTAATCTTACTTTTTGAACAACGTTTGATAAACGGATGGCAATACTGCTGAATAACTAAATGCACTGTCCTCAAATGTAGAACTGGGTGAATGACTCCTTCCATGGTTAAAAAAGAAAGAAAAGTATTATATGTTGCCTTTTCTGTAAGAGGGATGGACAGTAAATTTGTACACACGATACACAAGAAAGGAAGAAAAGTGGTTACCGCTGCGGAGGGGAAGGGGGAGACCAGGTGGATGGGGACAGGGTAGAAACAGGCCGTTTCACTGTACACTTTATATACTTTTGATTTTTAAACTGTATGATGTATAATATATGCCAAAGAATTACACTTAAAATCAAATTTAAAAAGCGTGAGCTTCCGGCTTTACTCGGAGTTGAAGGCGGTCACGAGAGCGGTCGGTCGGTCTTGCTTTAGGTGCAGCCGCCCCAGGTCTGACCTCCTCCCGCCACCATCAAATTTGCCACCTTTTAGTCCCTTCCTGCCTCAGCCGTCTGTCCTCTCTCCCAACGTCTGGGAGCTGCCCTCTGTGCCCCTGAACACGTTCTGAACAGTCGCCTTCAAGAGCTGCTACGGAGAGAAGCACGTGACAAGCAAGCTAGCCGCATGGCTGCCAGCTGCCAAGGCGAAGCGTGAGGCCCCAGCCTGACACCCCGAGGAGGGGATGGCGGCTCCACACGCGTCCTGTGCCCACCCCACGTCCCAACGGCGACAGCAATCACGAGTGTCTGTGGGTATGTCTAACTAAAACATTCTGCTTGCTTACAATTCTAGTTTTTTCTGGTTATTCTGACATAAACAGTAGCTCAAAGGTCCCTAATACCTAGCACACGGCTGAAAAAAAAGAAAAAGTCACATAACTGTCAGTGACACTAGATGTCACCGATGTTATATGAAAAACACATACAAAGATAGACACTGAGCATCAGTGCACACCTCGGCGCTGCTAGGTTGCACTCTCCCGCCTCGCTCCTTCCTTAGCTTCACCTCGGCGCTGCTAGGTTCCACTCTCCTGCCTCACTCCTTCCTTAGATTTATGTAACTTTTCCATTTCTTGGTGTAAACCTTGGGAGGAAAGAGGCTGAGTTAATGATATTGGGCAAGTTCAAGGACTAACAGGACAGCCAAGAAGTACCAAACTTAGCAGGACTAATGAAATTTCAACTGTTACAGATTAATAAAAAATATGTGAGAAATACAAGTATATATACTTGGAAACCATATCAGTGTAATGTAGTAGAACACACCTACCTTTTTAAAAAATAAACTCTATCTGGGTAAACATACATGACTCACTCGAAACCAACTTACCAGCCATGGACGGCGCTTCTTTCCGCTGCCCTTTATCATCCACAGTCCCCTCAAAAGCCACTGTAACATCATAAATTGCATCTAAGTAATTCTTCATAGAATCAAAAGCAACATGAGTTGCCTTTATTCTTGGTGTCAGCACATGTTTTAATACTGGAAGGCCTAGAAAAGAAGTTGATTCAGTGTGGCCATACATCAGTCACAAAACACCTTGGAAATAGAACATAACATCTAAATTGGTTTTAAGTTTCCACTAATAGACCAGCATATACTTTCGGTTAAATCTCATACCTACAGGACGTTAAGAAAGTTTAGACAGCACTCTCACATGACTTTCTCAATTTAAATCAACATTCATTTAATACACATTTATTAAACATCTACATGTATAAGACCCGGTGGGAAGCTGTTGGAAAACCTGCCCTCAAGAAGCTTATGGCCTCTCAGAAACCCTTTGATTTGGAAAACTCTGACAAGAGTAAACATATGATCCTCATTTCTGGCAACAGAATAAAGGTGGTAGCACCTTGCCCATGGTCACTCAAGACTCAGGAACAATTCCCTAATTTCTGACTCCAAGTCCCTGATTCTTTCAGTTCTATTTCTACTCAAATAGAGATGCGGTGGGAACCTAAATGACCCCCACTGTGTACAATATTTGAACTAAGAGCTGATGTGGTCTATATAACATGAAATACTGGCCTGACTTTTGGGGTAACCAAAGAATCTAATTCCTCGGTAAACTTTTTAAAAAATCTGAACTCTAATTCACATACCATAAAATTCACCATTGTAAAGCATACAATTCAATGGTTTTTAGTTTATTCAAAGAGCTATACAACCCTCACCACTAACAAATCCCAGACCATTTTCACCACTCCGAAAACACCTTTCAGCCACGGCAGACACTGCACACTATCCTCCCCGGCACACACCCACCCCACTACCACAAATCTACTCTCAGTCTCTATGGATTTCCCGATTATGAACGTTTCACGTAAATGAAATCACAGCATGTGGACGTGTGTGTCCGGCACATACATCAGTACTTCATTACTTTTTCTGGCTGAATAATGTTCCATCATATGGATATGCCACATTTTGTAAATCCACTGACCAGCTGACAGACATGTGGGTTGTTTTCACCCTCTGGCTGTTGTGAGCAATGCAGCTATGAACACTCATATAAACTGCATATGAATGCTGCACATGGACAAGTCCTGGTAGGAACATACGATTTCAATTCTCTTGAGTATATTATTTATATATATACACACACATATACTTTTATTTTTTTTAATTTTTATTGGACTATAGTTGATCCACAGTGTTGTGTTAGTTTCAGGGGTCCAGCAAACTGAATCAGTTATATACCACACCTACTTTCAAAAGCTTCTTTAAGTGAGACAATATTGCAATTTATATAGAATAATTCATCACACATTCATTAGTGTGCCTGCTAATGCTAAGAATTTGTTCCTTTCCCCTTCCTATTTCCTACTGTCCCCCTTTTCCTGGATTAGAATATTTATTGACAATTTAACAGAAAAGTGTAGCTCTCCGAAGAAGTGACATGAAAATAGACTAGAAAAAAACCTGATTTGGGTTTTCTACGGCTTCTCTCCAGGGAAAATTAGCTGCATAAGAAAGAACAGCTATAGTATGTTGGGATCTTCCCGCAGAAGAATTTTTAAAATGCAGAGTGGTGTGGGAAAGACAAAGATTCCCACAACCACATGTCTGACTTGAGTCCCTAGGGCAGAAACAGTTTAATTTATTCACAAACTTATAACAAAAATCTGAATAGTATACCAGGCTGGGAAACATTGGTTTGTCAATTAAATTAGTTAATACTTCCTTCTTTGCTATTGGAACTCACCCAGTTTTATTACGTCCATAGTTCTACAGAATCACACTGTGGTATTCAGTAAGAACAATTATTAGAATCTAAGTTAAGTCAGTAAGAAGATAAGAAGACAGAAAAGTAATACTTCCCTAAAAATGAGTTATAGTGAAGGTTTGGAAAAATCAACTTTGTGGCAGATGAATAAGAAATACCTATCACTAGTATGTAGACAAAGTGAAGGCAAAGTCTTCTCACTGAGGAATGTACTAGGGGCCGCTCCAAACCTTGGGTCATTATTATAAAACCAATTTCATAGGGACTTCCCTGGTGGCGCAGTGGTTAAGAATCAGCCTGCCAATGCAGGGGACACGGGTTCCAGCCCTGGTCCGGGAAGATCCCACATGCCAAGGAGCAACTGAGCCCATGCGTCACAACTACTGAGCCTGCGCTCTAGAGCATGTGAGCCACAACTACTGAGCCCGCGTGCCACAACTACTGAAGCCCACGTGCCTAGAGCCCGTGCTCCGCAGCAAGAGAAGCCACCGCAGTGAGAAGCCCGCGCACCGCAACGAAGGGTAGCCCCCGCTCGCCACAGCTAGAGAAAATCCGCGCATAGCAATGAAGACCCAACACGACCAAAAATAAATAAATAAAAAATAAAACCAATTTCATAATAACACTATAGAGACCAATTAGAGTTTCAGTACAGAGAGAGCCAGATAACAGGCATTTGTAAGTAACTGCTTGGGCTCGAGCTCACCACACTGAGGACTGCCTCTGCCTCTACGGAAAAGAAAACCCCTGAGCCCTAAATAGGAAAATGGTAGCTAATTAAATTGTTTCTGGTCAATATCTAGCCTGTTTCAGTATCTGCTGTGCCTTGTTTCCATCTCTAGATCTCCTGAACTTCTAGTTGGTACTAACGATACTCTACCTTACCTTTTGACCAAGCTTCTCCCCGAGGGCCATTATAGTGATGCTTGGTATAACTGAAATTGTGTTGTTAGTATTATATATTGGAAACATAAATGAATGATACTCATTGGACAGAAAATCTTTATTGATCCATGCAGGGGATTCTACATTTTATATATATATATATCTCTCTATATATAATATATATATACATGCACACACACATACGTATTATCATCTCACTTTACTCCCACAAATTAAGTAACCAAGGTTCAGAGGGATAAAATCATTTGCTCAAAGTCACACAGCTCACAAGACTTTATAATGTCTTGTTCAGTACTTTCTTATTCAGTAATTATTAACAAGATACTACTCTAAAACTATAAACATGTAGGTTAGAGGTTAATGAGACAATAAAATAAATAGCTATAGTACATGGTAGAATGTCTTAAGAGATTAAAAATATCCTCAGAATATAAAAATATTACACTTAAAGATACTGTCACTCATAACTTACTGGTAAAGGCTTCAGGAAAAACAGCACGTTGGAGCGAGGCCAGGATGGAGGCTAGTAGGGTAGAAAGTGGGGGAAAGCCTAGCGGATGAATGAAGGAAGAGAGGCAGGATGTGGAAGGTCTGTGGAGCACATGTCCAGAGCCAGTAAGGAGTTAAGACTGCTAAGTGCACCGGGCGACACTGCTGAAGGCTTTAGAACGATGGGCGGATGTACTTATGTTGGTCTGTGGGACTCCATGGATTTTAGGCCAAAGGAGAAATAATATCTAGGTGCTAAGAAGCACGGTTTAGGTTTCAGAAATAGTTTAGGACATCAGGTCATAGACAATGAGGTCCTGAATTAGGACTGAAGTAGTGCAACTGGAAAGAGAAAATGTAGTCATGTGATGTTCAAAAAACCAAATATACATCGATTCAGCAAAAATTAAATGTGGCAGTTAAAATAAAAAAACGGAGTAAAAAGTAACGAGGCTTCTGCCCTAGCAGACGTGGACGAGGCTGGGCCATCAATAGGAAGAGATGGGCATGAGGAAGCGCGGCGGAGGGTGTGTGTGTGTCAGCGTGTGTGCGGATACCCATCGTGCAGAAAGAGCACAAGTGGCAGAGCACGAGGCGGCTAACAAGGAAAAGGTGAGTCAAGTTGGGGCGCTGAAGCTGAAGTTGGAGAGAACCCTCTACAAGTAGTTGAAAATGTGGTCTATAAAATGGCAGAAGTAAACATTTGGGAATCATCTGACTAGACATGCCAACTGAAGTAACGGCAGTGACTGAGAATACTAAAGGGAGAGATGACAAGGCGGGCATAAGTAATGACTTTGTATGTTACGTGCACATTAACAAATACGACAAGTGACCAAAGTGACGTGACAGTCCGTTGAGTCAGAGCTCACTGGGATTAGCTTCTGGAGGCTGGGTGGAGTAAATGTGAGCATGCATGGGGCCCACACTTCTCTAGCGCCAAAGAAAAGGACAGAGACAACAGCAAAGCCTAGGTGGGGTATATGTGCACACTCTCACACACACACGATCCATCCACGTGAGAAACAGGCTGTGCTTGTGAACCGGGGGAACAGTGTGGAGGTAAGGCGAGCAAAAGGCAACTGCTGAAGCAGCAACATTAAGATTTTGAAACAGAGATAAATATGACTGTATGATACAATCTTGTCAGAGAAACATAACTTCTTCAAGGCAGAGAAACCCTGAGATGTGAGGGGGGAAATCTGAAACACAGAACAGATAGTCAAAAAGAGAAAAATAAAGAATCGCTAAACACAGCGTAATTGGCTCAGCTGAGATTTGATGGTGTGGATTGGTTGCAGACGGCAATCAGCATGGATTTTTATCACGTTCCCAGTTGCTGAGAAGGTAGAAAAGGCCAGGTTACTGACAGCTAAGGACTGTCAAAAGGCCAGGGGACGGGAAGTACAAGGTGGGGGGAGCAGAGTGCAGGGCCAGGAGACACAGGAGAGCTCCCGAAGGCCTTCAGAGTTACAGCAGGGCCAAGGAAAGACAGGTCAGAATTAAGCCAAAAAAGAAAAAGGTTCAGAGGAAGGAACAGCAAGGAGGAGGTAGAGGCAGAACCAGCTACATAATCTGCAGGACCCAGTGCAGTTTCAAGACTATAAACGCAGAGCATTAAACCATCACTGGATCCTGTGCAAGAAAACGGACTTTCACTGAGAGCCTACGAACAGAACTAGTTATGCCCACACTGATTTCAGCCTGTAAGACCCATTTCACACTCCCGGCTGCCGGCACTGTAAGAGGACACATCTGTGGGAATTTGTTACAGCACCACGGGAAACAAGTATGTCGTCTTAGCACCCAGCAGAAAGAGAAGTGTGTCTTTTCCACCAAACCTGGGCCCATACTGGGCAGTAACTTTCTTTTTTAATGTTTGCCAGGTTGGCCTTCAAAAGCTGGTCTCACAATGCGTATTTAATTTGTATTACTTTGATTATTAGGGAGGAAGGACATTTGTTCACTGGTGTGGATCATTCATATCCCTTAAATTTCCTATTCATGTCCTTTTCCCCATTATTTCATTTGTCTTTTTCTTACTAATTAGCAAGATCTCTTTCTATACTAAGTTTATTAATATGCCATATATTACAAATATTATTGCCATTTGCCACTTAAATTTGTTTATATGATGTTCCAGATATACTAATAACTTCTACTGAGTGAAGTCTACCAAAAAAAATCCTTTTGCTTTTATGTTTTGAAAGGACCCTTAAACCTATACAATAGGCAGTGTTATTCAAAGGATGAAAGCTGAATTCCACAAATCCTAAAGAGTTTTAAAACTACAAAGATCTTGATCAATAATATAACTTGCTCAATAACATGAAAATTCTAGGTATCCGTTTTGCCATTATAGGTGTGTCACTAAAATTTCTGTCTTCTACTACTAGAGTTCTAAAAGTTTATGTCTATCATCCTGCTGGCTGCTGTGGTAAAAACCACTTCTGAGCTCACTTTAATAGCTGCAGGGGGAAGATTAAGATACATAAGATGCCAATTTTCCTAGCAAAATATCTAAAACGCTTCTAAGGAAAATGAGTTCAAATGAAACACCTCACATAACTGAGAAAGATTTAAATTAGGAAAGCAGTACCTGAAGTTTACAGGACCCAGATGGAAAGCCCCTTCCCTATTCCCCATGTCTGTTCCCTACAATGGGTAAGTAACTGCTATTATTTTTTTCTTTTTCTTAATGAAACAAGAATAAAATGAAAGTTTACCAATAAATAATAGATCTACATGTTCTAGTTAAAACACCAGAATCTGACCCAACTAGCCTGTTGAGCACACAGCTAATCTCACTTGGACCAGTGGTTCTAAAACTTTGGGATGCCTCAGGGTCATCTGCAAGGCTGAGCCTCAGCCCCAGAGCTTCTGAGGCAGTGGGTCTGGGGTGGATCCTGAGAATGTGGATTTCACGCCAGTTTCTGGACAGTGCTGATGTTGCTGGTTCCGGCACCAATCTGAGAACTGCTGACTGAGAGTTCAGACCAGGCTTGAGTGGATCAAGAATTCGCAAACGGGCAGCTGAAAGGACTGTGAAAAGGCAGGAGGAGTAAACAGCAATATTTATTCTGGTAAAATTTTTAAGTAGGGCTTCCCTGGTGGCGCAGTGGTTGACAGTCTGCCTGCCGATGCAGGGGACACGGGTTCGTGCCCCGATCCGGGAAGATCCCACATGCCGCGGAGCGGCTGGGCCCGTGAGCCATGGCCGCTGAGTCTGCGCGTCCGGAGCCTGTGCTCCGCAACGGGAGAGGCCACAACAGTGAGAGGCCTGCGTACCGCAAAAAAAAAAAAAAAAAAAAAAAAAAAAAAAATTTAAGTAAATGGTATGGAAATGACCTCAAAGAGGCAAACCAAAGCTCTCAAAATCCCTGAATGTTTGCGATGGCCAAAGCCCCACAGGAATGTTGTGACAGGTGACCTGGTCTCCCCACCCCCCACCCCACCGAGTTCTTCCAGATCTACAAGCACTGCTCCCTGCTGCCGCCGTTCCCCTGAGACTGCGACCTGAGCGGGTGCCAGCGGGAGCCACGCTACAGAAAAAGGAAGCAAGAGGCCAGAGGATCGAGAAGTGAAATAACTACGGCTGCGATTTAGACGGTGGAGGAGGATGGTGACTATATCACTACAAATATAATTTGAAAGCCTTCTCAAGTCCCTTTGTTCACTCCTGTCCTTTTCCAAAATGACCAGCATACAAGAACAAAACATTCTAGACTGGGAATATAAGGTTCGAGTGTGGTTTTCCAATATAATTCTTTTCTGTTTGTATATCCCGAACCATCTATGATCTCTGACTCAACAGTAACTGAGATCCATGAGATTTACTTTGTGGCCTTTCTAGGAACAAGAGCATTCTACAAATCGCTGCAAGGATTAACAGATGCGCAACGACACAAAACAGCAATAACGCTCAACAACGGGCCGAAAATGAACTTCCTCGGGACGTCAGAAGAGGAAGAGGTCACTGTGTGATAGGCTGTTGGATTTAAATTAAAATAATCTATTTGGTTACTTAACAAAATAAACAATTTAGAAACACAAAAAGATCATTTTTACCTGCCATATTATTTTCTTTATATTTATTTAATACTATTATACTGTATAGTACTCTTTTATACTATTTTATTTACATTTCTATAATACTGTTATACCATATAATTCTATTATATTTACATATTATGTTGAAGCTTTCCTTACTAAATGTTTTACCATAGTTTTCTGAAATGACAAGTTCTACGTTAGCATTTCTGAAAAAACAACTCTCTTTTCCCTAAATGTAGGGGATTGAGGGACTGCTCAATTCCCAAAATTGAGCAGCCTTCAATATATACCTTGCTTAGTAGTTTCTTGAAGACTCTACCGATATTTCAAACTTCTCAAAATCTTAATTTTTGTCCCGGAGAGGTTGGTTGTAGTTAAACAAAATCTTGACTAATTTATTTGGAAATATGAGTAAGTCTTTTTTAAAGGAATGACTAACATTTAGTTTCAAGTGAGAATGGAATTTAGAGATCATTAATCTGACAACCTTTGAAGTGGACAATATTAAAAATTCATGACGCTCTAACACAGACATACCTTAAACAACAACTCTAATAATAAATGAACATATTTTGTGGTTAATATTTTTTTGAAGCAACATATACTTCTAGGAAATAGTGTTATCCAGGGGCTTGAAATATTTAGGGTTTATAAGACAGACAAACAGACACACCCACACCCACCACTCCTCCCTCTTAAACCGGCCATCACCGTCAGTGGTATATGGTATAATGACTTAAACATGTAAACAAGTATCAAATTTTAAAAATCTAAATTAAAAAGGTTCATTTTGCTTTGTTTTTCTATTTGTTTATCAAGTCAGATTCAAATGAAGGTGTACTTTAGGAGCAAAATTAATAATGTTTTGAAGCAAAACATATCACAGACTAACAAGTCCTACTAAGTTTCAATTTTCCTGAAGAAAAATTAGCTTAACAGCTGGATAAACAAGTTCATTTGTTTTTATTTTCAAGCAATGTCATTTAGTTGTGACCTAAGAGGAAAGAAAACAGGAAACACTTTTTCTACCTATACTGTTCACAAATCAATTTCCTTTATGTGTGGTGGGAAATAATTACCTTTATAGTTACAAGAAAATATATTTCTAATAGATAGCAAGTTTTCCCAGTTACAAAATTTAAAGAAAGAATACTTAGCAGTTAAAAATTATATCCATGAGACAAATTATTCATTCTTTTCCCCCTTTTGGTAACTTTGAGAAAGATCTACAACTCATAGAAAAATGACAGATCAATAATGGTCAGTTACTGGTGACTAGGGTACTATTAGATTTAAAAAGCTACAGTATATATCATTATTATGCTATTTTAAGAATTACTTAAAAGTACTTGTTTTAGGGCTTCCCTGGTGGCACAGCGGTTGAGAGTCCGCCTGCCGATGCAGGGGACACGGGTTTATGCCCTGGTCCGGGAGGATCCCACATGCCGTGTGGCGGCTGGGCCTGTGAGCCATGGCCATGGCCGCTGAGCCTGCGCATCCGGAGCCTGTGCTCCGCAACGGGAGAGGCCACAACAGTGAGAGGCCCGCATACAGCAAAAAAAAAAAAGTACTTGTTTTAGCATTACAAAATTAGTGTGCATTTTTAAAAATAAGTAACTTTTAGTAGCTATATATGAGCTATTAAATTTATAAGGTAATAATATTTATATAATGTATTTATATACATTGTTTTTAAAATGATAAATTAAGAAATATTAGTATTAAATGTAATTACATATAGAAAAATAATTTAAGGCCCTGTTATGGACTGAATTGTCTGTCCCTGTCCCCACCCCACCCCTGCCCCACTAATTCATTTTGAAGCCCTAACCCCAAAGGGTCTTTAGGGAGGTAATTCAGGTTAAATGAGGTTATAAAGGTGGGGCTCTAGTCCAACAGGACTGATGTCCTTATAAAAAGAGGAAGAGATGCCTGAGACCGCGCTCTGTGAGCGAGCCCACAGAGGAAAGGTCATGTGAGGACACAGCAAGACGGTGGCTGCCCCCAAGCCAGGAAGAGAGGCCTCAAGAGAAACCAGCCCTGCTGGTACCTTGATCTTGGACATCCAGCCTCCAGAACTGGGAGAAAATAAATGTCTGCTGTTTAAGCCACTCAGTCTGTGGTGGCTTGTTACGGCAGCCCGAGGTGACTAACACAGGCCCTAAAAGCTGGACTGAAACGACAAATCTGCGTAAACATAACACAGTAAATAAATCTATTTGCAAATAACCATTTGTCTTACCCAACTGAAAAAAGTACACCAATATTTAAATAGGAATACACACACACACACACGTAAATTGTACAAAAGAAATCATTAGTCCTTCAAAGCCAAAACACACAATAATTCTATGTTATTCTCCACACAGACAGTAATCTGGGATTATACTCATTCCATCATGCAAACTTATTATACCTCAACAACAACTAGTGATCTGACCCGTGACAAGATACAATAAAATGTCCAGGGCTAATTCTGACTTGCTTAATATATTTAATGAATTAGTCCATCACACATTATAAAAGGGTTGTAAGAGGCGAAGGTGTTGAAAACAGCGAACTAGTTTCTGGACATCTGGTTACTACTGTGAGGACCTCAACTGCCCCTGCAGAGCCGCGCTCAGGCCTTTTTGCCAGTAGCGGGAACCCCCCCAGGCTCTCACTCTGCCCTACGCCCCACACACTGACTGTGCATTGAGACAGCAGAGAGCTCTCAGCGCTCCTGGGCTCGTGCCACCCTTTCCTACTGAAAGGCAGCCTCCCCACGACCAACGCCTCTTCCAGCGAGGCTCTTTACAGCCGCCCAGATGCTTCCTCTCCCAGGAAGCCTCACCGAACCCGCATCTGGAACTGAGTTAACCTCAAGTGCACTCTGCTCATCGGTGTCTCATCACAGTCTAGCGCGATGTCACTATTTACGCAAAACTCCTACTTGAGCACCACTGAGGTCGGCAGCCTCTAGCACGGCCCTCTTTGCAGTCACACCCCTGTACAGTCTCCCCTGGGGTGTGGGCTGGACCCAGTGAACTGTTTCTAACGAAGAGTATATGGCAAAAGCGACGGGGTGTCACTTCTGAGGTTAGGTTCTGAGAAGACCATGCTTGTCTCGCTCACCCTCCCCTATGCTCCCACTGTCACTACCTCTCCGTCTTCCTGCCCCTGCCCCTCCCTGATCCAGCGCTCTAGAGGAGCAAGCTGTCCTGTTGTGAGGAGCTCTGTGAAGAGGCTCAAGTGTCAAGAAACGGACCTGCAGCCAACAGCCACGGAGGGCCCGAGGCCTGTTGACAGCCGTGTGATGAGCGCGGGGGCAGCTCCTCCCCAGGGAAGCCAGGATGTGACCACGGCCCCGGCGAACACCTTGACTGCAGCCTCAGACCGACCCTGAGCGCGAAGCCACCAGCTAAACACATCTGACCCACAGAGACCGTGAGATAATAAATGTTTGTCCTTTTAAGCCATTAAGGTACGGAATAATATGTTTCACCTCAACAGATCACAAATACAATCATGTTTATCTCTCCTATTAAATTATAAACTCCTAGAAGACATTATGGCTAGTTGTACCACCTTAGCAGAATGGGTTACATGTTAGAAATCAAAAATGAAATCAGCACAGTCTGTGAGGACTTAAAGCACTCTAGGTCAACTTCTCCAGAGTTCAGCTCTCCGTTCAACTCATTGAAAACACGTGTTCCAAGATGCAGTTGATTATTTAATGACAACAAAATGCATCAGATTTTACAAGACACATGAAAAGTAACAGGAAAAAAATCCCCA
The DNA here is from genome assembly GCF_964270905.1 of Leucopleurus acutus. Classification (NCBI taxonomy): domain Eukaryota; kingdom Metazoa; phylum Chordata; class Mammalia; order Artiodactyla; family Delphinidae; genus Leucopleurus; species Leucopleurus acutus. The sequence goes on from NC_139163.1 coordinate 6,389,446, forward strand.
AATATTAAGTTTATTGTTTCCCTTTCATCTCATCTAACATAAAATTGTAATTCCTAAACAGAATTAAAGTGGATATAAGAGGTGACACACAAGTGTAACTGAAAATTTATATAGTTTATGGCCTTCATAACTCAAGTTTTTATGAAGAGTCTCAAACTAATTCATCTATAAACTATTTTAAGCTTCAAAGAGTAAAATATATATTTTGTTAAAGTCAGGGCTCAGCAACCTAGAATCATTAGAGAAGGAATAATTCAGGAGAGCCGCAATTTTCTGAAACCATAAAAATTTACTTCATGAAAACCCCAAATTTTGTGTAACCATTTTAGATCATTGTTTTCTTATACAAATCTAGAAAACAGTTCCTTAAACAAAATAAGACATTTTCACAACAGTACTTTTCTGAGACTAATACACAAACGTGAACTATAACTCCCTAAGGAAAGGATATAAAATGCAACCTTTTCTAAACCCGTTTGGACATGAAACCCTTTTTTTCCCCAAAATATCTTGTGGGCTCAGTTATAGAACATGCTTTTAGAAAAATGGAATTAAGACTGTGATTTCTTAAATAAAACATAATGAACTAATTACAAAGAATACTGTTCAATGACTTCCATTCAACTCTGCAGTGACGTCCAGACCATGAAGCCTAAAATTCGCCGCCTTCCGTGACTGATACTCACGCCAGCCTGACGCACTGAACTCACACAGCTCTCCTTCACTCATCTTTTGCTTGAAGACATCAAACTCTTTGCTCTTAACTCCATGTCTTTGCTATTGTTATTTCTTATACCTAGAATTCCCTCCCTTCCCCACACGTGTCGGCCCTAATTCTACATTTCCGACGTCACCTCCTCTTGGCAGTCAGCCAGACACCCTGTGTGTTACTAGTTCTCTTTTCCTTCAACTCCCACGGAGTGTTATCTGTACTTCTCACATCTTATCTCTTTGTACATCATATACGTGTGTTCTTATCTATCCTCGATTGGATAAGGACTCATATCTGCTTTGTAATAAATATTTCTTAAAGGAATGTGGTTACAAGACATAGCCTTGCTTGCCTTTTACATAATAGCTCCAAATGGTAATGATTGGAGTTCTTACATCCAATTTTATTAGCCCTTCTGTTTTATCCCTCAGGATCGGCTATCAATTTTTGCCATTATTAATAGATTTACCTATGGTGGTACCTCTCCTCCATTTTCTAAGTTAGCAGTAATGACTTAGTAAATATATATTACATACCAGGCTTTCTATAAACATTATGTCACTGAATCTCACAAAAGCCCTATGAAGGAGATATTATGATTCCTGATTTACAAATAAGGAAATAGACCAAAAAAATAAAGTAACCTGCCTAAGGTTATATGAATTAATATGTGCTTGGGAATGCAGCCCAAAGCTAGTGGTAATGTTCATCTAAGACTAAATACTAGTTCAAGAGGGATACGTGTATATTCTGTAAAGAAAAGCGGAAGGAACCTTGAAGAGAGAGGCCCAGCTGATAGAGCGTATGAGTGGAAAGGTAAATACTGTATTTGACACACCAAGTTTGGGACATGCCTTTGAGTCAGTCAGGTGAAGCTCTCCGCTGGGCCACTGTGAATACAGGTCTTGAGTCAGGCAGAGAGGTGCGGATGGGAGAAAGCTTTTTGTGAGTCATCTGCAGTGAAATAAATGGTGGCGACAGCTCTGGATTTTAGATGAAGGCCACCATGAAAAACACAGAAAGTGAAATAAATGAAAAAGACCAAAGTCAGACACCAGAAATAACATGAAACAGGAAAGAATGAAGCAGAAGAGGAGGCTAGAAAGGAGACTAAGCGGGAAGCACCAGAGGGTAGGAGGAAAATGGAGACTAGCCAGATGGAAGTCTAGGGGGAGAATTCCGTCTCAGATCATGATGAGTTGACTCAAACCAGCTAGAATTAAACATGCATTTCCTCTGATGCACCAGCCACATTTCGAATGATCACTACCACATGGGTCAGAGCAGACACAGAACAGTACCACCCTTGCAGCAGGCTCTCATAACCTCAGAGGCCCTGGCAGAACGCTGCAACAAGGCATCTGTTCAGGTAGCGCTGCTGATCAAAGTAGGCAGACCACGTGCTAATCCACGGTCAATCTTTAGAGACCCTTTGAGAACAGAGCCAATTTGGTTAAACTGTATAGCTTATTGGTGTATCAGTTATCCAATTTTCTAAAATATGATGTTAAGAACATTCTCATTATTGGGGACATTAATAGCTTTTAAGAACTGTGAACTAACTGTGTGTAATATTCTCCAGTAGGAACTTCACATATCTTCTACTTTAATTCTTACACAGACTTAGGCATACCCCTTGGTATCCACAGGAGATTGCTTCTAAGACTAGCCCCAATCCCAACTCCACCCCTTGGATACCAAAATCCACAGATGCTCAAGCCCCTTCTATAAAATGGCTTAGTATTTGCACATATCCTCCTGTATGCTCTAAATCAGCCCTGGATTTCTTCTAATAACCGATACAACACAAATGCTACGTAAATAGTTGTAAGTGCAACGTAAATGCTTTGTAAATAGTTGCCAGCATGGCAATTTCAAGTTTTGCTTTTTGGAACTTCCTGAAAAAAATGTATTTCAGATATTTTCCATCTGTGGTTGATTGGATCCATGGATGCAGAATCCACAGATCTTTTTTAAGAGACGAGCAAACTCATGCTCAGTCACACCAGGCAGCTTGCAGCCACACTGCTAATAAATGTCAGAATCTGGATTCCAATCTAAGTCTGTCAACCTACAAAATAGAAACTCTGTCCATCACACAGAACCCAGACTGCAGAAAAAGGTTCCATCTAAATAATCATGTGCCCAGATAGATTTTGCCTAAATCCACGGCACCAAAATACGTACTGTAGGAAGCACTTGAATTTAATCTCTCAGACATATGGAATAACATACATATGAATTAATGAGAAGAAACTTCATTTCCTAAGAAATAATACAGACATTCATTCAAGGAATAAAAACATTCATTCATTTCATCTGTCGTAAAACATAAATATCTTCTCTAGGAACAAAAATTTAAAAGGTCATTATCTTTAGAAATTTTATTTTCAAATACAGGTAATGTTTTACTTACCTTCTTGAGCAGCAAATGTCTGACTAGCTGAAATGACCTTTGTTAGTTCTGGATTATACCTTGTTCCCTCTGGAAAAATCACAAGATACATCTGTGAAGCCATAAAGAAAATTTGGTTTGTTTTATGTGAGTGTTTTTATTGTTGCTGTTAACTTATCAATGCTAACCCTATTAATCCTAAGAGTATTTCCCATGGTGGGGAAAAAAAAAAGTATATTCAATTACCTATGACCTTCATCTCAAGCAGAACAACTAAAATGCACAAATTCAATTAAGTCTTAATATTAACATAGACTATATGTGAAATACAGTCCTACATTCATTTGTAGGTCAGTCATTAAGAATCCAACATTTCTAATTACATGCAAATATTCACTAATTTAAAAACTGGCCATAAATGACTCATACAAAGCCTCAATTCATCAATGAAAGAGGTTTTTTCCCCTAAGATTCTGCAAAATGACTTTTGAAAAGGTGTACATTTTAGGGCTTCCCTGGTGGCGCAGTGGTTAAGAATCTGCCTGCCGATGCACGGGACATGGGTTCAAGCCCTGGTCCAGGAAGATCCCACATGCCGCGGAGCAACTAAGCCCGTGTGCCACAACTACTGAGCCTGCACTCTAGAGCCCCCGAGCAACAACTACTGAGCCCGTGCGTGCGCCACAACTACTGAAGCCCATGCGCCTAGAGCCCATGCTCTGCAACAAGAGAAGCCACCGCGATGAGAAGCTTGCACACCGCAACGAAGAGTAGCCCCTGCTCGCCGCAACTAGAGAAAAGCCCACACGTGGCAATGAACATCCAGAGCAGCCAAAATAAATAAATAAAATGAATAAATAAATAAAAAGAAAACGTGTAAATTTTAGACATCAGGGTCCCTAAGTACATCTCATTTGAGGGATGAGATATATAGTTATATACATAACTATATAAATTTCCACAATATAAAAGGTAATAGATGTTCATATTTCAAAAGATTCACACAGTATTCTTATTTTATAAGACTCCCTTAATGAATTTAAATGACTCAATTTACAAGTGGCCTCATAAATTAAAACAATGCAATTATAAATGAGTTATAAATCAAGCTGGATGTTTACTAAGTAATCAATTAGTCTAAACTTAAGGAGCTCATGAGAGAAAAGTATGCTCATTTTATCCATCCTTACCAGATCCCAGGTAAGACCATCTACCTAGATGTCCAGCACAGAAATATTCTTTTATCTGAATGATCTATGATTTTCACATAGATATAAATGAACCTATGTGAAAATCTGAATTTTTTCATTAGATAAACATATGATCATTCTCTTCCAAAGTTTAACCTGAAAAGCTGGTATAATGGTGGCTCTGCCATTTTGTGTTTTCAACTTCCATGCAAATGCAGAAGCTTTTTATCCATCTGCATATATAATTTTTAGAAGCTACTATCTTTGCCTAACTTAGAAATTAATAGGTTGTGTTTGGTTATCTTCTCAGAGTGGTCAAAAAATGTAGAAAACTGGGTAAAAAAATTTTTTTAATTAAGAATTCCTTATTATGTTCCAGGAGCCAGAAGGAAAAACCAGAAGAAAAATACTAAAATTAGTTCCCAAAACCACAAATTCATTCTCATGAGAAAACATTTTAAATTAGTGAAGTTTGTATTCAAAGCCATGAAAGCAATTAGTGAAGGTTATTAGCTTTTCACTCAATCATTTATAAATAAAACAATTCATGATTGGAATGGTTAATAACTCATGTGGTATTATTTTCTGTCTCTCAGATGTTTTACTTAAAAAACACTGACGGGGGCTTCCCTGGTGGCGCAGTGGTTGGGAGTCCGCCTGCTGATGCAGGGGACACGGGTTCGTGCCCCAGTCCGGGAAGATCCCACATGCCGTGGAGCGGCTGGGCCCGTGAGCCATGGCCGCTGAGCCTGCGCGTCTGGAGCCTGTGCTCCGCAGCAGGACAGGCCACAGCAGTGAGAGGCCCGCGTACCGCAAAAAAAAACAACAACAAAACACTGACGGTTAGCAAGAAAGTAAGAAGGAACTATTCATGCAGGGTTCATTCAAGAAATATTTCTTGTACACCTATTATGTGCCAGGTGCTATATACAGAGTAACAAAACAATACGGTCTTTGGAGACAAGTGAGAAAAAAGTACACTAAACAAATACAAATATATAATTACACACTATGTGACTACGAAGAAAAAGAACAAGGTGATATGAAAGAAAATGACACGAGGGAAACTAGAATGGATGATGGGTCTAAGGCCTAAAGAATGATAAAAGAACAGGTGCTTTCCCCAGCAGACAAGGAACAAGGCAAGGACGCCCACCCTCACCAGTTCTATTCAAGGCTGCTCAGCAGCGGTAAAAAGAAACAAGCTATTGACTGGAGGATACATACAATGACTGGAGGAATCTCAAAATGATTATGCTAAGTGGAAGAAGCCAAACTCACTCCCAAACAAAGAGTACAAACTGTATGATTCCATTTATATAAAATTCTAAAAAGTACAAACTAATCCATAGTGACAGAAAGCAGCTCAGTGACTGCCTTGAGACGGAACAGGCACAAAGAGGCACAAGGACACCTTTGGAGCTTGTGGATATGGGCAGTATCTCGACTGTGGCAATGGTTTGTATACAGACACCAAAACTCATCAAATTCTGCACAGTAACCGTCTGAAGCCTACTGCACGTCAATCACACCTCACCAACAGTACTTCAGTAAAAGAGAGCGAGGGAGCCACCAGACAGAAGACGCACTGTGTGCAGACTCTCAGGTGGGGAAGAGCTGGGGCGCTGCAGGACTAGGAAAAAGCCAATGTAACTCAATGTGGAAGTGGAAGAATGGCATGAAGCAAAATTAGACCACACAAGTTGTACAGATTTTCTAGGCGCAGGATGGGAAGAGGAGCAAGCAGGGAGCGACTGCTAAGAGGCACAGGCTCCTTGGGGTGATGAAGATGTTCTGGAATTACATAGTGGTGACGGCTGCACAACTTGGCCAACACGTGGAAAACCACTGAATGACGTGCTTTAGGATGGTGAACTTCACAGTATGTGAATTACATCTCAATAAACAAATAAACAGGCCAAAGCCCATTACTATCTTCCATAAGTCAGCGAATGGGTTCCAAACTTTAAAAGAAACTAATCATTACACAGAATAAAAGTTACATTAAAAAAGTAAAATGTGACAGTCACACAATGAATTATTATTAAATTATTAAGGTCACTGGCTAAACAATGAATAAAGCTATTTTATGGCCATTACGCCACAGAGTAGGTGGTCTTCTATGGAAAATTGTATTTACAAAGACTGTCACTAGAGAAAGCACAGAGCACTATGAATAACTGACTTCAATCCCGACTCTCCCCTCACAGGCCCTGTGGCCCTGGATGACCTCCTCCTCTCTGCACCTAAGTTTCCTCATCTATAAAATGAAGCAACAGTGGCACCTACGCCTCACTGGGATGTTACAACGACAGAAGGTGGTAAGTCGACACGCCGCCGGGACCTGCCATGTCCAAGGCCTGGAGCTGCCGTGACCGTGGCGTCAGTCATTACCACTGCGGACACGCCCCATGAGGGCGTGATTTCCGCAGGCTTCTGGAGCAGCCCTCCCTCTGCAGCGAGATGCCCAGGCGGACCACCGCGGCACCCGCCGGGCAACCTGCTCATCTGACGACAGGCCCGTCAAGACCTTCGACGTGCTCAGCGGAGGAAAGATCCTCGTCGCCGACCTCAGGCGTCATGAGGGTCCTGTGTGGCGAGTGGCCTGGGCCCACCCCATGCATGGCAATGTCCTGGCATCCTGCTCCTACGACCGGAAAGAGGAAAATGGCACCTGGGAGAAGACGCATGAGCTCACGGGACACGACTCCTCAGTAAACTCTGTGTGCTGGGCCCCCCATGACTACGGCCCGATCCTAGCCTGTGGGAGCTCGGATGGGGCCATTTCTCTGCTGACTTACACCAGGTTGGGCCGGTGGCAAGTGAAGAAGACCAACAGTGCTCACACTATTGGCTGCAATGCCGTCTGCTGGGCCCCTGCTGTCAGACCTGGAAGCCTCACAGACCAGCCATCTGGGCAGAAGCCCAACTACATCAAGAAGTTTGCATTAGCTGGCTGTGACAACCTCATCAAACCGTGGACGGAGGAGGAGGGCGGCAGTGGAAGGAAGGGCAGAAGTTGGAAGCGCACACTGACTGGGTTTGAGATGTGGCCTGGGCCCCCTCCATCGGCCTGCCCACCAGCACCATTGCCAGCTGCTCCCAGGATAGTCCAGTGTTCATCTGGGCCTGTGATGGTGCCTCGGGCAGTGCGTGGTCCCCCAAACTGCTGCACAAGTTCAGTGATGTTGTATGGCACGGGAGCCAGCCCATCACAGCCAACATCCTGGCCGCCTCAAGGGGAGACAACAGGGTGACCCTGTGGAAGGAGTCGGTCGACGGGCAGTGGGTGTGCATCAGTGATGTCAACAAGGGCCAGGGCGCTGTGTCCACTTCAGTCACAGAGGGTCAGCAGGACGAGCAGTGGCCAGACAGGCAGGGCCTGGTCTCCACCTGCTGCCTCCAGGGCTGCCCCGTCCTGGGCCGACTGACCACACAGCTGGGAGGAAGAACGCCCCGCTCCCACAAGGTCACTTGCCTGGGAGTCATAACAAATGCAACCAGATTTATCATCTGCCTTAACATGGTTTGACATGGTTTGTAATTTACTGTCCAGCTGAACACACACTTGCTCTGAGGGAAAAACGACAATTAACCTTCAGCTCTATTATTTTAAGATATTTTTGGTCATTTTTATGTACCTTTCAGGTTCAGGCATCATTTGGGGGGTGACTGTTTCCAGAGTAATTAAACTCATTGTTTCTTAAGAAAAAAAAAAAAAAAGGTGGTAAGTCATATAATCTACTCAATACGGTGCCTGGTGCAAAATAACGTTGCAATTTGCTGTTACAGTGAAAACAGATCTGCTTTAGAAATCTGCAATGGTGCATCTGGTGGGAAGAAGAACAACGTGACATGAGTAGCTAATCACCCTGACCGAGGGGACCTGCCTTCCCTGCCACCAGCTTGGTGTGTTGCCTTCTCAATAACTCCCTCCAAAGGCCATGAGACAAAGCAGTTCTGCTTCTCTCAGGAATGAGAGCCCAGGACAACAGAGGTGTTCTCATCTGATAACTTCTTTGCTACGGCTTTCAAATTGCTGACCAAAAGGCTGCTCCCTTCTTTAGTTCCCCTGGAAATAGAGAAGGTGACAGCAGAGGAAGTGGAGGGACTAAAAGTAGAGCACTAGGGCAAGAGAAGAATGGCCACAGGGACTGACATTTCTGGACCTGCTTCTCAATTAAGGAAAATATAAGTGAAATCCCTGCTCAAGGACAGGGAAGCAATGAGGAGGACAGGAAAAAACTGACAAACTGTCACAAACCAATCAAATTATGCAAAGGATTTTTGCTACTGTTCATATAACTCTTTTATTCTGCTAAATTTTCATTTGGAAGGAACCAGAGTCTGTTTTTCTTTAGTGATGAACTTCCACATAAGAAAAATCTATATTCAAGATGTGACATACCACTTTAAACACACGCACTTTGGCCCCTACTGGAAAATTAGCAGGCTATATTTCACATTAACAGTCTACTCGAAAAGAAAAGAGCTATTTAAGAGTTTAAAATATATTCAAATTGTAACCAACTATTGAACTGATGATTTTCTACTAAAAACAGCCTTTTCTCCATGCTTAGGAAAAGTTAATTTACTTTTTAAGTGAACCTCAGTTTCTCACTCCCAAATGAAGACTCAGGGTTGCTATGAGGATTAAAGGAAATATGTGAGAATATCAAGCCCTGTGTGGCAGCTCTTCAAACATATTGTTTCCTCTCCCGCTGGTTTTTAAAAATTCTACTAGTTTACTGAAGAGTTCCAAAGCAGGCGCATTTATACAGAAATAATATCTCAGAACGTAATAAGTTTTGATTAGCTAGACATCTTTTAATTACTTGCTTTCTCTTTAAATAAAAAGCTATTTCATACTGAGATGCACAGAATATAAATAAGATGGTTCCTCTCTGCCTTCTGTCTCCCAAATTAAACCAATCTAGCACAGTATAACTTCTTTACAAAGTTTTCTACATTTATAATCAGAAACATTCAACCCATTAAAAATTCCATTGCACATTTACAGAGGAAAGAATACAAAAATGTGGAAGATACAAAGTATCTCTTTCCTCAAAGAGTATATTATTTAATTATGCAAGTGCCCTATGTATGATCAGAAAACAGTGATAAAATCACACAGATGCACACGGGCGTGGCAGGCAGAATAACAGCCCCTCCCCCAAACGTCCAGCTCCTAATGCTCGGAACCTGTGAATAGGGCAGGTTACGGCAAAGGGGGATTTAAGACTACCAGCCACTGGACCTCAGGGTAAGGGCTGATCGCAGAACGCCAGGTGGGGGGGTGGGGGCAATGCGATCACGTGATAACAAGGACAGGAAAGAGGGAGGCAGAAGAGTCAGAACCACAGACATGGCCAGCACGAAGGAGACAGACCGGCCACTGCTGGCCTTGCAGACAGAAAGAAGTCGTGAGCTAGGAGGGCAGTAAACCTCCAGAAACTGGAAAAGGCAAGAGAATGGATTCTCCCTCGGAATCTCCCTAAGGACCTCAGTGCACTGCCACCTTGACTTTAGTCCAGTGAGACCCATTTTGAACTGCTGGCCTCCAGAATGATTTAGATAATAAATTAGTATTATTTTGTTTTCTGGCTTTATTGAGGTATGATTGACAAATAAAAACTGTATATATTTAAGGTGTACAATGCGATGCCTTACTATACGTGTACAGCACATAGTTACCGTATTCTTTTTATGGTAGAACACTTAAAATCTACTCTTTCAGCAAATTTCAAGTACGCAATATGTTAGTATTAAGTATAGTCACCATACTGTACACTACATCTCCAGAATTTATTCATCTTGTAACTGAATCTCCCCATTTCCCCCAACTCCCAGCCCTGGGAACTACCACTCTACCCTCTGGTTCTATGAATTCAGCCTTTTTAGATTCCACATATAAGTGAGACCATGCAGTGTTTGTCTTTCTGTGTCAAGCGTATTTCACTTAGCATAATGCCCTTGAGGTTCATCCATGTTGTTGCAAAGAACAGGATTTCCTTCTTTTTTAAGGCTGAAAAAATTCCATTTTGTGTGTGTGTGTGTCTGTGTACACCACATTTTCTTTATCTATTCATCTGTCAACGCACACTTAGGTTGTTTCCATATCTTGGCTGCTGTGAATGAACATGGGAATGCAGATGTCTCCTCAAGATAGTAATTTTATTTTTTTGGATATATACCCAGGAGTGGGATTGCTCGATCATACGGTAGTTCTTTTTTAATCTTTTGAGGTACCTCCATTCTGTTTTCCATAATGGCTGTACCACTATGGAATTCTTATATTCCCACCAACATTGGCTAACTTTTCTATATCTTTACAAACACTTCCATCTTCTGACTTTGTGATAACAGCCATCCTAACAGGTGTGAGGTGATAACTCACTGTGGTTGTGACTGGCATTTTCCTGATGATAAGCGATGCTGAGCACCTTTCATGCACCTGTTGGCTATTTGTATGTCTTCTTTGGAGAAATGTCTTTTCAAGTCCCTTGCCCATTTTCAATTGAGTTATTTGTTTTTTTGCTAGTGAGTTGCATGAGTTCCTCAAATATTTTGGAAATTAACACCTTATTGGATAGGATATGTGGTTTGCAAGTATTCTCTCCCATTCTGTAGGCTGCTTTTTCATTTTGTTGATTATTTCCTTTGCTGTGCAGAAACTTTTTAGTTTGATGTAGTCCCATTTGTTTATCTTTGTTTTTGTTATCTGTGCTTTTGCTGTTATATCCAATATTTGTGTTATTTTAAGCTGGTAAGTTTGTGGTACTTTGTTACAGCAGCAATAGGAAAATACAATAAGCATAATTTTCAAACATGTTATTTAATCTTATCTACCAAATTAAGTAAATATTAACAAATTTACCATATAAGGAAACTAAAGCTTAGAGAAGTTAAGTGATGTACAAAGTAACAAAGTTTAAATGGCAGATCTGGAATTTAAACTCAAATCTGATATCAAAGCCAATACTCTTATGCACTAGGTTGCCTCACATTTGAAAAGGAACTTGAGTTAAATTTGGGAAGAAACAAAGCACAAGATTCCATATTTGTGCTGTAAACTGCATGGCTCCAATGCTGACTAAGTGACTTCTATAGATGAAGTAGTTATTTTTGTCATAAATGTTTCATTTGTACCCCCAACTGATAAGTACCTTATAAAAATATTGTCTCAGCAATATTTATTGAGAAGATGTATTTCTTAGTAATTGATAATTCAGACATATTTTTGGAAACAAAATTCTGCAGTCTCTCAAATAATACTAGTAGTGAATAATAAGAGCTAATTTAATGATTAACCATAGATTTCTTTGAGGAAAATTAAGCCATATGGAAGTTGACTTGATAAATATATTCCACCCTGTCAATTATGTGATTAACTTTCAGAAACAGAAGAGCATAATGAAGAGTCTGAGATTATGTATGTTTCATAGCCTTTAATATTAAAAAATGAAGGGCTTCCCTGGTGGCGCAGTGGTTGAGAGTCCGCCTGCCGATGCAGGGGACACGGGTTCGTGCCCCGGTCCGGGAAGATCCCACATACCGCGGAGCGGCTGGGCCCGTGAGCCATGGCCTCTGAGCCTGCGCGTCCGGAGCCTGTGCTCCGCAACAGGAGAGGCCACAACAGTGAGAGGCCCGCGTACCGCAAAAAAAAAAAAAAAAAAAAAAAAGACGATTCATCCAGATTCTAAGAAACCGGCCTCAGACCTGTAGTGACCTGAAGTGACAGCGGCTCACAGCACTGCCTCACGAGCCTGCCATTCAGCATCACTGCATGAACATCAAAACACTAGACTCTTGCCCTTGAAAAACAGAAAAGTTCTCCGGTGGCCCAAGATTAGGTTATTTGAACTGACTTTCCTACTGAAAACAACTTAAAAAGCTGGATATAACATCATCTTAAAAGTATCCAAGAGCTGACAAGATGGTAAGACCAAGATTAAAGCAAACACAGTAAGGCAGAAGTAAGCCCAGAAAAGAACTTTCGTTCTAAGAGATTCAAAAGGTGAGGGGAACCGAAATCAAAGGCCACAGACCTCCTGTTGGAAACAGTGAGAGTGAACCAGAAGTGGAGGGAACGCCACGGGCTTCACTCCTGGTGCAAAAGTAAAGCAGGTAATCCAGGCCTCACGTGCACTTGCCACCTTGGTTGCGTCACCTGGGTGGTCCAGTCAGCCTCAAGCTCAGCGTTTGGTCTGGGTGGGCCCGGACGGGAGTCGAGGGGCCCAGCTAAAACAAATGCCACCGTTCTCTGGGGGAAGGCAGTTTCATCTTACGCTTGAGCTGATTTCTGCCAATAATTTTCCAGGTACAATCAGGAGCAGACAAAGATCACCAAGCACACAAGGAAAGAAGGCACCATGAGCAAGAGAAGACGCGGAAGGTGGAGAGAGGGGGCAACTGGGCGGGGGGAGGAGAGCGGGAAGGAAAGAAGAAAGAAGAAAAGAACCGGTAACTGGGAGCTAAGCCCCTGAGCACCGGGACAGAAAAGCATGCCATGCACTGGGGAATAAAGCTCAGGAGGTCACTGCAGTCATGGTGCTCTGTCCTCGGAGAGCGCCGGGGAAAAGCTATAGGGCAGCAATCGGCATTCTTCAAAGAGAATATTGAGATTCCTTCTGGGCGGAGCAAGGTTTTATAAGTAACATTTACACTCAATGATTCTTCATTTGTAGATGTTCATACTTTTCCTGACTTTTCAAATAACTCAACAGATACAAGAAATCCAAATTTATACCGACAGAAAACAGCTGTTCTAAAACTCCATGTGACTGAAGAAGCGGAGTTGGAGGAGCTCTGAAGTGCCTGAAGCTAAGGTTACAAGCGCAGTTCTGTTTTCTATTTATAGACTGAAGACAGCAAATGTTGTTACTCCTCTTTAAGGTCAATACTGACAACTACCAGCAAAGGATCCAATCGCCTGCCGCAATCTTTCTGGTGGCCAAAAATAACTGCTTACCTATATTTAGAGGGTTTTTGTTGCCTTGAAAACTCTGAATTATTTATTACACACAGGATACTATATTTTCAAAACAATTCTTAAATGCTAATTTAATGTTTAAGTTAAAGAATGAGAGATGATAAGAAAATTAATGAAAATGAGCGTAATCTTACTGGAGCTCCTGCATTGATGTAGCTCTGCAGCTTTTTTCTCATCTCCTTTTCATTGAATTTGGCACTTCTCTTTACATAGATCCCTCCATGCTGCCACATAAAAAAGAAAAAAAAGGAAAAAAAGAGGGGAAAAACGTATTTACTATTAAAATATCCAACGGCCAGTCATCAAAAGGGTTAACTTTATTCCCAAAGAGTGAAGAATAAAATTACATTTTAGGAATTAAATTATATTTAATACATTCATCTGTTAGCATCTAGAGAACACTAGCTGAAAATTTTCCTACGTTTTTAATACAATTCAAATAAAACTGTGTGCGACATTTTACTGGAAAACACATGAATATTTAGTTCTCTTGGCAGTTAAAAATGCTTTCTTTCTTAAAAATACATTTTTTTAAAATCAAAAATTCAATCAGATGGATCTTAGCTCTCAATTTCTCCAATGACTTATTATGGAATAACTAAAAATTCTCCTTTCAACAAATACTATCTTCGAAATTTTAGAAACTGACCCTGCTACATATTTATGTCGTACTGTCATTGACCGAATTCTGTTCTCCCCCCCGAGATTCTTATGTTAAAGCCCTAACCCCCAATGTGACTGTATTTGGAGATGGGGCTTTTAGGAAAATAAATGAGGTCATAAGAGTGGGCCCTGATCCAACAGGAATGGAGCCTTATAAGGAGAGATTAGGACACAGACAAGTGCATGCAAAGGAGAGACACAGGGAGAAGGCAGCTGTCTACAAGCCAAAGAAAGAGACCTCAAGAGAAACCAACCCTGCTGACACCAGGACTTGATCTTGGACTTCCAGCCTCCAGAACTGTGAGCAAATAAATTTCTGTTGTTTAAGCCACAAAGTGTGATACTTTATTATGAGAGCCCTAGCAGGCTAATACAGGCACCTTCATAAAAATTAAGGTAACCTTAATTAAACCTCATAAGTGCACTTCATTGAAACTTTGCATCAGGTCAGCTATTTTTTTGTACTCCTTTCTACTAATTTGAACGCATCTGTAAAATTAACCGACTGGATGAATTTGATTTTGTCTTAATCAAGAATATGAGTCAAAGGAAATAAAGAGAAGCAAGGAGGGGATAGGATAAAGAGGAGAGGAAGGATGGTCTTAGATTCTGGTCATGGTTCCTTCCACATATGAACTGGCTTGCCTGAGTACAGAGAAGAAACTCAAAATGCTCTACAGAATGTATGTCACTATTTACCCAAACTAAGAGGACTGATGAGAATAAATTCATTCTTCACTAACTCTTTAGAATTAAAGCCAAAGAATGCATATATTGCAGTGTGAAACTTTCCCAAGCTTTCAATGCCATGACATCTGTTCTTCACATACTATTTCTTCCCAGTCATTTAATTTGCTTATTGAAGTTTTTTTTTTTTTTTTAGAGAACTAGGAGCATCTTTTGTTCTTTTTTTTAATATATATATTTATTTATTTATTTTTGGCTGTGTTGGGTCTTCATTGCTGCATGCAGGCTTTCTCTAGTTGCGGTGAGCGGGGGCTACTCTTCGCTGCGGTGCGCAGGCTTCTCATTGCAGTGCCTTCTCTTGTTGCGGAGCACAGGCTCTAGGCGCACAGGCTTCAGTAGTTGTGGCTCGTGGGCTCAGTAGTTGTGGCGCATGGGCTTAGTTGCTCCGCGGCATGTGGGATCTTCCCAGACCAGAGATCAAACCCATGTCCCCTGCACTGGCAGGCGGATTCCCAACCACTGCGCCACCAGGGAAGTCCCTTAAAGTCTGTTTTAATTAAAAAACATCTGAGTTCTTTCCCAGGTATATGGAAGCCACGGAAGTGAAGACCAGGTATCTTTCCTTAGGAACTCCCTGATTAGTGAGGAAGCAAAATATGTATACGTGTGTGATATAAAGAAAATTGATAAGTGTTATAATAAAGATAGCCAGAAACGAAAGCAGAGTGGAGGAAAGAGAGTGGAGGTCAATCACAGCTGTCATACATATCTCTAGTTATACTCACAGGGCTTAAATGAGCAAAAGCTCGCTATTGCCCTTTTTATTTATTTATTTTTTAATTTAACCCAACAGTAAGGTTCCCAAAACACCTGCTTTTGGTTGGGATGAGGGAGCAAAGAGATCTCTGTTCTGAATGCTACAGTTAATCTGCACCTTATAATGCTCACAAGTTGGCAGTTTGGAAATATTTAGTTTTCTGAATGTCTATATATTAATATGCATTTTTCTACACATATAAAATACTTAATATTTTATAAATACAATAATTATAAGAAATATAAAACTGGAGAGTCTGTTTCCTCGTATTTTGCTTGTAAATAACTATTTTTGAATAGCATTATTTCTGTTTCATACAAACTGTAAAAAAAAAATCCTTTTAAAAGAAAATTTTACTTCGTGGCATAAATTCCACTACTTATTAATCTATTCCCGTTTATACATGCACCCAGTAGTTTAAAATACTTTTTGTCAAAATATATATGAATTTTATTTCCCTTTAAAAGACTCAGGAAAAGAGGAAAGGAGACGGGCAGTAAGTACACTAACCTCCAACACCACAGGGTCACTGATCATGGGACTTGGGGCAGCACGGATCGGTGGTACCACTGTCTTGTGTCCAGCGGATGACTTTCAGATTTATATATTTTCAGAGCTCACCATAACTTTAGCTTTTCTTCTTTAATCGATTATTAAAGTCTTATTAACAAGTCTGTCTTCCATACAAATTTCATTCTTAATATTTAGAAAATTACATATCAAATAATATATTCAGAAAAGGCATAGAAAAATGCTAGTAATCCCCTTCTGAATATCAAAGAGCCTGTTATATAGTTCCATGACCTGATGGTTATTATGTAATTTTAAAGGATTTGCATAAAGTAACATATATTGAATATTTATTATGTACTTGACACTCATGCTAGGCACTTTACATATATAGCTCACTGTTTTTTTATATCCTACAGATAATTACTTTTTAGTTTCTTAAGGTAAGTGTCCATCAAGTTCTAGGTCTTTAAATTTTTCTATTTATTTGGTTTTTGTACATTGGCATTTTTTTCTATTTAATTTAACAATCTGGGTAACATATATATATATATAAACACACACCATTAAAAATGCCAGACAAAATCATGTTAATTTAGAATAAGCTATTAAACCCATAAAAATAAACCAAAAAACCTCATACATTCATATTAAATGTATGTAAAATTTTAAAATCTAAAATTTTCATAAGCTACATATATGTAAAGAAAGAAGCATGGGAAAGTTACCTGAGAAAAATAACACCCATACAATGGAAGCCATTTGAGCCCATCTTTCAGCACATAGCGCACGTGTCCGAGAGCGTTCTGCCTGATGGCCAACATATCAGCAACGATCCAGTCAACTGCAAAGACAGAATCAATTAGTGCATAAGCGGCCCTGGCTGAACGCCAGCATCCCCTCCACAGAAACACAAAATGCCTCTTCACAAGACTGTATGAGGATATGCTTTGAAAAATATTAGGGTTGGAATTGTTAAATTACTTTAAAACAACCTCAGACATTTGCAAAATATAAATTCTGTGGAGTTTTTTAGTTGGTTTTTGTTTTTTTTGTTTTTACGGTTCTTGAAAAGCTTCTCGTCTCAGGGATAAAATGCAAAAGTCACAAACCATCAGAGTAATCCAAAAGCAGCATGAACAAAATAAAATAGGCTTCTCTCATTCTTGACGTCTAGAAAACATGAAATTATAAGCAAAAAAATGGCTAAATGAAGCTGTCATGTGCAAGTAAATATTCTGTATATACCAATATGTTCAACAAGAGGCAAGGACATTTTATCTTTTTTTTTTTTTTTTGCGGTACGCGGGCCTCTCACTGCCGTGGCCTCTCCTGTTGCGGAGCACAGGCTCCGGACGCGCAGGCTCAGCGGCCATGGCTCACGGGCCCAGCCGCTCCGCGGCATGTGGGATCTTCCCGGACCGGGGCACGAATCTGTGTCCCCTGCATCAGCAGGCGGACTCCCAACCACTGCGCCACCAGGGAAGCCCGGACATTTTATCTTGACCAATGACTTTCAGGACACAATAATAGGTTATAATGGAATTCAAAACAAAGATCTCTCAAAGCTTACAACTATGCTGGGCACATATGTGTTCTTTACATAATCAAAGGACACGTAGCCAGGCTGCTAATGACTCTAATTCCATAGATATGTTATGACTAAAAGTTCAAAAAAAACAAAAATAAGAAGGCACAAGTGAGGTGCCAACAAAGAACTCAAAAAACCTATAGGAAGAAACAGGTTGTTAATTGATCTTTCAAGCAGAGCAAATTCTGAACAGAAGTAGCCCTTCCTTGGGACTAGCCTTCCTGCCAAAGCAAAGAAGCGGAGACCAGCAAACTGTACAGAAGATGGCAAACAGAAGAGATGATTTAAAGAGATCAAGAGGAAATAAAATGAAGTTAAGCCAGCAAATGGTAAAGGGTCTGGAGGACCAGAGAGATCTGGATTTGAAAATAAATGGCTGCCAACTACCCTCTTTCTTCATAAGAATGAAAATGATAAAAATGAAATGTGAGGGCTTCCCTGGTGGCGCAGTGGTTGAGAGTCCGCCTGCCAATGCAGGGGATACGGGTTCGTGCCACGGTCCGGGAAGATCCCACATGCCGTGGAGCGGCTGGGCCCGTGAGCCATGGCCGCTGGGCCTGCGCGTCCGGCGCCTGTGCTCCGCAACGGGAGGGCCCACAGCAGTGAGAGGCCCGCATACGACAAAAAAAAAAAAAAAAAGAGAAATGTGAGGGAGACTTTTCTCGTATCTACAGATGAACTGGAAGATGGGATACTTGAAAAAAAATTAATAAGAATCTGTGAAAGGATTCAGTCATCGGATCACAAGTGTATTCAGGGCCAGGGAAATGAAAACAAAAGGAGCAAATTCGAGAGGAAATTTTTTTTTTTTTAATAAAAACCCGGTAGGAAATAAAAACCAAGATTTTGTTATATTGTTACTCCGTTAACAATAAAATTTCAACCAAAAGGGACAGTTTTCCACAGGATTACAGGAAGATTAACTCTTAGCTGTGTGATATTCTTTAGGCAATGCACCATACTGGACAGAATATCCTAAAGAAGTATATTAGCCAAGTTAAACATTAAAAATTATCCTTTTGCAAAAATGTTTTATCAATTATTATAAATCTTTCTTTTTAATCTTTTTTATCATTCATAATTAACTCTTTCTTGATGATTTAAGAGGTACAATGATTACATCTGTAATTCCTATTATGGCTCCTTTAAATAGAGTGATGCAAAGATTTTCCCCTGTAGTAAATGATCCCCAGCAGTGGTGTCTACCAGTTGGTGACGCCTACTCTATGGAACTATCAATTATCACTTTTCTCTAAAGTATGTACCTCCCTATTGAAGCCCTCTCCCTATCCCCTTCCCTGTAATTCAGATCAATTAAACAGTCACTGATAAACACATTTCTTTCCAACCATGTCTTGGGAACTAAATAATCAAGCTAATGTTATAACTATACCTAATGTAAAAGTAAACAGACTCAGAATAAATTCAGAGAACTTAGCGTATGGTTTCCAGGCTACAGTATATTCTGGAACATATTTGGGATACAAGGCTAAAAACAAGATTTGGTATCTTTTCCTGAAACAATCATTTTTTAAAATGTGGAAGAATTTGAAAATTCATTTTTATATTAAAACACACATGGTTATATGGTAGGCTAGGATACATCTTCCAATAACTTTTAAGAGAAAGTGTAAAATTTACAAAGTATGTCATGTTGTAACGGACTGTCCTGGCTATACCCTTAGATTTCTGAAATATTTAGTGGAAAAATTTTAAGAACTAATTTAGCAGTCAAGAGACACAAGCTTTGTGCCATCATTTTTTGCTACTCAATTATCTTTTTTACTTTTTTAAATTCTCAACTAGGTTTCAGATAGGAGACACTAGACTACAGCTGAGTTACTGACGGCTGAGATGCTAATGTATTACCTTTATAATAACTATTCACACATTTTGTGTTCTGGCATGAGATCAAGAAATGCAGCTGCGTAAGAATTCTTCTATGGTGATCCGGCCCAAGCCGTTGTTCCCATTAACTGGGAAGTGAGGAGGGGAGGGCAGTGAGGAGAGGCAGCAAGAGAAGATGACAGCTTTTTCATCTGTGTTATCAGGTGACAACAGCTCCCAACGCATAAGGGCATAGCGCGGTCTGAAGGAGATCCTGCATGTGAGCACTCGCCCAACACGGATCCGGCGTGCCCTCGGGATTAGCTGTCATCATCACCACCCCTACTGTTCGCTGCCCGTGTGAGCCGGGCTCTCTGTGAGATTACGAGCTAGCCTATGGAAACTGCCTAAAAGCCTTGACCAGTAGATGACTCACACCTGACCAATAAGGCTCAGGGAGGCTAAGTCATTTGCCCACAGTCACACAGCCTATTGCAGAACAGCTTATGAATTGGGCTCTGACTCCACAGCCCAGGCCTCCCCATACATGTTGTTAGTCAAGACAAATGTCACCTAAACCAAGAAAAGGGAACCTTCGTGAGATTAAAAAGGTACAGAGTGTCCAAAGCAGAGAGCTAAAGAAGGCCGAGAGGAAGGAATAGTGGTCACTGCAGCCTTGCTGACTCTGGAGATAAATAAGTTAACAGAGACTAAGAATGCAGAGACAGCAAGGGCACATCAAGTGAAAACAGGGGACCAGAGGGGCGAATTCAAATGCCAATTCTTTGGCTGCCCGGCCAGGGAAAGACTCTTGTATTCTGGCAGGCCTCGCAGAGGGAGAGCAAGGAAGCCTAAGCTGAACAGCAGTCCTTGACGTGTTCTTTCTCCTACTGACATTTTCAGATTACTCGGTTGTGGTTTTTAATACCTCAAAAGGGTTTTAAAAGCGGTACCTAGACATAGCAGGCCAACGAGCCATGTCCCTGGATAAGCTTTAGGGACCTCTGGAACCTCAAACTCTAGGCAAAGTTTTATGTGCCCATTTTTCTGGGAAAAGGCTACGTATCTTCTATCATATTCTAACGGAAGCCTATAATTCTAAAGTAATTTAAAGTCACTATCTAGTTATGTTCCTAAATTATGGATTTTTTAAAGCATTCAAAAAGCAACCTTCTTAACCCCTAATGACGGACTGGTATGGGGCTGGTACTAAAAGTCCAGGCACTCAGAGGTCGGGTGAGAGGACGGGAATGCAGACTGGTTCTCTGTGATGAGACAGGTAACGTTTTCACGTCAGCCGTGGGCTGCCTAAGGAGCTCACACTTCCCATTTTACCCTTCCAGGTCCAAGCACAGAATCGTGAAAACTCTGTGTCCTTCCAAATGTTTTCCCAGAAGTCCTCACTCTGAAGTAATGGATATAAAGGCCAACACATAGTAAGCAGACAAATGACAGCAGTGGCTATAATTTTTGTATTATTATTTTTATTGCTACTACTCCCACCTCCAGGAATGTTCAGGGAGTACTTATTCCACAGGTTTGTGCTAGTACCAAAGCTCTGTTAGCAGAACACTATTTCCATTGAAACCTGGAAAAAGGAAAGTTGGCATGGAACCTGAACAAGGAATTTTAAGAGAGAATTCTTTAAACAGAAAGAAAACTCTAAATGAAATTAACCAGGGGCTCAATATAAAGGAAATTGGGCTATCATGAGCCACTCCCTGCCCTAGACCCACAAATCCTTTTTATTTGGATATTGGAACCCTGGTAGACATATGCCATCAGCAGCAGAACAGGAATAGCAAGACTGTGTTAGCAGTAAAAAGCCCGATATGACTGGAGAAACAGTCAAAATAAAGAGGAAGTCAGGCTGCTTTATAGGTCAGAGTTAGAAGTAGACCCTGACCACAGGGCTGGTTGCTTTGCTAAAGTCAAATGTAATTAAATCAAATAGTCTTAGCAGTCATGGTAATAAAGCCAGGGAAATACAGATACATCAAATTCCTATTCACCCTTCAGAGCATCAGCTCTTGACCTAGAAAACTGAGTGTAATCAGTAACAAGGTAAGTTGAGAAAGATGCACCTCAACTTCTTTACCTTTCTTTACCTTCCAGAAGGTATATGTAGTAATAAAAGTAACCGTGAAGAAACACAGCTGACAGGAGGAAGATAAAGGACAGCCACAGGCATTAGTGATTTCTCAATCAGGTGTTATCATTCATTAGCTTGTTTTTAGCTTTGAACTTCCGGGTAATACATTTTTTAAAGTAATAAAAATAGAATTTAGGAAGTGTGTATCAAAAGCAGTTACAGCTTTGAAAAAATATGAAGTGGAATGTTTCTTGGACTGAATTATTTGGAGAACTGAAAAGTACCTTAACCACTGTTAATTTCTTAGTTTGGTTACTGTATAAGATGCCGTCATTGGGACAGACTTGGTGGAGTCAATGGACTCTACATAGTATTTTTGTAAATCCTTATGAATCTACAATTATTTCAATATAAAAAGTGTTCTTTTTAAGTACCTTGAGCTAATTTAACGTATATACTGCGCTACACTGGAGAGCAGAGTCTTCTGTGATTCCTCTGATAGAAGAGCAAGATATAATTAAACCCAAACATTTGAAGAAGCAAAAGGAACTGCAGGCATTAGTAATTAATACTGTGTTTAAGGAAATGAGTACTCACAAATCAGTACAACCTTTCTGCAGCTTAACAATCAAAAATATAAAATGTTTATACAGTATGATCCACAAATTCCACTTCCAAGAACAAAACTTAAAAACGAAGAATATTCAAAGAAAGAGAAAAAAAGGAAAGAAAATAGCTTATATACACCCAGCAGAGGGAAAAGGAAAATTCATAGCTTTCACATTCCTGATTTTCCAAAAAACTAAAATCACAAAAATACGAGGTCACATATAATATCTGCATTGAAAATTCATGTTTTACCAACAACAACAAATCCATTTAAAAATATCAGAACATTACTTTGAATTACTTTCCTACTGTGCGTAGAGAAACCTGTTTCATGCAAATGAAATACAAACCTGTGCTTTGATGATTTGCCAAATATATTATATTTTCTTTGTTTTTTGGCAAATCTCCATACAGCAATATCTAAAAGATAAAATAAAGAGAGACATTACTTTGATATTTTAAAACATGTACTACTGTAACATACAAAATATGACAATGTCAAAAAATTGACAAATACGTGATGTCATGAATAGTCCCACCCATGATTAACAACTATTAGACTTCTCTTAGGAGTCTCAGAGGCCATAAACAGCACATGTCCATAAAGCAGTTGAGCGCAGGGCAGGTTAATGGTCATAAAGTAAAGCAATGATCAGTATCCTCCTGAGTTTTTACTGACTGCTCACAACATCTGAAACACTGTTCATAAGGTACGGCGTCCTTCAAAGAGTCTACAGTGCAGTGGAAGAGACAGGCGTGCATACAATAACTGTGATGAGACATAATGCAGATATTATGAAAATACAGTCTATTTTAAAGAACTGTCAACTGCAGGCAGTAGTAGCATTCATTAGGTGTGGTTTCAGCAGAGAAGGTTCATGAAGAGAGGAACAAAGGAATGGAAGCAGCAGCATCTGAGGCCAGTAAGGGTGCACCTGGCAGGGTGCCGGCACACCCAGGCTGCACCTAGAGACGGTGAGGGGTGCAGGCGGACCGGAGGAGATCTGAACCAGAACGTACAGTCTTCTGAATACCAAGCTAAAGATGAAAATTTTATTCTGTAAGTAATGGGGAAACTTGGTCCCATGACTGGGACTCTTTACATCTCTACACAGAGCACAGGGAGTTCAGGATCAGTGGCTTCTAGGAAGGGGAAGCTGCACAACAGGGCGGGGTGTACACAGCAGGCTGCAACTCCAGCTGTCGTGCTTCCTTTCTTTAGCTGGGTGGTGGGTACACAGGTGCTCCTTATGAGTCTTTCTGTAGTTCTGTCTCAAATATTTCATAATAAATTATTTAAAGAAATTGGAAGTACATTTTTAAAGACTTCAAACGAAATCACTCCTAACAGTGGTATTTTTTTATTCAGGGCGTTTTTGTTTCTGTATCTTGTCATCACAGATTATTCAAGATTATGAATTAGCTACAGATCTATCTTTTTAGATAGCCACAGAGATTATCTTTTGATCACACCATTACTCATCTATATCTTAACAACAGAACAAAGAAAAAGACATTAAGCCAACCTCTCTGTAGATAAACGGAGTTAGATGACAAAGTTCTGGAGACCAGGGACTCAGACTGAGATTTCTTATATCTTCCCCAGAAAACTATACAGTGCGATGCAGGTAATATGAGTTTAGATTTCTCCTCAATAGTTTTTCATTAAGAAAGCTTATCAGTGCCAAAACAAAAGGACGAAATCAATCACTTGATCCACGCAGGGTTAAAAGTGGAGTCCTGGTGTGTGAGCAATGCCCCTTCCTACCAACGAGCCAGAATTGCTTTGAGACCATTGGGTGGCACGCACTGGGTTTAAAGTACTGCAGCTACACGACAGAGTATTTCTGGCTTGACTTCCGTGGATGAGACATTCACAATGGAAGGCTGTGGTTTAACGGATTCAATCTGAATACCACTCTTTGGAGACCTGTCTGCCCCCAGGCTGAAGACAGAACTTGAACCACTAGGAGACTCTCCCTTTTCTTGCTCTGAGCTTCATTTAGAGACTACAGCCCTTTCAGGTAAATGGCATACAAGCTATTAAAAGGCATTTTTTTTAGTTTCATTGTGGTAATCATTTCATAATGCATACGTATATCAAAACATCACATTGAACACCTAAATATGTATAATTTTATATTTTTGAAAAATAAACCAAAAATTTAAACAATGGGTGAGCTCCCAGGCCGATCCCCTGCCCTCCAAAGTGCCCTCCAGGCTGCGTGGGTCCTGGGGGCACAGGATGGAGGCCGGGCAGATCAGGAGAGGCAGGTGGAAGGGGCCCCCCCAGACCGCAGGAGCCGGAGAGGAGAGGAGGGTGTTTGCCCCGCCCACTGGAGCCCAGAAAGCCTGCTGGGCTCCCAGGTGAGATCCCCTGCCCTCTGAGACCAGGGATGGGGGGCACGCCTGGGCCCCTTTGTTCCTTGAGCTCAAGCCCCACTGCCCACAGCCCCCAGGGCCTTTTCCAGCCCTGTGGGTCCTGAGCATTGACCCCGCCCACCACCCAAAGCTTGCCCCTGCTTAGGCCCCGCCCTCCACAGCCAAGGCCTCCCCCCGCCCCCTTTTTTTCTTTTCCCTCCTCCTCTTTTTTACTATTGTGGTACTAATGTACCTTCCGGTTGTCGATTCAGCTATATTTTTATTTTTATATTCTTCCTAACATACCTGTTAGTTTCCTAGTCTAATTTTATTTTTTACTTTGCTATTTTTTTATTGTTTTTTTTGTTTTTTGGGTTTTTTTGCTGCCTCAGATGCCTTGCGGGATCTTGGTTCACGAGCCCCTTGTCGGACCAGAGCTCCTGCAGTGGGAGCTCCGAGTCTGAACCACTGGACTAACAGAGAACCTCAGACGCCAGGGAATATTCATCAGAGTGAGGTCTCATGGAGGTCCTCATCTCAGCACCAAGACCCAGCCCTACCCAACAGCCTACAAACCCCAGTGTAGGAAACCTCAGGCCAAACAACCAGTAAGACAGGAACACAGCCCCACTCATTAAAAAAAAAAAAGAGAGAGATGGCAAAAAAAATATGTCACAGATGAAGGAGCAGGGTAAAAACCTACAAGACCAAATAAAGGAAGAGGAAATAGGCAATCTACATGAAAAAGAATTCAGAGTAATGATAGTAAAGATGATCCAGAATCTCAGAAATAGAATGGAGGCATGGATTGAGAAAATATAAGAAATGTTTATCAAAGATCTAGAAGAACTAAAGAACAAAAAAACAGATATGAAGAACACAATAACTGAAATGAAAAATACACTAGAAAGAATCAGTAACAGAATAACTGAAACAGAAGACAAATAAGCGAGCTGGAAGACAGAATGGTGGAAATAACTGCCGAGGAGCAGAATAAAGAAAAAAGAATGAAAAGAATTGAGGACAGTCTCAGAGACCCATGGGACAACACTAAATGTGCCAACATTCGAATTATAGGGGTCCCAGAAGAAGAAGAGAAAAAGAAAGGATCTGAGAAAATATTTGAAGACATTATAGTTGAAAACGTCCCTAACGTGGGAAAGGAAATAGTCACCCAAGGCCAGGAAGCACAGAGAGTCCCATACAGGATAAACCCTAGGAAAAACACACCAAGACACATATTAATCAAAATAACAAAAATTAAATTCCAAGAAAAAATATTAAAAGCAGCAAGGGAAAGACAAAAAATACCATACAAAGGAATCCCCATAAGGTTATCAGCTGATTTTTCAGTGGAAACTCTGCAGGCCAGAAGGGAGTGGCAGGATACACTTAAGGTGATGAAAGAGAAAAACCTACAACCAAGATTACTCTACCCAGCAAGGATCTCATTCATACTCGATGGAGGAGTCAAAAGCTTTTCAGACAAGCAAAAACTAAGAGAATTCAGCACCACCAAACCAGCTTTACAAGAAATGCTAAAGAAACTTCTCTAAGCCGGGAAACACAAGAGAAGAAAAAGACCCACAAAAACAAACCCAAAACAACTAAGAAAATGGTAATAGGAATACACATATTGATAATAACCTTGAATGTAAATGGACTAAATACCCCAACCAAAAGACACAGACTGGCTGAATGGTTACAAAAACAAGACCCATCTATATGCTGTGTACAAGAGACCCACTTCAGACCTAGGGACACATACAGACTGAAAGTGAGGGGATGGAAAAAGATATTCCATGCAAATGGAAATCAAAAGAAAACTGGAATAGCAATAGTCATATCAGATAAAACAGACTTTAAAATAAAGACTGTTACAAGAGGTAAGGAGGGACACTATATAATGATCAAAGGATCAACCCAAGAAGAAGATATAACAATTATAAATGTTTATGCACCCAACATAGGAGCACCTCAATACATAAGGCGAATGCTAACAATCATGAAAGAAGAAATCGACAGTAACACAATAATAGTAGGGGACTTTAACACCCCACTTACACCAACGGACAGATCATACAAACAGAAAATAAATAAAGAAACACAAGCTTTAAATGACACAATAGACCAGATAGATCTAATTGATATTTATAGAACATTCCACCCAAAAGTGGCAGAATACACTTTCTTCTCAAGTGCACATGGAACATTCTCCAGGATAGATCACATCCTGGGTCATAAATCAAGCCTTAGAAAATTTAAGAAAATTGAAATCATATCAAGCATCTTTTCTGACCACAATGCTATGAAACTGGAAATCAGTTTACAGGAAAAAAACTGTAAAAAACCACAAATACATGGAGGCTAAACAGTGCGCTACTAAATAACCAAGAGATCACTGAAGAAATCAAAGAAGAAATTAAAAAATACATAGAAACAAATGACAATGAAACCACGACAACCCAAAACTGATGGGACACAGCAAAAGCAGTTCTAACAGGGAAGTTTATAGCAATACAATCTCACCTCAAGAAACAAGAAAAGTCTCAAAGAAACAATCTAACCCTACATTTAAAACAACTAGAGGGGACTTCCGGGAAGATGGCGGAAGAGTAAGACGCGGAGATCACCTTCCTCCCCACAGATACACCAGAAATACATCTACGCGTGGAACAACTCCTACGGAGCACCTATTGAACGCTGGCAGAAGACCTCAGACCTCCCAAAAGGCAAGGAACCCCCCACGTACCTGGTTAGGGCAAAAGAAAAAACTAAACAGAGACAAAAGGATAGGGACGGGTCCTGCACCAGCGGGAAAGAGCTGTGAAGGAGGAAAAGTGTCCACACACTAGGAAGCCCCTTCGCGGGTGGAGACTTCGGGAGGCGGAGTGGGGAGCTTGGGAGCCGCGGAGGAGAGCACAGCAACAGGGGTGCGGAGGGCAAAGCGGACAGATTCCAGCGCAGAGGATCGGGCCGACCGGCACTCACCAGCCGAGAGGCTTGTCTGCTCCCCCGCCGGGGCGGGCGGGACTGGGAGCTGAGGCTCCAGCTTTTGTCGGAGCGCCGGGAGAGGACTGAGGTTGGCGGCGTGAACACAGCCTGCAGGGCGTTGGTGCGCCGCGGCTGGCCGGAGAGAGTCCGGGGAGGGGTCTGGACCTGACGAAGAGGCAAGAGACTTTTACGTCCCTCTTTGTTTCCTGGTGCACGAGGAGAGGGGATTAAGAACGCTGCTTGAGAGAGCTCCGGGGACGGGCGCGAGCCGCGGCTAAAAGTGCGGAGCCCAGAGACAGACATGAGACGCTAAGGCCGCTGCTGCCGCCACAGGAGGCCTGTGTGCGAACACAGGTCACTAGCCACACGCCCTTCCGGGGAGCCTGTGCAGCCCGCCACTGCCAGGGTCCCAGGATCCAGGGACAACTCCCCCGGGAGAACGCACTGCGCGCCTCAGGCTGCAACGTCATGCCGGCCTCTGCCGCGGCAGGCCCGCCCCGCACTCCGTGCCCCTCCCTCCCCCCCGGCCTGAGTGAGCCGGAGCCCCCGAGTCAGCGGCTCCTTTAACCCCGTCCTGTCTGAGCAAAGAACAGACGCCCTCCGGCGACCTACACGCACAGGCGGGGCCAAATCCAAAGCTGAGCCCCTGGGAACTGTGAGAACAAAGAAGAGAAAGGGAAATCTCTCCCAGCAGCCTGAGGAGCAGCGGATTAAAGCTCCACAATCAACTTGATGTACCTGCATCTGTGGAATACCTGAATAGACAACGAATCATCCCAAATTAAGGAGCCCTGTGGATGAAAGGCTCTTGGTGCTGCAGCCAGGAGTCAGTGCTGTGCCTCTGAGGTGGGAGAGCCAACTTCAGGACACTGGTCCACAAGAGGCCTCCCAGCTGCACATAATATCAAACAGCAAAAATCTCCGAGAGATCTCCATCTCAAGGCCAGCACCCAGCTTCACTCAACGACCAGCAAGCTACAGTGCTGGACATCCTATGCCAAACAACTACCAAGACAGGAACACAACCCCACCCATTAGCAGAGAGGCTGCCCAAAATCATAATAAGTCTACAGACACCCCAAAACACACCACCAGACGTGGACCTGCCCACCAGAAAGACAAGATCCAGCCTCATCCACCAGAACACAGGCACTAGTACCCTCCACCAGGAAGCCTACACAACCCACTGAACCAACCTTAGCCACTGGGGACAGACACAAAAAACAACAGGAACTACGAACCTTCAGCCTGCAAAAAAGGAGACCCCAAACACAGTAAGATAAGCAAAATGAAAAGACAGAAAAACACACAGCAGATGAAGGAGCAAGATAAAAACCCACCAGACCTAACAAATGAAGAGGAAATAGGCAGTCTACCTGAAAAAGAATTCAGAATAATGATAGTAAGGTTGATCCGAAATCTTGGAGATAGAATGGACAATAGAATGGACAAAATGCAAGAATCAGTTAACAAGGACCTAGAAGAACTAAAGATGAAACAAGCAACGATGAACAACACAATAAATGAAATTAAAAGTACTCTAGATGGGATCAATAGCAGAATAACTGAGGCAGAAGAACGGATAAGTGACCTGGAAGATAAAATAGTGGAAATAACTACTGCAGAGCAGAATAAAGAAAAAAGAATGAAAAGAACTGAGGACAGTCTCAGAGACCTCTGGGACAACATTAAACGCACTAACATTCGAATTATAGGGGTTCCAGAAAGAGAAGAGAAAAAGAAAGGGACTGAGAAAATATTTGAAGAGATTATAGTTGAAAACTTCCCTAATATGGGAAAGGAAATAGTTAATCAAGTCCAGGAAGCACAGAGAGTCCCATACAGGATAAATCCAAGGAGAAATACGCCAAGACACATATTAATCAAACTGTCAAAAATTAAATACAAAGAAAGCATATTAAAAGCAGCAAGGGAAAAACAACAAATAACACATAAGGGAATCCCCATAAGGTTAACAGCTGATCTTTCAGCAGAAACTCTGCAAGCCAGAAGGGAGTGGCAGGACATATTGAAAGTGTTGAAGGAGAAAAACCTGCAACCAAGATTACTCTACCCAGCAAGGATCTCATTCAGATTTGATGGAGAAATTAAAACCTTTACAGACAAGCAAAAGCTGAGAGAGTTCAGCACCACCAAACCAGCTCTACAACAACTGCTAAAGGAACTTCTCTAGGCAAGAAACACAAAAGAAGGAAAAGACCTACAATAACAAACCCAAAACAGTTAAGAAAATGGGAATGGGAACACACACATCGATAATTACCTTAAATGTAAATGGACTAAATGCTCCCACCAAAAGACACAGATTGGCTGAATGGATACAAAAACAAGACCCATATATTTGCTGTCTACAACAGACCCACTTCAGACCTAGAGACACATACAGACTGAAAGTAAGGGGATGGAAAAAGGTATTTCATGCAAATGGAAACCAAAAGAAAGCTGGAGTAGCAATTCTCATATCAGACAAAATAGACTTTAAAACAAAGACTATTAGAAGAGACAAAGAAGGACACTACATAATGATCAAGGGATCGATCCAAGAGGAAGATATAACAATTGTAAATATTTATGCACCCAACATAGGTGCACCTCAATACATAAGGCAAATACTGACAACCATAAAAGGGGAAATCAACAGTAACACATTCATAGTAGGGGACTTTAACACCCCACTTTCACCAATGGACAGATCATCCAAAATGAAAATAAATAAGGAAACACAAGCTTTAAATGATACATTAAACGAGATGGAGTTAATTGATATTTATAGGACATTCCATCCAAAAACAACAGAATACACATTTTTCTCAAGTGCTCATGGAACATTTTCCAGGATAGATCATATCTTGGGTCACAAATCAAGCCTGGGTAAATTTAAGAAAATTGAAATTGTATCAAGTATCTTTTCCGACCACAACGCTATGAGACTCGATATCAATTACAGGAGAAGATCTGTAAAAAATACAAACACATGGAGGCTAAACAATACACTACTTAATAACGAAGTGATCACTGAAGAAATCAAAGAGGAAATCAAAAAATACCTAGAAACAAATGACAATGGAGACACGACGACTCAAAATCTATGGGATGCAGCAAAAGCAGTTCTAAGAGGGAAGTTTATAGCAATACAATCTTACCTTAAGAAACAGGAAACATCTCGAATAAACAACCTAACCTTGCACCTAAAGCAATTAGAGAAAGAAGAACAAAAAAACCCCAAAGTTAGCAGGAGGAAAGAAATCATAAATATCAGATCAGAAATAAATGAAAAAGAAATGAAGGAAACGATAGCAAAGATCAATAAAACTAAAAGCTGGTTCTTTGAAAGGATAAACAAAATTGATAAACCATTAGCCAGACTCATCAAGAAAAAAAGGGAGAAGACTCAAATCAATAGAATTAGAAATGAAAAAGGAGAAGTAACAACTGACACTGCAGAAATACAAAAGATCATGAGAGACTACTACAAGCAACTCTATGCCAATAAAATGGACAACCTGGAAGAAATGGACAAATTCTTAGAAAGGCACAACCTGCCAAGACTGAATCAGGAAGAAATAGAAAATATGAACAGACCAATCACAAGCACTGAAATTGAAACTGTGATTAAAAATCTTCCAACAAGCAAAAGCCCAGGACCAGATGGCTTCACAGGCGAATTCTATCAAACATTTAGAGAAGAGCTATCACCTATCCTTCTCAGACTCTTCCAAAATATAGCAGAGGGAGGAACACTCCCCAACTCATTCTACGAGGCCACCATCACCCTGATACCAAAACCAGACAAGGATGTCACAAAGAAAGAAAACTACAGGCCAATATCACTGATGAACATAGATGCAAAGATCCTCAACAAAATACTAGCAAACAGAATCCAACAGCACATTAAACGGGTCATACACCATGATCAAGTGGGGTTTATTCCAGGAATGCAAGGATTCTTCAATATACGCAAATTAATCAACGTGATACACCATATTAACAAATTGAAGGAGAAAAACGATATGATCATCTCAATAGATGCAGAGAAAGCTTTTGACAAAATTCAACACCCATTTATGATAAAAACCCTGCAGAAAGTAGGCATAGAGGGAACTTTCCTCAACATAATAAAGGCCATATATGACAAACCCACAGCCAACATCGTCCTCAATGGTGAAAAACTGAAAGCATTTCCACTAAGATCAGGAACAAGACAAGGTTGCCCACTCTCACCACTCTTATTCAACATAGTTTTGGAAGTTTTAGCCACAGCAATCAGAGAAGAAAAGGAAATAAAAGGAATCCAAATCGGAAAAGAAGAAGTAAAGCTGTCACTGTTTGCAGATGACATGATACTATACATAGAGAATCCTAAAGATGCTACCAGAAAACTACTAGAGCTAATCAATGAATTTGGTAAAGTAGCAGGATACAAAATTAATGCACAGAAATCTCTGGCATTCCTATACACTAAGGATGAAAAATCTGAAAGTGAAATCAAGAAAACACTCCCATTTACCATTGCAACAAAAAGAATAAAATACCTAGGAATAAACCTACCTAAGGAGACAAAAGACCTGTATGCAGAAAATTATAAGACACTGATGAAAGAAATTAAAGATGATACAAATAGATGGAGAGATATACCATGTTCTTGGATTGGAAGAATCAACATTGTGAAAATGACTCTACTACCCAAAGCAATCTACAGATTCAATGCAATCCCTATGAAACTACCACTGGCATTTTTCACAGAACTAGAACAAAAAATCTCACAATTTGTATGGAAACACAAAAGACCCCGAATAGCCAAAGCAATCTTGAGAACGAAAAATGGAGCTGGAGGAATCAGGCTTCCTGACTTCAGACTATACTACAAAGCTACAGTAATCAAGACAGTATGGTACTGGCACAAAAACAGAAATATAGATCAATGGAACAGGATAGAAAGCCCAGAGATAAACCCACGCACATATGGTCACCTTATCTTTGACAAAGGAGGCAGAAATGTACAGTGGAGAAAGGACAGCCTATTCAATAAGTGGTGCTGGGAAAACTGGACAGCTACATGTAAAAGTATGAGATTAGATCACTCCCTAACACCATACACAAAAATAAGCTCAAAATGGATTAAAGACCTAAATGTAAGGCCAGAAACTATCAAACTCTTAGAGGAAAACATAGGCAGAACACTCTATGACATAAATCACAGCAAGGTCCTTTTTGACACACCTCCTAGAGAAATGGAAATAAAAACAAAAGTAAACAAATGGGACCTAATGAAACTTAAAAGCTTTTGCACAGCAAAGGAAACCATAAAGAAGACCAAAAGACAACCCTCAGAATGGGAGAAAATATTTGCAAATGAAGCAACTGACAAAGGATTAATCTCCAAAATTTATAAGCAGCTCATGCAGCTTAATAACAAAAAACCAAACAACCCAATCCAAAAATGGGCAGAAGACCTAAATAGACATTTCTCCAAAGAAGATATACAGAGTGCCAACAAACACATGAAAGAATGCTCAACATCACTAATCATGAGAGAAATGCAAATCAAAACTACAATGAGATATCATCTCACACCAGTCAGAATGGCCATCATCAAAAAATCTAGAAACAATAAATGCTGGAGAGGGTGTGGAGAAAAGGGAACCCTCTTACACTGTTGGTGGGAATGTAAATTGATACAGCCACTGTGGAGAACAGTATGGAGATTCCTTAAAAAGCTACAAATAGAACTACCATATGACCCAGCAATCCCACTACTGGGCATATACCCTGAGAAAACCATAATTCAAAAAGAGTCATGTACCAAAATGTTCATTGCAGCTCTATTTACAATAGCCCAGAGATGGAAACAACCTAAGTGTCCATCGTCGGATGAATGGATAAAGAAGATGTGGCACATATATACAATGGAATATTACTCAGCCATAAAAAGAGACGAAATTGAGCTATTTGTAATGAGGTGGATAGACCTAGAGTCTGTCATACAGAGTGAAGTAAGTCAGAAAGAGAGAGACAAATAGCATATGCTAACACATATATATGGAATTTAAGAAAAAAAAAATGTCATGAAAAACCTACGGGTGAAACAGGAATAAAGACACAGACTTACTAGAGAATCGACTTGAGGCTATGGGGAGGGGGAAGGGTAAACGGTGACAAAGCGATAAAGAGGCATGGACATATATACACTACCAAACGTAAGGTAGATAGCTAGTGGGAAGCAGCCGCATAGCACAGGGAGATCAGCTCGATGCTTTGTGACCGCCTGGAGGGGTGGGATAGGGAGGGTGGGAGGGAGGGAGATGCAAGCGGGAAGAGATATGGGAACATATGTATATATAGAACTGATTCATTTTGTTGTGAAGCTGAAACTAACATACCATTGTAAAGCAAATTATACTCCAATAAAGATGTTTAAAAAAAAAAAAACAACTAGAAAAAGAAGAACAAAGAAAACCCAAAGTCAGTAGAAGGAAAGAAATCATAAAGATCAGAGCAGAAATAAATGAAATAGAAATGAAGAAAACAATAGCAAAGATCAATAAAAGCTGGTTATTTGAGAAGATAAAGCCAGACTCATCAAGAAAAAAGGGAGACGATGCAAATCAATCAAATTAGAAATGAAAACGGAGAAATCACACTTGACACTGCAGAAATACAAAGGATTATACGAGACTGCTACAAACAACTATATACCAATAAAATGGACAACCATGAAGAAATGCACAAATTCTTGGAAAGGCACAACTTTCCAAGACTGAACCAGGAAGAATTAGAAAATATAAACAGACCTATCACAAGTAATGAAATTCAAACCATAATTAAAAATCTTCCAACAAACAGAAGTCCAGGACCAGATGGCTTCACAGGTGAATTCTATCAAACACTTAGAGAAGAGCTAACACCTATCCTTCTCAAACTCTCCCAAAAAATTGCAAAGGGAGAAACACTCCCAAATTCATTCTACGAAGCCACCATCACCCTGCTACCAAAACCAGAAAAAGATATCACAAAAAAAGAAAATTATAGACCAATATCACTGATGAACATAGATGCAAAAATCCTGAACAAAATACTAGCAAACAGAATCCAACAGCACACTGTAAGGATCATACACCATGATCAAGTGTGATTTATCCCAGGGATGCAAGGATTCTTCAATATATGCAAATCAATCAATGTGATACACCATATTAACAAATCAAGGAATAAAAACCATATGATCATCTCAATAAATGCAGAAAAAACTTCTGACAAAATTCAACACCCATTTATGAAACAAACTCTCCAGAAAATGGGCATAGACGGAACCTACCTCAACATAATAAAGGCCATATATGACAAACCCACAGGAAGCATCATACTCAATGGTGAAAAACTGAAAGCATTTCCACTAAGATCAGGAACATGACAAGGATGTCCACTCTCACCACTCTTATTCAACATAGTTTTGGAAGTCCTAACCACAGCAATCAGAGAAGAAAAAGAAATAAAAGGAATACAAATTGGAAAAGAAGAAGTAAAACTCTACTGTTTGCCTATGACATGATACTATACATAGAGAATCCTAAAGATACCACCAGAAAACTACTAGAACTAATCAATGAATTTGGTAAGGCTGCAGGATACAAAATTAATGCACAGAAATCTCTAGCATTCCTATACACCAACAACGAAAAATCAGAAGGAGAAATTAAGGAAACACTCCCATTTACCACTGCAACAAAAAGAATAAAATACCTAGGAATAAACCTGCCTAAGGAGGTGAAAGACTTGTACTCAGAAAACTATAAAACACTGATGAAAGAAATCAAAGATGACATAAACAGATGGAAAAATTTATCATGCTCTTGGATTGGAAGAATCAATATCGTGAAAATGACTATACTAACCAAAGCAATATACAGGTTCAATGCAATCCCCATCAAACTATCAATGGCATTCTTCACAGAATTAGAACAAAAAATTTAACAATTCGTATGGAAACACAAAGACCCCGAATAGCCAAAACAATTTTGAGAAAGAAAAAGGGAGCTAGAGGAATCAGGTTCCCCAGCTTCAAACTATACCAGAAAGCTACAGCAATCAAGACAGTACAGTACTAGCACAAAAACAGAAATACAGATCAGTGGTACAGGATAGAATGGCCAGAGATAAACCCACACACATATGGGCACCTAATTTACGACAAAGAAGGCAAGAACATACAGTGGAGAAAAGACAGCCTCTTCAATAAGTGGTGCTGGGAAAACTGGACAGCTACATGTCAAAGAATGAAATTAGAACACTACCTAACACCATACACAAACGTAAACTCCAAATGGATTAAAAACTTAAATGTAAGACCAGACACTATAAAACTTTTAGAGGAAAACACTCTATGACATAAACCACAGCAAGATCTTCTTTGACCCACCTCCTAGAGTAGGAAATAAAAACAAAAATAAACAAATGGGACTTAATTAAACTTAAAAGCTCTTGTACAGCAAAGGAAACCATAAACAAGACAAAAAGACAACCTTCAGAATGAGAGAAAACATTTGCAAATGAAACAACAAAGGATTAATCTCCAAAATATACAAACAGCTCATGGAGCTCAATATCAAAAAAACAAACAATCCAGTTAAAAAATGGGCGGAAGATCAACATCACTAATTATTAGAGAAATGCAAGTCAAAACTGCAATGAGGTATCACCTCACACCAGTCAGAATGGCCACTGTCAAAAAATCTAGAAACAATAAATGACGGAAAGGGTGTGGTGAAAAGGGAACCCTCCTGCGCTGTTGGTGGGAATGTAAACTGATACAGCCACTATGGAGAACAGTATGGAGGTTCCTTAAAAAACTAAAAATAGAACTACCATATGACCCAGCAATCCCACCCCTGGGCATATACCCAGAGAAAACCATAGTTCAAAAAGACACATGCACCTCAATGTTCACTGCAGCAGTATTTACAATAGCCTGGACATGGAACCAACCTAAGTGTCCATTGACAGATGAATGGATACAGAAGATGTGGCACATATATACAATGGAATATTACTCAGCCATAAAAAGAAACGAAATTGAGTTATTTGTAGTGAGGTGGATGGACCTAGAGTCTGTCATACAGAGTGAAGTAAGTCAGAAAGAGAAAACAAATACCATATGCTAACACATATATATGGAATCTAAAAAAAGACGGTATTGATGAACCTAGTTGCAGGGCAGGAATAAAGAGGTAGACATAGAGAATGGACTTGAGGACACGGGGAGGGAGGGCGAAGCTGGGGAGAAGCGAGAGTAGCATGGACATATATACACTACCGAGTGTAAAATAGTTGGCTGGTGGGAAGCAGCAGCATAGCTCAGGGAGATCAGCTCGGTGCTTTGTGATGACCTACGCGGGTGGGAAACGGAGAATGGGAGGGAGGCTCAAGAGGGAGGGGATATGGGGACATGTGTGTGCATATGGCTGATTCGCTTTGTTGTGCAACAGAAACCAACACAGTACTGTGAAGCAATTATACTCCAATAAAGATCTATTTTTAAAAAAATTTAAATAATGGGCATGTCTCACAAGATTTACAGTGTCAATCATACAGAAAACAGCACTGCAAACTTTATCTCCTATAAAACCCAATATATCCCACTTTAAAATAAAACAAGCATGTTGAGGGTGAAAAGGAAACCACAAAAATAAGCACAGTCATCTAATGTCATGACAAACAATTCCCAACAGTGAATATAGTCAGTACATGCATTGCCACCAGAACAACGTCTGGCCGCTATCTGGTCCAGCTCTCTGATTTCACGCTTTAGCAGGCTGAGGCACAGAACCCCCAAGTTGCCTTGTTCAGTGACCCATGCTCAGTTAATGGGCACCACCAGTTTAAGATGCCATACCTCCACTACTTGGGCTTAGTCCATATACTATATACCAAGCTGGCCTTAAAATGCCACAGTTTTTCACTTTGTTTACAGACACAAACATGAACTGAAAAGCTTTGCAGGAAAGCCATCTCTGCAATCCCTGTAAAACTCACTAATTTTCCCCATCCCTAAATGGCTTCCAAACAATCGACATTTTCTATATTTAGCTTATCTCAGTAACAAAGTTAAACATGCCCAGTGTTTAAAAATAGATCTTCAGTGGTTATCTAGAGAAAGTAAGATAAGTAATGAATTCTGGTGGGCAAAACAGATGGGCGAAATGTGAAAGGAACAAAATCTTAATTCCTAGCCATTGAAGGGAAAATAATAAATACATAGTTCATACTTATTAACGTTTATTTTTCAGTATGCATCTCACTGAAATAAAAGCTATTTCCAATTAAGATGCAAAAGAAGACGGTAAGCCTCTGACATAACATAATTTAGGATCTCAAAGTAGATATTTGGATGGATTGCCTCTTAAGTTGTTTCTTTTTTATTTGTCATTATCACTTGTTTGGAATTCAACAGAAATAAAAAGTTACAAAGAATAGCCCTTCATATTTAAACATTTACAAGCTCTAAAAGCAAAGTAAATGAAATGATGAACTGTAAATCTTATTGCAATAGACGCAAATTATTAAGTACTTCAAATAAATGTGGATTATCCAAAGAAAGGAATGCATGGTTACAATGTTTATGTTCCACATATATGCAGTTTTTAAGGCCCTTCACTTAATTTATTTCCGAGGCTTCAATGAAAAAGCATTTCACTCCAACTTAAAATTATCAAACTTCTTCTGTTCATTGAAGTGAAAAGGTTATTTGCTTTTAAATTTACTAACATGGAGGGCAAGTAAAAGTTTTCATTTAAGAGTACAGATTCTCAAAATACTTAATAAGACAGTTACTACTATCTTACTAACAAGTATATAATTAATAAGATAACTGTAGTGTTTTCCGAATTTAAAATTTAATAATAACTTACAAAATGCCCCTACAAATAAATTCTTAAACGACTCTCTGATTACCTAAAAGCCCCCTGTGCTCTCTCATTGTAGTCATCTTAGATCAGCTTTTCCGCTTGTTTACCTCCTCACGAAGCCCCCCTGCCTTCTAACCCAGACCTCAGAATTAATCTCTCCCCCTTTTGCATTACAACGAACCCGGTCACGCTGTGCATCTTTATTTCCAACTCACATCACATCCCCCTCAAGGCCCAAAGGCTCCTCAGGGGCAAGGACTGCATCCTTGTTCGACCCAGAGCCCAGCACTCAAATGCTTTTCAACAGATGTTCACTGAATCAAGAAGCTGCACATTTATTTTTCACAAGTGGATAAGCTAAACCTCATTTTCAACAGTAAAGAGGCGGGGAATAAACAAATACTTTAAATGCACCAGTGACGTTTTAAAGGCACCATTCTGTGAATCTTCTAGTACATGTATTTCAAATTACAATCACTTTCTGGCAGGTAATTTGTTCCTTCGAACAAGCCATGTGAAAAACACGGCTTTTTGGTTCTTCCTCATTCTCTAAGTAATTTTAAGTCATCATAATTGTTCAAGTTGGGGGTCCTCCATTTTTAAAACACTCATGTAAAGTCCCTCTAGAGAAAAATAACAATGTTCTCTCTTCATTTTATTAATTCAGTAAAAATGCTCTTTGAATGATTATCTTCATTGCGACTGACACACTAGTTACAATGCTGCTTTAGTCAAACAAGCTTGTTTATCTTGGACACAGCGCCTTTCAGAAGCCTTGGATTTAAATGTGGACACTCTCCTCTCGCGTGGCTGGCATCTTCGCCTTGTGTTTAATTTGCTCCCATGAGTTGATAGGCTCCCTCTTTTGTGTCCTGAGAGAGGTGGTAAAGTGGGCGCTGAAGTAACCGCGTGTCTAACACGGTGGACTGTCTAGCCAACACCGCCTTGGGCACATAAGGTACAGCACTCTTCCTCTTCAAAAAAAGAAAAAAAATTGAGATATTATTTATCTCAATAATATTCATTTCCTTTCCACATGCACATTGAAATTTTTTAAAAAAAACTTCTTTCACTGTCCTTAGATACAGATGATGCTGTAGAAGGGGATCAGAACACGCCGCCCCAAAACATGCCACTTTGACATGAGGATTATTTTGAGCTGAGGGCAACTGAGAAGCAGCACACACAGCTCTCTGCCCTCCCCTTTTCCGCCTAAAGGAGGCCTAAACTTCACTTTGTAACAGTGACATCAAAAACACTCGTAAAGCTTTTCCTTCCTAGAGGACCTGGAAGATCAGAGACAGCACGGAGATGAGTCAGCAAGCCTTACTTAACAGTCCTCATCTACCATACATTTCCTAGGGACCTTCCCACAATGTACCAGCCCTAGGAGCCCAAACCCACCTTTCCTGCACCTAGCTGTGCCTCCACAGGTTACTGCCTTGAGCTGACTCTAACCGCCTCTTTTAGTTTCCCCTTCTTTTCTGAGAGGGGCCAGTAAAAACCCTAGCGTGTAAAATATTAAACTACACGTAAAGTATCAACGCCCGTTAAATCTGTGTGCCTCTTCTCCTGCGGATCTGGCCTTGTCAGTTTGATCTGCGGGCCCAGCTACAGACAGCTCTATCTCCTCTATGCACAGCACACCAGTCACTAAGGGCCCGGGCAGAAACCCTGGGTTTAAACTGAGCCTCGGACCTGAGCACTAGCCCATCCCCTCACCAACTACGTGAACTGCAGCAGAAGTCCCTAACCTCCCCATGCCTATTTTTCCTTACCTGTAGAGTGAATGTAATAATGGTAACTACTCACCACAGGTGTGGTGAGGTAAACAAGACCATGTAAGCTACCTGCCACAACTCCTGGATCATAGGAACTGTCCCCCAAAATGTTAGCTGTTGCTCTTATTATTATCCAACAAAGTCAGATTGTTTACTCAAAATCGTGTTAAATGATGAATGGATAGGAGAAACATCTATATAATTTCTCTTCCTTAAAAAAAGGTCTCTGATTACATACAAATGCAGCCATAAAGAAATGCAGCATAAATAAGTTTGCAGATATAATTTACACTCTATGACGTTTATAATTATTTGAAATGATTTTTAAATGTATTTCTGTGCCAATGAAATACATCATTTCAAGATCAAGTACAAGACTTCTACTGTAATACACACAAAACTATGGTCTTTTTCTGCCCAATTTGAAACCTTTCCCTGAATAGGAAAAGTATGACGCCCCTCCGAAACAATGTTAAAATATAAACATAGTCATTTGTCTAATAATCAGTACACAAAAATAATTATTATGCAACATTTAAATGGAACAAACTTCCTTTTATACATTCGTCATATCTGTCTCTCTGTATTGTCCTCATTTACAGGGCGTGTTTTTCCTGAGCATCTATGATGTCACTGAGCTCAGCAGTTTCACATATTATCTCATTTAGTCTTCACAAAATAACATGACAATAAGTATTCCATTTAAGAATGAGAATGCTGAGTTGAAAAGTTGATTTATTCAAGCTGACAGAGAATAGCAAAGAACTAGGAATTACACCCAGGTTTCTCACCCAAGATCCAAAAATCTTTTGACTACAACAAAATTATTATCTGCAAAAATTCCAAATAAAAAATGTCAAATGAGGCTTCCCATAAATTAGAAGCTTATGCAATTCTTTCACTTTGAACATTAACCACAAGGAGATAAGAAACTCGAGAAAAACTGACATAAAATACTTTCCTACAGAAAAATACAAATTAAGAATGAGAGCAAAGCAACACGTAAGCACACGAAGAGCTGGCATTCAGTGCATCGCATCTAACGTGGAAGAATCATTTCCTTATATTCACACACCTCCCTCAGTTAAGCAACCACTTGCATTCAGTTGTAGTACTCCTGTATTTCCTCAGCTCTTTGCTCATTTTGTCATTTCGTAACATCTCATTATACCTTCAGTTAAAAAAAAAAAAGGGTACTTCCCTGGTGGTGCAATGGTTAAGACTCAGCGCTCCCAATGCAGGGGGCCCAGGTTCGATCCCTGGCTAGGGAACTAGATCTCACATGCATGCCACAACTAAGGAGCCCATGTGCCGCAACTAAGGAGCCCGTGAGCCACAACTAAAGGAGCCCATGAGCCGCAACTAAGACCTGGCACAACCAAATAAATAAATAAATATATATTTTTTAAAAAACTGACCTCTTTCTAACTGCTAAACTGTGCGCTGAGCGTAGAGACTAATTTATCAATGGAAATGCTAGTGCCTCACATGTGGTTAGCACTTAACATAACTCCCCTTTCCAGGTACCACCCGCCTCATTTCTTTCTGCCTCCAACTATCACTTACACTTACACACACATACAGCCCTCTAAATCCCCATGCAACACTGCTTATTTGGGGTTTTCACTGCTAGACCATGCAAAGAAGCAGAGGAAACAAAGCTTACAGAATTGCTTACCTTTAAAACTTGCAAAAAGTACAAGTTTTTACTGACAAGTAAACAAAGCCTTCTCTGCATTGCTAGCTGTTCCAGAATCCCCTCTTTTATAAGGTCTCTGACCTTATTCTCAGTCTTACTTCTGTGGGTAGAGTGCATGTTTTCTCCCCCCATCTATTAAGTAAAGAAAGCAAATTGACTCAGTCCACCTGTTGACCCTGTTAGATCAAAACTTGTCAACTAGAGGGCCATTCAAGAGCCCCCATGCCTTAAAAGTGAGATTCTCATCCACATTTCCACAGAAACACAGACCACTGTTCCCTGCAGAGTGCTCTGCCCTTTTGTTAAAAGGGAACAATCAAGGCAAGTCACTCTCCACTTTATTGCCACCTCCGTGGGGCTACAATCTTGTAAAGGGGATAACATATATATTAAAATAAGCTAATGCTATGTTAATATGACATATAAGTGATCCTGACATGGAGATGGGGTGAGATCATGACAGATGAGGAAAAGCTGCCCGAGTTGGAAGGAAGTGTACAGAGGAGTCCAAAAGCACAT
The DNA here is from genome assembly GCF_964270905.1 of Leucopleurus acutus. Taxonomy (NCBI): domain Eukaryota; kingdom Metazoa; phylum Chordata; class Mammalia; order Artiodactyla; family Delphinidae; genus Leucopleurus; species Leucopleurus acutus. The sequence continues at coordinate 6,431,807 of NC_139163.1, forward strand.
TCTTGAGAATGCACTGGTAATTTAGGGGAGGGACTGGTGAGGAAGCAGTAGTTGGGCTACAGTGAAATCAGTGAATGGGAAAGCTGGCCAGGGAAGAATTCAGACAGCCTTGAATGCCATGCTTAGGAGTATTCATCTTCATTCAGTTATCAGTTGAGAACCTCTTTTCCCTTAACACACCATGCTACTCCTGCTTGAAGTAAAAACTCACAGAGGTTCATAACAATTGATATGGCTTCTTGAATAACCCAGCAGTCACATTCCCTTTGCAGCACAAAGCTAATAAACACAAAAACTCTACTTTCAGTATTATCCTCTACTGTAACTGTTTGCCAGTTACAGTAGAAGGCACTCCTAGAAGGCACACCTTGAGAGTGGGGCTGTTCTCTCAACAAATATAACCACACCACCTAGCAAAGCATCTTTGGAAAATGGACCCTGAAGCTAGACTGCCTTGGACTAAATCCTGGCTTGACCATTACAAGTCCGGGTGCCTTAGTTGTCTAATCTGTAAAATGGGAAAAATTGCACCTATCTGGTAAGGATGAGATGACTCACATAAGACAACAGTACCTGGCACACAGTCAGTGCTCACTAAATGCTAGGTGTGTTGCTAACACAATCCTCTCCTTTCCACTCCGTATCCAACTACAAAGCCCCATCAGCTACCTTAAAATACTTCTGGGATTTTTTCCATTCTCTCCGTGCCCACTCTTTCCACGACTCTGACCATAATCTCTCACCTGGATTACTACAATACTTCCCAAACTGGCCCTTTTCAGAGCTCAATGCATATGTTACTTGCTCAGGGACATTTCCCCAAACCCCCAACCTCTACCCACTAGGTTAACAAAGTCACAGAACACAGTGCATTTTAACTTTCTTCTTATATTTCATGTCCCACTAGAATGTGAGTTCCATGAGGGCAGGGACCTTGTCTATGTTTTCCTTCATTCCATCCCATATAGTCCAGCACAGGACCTGGAATTCAGGGCACACTCCAATATCAGATGAATGAATAAAGAGCGGGTTCTGAGACGTTACTACTTAGTTTTGGATCGTCTAACCACTAATATTAACCTCTGTTTAAAAAACCATAATGAGAAAATATCAAAGGAAAAATTAACTTATAATTCCATTTAAGAAGAGCCCACTCTCAGTGTATTCAGTTCTACAAAATTAGACAAATTTACGAAAGAGGGAAAGTAAATTGTGTATAGAGAGTCATATTTTCTTTTGCTTTCTGTAACAATGGCACAGAGGTGTTCCCATAGGTTATGGTATATTTGGTGTTACTATAAAACCCATCCAAGAAGTTAATTTAATGGAGAAGGAGTCTTCCCACAATTCATACATTTATATAAAAGCCCTTGGCAGAAATCCAAAGTTACACACCAAACTGTTGCAGGCCTAGGAAAGGTGTGTGTAGGTAAGGGGAACTTTAACTTTCTCAATATATTTTTGCAGTGTTTGAATATTTTATTGTACCTGTGACTCATAACAGAAAAATAAGGTATTTTAAAAAATCTTGCACAAATGCAAACTAAAATAACTGTCTTGCGCAGTCCAGGATTTATATTTATAGAAAGTATAGAAACAAGGTTCTAATTACATTTCTCTAAGAGTTTCTTATAAGTCTATTCCCTGGCCAGACTTAAATTGTGTTAGACTAGAATCACATTTGATTGAGAAATGTTTAATTTCCTCTTAAAGGTTTGTGTCATTCTACTTAAGCAAACCCAGAAGCACATCCAGATCTCCCTGGCTCTGTTACTCCCAGTTAAACTGTAGGAAGGTCTTTAAAGGTCTTAACATGAATGATAAATAAACAGAGAAAAAAAAATTAAGGACACAAGCAACAATTTATATTCTATCTAGAACTACTGATATTTGAGAAGAATCTGGGCAACATTTTAGCAGAAATGCAGAAAGAATCCAGACTTGGAAAAAAAAAGGTGTTGGACTTGTGAGGTCCCTTCTCTGATTCTAAATAAACATGTTTCATTCAAATACAACAGTTTAGCTGCTTTTTCAACAAGATACAAAATACAAATTTAATTCATTAAGAGTTTAGGACTATTTTTGAGGACACAGTGCTACCAAAAGAAAGAACTAGTTATAAATGGCCTCTAGACATGAAGGCCTTGAGGGTTTCTGAGGAAACTGAAACAATCTTTCAAGTAAATGTATAAATTATTAGAGAAGTTAAGGGTATTCTAACTGAACACAATATATATATAAAACGTTAAAATCTTAGACTTAAATTCTATGTTTTTCTTCCAGTGTTATTTGAACTAATTTATACTTGAAGCAGGTCAGCTGAAAAACTAAATTTATTTTATATCAAATTTTACTTTTGATTGTTATAATGTATCATGTTAGCATTTGGGGAAGTGGGGATTAGCAGACAGAGCCATTAGTGTAAAATATATTTTAAAGTACTGATTTCAGCAGGAAGAAAATGGTGACTAAAATATTTAGAGGGTGTTAATGACGAGGCATGTTGCATATGCCTAGAAATAAATATCACTAGATATTTTGGCCTGCAAATATCAATGATCAGTTTTTGGTGTATTCCAGTAGAAGGAGGGGAAAGAGCAACAAAAAAAATTTTTTTAATAAAGAAAAATGAATTCTGACATTTAGAAGATTATAACTGAATACTGGTTCTTCATGTATTTATAAAAGGATGTCTGATGGCCCTCAATTATAATTCAAAATTTTATTTCACGCAGGTTCCTTGATGAAGTTTGTTAGGAATCCTAGAACTGAGTGTCCGTTGATCATCATCAGATTAAACTTTTTAAAAACCATGTGCTGAGAACTCAAACAATAAATTGGAGGTCTATACGGAACAAATATAAGGTAAGATATACAATTTGAGAAATACTGTGAAATTTTACAGTCATTTTTTTAAAATAAGAAACTCGGTAAACACAAATTACTTCAATGGTATATGTTACATTGCATGGGACATATTATATGCTTTTTAACGAAAATTTTAAAACCCACCATAGGTAGAATTACTTTTCTAAGAGGTAAATGACTGTCGTATATTCTGATCCTGTATCCTAGCCCAGGCCAGTTGTCATATGATGTGAAATTGAATACTTATCATGATAAAACCATACATTTAGACAAACGTGGTGAGGTAAGAACAGAGTGGGGAAATGACTGGTCTGAATTAGTGAAAATTTTAAATGTGGCCCATTGAAAAAGTCAATTATCAGGAAACCAGTATCTGGAAAAGTGATCTTTCTTTCTTTCCTAGGAAACACTTATAGATACTGATTTAAACACAGTCCCTGGCTTCTAGTTCCCTTCCCCCAAACCTCCAACTGGGGCAAACGCATAGAGTCATCAGGAATCAACAGCAATGCAACTATAAATTCAAAATGGTAGCTGGTGGACAAAAGGCTGAAAGCAGCTGCTCTAGGGGGAGAAAAGAAAGACAAAAAGACAAAATAATGCCACCCCATTCACTCCAACCCATCCCCACCAAGAAAAGAAAAGAAGAGGACTAACTGAATATAAGGAAAACCAAGAATTAAGCTCTCTTTTTTTTTTTTCAAATTGGGGAACAGAAGGAAAACACAACTGTTATTCCTGTGTAAGAGACTTCAAATAATTAAATGGAGTTAAAAGGGCCTTCTACTTTTGTTTGTTTTACAAATTTAATCTACAAATCCAATCTCTACAGAGAAAGAAAATAACAGAAAGTAAGCAGACAAAAGATTAGCCACACATGTAAGCCTAGTCAAAGTTGGCAAGAATTTTATCTCCGGTAAGGCTTCTACAGTAACAAATGGATTAATTTCCTTGCCCAGCTTTCACTTGCACTGCGGAAGAATGCAAAACAAAGTTGTACTTCTCGCCCAAACAGTAACACCAATCTGTTTCAAGAAAAGGTGTCCGATTTTTAAAAGCGCACTGTTGAGTTCAACCATTACCATCTTCTTAGACCAAACGCCAGAAGCTGTCAACTGCTTGCCCTATTTAAACGTTCATCTGCACCTACTTCTCCCAGCAAGACAGGCAGTTGCAAGAGAGGGGGAGGGCGGGCGGTGGATCCTGCTTGGGGCCGCAGAGCAGCGTTACCGCAGCTACCTAGTAATCCTGGAGTACCCGCAAGGAAGCACCTGGCCAAACCCTAAGCGAGAACGTGAAACTGCCCCCACGGTGGGAGGACGGCGTAATGGCACGTGTTCCCGGGGCCGGATCTGCCCGCCACGGCGGGGCGAGCCTACACTACCTGGACGGACGCTGGGTGGGTGGCAGCTGGGGGATGCGCCTGCGACCCCCCCAGGGCCCCAGACGCAGGGAGGGGCTGCAGGTGCGGCGGGCGGGGCCTCACCTGCACGCCGGTGCAGTTCTCGAAAAAGAAGAGCACCATGCTCTGATAGATGCAGTAGAGCCGGTCGTCCACCGCCTGGTAGAAGCGCGAGGGCAGGAAGGCGGAGAGCAGCCGCCAGGCCCCCCAGGCCAGCACGTAGGTGGGAGCCGTGCCCAGGAGCACGGCGGCCGGCAGCACGCAGCACATCGAGTACATGTGGAGCACCAGGGACAGCAGCATCTTCCCGGCTCCGCACGAGGAAGGCTCCGCCGGCTCTTCCCCGCCCCGCCGCCGCCGGCCGCCCGGCGGCCTTCAGTCGGCGGCCAATCACCGGGCTGGGCCGGGCCCCGCCGCCGCCCCCTCACCTCGCCGGGCCGCCGGCCGCCCCTGAGACGCCCAGCCCGCGCCGGATCCGGCCTCCGCCCCCAGCCGCATGGGCCGCGTCGCCGCTGGACGGTGGGCGGGCTGGCGAATGAGGGGCCCGGCGCGCTGCTCCAGGCCACGGGGCAAGAGGAAGACGCGGCCCTCGGGGGGTCGAGAGCTCAGGATCACTCACACCCCATGACCCTCGCCCGTCACCCTATGCCCCTACCGGGGGCGGGGCTCCGCGCCAACAACACGACTCCTGATTGGCCGCCCGTTACCATAGTCCCCCTCCGCGGGCGGGGCTCAGCGGCAAGAACTCGTCTCCCGATTGGTCGAGTCGTGCTGACAGTCGACTCGCAACTGCCGCCCGGACGCGTGGACTGCCCGCTCTGGCTACTACGCATGCTCCAAAGCTTGCCCTCCCCCCCAGCCCCTCCCCAAAGGGAAGCGGCGACTTCCGGGCGGAGCGGGTTGAAGGTGGGTGTTGGCCGAGGAGGGGCCCGGGCGGCCTTGTGCCCCTTGGTCCGGCTCTGGGCGCAGATTGACTTGAGGGAACGCCCCACCTCCTGCTTGCACACCTGAGGGCCCCTGGACCCCGGGATGGACCCTTAAGCCGAGATGTCCCTTTCCGAGGGGCGCACCGGTGACCAGCGGTACCTCGCAGGTGCTGCAGACCTTGGCTTCGGGCGGCTAAGAGGACTCCTGCTGGCAACGGAGACTGGTCAGGCCTGCTGTGGGAAGGCCCGCAGTGACAGCAGTGCGATAAGCGCTGTCAGGGCGTCAGCCCTGGGTTATCGGGCCAGGCTCACCTTCCTCTCCACGGTGGCTCTCACCCCCTCCGCCTTCCTGGCTTCCTCCTCTTCTCCCAGCCGGGTGCACAGGGTCTCCTCTCCTGCCCTTCACTCGCCCACCTGCATGTTTCTGAGTCAGGCCCCTGCCTTCCCATCGCTACAAGTTTACGCACAGCTGGACAGCCTGTTTACAAGGTGCTTGACACACTGGTTTGTTCTATCAGGCCTTGTATCAAATTCACTCTTGCTTCACCTCCCCAGGCCTGGCGCTTTAACTTCTGATAGTTTATGATGAGCCTGTTTTTGAGTAGTTCTTGAAGGTACTTGAGTGCACATGTGGGATAAAGTACTAACATACTTTTGTGACCTTCACAAAAATCTGGGAAATCAGGGCAGCCGTTTTATTGATGTCAAAACAGACTCTGAGGCCTTCTGAATCCTTCTACTGCCCTTTGGCTACAGTGAGTGTGGTTTACTGTGTAATCCTTTCCAGGGATATTTGCACTTCAGAAGAATGCCGAATGATTTAAGTGGGAAAAAAAATTTTTTTTTTTTGCCTGAATGCAAGCCTGTGCGTAGCTTTATGCAGGAAGACATTTTAGCGGAAAATTCTAATCAGGGCCAGGACGGTGGCTGCTTGATTTGACTGTCTCTACATGATTGACATCATGTAACGTGATTGGTAAATGGTGACCTTGAGGGACAAGTCCAGGTGAATAGAGATTGCTCAAGGAACAATTATTTGGACAGGTATATTGCCACCAGGAAGCATTAAACACTCAAAAGATTTTCAACGCGGTTTCCCCTCTTTCTGTGGAAAGTAATGCCCTGTGAGAGCTAGACTCATTCCGGAGGGAAAAAGTCGGGTATGGATACTGTGCACAACCAATGCTAATCACGCTTCCTTTAACTAACTGAGACCAGACATCCCTACAATTAGGAAAATGTATGAAGAGATAACGCTGGTTCAGTGTTAATGTTACAGTCTGTACACATGCAGTCAGTAAATGTTGTGATGTGTAAGTATGTTACTTCCTGTGAATTACCCCCATATTACTGTTAGTCACCTGGTTGTAGAGTTTTGTGCCAGGTTCTGACATGGGGACACTGAGAACGTGAGCCTCTCTCGTCTCCTGTTTATATCCAAACCCAGCCCGACACACTCACTTATCCCCCGTGCTCTTCAGCCTCCTCTCTCCCTGCTGGTCACAGATTTACCCTCCTTTCTGCCTTCCCCTCTCTCAAGCTGTACTCAGCGTGCACCCTCTGCCTCTACTTCCTTACGGTGTACATTTTTTAACCCCTTGCAGTCTGACTTCCTTTTCCACCACTCTACTGAAACGGTTCCTTGTAAAGAGCGCGTCTAACCCAGCCTGCATACAGTGGCTCTGGGATATAACAGTGAAAAGACTGATTGCATTTAGCAGGGACTTAGGTGTGGGGTGAGCTTTACGTAAAGGGGGATATTCAGGATACACTGGGGACGTATACCAACGAGATCTCATTTAATCGGGGCACATAGAAGGCTTCTCAGGTAGAGAGAGATTTGAGATGAAGTTTGAGGGTGGAGTTAGATGAGAGCTAGAGAAGGGAAGGAAGGTGAACGAGCCTTCCAAGTGAGAGCAGCGAGTCTCAAGGACTGAAGCTAAGAGCCCACAGATTCTCAAGGCTGAAGAGACCTGTGTGCAGCATGGTAATGAGCCGCTCTTCTCTGTTTTTTATTCGGTTGCCCCCTAGGAGTGTGCTGTGTATTTCCCTCACACATTTGTAAGTTAATAGCTAAAATTATTTTTATCATAAGTTTAATTAGTTACAAAAGAAATAAGTTCTGATGAGTTATAAGTGAAATTTTAAAATTAATTACAGAATTAAAAAATAGTTAAAATTACAGAAATCTTTTAAGTGGACCCCATGGGTTATAAATACCATAGTGATTTAATACCAACATTCTCCATGTAAAAAAGATTTTTACTAAATAGAATTTTACATTGATCCTTTGTCTCCTTGAAAACATTTTCATTCCACTTCTGCCACATAATTTTATCTTAATGGAATATATTTTATGCTTCCAAGTCTTTTATTGATCAGACTATGTCATCAGGGTCCTAAGAGTTAAAATTTCTTCTGGATTGAGCTATGACTCGTTAGCAATATACAAATTAATCAATGTATATCACAAAATCTGATAATTATTGTAAATAAAGGTAAAGTTTGATTGGAAATGCTTGTCTTAATGGTACCTTAATTAAAAGAAATTGGCGAATTATCCTCTGGTGTCCTAAAGTTATTACACCCTTCCCACCTCACTGCAGAACAGTGTGGTAAGGTTGGGGGCTGGGGAGCAAGTGGGCAGGACGGTTGTGAAATGCAAGGTGGTCTGTACTCCATGAATCTTCTCAGGCATATCAAATGGACAGATACTTCGGAATCAAGAAATCTACTTAAATGAACAGTCAGTAGCAGAGTGGTTACACGAATACACAAAGATGACACATGAAATGTTACGCAGCAGTTAGAAAAAGACCAAGTAGACCCAAATGTACCTAAATGTACCCAAATGATCTGCACGTTAGGTGAAAAAAGCAAGTTGCTGGATAATACATGCACTATTACCTCATTTCTGTAAAAAATAAAACAATGTATTTCTAGATGCAAATGTCTAAAAAGTGATGACGGCGGTCTTCTCAGGGGAGGGGAAGTAAGATTAGATGAAGTTCAGCTGGACTTCTGTATTGTTTCAAGTTTTTACAAAGAAATATTGATTCAACAAATATGTATCCAGTTTTCCATATCCCACTTCATGCTGGGTGTCAGGTAAAGAGAGAGAACAGATAAAGGCCCTAAGGTCATGACCCTTGCGGTCTGGGGTGGGGCAGTGGGATTAATTTATTTCAGAGGCAAATAAAAATAAAGGAGAAAAATAAGGGATGACTTTTGCAGGAGATAACTAGAAGGTGGGATCCACGGGAGTCTTGACCTTGGTGATAAGGAGGGGCAGGGAGGGTGAAGAACGCCTCCCCAGCTGCAGGCTTGAGTAACCGGGTGGCGTTTGCTTTCATCTACGAGGAGTGGAAACAGGTTCTGCGGAGCACAGAGCTTCCAATCAGCCTGTGCTGCAGAGAGCACTTCAAGGAAAAGAACACAAGTTTACAAATAAAAAATTGGATTTGAACATGGATATTTACTTAGAATGAGAAAAATAATTTTTAAGTATATAAATTTTTACAAGCTGACATCACAAAAATAAAATATTCAGAAAAATAACTTTTATTATGTAACTATCATAGATCAGTGATAAAGTATACCTTTGTTTTGACTGTGAAAACCATTTTGCATTTTCTCTACAGAAAAGTAATTGCCTTTCTAGCATGATAAATGTAAACTTGGTTTTTATCATTCATTGTCAGGATGCATGATATTCAACCTCACACTATGTCTTTAGTACATTTTCAGTAAAACTAGGTTTATTTTGTGAAGAGGGGGAGGTGCGAAGGAGAGGGAACTTGACAAACGCATTGTAAAATTCATGTAGGGAAACAACTCAACAATTTTTGAAGAGGAGGGCTACCGAGCATGGCAGTCGGAGTGACGGGCATCCGAAGACATCCCTGTAATTTCTGGAACCCATGAATACGTTAATTTGCTTGGCAAAGGAGAATTTAGGGCACAGGTGGATTTAGGATTGCCAATGCATGACCTTACGGAGCGAACGCCGGGTTTTCCAGGTGGGCCCAATGTAGTCACGAGGGGCCTGAAAAGTGGGAGGGGGCAGTTAAGGAGCTGAGAGCGACGTGCTGGGGGCAGGGCTCGCTCGCTCGCCCTCGCTGGCTTCCTAGACGGAGGAAGGGGGCCGGCGAGGGAAGGCAGGCTCCAGAGCCTGGAAGGGACGCGGGCGCGGACTGTCCCCCGGAGCCCCAGGAGGACACAGCCCTGCTCGGTACCTTGCCGACTCCAGTGACACCTGCTTTGAGCTTCTGACCTCAAAACCGTAAGATACGTTGGTTTTATTTAAGTTTCTAAGTAGGTGGTGATTTTTGATAGCAACAATAGGAAGCGGGTCCATGGAGGGAGGGATTTTTCCGGTAGGTACCGACACATAGTGTAACGCTACAGTAACAGTGTCTTGCTAGTGTGGAAGCGGACGGCTCAGCGGGGCAAAAGGAAGAGTCTAGAGACACAGGTGCTGCTGTGTATGTGTGTTTTGTATTGTGTCTCATGAAAGTGGCGTTTAAAATCTGAGGGAAAAGAATGAATTAGTCAAAAAATGCTAGTACCTCTGTACATTTGGGGAAAATGTTATATAAACAAACTCGACAACCTACACCCAAATAAAAGCCAGACGGGAGGATTTAAACATAAAACTTCATCTAAAAAGTTAAAAACAGGCTTCCCTGGTGGTGCAGTAGTTAAGAATCTGCCTGCCAGTGCAGGGGACACGAGTTCGAGCCCTGGTCCGGGAAGATCCCATATGCCGCGGAGCAGCTAAGCCCGTGCACCACAGCTACTGAGCCTGCGCTCTAGAGCCCACAAGCCACAGTTACTGAAGCCCACACGCCTAAAGCCCGTGCTCCGCAACAAGAGAAGCCACCGCAATGAGAAGCCCACGCACCGCAACGAAGAGTAGCCCCCGCTCGCAGCAACTAGAGAAAGCCCTCACGCAGCAACGAAGACCCAACGCAGCCAAAAATAAATAAATAAATTTTGAAACTAAAAAAATACTAGAAAAGATACAGGGTAATCATTTTATAAACTTCACGAGGAGGAGATTTTACTTGGCATGATACTAAGACAAAGTATTGAGTCTCATGTGATCTTGGCGTCTCCACGGAGCAATCTGACAGCAGAATTGAATAAACTTGTGTCTCTGAAAAACCACGAACGTTCACCCTGAATGCTGTGAGGTCTTAGTGTGTGTGAGGGCCTTGGAACACCCAAATTGATCCTACCTGAACACAGGTGTGGAATGTAATTAAAGAAAGCTGTAACATGATCAGCTGTACTGTAAACTGACTACCGTTAAGTGGGAACAGAAGGGTGCTATCTGAATGTAGAAGCAAAGGGAAGCTTGTCTCGGTGTGAAGGAAGGGCACAAGAGTACCTTCTCTTCACTAACAACTTAGAATGTAGCCCAGCACTGCCTGTGTTTGTTCAGCCTCCATTCGAGCTTTCATTTACTTTTATCTGTAAAACTAAAACGAAAACGCATTTTTTTTTTTTTTTTTTTTTTTTGCGGTACGCGGGCCTCTCACCGCAGTGGCCTCTCCCGTTGCGGAGCGCAGGCTCCGGACGCGCAGGCTCAGCGGCCATGGCTCACGGGCCCAGCCGCTCCGCGGCATGTGGGATCTTCCCGGACCAGGGCACGAACCCGTGTCCCCTGCATCAGCAGGCGGACTCTCAACCACTGCGCCACCAGGGAAGCGCAAGAGAAGGCATTCTTGTTCTAAAAGATTTAAACACTGTTTTGAATATTGAATGAAGTTCTTGCTGCTGTCTCGAATCCGACTTACTCACCTAGAGGTTATGGTTGTAATGAACACCTAGAGGTTATGGTTGTAATAAACATAACTTTCTAGTTATTTTCTTGTGCTTCCGTCAGTGAATGTTTGTGCGTGCCCTGCCCTGTTCCGCTCTTGAGCCCTAAGATTTCCATTTGGATCAGATATCCACCGCTCCCCAACAGAACTCATGTGCTTTGGGGAAAGTTGATTCCATCCACTGTCTCAGGAGAGGCCATGATCCATGTAAGGCAGTGGTTTCTTGTGGGTTTTCTTGTTTTCATTTTGAAGTCTGGACATTGATCCCTTGAAGCTCCTGAAGACCTTTACAGGTGGTCCAAAGTCAAAAGTATATTTACAATGACACTGAAACATTATTTGCATTGAATTTGGAGTAATGTTGGTGGGTAAACCTGCTAGCACCTTGGCATCAAGGCAGTGATACCAAAGTGCATGGTGGCCACGCATTCATCGCCATGGACTCTCGGTGAAAAACCACTCATTTCACTTAAGAATACCCCTTGACAAAACAATAAACATGAATTCTATTAAATCCTGACCCTTGAGTACACATCCTTTTAACATGTGTGAGTAAAAGGTAAGTGTGTGTGAAGCATGTTTGCACCCTGATTAATGTATAGTAGTTCTCTAGAGGAAAAACATGGATTTGTGAGCTCAACTAGCTAGTTTTTTCATAGAACATAATTTTACTTGAATAACAGATAAGCTATGGTTATTCTGGTAGATATTTTATCAAAAATGAATAAACCGTCTCTGTCACTTCAAAGAAAAACAACTGATAGTATTGCTGATAATAACCTCGAGCTTTTCAATGCACATTAGAATTTTGGAAAACCCAGATTTGCTCTCATGAACTTGGCATGTTCTCAGTAGCTGGACTTCTTTAGTTCTGTGGTGATATTACTTATTGTGCTTTCAGTATTGTATGTCAACATTTAGAAGATCTGCATAACTCAGTGAACCAATATTTTATAAATCAGTGCTTGGACTCTAAAAATCACGTGTGGGTAAATGGTTACTTCAAAGTGCAAGACAGACCAATGGATTTTAATGTAACAGGGTACAAAAATTCGATATGTCAAATTTCACATTGCTAACAACCTTTAAGAAATGACCAGTTCCTGAGTTTTAGTATAATACGAAGGCTATTAAAACTCCTTCCCTTTTCTAATCACATATCTGATTGAGGCTGGATTTTCTTCAGATGCCTCAACCAAAAAATCATGGCAGCAGATGGAATGCAGAGAATCCAGCTGTATTCAATTAAGCCAGACATTAAAGAGATTTAACAAAAAATGTAAAACAATGCCACTCCTCTAAATTCTTTGTTTTGAATTTTTTCCATAAATATTAACATACAATGGACTTTACTGTTCTCTAAAAGGACTTACTAAATATTTTAAACTTTCCACTTCAATTTCCAGTATAGTAAATAGCAGGAAGTATAACCTGGGTTTAAAAAAACAAGGTAAAAAACGGGTAATGGGTTCCTGAACCACTCCTCTAGGACAATCAAAGCAGCCCTACTTCTGTTTCCACACAAAAATTGTTTAGGGATGAACTTAACCCCCTTAGGGCTTCTGAGACTCAAGTGGAGGTTATTGTGGGTCCTGGAAATGAAGCGTGTTGATTCTGCCAAAGATGCTACCAGAAATGTTCCTTCCTCTCTTTGGGCTGATGAATTAATATTAGGGTGAAACTTGGCACTCTACAGCCAGGAAGTCAGCTCCAACCTGAAGGCAGAGCTAAGAAATAGGACATGAAGGCTTTGAAATCCTTAGGGTGTGTTTCACAGCTGATCTGATTCAACAGCGCATCTCTCAGCGTTCTAGTTAACGAACAAAGAAGTCTCTATTAAAGCCAGGTTGAGATGGGTTTCGTCTCATCTACTCAGTCCTCCCTGCTGGAAACCTAGAGGTTATTCTGTTTCCCTGCTCCTCTCCTGCCACACCCATTGGCACTAGGTCATTCATTCATTTGCTCACTCATTCAATCAATTATTGAGTGCTTGTTATGTACCAGGCCCTGGTCTAGGACCTGGTCATATAGGCAGATAAGGTCCCTGTCTCAATGTCAGCAGTGAGAGATGGATCCAGTTACAAGGGCAAGCAGTGAATTAAAATAGGGAGGTGTGAGAGAGAGTTGTGAAGTAGTTCCTTTAAATCATAAGGTCAGCAAGTGCCTCTGTACGGAGGAGACATTTAAGTTAAAACTGGAATGATGAGCAGAAGGAAGATGAGAGCATTTCAGGCTGAGGGAACAAGTGCAAAGGTCCTGAGGCAGGAAGGAAGGAGCTCAGTAAGCAGTTCTAATCTACTGGTGGCTAAAATCCTCAGTCATTTTTTTTTTTTTTTTTTTTTGGCTGCGTTGCGTCTTCCTCGCTGTGTGCAGGCTTTCTCTAGTTGCAGCGAGAGAGGCTTCTCATTGCGGTGGCTTCTCTTGTTGCGGAGCATGGGCTCTAGGCATGCGGGCTTCAGTAGTTGGGACTCGCAGGCTCTAGAGCGCAGGCTCAGTAGTTGTGGCACACAGGCGTAGTTGCTCTGTGACGTGGGATCTTCCCAGACCAGGGACTGAACCAGTGTCTCCGGCATTGGCAGGCAAATTCTTAACCACCGTGCCACCAGGGAAGTCCCCTTAATCATTCTTAACTCTGCTCTATCCACCCCACATCCAATCCCTCAGTAAACTATTAGTTTGACCATCACAGTCACCCAGACCCCCCCCCCCATCCAGGTGCTGTCATGTCTCACCTGTACGAATGTAGCCTCCCTATTTCCATCCTCGAGCCCCCTCCCCCTTCCCAGTCACTGTATCTTCTGCAAGTAGCTGTTGTGGGTGAACTTTGTCCCCTTGAAAATCCATGTGGCGAAGTCCTAGCCGGCCCCCACCTCGGGATGTGACTGTATTTGGAGATAAGGTCTTAAAAGTGGCAGGTGGGGTAAGATGAGGTCCTGAGGGTGGGCTTTAATCCAGCATGACTGGCATCCTTGGAAGAAGGGGAAACTGGGACACAGACACACAAAGGGAAGATGATGGGAAGGAGCACAGGGAGGAGACGGCCATCTCCAAGCCCAGGAGAGAGGCCTGGGGCAGATCCTTCCTCACAGCTCTCAGGGGGACCCAACCCTGCCAACATCTTGCTTTTGGATTTCTAGCCCCCAGAACTGAGGGACAATTTCTGTTGTTTAAGCCCTCGGTCTGTGGGGCTTTGTTAGATCAACCTGAGCGAACAAAAACGGCAGCCAAGGCCGTCTTTCTGTTAATTCTCTGCTCGAGGTGGTTGACCTTAAACCACTTGGGGCTAGGGGCTCTGGGGCTCCACACCATCAAAAATTCGAGTGTAACGTAAAGGTGGTTCCTCCAGTACTGTAGTGTTTACCATTGAAAAAAGTCCAAGAACAAGTGGACCCTTGCAGTTCAAACCTGTGCTGTTCAAGGGTCAACTGCACTCGCATCTCGGAGTCAAATCCAAATTAAGCCCTGCCTATGATGCTTCCCTGACTCCAGGCCTTACCGGGAACACCCTCCCCACTGTGTGCACCACAGCCGTGCCTGGGACTCCCAGCTTCAGCTGTGCAGTGGCCGTCAGGACGGAGCCCTCCTCAAACCCAGACCCCCCAAACCCATAAATGCTCTCTCTTCTCCCATCTGGGTGACATTTTTTACTGCAGTAAGGAACTGGTTTCAGTTGATCCGTGAGTTACTCTGGTCATTCTAAAGCGTCAGCCACCCTGACCTCTTGCTGTCTTTCCTGTGCATCAAGCAGGACAGGCCTTCCCAGAACCTGGAATTTTCCTCCCCATGTATGGACATGCTTGTCCTCTCTCTGCCAGTCTCGGTTAAATGTCATCAAAGAAACTCTCTTAACCACGTGTGCCCTTTTGTTATTACTTGTTTACCTTGCAACAGACATTGCTAGTTTTTCCCCAATACCCACCTCCCATTTTATAGTAATTAGATCCCTAATTTTTACCTAGGTACATGGCTGCCTAAAATAAAGACTGTTTCCCAGCTTTTCTTCCTCCTAGATGGGTTCACTATCCAATGAAAGGTAAAAGGAAGTGGTGTATGTGAGGTATAAGATGCGCTGTGTACTCTTCTTTCTTACTGAGTAAAATCGGATGTAATGGCTGGAGCATCAGCCACATTGGCAGGCGCACATGGCAGAACAATCATATGAAAATAGCTGGAATTCCTGACACTATGGCGCATCATACCAGCATTGAGTTTATTACCTCCAGACTTCTTGAAAGCAAAAAAACCAAAACTACAAAAGCCTTTTAACTTGTTTAAGCTTGTTTTAGGTTTTTGTTATTTGCAGCAAATCTGATCCTAATATAATCCCTCTTACTCCGCTTGATGTCATATTACATTTATTTCTATGTGACACAGTATGCATTACCTGTGTCCCCCTTGCTGTAATAAGGTAGGCTCCTGGAGAGGTAGGACTTTGTGTTTTTACTTCATTCGCTGGGCATTGATCAGGCTATAGAAATGATCAAAAGCTGATGAATTAAAGAGGAAATCTGCACTCCAGGAAGACATGCCGTGTGTTTTCTCTAGGATTTACTGAATACCCCCAGCACACTCCTGCTACGTAGAAACATGGGGGGTGCTTTCCTACTCTATGCCCCCTTCTTTGGCAGTGCTCCCCAGAGGCAAGACTAAGTGAGACAGATCTATAAGATCAGGTTTGTACAAGGGAATCCCTCTCTCCAGCCTCCAGTGTTGGATCCTAGGCAATGAAGTTACAGACCATCAGGCACAGATTATGAGCCAGACAGGACTAAACACTAGAGCATAGGAGTCATGAGGAATTGCAGTCATAATTGGTGCTATGGAAACCCCAAACACACGTGTTGATGCTTTGGGAGAAGAACAAATGAACGTGCAGAGATATGAGTGCAAGTTGCACGCAGCTCATGTGCCCTGAAAGAAGGGGAGCGAAGGAAGGCAAGCTGCCCACGGACTCTCCCATGATCTCCAGCTGACTTCCAGCACCTGGCTTCATGCAAGTTCCTTGATTCTTCAGGATAAATTCCCTTTTACCTAATCCACTCTGAGTAGGTTTGCGTTCGTTGTTTAGGAACAATCCTGCTAAGACTTCTTACGTCTCTTTGGGGTACGTGCTCTTAAGGACACCTGTAAAGCTCTTCCCAGTCTGGTCCAGACCTGCCTTTCTGCCAATGTTTACCATTGCTTGCCGCCTTCTAAACTAAGCTGCATTCCCACAGACCCCTTTCATGGTTTAAAACAGCCATGCTGTTTGGTATCTTAGCATTTTTGTAAGCACCATTGTTTCTGCTGGAATGTTCTTCCTCTCTAATTTACCCATCCGGACCTAGCTCAAGTTTTCTTTCTGCTGAAAGAGCCCCCAGACCGTAGTAAATGCCCCTTGACCTTCAACACTCCCTTGAAGGTGCCTCTGTTACAGAACTTACCCTAAGTTATTGCAATTTGTCAAAATACCCATTGGTGCTTCTCTTACCCGAGAAGGTGCCTTTGACACCATCTCTTCCTCCTCTTTGTGGCCTCCGCCCAGACCATTGTCCCCATGTCAGATGCTCAGTCCTTCACTCAACCTTTTTAAGCCTGTCTGTGATCAGCCTTTGCCTACTGAAAATGCGTCTCTGCCCTCAACCACTCTAGTTCCCCAGACGTCCTTGAGTTTCCTTCTATGGGTTTGGCTCATCCACTCTTTGCTAATGGCCCCCAAATCCACAGATTACTTCTCCCAAGCTACAACCATTTTTTAAGAAACCTGCTTTCTTGGACTTCCCTGGTAGCCCAGTGGTTAAGAATCCGCCTGCCAATGCAGGAGACACGGGTTTGAGCCCTGGTCCGGGAAGATCCCACATGCCGTGGAGTGACTAAGCCCATGCGCCCCAACTACTGAGCCTGTGCTCTAGAGCCTGTGAGCCACAACTACTGAACTCACGCGCCTAGAACCCGTGCTCTGCAACGAGAGAAGCCACCGCAAGGAGAAGGCCGTGCACCGCAATGAAGAGAAGCCCCCGCTCGCCGCAACTAGAGAAAACCGACACGCAGCAACGCAGACCCAACGCAGCCAAAAATAAATTTTTAAAAAAATCTGCTTTCTCGACATCCGAGCTTAAAAATTCTACAAGAATTTTAAATGTTCTTAGCAGAAAGTATCTCCACCACCACCACCCCACTCTTCCCTGAATCCTCTCAGTTTGCTGCTAAAAGACTTGACGTCACCCTTCCATCTTCCCTCAGTTTCATCCGTGCACACCCTACCCTATATATTATCCAGCTGGCTGGCGGGCTTCCTTTATTCCAGTTCCTTTTTTAGGAGATGCCTTTTGACTTCTCCTGTCTTCTGGTAGCAGGGACTTTGCTGAGCCCTTGACCTCCTCTCATCTGGACCGCTGTGCTGCTGCCCTACTTCAAATCCTCCCCACGCTGCTGCCACTGCCACCTCGCTAAAACAGTCTGATCTCACTCTTCCCCGTCTGGAAAGCCTTCAGTGACTCCTCTTTTCTAAGCTTAAAATCACACTCTTCATGGGCTCCTAGGCCTTTCGCAGTCTGGCCCCGCTTGCTCTGCAGCTGTACCAAGCACCATGTAAGTCTCTGGCTCTACACCCAAGCGCTGGCCTGACTTACAGCCACCTTCCAGCTGCCCTGCTAGCAGCAACCCTTCTGCAGACGCTAACGTCCGGCCACCTGTTTCTCCTGGACCCCGTTTCAGATATGACTCATGCTTTTGGCGGGACGCTGCAGTCGTGACTTTTCTAATTTTGTCTGTTAGTGAAATATTTAATCTTGACATATGGTGATAACTTTTCATTAGTTGTGTGTACATTTCAGTCTGTTACAAATAAACTGTGCGGCAGCTTACAATGATGCCTGTAGAACAGAACAAGTAATAAAATGAGAACACTGAGGAGAGGTGGGTACCTGATAGCAAGATGAGGTTGGTGCCCTGCAGACCTCTTCGTGACGAGACGACAGCTTTATCCTGAAGTAGGCTCTCAGCTTTTGGAGCCAAGAGTACAGAGAAGTACAAGTCGTCTTTACGTTTAACACTAGAGAATGACAATAATAAATATGTAACAAGTAACACAGCAACAATTGCCCTTGATATACACAGTTTATGGTCACCATGCACAGCACAGGGTGGTGACTGAGTAGAAGGCTTTTTAATGGTCTTGCCAAATCCAGGTGTACAGTAAGTCCCCTACAGACGAACCTTCAAGTTGCAAACTTTCAAAGATGCAAACGTGCGTGCTAGTCCCTGTATATCAGCTGCTGTACTGTACTACTGTACTTTTCAAGGTACTGTACTGTTAGATTAAAAGTGTTTTCTTTATTTTTTGTTTGTGTTTTATGTATGTATTTGTGTGAAAAGTATTATAAACCTATCACAGTACCGTATTATATAGCCAATTGTGTTAGTTGGGTACCTAGGTTAACATTGTGGGACTTATAAACAAATTGGACTTACGAACACCCCCTCAGAACGGAACTCATTTGTATGTAGGGGACTTGTAACTAGGTATCTGAGCCAGCTGAGCTGTGATTTACACGTCGATAAGGTAGACAACCATTTTTCTTCTCCCACTCCCAGGAAGAGGAAACACACACACACGCACACACACAAGCAGCTGCAGTATAACAATTGCTGGCATCTACTGATAGGCTTGGAAACATTATTTTTGGGTTAGAGGTAGTAGCGGAGATCCCTGATATCAGTTCTCCTTTTCTTTATAGAAAGAATCCAGAGTCAATCTAGGAAGATTGCCATGCAGCTAGATGACTGCCTTTCCTAACTTCCACTTGTAGCCAAGTGTGGCCACGTTGACTACATTTCAGTCAATGAGACATAAGCATAGTTATTGTGAGACCACTGGGAAATGGTCTTAGAAAAAAAGGGGTGTTTCCCTTCTCTCCCACTTATCTCTTCTGGGTGGTGGAATGAAAAAGTGATGGCTGGAGCTTGAAGAGCTACTTTGGGCCACGTGGCAGAGGAGTGAGATGGAAAGAGCTGGGATCTTGGAGCTTCTAGGGCCATTGCTGAGTGTGATGTGCATGAGAATTATAGCTAAAGCTAATCTTAACTGAGAAAAAGGGGATGTTGTTTGGAAGCTGGAGTCCATGGGCCCCGGTGGGTGACTGTGAAAGATTACGGTCAATGGAGGGGGATGATTTGACATGTTTCCCACCTGGCACCTTGGAGGAGGTTGAGTCCTCAAAGTTAGAATTCTCTCAGAAGCTAAAAGAACCTTTTTAGTGAGAGACTTTATAAAAGTTTGGGCTAAATCAGAGGTCTTTTGGGTCCTGAGAGATGGTGTCACACATCTAGGGGAGAACCGCTCTCTGCATCCTCAGAACTATTAGATGGAGAGAGGCCAGAGTAAGTACCCTTCACACAGATGTTATTGCTCTGCTGGTGGGGACGTTCTCATTCTACGGATCAGTACTTCTTTCATTTTAATTGTGGTGTAGTAATTTATTATATGCATAGAGTACAATTTATTTACCTATTGTGTGGATGGGCATTTGTATTGTGTCCAGATTTGAACTGTCATGAATACAGTTGAACAGTCTTATACTTGCCCTCTGGTGGACATATACAATACCATTTTGTTCACTGTTTTCTGGCTGTTCTATAATTCCTTTGTTCCTTTCTTCTCTTGCTCTCTTTGTGATTTGATGATTTTCTGTAGTGGTAATGCTTAGGTTCCTTTCTGTTCAGCTTTTGTGTATCTATTATGGATTTTTGTTTTGTGGTTACCATGAGGTTTATATAAAATATCGTATATCTATAATCGTTTATTTTCAGCTAACAATCTAAATTTGAACGCATACAAAAGTTCTACATTTTTACTCTAATCCATTTTCTTTTTGATATCCCAATTTACATCTTATTTTATTGTGTGTCCCTTAACAAGTTGTTTATAGTTATTTTTAAGACATTTTTGTCTTTTAACTTTTATTCTCACTTTGAGTAATTTACCCACTACCATTAAAACATTAGAGTATTCTGAACTTAACTATACATTTGCCTTTACCTGTGAGATTTATACTTTCATAGTAATTGGCACCTTTAATTGCAGCTTGAAGAAATCCATTTACCATTTCTTGTAAGGCAGGTCTAATGGTAATGAACTCCTTCAGCTTTTGCTTTTCTGGAAAACACTTTATCTCTCCATTTCTGAAGGACAGTTTTGCCAGGTGGAGTATTCTTGATTGCCAATATTTTTCTTTCAGCACTTTACATACATCATGCTACTCACTTCTGGCCTGCAAAGTTTCTTCTGAAAACTCTGCTGATGGTCTTACAGAGGTCCCCTTATATGTAACACGTTGTTTTCCTGCTTTTAAGATTTCTCTCCTTGTCTTTAACTTTTGACATTTTAATTATAACGTGTCTCAGTATGAGTCTCTTTGGATTCATCTTCTTTGGAACTCTAGAATTCCTGGATGTAGATGTCTGTTTCTTTTCCCAGTTTAGAGAAGTTTTCAGCCATTATTTCTCTGAATAATCTTGCTATTCCTTTCTCTCTTCGCTTCTGGTATCTCTGCAATGCAAATGTGGGTGCCCTTGGTGAAGTCCTGTAAGATTAAGCTGTCTTCATTGTTTTTCTTTTCTTTTCTTTTTGCTCTTTGGACAAATTCTACTGCCCTTTCTTGGAGTTTGCTGACCGATTCTTCCTTTGCTTCATCTATTCTGCTATTGAACCCCTCTGTGGACTTTTTCAGTTCAGTTATTGAATTCTTCAATTCTGTGATTTCTGTTTGGTACTTTCTTGTACTTTCTATCTCTTTGTTGAAATTCTCACTTTGTTCATGCATTTTTTTCCCTCCTGACCTCGGTGAGGACAATTTTGAACTGTTTACCAGGTAAATGACTTATCTGTTTCATGAAGGTCTGTGCTGGAGTTTTATCTTTTTGTTTGGAACATAGTCCTCTGTTTCTTCATCCTTCTTGACCATCTGTTGTAGTTTCTGTGCGTTAGATAAACAGCCACCTCTCTCAGTCTTGAGGGAGTGGTCTTGTGTAAGAAATGAAACTTATCCTTCCTCCCAACCCCACCTCTTGATTCCTTCATACCTGTGTGAGTGACCAAGCTTTCTTCTTTGTGTTTGGGGGCATGGGGGGCAGAAGGTGTTGTTTGTTGTTTCTGGCTCCCAGTACTTGAGGGTTTTTGAAGAACTGTAAGCGTCCCAAAGGAGAAGCCAGCCCCTCAGGCAGCAGCTTTTAAAGAATGCAGATAGACCTCTTTAAGGGAAAGACCGGGAAGTGGGCCTTTCCGTCTCCTCCCTCTGGACTGAGCCCTGGGGAATACTCGGTTAAGAACTGCTTTGTCGTTTGTTACAGTCCTGTGGGACCGGTGAACGTAAGCTCTCTTGGCCACCACAGCCAGGGGGCGTGACCCCAGGGTGGCAGCTGCAGAAGCCAGCGCATCAGACATGTGCACAAGCTCCTTTCAGGGAGACACTGGTGACCTGGATTCGGGAGAAGGAGAGTGGCAAGATGGTGCCGTCAGCCTTGCTGGTCTGCAGAGAAGGGCCCGTTCAGCCCTACATGTGTGTTAAATAGAAGCCTGACCATCAGACTGCGGCTTTTAAGATACATAAATAGGCCTAGCTCACGGAAAGACCGTGAGATGGACGTGCCAGTCTGCGGCCTCTGTGCTGACACTTGGGGGTTCACCACTGAGTCCTGCGAGCCCATTGGTTTCCCATACGTTGTGGGTCTCGTGGACGCAAGCCCCGTTGGCCTTCAGAGCTAGGTATTTGGGGGCTTGTCCCTTGGGTGGAAATTTAAAAGCTGGGCTGCGAAATTTTGAGTTCAGACTGAACCCACATTCCTCCTTGGATGGGACTTGAACCCACCATCCCTGACTTAGGAGGGGACTCAAAACCACTGTCTTTTAATTAAAACCATTCACCTGGTCTGAAACCGCAGAACTCAACTCAGGACTTAATGAAGTCCAGGTTCTTCTGTCTCAGTGCAGAAAGAATTCACCAAGAGGCAAATTGACAGGCAACAGAAGTCATTTATTAGTATAGGATGCTTGTGAGAGATACAGGTGGGCAGGCAAGAGGGTACCGTCCTGAGAACTTAGTGGGCTACAGTTTTAGAACCGAAGGAAAAGTGGGGAGGGGGAAAAGACCACCTTCTTCCTTGTTCTTTGAGTCTTCCATCATTAACTCCTCCTACACTTTGGGTTGGGGAGTTTTTGACCCTATATGGCCCAACCGGGACAGTCATGGTGCTATGGAAATAAGCAAAAAGGTGGTAACATATACTAAAATATGGTAAATCATCTCAGGTTTCAGTATAATGTCACCTTTCCCCTGTCTTTTTATTTTTAGTGTGCATAGAGTGACCTCAACCAGCAGGGTGCAGGTGTCATTGCCTTGATTTACAGTTTCGTTAGTTTTGTTGTTAAGCAAGCCTGCTTTCTTGAGTGATCATTAACTTACAGGGGTCTCCCAAAGTTCCCTCTCTACTTATGATCCCCTCATGGGATTAAGTATTTAATCACCTACTTTGTCCCTTTACTCCGTCCCTCTCAGAGCCCTTCACTCTTCAGAAAGGAGCTGGGAGTTGTGAGTTCCTCCTGAATGTATGTCACTATGCGAGGGCATTTCTGGACTTCTTTCAGAGGGAATTCTTTCCATCTGTAGCTGTAGATTCAGTGTGTTCCCGGGAGAGAGTGAGTTCAGGAGTCTCCTACGTGACCATCTTGAACCAGAATCCACCTACGTTTAATTTTTCAAGGAAACTCCATATTGTCTTTCATAGCGGCTGTACCAATTTACATCCCCCAAAACAGTGCATGAGGGTTCCCTTTTCTCCACATCCTTACTAGCATTTCTTACGTTTTATCTTTTTAAAGATAGTCACTCATGGAAATTCCCTGGCGGTCCAGTGGTTAGCACTCTGCGCTTCCACTGCAGGGGCACAGGTTGGATTCCTGGTTGGGAAACTGAGATCCTGCATGCCGTGTGGTGAAGCCAAAAATGAAAACAAAAAATATAGTCATTCAGCAGGTCGAAGGTGATGTCTCATTCTGGTTTTGACTTGGAGACTTTAGGAATATGAATATATATATGCATATGTATATAAAATTATGTTATCAAATATAGAAAACTTAAATTATTTCTTTCCAATTCTTATGCCTTTCATTATTCTTTTTTTTTTTTCTTGTGGTACGAGGGCCTCTCACTGTTGTGGCCCCTCCCGTTGCGGCGCACAGGCTCCGGATGCGCAGGCTCAGCAGCCATGGCTCACGGGCCCAGCCGCTCCGCGGCACGTGGGATCTTCCCGGACCGGGGCACGAACCCGCGTCCCCTGCATCGGCAGGCGGACTCTCAACCACTGCGCCACCAGGGAAGCCCTTTTATTCTTTTTTTTTTTTTTTTTACCTCATTACTCTGGTTAGGACTTTCGGTGCGATGATGAACAGCAGTGGTAGGGGTGAGCAACGTTGTCGTGTTCCTGATCTTAGGGGAAAAGCTTTCGGCTTTCCATTGAGTATGGCGTTAGCTATGGGTTGGCATGTATGGTTTTATTATGTCGAGGTACATTCCCTCAATACCCACTTGTTGAGACTTGTTATTATAAACATATGTTGAATTTTGTCAATTGATTTTCTGCATCTATTAAAATGATCATATGATTTTTTTTCTGGTACACAACAGTGATTTGGTATCTCTATACATTACAAAATCATCGCCACAATAAATCTAGTTACCATCTGTCACCACACAGACATATTACGTTATCATTGGCTGTATCCTACAACTGTACATTACACCCCCATGACTCGTTTATTTTGTATCCCTAATCTCCCTCACTTATTTCATTCATCTCCCCTCTGGCAACCGCCTGTTCTATGTATCTATGAGTCTGTTTCTGTTTTGTTATGTTTGTTTACTTGTGTTTTTAGATTCCACTTGTAAGTGAAATCATACAGTATTTGTCTTTCTGTCTCTGACTTATTTCACTTAACATAATACCATCGAGATCCAGTCATGTTGTTGCAAATGGCTTTTTATGGCTGAGTAATATCCCATTGTATATACATAAATATATATATCACATCTTTATCCATTCATCTGCTGATGGACACCAGATTGTTTCCGTATCTGGGCTATCGTAAATAATGCTGCAATGAGCCTAACGGTGCATGTACCTTTTCAAATTAGTGTTTGCGTTTTTTTTTTCCAGAAAAATACCCAGAAGTGGAATTGCTGGATCATATGGTAGTTCTATTTTTAATTTTTTAAGGAGCCTCCCTACTGCTTTCCATAGTGACTGCAGCAATTTTACATTAATTTTGTAAATCATATTGATCATATAACTTTTATCCTTCATTTTTTTAAATGAAGTTGTATATCACCTTGATTTCACAGATATTGAACCATCATTGTATCCCTTGAGTAAATTGCACTGACAATGGTGTATGATCCTTTTAATGTTGAGTTTGGTAATATTTTGTTGAGGGTTTTACCAACTATGTTTATCAGGGATATTGGCCTGTAATTTGCTAGTGTCATCCTTGTCTGGTTTTGGTATCAGGGTGATGCTGGCCTTGAAGATGAACTTAGAAGTGTTCCCTCCTCTTCCGTTTTTTGGATGAGTTTTAGAGGATTGATTGGTATTAATCCTCCTTTTAATGTTTGGTAGAATTCGCCAGTAAAGGCTGAACTTTGTTTGGAGGTTTTGTTACTGATTCAATTCTCCTTACCAGTAATCTTCCTGTTCATACTGTATATTTCTTTCTAATTCAGTCTTCGTAAGTCATATGTTTCTAGGAATTTTCCCATTTCTTCTAAATATCATATTTGTTGGTGTATAACGCTTTTTATAGTAGTCTCTTAATCTTTTGCATTTTAATGTTATCAATAGTAACATCTCCTCTCTCAGGTCTGTTTTTTTCATTTAAGTCCTCTCTATTTTTCTTGGTGAGTCCAGCTACTCATTTGTCAATTTTATCTTTTCAAGGAACCAGTTCTCAGTTTCATTGATCTTTTCTATCGTCTTTTAAAACACTGTTTTATTTATTTCGTCTCTGATCTTTGTTATTTCCTCCCTTATAACTTTGGCCTTTGTTTAATCTTTTTTTTGCCTTGTTCCTGAGGTATAAAGTTAATTTCAAATTGTTTCTTGATGTAGGTATTTTTGCTATGAACTTCCATCTTAGAACTTGTTTTGTTGCATCACAAAAGTTTCGAAATGCTGTATTTCTAATTTCATTTGTCCCAAAGTATTTTTTTATTCTTTTGATTTCTTCTTAGACCCACTGATTTTTCAAGGAGCTTGTTGTATAATCACATATTGTGAATTTTCCTGTTTCTTTCTGTAATTGATTTCTAGTTTTATACCATTGTAGTTAGACAAGATGCTTGATATGACATGTCTTCTTAAATGTATTAAGACTGGCTTGTCTCCAAACATATGATCTATCCTGGAGAATGTTCCATGTACGCTTGAGAAGAATGTGTATGCTGCTTTTGGATGGACTGTTCTGTATCTATGTGTTAAGTCTAGTCTCTTGTGTCAGTTAAGGCTAATGTTTACTTATTCTCCACTGATGAAAGTGGGGCATTAAACTCACCTACTATTATTGTGTTGCTGTCTGTTTCTCCCTTCTGGTCTGTTAACGTTTGCTTTATATATTTAGATGCTGCTCTGCTGGGTGCCTAAGTATTTACAGTTATATCCTCTTGTTGGATTGACCCTTGTATTATTTTGTAATGCCCTTTTTTGTCTCTTATTACAGTCTTTATCTGAAGGTCTATTTTGTCTGATATAAGTATAGCTACTCCAGCTTTCTTTTGGTTTCCATTTGAATGGAATGTCTTTTTCTGTCCCTTCACTTTCAGTTTGTGTGTGTTCTTACATCTGAAGTGAGTCTCTTGTAGGCAGCATAGAGTCTTGTTTTTAATCATTTAAAAAAAATTTTAATTAAATTTTTAAATTAAATTTTTAATATTTTTTAATCACTTTTTTTCATTCTTCTTTTTGCTGCTCTGAGTTCCACTGCTCTTTGAGTTCACCGATCATTTTTTCTGCCTCATGTAGTTTGCTCTTAGACCCCTCTAGTGTATTTTTCAGGGCAGTCATTGTGTTCTTTAGCTCTTTGACATTTGGTACTTTCTTATATTTTCTCTCTTTGCTGAAGTTCTCATGGTGTTCATCCACTCTTCTCCTGAGTTTGGTGAGCACCTCTGCAACCATTACTTTGAACTCTTTATCGGGTAAATTACTTCTCTCCATTTCATAAAGGTTTTGTTTTTTTTTTAGTGAGATTTTATTATGTTCTTTTGCTTGGAACACACCCTGTGTCTCTTCATTTTTTTCTTGACTCTGTTTTGGTTTCTGTGCATTAGATAAAACAGCTCCCTTTCCCAGTCTTGCAGGAGTGGCTTCATATAGAGATACGCCTTATCGTTCAACACTACCCTCACACTTGGTTGTCTCTCAGACCTTTTGAGGGTCCAACATTCTTTTATTTCTGATGGTTCACTCTGTTTTATTCTTATTTGAGGCTATGCCAAGACCTGTCAGTGTCCCAGGATCTCAGTCAGCACCTAGATTCAGGCTGATTGTAAGCCAGACCCTCCAGCAGCAGTTCTTTAAATATGCAATATGTACAGTCCTGTGGGACCACAACTCTGGCCGCCAGTGCCAGATGAACTAGAAGTGTCCCCTGGGCAGCAGTCACAAAAGTCAGGGCTCTGGTCTGGGGGTACCAATGAGCTGTAGTGAGAGGGAGTGCACAGATGGCATGCACTGGTCTACATCCCCTGAAAACACATCTGCAGTCCCCTGGATGTGTGCTAAACTGGAAGCCTGCCCTGGATTCAGAAGCTACAAGATAAGCAAATAGGCCTCTTTCAAAGAGAGACCAAGGATGTGTTTCAGTCTTGTTTTTCTACAGCGCCCTGGTGGTGGTAGCATGCCAGGAACTATCTTTCAGTTGTTACAGTCCCATGGGACCCAGGATCACAAGGCCCCCTGGCCACCAGTGCCAAAAGATGCTGGGGCATCCTCGGGTAGCAGCTGCAAAGACTGAGGCACCAGATGTAAAAGCCAGGGCACCGTATTAGTGTAAATGCTTCTCTTTAGGAGATATCGGTATTCTGCAGCACAACAGAGAGAGTGTGAAGATAGCACCTGGTCTCTGGGAAGGATTATAGTTAGATGTGTGTTTAATTAATCTAATAAATGCATCTATGATGATAAGCTAATAATCTTTCACAGAAAGACTGAGCTCCTGGGTCTGTTCACTCCTGCCGTGCCACGGAAGTGGTAGCCTTTAAAGAATCCTTTCTCAGTTGGTTACAGTTCTGTGGGACCCCTGAGTGTAAGCCCCGTTGACAAATCAGAGCCAGGCAAAATAGAGATGTCCCATGGTGGCAGCTGCAAAAACTAGGCACCAGGCATAAAACCAGCCCACCAGATTCACGTAAAAGGTCCCCTCTGGGAGTAACTGGTGCTCTGGAGTGCAAAGATGATACCACTGGGTGGAGCAGAGGGTGAGCAACACGATGGCATCTGCTGGGAAACAGAAATGAAAAAAAGAAAAAAGGCCTCCACCAGCTAGTGCACAAGGCAGGGTGATTGTGAAGATGGTGCCCACCGGCTGGAGGAAGTCAAAGAAAGAGTATAGAGATGGTGCCCCCAGGAAAGAAAAGCCTAGAGTTAAAAGACAATAGCACCCACAGCTATAGCAAGGCAGAGGGAGAGCCAGAGCCGGCGCCCAAGAGTCCTCTGTCCCCAGGCAGCCCCCAGGTGTACGTCAGATCAGAAGCCGGCCCTGGGCTGATGCTCCCAGACCAGCAGATGGGTCTCCCCAACACAAAGTCTGGGCACCCCTCGATCAGCCACTTCCACGCTGGGCCCTAGGGCACACGAGTCCGGGTGTGTATGCCCTTTAAGAGCTGTTTCTCAGGTTGTCTATAGCCTTGTTGGGGACACAAGCCCCATTGGTTTTGAAAGCTAGACGGTTTGGGGGCTTGCCTCTCAGGGGCAGGTCTTAAAAGTTGGAGTCCTGCTGTGGGGTTTAAACCCTTCACTCCTCAGGGATTGCTGAGTTCCCTCCTGACCGGGGGTTTCGACTCTGGAGGTGGGACTTTATGGCGAGATCGTGTCCCAGCCCCTCTCACCTGCTTCAGGGTGGGCTGTCTCATTTGTGCAGTGTGTAGGAGTCACTCAGCCAGGTGTTAGGCTTTTTCAGAGGAAGTTGTTCAATAGGTAGCCATAGATTTTGTGTGTTTGTGAGAGGGGGTGAGTTCAGAATCCTCTTACGTCACCATCTTGAAATGGAACTGTCCAGATGATCTTTTTTTACATGGAGATAATAAGATGTTCTACCAGCTTTGTGGATTTGAATGTCCAACTCCTTCCCCAGGTTTGGGAAGTTCTCAGCTATTATTTCTTTAAATAAACTCTCTGCCCTCTTCTCCTTCTGGTACGTCAATTATTCTTAGATTTGCTTTTCTGATTGAATCGCGTCACTCTCAAAGGGTTTCTTCACTTTAAAAAAAATCTTAGTTCTCTTTTCTCTTTTAACTGAATCATTTCTAACTTCACATCCGCTGAGTCTCTCATTCTTTTTTCCATCTGATCTGCGCTCTTATCTATGCTGTCTAATGAATTCTTCTTCTCATTCATTGATTTCTTCGGCTCCAGAATTTGTTGGTTTATTTTTATAATTTTAATGTCTTTGGTAAAGAACTCCTTCTGTACATTTATTTTTGAGTTCATTGAATTGCATTTCTGAGTTTCTTGTAGCTTGTTGCATTTCTTTATGATAGCTATTTTGAATATCTGCTAGATCTCAACGTTCTGTGCCTTTGAGTTCAGTTGCTGTAGAATTATTTTCTTTTTATGATGCCATAATACCATGATGTTTCAAAATGTTTGATGAAATAGTACCTTTGCCTTCACATTTGATGTAGCAAACACTTTTCTTCATTAAGGAATTATTTGTTTACTTTGGCTTTTTGCAGTTCAGCACACTGGCGCTCTATGTATATAGTGTGTGTGTGGTGTCCAGAAAGTTCCGTAGGCTTTCTTCACTTTTTTTCTTTTTGCTCTTCTGACTGAATAATTTTACATGACATATATTCAATATTTGAGTTTGATTCTTTGCGTGGTTGAATCTTCCTTTGAAGCTCTCTGTTGAATTCTTCAGTTCAGTCATTGAATTCTTCATCTCTATAATTTCTGATTTTGTTTCTGTTTCATGGTTGAAATTCTCATTTTGTTCATGCATTGTTTAATTTCTTTGTGTGTCTCTGTGTTCCTGTATTTTACTAAAGTAAGAAGATTATTTTGAGTTCTTAGGCAGTTCATAGATCTCAGTTTCTTCAGGGTCAGTTATGGGCGCTTTGTTAGTTTCATTTGGGGGTGTCATCTTTACCTGATATTGTATGTGTGTGATTCCTGATTCCTTACATTGGTATCTAAGCATCTGAGTAAGCAGTCTCCTCTTCCAGACTTCACAGGTTCACTTGGGCAGAGACAGTTCTTCTCCAGTCCACTCGGCTTGGGTTTTTGAACGGGGCAGCTGGTAGCATCCTCGGGCACATGGCGTTGGCTGTTGGGACCTATTTTTAGGTGAAGCTGCTGCCTGAGCTCTGAGGTCTGGGGGCCGGGGTGGGTGGGGCTGACTGAGCACCGGTAGATAGCACTGCTGGCTTGGTTCCCTGCCCACACACAGGGTGTGGATGGGCCCTGCAGTTGTCTGGGTTCTCTGGTCAGGCTTCCTAGTTGGGTGGGTGTGAATTAGCGTCACTGTTTGGGGGAGGGTGGTAGAAAGGGCCCCAAGGCCAGCATGACTCATTGTCTGGGGACTCAGATCCGGCAGAACGGCACACTGAGCTGCCTGGCCAGATGGGGCTGCCGACTTTGCTCTGCAGACAGACAGAGCTGCTGGCTGGTCTTTGCTCATTTGCCACTTTAAGTGGGGCTGAAGGATGGGCGACTCAGCTTCCTGGGTGCATTGGCTAGTTTCCTTATCAGGCAGGTCTGGGGACAGCAGCAAGCAATAAGTTGGGCTATGAATGAGTTTTCCTGCCTGGGGCGGGCCGGCAGAACAGGCCCCAAGACGGCAGTGGCAATGAACATGCTCCAGGACTGGCAATGCTCATTGTTTAACGTCTCAAATGAGGCAGAACTGTGCGCTGAGTTCCCTTGCCAGACAGGGCCACCATCTTGGCTTTGCTGCCCTGCAGAGCAGCTGGCCGGGCTCTCAGCTTGAGTGCGCTGGGTTACGTAGCTTCTCAGGTGCTCCAACCAGGCTTCCTGGTCGTGTGGGACAGGGAGTGTATAGTTAGCCGTAGATGGGGCTATGAATTAAGTTTCCCTACCTGGGAGAGTCAGCAGAACAGCCTCCAAGACTGGCAAGGCTAGGCATTTGGGGTCCTAAACCAGGCAGGACTGAAGTTCCCTGGTCAGACTGAGGCACTACTTGGGCTGTGTAGATGTGCGGAGCTGCTGGTACACACGACTGCCTGGGCGCAGTGCGTAGGTACTCATTCTGTCAGGATCTGAGAGCCGGTGGCCATAAAGCCCCATCTCCTTCTGCCACAATCTGATCTGCAGTCACCAGGCCTCACAGGACTCCCCTTGAGAGGTGGGCGTGAACGGGCTTCCTGGGAAGCAACTCACAACACTGGGTGTCCAACTTGGGCTTTCTTTTTCCCACTGGGGAACCTGTAGGCCCAGGGATGCCCTCTCGGGGCAGTGCTGCAACGGCCTGGAGGAGGGGCGTCGTGGTCCGAATGTAGCTGCTCTTCTTACCCTTCTAATATGAGCCTTCTTGGTCTCCAAAATTTGTGTCGTTTTTTTCCCTCTTTGTCAAACTTATTTTGTTCTTGTATTTTTAAAATTTAGACGGTTTATCTGTGTTCTCCGTAGCTGTCTGAGCTTCGTTCGATCAATGGTTTTGAACTCTTTACCAGGCACTTGTGCAACTCCATTTTGGGGGGGACGGTCAGTCACTGGTAGTTTATTGTGTTTCTTTGGTGGTGTGTTTCCGTGACTCCTGTGAGCCTGTAGCCCTCCATGGGTATCTGCGCATTTGAAGAAGCAGTCACCTCTTCCAGACTTTATGGGCTGAGTTTAGTGAGGAAAGACCTTCTTCTGCGGGTGGGGACGTGCTTTAGCATACTGTGGCCCTGTGTCGAGCGGCGCGGGTCACCAAGCGTGAGGGCACGCAACAGCGCTGAGTTGGGGGTGGGCGTGGTGTCGCGCTGGCTCAGGCCATCAGGGTCCACGACTTCAGTTGGGGTTTTCAGTGATGCCTCCGGATCAGTGGTGTGGGATCAGGGCAGGTGACTTGTCATGGCAAGGGCTGCTGGCACACAGGCTGTGGTGAGGGCCAGGTCCAGCGGTGAGGCCTGGGGCCAGCTGGAGATGTGAAAGCAGTTGCAGGGGCCGGGGCTGTGAGCGTGCGCTCACACAGCTGGAGGAGCTCGGTGTAGGTGTGTGCGTGACGGTGAGAAGTGGTGACGGGAATCGGGGCTTGCTGCACGCAGGCACAAAGACGCAGGACTTAACTGGGCACACGTGGCAGGGTAGGCCGGTGACAGGATTGCCACTGGGGCTGGATTCAGGTGCGCAGGCAGCTGCTGGGACCCAGGCTGTGCCAGTGTTCACTTGGGCACCTGCAGGGCTAGCTGTGGGTATCTGTGCCAGACGTCAGGGCGGCTGCTTACAAACGGGCGACCGCAGGGCTTCGCCCTGTTCACGTGCCAGTGGTGGTGCGGGCTGAGTCTGGGTGCCCTAGCCGCGGTGGGAGCCTGCGCTGTTGGTGTGCGCTCGTGCAGTTACAGTGCGTGCACCGCTGTGAGGCGGCCACAGGGGACTAGACTGCTGTGAAGCATGCACTCCGCCAGAGGCCGGGGCTGCCTGCTGGCTTGGAGCCTCGCACCCAGGGTGCCCCCCGTGGTGCGACCTGGGTCAGCTCAGGCAGCTGGAGTCTACACATGTGCAGTGCTGTGAGGCCCTCAGAAGCGGACCCTGCAGAGGGTCCACTGCAGTTACGCTGGCCCCTGGTCTGCTCCGCGGTGAAAGCTACTGGGTTTTCTGCACAGCACTGCATTGGGGACTCCATCACTTACACCGCACGGCTGGTAATGGATACCCCTGCCCTTCTTCCCTGTTCCTGGCCATCTCTAGATGTCTCAGCTATGCCAGTCTCTGGGTAGCGACACTGAAGCAGGTCCTTCATGAGGGGCCCTGAAAGGCGGGGAAGCTGGTCCCTGACCCAGCTCTCCCTTTCCCATAGAGGGGAAGCCTTTCCAGCCGGTGAGCTCCCTCGTGGCACTGAGCAGTGACAGCCTGAGGGGTGGGATGACGCAGGCTAAAGGAACTGTTCCTCTTACCCTTTCTGTGCTGTTATTCTCAGGGTTTTTGCTCCACTGTATTGGTGAAGCTTCTTAAGTGAATCCCTGAGCTCTCCCTGAGCGATGTTCATTTGTGGAGAGCATCTAATTGTAGTTTGCTGTGGGAGGACAGAGATGGGGGTCTCCTACTCTGCCATCTTAGTGACGTCACTCATCACCAAGGATAATTTAGAATTGCATTACTTAATTTCCATACATTCAGAAAATTTCTAGCTATTTTCTTTTCTTGATTTCAAACTTACTGTCATGTAAATTATTCTGTATGATAGTGATCTTTTGAATTTGTCGTGATTTGCTTTGTGGTGCAACACGTAATCTATTTAGATAAATGTTCCAAGTAATGGCAAAAATAACGTGTTTTCTTTGGTTGTTGGGTATCATGTTCTGTATATGTCAATTAGGTTAACTAGGGTATCGGGTCAAATATTCTATATCCGTACTGATTCTTTTGTTTCCTCAATTCATGATTTACTAAGAGATGTGTCTTAAAATCTCCAATTATGGTTGCTGATGTATCTATTTCTTTTTTATTCTATTACTTTTTGCTTTATATCTCTTAAAGCTATAGTATTGGTTGCAGTCAAAC
Organism: Leucopleurus acutus; assembly: GCF_964270905.1. NCBI lineage: Eukaryota > Metazoa > Chordata > Mammalia > Artiodactyla > Delphinidae > Leucopleurus > Leucopleurus acutus. Next base: position 6,464,800 of record NC_139163.1, read on the forward strand.
TGTTTCATCTTCCCATTGAATTTACTCCTCTAATTACTGGGACATCTCTCTATCTCTAGAAATAGTGATACTTCACCTGATATTCATGAAGATCCAGCAGTTTTCTTTTGCTTCATGTTTGCTGATTTTCTTACCTTTTCATTTCAATCCGTCCTTATATTTAGAGTACGTATGTCTCTTATAAAGAGTACATAGTTGAGTCTTTAAAAAAAATTCCCTCTGACAATTCCCTTTTAATTGGAATGTTTAGTCTACCACCTTGCTATTTTTTTAGAAGAAAAATTTCCCATTTATTTGGAATCCTTGATTCTAGAAACAAATTGGGCTTTATAGCATGGATAAAAGGCTCAAGTAATTCCAACAGAAACACACACACACACACACACACACACACACACACCCCAAGTAGCTCTAAATCACAGTTAGAAAAATGAGCATCTATAATTTTAACTTTCAATTACCACTTAATACGTAATGGCATTGCTTTCAAATATGCGTGCCTAACAGCAATGGGTTAATGTTATATCAGGACAGTGATAATGAGATTCTCTGATTCCCTGGTCTGTACCTGGGCTTGGGTGACTGTCAGTCTAAGTGACAATGTATCCTGTGACATATACAAATCAGTTATCACTTTCTGGATAGAAGATGTTTTCTATACTTTGAATTCACTGACAAATTAAAATATTTAATATTAAGTCATGATATATTCTTCTGCAGTGGATGGCTCAGATTACACAGAAAGGTTTTCCTTTCATTCTCCCATTTGTCATTATTTATAGATTATTTACTACCTGGAGAGTCACCTGACATTCCTTTTAAAACCTTTTGCCTTTGGACTTGGCTCAAAATAAGGCAGGACTGAAGGATCATTCCCTGTCTCCCTCCCCTCCCCCAATGTAGATAAATACCTTTGCCCCAAAGTACACTGGTGGAAATTGATTTTCTGCCACATACCATAAAATCACCAGAAAAACACAACATAAAGCAAACATTTACCCCCCGCAGGAGAGAATTCAGCTCAGTTATAAGATGGACATCGGCAAAATTCATGGTTTAGATTTCATTATAGGTTAATAAAGTGTTCGTTATAGGTTAATAAAGCTCAAAATTAAATCATTCCGCCTAAAATCAATCACAGAGACTTACTCTACTTATTGCTCTGACTTCCTAACAGATGTTTAAAGTAGGACTTTACGTGCCTGTGGAGAATGTCTTCGGACCTGTGTGGGCTGAAGGTGGGAGGATATGCACAAGCTGTAAATGTAATTAGAATGAAGAATGCATTTTTTTCAAGGGAAAAATCTTTAACAGCAACAAAACATAGTCACCAGTGCACAAACGATTACCTGAAAAAAGAAATAGTAGGGAATAAAAGATGGGATACATATAAAAGGCACTAGATTCATTGGTCCCCGGGTCATCCTGGAGACACACCACAGAGGAAATCTGGAGTCACCCTTTTATTTTTCATTCAGGTGTAATTGTCATAAAAACTTATACTAGTTTCAGGTGTACAATATAATGATTTGATATTTGTATATATTGCAAAATGATCACCATGATAAGTCTAGTTAACACCTGTCACCATACAGTTACAAATTTTCTTTTTTTGATGAGAACTTTTTTTTTTTTTTGCGTTACGCGGGCCTCTCACTGTTGTGGCCTCTCCCATTGCGGAGCACAGGCTCCAGACGCGCAGGCTCAGCGGCCATGGCTCACGGGCCCAGCCACTCCGCGGCATGTGGGATCTTCCCGGACCAGGGCACGAACCTGTGTCCCCTGCATCGGCAGGGAAGCCCGATGAGAACTTTTAAGAGCCACTCTCAGCAACTTTCAGATATACATTATTATTAACAATAGTCACCTTGCTGTATATTGCATCCCTATGACTTGTTTATTAACTGTAAGCTTGTACCTTTTGACCACCTTCACCCATTTCTCCCAACCCCCAGCCTTACGCCCACCTCTGGCAACCACCAATCTATGTTCTGTCTCTGAGTTCAGTGCTTTTGCCCACAGTCAGTGAGATCATATGGTATTTGCCTGATTTATTTCACTTAGCACATAATGCCCTCAAAGTCCATCCGTATTGTTGCAAATGGCAAGATTTAATTCTTTTTTATGGCTGAATAACACTCCATTTTGTGTGTGTGTGTATGTATGTATATATATGACATTTTTTTAAATTCATCCGTCAGTGGACACTTAGATTGTTTCCATATCTTTGCTGTTATAAATAATGCTACAATGAATGTCGGGGTGCATATATCTTTTCCAGTTAGTGATGTTTTCTTCCGATAAATACCCGGAGTTGCTGGATCATATGATAGTTCAATTTTTAATTTTTTGAGGATCTTTCATGCTGTTCTCCACGGCGGCTGCACCAACTTACCTTCCCACTAAGAGCTCACAAGTGGTCCCCTTTCTCCACTTCCTTGTCGACACTTGTTATCTCCTGTCTCTTGGATGATAGACATTCTAACAGATGTCAGACGATATCTTATGGTGGTTTTGATTTGTATTTCCCTGATGATTATGATGTTTAAGATCTTTTCATTTACGTTTTGGCCATCAGTACATCTATAAGAAAAATGAGGCTCTGCCCATTTTTTAAATATATTAAAAAATAGGGCTTCGCTGGTGGCGCAGTGGTTGAGAGTCCGCCTGCTGCTGCAGGGGACGCGGGTTCGTGCCCCGGTCCGGGAGGATCCCACGTGCCGCGGAGCGGCTGGGCCCGTGAGCCATGCCGCTGGGCCTGCGTGTCCGGAGCCTGTGCTCCACAACGGGAGAGGCCACAACAGTGAGAGGCCCGCGTACCGCAAAAAAAAAAAAAAAAAAAAAAAAAAAAAAAAAACACGATAGTAATAGGGTTTTTATTTGCTATTGAGTTGTATGAGTTCTTAATATACCTTAGATATTAACCTTAGATATTAATCTTATTAGCTATATAATTGGAAAATATTTTCTCCCATTCTTTGGACTGCCTATTCTTTTTGTTTATATTTGTTTTCTTTGTCTTCTTTTGCTGTGAAGAAGCTTTTTAGTTTGAGGTGGTCCCTCTTGTTTATTTTTGCTTTTGTTGCCTTTGCTTTAGGTGTCGATTAAAAGAAAATTATTGCAAGACTGACATCAAGAAACTTATCCCTATGTTTTCTTCTACAAGTTTTATGGTTTCAAGTCTTACATTCAAGTCCTTAACCCATTTTGAGTTAATCTTCTTTTTTTATTATCATTTATTTATTCATTTATTTTTGGCTGCGTTGGATCTTTGCCGCGCGTGGGCTTCTCTAGTTGCAGCGAGCAGTGGCTACCCTTCATTGCGGCGTGCAGGCTTACATTCTGGTGGCTTCTCTTGTTGTGGAGCACGGGCTCTAGGCGCGAGGGCTTCAGTAGTTGTGGCACACGGGCTTCAGTAGTTGTGGCTCACGGGCTCTAGAGCGCAGGCTCAGTAGTTGTGGTGCACGGGCTTAGTTGCTCCGCGGCATGTGGGACCTTCCCGGACCAGGGCTCAAACCCGTGTCCCCTGTGTTGGCAGGAGGATTCTTAACCACTGTGCCACCAGGAAAGTCCTTGAGTTAATTTTTGTGTTTAAAGTTTGTTTAAATTACTATTGAGTTTCATTCTTTTGCATGTGGCTGTCCAGGTTTCCCATTACTATTATTGAACAGACTGTCCTTTCCCCATTGTATATTCTTGGCTCCTTTGTCTTAAATTAATTGACCACAGATGCATGGGTTTATTTCTGGACTCTACATTCTGTTCCATTGATCTATGTGTCTATTTTTATGCCAATACAATGTCTCTAGCTTTGTAATATAGTTTGGAACCAGGAAGTGTGATTCCTCTATCTTTGTTCTCCTTTCTCAAGATTGCTTTGGCTGTTCGGGGTCTTTTGTGGTTCTATACAAATTTTAGAATTGTTTGTTTCATTTCTGTGAAGTGCCTTTGTAATTTTGATAGGGATATAGCATTATATCTGTTTATTGTTTTGAGTAGTATGGCTATTCTAACAATATTCTTCCAATCCCTGAGTAAGGAATATCTTTCCATTGATTTGTGTCTTCAGTTTCTTTCATTAATATCTTATTTATCAGTGTACAGGTCTTTCACAGCCTTGGTTAAATTTATTCCTAGGCATTTTATTTGATGCAATTATAAATGGAATTGTTTTCTTCTTTTCTGATAGTTATTTAGTGTATTGAAATGCAACAGATCTGTATATTGATTTTGTATTCTGCAGTTGTACTGAATTTGTTTATTCTAACAGTTATTTGGTAGAGTCTTTAGAGTTTTATATACACAACACCAGGTCACCCACAATTAGTGACAATTTGGCTTCTTTCCAATTTGAATGACTTTATTTCCTTTTCTTACCTATTTTTTCTTGCTAGGACTTCCAACTATGTTGAATAAAAGTGGTAAGGGTGGACATCCCGACTTGTTCCTGGTCTTAGAGGGAAAGCTTTCAGCTTTTCGTTGTTCGGTATGATACAGTGGCTTTGGCATACATGGCATCTCACATTGATTGATTTTTGTAGATGTTGAACCATCTTGAATCCCTGGAAGAAATCCCACTTGATCACTGTGTATGATCCTTTTAATGTTAATTCAGTTTGATAATATTTTGTTGATTTTTGTGTCTATGTTTGTCAGGAATATTGGCCTTAATTTTCTTTCCTAGTGGTGTCTCATCTGGTTTTGGTATCAAGGTAATGCTGGCCTCATAAAATGAGTTTGGAAGCATTCCCTCCTCCTAAATATTTCAGAAGAGACTGAGAAGGATTGGTGTTAATTCCTCTTTAAATGTCAGAATTCACCAGTGAAGCCGTTTGGGCCTTGACTTTTGTTTTGGGGCAGTTTTTTCGTTACTGATTGAATCTCCTAACTTGTAATTTGGTCTGTTCAGATTTTCTATTCTTCATAATTCATAATTTTATTTTTTCTCCAAATTCACATAATTTCTTCATGTTTCTAGGAATTTATGCATTTATTCTAGGTGTCTGATTTATTGGCATTTAATGGTTCATAGTAGTCTCTTACAATCCTTTCTATTTCTTTGGTATTAGTTATAACGCTTCCTCTTTCATGTCTGATTTTGAGTCCCTTCTCTTGGTGAACCTTGCTACAGATTTGTCAATTTTGTTTATCTTTTCAAAGAATAAGTTCTTAGTTTCATTGATCTTTTCTATTGTCTTTTAAAAATTGATTTATGCTCTTTATTTCCTCCCTTCTCCTAATTTTGGGCTTTCTTTGTTATTCTTCTTCTAGATCTTTGAGTTGTAAAGTTAAGTCATTTATTTGAGATTTCTTGTTTTTAGATATAAGCATTTGCTGCTATAAACTTCCTCTTAAAACTGCTTCCGCATCATCCCATCAGTTTTAATATGATTTATTTCCGTTTTCATTTGTCTCAAGGTAGGTTTCAACTTCTCCTTTGTTTCTCCATTGACCCATTGGTTGTTTATGAGATGTGTAATCTCCACATATTTGTGAATTGTCCCATTTTCTTATTGTAATTTCTAGTTTTATACTGTTGTGGTCAGAAAAATATCTGATATGATTTCAGTCTACTTAAATTTGTTAAGACTTGTGGCTGAACATGTGATCTATTCTGGGGAATGTTCTATGCACTTGAAGAATGTGTATTCTGTTGATTTTGGATGAAATGTTCTGTATATTTTTGTTTAAGTGTCTGGTCTAACATAGCATTTAAGGCCAGTGCTTTCTTATTGATTTTCTGTCTGGAAAAATCTATCCATTAACGTTATGTGGAATATTAAAGTTCCTGACTATTATTGTATTGCTATTTCTCTCCCTATTTCTGTTAATATTTGCTTTACATATGTAGGTGCTCCTCTGTTGACTGCCTAAATATTTACAAATGTTATATCCCCTTGTTGCGTTGATCCCTTTATCATTAGGCAGTGCTCTTCTTTGTCTCTTATTGTCTGTCTCAGTGTCTATTTTGTCTGATATATGTAAAGCTACTCAGCTCTCTTTTGGTTTCCCTTTGCATGAAATACCTTTCCCCATCCCTTCTCTCTCTCTCTCTGTGTGTACACACTTAAAACTAAAGTAAACCTCTTGATGGCAGCATATAGATGGGTCTTGTTTTTTCACCATTTAGCTACTCTTCTAAGAATTTACTCCATTTACATTTAAAGTAATTATTGATAGGTACTTTATCAGCATTTTGATTCTTTCCTGTCTGTTTTGTAATTCCTTGCTTTTGCTCTCGTCCTTTGTGGTTTGATGACCTTCTTTAGTGGTATGCATTGATACTTATTATCTTTTGTGTATCTACTATAGGTTTTTGCTGTGGTTATAATGAGGCTTACATGTAACAACTTACATTTTTAAGAGCCTATTTTAAGTTAATAACAACATGCGTTTAAATGTATTCTATACTTCTATATTTATACCCCTCCCATTTTGTTTTTGATGTCACATTTTACGTTTTTATCTTGTGTACCCCATCAACAAATTATTTTTCTGCTTTTGTCTTTTAATCTTTGGACTAACCTTACAAGTGATTAACCCACTACCTCTTTATGTACTTAAAATTACCAGTGAGATTTATACATTCATGTGTTTTCTTGTTACTCTTTAATGCCCTTTCTTTTGGGCTTAAAGAAGTCCTTTAACATTTCTTATAAGGCCAATCCAGTGATTTTCAACTCTTAACTTTTGCTTATGAGGAAAACCCTTTATCTCACCTTCAATTATGTGTGATTCCTTTGCTGGAGAGACTATTCTTGATTGGAAGTTTTTTTCTTTCAGCACTTTGCAGGCCATAAGGGAGTGAATATATTCAAAGTTTCTTTTGAAAAATCAGCTTATAGTCCTATGGGCACTTCCTTGTGCATAACAAGTTTTTCTTCTCTTACTACTTTTAATATTCTCTCTTTGTCTTTAACTTGTGACATTTTAATTACGATGTGTCTTTGTGTGGGTCTCCTCAGGTTCCTCTCAACTGCCACTCTCTAGACTTACTGGTTATGGATGTCTATTCCCTTCCCCAGGTTAGACAAGTTTTCAGCCATTACTTTTTCAAAACAGATTTCTGCCCCTTTTCCTCTCTTCTTCTACTGGGACCCCTGTAATAGGAATGTTATTAAGCTTGATGCTGTGCCGTATCTTCACTCTTTTTCCTTCTTTTTCCTGCTCTGATTGGGTGAGCTCCACTGCCTTGTCCTCAAGTTGACTGGTTGTTTTTTCTGCTTCATCTAGTTTGCTGTTAAACCCCTCTAAGGCATTTTTTTCAGTTCATTTATTGTATTTTATTTATTTATTTTTGGCTGTGTTGTGTCTTCGTTTCTGTGCGAGGGCTTTCTCTAGTTGCGGCGAGCAGGGGCCACTCTTCATCGCGGTGCGCGGGCCTCTCACTATCGCGGCCTCTCTTGTTGCGGAGCACAGGCTCCAGACGCGCAGGCTCAGTAGTTGTGGCTCACGGGCCTAGCTGCTCCGCGGCATGTGGGATCTTCCCAGACCAGGGCTCGAACCCGTGTCCCCTGCATTGGCAGGCAGACTGTCAGCCACTGCGCCACCAGGGAAGCCCCATTTATTGTATTTTACATCTCTGTGACTTCTGTTTTGTACATTCTTATATTTTCTCTCTGTCGAAGTTCTCACTCTATTCATCCAGTCTTCTCCCAAGTTTACTGAGCACCTTTATGACCAGGACATTGAACTCTTTATCAAGGAAATTACTTATCTCCATTTCATTGAGTGGTTTTTTTTTCTTCATGGTTTTATGTTCTTTTGTCTGGAACATACTCTTCTCTTTCTTCATTTTGCTTGACACTCTGTGCTTGCTTCTGTGCATTCGATGAAAGACACCTCTCCCAGTTTTGAAAGAGTGTCCTCACGTAGGAGAGGAACCCTCTTGTTCAACCGTGTTCTACCTCTTGGTTGTCTCTCAGACCTTATTTATTGTTGATGTGGTCTCTTTTATTTGTAATAGCTCCCACGTGTTGAGGGTGTGCAAAGACCTGTCCATGTCCCAGAGGGGAAGATCGCAGTCAGCACTGAGGTTCAGGCTGATGGGAAGCCAGACCCCCAGGCAGCGGCTTTTCAAGTGGGCAGATATCCACAGTCCTGTGGGGCTGCAAATGTTTCTGCTGTTGGTCCTCAGACCCAGGTGATCTGGAGGTGTCCCTTGGAGTCGCAAAATCAGGGCTCCAGAGGTGTGCATAAGCTCCATTCTAGGACATAGCGGTGGGCTGCAGCAAAGCAGAGGAGGACCTCAAAGGTGACGTCCACCAACCTGTGGTCCCTGAGAGCTCCTCGTAGGGCCCTGCACGTGTATTAAAGCTAAAGCCTGCCCTTCAGTCCGAAGCTCCAGAATAAGCGAATAAGCCTCTTTCACAGAAAGCTTGGGAGTGTGTTTCAGTCTGCTGCTGTCTGTGCCTTGCCCTCAGGGTGGTCACCAGCCCAGAACTGTCTCCAACTGTTACAGTCTCACGGGAGCCGGGAGCAAACCTCCCTGGCCACCAGGACCAGACGATCGAGGGACATGCCCTAGGGGGCAGCTGCAGAAACTGGGGCATCAGAAACCTGTAATAGCTCCCCTTTGAGAGATACTGGTGCGCTGAAGCATGGTAGAGAGAGAGTGAGAAGACAGTGCCACCGCCTGAGGTCTCTTGAAAGGGTCACAGTCAGCTTTAGATGTGTGTTTAATTAGAAGCCAGCACCTCAGGCTGCAGCTACGATGGTAAACTAATTGGTCCCTTTCACAGAAAGATTGAACTCCTGGGTCTGTGTCCTCTTGCTGTGCCCTGAGCCTGGTAGCTGTTTAAGAACTCTTTCCCCATCAGTTACGCCCTGTGGGACCTGCAGGCACGAGCCCCTTGGCCACTGGGGCCAGGTGATGTCCAGGTGTCCCCTGGTGGTAGCTACAAAAATCGTGCTCCTTTCAGGGAGATTCGGAAAGTTGGAGTGAGGCAGAGGGGAGAGCGTGAAGGTTGCATCACTGGCCCCATTTCCCAAGAGCAACTCCATAGGCCCCTAAATGTGTGCCTAACCAGAATCCTGCCCCCAGCCCAAAGCTCCTAGACAAACAAATAGGCCTCTTTCTCAGAAAGACGAGGGGTGCGTTTCAGTCTGCCGCCCGTGCAGTGCCCTTGGGGGCGGTAGTCTGCCAAGAACTGTCTCCCTGACTGTCACAGTCCACTGGGTGCCGGGAACGTGAGGCCCCCTGACCTCCCTAGCCAGGTAGTCGAGGCGCTTCTCCTTAGTGGCAGCCACAGAAGCTGTAGCACCAGACATGAAAATCAGGGCCACAGATGTGGGTGACAGTCCCCCCCCCCCCCCGGGGACACACCTGTGCTCTGGAGCGCTGCACAGGGAGAAGGGAGCAGGTGGTGCCTGATGCCTCAGGCCAGGTGGAGGGGGTCTTGATGCTTGGTGCCAGTGCAGGGGAAGCAAAAACAAAGGCCTGGAGTTTAAAAAAAAAAAAAAAGGAGCATGCTGGGAGCTTGGCAGAGGGGAACATTAGGTGTGGGGAGAAGGCCTGGGTTTGGGGGGAAAAAACAGATGGCAGGGGTAGGTGGTCCCTAGCAGCCTCTGTCCCCGGTGAGTATCCCTGCAGGCCTCTAGGTATATGTTAAGTTGGAAGCCTGCCACTCGGGCCGGTGCTTTAAGACTAGCCAGTGAGGGCTTCCCTAGTGGCGCAGTGGTTGAGAGTCCGCCTGCCGATGCAGGGGACACGGGTTCGTGTCCCGGTCCGGGAAGATCCCACGTGCTGCGGAGCGGCTGGGCCCGTGAGCCATGGCCACTGAGCCTGCGCGTCTGGAGCCTGTGCTCCGCAACGGGAGAGGCCACAACAGTGAGAGGCCCGCGTACCGCAAAAAAAAAAAAAAAAAAAGACTAGCCAATGAGCCTCTTTCACGTGAAGTCTGGGTGTGATTAGCTGCTTCTGCGCTGAGCCCTTTGGCAGGTGAGGCGGAGTGGGTGAGGGCCGTTTCTCAGATTGCTATAGCCTGTGGGTCTCGGGCACAGGAGCCCCTTTGGTTTTCAAAGCTGCATATTCGGGGGCTTATTTCTCGGGAGCAGGTCTTAAAAGTTGGAACGCTTGATGTGAGGATGAAACCCTCTGTTCCACAAGGAGAAGCTCAGGGTTGTGAGTTCCCTCCCAGTTGGTGGTGGCCCGGCCTGGTGGGTTTGTGGTAACTGTGTCCCTCCTACTAGTTTCATTGTGGTTTTCTTTTCATTTGCTTAATGTGTAGTCATCGCTCAGCTACTTTCTAGGGTTTTTTTTTTTTTTTTTTTTTTTTATTGCGGTACGCGGGCCTCTCACTGTTGTGGCCTCTCCCGTTGCGGAGCGCAGGCTCAGCAGCCATGGCTCACGGGCCTAGCCGCTCCGCGGCATGTGGGATCTTCCCGGACCGGGGCACGAACCCGTGTCCCCTGCATCGGCAGGCGGACTCTCAACCACTGCGCCACCAGGGAAGCCCTAGGGTTTTTTTTTTTTTAACAGAAAAACTTGTTCCATATGTAGCTGTAGGTTCAGTGTGTTTGTGGGAGGAGTGGGGTTCAGAATCCCCCTACATTGCCATCTTGAACCAAAAATGTTTCCCTGGATACTGGGTGATGCCATTCAGGTCCAAGTTTGTACCTGACAGTGGTGCCTCACGGCCACTGCCATGAGGCTGCAGATGCAGACAGGTTTGTCTCCCAACTCCACAACCAGTCTTCGTCTTCTTCTTCTTCTTTTTTTTTTTTTTTTTTTTCTAGTAAACATGTGGATCATCAAACCTCTACTAGGTGATTTTGAAGCTCTTTAACTTCCCTTTGCAATGGCACCAGAACTGGGGAGAAGATTCTAGGAAGAGTATTGCCTTTGCCAGCAAAGAGCATTTAAACTGTGCTTTTGAGAAAGAGAATTCTTTTTCTTTGTCACCGTGCTTCACGTTGGCTCTGCACCCCCAGCGCTGACGGGGTCCCTCATGGCCCTGTGATTGTATCTGAGCATCCGTGCTGCCCTGGCAGGGGAGGTAGCCTAGACTGCAACGTCTTGAACTTACTGTATCTCTAGCTGGGCTAGAGGATGAGCTTAATGCAAAGGATACAACTCAGGGGCACCCATAAGGAAGCGATGAATGAAACCAGGTATGGGGGAAGGAGTGTGGAGCTAGCACTTCCTTTCTAGGGGCACCACCCAAAAGATCTTGCTAGTTTTTCAGCATTAAAGTTTTTTTATTGAGTTATAATATGCATACAGAAAAGTACACATATCATAAACATACAGCTGGAAAGTTTTTATAAACTAACCAATTCCATGTAATCAGTACCCAGATAACAAGGCAGAATTAGCAGCACCCAGCCCCTCTTATTCACTGCCTCCACCCAATAACCACTATCCTAACTTCTAACATTCTAGATTAGCTTTTTAAAGTTATTTTTTCAACTTATTTAAACTAAAAAGAGAAAACATTTCTGCCATCCCCACCTCTAGCAACTACCAATCTGTTCTTGGTATCTGTGAGCTTTATTTTATTTTATTTTTTAAGACTTCACATGTGAGAGAGCTCTTTCTGTATTTGCCTTTCCCTGAGTCTATATCACTTAGCATAATGCCCTCGAGGTCTATCCATATTGTTGCAAATGGCAAGATTTCATTCTTTTTTATGGCTGAACAATATTCCATTGTGTGTATGTATACCACATCTCTTTTATCCATCTATCTGTTGATGGACACTTTGTTTCCAGATCTGGCTATTGTAAATAATGCTGCAGTGAACATGGGGGTCCATATATATTTTTGAGTTAGTATTTTCATTTTCTTTGGATAAATATCCAGAAGTAAATGGCTGGATCATACGGTAGTTTTAATTTTAATTTTTTGAGGCCCTTCCATACTGTTTTCCATAGTGGCTGCACCAATATACACGCCCACCAGTAGAGGGCGCAAGGGCTCCCTTTCCTCCACACCCTCACCAACACTTGTTATTTTTGTCTTTTTCATAATGGGCATTCTGATAGGTGTGAGATGATACCTCATTGTGGTTTTAATTTGTATTTCCTTGATAATTAGTGATATTGAGCATCTTTACTTTTTTTTTTTTTTTTTTTTTTGTGGTACGTGTGCCTCTCACTGTTGTGGCCTCTCCCGTTGCAGAGCATAGGCTCTGGACACGCAGGCTCAGCGTCCATGGCTCACAGGCCCAGCCGCTCCGCGGCATGTGGGATCTTTCCAGACCGGGGCACGAACCCACGTCCCCTGCATCGGCAGGCAGACTCTCGACCACTGTGCCACCAGGGAAGCCCTATTGAGCATCTTTTCATGTACCTGTTGGCCATCTTTATATCTTCTTTGGAAAAAAGTCTATTCAGATCCTCTGCTCATTTTTAAATCATTGTCTGTTTTTTGCTATTAAGTTCTATCAGTTCTTTATATATTTTGTATCTTAGCCCCTAGTCAGATATATGATTTGCAAATATTTTATCCAATTAAGTAGGTTGCCATTTCATTTTGTTAATGGTTTTCGTTTCTGTGCAGAAGCTTTTTAAATTGAAAAATGTAGTCTCAGTTGTTTACTTGCTTTTGTTGCCAGATTTGAAAAATCATAACCAAGATCTATGGCAAGGAGCTTATCATCCATGTTTTCTTCTAGGAGTTTTATGGTTTTAGGTCTTACATTCAGTCTTTTATCAATTTTGAGTTCATTTTTGTGTCTAATGTAAGATAGTGGTTAAAGTTCATTCTTTTGCATGTGGCTGACCAGTTTTCTCAACATCATTTACTGAAGAGACTGTTCTTTTCCTGTTGTATATTCCTGGCTCCTTTCTCATAAATTAATTGACCATATATGTGTGAGTTGATTTCTGGGCTACTCTTTTAACTACTATATAACTACTAATACCTACTACTACTATATATAACTACTATATAACTATATGACTACTAATACCTACTCTTTTAACTACTGTAGCCTTGTAATATAGTTTAGGAGCATGATGGCTCCAATTTTCTTCTTTCTCAAGATTGCTTGGCTATTCAGGGTCTTTTATGGTTCCATACCAATTTTAGGATTGTTCTATTTCTGCAAAAATGCGATTGGAATTTTGATAGGAACTGCATTGAATCTGTAGATTGCTTTGCGGAGTATGGACATTCTAACAATATTGATTCTTCCATTCCATGTACGTGGAAGTGTCCATTTATCTGTGTCATCTTCAATTTATTTAATGTCTTGTTTTCAATATATAGATCATTCACCTCCTTGGTTAAATTTATTTCTAAGTATTTTCTTCTTCTTCTCTTTTTTTTTTTTTTGCGGTACATGGGCCTCTCACTGCTGTGGCCTCTCCCGTTGCGGAGCACAGGCTCCAGACGCGCAGGCTCAGCGGCCATGGCTCACGGGCCCAGCCGCTCCGCGGCATGTGGGATCTTCCCAGACCGGGGTACGAACCCGTGTCCCCTGCATCGGCAGGCAGACTGTCAACCACTGCGCCACCAGGGAAGCCCAGTATTTTATTCTTTTGATGCAACTGTAAATGGGATTTTTTTCTTAATTTCCATTTCTGGTATTTGTTATTAGTGTATAGAAAAAACAACAAATTTTTGTGTATTTTGTAACCCACAACTTTACTGAATTTTTTAGTTCTAATAGGTTTTTGATGGAGTCTTTGGATTTTCTATATATAATATGTCATCTGCAAATATTGAAGTTTAGATTCTCCTTTCCAATTGGATTTCTTTCACTTTTTCCTTACCTAATTGCTGTTGCTGGGACTTCCAATACAGTGTTGAATAAAAGTGGCAGGAATGGGTATTCTTGTCTTGTTCCTGATCTTACAGGAAAAGCTGTAAAGTGTTTTTGTATTGAGTATGCTATTAGCTCTAAGCTTGTCATACATGGCTTTTGTTATGTTAAGGTATGTTCCCTCTACATTCACTTTGCTGAGGATTTTTATCATGAACTGACTTTGTATTTTTTCAAATGCTTTTTCTGCATCTATTGAGAACATATGTTTTTCTTTTCCCTTCATTTTGTTAATGTGGTGTATCACATTGACTCGGTTGTGGATATTACACCATCCTTAAAACTCTGGAATAAATCTCACTTGATAACATGTATGATCTTATTGTATTGTTGAATTCAGTTTGGTAATATTTAGTTCAGGATTTTTACATCTATGTTCACCAGGGTCATTGGCCTGTAATTTTCTTTTCTTGTGTCGTCCTTGTCTGGTTTTGGTATCAGGGTAATGCTCGCTTTATGAAATGAGCTTGGGAGAGTTCCCTCTTCTTTTTTTTGGGAGGAGTTTGAGAAGGATTGATATTCTTTGAGTATTTGGTAGAATTCACCATTAAAGCCATCTGGTTTTGAAATTTTGACCGTTGGGAAGTTTTTGATTACTGATTCAATCTCCTCATTAGTAATTGGTCTGTTCATATTTTCTATCTCATTTCATGATTTAATCTTTGTAGGTTGTATACCATAGGAATTTATCCATTTATTCTAGGTTGTCTAATTTGTTGGCATATACAGTAGTTGTTCACGGTAATCTCTTATGATCGTCTGTATTTCTGTGTTACTTGTTGTAATTTCTTTTATTTCTGATTTCATTCATTTATGCTCTTTCTTTTTTCTTGATGAGTCTGGCTTAAAGGTTTGTCTATTACCTTTTCAAAGAACCAGCTCTTAGTTTCATCGATCTTTTCTATTGTTTTTTAGTCTCTATTTTTGCTCTGATCTGAAAGTGAGTTTCGTTAGCAGCATACAGATGGGTCTTGTTTTTTTTTATTTGTTTGTTTTGTTTTTTAATCCATTTAGCCACTCTTTTTTTTTTTTTTTTTTTTGTGGTACGTGGGCCTCTCACTGTTGTGGCCTCTCCCGTCGCAGAGCACAGGCTCCGGACGCGCAGGCTCAGCGGCCATGGCTCCACGGGCCCAGCCGCTCCGCGGCATGTGGGCTCTTCCTGGACTGGGGCATGAACCCATGTCCCCTGCATCGGCAGGCGGACTCTCAACCACTGCGCCACCAGGGAAGCCCCCACTCTTTCTTCCGATTGGAGTATTTAGTCCATTTACATCTAAAGTAAGTATTGATAGGTATATGCTTATTGCTATTTTATTGTTTTCTGGGTGTTTTTGTAGTTCCTCTCTGTTCCTTCTTTCTTGCTCTATTCTTTTGTGGTTTGAAGACTTTCTTTATTGGTATTCTTATATTCCTCTCCCGTTATCTTTTGTATATCTACTGTAGGATTTTGCTTTGTGATGACCATCAAGCTTCCATATAATAACCTATATTTATAAGTCTGTTTTTTAGCCGATAACAAGTTTGAATGTACTCTTAAGTTCTACGTTTTTACTCTTCCTCTCCCACGTTTTATGTTTCTGATTCACATTTTACATCTTTTTGTCTTGTGTATTCCTTAACTAATTATTGTAGTTATAGTTATCTTTACAAGTTTTGCCTTTATCTTTATACTAGCTTCACAGGTGATTAATTCACTACATTTACTATATATTTACCTTTACCAGTGAGATTTATACTTTCATATGTTTTCTTGTTACTAATTAGTGCCTTTACTTTTTCCCTTAAAGAATTCCCTTTAACATTTCTTGTAAGGGCAATTTAGTGGTGATGACTCTTTTAACTTTTGTCAAGAAAACTCTATCTCACCTTTAATTCTAAATGATAACTTTGCTGGATAGAGTATTCTTGGTTTGGGAGTTTTTTTCTTTTCAGCACTTTGAATCTATTGTGCTATTTCGTCCCATTCTGCAGAGTTTCTGCTTAAAAATATGATTATGGGGATTTCTTTGTATATAACAAGTTGTTTTTCTCTTTTTGCTTTATTTGAATTTCACCAGTTTTTCCAGTAATGTCCTTTTTCTGTTCCACAATCCAATCCAGAGTACCACATTGCATTTGCCTGCCCTTTTTTGGATTTTTTTAATTCACCAAATTTTCCCAGTTTTTCTCTATTAGCTTTTAGTTACATAGTCTCATAATTATTTTTGAATGTTTAGCTTTGAACAAAGTAACTTGTACTTTCTGGAATGAGCTAGTTCCTTATCTGTGGATAACAGATTAAGTTGCCTTATTATTTTTACCTAATGTAATTTTTTTTACCTAATAATTATTTTTACCTAATAATAATAATTATTATTATTACCTAAAAACCAGTTACAAGTTGGGAGGTACCTACTAAAAATGACAAGTTTCGTTTTAGGATAATTGACCTCTGTCTCTGTTTCTAATGGTAGTTAGGTTGCAGGGCCGATTACCTATTTGGAGTCTCCTAGTGTGTGATACAAACAACGTCATCTGCATGTCGGGAATATGCATCCTCCTATTTTGTATGTTAGAAGGAGAAACACTAAGCTACACTACATAACCTGGGCTTCCCATTCCTCCCCACTCTTATACTTTATTTGCATTTGTATTATGTGTTTGTGTACATGCTCAATCAAGAATATTCTTCACGCAGATTTAAATTTGGCTTCATATGTTTCTGTTTATCTCAGCAGATAAAATGGACTTATTTTTCTCTTCTTGAGAGTGACACACCCTATCAGAGCTTTTGTCCTTTTTAAAATTTTATTTATTTATTTATTTAGGCTGCTTTAGGTCTGCATTGCTGCGCACGGGCTTTCTCTAGTTGTGGCAAGCAGGGGCTACTCTTCTTTGAGGTGCACGGGCTTCTCATTGCGGTGGCTTCTCTTGTTGTGGAGCACGGGCTGTAGGCCCGCAGGCTTCAGTAGTTGTGGCTCACGGGCTTTAGAGCGCAGGCTCAGTTGTTCTGGTGCAGGGGCTTAGTTGCTCCGAGGCATGTGGGATCTTCTTGGACCATGGATCGAGCCCGTGTCCCCTGCACTGGCAGGTAGATTCTTAACCACTGTGCCACCAGGGAAGTCCCTAAAATGGACTTTAGAGTGAGCACTCTGATTTCTTTCTCTGCAGCTTAACTTCAATTTTATTATAGCTCATCCAGTAGGACAAAAATCACACTTAGACTTGATTACCAGTTATTATTAACTTGCAAACAAAAAAGTATAAATTTAAAGGTCGTTCCATTAGTCAGATCACTAGAGCATGGAAGGTTTCTCCCCAGCTTTCCTCATAAGTCACTGGACATCGTTCACAGTTAATCACTGGTGTCGCTAGTGCCATTTCTCCCTCCTCACCTCCCCGACTGATCTCTTTTTCTGTATGTCTGTAATCCAATAATAATGATCACATTGGCTAGAAATCGTGACCATATTGTTATAGTCAGTGTTTAAGGCCTTTCATGTTTTAAAACAAATATTGAAAATCATTTAAATTATTTTTAAAAGTGTTTTCCTATAAATAGCTTCAAAATTTCTGGAAGAAATAAGACTGTTAAGATTCAACCATACCATTTCTTGAATCGGTACTATTCGAATAATTTACGGGATTTAAACACATGGCTCTTTTTCTGTTGAAAGATACGTATTTTGGAAATGTTCCTTTCCCCCCCTCCCTTTCATTTTGTAACGAAAACACTCCCACTGGAGACAGACCATTTGAACGACCTACAGCTATGTGTGGCTAAACATCAGTCAGTCTTCTGTTCTACTAAAGAATCCCCGTGATAATTCCCCTTGTCATCTGCCAAGGGATGTCAGCAGCCATCCTGTGTAATGTTACTTCTTCTGTACTGATGACCCTCGATATGGGTCACGTGCCTTGACCTGTGACCATTTTGTTATCCGGCATCTGAGTGTCTTTCTGAAGCTTCATTTGAACAAGCACTGACACCTCATAGAACAGTTAGAAAGGACATCTCCCATTGTCTCTGGCTTTCAAACCTTTCATTAGGCATTGTTCAGAGGGGACAGTAGGCTTCCTCTCTTTCTTTATTTTCTATACCTCACACTATTACTGTTTCTCTTATCAAAACCTAAAGCCCAGATTTTTTAATGATTGTTTTTCTCTTTTTTGGAAATCCATGCCAATTTCTATTGTTTACCGAACAGTATATTACTTTCAGGTTTGCCTTCTCTGCCAAGAGCTTTGTTTATTATTTAATATTACAACAGCAAAATTCCTCTACTTATATCTTTCAAAACCCTGGTATGTCTACAGAGTTTTTATCATTAATCTCCTGTCTTAAGCAAAAGATCCATCATTCTTCTATCATTCTCTCATATTTAGTCGCCCTATACATGTTCTTGGTTAACTTCTTGTTTCTTAATCATTTCAATATTTTCTTACTCATTCTTCTTTACCCAATATTATTGAATTCAAAACCTATTTTGATCTCACCATGTACCACACTGGATCAGGCACATCACATCACATTGGAGAAGAGACACAGTCCATGCCTTCCTGGAGCTGACAGCCCAGTAAGAGAGATAGATGAGACTTACTTTTTTCATTTAGCAAACATTTGTTACTCCTTAACTCTCTAGTTGATTGTAGCTAACATCTCTAAAAAGGATACAAATAGCAACTACCTGAGGACTGAAAAGTAAACAACAGCAGGCACATTGAGGGGGAAATAAGAATTTGAAAAATGACCAGTACCAGTGAGTGTCCAGAAGTGTTTTTCTTTTTTCTTTTTTCTTTTTTTTGCAGTACGCAGGCCTCTCACTGATGTGGCCCCTCCCGTTGCGGCGGAGCACAGGCTCCGGACGCGCAGGCTCAGCGGCCATGGCTCACAGGCCCAGCCGCTCCGCGGCATGTGGGATCTTCCCAGACCGGGGCACGAACCCGCGTCCCCTGCATCGGCAGGCGGACTCTCAACCACTGCGCCACCAGGGAAGCCCCAGAAGTGTTTTTCTTTTATCTCCTGACTTTCACCTGAGTGCAGTCCGAGTTGCAGAACTACACAGCAGGTGCAGACAGCAAAACCTCCAAGAGAAACCCTATTTTTCTGGCCAGAGAACTAAGAAAAGGGGACCCTGTGAGCTGAAGGGGGCAGGGAGGATGGGGAAGCTGTTTTCTTTTTCTTTTTTTTTTTTTTTTGCCTTTTTTCTCTCTCGGCTCAGCCATAAAGCTAACTCGTCTTGCAGAGACACCTAAAATCCCAAGGGAAAACTATCTTTATGGTCAGAGGAACTGGGGAAAGAGGCCCTGGAGGGTCAGACTTTGTCAGGGAAATCCCAGAGAGAAGTGAGTTTGAGAAGGTCATCCCCCAATTCTGTGTAGGAATCTGCACAAGCCCCATGCTCATCCAGAGCTGTGAATGCACAGAACAGACCCAGTGAAGAATAGAAAGGCTTGGAAAACTGAACCGAGATAGAAAACACTGCCACTGAAGGCAGAAAGGACTTGCAGTCTCAACCTGACCAGGCTGACGGCCCGCTAAAATAGACCACACAAAATGAGCGTTCGCAAAGCACTCAAACAGGACCCAAGTCTCATATCACAAATACTTAATGTCTAAGATAGAAGGCAGAATTACTTAATACAAAAAACTAAGGAAAGTATGACCTCCTCAAGGGAAAAGACAATCAAATGCCAACAGTGAGATGACTCAGATGTTGGAATCTGTGGACAATGTCTTTAAGTGGCTAATTATAACCATGCTTGAGATAAACAAAAGGTACAAATAAGTTCTCAACAGAGAGAGAAAATCTATTTTTAAAAAGAACAAGATGAATATTTTAGGACTGAAAAATACAATGTAATACAATTTTTTTTAAAATTTACTGGATGGGCTCAATAGAATGGACACATTGGAAAGAGACACACTAGAAAATAATTAATTGAAATAATCTAATCTGAAGTACACAGCAAACAAAGATTTAAAACAAAATTAACAGAGCCTCAGGGACCTGTGGGGACAATATCGAAATAATATCTAACATTTATATCATTGGAGTCTCAGAAGGAGAAGAAAAAGATTGGTGCAGAAAAGATATTTAGGAAAAAGTTGGCATGCTTAAAACTTACCAAATTTGAGGGAAAACATAAACCTCAGTGAACCTCGATCAGGAAAAACTTGAAGAAAACCATGCCAAGACACATCATAACCAAACTGCAAAAAGAAGAAGGATGGAGTGGAAAGCAGGTAAGGGAGAAGAGGAAGGGGAGAAGAATACTTAAAAGGAGGAGAGACAGACTGAGAGGAGAGACACAGGGAGAGAGAAGAAGAAAAAATGAAAAACTATGAAAGCAGTAGATAGAAACACATTACATATAGATAAAAATTACATATGATGGAAGATTTCTCATCTGAAACCATGGTGGCATGAAGACTGTCAAACATCTTTAAAGTGCTGAAAGAAAAAAAAAAAGCTATCAATCCAGAATTCTATATGTACCAAAAATGTCCTTTGGAAATACAAAATACATTTTCAAATGAAAAAAGCTAGGAGCTATTGGCACCAGCACTTCTGCTCTAAAAGAAATGCTAAAGGAAGTTCTCCTGGCTAAGGGAAACTTGAAACTTAAGGAATGAAGGAATAGCAAGAGAAATTATAAATATCTGGATAAAGTATTTTTTCTTTAAGCTGCTTAAAATGTGTGTGATGGAAAGCAAGCAAACACTAGAACATTGTTTAGTGAGGCTGCCAATGTACATAGTTGTGATACATATGACAGTAATATAAAAGGGATGAGGCTAAAGGGACTGATATGCTTGTAAGGCGTCTATGTCTTGCTTAAAAAGAGAAATTAACTGTAACTGGACTATAAAGTGTGTATGTTGTAATAGAGTTACCAGGAAAAAATACGCAATAGGAGTTTTTTTAAAAGATAAATTTAAATGGAATAGTAATAAATACATTCAAATAATACATTCAAAAAGTGCAGGAAAGGGGGAGGATAGGAACAACAACTAAAACCAGGACAAACAGAAAACAAAATGATCAGCCTAAATTCAAACACATCCATCACATTAAATGTGACAAGTCTAAATGCCCCCAGTAAACGACAGAGGTTTTCATATTAGATAAAAACAAGACTCCATTATTACAAGAAACCCACTTTATATATGGTGATAGCTTAAAAGTAAAACTATGGGAAAAGTAATATCCAAACACTAATCCAAAGAAAGCTGAAGGGGCCAAAACAAAATACATAATGATAAAGGGGTCAGTTCATTAAGAAGACAAAACAGTCTTAAATGCGAATGCCCCTGACTACAGGGTATCAAAAAATATGGAGCAAACTCTGATAGAATTACACTGAAGTTTCAAAAACAACCAAAAAAACCCTGCTAGAGCTAATAAACGAAGTTGCAGGATAAAAAATGAACACACAAAAATGAGTTTTATTTTAATGCACTAGGCAATCCAAACAGGAAATTAAGAGAAAAAATCATTTATGATAGAATCAGAGTAAAATATTTAAGGATAAATTTAACCAAGGAGACAAAAGACTTGTACACTGAAAACTACAAAAATTTCTGAAAGAAATTGAAGACGTAAGTAAATGGAGAGAGAATGCACGTTCATAGATTGGAAGATTTAATATTGCTAACATGACAAACTACCCAACATTATCTACAGGTTCAATAAAATCCCTCCCCAAATCTACTGGCAATAGAAAAAAAATACATTAATTGGAATTTATCAAAATTGAAAGATTTTATGCATCAAAGGACACTATCAAGAAAGTGAAAAGATAGACATAGAATGGGAGAAAATATTTTCAAATCATATACTTGATAAAAAAATAAGTTAGAATATATAAAGAACCCCTGCAATTCAACAGCAAAAATCAACACAATTCAGAAATGGGCAAAATACTTAAATAGACATTTCTCCAAAGAAAGTATATAAATGGCTAAAAAAGCACACGAAATGGTACTCAACATCCCAAGTCATTAGGAAAGTGCAAATCAGAACCACAGTGAGATACCAGTTCACACACAATGGGATGGCTATTTTTTAAAAAAAGAAAAAATGAACCAGTATCTGCCAATAAGAATGTAAAATGTGCAGCCACTGTGGAAAAATGTTTGATTCCTCCAAAAGTTGAACAGAATTACCATATGATCCAGCAATTCTACTTCCAGGTATATATTCAAAGGAATTGAAAGCAGGGACTCAAATACTTGCACACCAATGTTGACAGCAGCATTATTCACAATAGCCAAAAGGCAACCCAAACATCCATCAACATATGAAGAGTTTTTTTAATGTAGCATATATACATACTAGAATATTATTCATTCTTAAAAAGGAATGAAATTTTGATATATGCTACAACATAGATAAACCTTGAAAACATTATGTTAAGTGAAATAAGCCAGACACAACATGACAAATATTGTATGATTCCATTAATATGAAGTACCCAGAGTAAGCAGTTTCCTAGAGACAGAAAGGAGAACAGAGGTTACCAGGGTCTATGGGGAGGGGAACCTGCGGAGTTAGTGTTTAGTGGGTAAAGAGTTTGTTTGCCATGATGAAAGAGTTCTGGAAATGGATGGTGGTGATGGCTGGATAACATTGTGAACATATTTAATGCCACTAAGTTGTACACCTATAAGTGGTTAAAGTGCTAAACTTTATGATATGTATTTTTACCACGTTAAGCAATTAAAAATGTTTTTAAATATGAGAATTTAAAAGAGATAAGTCTGCAATTAGAGATCTCAAGACCTCTCTCTTGGTAACTGATAGAACAAATAGACCAAAAATCAGCAAGGATGTAGAAGACCAGAAAAACATTACCAATCAATGTGATAAAATTGATAATTATAATTCACCCAAAACAGTAGAATACATATTCTTTTCAAGTGCATAGGAAACATTTACCAAGATAAACCATATTCTGGACCATAAAACATACCTTAACAAATTTAAAAGCATAAATGGAAATTATTCCAGTTGTTTTCTCTGACCCTAATGGAATTAAATTGGAAATCAATAACTGAAAAATTCCCAAATATTTGTAAATTAAACAGTGTACTTCTAAATAGCTAATGGGGCAAAGAGGAATTTTCTAGGGTAATTATAAAGTTTGAACTGAATAAAAATGAAAATGCAATATGGCATATTTGTGGAATATAAAAAACAAAAAAGCAAACTCAAAGCAGGAAGAAATAGTAACAATAAATGAAATTCAAAACAGACATTAGAGAAATTTGACCCCAAACTAGTTCTTTGAAAAGATCAGTAAAATTAATGAACTACCGACTAGGCTGACCGAGAAAAACATGAGAGAAAACACAGATTACCAATAACAGGAATGAAAGATGGGATCCCAGTATTGATTCCATAAACATTAAAAGAACAAGGGAACACTATGAAGAACTCTAGTCTCATAAATTCAACAATTTAGATTAAACAGACCAATTATTTGAAAGGCACAAGCTACCAAATCTTGTTCTAGAAGAAGTAGAAACTGGATAGTTCTATATTTATTAAACTGGATATATAGCTTTAAAAAATTTTTTTCCCATTTGGAGAACTCCAAGCCTAAATGCCCTGATTTACTGGTGAATTTTATCAATCTCTTCCAGAATACAGAAGAGGAAATATAACTTCCCAGCATATCTTACAAGGTATTATTCTGATGCAAAAGTCATATAAAGAGGGACTTCCCTGGTGGTTCAGTGGTTAAAACTCGACGCTTCCAGTGCAGGGTGTGAGGGTGCAATCCCTGGTTGGGGAACTAGGATCCCACATGCCACGCGTGGTGTGGCCAGAAAAAAAAAAGTCATACAAGGAGAAAACAAGAGAAGAAAACTAGATACCAGTATCCTTCAGGAACAGAGTCATGAAGTTCTCAGCAAAATATTAGCAAATCAAATCTGGCAATATGTCAAAAGGATAATATATCACAACCAAGTGAGGTTCATTCTAGGAACTCAAGACTAGTTCAACATTCAAAAGTCAATATAACTCACCCTATTAATAGAATAAAAAAGAAAACCCAAATAGTAATCTCAATAGATGAAGAAAAACATTTGGAAAAAAAATGAAAAATCAATGTAATTCATCATATAGAAAAAATAAAAACCATATTGTAATATCAATATATGCAGAAAAAGCATTGGTGAAGTTCAGCATCCATTTCTGATTTAAAAACCAGAAGCAAAAGGTTCCAGCAAACTAGGAATAGACAGTGCATTAGTTTTCTAACACTGCCGCGCAAAGTACCAAAAACTGTGTGGCTTAAAGCAACAGAAATTGTCACTTCATGCTTCTGGAGGCTAGTCTTAACCATTCTATGGAAGGATCCTTTCTTGCCTCTTCTAGCTTCTGCTGTTTGCTGGCAATCCTTGTTCTTTGGCTTGTAGATAAATCTGTCCATTCACGTGGCTCTCTTTTACCTGTGTGTGTCTATGTTTTCTTCCTCTGTATATGTGTTCAAATTTCACCTTTATGTGAGATGCTATAGACTGAATATTTGTGTCCCTTCAAAATTCATACGTTGAAATTCTGACGCCCAACGTGATGGTGTTTGGAGGTGGGGGCCTTTGGGAGGTGATTAGATCATGATGGCGGAGCCCTCATGAATGGAATTATGCCCTTAAAAAGGAGACCCCAGACAGCACCTTGACCCCTGCTGCCAAGTGCGACACAGCAAGAAGACAGTTGTCTGTGACCCAGGAAGCAGGCTCTGACCAGGAACCAAATCAGCCAGGACTTGGACTACACACCCTCCAGATCTGTGATAAATTTCTGTTGTTTAAGCCACCCAGTCTATGGTGTTTTTGTTATAGCAGCTCAAATGTACTGACATAAGGACATTAGCCATATTGAATTAGGACCCACCCTAATGACTTCATCTTAACTTGATAATCTGCAAAGACCCTATTTCCAAATAAGATCACACTTATAGGTTTTTGTTTTTTTTTAATTTATTTTTTGCTGTGTTGGGTCCTTGTTGCTGAGCGTGGGCTTTTCTCTGGTTGCAGCGAGCGGGCGCTACTCTTTGTTGTGGTGCATGGGCTTCTCTTGTTGCAGAGCACGGGCTCTAGGCGCACGGGCTTCAGTAGTTGTGGCACGCAGGCTCTAGAGCACAGGCTCAGTATTTGTGGCACATGGGCTTAGTTGCTCTGTGGCATGTGGGATCTTCCCAGACCAGGGCTTGAACCCCTGTCCCCTGCATTGGCAGGCAGATTCTTAACCACTGCACCACCAGGGAAGCCCCACACTTATAGGTTTTTAAGGTGAGTATTTAAACATATCTTTTGGGGGTGGGACATAATTCAACCTATAACAGAAGGGAACTGATCTTTGCAAACAAGCGAAGACAAAACAATGGAGAAAAGATTGTCTTTTCAACAAATGGTGCTGATTAGATACATATATAAAACCACTACATTGAACACCTTAAACTTATACAGTGTTATTTGTCAATTAAATCCCAATAAAACTGGGGGAAAATGGTGCTGGAACAACTGGACATCCACTTGCAATAAAATAAACCCAGACCCAGAAATTACACCTTTCACAAAAATTAACTCAATATGGATCACAGACCTAAATGTAAAATGTAAAACTATGAAAACTTCTAGAAGATAACAGGAGGAAACCTACATGACCTTGGGTATGGTGATGCCTTTTTAGATAGAACACCAAAGACACAATCCATGATTGATAAACTGCCCTTTGTTGAAATTTAAAACTTCTGCTCTGTGAAAGACAATATCAAGAAAATTCGAAGACCAGCCACAGACTAAGAGAAAATATTTGTAAAAGACACATCAGGTAAAGAACTGTTCTCCAAAATATTCAAAGAACTCTTAAATCTCAAAAGTAAGGAAACAGATAACCCAGTTTAAAAAAAATGGACCAGGGCTTCCCTGGTGGCGCAGTGGTTGAGAATCCGCCTGCCGACGCAGGGAACGCGGGTTCGTGCCCCGGTCCGGGAGGATCCCACGTGCCGCGGAGCGGCTGGGTCCGTGAGCCATGGCCGCTGAGCCTGTGCTCCGCAACGGGAGAGGCCACGGCGGTGAGAGGCTCGCGTACCAAAAAAAAAAAAAAGGACCAAAGACCATAATAGACACCTTGCCAAAGAAGATATACAGATGACAAATAAGCATAAGGTGCACCACATCATATGTCATCAGAGAAATGCAAGTTAAAACAAGGAGATACCACTACACACCTCTTAGAATGGCCAAAATCTGGAACGCTGACACCACCAAATGCTGGTGAGAATGTGGGGTAATAGGAACGCTCATTCATTGCTGGTGGGAATACAAAATGGTACTCACTTGGGAAGACAGTTTCTTACTACGCTAAACAGACTCTTAACCATGTGATCCAGCAGTTATGCTCCTTGATATTTACCCAAAGGAGCTGAAAACTTATGTCCACACAAAAACCTGCACATGCATGTTTTTATTTCATAATTGCCAAAACTTGGAAGCTACCGAAATGTACTTCAGTTAGTAAAAGGGTAAATAAACTATGCTACATCCAGGCAACGGAATATTAATCAGTTATAAAAAGAAATGAGCTATCAATCCACAAAAAGACATAGAAGAACCTTAAACGCATATTACAAAGTAAAATAAACTAATCTGAAAAAGGTTACATACTGTATGATTCCAACTTTATGACATTCTGGAAAAGGTGAAACTCCGGAGAGAGTAAAAAAGCAGTACTTGCCCAGGGTTGGAGCGAGGAAGGGGTGAATACAGAGCACAGAGAATTTTTAGGACAGTAACAGTATTATTCTGTATGATACTATAATGATGGATACATGGCATTATACAATTGTTAAAACCCATAGAATGTACAACACAAAAAGTGAACTGTAGGGCTTCCCTGGTGGCGCAGTGGTTGGGAGTCTGCCTGCTAATGCAGGGGACACGGGTTCGAGCCCTGGTCTGGGAAGATCCTACATGCCGCGGAGCAACTAGGCCTGTGAGCCATAAATACTGAGCCTGCGCGTCTGGAGCCTGTGCTCCGCAATAGGAGAGGCCGCGATAGTGAGAGGCCCGCGCACCGCGATGAAGAGTGGCCCCTGCTTGCTGCAACTGGAGAAAGCCCTCGCACAGAAACGAAGACCCAACACAGCCCAAAATAAAATAAATAATTTTTTTAAAAAGGAACTGTAATATAAACTATGGCCTTTAGTTAATGTTCATATTGGTGCATCAGTTGTAGTAAATGTACAACACTAATGTAAGATGTTAGAAATGGGGGAAATGGGCGGTGTGTGAGGGGATGTACGGGAACTCTCTACTTTTTGCTCAATATTTTTTGTAAATCTAAAAGTAAAAATTGTCTTAATTTTTGTAAATCTCTAAAACAATTTTATAGCATCTCATTTCTCCCCCCCCCCCCGCCTTTTTTCTTTAACCAAAATATAAAACAGGAACATAAGATTTACTAACATTACCTGTGTTCACTGCTGTCCTTTCTTTGTTAATTTTCCTGTCATTTAGGAGACTGGCTAATTTTGCTTTCTCCACTGTCAAAAATAACCACCAGCAGAGGCTGCTAGAGTGCAGGCATCCCTCTCAGGAGAGGCACCTCTATGCTGCTCTGGCTTTGCTCTGACTGCCATGGACATGCACCATGGGAAAGTGTTTAATGGCAGAGGTTTTTCAAAGAATTTAAAATCTGTGTGTATGTTCTATAGGGTGTCTTACGAATATTCTTGAAGCAAGGAGATAAATAGTCTGGATTGCTGAACGGCTGAAGTGAACTCACATCTTTATTTCTGGATGTTTATGTGTAAAGAAAGTTGAAAGAAAGAAAAACTATTTTCATTTTGTAGCCTCCACAGTTCCCAATCTAGCTAAGTTCTCAAGAAAATTAGGATAAATTTCACTTAAGTTAAATCACAACTGTAAGTGAGGGGTCCAGGTCTTGGCTTCATTTTTTTTTTACAAAGAAAATTCCCAGTATCGAGAGAGAAGAGATGACGATTTAAAAGCTTATTTTAAAAATACATTCCTCAGGACTATTTGATGAATTTGTAGAATCATTTTATTTTCAGTTCTTTCAATATCTGAGGAATGTCTAGAATTGCTAATAGGTTCATTAAGAGTTTCGTTAAACTCCCTCAATAAAATTCTGAATGTGATTTCACTTTATTCCCAGAGGTTATCCAAGAAAGGAAGTGGAGAATGTTCTTTTAGAAAACATGAAGTGGGAAAATGTTTAAAACTATTTATAGCAGCACTTAGCTGTGGAAATCCCAGACTCTACCATCTATTTATAGTTATTCTTTGGGTTAAAAGGGTGAAACCAGAAATCTTGAAAATGCTGCATGCTTT
The DNA here is from genome assembly GCF_964270905.1 of Leucopleurus acutus. NCBI lineage: Eukaryota > Metazoa > Chordata > Mammalia > Artiodactyla > Delphinidae > Leucopleurus > Leucopleurus acutus. Next base: position 6,492,919 of record NC_139163.1, read on the forward strand.
TATCCAGCAGTTGAAACTAATCAGCTGTCTTTTTGTGGTTATGATACCCAGATACTTACAAGAGTAATTCTGGAAACGACAATAAATATATCTTGACTAAGGAGGAAAAAACCTGTTTAAATCTAAAAGAGCGATGTTTTTCCTGAGTAAGTGATTCTTACTTGATTTTCTTGTGTTTCTAGTTTAGTGCAAGTTGGATTCTGTCTGTAGCATGTGGGCTTATCTAATGTAGAGAAGGCAGGAGAGTGGGCTTAGGAAGGAATTCCCAGCCCTGGTTGATTAATCTGAATAAAAAAGAAGGCCAGGTAAAGTTACCAAGGCTTCAAACAGCAGACTTGAAACATTCCTCTGAGGAATACCGGTTTCTGGAAATTCCACCAGACTGTAACAGCAAACTCTGGCCTCGAATATGGGACACAGGGTCTGCACATACACAACATGAACTGTATATTCTCTTGACCCTTAGGAGCTTGATGGTTGTTTTCCTAATATGTTCTTCTGGAGGAAAAAGACACGTTAGGAGGTTATTGCAGTGGAATGTCCAGAGCTCGTGAGAGGGTGGCCCAGGGCAGGTCAGGAGCCTGAGCTGGGAGGTCTTGCCAAGGTGTTCGAGCGCTACGAATGAACTTCCAACCAAAAGGAAAACTTTGTCTCAATCATAATGTGGCCTTTGGCTGTGGATACAAATCTTAGAGATAATTTAGAACGAATTCGTACAGCGGTGGGTAAACAACAAGGTCAGGTTCCTGCCTCAACTTTCTTTGCACACGCCTCATACGAAATCCCACCCAGCTGGGAATTTCTTAATCATCCCTAACGCAAACCTGTAAGCAGAACTTTTGCAGAACCCAATATGCTTTCGGGTCAACCACTTTAGACAGAAAAATCAGGCTTCCAAAACGCACGGAAGCATTTCATCTCCTGTGGCCACGTTTTATCAAAGTCCATCCTGTTGCCCAGGCAGCGCATCCTGGTATCACCTAAGAGCAAGGTCAACACCTCCCTGGGACCCTGACGTGTCCATGCCTTTTCATCCGGAGGATAAACCTACCCAATAACTTCTTCCTCATCCACCTACGTCGTGATCTCATCTTTTCAATTCCCAAAGCGGTAGTTGCTAAGCCGTCCACTTGTCACTTCACCCCATGCTGCCTTATGCCACCTCTGGCGCCACTGTGCTTTCTGTCTGTTTCCTGCGGCCACTGTGCTTCCTCTGTGTCCACCTCTGGGACCCCAGCCTCAGCGACCTCATTATCTGCCGTTGAGGACTTGCCTGATTTCCCTGGAAACTCCATATGCTGCCTTCACCAGAGGGAGACTGGGGGACAAGTCAGGGCCCTGGGAGCCTCACCCTTTTCTGCCATTAATTCCAAGTGATTCTGTACGATCATTTCACCTCTCTAAGTCTGTTTCCTCTCGTTTGAAATGAAGGTTTGGGCCAGATAATCTCTGAAGTCGCTCTGCCTCTAAAAGGCTTCATTCTCTCCCCTCTTGACTAAACTCCGAGGACCAGTGGATGGACCATCTGACTTACACCTTCCACCCGTCGTGCAGGAAAAAACCTACAAGCCCACCCCCAGATCAAAGTATTGTAAGAGGGTCCAAGTGGGTTAATGAACCAACGGAAGGCCTCACCGAGAAGCTGCGGTGTCCCTGAAGGGCCGAGGAGCTGACCTTCCTGTGCATTGAACCTAAGTCTTGTTTCCGAACTTGGATGCGAGATGCACGTAAAGCGTCTCACCCAGAGGCGTCGCAGAGCAGCTCCTCGGTAGATGGAGCCGTGCCTGTGATAATGGGCCTTGTCCTTGAATCTCGGCCACTCACATCTGCTTGACTCGGCCTCGTCCTGTCGGCACGAGCAGGCTGGCCTTCTGCAGGGCTGGTCGCGATGATTCTTGGTCATGGTGGGGCGGCGTCCAGGTGGCCAATGGGTGGAGTCAGAGGGGTGTGGGAAGGCAGGCCTGGGGCCATGGGGGGGGGGGTCTGGGGTCCTGCAAGCTGAGGTCCGAGAGCCGCCTCCCTTTCCACCTGGATCCCAGCTGTGCTCACTGGTGATGGCCTGGGGGACACAGTTCCCAGCTACGAGCGTTGCCGTCCAAGGTCCCTGGGTCCTCATTCTTCATTTACTGTGACAGAACTTTGGAGAAAGAGACCTGGGGACCAAACAGACCCCTCCTGACGATGGCCAACCTCTGGGCATGGTCGCACCCTCCCCCTAACCTACTATAGCAGCTCCCTTGTCCCCTAGCCCAGGGTCGGGGGTGTACCTCCCGTCTCTCCTGTTGCAGGCTGACGAGTGTCTCTGAGTACCTTGGGTAATATCATTTTGACGGGGAGAGGACGGGGGCGCTCACAAGGCTTGATCCCAGTCGCAGCTTCAGAAACACCCAGGGAAATCCTGAGGAGTCCAAGTGTCTCAGAAGCACACACACCCCGTGTCATCCAGGCCTTATAACCCAGTCCCTCCAATCCTGACACCCTCCGGGTATCGCATGTCAGCTGAGGGAATGCACAGTCATGGTCATTTTCAGTTTCTTCTGGAAGGTCATCAGTTATTCTTGTACCATGAATAAAAGACACTGCAAGAAGGAATCATTTAAAAGTGCACATGGTGGAGGGGGGTTGCTTCTGAATCTCTGGGACTGGAGCCCAGGCACAGTATTTTTTGGGGGGTGAGGATGGGAAATAATCTCAGGTAACTCCAAGCCACAGCTAGAGTTGAAATTCACTACCTTAGCATTATGACAAGACAACAAATGATTCAGCTCTCAATCTTCTGCCCTTGGCCTCATTCCTGTTTAATCTCCCAACAAATCTTGTTTCATGCTGGATAGATGTTTCACGTATTCTACCCTGGTGGATGTTTTGGCAGAGATTTTGATGGAATCACGTTGTATACTGTACCTCAGATCAAAGTGATTGAATAATACCACCGAAGCAATCATGAAACTACCCTAATTTTATATGGGAAATTTGATTATGCACGGTGCTTAAATATTTGTGACAAAACTCTTTTGTGCGCTCAGATAGGAAAGCAGTTTTTTGTTTGTTTGTTTTGAATCAACAAGCAACCCAGTACAGCTACGTGTCATTGGTAGGGATGGCGGAAGCCTGGTTTAGAGTTGGAGTCAAAGTCTTAGCTCATACAGAGGGGTGGTTTGCACAGCACACGGAATCTTCCTGTATTCAGGCATGTTTCATACAAAGGAATGTGGTTGGAGGCTATGCAGCTGTAGGCCTTGAATCGCTTGGGGAACGGCACGTGGTCAGCAGAGGATAGAGAGAGGTTGTCTACTAAACAGAATAAGATCACTTGTCTACCATATTTTTCATAGACTCAGAAAGGATTCCTTGCTGAGTTTGAGTCCCAGGTTTAAGCCTCCCCTGGGCGATCATTTGGAGTCAGGAGTGGTAGTTATTTCATGAGGTCCTGCTGGGGCGAACTTAAAGGTTCAATGGCACCGTGGGATGGTGGGGAAATTGAGCACCAAATAAACACAGCACAGCATCCATCTTCAGACTTCTTGGTTGGTCTTGGTGAATGGGTTTTGTGGTCCTTCAGTGTCTGTTTGCAGACTCTGTGTTTACTGTCAAGTATTTGTGCTGTCGAGGGTTGCCTAGTCATGAAACTTTGCATGGATATTAAGATGCTCTTTGAGGAATTCAATCATGTAAGGATCCATCCAGCTGGTCCTTAGAGATTTTAATCCAGAAATCCTGCAGCCTCCTCAGATTTACCTAGTATTCAAATTCATGTTCTTTCCTCTAAGCCTCTTTATCCTTGTATCCTCCCTAGTTGATGGGACTAAATTATCCCTCTATCCACCGAGAATCCCGATTATCTAAATCAGGCAATCAACAGGTCCTATCGATCAACCCTCCTTCAAGACGACTCACTAATCTCACCCTTCCTCTCTCTTCTCTCTGTCGCTGCCGCAGCTCAGATGCTCCTAATCTTTCCACGGCAATAACCTCTTGGGTTTTCACCTCTAGTCTAGCCCCACCCAAGCCATCCAACGCTCTCCTATCAGAATGACCTGCCCCAAACACAAATTTGATCACACCATTGTTTTAAAACTTCTGGCGACTTTCCAGTGCTTACTAAATTACAAACTTAGCGTGAAACACCCAGGGTATCACTCACTCATTCCATCTAGTCTCCGTTTCTGGCATCATAATCATCTTTTCTGCATCTTGAACCCTACAATCTAGTCTATGTAGATGGATACATTATTTCCTGTAAGTGTCATGTAATTCCATCTATATGCCTTTATCAATGCTGCTTCCTTTTTCTGAAATGGCCTCTACACCATCCTCCCTCTGTCCAGAAATCCCATTCCCATTTTCCAAGGCTAATTCAAGGGCCATCTGGCCTATCACGCTCCCTCCTCCTTCATCCACTTAATTCCTATCCTCACTGTACTTTAAATGCAACTCTATGTGATAGACTTAACTATCAGTAGTTATCCTGGTTTATGACTGCCTCAGATGCAAGGATTCTATCTATTTTTTGAAAACCCATCCCAACTAGGTGTTGTGTGTGCGTTTGCTTAGCCTGGGAAACTGGAGGAGACCTTTGTTTGTTGAGACAGAACTCAGTGAAACTTCAAATAGATCCCTTGGCTTTACTTCCTACTTTTGTCACTTGGAAGAGTTTACTCACAACTCCATGAATTCCTACCAGACACTTATCAAAAAAGCAACAGGCTGTTTTCCAGGGTGGTTAAAATTGAGCCCAGTCTCTTAGACTTTCCACAAACACAGCATGGTACAATAATTCTGAGGTTCTGGAAGAAAGATTCTCTGGTGAGTACATTGTACTTATTAGGACAAGAAAACGGAGGAAAAAACGTGAAAGATTTTCAGAAGGAAGGATTGAACTCAGAAAGGGTTTCTGGTTAACCACTTTAACCGGGGAACTCAGAGAACTATGACATTCCTGTCTCTGAATATCACTGTTAGCCGAAGATTTATTACATTTGAAAGCAGTAAATAATGGGACATATTTCTTAGCGGGCTGTAGAGTTACAATTGTGAATGTGAGATTCGACACTCGACTTCCTTCACCAAATCTCTACAGCTTAGTTTTACTCTATTAATGTAATTCAATGTAGATGGGATCTTCTTTACATGATTTTAACTTTCCTTGTCTGATTTTTTTTTTTTTTTTTTTTGCCCATACTCTTGAGTTTGAGAATCTCATGCATTTCACGGGAAGTGTGCAGTCCTATAAACTTTGTTTTTGTTGTTTTTAATCCTCGAGGGATAATTTGTCTGGCAGACGTATCATTATCTGATTCGTTCTAAATCATCTCAAAATTAGTATTTTGGTTTGAGAACATTACGTGACAACAACTGAATGTATTGAATTGTTTGCAATTCTCCCGTGTCCCCTTTTCCTTCAGAAGCGTTATTGGTTACCGTGGTTTAACTGGTGCCTGCTGGTAAGGCATCTCAAGTGGGCTCTGCAGGAAGGAACGTGCACACCAGGCTTGCTGAAGCAACCGTTTAGGGCTGGCACTCTTGTGATTTGCAATTGTGCTTTTCTTGAGCCAACCCGTGTTCCCTCCTCCAGCAATTCCTCTGTTACGGAGATTTCCTTGGGGGTGCTTGGGAGTCCCCTGTGGCTGCAATGCAGATCCCATGCGTTTATTTCACGGGCGGGAGAGGAAACAGGAGGCAAAGCACCATGAACCTGAAGTAACTGGTTCGGGAAGCACCCCTTCATCCCTAAGGAAAGGGTTCTCGCACATCGCCGGTCTTTGGAAGTTTGTTTGGAAAGAATGTGGCTTGTGGAATCAGCCTGGTGGGATCTGAATCTCCCTTCTGCCACTGAGGCGTGGGCGCCCTCGGGAGGCGGTTTCACCCACAAGGACAGACATTCCTTCTATGACGTGGGTCCCTTCCATCTGTGTCCTCAATCTCTGAAAAAGCAGTTGGCTTTTCAACTTCGCTGTGAATTACTTTACTCAGGCGAGTGATGGAGATGGTCAAGGAATGCAAGATTTGATTAGGGAATAGAAATCCGGCCATGGCAGGCTGACCAGAGTAGGGTGGTGACTTTAGTCCCCACAGAGCTGCCCAGGGGTGGCGGCGGGAGGGGTCTCACAAAGGGAACCGGGGCCGGCCCAAAAGGACTCCGATTTTGCAGGTTTGATCAGGTGCCTCTTTGCGGGTGGCATCACTAGGTTCAGTAAGTGCTGCAAGCCAACGCTCTCCACTCAGCCCATTTCCCCTCCCTAGATTGTTCCAGTCTTCTCAATCCAAAGCTTGCCTTTCTTCCCATAGAGGGAGAAGACGAGGAGAGAGGAGAACTAAGTCTCCCCTTGGGTCTTCGACCCCCTTCCTCCCCATTTTATCTGTGTGGTACCTTCTGGTGCACCAGGCACCGAGGGCTTCCCTGTCTCTCTGGCGAGTGCTGCTAGGAAGCCGGGATGCAGGACCAAGGATGCGGTGTATGAAAAACACACATGCTTCACATCATAACCTTTCATCCACTTAAGCTTCGGAAGAAAAGGCAACGGATGTCTCTGAGCTGGTGTGGAGCCCCTCACCACTATTTTGGACTTGATGAGAATTGGCAGATGGGATGGACATAGCTGAACAGATGCACTCAAGGCTTGGACCCCACGCACAAATAAATATGCAGAGAGTAGCACAGAGGCCCCAGCTAAGACCTTCAGATCCCCTCCCAACTCTGTGAGTCTAGGGCTAACAGACCCCTCACTACTTTTCTGGGCCTCCCTGGGAGCAGGGGACTCCTTTTCCTTCCCTGGCTTCCCCACCATGCCGGGGGCACCCCCAGAAGTCCTAAAGCCCATTTCTGAGGAGGCAACTCAGTAGTTGAGAGTCTCAAAGCCAAGTCGACTGGTGGCTCCCCTATTACCGTAGTTGCCCAGACCTGGGGACTCGCAGAAGCTCTGGACCAGCAGCCTTCTCGCTTCTCTTCGCAGGCCTGAGTCACCGCTACCCTCAGGGGAGCCTCCTGGTAGCCTCAGCCCCCCCCCCACCGCGCCGTGGGAGGGGAGGTCCTGGCTGTGGTGGTCCCGTCGTCTTTGCTTCGGTGGAGGTTGTCAATTTCGCTGGCATTCCCACCCATTCCCCATCGCAGCTGCACTGCTCCCCGGAACCCTCGGCCCAGGCACCATTCACATGCCACGTGAGCCTCAGTGTACCTCTGGGGAGGATGTAGAAGGGGCTACCCACACTCCAGCCTGAAAACCCTGTGAAGGCATCCATCCTGGCTAGATCCTACCTGGGTCCCGAGGCCCACACCTCTCCCCGGCTGACCATGGCCCCCCAAACACCAGGAATACCCCAACTCTGGAACGCTTTCCTCCTCTTCACTTGGCTGCAGAAGTCCTCATTCCTCCCCACACGCGTTTCTTCTGCCCTCTCCTCTCTTCCCACAGCCTCAGGGGCCAAGTCTTAATCCCCACAAGGGGTGTCATCCCAGGGGTGCCCCAAACCGGAGTCCACCTGACACAGGAAGAGTTTCAGCTAACACCGAATACTGTGAGTGGGCTCTGAACACTGGACAGGGGCCAGAGGGATGGGGCTGAGTCAAGTGTTCCGTGGCTCCCAATCCTTATGTCCTTGGAGGTTCTAGGAACTGCCCTGTGGGAATTGACATTCCTCCTTCCTGCCCCAGGAAGGGAGGGCTCTGGCCCCCTACGGCAGTCTTTGCCCACTGGCTGACCGCCCGGCAGGCCCCTGGGGCTCCCCTTGCTCTCTTCCTCTTCCACTCCTCTTAAAGGCTGGGGGAGACCTCCAGAGATAAGTGCCCCTTCCTTTGCTGGAGACCACAGACCTTCCCTGCGCTGTGAACAGTGCTCACCCCTTTTGGAGTAGGTCCTACAGTTCCCACACCCTTTCCTTGGACCAGTGGTCAGTTGAGGACAAAATCCAAATTGCCTGGCCAAAAACGAAACGAAAAAAGAATGGAGGAGACAGAGCTGAAGACTGGGTTAGCTGACCTGGTCCTGTGAACTATGTCTGTGTTGTAATATGGTTAAGAAAAGTGGTTGCTCCACAGCGTTATTTCCTATTGTAAATATATAATACCTCAGTGATGCTATGGATAATAGTTATATAATGGTAGGACCAGGAAGCAAGTACCAGCTAAGACAGTGTTTCTGTAGAATTCCAAACACCTGACTCACAAACTCATAACACACTGTAATTTGGGGACTGTTGGCGTTTTGTAACTAGTAAGATGCAAATTCAGGTGATGTCTTCTGAGTCACTTTTACGTCAAGAAGGTGTCTGGAGGTACTGTCTGTCAATAAGGATAGCATCCAGCTGGTCAGTAAGACTTGAAAATTTACAACCATGTTTTGTGGTTGAACCGCAAAAATAAGAACCGATGAAATAAGAACCTTGTGGTAAAACCCACTGGTCCAGGAGTTAAAAACAAATTGTCAGCCAAAATTACAATGTCAAATTGAATAAAACAACAGATGATTTGGTTTAAATTTTAAAACAGTTACAAAGGAATCAGTTGGCTGGATGGAGAGAAAACGGTTGAGGAAAGTTTTCATTGTGAGAGCTGAAGGGTTGCCCCATGCTACCAGCTGAAAGAATGAATGTTTTTCTGGCATCATCTCCATTCAAGTACAATCACAAAGTATCTTTTTTTTTTTTTTTGGCTATTAAAAGATCTGAGCAGTCTCCCTGCGGTATCTGAAGTGAATACCAGAGCCGGGCCACACCAGCACCCCTGTTCCCCAGCACAGGGGCACCATCAGGTCCTTACACACGTGCTGCTCAGGCAGTGAGGGGGCAGTTGGTATCGGGGGAAGGGAGATACAGCTGCTCTTTTGAGGAGACTGAAGGGAGAGAAGGAGGTAACCATCTAAAGTCCATTTTCCCTGCTGGAGCTTTTAAACTGGGTGCAGATTTAAAAATTAACCTAAAATATTTTAATAATGAGGGATGTATCAAATGTTATAAATTATAGTTCCCGGTAGGGAAGCCTAAGGAATCGTTGCTTTCGTTTCCTTTTTACCCTAGCCTATCAAAAAGAGAGCCACTTGCTTTCTCTGAATAGTCTAATCTATCCTAAGCCCCCATGGAAAATCTTGAGGCTTGATTTACTAACTCTAAATTCTCTCTGCTTTAGTTTTTCATCTGCTTTGGCATTTCATTTATTTCTCTTCACATCTCTGGAAGATAGATGCATTTTTCTATTCTTTTAGTGGTTCCCTTTGAAACGTTTTATATATGCTTCACAGTCCAAAGTTAATGGCTATCTTACCATCCTCCTGAGTGGTACAAGGATTTGAAGATGCTTTGGTTCCACTGTCCACTGCTTCCACCTTACGTGCTATGGGGATATCATATTGTGAATGTTTTCGTATTTCTCCGGTTTTAACCTTGCTGACTAGGTTACTATGGTCATTAACTGAATGTGTGTTTGTTTACCCATATGTTTACCATTTTGTTTACTTACCAAATCTTTCATCTTAGACTTTCTCCCTGGGATTGTCTCGTTCTTCCTGAAGTACACCCTTTGTATGTTCCTTCCCTGAGTTTTTTGGGGGTAAACGTTCTCAATTTCTGAGAGTGTCTTTAGGTCTATAATGATTTTCTAGCACATTGAAGATATTCTGCTTCCTTCTGGCTTCCATTGTTGCTCTTAAAAAAACTGTTGTCGGCCTAATTGATATTCTTTGGTAGATAATCTGGTTGATTTTGTAATCTTGTCTCTGTCTTTGATGGTATATAGCGTCACTGCGAGATATCTATGCATGAATTTATTTTCCTTTGTATATTTTAGTGCTTCCTCAATTCTGGAAAATTCCTGGCCATCATTTATTTAACATCTTTTTTGGAGTATAATTGCTTTACAATGGAGTGTTAGTTTCTGCTGTATCACAAAGTGAATCAGCTATACATCTACATATATCCCCATATCCCCTCCCTCTTACGTCTTCCTCCCACCCTCCCTATCCTACCCCTCTAGGTGCTCACAAAGCACTGAGCTGATCTCCCTGTTCTATGGGGCTGCTTCCCACTAGCTATCCATTTTACATTTCATAGCATATATATGTCCATGCCACTCTCTCACTTCGTCCCAGCTTAGCCTTCCCCGTCCCTGTGTCCTCAAGTCCATTCTCTACGTCTGCGTCTTTATTCCTGTCCTGCCCCTAGGTTCTTCAGAACCGTTTTTTTTTTTTTTTTTTTAGATTCCATATATATGTGTTAGCATAGGGTATTTGTTTTTCTCCTTCTGACTTACTTCACTCTGTATGACTGACTGTAGGTCCATCCACCTCACTACAAATAACTCAATTGCGTTCCTTTTTGTGGCTGAGTAATATTCCATTGTATATATGTGCCACATCTTCTTTATCCATTCATCTGTCGATGGACACTTAGCTTACTTCCACGTCCTGGCTATTGTAAATAGAGCTGCAATGAACATTGTGGTACGTGACTCTTTTTCAATTATGGTTTTCTCAGGGTATATGCCCAGTAGTGGGATTGCTGGGTCCTATGGTAGTTCTATTTTTAGTTTTTAAGGAACCTCTATACACGTCTCCATAGCGGCTGTATCAATTTACATTCCCACCAACAGTGCAAGAGGGTTCCCTTTCCTCCACACCTCTCCAGCATTTATTATTTGTAGACTTTGATAATGCCCATTCTAACTGGCATGAGGTGATACCTCATTGTAGTTTTGATTTGCATTTCTCTAATGATTAGTGATGTTGAGCATCCTTTCGTGTGTTTGTTGGCAAGCTGTTTATCTTCTGTGGAGAAAGGTCTCTTTAGGTCTTCTGCCCATTTTAGTTTGGGTTGTTTGTTTTTTTGATACTGAGCTGCATGAGCTGCTTGTATATTTTGGAGATGAATAATTTGTCAGTAGCTTCATTTGCAAATATTTTCTGCCATTCTGAGGGTTGTCTTTTCATCTTGTTTAAGGTTTCCTTTGCTGTGCAATAGCTTTTAAGTTTCATTAGGTCCCATTTATTTATTTTTGTTTTTATTTCCATTTCTCTAGGAGGTGGGTCAGAAAGGATCTTGCAGTGATGTATGTCATAGAGTGTTCTGCCTATGTTTTCCTCTAAGAGTTTGATAGTGTCTGGCCTTACATTTAAGTCTTTAATCCATTTTGATTGTATTTTTGTGTATGTTAGGTGTTAGGGAGTGTTCTAATTTCAATCTTGTACATGTAGCTGTCCAGTTTTCCCAGCACCACTTATTGACGAGGCTTTCTTTTCTCCATTGTATATTCTTGCATCCTTTATCAAAGATAAGGTGACCATAGGTGCGTGGGTTTATCTCTGCACTTTCTATCTTGTTCCATTGATCTATATTTTTGTTTTTGTGCCAGTACCATACTGTCTTGATTACTGTAGCTTTGTTGTATACTCTGAAGTCAGGGAGCCTGATTCCTCCAGCTCTTTTTTTCTTTCTCAAGATTGTTTTGGCTATTTGGGGTCTTTTGTGTTTCCATACAAATGGTGAACTTTTTTGTTCTAGTTCTGTGAAAAATGCCATTGGTAGTTTGATAGGGATTGCATTGAATCTGTAGATTGCTTTGGGTACTATAGTCATTTTCACAGTGTTGATTCTTCCAATCCAAGAACATGGTATATCTCTCCATCTGTTTGTATCATCTTTAAACTCTTTCATCAGTGTCTTATAGTTTTCTACATGCAGGTCTTTTGTTTCCTTAGATAGGTTTATTCCTAGTTATTGTATTCTTTTTGTTGCAATGGTAAATGGGAGTGTTTCCTTAATTTCCCTTTCAGATTTTTTATCATAAGTGTATAGGAATGCAAGAGATTTCTGTGCATTAATTTTGTATTCTGCTACTTTACCAAATTCATTGACTACTCTATTAGTTTTCTGGTAGGATCTTTAGGATTCTCTATGTATAGTTTCATGTCATCTGCAAACAGTGACTGTTTTACTTCTTCTTTTCCGATTTGGATTCCTTTTATTTCTTTTTCTTCTCTGCTTGCTGTGGCTAAAACTTCAAAAACTATGTTGAATAATAGTGGTGAGAGTGGGCAACCTTGTCTTGTTCCTGATCTTAGAGGAAATAGTTTCAGTTTTTCACCATTGAGAATGATGTTGGCTGTGGGTTTGTCATATATGGCCTTTATTATGTTGAGGTAAGTTCCCTCCATGCCTACTTTCTGGAGGGTTTTTATCATAAATGGGTGTTGAATTTTGTCGAAAGCATTTTCTGCATGTATTGAGATGACCATATGGTTTTTATTCAGTTTGTTAATATGGTTTATCACATTGATTGATTTGTGTATATTGAAGAATCCTTGCATTCCTGGGATAAACCCCACTTGATCATGGTGTATGACCCTTTTAATGTGCTGTTGGATTCTGTTTGCTAGTATTTTGTTGAGGATTTTTGCATCTATGTTCATCAGTGATATTGGCCTCTAGTTTTCTTTTTTGTGACATCTGTGTCTGGTTTTGGTATCAGGGTGATGGTGGCCTTGTAGAATGAGTTTGAGAGTGTTCCTCCCTCTGCTGTATTTTGGAAGAGTTTGAGAAGGATAAGTGTTAGCTCTTCTCTAAATGTTTGATAGAAATCGTCTGTGAAGCTATCTGGTCCTGGGCTTTTGTTTGTTGGAAGATTTTTAATCACAGTTTCAATTTCAGTGCTTGTGATTCGTCTGTTTATATTTTCTATTTCTTCCTGGTTCAGTCTTGGAAGGTTGTGCTTTTCTAAGAATTTGTCCATTTCTTCCAGGTTGTCCATTTTATTGGCATAGAGTTGCTTGTAGTAATCTCTCATGATCCTTTGTATTTCTGCAGTGTCAGTTGTTACTTCTCCTTTTTCATTTCTAATTCTATTGATTTGAGTCTTCTCCCTTTTTTTCTTGATGAGTCTGGCTAATGGTTTATCAATTTTGTTTATCTTCTCAAAGAACCAGCTTTTAGTTTTATTGATCTTTGCGATTGTTTCCTTCATTTCTTTTTCATTTATATCTGATCTGATCTTTATGATTTCTTTCCTTCTGCTAACTTTTGGGGTTTTTTTTGGTTTTTCTTTCTCTGATTGCTTTAGGTGTAAGGTTAGGTTGTTTGTTTGAGATTTTTCTTGTTTCTTGAGGTAGGTTTGTATTGCTATAAACTTCCCCCTTAGAACTGCTTTTGCTGCATCCCATAGGTTTTGGGTCATCGTGTTCTCATTGTCATTTGTTTCTAGGTATTTTTTGATTTCCTCTTTGATTTCTTCAGTGATCTCTTGGTTATTTAGCAGTGTATTTTTTAGCCTCCATGTGTTTGTATTTTTTTACAGTTTTTTCCCCGTAATATTGATATTGATATCTAGTCTCACCGCGTTGTGGTCGGAAAAGATACGTGATATGATTTCAATTTTCTTAAATTTACCAAGCCTTGATTTGTGACCCAAGTTATGATCTATCCTGGAGATTGTTCCATGAGCACTTGAGAAGAAAATATATTTTGTTGTTTTTGGATGGAATGTCCTATAAATATCATTTAAATCCATCTTGTTTAGTGTGTCATTTAAAGCTTGTGCTTCCTTATTATTTTCATTTTGGATGATCTGTCCATTGGTGAAAGTGGGGTGTTAAAGTCCCTTACTATCATGTGTTACTGTCAATTTCCCCTTTTATGGCTGTTAGCATTTGCCTGTATGTTGAGGTGCTCCTAGGTTGGGCGCATACATATTCGCAATTGTTATATCTTCTTGGATTGATCACTTGATCGTTATGTAGTATCCTTCTTTGTCTCTTGTAATAGTCTTTATTTCAAAGTCTATTCTGTCTGATATGAGAATTGCTACTCCAACTTTCTTTTGATTTCCATTTGCATGGAATATCTTTTTCCATCTCCTCACTTTCAGTCTGTACATGTCCCTAGGTCTGAAGTGGGTCTCTTGTAGGCAGCATATATACGGGTCTTGTTTTTGTATCCATTCAGCCAGTCTGTGTCTTTTGGTGGGAGCATTTAATGCATTTGAATTTAAGGTAATTGCATTTAAGGTATGTTCCTGTTACCATTTTCTTAAGTGTTGGGGGTTTGCTGTTGTAGGTCTTTTCCTTCTGTTGTGTTTCCTGCCTAGAGAATTTCCTTTAGCATTTGTTGTAAAGCTGGTTTGGTGGTGTTGAATTCTCTTAGCTTTTGCTTGTCTGTAAAGGTTTTAATTTTTCCATCGAATCTGAATGAGATCCTTGCTGGGTAGAGTAATCTTGGTTGTAGGTTTTTTCCCTTTCATCACTTTCAATATGTCCTGCCACTCCCTTCAGGGTCACAGAGTTTCTGCTGAAAGGTCAGCTCTTAACCTTATGGGGATTCCCTTGTATGTTATTTGCTGGCTTTCCCTTGCTGTTTTTAATATTTTTTCTTTGTATTTAACTTTTGATAGTTTGATTAATATGTGTCTTGGTGTGTTTATTCTTGGATTTATCCTGTATGGGACTCTGCGCCTCCTGGACTTGATTGACTATTTCCTTTCCCATATTAGGGAAATTTTCAACTATAATCTCTTCAAATATTTTCTCAGTCCCTTTCTTTCTCTCTTCTTCTTTTGGGACCCCTATAATTGGAATGATGGTGCATTTAAAGTTGTCCCAGAGGTCTCTGAGACTGTCCTCAATTCTTTTCATTCTTTTTCCTTTATTCTGCTCTGCAGTAGTTATTTCCACTATTTTATCTTCCAGTTCACTTATCCATTCTTCTGCCTCAGTTATTCTGCTATTGATTACTTCTAGAGAATTTTAAATTTCATTTATTGTGTTTTTCATCATTGTTTGTTTGCTCTTTAGTTCTCCTAGGTCCTTGTTAAACTTTTCTTGTACTTTCTCCATTCTATTTCCAAGATTTTGGATTATCTTTACTATCAGTACTCTGAATTCTTTTTCAGGTAGACTGCCTATTTCCTTTTCATTTGTTTGGTCTGGTGGGTTTTTACCTTGCTCCTTCATCTGCTGTGTGTTTCTCTGTCTTCTCATTTTGCTTAACTTACTGTGTTTGGGGTCTCCTTTTTGCAGGCTGTAGGCTCATAATTCCCATTGTGTTTGGCGTCTGCCCCCAGTGGGTAAGGTTGGTTCAGTGGGTTGGTTAGGCTTCCTGGTGGAGGGGACTGGTGCCTGTGTTCTGATGGATGAGACTGGATCTTGTCTTTCTGGTGGGCAGGACCATGTCCGGTGGTGTGTTTTGGGGTGTCTATGAATTTATTATGATTTTAGGCAGCCTCTCTGCTAATGGGTGGGGTTGTGTTCCTGTCTTGGTAGTTGTTTGGCATGGGGCGTCCAGCACTGGAGCTTGCTGGTCACTGAGTGGAGCTGGGTCTTAACGTTGAGATGGAGATCTCTGGGAGAGCTCTTGCTGCTTGATATTACGAGGGGCCAGGAGGTCTCTGGTGGACCAATGTCCTGAACTCGGTTCTCCCACTTCAGAGGCTCAGGCCTGACACCTTGGCCGGATTGGCCATTATTTTTTTTAAGGAATATGTTAAATATTCTTTAAATATCTCTGTCCTCTCATTACTTTAACACTTTGATTTGACACTTGAAATTGACATATGTTGGACTTCCTCATTTTTCTTAACTTCTCTTTTATATGCTCTACATGTGCTTCTGTGATATGTTCTCATGGCCAACAGGTACATGTAAAGGTGCTCAACATCACTAATGATCAGGGAAATGCAAATCAAAACCACCATATGAGATATCACCTCACACCTGTCAGAATGGTAGGTGAAAAAAGACAAGAAATAACAAGTGTTGGTGAGGATGTTGATAAGAATGTAAATTGGTGCTGCCACTCTGGAAGACAGTATGGAGGTTCCTCAAAAAATTTAAGAAGACTACCATATGATCCAGCAATCCCACTTCCGGGTATTTATCCCCCCCAAAAGGAAATGCTAATTTGAAAGATGTATGCACCCTCACATTCATTGCAGCGTTATTTGCAGTAACCAAGATATGGAAATAACTTGTGCCCATCAGTGGATAAAGAAGGTGTGAGGCATTCTGAGCAATTTCTTTGGACATTATTTTCCAGTTTGCTGATTCTCTCATGAGTTGTGTTTAACTTGAAAACTGCACTTCCTTTAAATATTTTTTTCTTACCCTTGGTCATTTAATTTTTTTCACCATCTCTTTTAAGTCTTTTAAATTTCCTTATGTTCCTCCTTTACCTCCTTTTACTCCCTTGCAGTTTGGCCAGTTTCTTCTGAAGAACCCAAGTCATTTGATCTATACCATTTCCCACCATGTGGACATTGGCGGTTGCAGACTCATGGTGCAGTTCAGCATGTTCCTCTGTCCTGTGCATGTCCTGAAAACTGGCAGCTGAAACCACTGACTGGATGACTCAGGCTCAATGCCTTCGTTAAGCCAATTGGAAGAATATAATGCGTGGTTGTCTATTTTGTGATCTTAGCAGTCAGTGATACTGATACTTAACATCTATTTCCATTTGTAGAGGTTTGCAAAGGGCAGTTTCTAAGTCTATCAGTACGTTTTCATTTATTATTTGGAATACATTTATAAAGATACACTTTGCCTCATAATTCTTTGTTTACCAAGTGGTACAGTTTATAAGGAAGTGGTAGAATAAATGTTTGATTGCTTCAAGATCAGTTTTCAAGAGAATAAATTTGTTCTTTTTCATTCCTGTCATTTTTCAGAGCATTAAGAACCCATGGATTTAAACATCTTTGAAGGGCTTTAATCCATTGCAATTATTCTTATTAGAGCTCAAAGTGTCTCCCTTCATCCAGTGGGAGCCTCTTCTAGCTGGCTTCTAGGTCCTTTTGAGATCACCTTAACAGTCTTGGACGTCTTCCTTGCAGTTTTGTATGACAAGATGTCCCACACTCACACTTTTCCTTTTATAGACATGAAATAAGCCATTTCTTCAAGGTTTGATTTCTTAAAGTGAAATGATATTTCTAGGCCACAGTTTTGTCCCTAAGGGATGTTTAGTGAACAGCGCTAAGAAATATATACATATATTAAAAGTAAAATATCCCATGAGTCCAATTCTAATCAGTCTCTTCTCAATTACATCTGTATCTTCTTTCTTTCATACCTGAGAACCTAGTTCTCAAAGACACAGGAGATGATAGACTTAGAATATCCCATAAAAACTCACTGGTTTTATGCCATATTATATACCCAGAAGTCTCAGAATAATAATACCAATGCTACCACCAATATGATTCCTAAAAACACTACATTTTTTTTTTTTGGCATGTGTTCTCCCATTCTCCCTCCATTTCTTTTCTCCCTCTACCATTTTTGAAATGGTTGTACTATAGCTACATTGTCAGAGCTTGTAGATATTATACTGTCGCTCTCTTAAGCTTCATTTTTGTGTGTGTGATGTATGTGTGCATGTGTGTATTATATATGTACACCTCACCTGTACTTAATTCAATATCTCTTCAGTCATTTTGGTTGTCTGAGCCTTGATCTCTAATAGATTACTCAGGAAAAACTCATGAATATATTTTCTGAGTTCTGGCATGTTGGTAACAGTTGGTGCCTTTTATACTTAAGTCAGTTTTGCTGGATATAAAATTCTTACACATTTCTTCCTTGAGTATCTTAAATATGTTATTTCATTTTCTTTTCCTAAAGCAGTGCTGTCAAAAAGTTTGATCATCTATTTTTTTCTTAATAGTCACCATGCTCTTTTTTTTTTTTTTGGATGTCCAACAGATCTTTTCCTTTTTCTTTAAACTTTTGTACTTTTACCATTTGGGGTCAGTATTCTCAGGTATGTTGTGTACTTTTTCAATACATAGCTTCAGACCTTTTTTTTTTTAATTCAAGAAAGGTTCTTGAACTGTAGTTTTTAGTACTAATTCAGATTTTTTTGTTTTTTCTTCAAGAGCTCCTGTGTCTAATCTCCTTTGCCTATCTTTAATATTTGTCACTTTCTCTGACATTTTAAAAAATATTTCTTTTTTGTATTTATTATTGTGTTCCTTTTAGTTTAGCCTTTGCTTCTGAAATTAATTTCCTTTATTTCTAAATCGTTCCTGAATTCTGTTGCCTCATTGTTGAGTTTTCTAATTCTCACTTATGTGTTATTTTATGTCTTACATAATTTTCTTAAAGTCATAATAGTTCTTGATCTATTTTGTGGTCATGTCTTTATTCATGCTTTTATTGTCTGTGCAGGATTACTCCTTCTTCTCTTTTTTCCTATAATAATTTTGTATGGGATTTCACCTTGATAGTTTTCTGTTGGCTATGTCTTATTTCTTTGTGAAATTAGTTTGAACTTTTAGGATGAAGCGTGGCTTAAGGTGGCTTTTCTAACTGAACCCTCTACTGCTGCTTTTTGGTAGTCTTCAAAAATAAGGTGGCTTGCTTTCTGAGCTTTTTTTTTCTTTTAAATGTACTTATTTTTGAGATATAAATGACATACAACATTGTGTAAATTTAAGATGCACACGTGTTGATTTGGTACACTTATATATTGCAATATGATGATCAATGTGTGTTAGCTAACACCTCTATCATTTCACATAATTATCATTTCTTTTTTTTGTGGTGAGAACAATTCAGATCTAGTTTTTTATGACTTTGAATTATATAATACAGTATTGTTGACTGTAATCACTATGCTGTGCCTTAGATCTCTAGAATTTATTTATCTACCAGTTGCAAAGTTGGACCCTTAACATCTCCCTAATTCTTCCAGCTCCTGTCTCTTGGTAACCATTATTCTACTCTTTACTTTTACAAGTTTGATTTTTTTTAGATTCCACATATAAGTGGACATCTTACAATATTTCTTTCTCTAACTTATTTCACTTAACATAATACCTTCAAGGCTCATCCATGTTGTCACAAATGGTAGGATTTCCTTCTTTCTCCTGGCTGAATAATATTCCATTGTATGTGTATACCACATCTTCTTTATCCATTCATTTGTTGACGGACATTGAGGTTGTTTCCATATCTTGGCTATTGTGAATAATGTTGCAATGAACACGGTGGTGCAGGTATCTTTTTGAGATATTTATTCCACTCCTTCAAATATATACACTCAGGAGTGGGATTGCTGGATCATATGGTAGGTCCATTTTTAATTTTTTGAGGAACCTCCGTACTGTTTTCCATAGTGGCTCCACCACTTTATATTCCACATTCCCACCAATAAGGTGTATAAGGGTTCCCTTTTCTGCACATCTTGGCCACATTTTTTATCTTTTGTCTTTTTTGGTAAAGGCCATCCTATCAGGTATGAGGTGGTATGTCATTGTCCATTTGACTTGCATTTCGTGATGACTAGTGATGTGGAGCATCTGAACTTCCTTGTGTCTTTTCCTCTACCCTACTTTGATTGATACTAGGGCTTGGAAAAGTAAATCTTGCCCACTGCCAATTTTTGTATGTCCTGTGAGTTAAGAGTGGTTTTTACACTTATAAATGGTTGAAACATCAGAGGCAATAAAACAAAAACAAAAGGATATTTTGGACATATGAACATTATATGAAGTTTATATTTCAATGTCTGTAAATAAAGTTTTATTGGGACACAGCCACATCCATTCATATCACGTGTGGCTACTTTGGCACTATAACTGCAGAGCTGAGTAGTTGTAACAGAGACTGTCTGGTCCTCAAAGCCTAAAATTTTTACTATCTAGTCCTCTGCAG
Organism: Leucopleurus acutus; assembly: GCF_964270905.1. NCBI lineage: Eukaryota > Metazoa > Chordata > Mammalia > Artiodactyla > Delphinidae > Leucopleurus > Leucopleurus acutus. The sequence goes on from NC_139163.1 coordinate 6,512,544, forward strand.
ACGAATCTGTGGATCCCTGATCTTGACCCTCTCTTTTGTCTCTGTTGTGCCTGTCTTAATTTTGGTTCCACTCCCAGCAGTTTCTCCTCAGTGTAGGACCCTAGCCTAGAAACACATTCAGGTGGATCAGTTTTGAGAATTCACAGGGTGTAGACTGCTCCAGTACCCTTCAGCCCTTCTTACTGTAGGCCCCTTGTACTCACATGCTATTGAATTGGGCAAAACCCAGGTGCTGTTCTCAAATTGGCCCCGCTGTGCATTCTGGTAATAACTTAGAGCTATTTAGGGATTGTCTGTTCTTAGGTCATCAGCCACTGACCCATAACCTCCTCCTTCTTCCTCCTTTATCGACATTGGTACCCATACAGATCTTGTGGCCGAGGGTGCTTTGTCACCACATGCTTGTGTATGGGAGTTCCTGAGAATACCTTGGTTTGTTTTTTCTATCCAGGACATCTTTTTTATGTGGAGGTTCAAAACGATTTAAACACTGTTGATTTTTTTTAACTTTCTCTAAGTTCTGCTTGGTTCTGTTTCAGCTCTGTCTTATCATTTTGTCACATTTCTTGCTCCCTTCTCTTTTTTGTCTTCCTACTTCTTTTTTTTTTTTTGGTACGTGGGCCTCTCACTGTTGTGGCCTCTCCCGTTGCGGAGCACAGGCTCCGGACGCGCAGGCGCAGCGGCCACGGCTCACGGGCCCAGCCGCTCCGCGGCATGTGGGATCTTCCCGGACCGGGGCACGAACCCGTGTCCCCTGCATCGGCAGGCGGACTCTCAACCACTGCGCCACCAGGGAAGCCCCCTCCTACTTCTTTCAATATGTTAAACATTCTTATTTTATAATCTATGTCTGATTCAGTCTCTTAAGTCTTGGTCAGTCTGGTCCTATTAGTTGCTTTTCCTAAAGACGATCCTGATGGTTTATTTGGAAGTGTCTGTGCATTCATATTTGCAGTCACTTTATCTGTGAGTATTATCAGAAGCCCAGGTTAAGGAACACTCTTCCTGGAAGGTGTGTGTTACTTCTTCCAGATGCCTAAGGATGTTGCTGATAAAGACAAACGTCCTTCTTGTTTGCCTTGGGAAAGAAGTCATTGCCCCTGATGAGTGCATTTCCAGGAGAGTAACCCTTCCCGAGCCCCTCCTTTTTCAGGTGTGCTCTCCATTCCAATTTCCCCTTGCCCCCCTACACACACACACACATACACACACACACACACACACACACACACACAGTTCTAGATCAGGAGGGTCTTCCCAGTTTCACTGATGACCTGCCTCTCTCCTTTATTTCCAGCCCTAGAGTTCGTAGGTTTATCCATTATTCAAAAGGAAATTCTCTATATTTCATTCTGCCTTTTTAGATGTCCATTATAATGTTCATTTTCTTGCTGAAAATGGAAGTCACTTCTTTACTTTTTTGGATCGCACAAATAGCTAGATTTAGAAACCCGGCAACTACTCTTGGACTATCTAACAAGCTTAAGACACAGTTCTGAAACAGAGCTGTGCATTGATCTCCCCACCCCCATCTTTCTGACAAATGTCTTCAGCAGTGAGAACTTGACCGCTTTATATCCACTGGGCGGCAAACTCCCTTCATGGCTAAAGCACTCCGGTACATTTTGTCCCGTTAGCTTACGGATGTGATTCCTCTTAAAATATAGGTCTTCCTGATCATTCTAACACTGTATCCCTGAACCCGGAGACTCATCCTTGCTCAGCTGTGTCTTCTTACTTTGCATGGCTACTCAGTCAGCAAGTTCTGTTCATTCCATTTCTTAAATAGCCTTCAAGTCCATCTCCTCCTTTGCATTTCCAGGAGCATTTAGTCCAGCACCCCAGCATTTCTTGCCTGGAGAATTACAGGAGCCTCTCACGACTAGCAGATGCTCACATATGGCCCGGGCTCGTCTGTCAATGGCACGTCCTCCATCTCCACTCCCACTCAAAGCTCCAGAGCCCCTGTGACCCAGCAGGCTTCCCGACACCTCCACAGCCTCTTCCTTGCTGTGTTTTCCTGTCGGTGGACACCTCAGCTTCCTTTAAAACCTATCTCAGATGTCAGTTTCTCCCAGAAGCATTTGCTGGAGGGAAAGAGAAGGGTTTAGGATGAATCACCCCTTTCTCAGCCTTGTCTCTTTCCCCAGCCTTTGGTGAGCTTATCACACTGCACTACAATTTGCTTTCTGACCCGACTGCCTCCCTCCAAGGCTGTCGACTCTGAGGGCAACTGCTCTGTCACTTATTCTGGTCCCCGGAGCCAGGTATATATCTGTACCTGCAGTGGAATGGACGTTCAAACAGCATCTTGTGGATCTGGGCTCTTTGTGTTGGGTGCGAGCAAACATTAGATGTGTGCTAGAAGGTAAACGGTAGAATAAGGACAGCAAACACTGGCTGCAACGTGGGGAAGAGCAGGTGGACACAGCCTGCAAGAAGCCACAGAATTCTTGCCCGAGCAACAATGTGGAAGAGATACCCACGTCTTAAAGCTACGATCACTTTGCCTCTGGTGGTGGGTCCATCAAAGCTGAGGATCAGGGACTTCCCTGGTGGTGCAGTGGCTAAGAATCCGCCTGCCCATGCAGGGGACACGGGTTCAAGCCCTGGTCCAGGAAGATCCTACATGCTGCGGAGCAACTAAGTCCATGCGCCACAACTACTGAGCCTGCGCTCTGGAGCCTGAGAGCCACAACTACTGAGCCTGTGAGCCACAACTACTGAAGCCCGTGCGCCTAGAGCCCGTGCTCCACAGCAAAGACAAGCCACTGCAATGAGAAGCCTGTGCACCGCAATGAGGAGTAGCCCCCGCTCGCCGCAACTAGAGGAAGCCCACACGCAGCAATGAAGACACAACGCAGCCAAAAAAAAAACAAAAAACAACAACTGAGCATCATAGGGGTCATTTCCCCCAATTTCTTCACTCCTTTAGTGCAGGAAGTGAACTCTTAAGCCCTGGAGCGTGGATATGTTATCCGTTCAAGTCTAATTTGGTCTCAGAGGCTATTACAAGGTGGTCCCTGAATCCAGTAAGTCAAAAAGGTGGGTGTGGGGGGGGAATTGCTCAAGAAAAGCCAAATGCCAGTGAGTTGAAAATGACCAAATTCCTCTGTCTCCAGCGTCCTTGGAGGGCTGCCCCCGTCATCTTTTCTGGGCTCTGTGGCCACGAAGGCAAGGTGACAGTCTTTCGTCGCCCATCTGCGATGAGGTCTGTCTCGAGCCTTCTACCTCCTGCTGTGCCCTTGGCCCCATCCCTGACATAATGTCCCCAGATCTGTTTTGGGAACAAACCTTGTGGCATCATGAGTCACAGCCCTTCTCCTGCGCTCCGCCCTCGGCAGCTCCACACACTCAGGACAAAGAGTCTTTCTCTCTCTGACCAGTTCCCCCAGAACTTAGTGATTGGGTTTCACGTAGCTGGCGGAGCACATCATCTGGCTTGACAGCTGGCTCTCCATGCCAAGCTTCGGGGCTGGCAGTCACTTCATCTCCTGCTCTGTCTGGGCCCCTGTGGCGGCTGCGAGCTGCTAGAACTGCTACTAATGTGCCCCATTCCTGCGCTCATGTTGACAGACGGACGGATGGACAGACGGCTGGGCGATCCCCAGGAAGGGCTCCTCCTGACAATTCCTCTCTCCGTAGGTTTGGCTGGGACTTCATCGGCTGGCTTGCTGTTAGGGATATTAAACTCTTTGAGTAAATCTTCTCTCTGAAATACGAAAGAGGGAAAGCCATTTGTTCCCATAGATCAGCTGTGAATCCGAGCAACTGAAAAATTGAAACCAGACTAATAACGGAATGATGGGGGCCGGTGTCTCCGAGTTCTAGGTGGAGCCTAGGATTTGGAAGGTCCCAAGGCTTTGGGAAAACATCAACGCCTCAACTGGGAACGCATACCAAACAAAATACTAGTTTAGCCTGAGGAATCTTTGTATGGGCTTGTTTAGCTTCAGTTCAATAATTTAAATTTTTGTCTCAGTTAACAGTACAAATAGGACAGGGGTACAAGTAGACACTGTTCTCCAGGCACAGAAAATAGACTTTATAGTTTTAAAGGAAAAGATGAAACAAAATTGACAACAGGGAACGTAAAACTTTAATTATAAGCACGGGTCACTTTAAAATAGACACATTTCCTTCTTACCGTATGGTCAAGTAAGTTAACTAATTGCTAAACACACGCAACAGTTGTAAGCAGAGACGTTGTGGACCCTCTTCATCACTTCAGTTGTTTGGAGTGAGGACTGTTATGCCAAGCGTTTCTTAATGTGTGCTGGGAATTCCTATCACCTGGAGGTTTGACACGTGTGTTGGCAAAGACGTGGCTCCCTGAATAACGCTGCATCTGCTCCCAGGCTGACCTTCATCCTGGGCTCCGAGGTCTCCAGACAGGAAGTGACAAAATTTCTTTGCTTGGTTAAACTTCAGTCCATCTCCTGAACCTTCTCCCAGGCCCGTCTGTCGCTTTGTCAAATCCAGCTTCAGCAATAGCCCCGCTAAGTCCATTTAACGAGAACCTCCACTCTTGATACCTGGTCGGGTTCCTCATCTCACAGGTGAAGGTTAACTGCTTGGTCTGCTTCCAGCAAGAATCCTGTTAGGTTGGTTTACTCAGAATCCCCCTTATCGCTGTTGTTTCCTCTTAGTAATTTTCCATCCTCTGACCCCACTGTGCTCCTTGGCAACCTCCACTTGCTCAGGCTTCTTTTTAAAATTAAGATAGAATTGACATATCACATGTTAGTTTCAAGTGTACAGTGTGATTCAATATTTGTACATATTGTGAGATGATCACCACAGTAAATCTCATTCATATCCATCACCACAAATAATTCGTTTTTTTCTTGTGAGGACAAATGTTAAGATCTTTCTTAGCGACTTTTGAATGTGCAACACAGCATCGTTAACTATGGTCACCACGCTGTGCATTATACGCCCAGGACTCTTTTCTTTTAATAGTTGTCAATTTATACTTTTTGACCCATTTCACTCCCCCCAACCCCCATTTCTGGCAAGCACAAATCCAATCCATTCTCTATATCTTTTTCTTTTTAACATCTTTATTGGAGTATAATTGCTTTACAAGGGTGTGTTAGCTTCTGCTTTATATATTCTCTATATCTTTGGATTCAGTTTTTTGTTTGGTTTTACATTCCACATATAAGTAAGATCGTATGGTATTTGTCTTTCTCTAACTTATTTCATTCAGCATAATGTCCTCCAGGTTCGTGCGTGTTCTCATGTGGCAGAATTTCCTTCTGTTTTATGGCTGAATAATACTCCATTGTGTATGTATACCACATTTTCTTTATCCATCCCTTAAATGATGAACACTTAAGGTTGCTTCCACATCTTGAATTTTGTATATCATGCTGCAATAAACATGGGGATGCATATATCCTTTCAAATTAGTGTTTTCAGTTCCTTTGGCTGAATACCCAGAAGTAGAATTCCTGGATCACATGGTAGTTCTACCTTTAATTTTTTGAGAAACCTCCATATTGTTTTCCATGGTGGCTGCACCCATATACATTCCTACCAACGCTCGTTATTTCTTGTCTTTTGATAATAACCATTCTGACAGATACGAGGTTTTGATTTGCATTTCCCTGATGATTAATGGTGCATCTTTTCATGGACTTGTTGGTCGTCTGTATGCTTTTGTTGAAAAATGTTTATTCTGATTCTCTGCCCATTTTTAAATTGGACCGTTTATTTGCTATTGAATTGTATGAGTTTCTTATATATTTCAGATATTAAACTCATAATAGATAAATGATTTGTAAATACTTTCTCCCATTTGGTACATTGCATATTCATTTTGTTCATCGTTTTTTTCGAATAAATTTATTTTTGTCTGTGTTGGGTCTTGCTGTGTTCAGGCTTTCTCTAGTGGCGGTGAGCAGGGGCTACTCTTCCTTGCAGTGCGCAAGCTTCTCATTGCGGTGGCTTCTCTTCTTGCGGAGCACGGGCTCTAGGCGTGCAGGCTCAGTAGTTGTGGCTTGCGGGCTCTAGAGCGCAGGCTCAGTAGTTGTGGCACATGGGCTTAGTTGCTCTGAGGCATGTGGGATCTTACCGGACCAGGGCTCGAACCTGTGTCCCCTTCATTGGCAGACAGCTTCTTAACCAATGCACCACCAGGGAAGCCCCTGTTCATCGTTTCTTTTGCTGTGAAGAGCTTTTATTTTGATGTAGTCTCACTTGTTTATTTTTGCTTTTGTTGAACTTGCTTTTGGCATCAAATGCAAAAAATCATTGCTGAGACTGATGTCAAGGAACATAGCCCCTATGTTTTTTTCTATGAGTTTTATAGTTTCAGGTCTTACAATCTTTAATCCATTTTGAGTTAATTTTTGTTTATGGGGTAAGATAGTAGTCCAATTTTATTCTTTAATGAAAACTGCTGTCCAGTTTTCCCAGCACTATTTATTGAAAAGATTGTCCATTCTCGGATCATTTGTCATAAATTAATTGACCATATGTGTGTGAGCTTATTTCTGGGCTCCCTATTCTGTTCCATTGATCTATGTGTCTGTTTTTATGCCAGTACCATATTGTTTTGATTACTATTGCACTGTAATATAGTTTGAAATCAGGGAACGTGATGACTCCAGCTTTGTTCTTCTTTCTCAAGATCGCTTAGGCTGTTCAGGGTCTTTTACAGTTCCATATAAATGTTAGGATTGTTCTATTTCTATGAAAAATACCATTAAAATTTTGATAGGGATTACATTGAACCTGTAGATTGCTTTGGGTAGTATGGATATTTTAACAGTATTCTTCCAATCCATGAGCATGGAATATCTTTCCATTTATTTGTGTCTTCAGTTTCTTTCATCAGTGTCTCATTGCTTGCACTATACAGGTCTTTCACCTCCTTGGTTAAATTTATTCCTAGATATTTTATTCTTTTTGATGCAACCATAGATGGGATTGTTTTCTTATTTTCTCTTTCTGCTAGTTTGTTAATAGTGTATAGAAACAACAGATTTATGAATCTTAATTTTGTATCCTGAAGCTTTACTGAAGTCATTTATTAGTTCCAACAGTTTTTTGGTGGAGTTTTTAGGTTTTTCTATATATAATATCATCTGCAAAAAGTGAACATTTTACTTCTTCCTTTCCAACTGGATACCTGTTATTTCTTTTTCTGGGCTTATTGCTTGGGCAAGGACTTCCATGATTATGTTGAATAAAAGTGATGAGGCTGGGCATTCTTTCTCATTCCTGATCTTAGCAGAAAAGCTTTCAGCTTTTCACTGTTGAGTATGATGTTAGCTATAGGCTTGTCATATGTGCCTTTATTTTGCAGAGGTACCTTCCCTCTATACCCACTTCGCTGAGAGTTTTTGTCATGAATGGACCTTGAATTGTGTCAGATGTTTTTTCTGCATCTATTGAGATGATCATATGATTTTATCCTTCATTTTGTAATATGGTATATTACTTATTGATTTGCAGATGTTGAACTATACTTGCTTCCCTGGAATAAATCCCACTTGATCATGGTGTATGATATTTAAATGTATTTTTAAAATTTGGTTTGGTTATATTTTGTTGAGGAATTTTGCATCTGTGTTTATCAGGGATATTGACCTGTAATTTTCTTTTTTTGTGGTATCAGAGTAATGTTGATCCTGTAAAATGAGTTTGGAAGTGTTCTCTCATCTTCTATTACTTGGAAGAGTTGGAGAATTAATTACTTTTTAAATTTTTTGTAGAATTCCAGTAAAAATATCTGGTCCAGTGATTTGTTGGGAGGTTGTTGATTACTGGTCCAATCTCCTTACTAGTAATAGGTCTGTTCAGATTTTCTGTTTCTTCATGATTCAGTCTTGGTAGGTTGTATGTTTCTAGAAATTTATCTAATTCATCTGGGTTGTCCAGTTTGCTGGCATGTCTTTTACAATCTTTGTATTTCTGTGGTATCATTTGTAATGTGTTCTCTTTCATTTATGATTTTATTTGAGCCCTCTCTTTTTCTTGTTGATTTTTGGTAAAGGTTTGTCAATTTTGTTTATCTTTTCAAATAACCAGCTTTTAGTTTCATTGACCATTTCTATTGTCTTTTTGTCTCAGTTTCATTCATTTCTGCTCTGATCTTTATTTCCTTCCTTCTACTAACTTTGGGCCTAGTTTGCTCTTCTTTTTCTAGTTCTTGTCGTTGTTTATTTGAGATCTTGTTTCTTAATGTTGGTGTTTATCACTATGAGCTTCCCTCTTAGGACTGCCTTTGCAGCATACCGTAAATTTTGTTATTTTTTTCATTTTCATTTGTCTCAGTGTATTTTTTAAATTTTTGAATTTTTCAGTTTTCTTTTTGTAATTGATCTCACTTTTATACTATCATGATCAGAAAAGATGCTTGATATGATTTCAATTCTTAAATTTATTAAGACTTGTTTTGTGGCCTAACATTTGTTCTATCCTGGAGAGTGTTCTATGTGCATTTGAGAAAACATGTACTGTGTTGCTTTGGGATGGAATGTTCTATGTGTATGTTTGTTAAATGACACATCTGGAATAACGTGTCATTTAAGGCCAGTGCTTTTCATTGATTTTTCTGTCTGAATGATTTGTCCATTGATGAAAGTGGTGTATTGAAGTCTCTTCCTTTTGTACTGCAATCTGTTTCTCCCTTTAGGTCTTGTAAAATTTGCTTTATATAATTCAGTGAACCTATGTTGGGTGCTAAAATATTTACAAATGTTATATCCTCTTGTTGGATTGGCCACTTAATAATTATATGACGAACAACTTTGTCCCCTATTCGTCTGTCTTAAAGTCTATTTTGTCTGAAGTAATTATAGCTATTCCAGCTTTCTCTTGATTTCCATTTTCGTGAAATGTCTTTTTCTATCCCTTTACTTTCAGTCTGTGTGTATCCTTAATAGCTGAAGTAAATCGCTTATTGGCAGCATGTTGATGGGTCTTCTTTTTTATCCATTTAGCCGACCTGTGTTTTTTCATTGTAGTTCCTTTGTTTTGTTACCATGAGATAGTATTGACATTTTAATAATTTTTCAATTCACTAACACAAGATATCTTTCCATTTACTCATGACTTTTTCTATTTCTTTCATCAGTGTCTCACAGTTTTCAGAGATCTTTTACCTCCTTTTTAAAGGTTATTGCTAAGTATTGTTTTTATGCTATTGTAAATGGGATTGTTTTCTTTCATTCTCCAGTAATTTTTGTTAGTGTATAGAAATGATATTGACTTTTGTAGTTAATTTTGTTTCCTGTGATTTTACTGAATTTGTTGATTAGATGGAACAGTGTTTTGGTGGTCTCTTTAGAAATTTCCTACAAATAAAATCATGCCAACAATAGATAAAGTATTACTCCTTTCTTTCCGATTGTGATGCTTTTATTTCTTTTTGTCTGATTGCTCTGGCAAGACTTTCAGTACTATGTCGAGCAGGAGTGGTGAGAGTGGGCACTCTTGTTCTTGATCTTTCAACTTTACCAACCTTTTACTGTTGAGTATGATATATACTATGGGCTTATCATATAGGCTACTATTATGTTGGGGACATTCCTTCTATACCTAATTAGCTGAGTTTTTACCATGGACAGATGTTGAATTTTCTCAAATGCTTTTTCTGCATCTATTAAGATGATCGTATGATTTAAAAAATTCTATTGATGTATCACATTGATTGATTTGTGTTTGTCAGACCATCCTTGTATCCCAGGCAGAAATCCCATTTGGTCATGGTGGATGATCCTTTTAATATGCTGCTGAATTCAGTTTGCTAGTATTTTATTGAGAATTTTTGCATCTATATTCATTAGGGATATTGGCCTGTAGTTTTCTGGTAGTATCCTTTTCTGGCTTTGGTGTCAGGATCATACTGAACTTGTAAAATGAGTTTGGGAGTGTTCCCTTGTCTTTGATTTTTGGAAGAGTTTGAAAAATATTGGCATTAATTCTTTTTTAAATGTTGGTAAATTTTACCAGTGAAGCCATCTGTCCTGGGCTTTTCTGCATTGAGAGTTTGATTACTGATTCAATCACCTTTGTAGTAATAGTTAGATTCAGACTTCCTATTTCTTCCTAAATCAGTCTTGGTAGTTTGTATGTTTCTAAGAATTTTCAATTTTTTATATAGTTTGTCCAGTTTGTTGGCATGTAGTTTTTTATAGTACCTTTTTATGATCCTCTGCATTTCTGTGGTATCAGTTGTAGTGTCTTTTTTTAATTTATAATTTTGTTGATTTTGATCCTCTCTTTTTCCCTCAGTTAGTCTAGCTAAAGGTTTGTCAATTTTGTTTGTCTTTTTGGTTAATCTTTTCTATCGTTTTCCTATTCTTTATTTTATTTTATTTTTTTGCCTAATCTTTATTATTTCCTTTGTTCTGCTAACTTTGGTCTCAGTTTGTTCTTTTTCTAGTTCCTTAAGGCATAAAGTTAGGTTGTTTATTTGGGATCTTTTTACTTCTTAACATAGGTGTTTATTGCTATGAACTTCCCTCTGAGAACTGATTTCACTGCATCCCATAAGTTTTGGTAAGTTTCCAATTGTCTCAAGATACTTTTTAATTTCTCAGTTAATTTCTTCTTTGATCCATTGGTCGTTCTGGAGAGTGCTGTTTAATTTTCCTGTGTTTGTGAATTTTTCAGTTTTTCTCTTATTATTGATTTCTAGTTTCACACCATTATCAGAAAAGATACTTGATATGATTTGTCTTCTTGAATTTGCTAAGACTTGTCTTGTGACTTAACACACGGTCTATCCTAGAAAATGTTTTATGCACACTTGAGAAGAATGTGTATTCTGCTGTTTTTGGATAGAATGTTCTGTATATATATGTCTCAGGTTCGTGTGGTTTATAATGTTCATATCCACTGCTTTCTTATTGATTCTCTGCCTGGATGATCTTACTCCTTGTTGAGAGTAGGGTACTAACTTTCCAACAATTATTGTTTTGCTGTTTATTTCTCCTGTCAGCTCTGTTAGTTCTGCTTTATGTGTTTAGGTGCTTCAATGGTGGCTGGATAAATATTTACAATTACTATATCTTCTTGATGTATTGACCTCTTTATCATTACATAAGGACATTCTTTGTCTCTTTTTAACATTTTTATTTTAAATACTGTTTGTCCGAGATACAAATATAGTTACCCTGCTTATTTCTGGTTACCATTTGCTTGAAATCTTTTTCCATCCCTTCCCTCTCGGTTTATGTGTGTCTTTAAGACTAGCATGAGTAGGCAGCATATTGTTGGACTTGCTTTTCTGTCTTTTGATAAAAGAATTTTATCTGTTTATGTTTAAAGTAATTATTAATAAGTAGGGACTTAACTATTGCCATTTTGTTTTCTGGTTGTTTCATAGGTTGTTCCTTGTTTCTTATTCTGCTGTCCATTTTTGTGATATAGTGTGTTATGGTATTGGTATACTTTGGCTTATCATGTTCTTTTGTGTAATTACCAAGGGTTTCCCTTGTGGTTACCATGAAACTTACATAAAATATCTTAAAATTATAACACCCTATTTTAAACAAATAAGAGCTGGACTTCTATAGATTCCTAAGCTTACACTTTTAGCTCTCATTCTCCTCACATTTTGGGTTATTGATACTACAATTTTTATTGTGTAAGTAATAACAGATTATTATAGTTATTTTTAGTTTCCTTATTTTTTTAACTTTTAAACTAGAGCTGTGTGTTATGCACCACCATTACCATATAGCAGAATTTAATTTTTACTATATAATTACAATTACCAGAATGTTTTACTCTGCTTTCTTTATTATGTTATTTAGCATCCTTTTACATCTGCTTAAAGAACCCCCTTCAGTATTTTTTGTAAGGCAGGTCTAATGGTGATGAATTCCTCAGCTTTTGTTTGCTTAGGAAAATGTTTATTTCTCCTTCATTATTAAAGGGAAGCTTTGCTGGGCATAGTACTCTTGGTTGACATTTTTTTTCTTTGAACATTTTGAATACATCATCCCATTCTCTTCTGGCCTTAAAAGTTTCTGTTGAGAAATTCTCTGATAGTCTTATGGGGGTTCCTTTTATGTAACTTCTCTTTTTTTTTTTTTTTTGATGCCTTTTCATTTTTTTCTCTGTCTTTGACTTTTCACAAGTTAATTATAATGTTTCCCAGTGTACCCCTTTCAGGTTCAACCTATTTGGAGTCCTTTGGACCTCCTGGATCTGGATATCTATTACTCTCCCCAAGTTTGGGAAGTTTTCAGCCATTATTGCTTTAAATATTCTTATTGACACTTTCTCTTCTAGAATTTCCATAACACAAATATTGTTTCATAAATTCCAAAGGCTTTCTTCACTGTTTTTCATTCTTTCTTTTTGCTCCTCTGAATGGATAATTTCAAATGTCCTATCTTTCAGGCCAATGATTCTTTCTTCTCCATGGTTGATTCTGCTTTTCAAGCTCTCTGTTAAATTCTTCAGTTCTGTTATTGTATATTTTTTAGCTCTAGGATTTCTGGTTTTTAAGAATGTTTTCTCTTTCTTTGGTGAAGTTCTCATTTTGTTTATGCATTATTTTCCCAATTTTGTTCAGTTGTCTCTGTGTTCCTGTGGTTCACTAAACTTCTTTAAGAAAATTGTTCTGAATTCTTTGTCTGAGAGTTCATAAATCTTCATTCTTTTGTCAGTTACTAGAGCTGTTTCCTTCGATGGTGTCAATATCTACCCGACTTCTAACGATCTTTTACTTCTTACAGTGGTATCTCCACAGTTAAGCAGGTGGTCTTCCCTTTCAAACTTGGCAGACTTGCTTTGACAGAGGCAGTTCTTCACCATTCAGCTCAGTTTGAGCTAGACATGTCTGCTGGTAATGTCCTTGGGTGCGGGGGCATGATCTAAGGTATTTTTGGGTGAGGTCAAGGGTGGGCAAGTGTGCTGCTAGCTAAGAACATCTGAATAGGGCTGCTTGCTTTGTTCCCTGCCCAAGTGAGGCTGTGATGGGCTCTCTGTGTACCTCATTTTATTTTTATAATTTTGATTCCTTTTCCCTAGAGATGGCACTGAGAAGTTGTATACAGCTCAGGCCCCACAAAACCTGAATGTATCCTTTTTTAGTCTATCTGTATGATAAATTAATAGAAATGGGATTTGCTGGGTGAAAGGTATATACATTTATAACTATAAAGGTGTTATAAATTTGCCCTCTATCAAAGTTGTAAAATTTACATTCTCAATAGTAAAATATAGATTGCCTATTTTCTACATCTTCACTAATGTATTATCAAGACAGTTATCAAACTTTTGGATCTTCATACAGCTGATAAGAGAAAATAGGAACTACTGGTCCTCTTTTGCATTTTTTTTTTGTATTATGATGGAGGTTGAGCATACTTTCATAAGTGAAAGAGCCATTTCATTTTTCTTTTCAGTGTATTATCTGTCCAAATCCTTTGATTATTCTTATTGATTTGTAGAAGCTCTGTGTATATTAAGGACTATTTACCATTTGTGATTTGAGTTATATTTTCCCCAGTTGCTTTTCTTTTGACCTTGGGTGTTTTTATTTTTTTCCTTCAGACTTTTGAAAACAAATGTCCTTTTATAGTTGATACCTTGGTGGAATAATTAGAAAGGTGTTCCCCATTCTGAAAAACACATATATCTATGTGTATTCTATTGCTTGTGTTTCTCTGGAGAACCCTAATATAGATGGTTTGTGTTATTGTTTTCAATTATCTATTTCTTCTCCTTGAAAGAAGATATCCCCACCTGTTACCAAGTTACTTATATGTTTACATATATAGCATGCATAGGCTTATCATGTGTGGTATAATAAAACACATATCTGGTCTTTGTCCCTAGTGTCTGGCAGAGAGCATTAAAAACTCTTAGGAACAATAGGAGTATCTTTGTTATGCTAATGAGCTATCTCATGGTGGGCCCCTAGATAACTTCTGGATGGGGGCTGGTCACCAGAATGACCAACCATGTGATTAGAAGATTGGAACTTTGAGTTCAATCATGTGGCCAGTGATTTAATCAATCATGCCTATGTAGTAACACCCCAATAAATACTCTGCACACTGAAGCATGTTGAAGGTTCCTGGTCGATGAACACATTAATGTGTCAGGAGAGTTACATGCCTTGATTTCATGGGAAGAGGCCATTGAAGCTGTGTGTTCCCTCCCAGACCTCATCCTATATGTCTCTTCATTTGGCTGGTCCTGATTTGTATCCTTCATAAGAGAACTGTAACTGTAAGTAAAGCAATTTTATGAATTCTGTGAGGCATTCCAGCAAATTATCAAACATGGAGTTGTGGGAACCACCCACATTTGTGGGCAGGTGATTGGGAAGCACAGGTGACCTGGGACTCCCCCTCCCCCCCAATGTGTGGCTGCTGCCTGAAGAAAGGGCAGCCCTGTGGAGCACTAGTCCCTTAAACCTGTAGAGTCTGATGCTGGCCCTGGCTAGTTAGTGTCACAGGTGGCTGCAGTCCACCTCCACTGGGATGGGAGGAGAATACCATGAGACTTGCTTTAGCTGGTAAAATGGGAACAATGGGGTATCAGAGTAGAAGCTATAAGAGCTATCACGTATTTCTAGCTTTCTTGTTCTGTTTCTCTGTCCAGATGGGAACTGTTCCTTTAGCCTGGGTCCTAGCAAAACATATACAGCAGAGCTGTATCTGTCTTATAGTTTTGGATATACAGCGGGAACAAAAAATAAACTGTTAAGATAAATCATTATAGTAAAGCACTGTAAGCCATTGTTAAAATTTGTGGGTTGTTTGTTACAGCAGTGTAACATAACACAGACTGACGTATCTATGCTCCAAACTGTTTCCTTTACCTCTTCATTCATAGAGCCATTAAGTGGCATCATCTACCTAGTCACTCAGCAAGAACCTAGGAGTCACTCTTGATGCTCCTCTTTCCCTCACCCTCCACATTGAATCCATCTTTTAGCAAATCCTATTATTTCTATCTCAAAAATATATCAAAGATCCATTCTCAAAATCTTTACTGTCATGGTCACCTCTTGTCTAGATTACTGCCAAAGTCTCCTAACTGGTCCCTAATTCTGTTCTTGTCCCCTTCCAAAGCATTCTCTACACGAGCTGCAAAAATCATCAGGAAAGATAAATTGGATATCATTCTTCTGTTTAAAACCCTCACTGGTTTTCCATTAGCTTTAGCATGAAGTTGAACACTCTTTCCACGACTTACACATCATACCTAGTCTGTCCCTTGCTTGTCTCCAACCCCATCACATACCAGCCCCTTCCTTATTTGTCTTGCTCCAGACACACTCCCCTTCTCTTGTTGTTCAGATACAACCAGCCCCTTCTTACCCTGGCATCTTTGTGTGTGTTATTTCCTCCATCTAGAAAGCTTTTCCTGTCACTCTTTGAATGGCTAGCTCTATCTTTATTTCTGAGCTTAAATGTTATCTTAGAAGCCTTTCCTGACCACACTATCTGAAGTAGTTCCCCTCTCCACAATTCTCTATCTCCATTCCTGTTCCTTTTCTTACTTACTTAAACTTACATGTTTTAACCTGCCTTTCCTGTAGAAATGTTTCCTCTATGAGGGCAGAGACAGTAGTTGTCTCGTTCACTGTGTTTTTCCCCAGAGCCTTGCACGCATGAGGGGCTTAGTAAACAGTTGTTGAGTGAATGCATCTTTCGATCGTGAGCAGGTGGGATACAGAGCAGGCCACATAAAGAATCAGTCTGGCAGACAAATAGGCCTGTAACTAACCCTGATCTTGGGGATCTCCGTGGTTGGGTGCTTGTCTTGGCTGCCCTTGGGTAAAGGAAAACACTCCGTGTTCCATACCGTGAGGCTCCCCTTTGCCTAGTACGCTGCTCTCCCCAGCCACCCTCCCTCCCCAGCCTGATCACGAAGGCTGCCAAGTCATGATGCCAGGCCTCCACTTCTCACTAGCAGAGTGAGCAGATGGCTGACCAGCTATTTGCCTGTAGTAGGTAGCAGATTGCTCTTGTCCAAAAGAGAGGGCACAGAAGATGTTTCGATTCTCAGAGCAGGTTTAGATGCAGTATCTCCACCCAGATCAGGAGTGTGCCTGGAGACAGGCTTTTGTTGTGCTGCTATTTGCTCTTCCCCCCAAGCCTTCCCATCCAGTCATCCAGACCCTCCATCTCTAGCACTTCTCCCCAGCCAGTCTTTCCCTAGATGCCCCCCCCCCCAGTCCCTACATCTAACACCCCTGTTACCAAGCTCAAGGGTGAGAGAAGTGAATATTTTCTCTCTCCCTCCTCACCTCCCCACCTCCTTTATTCTCTCAGGCTTGTGGGGAGAGGGGCATTCCATTAGGAATATGTTGATCATGAGGACAGAGCTGAAATGTATCAGTGGAGTTTGCTACCTGGCATTCCAAGGATCGCACTGACTACAAACAGGACAGTTAAAGCAATGTGTCCAGAACAGACAAATTGTTTCGCATTTCCTCTGCTTCTTGGATATCTGTATATTCAAATTTACTTTTCATGCTGGGGAGTTTACCCCCTTTTGAATTCACTCCTTCTCATTAGCTTTTGAGCCATGAAAAATGATGTTGCTACACCTGAGTGTCTGATTATATCACAGATGAGGTAAACTTTGAGGCTTTAAGTGGGTGGGGGGAAGCTTAGGAGATGCATTTTGTTCTCCAACATGAATTATCTGATGCTGCATAAGGTTTGAAGTATGAAAAAGGCCTTCCAGTATTTATATATGTTCTATGTTTTCTTCTCCATTATAAATTCTCTCATGTTCTTTCCTATGTGAACATTGGGGGAAAGCCTTCCCACATTCAATATGTTTATAAGGTGTTTTGCCTATGTGATTGGTATTTTAACTTTATTTTTGGTGTTATTGTTTATACAGATGTCTTAACTCTTAATATTTATTCACTGACATTTATATAATACAATTTATTTCATGTTTTTCCTTTATGGATTGTGGTGTCTCTGTGTTTTAAGAAATCCTTCCCACTTATAAAGTTTTTCTCATATTTTATTCTTTTTTTTGAATTTTATTTTATTTTTTAGACAGCAGGTTCTTATTAGTTATCCATTTTATACATATTAGTGTATACATGTCAATCCCAATCTCCCGGTTCATCTCACCACCCCCCCGCCACTTTCCCGCCTTGGTGTCCATACAATTGTTCTCTACATCTGTGTCTCAACTTCTGTCCTGCAAACCGGTTCATTTGTACCATTTTTCTAGGCTTCACATATATGCGTTAACATACGATATTTGTTTTTCTCTTTCTGACTTACTTCACTCTGTATGACAGTCTCTAGCTCCATCCTCGTCTCTGCAAATGACCCAATTTCATTCCTTTTTATGGCTGAGTAATATTCCATTGTGTATATGTGCCACATCTTCTTTATCCGTCCGTCTTGTCGATGGGCATTTAGGTTGCTTCTATGACCTGGCTATTGTAAGTAGTGCTTCAATGAACTTTGGGGTGCATGTGTTTTTTTGAATTATCTCATATTTTTTTCTTAAAGCTTTAGACTTTGAACTATCAGTCCACCTGGCATTGATTTTTTTGTGTGTGTATGGTGTGAAGTAGAGAGTCTTTCTCCCCATATGAATAACACAATTTTCCATAATGTCCCTATTAACTTGTCAAACCATCTTTGTTATATGCTAAGTTTCTATACATGTGTGGGTCCATTTCTTGGTTCTCTATTCTTTTCTGTTGATCTGTGTATCTGCCCTTACCTCTATATTTACCACACTGTCATAATTACTGTTGCTGTATTTTGAGTCATCTTATCTGGTGGAACAAGCCTCATCATGTATTCTCCTATTCAGGAGAGTTTTAAATATTACTATTTGGGGGCTTTGAGAATCAGCTTGTCAGAATACATACACATGCACATACAACAGAATTGACTTTATAGATTATTTGGGGGGAAATTGACATCTTTACAATATTGTCTTCCTATACATATACATTGTATCCCTTTTTGTGTACTTAATCTGTCTCATGGTATCTTCATTTATTTTAGATCTTCTTAAGGTATTCCAGTAAGTTTTATAATTTCCTCAATATATGTTCCACGCAAAGCTTATGAGATATGTTTTTAAAGTACCTCATACTTTTGGTGCTGTTTCACATATAATCTTTATAAAAGTTGCTAGTATATAGAAATACATTATTTTTTACTTTGATTTTTGTATCCAAAATGTTTCTGAACTCTAATAATTTGCTTGAGAAGTCCTGGCTTTTCTATTTAGATAACTCTAGCTTTTGCAAGTTAGGACAGTTTTGATTTTTTCTTCATAATCATTAGACTTTTTATTTCTCTTGTTTTGTCATTTGGCTAGAACATCCAGTAAGTGTTGAATAGCAGGGATGAGAATAAGCATCCTTATCTTGTTCCTGACTTTTAAAAGAATATGTCTAATTTCACCATTAACTGTATTTGGTATAGGTGTCAGAAAATACCCCTTATCAGAAGATAACACTGCTACTAAGAATTTTTATCATTACTTTGTGTTGATTTAAATTTTTTCCTATTGATTTAGAGACAATCACACATTATTTCCTGCTTTAATTTGTTAATGTATTCATCTTGCTGTTCTTGGGTTGATCGTCATGTGTGTATATGGGTATGTTTTATTGTACTGTATTATATGATTGAGCAAAATATTCCTTTAGAGTATTGTCCTTGTGTAGTTTTTTGTTTTGAAGGGGAGGGGTACTAGAAAAAGTTTTTACTTTATTATTTTTCTCCTTTTTATTGAGATATAATTAACATGATAGTTTCAGCTGTGCAATATTGATTTGATATATGTATAATTGTGAAATGATCACTACAGCTCTAGTTAACATCCATCACCACATGTAGTTACATAATTTTTTCTTACGAGAACTTTCAAGATTTATTCTCTTAGCAACTTTCCAGTACGCAATACAGTGACATTAACTGTAGTCACTATGCTGTATATTACATCCCCAGTACTTAGTTATTTTACAACTGGAATTTGTACCTTTTGACCACCTTCAACCATGTTGTCCACTACCCACCCCCACCTCTGGCAATCACCAAACTGTTCTGTATCTCTGAGTTTGTTTTTTGTAGAATCCATGTATAAGCAAGATAATACAGTTTTTTGGCTTTCTCGATCTGACTTATTTCCCTTAGAATAAGGCACTAAAAGTCGATCTATGTTGTCTCAAATGTCAGGATTTCCTGTTTTATGGCTGAATAATATTCCAGTGTGGGTGTGGGTGTGGATCACATTATCACATTTTCTTTATCCATCAATGGATACTTAGGTTGTTTCCATGTCTTCATTATTGTAAATAATGCTGCGGTGAACACAGATTGGCAGATATATTTTCTGAGGTAGTGTTTTCATTTACTTCAGATAAATACCAAGAAGTAGAATTGCTGGATCATATGATAGTTATATTTTAAATTTTTCGAGGAACCTCCATACTCTTTTCCATAGTGGCTGCACCAACTTACATTCCCACAAACAGTGCACAAGTCTTCTGCTTTCTCCACATCTTTCCTAGTAAACTGTTATCTCTTGTCTTTTTTATAATAGCCATTCTAACAGATGTGAGGTGATTTCATTGTGGTTTTGATTTTCCATTTCCCTGTTGTTTAGTGATGTTGAGCACCTTTTCATGTACCAGTTGGCTAATTGTATGCCTTCTTTAGAAAAAATGTCTATTCAGATGCTCTGCCCATTTTTTAATTAGATTTTTTTAATTTTAATTTTTTTGTTGAGTTATATGACTTCTTTGTGGTTTTGGATATTAACCCATTATCAGACATATAATTTGCAAATATTTTCTCTTATTCAGAATTTTGCCTTTTCATTTTGCTGATGGTTTCCTTTGCTGTGCAGAAATTATTTAGTTTGATGTAGTTTTCACTTGAGTTTTTGTTTGTTTTTCTTGCCTTTGTTTTTGGTGTCTTATCCAAAAAATCATCACCAAGACCAATGTCAAGGAGCTATGACCTATGTTTTCTTCTAGGAGCTTTATAGGTTCAGGCCTTACATTCAAGTCTTTAATCCATTTTTCTGTGTGTTGTAAGGTAGTGGTCCAGTTTTATTCTTTTGCATGTGGCTGTCCAGTTTTTCCAACACCATTTATTGAAAATACTGTCCTTTCCCCATTGTATATTCTTGGCTCCTTTGTTGTAAATCAATTGACCATGTGCATGAAGGTTATTTCTGGGCTCTCTATTCTGTAGATATACGTGTCTGTTTTTATGACAATATCATACTATTTTGATTACTATAGCTTTGTAATATAGTTGAAGTCAGGGAGCATGAAGCCTCCACCTTTGTTCTTTCTCAAGATTGCTTTGGCTATTTGCGTTTTTTTGTGGTTTCATACAAATTTTAGAATTGTTTTACTTCTGTGTAAATGCCATTGAAATTTTGATTGGGAATGTATTGAATCTGTAGATTGCTTTCAGGTAGTATGGACATTTTAACAATATTCTTCTAACACATGAGCATGGAATATCTTTCCATTTATTTGTGTCTTGGTTAAATTTAGTTCTAGATATTTTATTCTTTTTGATGCAATTGTAAACGGGATTGTTGTCCTAAATTCCCTTTCTGACAGTTCACTATTAGTGTATAGAAATGCAAATGATTTTTGTACATTAATTTTATATCCTGCAACTTTACTGAAATTTGTTTATTTGTTCTAATGGTTATTTGATGAAGCCTTTAAGGTTTTCTCCATATAATACGTCATCTGCAAATAGTGATAATTTTACTGCTTCCTGTCCCATTTAGATGCCTTTTATATCCTTTTCTTGCCTAATTGCTCTGGCAAAGATTTCTAATACCATGTTGAAGTGGTGAGAGTGGACATCATTGTGTTGTTCCTGATTGTAGAGAAAATGCTTTCAATTTTTCACCATTGAATATAATGTTAGCTGTAGGCTTGTCATATATGGCATTTATTTTGTTGAAGTAACTGTCTCTATACCCATTTTGTTAAGAATTTCTAATACGAATGAAGAATTCTTCAAATGCTTTTTCTACATCTATTGATATAATCACATGGTTTTTATCCTTTATTTTGTTAATGTTGTGCATCGCATTGATTTTATGGATTGTTGAACAATTCTTGCATCCCTGGAATAAATACCACTTGATCATGGTATGTGATCTTTTAAATATATTGTTGAAATCAGTTTGCTATTATTTTCTTGAGGATTTTTGCATCTGTGTTCATCAGGGATATTGGTCTGTAATTTTCTTGTATTGTCCTTGTCTACTTTTGTTATCAGAATAATGCCGGCCTGTAAAATGAATTTGGAATTGTTCCTTCCTCTTGTCATTTTTGAAAGAGTTTTGAGAAGGATTGCTATTAATTCTTAAAATATTTGATAGAATCCCCCAGTGAAGCCTTCTGGTTCTGAAATTTTGTTTGTTGGGAGGTTTTAAATTATTGATTCAGTCTCCTTTACTAGTAATCAGACTGTTATCTCTTTATTCCTAATTCAGTCTTGGTAGATTGTATGTTTCTAGGAATTTATCTTTTCTTTTAGGTTGTCTAATCTGTTAGCATATAATTGTTCAGAGTAGTCTCTTATCCTTTGTATTTTGTGGTGTCAGTTGTGATGTCTCCTCTTTCATTTAAGCTTTTATTTATTTGAGTTTTTTTTCTTAGTATAGCTAAATGTCTATTTTTTTAAATCTTTCCAGAAAACCAGCTCTTAGTTGCATTGATCCTTTCTATTGTCTTTTACATCTCTATTTCATTTATTTCTGCTCAGATCGATACTGTTTTCTTCCTTCTAACATTGGGCTGTTTGTCCTCCTTTTTCTAGTTTCTTGTGGTAAAAAACTGTTTTATTTGTGATCTTTCTTGTTTCTTAATGTAGGCATTTATTACTATGAACTTTTAGAACTGCTGTTGCTGCATACGATGAGTGATGATATGTTGTTTTTCCATTTTCATTTGTCTCGAATTATTTTTTGATTTCTCTGATTTCTTGTTTAATCCATTGGTTACTAGCAGTTTTTTAATCTCCATATATTTGTGAATTTTCCAGTTTTCTTCTTGTAATTGATTTCTAGTTTCTGCCATAGAGGTCGGAAAAGATGCTTGATATGATTTCAGTTTTCTTAAGACTTCTCTTTTACCATAACATGTGATCCACTCTGGAGAATTTTCTGTGTACACTTAAGAAAAATATGTTTCTGTTGCTTTTGGATGGATTTTTCTATATATGTGTGTTAAGTCCATCTGGCCTAATATGTTGAAGGCCAGAGTTTTCTTAATGATTTTCTGTCTGGATGATCTATCTATTGATGAAAGTGGGGTATTAAAGTTCACCACTATCATTGTATTGCTGTCAGTTTTACCTTTATGTTTGTTAATATTTTCTCTGTATATTTAGGTGCTCCTATATTAGATGCATGAATATTTTCAGTGTTATACCCTCTTGTTGCATTGGCTACTTTATCATTATATAATAAATACTCTTTTTTTTTTTTTTTTTTTTTTGTGATACGCGGGCCTCTCACTGCTGCGGCCTGTCCCGTTGCGGAGCACAGGCTCCGGACGTGCAGGCTCAGCGGCCGTGGCTCACGGGCCCAGCCGCTCCGCAGCATGTGGGATCTTCCCGGACCAGGGCACGAACCCGTGTCCCCTGCATCGGCAGGCGGACTCGCAACCACTGCGCCACCAGGGAAGCCCATAAATACTCTTTTTACAACAGATAGTCTTTGTTATAAAGTCTATTTTGGGGACTTCCCTGGTGGCACAGTGGTTAGGAATCTGCCTGCCAATGCGGGGAACATGGGTTCTATCCCTGGTCCAGGAAGGTCCCACGTGCTGTGGAGCAGCTAAGCCCGTGTGCCACAACTACTGAGCCTGTGCTCTAGAGCCCACATGCCACAACTACTGAAGCCCGTGAGCCTAGAGCCCATGCTCTGCAACAAGAGAAGCCACCGAATGAGAAGCCTGCACTTCGCCACAATGAGTAGCCCCCGCTCTCTACAACTAGAGGAAGCCCATGTGCAGCAATGAAGACCCAACGCAGACAAAAATAAATAAATAAATAAAAATTTAACATCAAACCTATTTTGTCTGATACAAGTACAGCTACCCCAGGTTTCTTTGGTTTCCATTTGCATGGAATATCATTTTCCATCCCTTCACTTTCTGTGTTTGTGTGTGTGTGTGTGTGTCCATCCTTACAATTAAAATGAGTCTCTTGTAGGCAGTATAAAGATGGGTCTTGGTTTTTTATTCATTCAGCCAGTCTACATTTTTTGATTGGAGAGTTTAGTCTGTTTACATTTAAAATAATTATAGATAGGTATGTACTTACTGCCATCTTGTTAATTGTCACCTGAGTCTTTTGTAGATCCTTTCTTCTCTTGCTCTCTCCTTTTGTGATTTGAGGATGTATGTATGTATATATCTACTGTATGTTTTTCTTTTTGGTTACCATGAGGCTTACATAAAATAACTTACGTTTATAACAATATATTTTAAGCTGGTATCAAGTTTAGTTTGAAAGCATTCTAATGCTCTACATTTTTACTCCTCCCCACCACTTTTTGTTTTTGATATCACAATTTGCATCTTTTTATATTGTGTATTCCTTGACAAATTGTAGTTATAATAGAGCTACTACTTTTGTCCTTTAATCTTCATACTAGCTTTATAGGTGATTAACCCACCACTTTTACAACATTAGCTCTTTTGAATTTTACTACATTTTTACCTTTACCAGTGAGATTTATATTTTCATACGTTTTCCTGTTAGTAATTAGCACCTCTCATTTCAGCTTAAAGAAGCCCCTTTAACTTTTCTTGTAAGCCCTGTCTAGTGGTGATGAAGTCGTTCACTTTTGCTTGTCTGGAAAACTCTTTATCCCTCCTTCGTTTCCAAAGAATGACTTTGCTAGGTAGAGTATTTTGGGTTGGCAGTTTTTTCTTTTAGCACTTTGAATACCATGCCTGTTCCTTCTGGTCTTCAACGTTTCTGCTGAGAAACCTGCTCATAGTCTTATGGGGGTTCCCTTGTATGTAACAAGTTGTTTTTCTCTTAGTTGTTTTTCAGATTCTTTCTTTGTCTTTAACTTTTGACTATTTAATTAAAATGTGTCTTGGGGGGTACCTCTTTAGGTTCATCTTATTTGGAGCTCTCTAGGCTTCCTGCATCTGGATGTCTGTTTCCTTCCCCAGTTCAGAGGAGTTTTCAGCCACCTCCCTCATTCTTGAAGGAGCATCCTTTTGTAGGAGACGAATCTGTCTTATCATTCACCCTGCCTTAGCTCTTGGTTGTAACTCAAACCTTTGTCATTGCTCAAGCAGCCTGCTTTACTATCAGTGGCTCGCAGGAGTTGAGGGTGTGTTAAGACCTGTCAGTATCCCAAAGGAGAGGATTTCAGTCAGCACCAAGATTCTTGGTGATTGGAAGTCAGACCCTAAGGAAGCAGCTTTTAAGTATGTGTATATATACCTCTTTCAAAGGGAAGACTGGGATACGGGCATCTCTATCTGCTCCCTTTGCACTGAACCCTGGGGTAATAGTTAAGATCTCTTTCTTTGCTATTGTCTTGTTGAACTTGTGAATGCCAGCCCCACTGGCAGCCAGACCTAGGCCATCAAGGGATGCGTCCTCTGGGCAGCAGCCACAACTAATGGGCCACCAGATGTACACACAAGTTCCATTCCAGGAGAAATCAGCCGTTGCCTCTCTGGGTGTCTGGAGAGAATTACGGAAGGGCCCTGGATGTGTGTTTAATTAGGATCCTGGCCCTCAAGCCACAGCTGTAAAGATAAGCTAACAGGCCTCTTCCACAGAATGCCTAGTATGTTTCTGTCTGCTTATGTCTGCACTGTGCCCTGGGGATGATGGTTGGTTTAGAACCATTTCCCCATTTGTTACAGTCCTATGGTACCAGAAAATGCAACCCCACTGGCTACCAGAGCCAGGTGATCAAGGGGCATCTCACTGGGTGGCCACAAAAACCGAGGCACCAGACACAAAACCCAGGGTGCTAGATAAATGCAAGAACTCTCTTTTGGGAGGTACCAATGACCTTGAATCAAGCAGAGGGAGAGCAGAAGGAGAGCGCAGATGTAGTGCCAGCCATCCAGGGCCTCTGAAGAGAGGATTACAGCCTGCTCTAAAATGTGATTTTAATTAGAGGCCTACCCATCCAGCCCCAGCTTTGAAGATAAGCTAACAGGCCTCTTTTGCAGAAAGACTCCATTTTTCAGTCAACTGCCACTCTGTTGTACCCTGGGTGTAGCCGGTTAAGAGTGGTTTCTCCATTGTTACAGCCCTGGGGGACCTGTGAATGTTGCCCTGCTGGCCACCAGAAGCAGGCGATCGGGGGCAACCCCTGGGCTGGGGCAACCCCTGGGCTGGGGCACCGGAAGTGTGCAGTGCACACACTCCATTCTGGAAGGTACCAGCAACCTGGAGTGAGGCAGAGGGAGGTCAGGGGGGTCAGGAAGTTGGTGCCCCCCAGCCCCCAATACTCTTCGGTGAGTATTTCAATCAGACTCTTGGATGTGAGTTAAACTGGAGGTCTGCCCTGCAGGCCAAAGTGTCCTGTAAGCAAATAGGCCTCTTTCACAGGAAGACTGGGTGCTTTTCAGTCGGCTGCCTCTGCTCCGCTCTGCACACCGGGGTCTGAGTCTTTGTGTATAAGCCTTTCAAGAAGTGTTTCTCAGACCTCTATAGCCTTGTGGGTCTTGGGGACACAAGCCCCACTGGCTTTTAAAGCTTGACGTTTGGTGGTTTTCTCTCTCAGGGGCAGGTGTTAAAAGCTGCGGTTCCGGATGTGGGGTGCAAACGTTTCACTCGTCAGGGAGAAGGGTTGTGAGTTTCCTCCCAACTGTGGGTCGCTGCACAGAGAGTGGGGTTTATGGTGAGACTGTGTCTCAGCCTGTCCTACCGATTGGATGTGTTTTTCCCCTCTCATTCACCTGGTGGGTAGGAGTCACTCATGTAGTTTCGGGGTTTCTTTCACATGAAATTGTCCCGTAGGTAGCTGTAGATTTGATGTGCCTGGTGGCAGGAAATGCGTCCGGGGTCCTTCTACATTGCTACCTTGAAGTAAAACATTTACTGTTTTTGTTTTCTTTCTAGAGGACTTTAAGGTTCACCGTAAGACTGAAAGGTATGGAGGTTTCCCATGTGTCCCCTGAAGTACACAGCCTTCCCATTATCAACATCCTGCATCAGATGGTACATTGGTTACAACCGATGAACCTACATGGACACGTCATAATCACACAAGTCCATCGTTTACATTAGGGTTCACTCTTGGTGTTGTATTGGGTTGTCCAAAAAGTTCGTTCGGGTTTTTCTGTAAGATGTTATGGAAAAGCCCGAACGAACTTTTTGGCCAACTCAATACATTCTGTGGGTTTAAACAAATGTATAGTGAAATGTATTCATCAACACGGTGTCACAGTATTTTCTCTGCACTAACAATTCTCTGTACCCCACTTATTCACCCTTCCTCTCCCCAACTCCTGGCAACCACTAATCTTTTAAAAAATTTTTTTTTATATTTTGGCAACCACTAATCTTTTCACTATGTCCATAGTTTTGCCTTTTCTAGAAGGTGATATACAGCTGACCCTTGGACGATGTGGGGCTTGGGGGCAATGACCAACCATGCAGTCAAAAATTCATGTATAACATTACAGTCAGCTCTCCATGTCTGCCATTCCACATCTGCAGATTCAAGCAACTACAGATTGTGTAGTACTATCATCCGTATTTAGTAAAAAAAAAAAAAAAAATTTCCGTGTATAAGTGGATCCTCAGAGTTCAAACCCATGTTATGCAAGGGTCCACGCTATTGGAATCATACAGAATGTAGCCTTCTTTCACATAGAAATTAGTATTTAATGTTCCTCCCTGTCTTTTTATGGCTTGATATCTCATTTCTTTTTAGTGCTGAATAATATTCCATTGTCTGCATTTACGTGTAGTTTAGTCATTCACCTACTGAAGGACATTTTGGTTGTTTCCATATTTTGGCAAATATGAATAAAGCTGCTATAAAATCTGCATGCAGGTTTTTGTGTGGACATAATTTTCAGTTCCTTTGGGTCAACACTGAGGAGCGTAATTGCTGGCTTATGTCATAAGAGTATATTCAGTTTTATAAGAAATGGCCAAATTGTCTTTCAAAGTGGCTGTACCGGTTTGCATTCGCACCAGCAATTAGTAACAAATGTTTGATGACTGAGACTGTCCTATTTTGCTCCTTACCTGTGCAGTCTTTCCTTGCTGAAAAGTACCCCCCCCCCAAATTGTAGGCAAATAAAATATATGTCTGAGATTAACCTATATTGGCTATCTTTTAAAATTTATTTTATTTATTTATTTTTTTTGCGATACGCGGGCCTCTCACTGTTGTGGCCTCTCCCGTTGCGGAGCACAGGCTCCGGACGCACAGGCTCAGTGGCCATGGCTCACGGGCCCAGCCGCTCCGCGGCATGTGGGATCTTCCCGGACCGGGGCACAAACCCGCGTCCCCTGCATCGGCAGGCGGACTCTCAACCACTGCGCCACCAGGGAAGCCCCCCTATCTTTTCTTTTTAATTGAAGTATATTTACAGTATTGTGCCAATCTTTACTGTACAGCAAAGTGACTCAGTTTTATACATATGTACATTCTTTTTTTAAAAATATTCTTTTCCATTATGGTTTATCCCAGGAGATTGGATCTAGTTCCCTGTGCTTTACAGTAGGATCTTGTTGTTTATCCATCCTATATATACCAGTTGCATCTGCTAATCCCAAACTCCCACTCCATCCCTCCCTGTCCTCCCCTCCCCCTTGGCAACCACAAGTCTGTTCTCTATGTCTGTGATTCTGTTTCTGTTTCATAGATAGGTTCATTTGTGCCATAGTCTAGATTCCACATATAAGTGATATACGGTACTTGTCTTTCTCTTTCTGATGTACTTCCCTTACTACGATAATCTCTACTTGCATCCACATTGCTGTAAATGGCATTATTTCATTATTTTTATGGCTGAGTACTCTTCCACTGTATATATGTACCACATCTTCTTTATCCATTCATCTGTCAATGGACATTTAGGCTGCTTCCATGTCTTGGCTATTGTAAATAGTGCTGCTATGAATATAGGGTTGCATGCATCTTTCTGAGTTATAGTTTTGTGCAGGTATATGCCCAGGAATGGGATTGCTATATCATATGGTAATTCTATTTTTAGTTTTCTGAGGAACCTCCACACTGATTTCCACAGTGGCTGCACCACCTTACATTCCCACCAACAGTGGAGGAAGGTTCCCTTTTCTCCACACCTTCTCCAGTGGCTTTTATTTTTTTTACAGATAGAGGTTTGCGTGGCACCTGCTAATATTCTATTCTCTACTGTTATTATACTTTTGATTTGATTTTTGGTGTCAGCCTATTTTTGCTGAATTACATCTACTCATTTCTAATATAATATTAGATCAACTTTCTCTGGTTTTCTATCAGTTGTTTATTATCAATTTCATAAAAGTTTTCAAAATACTTCAAATTTGAAAAATTAGAGTTGTGTGTATGTGTGTGTGTGTGAGTGTTTCCCTTTTCAAGTCTAGTATTATTTTTCTTTCTTTTTTCCTCCTTAAGCTTTCAGAGTTACTTTTTTTTTTAACATCTTTATTGGAGTATAATTGCTTTACAGTGGTGTGTTAGTTTCTGCTTTATAACAAAGTGAATCAGTTATACATATACATATGTTCCCATAACTCTTCCCTCTTGCGTCTCCCTCCCTCCCACCCTTCCTATCCCACCCCTCTAGGTGGTCACAAACCACCTAGCTGATCTCCCTGTGCTATGTGGTTACTTCCCACTAGCTATCTATTTTACGTTTGGTAGTGTATATATGTCCATGCCACTCTCTCACTTTGTCACAGCTCACCCTTCCCCCTCCCCATATCCTCAAGTCCATGCTCTGTAGGTCTGTGTCTTTATTGCTGTCTTACCCCTAGGTTCTTCATGACTTTTTTTTTTTTTTCTTGGATTCCATATATATGTGTTAGCATACGGTATTTGTTTTTCTCTTTCTGACTTACTTCACTCTGTATGACAGACTCTAGGTCGCTCCACCTCACTACAAATAACTCAATTTTGTTTCTTTTTATGGCTGAGTAATATTCCATTGTATATATGTGCCACATCTTTATCCATTCATCTGTTGATGGACACTTAGGTTGTTTCCATCTCCAGGCTATTGTAAATAGAGCTTCAGTGAACATTTTGGTACATGACTCTTCTTGAATTCTGGTTTTCTCAGGGTATGTGCCCAGTAGTGGGATTGCTGGGTCGTATGGTAGTTCTATTTGTAGTTTTTTAAGGAACCTCCATACTGTTCTCCATAGTGGCTGTATCAACTTACATACCCACCAACAGTGCAAGAGTGTTCCCTTTTCTCCACACCCTCTCCAGCATTTATTGTTTCTAGATTTTTTGATGATGGCCATTCTGACTGGTGTGAGGTGACACCTCATTGTAGTTTTGATTTGCATTTCTCTAATGATTAGTGATGTTGAGCATCCTTTCATGTGTTTGTTGGCAGTCTGTATATCTTCTTTGTAGAAATGTCTATTTAGGTCTTCTGCCCATTTTTGGATTGGGTTGTTTTTTTGTTATTGAGCTGCTTGTAAATTTTGGAGATTAGTCCTTTGTCAGTTGGTTCATTTGCAAATGTTTTCTCCCATTCTGAGGATTGTCTTTTGGTCTTGTTTATGGTTTCCTTTGCTGTGCAAAAGCTTTGAAGTTTCATTAGGTCCCATTTGTTTATTTTTGTTTTTATTTCCATTTCTCTAGGAGGTGGGTCAAAAAGGATCTTGCTGTGATTTATGTCATAGAGCGTTCTGCCTATGTTTTCCTCTAAGAGTTTGATAGTGTCTGGCCTTATATTTAGGTCTTTAATCCATTTTGAGTTTATTTTTGTGTATGGTGTTAGGGAGTGTTCTAATTTCATACTTTTACATGTACCTATTTTCCCAGCACCACTTATTGAAGAGGCTGTCTTTTCTCCACTGTGTATTCTTGCCTCCTTTATCAAAGATAAGGTGACCATATGTGTGTGGGTTTATCTCTGGCCTTTTGATCCTGTTCCATCAATCTATATTTCTGTTTTTGTGTCAGTACCATACTGTCTTGATTACTGTAGCTTTGTAGTGTAGTCTGAAGTCAGGGAGCCGGATTCCTCCAGCTCCATTTTTTGATCTCAAGATTGCTTTGGCTGTTCGGGGTCTTTTGTGTTTCCATACAAATTGTGAACTTTTTTGTTCCAGTTCTGTGAAAAATGCCAGTGGTAGTTTGATAGGGATTGCATTGAATCTGTAGATTGCTTTGGGTAGTATAGTCATTTTCACAATATTGAGTCTTCCAATCCAAGAACATGGTATATCTCTCCATCTATTTGTATCATCTTTAATTTCTTTCATAAGTGTCTTATAATATTCTGCATACAGGTCTTTTGTCTCCTTAGGTTTATTCCTAGATATTTTATTCTTTGTGTTGCAATGGTAAATGGGAGTGTTTTCTTAATTTTACTTTCAGATTTTTCATCATTAGTGTATAAGAATGCCAGAGATTTCTGTGCATTAATTTCGTATCCTGCTACTTTACCAAATTGATTGATTAGCTCTAGTAGTTTTCTGGTAGCATCTTTAGGATTCTCTATGTATTTCATCATGTCATCTGCAAACAGTGACATATTTACTTCTTCTTTTCCTATTAGGATTCCTTTTATTTCTTTTTCTTCTCTGATTGCTGTGGCTAAAACTTCCAAAACTATGTTGAATAATAGTGGTGAGAGTGGGCAACCTTGTCTTGTTCCTGATCTTAGTGGAAGTGGTTTCAGTTTTTTGCCATTGAGGACAATGTTGGCTGTGGGTTTGTCATATATGGCTTTTAGTATGTTGAGGAAAGTTCCCTCTGTGCCTACTTTCTGGAGGGTTTTTTATTATAAATTGGTGTTGAATTTTGTTGAAAGCTTTTTCTGCATCTATTGAGATGATCATATGGTTTTTCTCCTTCAATCTGTTAATATGGTGTATTACGTTGATTGATTTGTGTATATTGAAGAATCCTTGCATTCCTGGAATAAACCCCACTTGCTCATGGTGTATGATCCTTTTAATGTGCTGTTGGATTCTGTTTGCTAGTATTTTGTTGAGGATTTTTGCATCTATGTTCATCAGTGATATTGTCCCGTAGTTTTCTTTCTTTGTGACATCTTTGTTTGGTTTTGGTGTCAGGGTGATGGTGGCCTCGTAGAATGAGTTTGGGAGTGTTCCTCCCTCTGCTATATTTTGGAAGAGTTTGAGAAGGATAGGTGTTAGTTCTTCTCTAAATTTTTGATAGAATTCACCTGTGAAGCCATCTGGTCCTGGGATTTTGTTTGTTGGAAGATTTTAAATCATAGTTTCAATTTCAGTGCTTGTGATTGGTCTGTTCATATTTTCTATTCCTGGTTCAGTCTCGGCAGGTTGTGCCTTTCTAAGAATTTGTCCATTTCTTCCAGGTTGTCCATTTTATTGGCATAGAGTTGCGTGTAGTAATCTCTCATGATCCCTTGTATTTCTGCAGTGTCCGTTGTTACGTCTCCTTTTTCATTTCTAATTCTTTTGATTTGAGTCGTCTCCATTTTTTTCTTGATGATTGTGGTAATGGTTTATCAATATTGTTTATCTTCTCAAAGAACCAGCTTTTAGTTTTATTGATCTTTGCTATCATTTCCTTCATTTCTTTTTCATTTATTTCTGATCTGATCTTTATGATTTCTTTCTTTCTGCTAACTTTGGGGTTTTATTTGTTCTTCTTTGTCTAATTGCTTTAGGTGCAAGGTTAGGTTGTTTATTTGAGGTGTTTCCTGTTTCTTAAGGTAGGATTGTATTGCTATAAACTTTCCTCTTAGAACTGCTTTTGCTGCATCCCATAGGTTTTGGGTCATCGTGTCTCCATTGTCATTTGTTTCTAGGTATTTTTTGATTTCCTCTTTGACTTCTTCAGTGATCACTTCGTCATTAAGTAGTGTATTGTTCAGCCTCCATGTGTTTGTGTCTTTTACAAATCTTTTCCTGTAATTGATATCTAGTCTCATAGTGTTGTTGTTGGAAAAGATACTTGATACAATTTCAGTTTTCTTAAATTTACCAAGGCTAGATTTCTGACCCAGGATATCATCTATCCTGGAGAATGTTCCATGAGCACCTGAGAAAAATGTGCATTCTGTTGTTTTTGGATAGAGTGTCCTATAAATATTAATTAAGTCCACCTTGTTTAATGTATCATTTAAAGCTTGTGTTTCCTTACTTACTTTCATTTTGGACGATCTGTCCATTGGTGAAAGTGGGGTGTTAAAGTCCCCTACTATGATTTTGTTACTGTCGATTTCCCCTTTTATGGCTGTTAGTATTTGCCTTATGTATTGAGGTGCTTCTATGTTGGGTGCATAAATATTTACAATTGTTATATCTTCTTCTTGGATCGATCCCTTGATCATTATGTAGTGTCCTTCTTTGTCTCTTGTAATAGTCTTTATTTTAAAGTCTATTTTGTCTGATATGAGAATTGCTACTCCAGCTTTCTCTGATTTCCATTTGCATGGAATATGCTTTTCCATCCCCTCACTTTCAGTCTGTACGTGTCCCTAGGTCTGAAGTGGGTCTCTTGTAGACAGCATATATACAGGTCTTGTTTTTGTATCCATTTAGTCAGTCTGTGTCTTTTGGTGGGAGCATTTAATCCATTTACATTTATGGTAATTATTGATATGTATGTTCCTATTCCCATTTTCTTAATTGTTTTGGGTTTGTTACTGTTGGTCTTTTCCTGCTCTTGTGTTTCATGCCTAGAGAAGTTCCTTTAGCATTTGTTGTAAAGCTGGTTTGGTGGTGCTGAACTCTCTCAGCTTTTGCTTGTCTGTAAAGGTTTTAATTTCTCCATCAAATCTGAATGAGATCCTTGCTGGGTAGAGTAATCTTGGTTGTAGGTTTTTCTCCTTCATCACTTTAAATATGTCCTGCCATTCCCTGTGACTTGCAGAGTTTCTGCTGAAAGATCAGCTGTTAACCTTATGGGGATTCCCTTGTGTGTTATTTGTTGTTTTTCCCTTGCTGCTTTTAATATGTTTTCTTTGTATTTAATTTTTGATAGTTTGATTAATATGTGTCTTGGTTTGTTTCTCCTTGGATTTATCCTGTATGGGACTCTCTGTGCTTCCTGGATTTGATTAACTATTTCCTTTCCCATATTAGGGACATTTTCAACTATAATCTCTTCAAATATTTTCTCAGTCCCTTTCTTCTTCTCTTCTTCTTCTGGGACCCCTATAATTCGAATGTTAGTGCGTTTAATGTTGTCCCACAGGTCTCTGAGACTGTCCTCAGTTCTTTTCATTCTTTTTTCTTTATTCTGCTCTGCATAGTTATTTCCACTATTTTATCTTCCAGGTCACTTATCCGTTCTTCTGCCTCAGTTATTCTGCTGTTGATTACTTCTAGAGTATTTTTAATTTCATTTATTGTGTTGTTCATCATTGCTTGTTTCCTCTTTAGTTCTTCTAGGTCCCTGTTAAATGTTTCTTGCATTTTCTCTATTCTATTTCCAATATTTTGGATCATCTTTACTATCATTATTCTGAATTCTTTTTCAGGTAGACTGCCTATTTCCTCTTCATTTGTTAGGTCTGGTGGGTTTTTACCTTGCTCCTTCATCTGCTGTGTGTTTTTCTGTCTTTTCATTTTGCTTATCTTACTGTGTTTGGGGTCTCCTTTTCATGGGCTACAGGTTCATAGTTCCCGTTGTTTTTGGTGTCTGTCCCCAGTGGCTAAGGTTGGTTCAGTGGGTTGTGTAGGTTTCCTGGTGGAGGGGACTAGTGCCTGTGTTCTGGTGGATGAGGCTGGATCTTGTCTTTCTGGTGGGCAGGTCTACGTCCGGTGGTGTGTTTTGGGTGTCTGTGGCCTTATTATGATTTTAGGTAGCTTCTCTGCTAATGGATGGGGCTGTGTTCCTGTCTTGCCAGTTGTTTGGCATAGGGTGTCCAGCACTGTAGCTTGCTGGTCGTTGAGTGAAGCTGGGTCTTGGAGTTGAGATGGAGATCTCTGGGAGATTTTCGCCGTTTGATATCACGTGGAGCTGGGAGGTCTTTTGTGGACCAGCGTCCTGAACTTGGCTCTCCCACCTCAGAGGCACAGCCCTGACGCCTGGCTGGAGCACTAAGACCCTGTCCTCCACACGGCTCAGAATAAAAGAGAGAAAAAATAAGAAAGAGAAAGAAAGAAAGGAAGGAAGGAAGGAAAGAAGGAAGAAAGAATTAAAAAGTTAAAAAAAAAAAAAAAAGACACACAGGACCCTAGGACAAATGTTGAAAGGAAAGCTATACAGACAAAATCTCACACAGAAGCATACACATACACACTCACAAAAAGAGGAAAAGGGGAAAAAAATAATCTATCTTGCTCCCAAAGTCCACCTCCTCAATTTGGGATGATTTGTTGTATATTCATGTATTCCACAGATGCAGGGACATCAAGTTGATTTAATCCGCTGCTCCTGAGGCTGCTGGGAGAGGTTTCCCTTTCTCTTCTTTGTTCTCACAGCTCCCGGGGCTCAGCTTTGGATTTGGCCCCGCCTCTGCGTGTAGGTCGCCTGAGGGCGTCTGTTTTTGGCTCAGACAGGACGCAGTTAAAGGAGCAGCTGCTTCGGGGACTCTGGCTCACTTAGGCCGGGGGGAGGGAGGGGTACGGAGTGCGGGGCAAGCCTGCAGCACAGAGAGGCGGCGTGACGTTGCACCAGCCTGAGGTGTGCTGTATGTTCTCCCAGGGAAGTTGTCCCTGGATCCCGGGACCCTGGCAGTGGCGGGCTGCACAGGCTCCCCGGAAGTGGGGTGTGGAGAGTGACCTGTGCTCGCACACAGGCTTCTTGGTGGCGGCAGCAGCAGCCTTAGCGTCTCACGCCCGTCTCTGGAGCTCCTTTAAGCAGCGCTCTTAATCCCCTCCCCTCGCGCACCAGGAAACAAAGAGGGAAGAAAAAGTCTCTTGAGTCTTCGGCAGGGCCAGACTTTTCCCCGGACTCCCTCCTGGCCAGCCGTGGTGCACTAGCCCCCTGCAGGCTGTGTTCACGCCGCCAACCCCAGGCCTCTCCCTGCGCTCCGACCGAAGCCCGAGCCTCAGCTCGCAGCCCCGTCCGCCCCGGCAGGTGAGCAGACAAGCCTCTCGGGCTGGTGAGTGCCGGTCGGCACCGATCCTCTGCGCAGGAATCTCACCGCCTTGCCCTCCATACCCCTGTGGCTGCGCTCTCCTCTGCGGCTCCGAAGCTCCCCCCTCCGCCACCCGCAGTCTCCGCCCGCAGTCTTTCCTCCTTCACAGCTCCCTCCGGTGCAGGTACCGTCCCTCTTCTTTGTCTCTGTTTTTTCTTTTTTCTTTTGCCCTACCCAGGTACGTGGGGGGTTTCTTGCCTTTTGGGAGGTCTGAGGTCTTCTCCCAGCGTTCAGCAGGTGTTCTGTAGGAGCAGTTCCACGTGTAGATGTATTTCTGGTGTATCTGTGGGGAGGAAGGTGATCTCCACGTCTTACTCTTCCGCCATCTTCTCAAATCTCCGAGAGTTACTTATTTTAACAGCGTTCTCAGTGATCATCTTTTGATGAATAGATGATTTCATTTCTTTATTTTAATCTTTTCCAGTTTTTTTTGAGATATAATTGACATACCTCACTGTGTACATTTAAGATTTACAGCGTAATGGTTTATTTACATATAGTGTGAAATGATTTCTGCAATAAGTTTAGGTAGCATCCATCATCACGTATAGATACAATAAAGAGAGAAAGCAGAAAAGAAGAATTCCTTGTGATTTACTCTTAGCTTTCATATGTATCATACAGCAGTGTGAGCTGTAGTCAGCATGCCGTACGTTATATTTGTAGTCCTATTTGTCTTATAACTGGAAGTTTCTACCTTTTGACCACCTTCCTCCAATCTTCCCATGCCCCCACCCCCAACCTCTAGAAACCACAAACTAGGTCTTTTGCTTTGAGTTTCTTTTTTCTGATTCCACATATAAGTGAGATCATACAGTATCCATCTTCCTCTGTCTGACTTATTTCACAAAGCATAATGCTCAAGTTCCATCCAAACTGTCACAAATGGAAGGATATCCTAGTTTTTCACAGTTGAATAACATTCCATTGTATATATATGTATCACATGTTCTGTATTCATTCATCAGTGGACACTTAGGTTGTTTCCATATCTTGGCTGCAGTGAACATGGGGTGAGATACCTCTTTGAGATGATGATTTCATTTTCTTTGGATGTATACACAGAAATGGGATTACTGGGTCATATGGCAATTTTATTTTTAATTTTTTGAGGATCCTCTATGCAGTTATCCATAGTGGTTGTACCAGTTTACAATCCCACCAACAATGCACAAGGGTTCCCTTTTCTCCACACTCTCATCTATCAGTACATCTATTATCTCTTATCTTTTTATGACACCCATTCTAACAGGTGTGAGGCGATATCTCATTGTGGTTTTGATTTTCATTTCCCTATGACTAGTGATGTTGAGCACCTTTTCATTGTACCTATTGGTTGTTTATATGTTGTCTTTGTAAAAATATGTATTCAGATCATCAGCCCATTTTTAAATTGGATTATTCATCTTTTTGCTTTGCGTCATATGAATTCGTTATATATTTTTGATATTATCTTAAATATATGGTTTGTACGCCATTTTTCCCATTCCATAGATTGTCTTTTCACTTTGTCGATTGTTTTCCTGTGCAGAAGCTTTTTAGTTTGATGTAGTCCCATTTGTTAATTTTTTATTTCGTTGCTTGTACTTTAGGGGTCATATCCAAGAAATCATTGCCAAGACTTGTGTCAAGGAGCTTTTATTTTTCCTAGGTTTTCTTCTAGGAGTTTCGTGGTTTCAAGTCTTTAATCCATTTAGAGTTAAGTTTTGAGTGGTGTAAGATAGAGGTCAAATGTCATTGTTTTACATGTGAATATCCAATTATCCCAGGACCATTTATATTGGAGACTGTCTTTTCTCCATTGAGTGTTCTTGGTTCCTTTGTCAAGTATCAGTTGACCATATATGCTTGGTTTATTTCAGGGCTCCTGACTGTTTCATTGATCTATTTGTTTTTATACCAGTACCATACTGTTCTGTAGTATAGCTTGAAATTGGGAAGTGTGATGCCTCCTGCTTTGTTGTTCTTTCACAAGAGACTGCTTTGGCTATTTGGCATCTTGGTGGTTTCATACAGCCTTCAGGACTGTTTTCCTACCTATGTAAAAAAAATAAAATGCCATTGAAATCTTGACAGGGATTGCACTGAATATATAGATGGCTTTTGGTAAGATTGACATTTTAATATTACTAATTCTTCCAATCCAGGAACACGGGACACCTGTCCATTTACTTGTCTTTAATTTTTAAATATCAATGCCTTGTAGTTTTCAGAGTAGAGATCTTTCAACTTTTTGGTTAAGTTTATTCCTAAGACTTTTATTGTTTTGATGCCATTGCAAATAGGATCGTTTTCTTGATTTCTTTTCTTTTAAATTAATTAATTAATTTTTGGCTGCGTTGAGTCTTCATTGCTGGGGGTGGGCTTTTTCTAGTTGCGGCCAGTGGGCGCTGCTCTTTGTTGCGGTGCGTGGGCTTATCATTGTGGTGGCTCTCTTGTTGTGGAGCACGGGCTCTAGGTGCGTAGGCTTCTGTAATTGTGGCACGCAGCCTCAGTAGTTGTGGCGCATGGGCTTAGTTGCTCTGTGGCATGTGGGATCTTCCCAGACCAGGGCCTGAACCCCTGTCCCCTGTATTGGCAGGCGGATTCTTAACCACTGCGCCACCAGGGAAGCCCTCTTGATTTCTTTTTCAGATAATTTGTTGTTAGTGTACAGAAACACTACTGGTTTTTGTATGTTAATTTTGTATCCTCCAATTTTATTGAATTTGTTGTTGAGATGTAACAGTTTTTGGGTGGAGTCTTCAGGATTTTCTACATATAAAATTATACCATCTGCAAATAGAGACTATTTTATTCTTCCTTTCCAACTCTAATGCCTTTTATTTCTTTTCTTGCCTGATTGATCTGGCAAGAACTTCCAGTATTATGTTAAACAGGGCGGTGAGAGTGGGCACCCTTGTCTTGTTCCTGATCTTAGAGGAAAAGCTTTCAACATTTCACCATTGAGCAGTATTAGCTGTGAGCTTGTTATATCTGTTGTTTATTATGTTGAAGTATGTTCCTTCTGTTCCTAATTTGTTGGAGTTTTTTTAAATCATAAAGAGATGTTGAATTTTGTCAAATCCTTTTTCTGTGTCAACTGCAATGATCATATGATTTTTTCTTTCATTCTATCAACATGATATATCACACTGATTTGTTTATGTTGAAACATCCTTACCCATGAGGGATAAAGCCCACTTGGTCATGGTAAATGATCCTTTTAATGTGCTACCGAATTCAGTTTGCAGAACTTTTGCATCTATATTCATGAGGGATATTAGCCTATGGTTTTATTTTCTGGTAGTGTCCTTACCTGGTTTTAGTATCAGGCTAGTGCTGGCTTCATAAAATGAGTTTAAAGGATTTCCTCCTCTTTGATATTTTGAAAGAGTTTGAGAAAGATTGATGTTAATTCTTCAAATGTTTGTAAAATTCACCAGTGAAGCCATCTGGTCCTGGACTTTTCTTTGTTGGGACATTTTTTCTTTTTTTTCTTTTTTTTTTTTTTTGCAGTACGCGGGCCTCTCACTGTTGTGGCCTCTCCCGTTGTGGAGCACAGTCTCCAGACGCGCAGGCTCAGCGGCCACGGCTCATGGGCCCAGCCGCTCCGCGGCATGTGGGATCTTCCCGGACCGGGGCACGAACCCGCGTCCCCTGCATCGGCAGGTGGACTCTCAACCACTGTGCCACCAGGGAAGCCCTGTTGGGACATTTTTGATTACTGATTCAATCTCCTTACTAATAATTGGTCTATTCAGACTATTTCTTCCCACTTCAGTCTTGGTGGTTTGTATGTTTCTAAGAATTTTTCCATTTCTTCCTAAGTTTTCCAGTTTGTTGGTGTATAGTTGTTAATAGTAGCCTGTTATGATCTTTGTAATTTTGTGGTATCATTTGTAATGTCTGTTTTTCATTTATAAGTTATTGATTTGGCCCTTCTCTCTTTTTCCTTTGGTTAGTCTAGCTAAAGATTTGTCAATTTTGTTTATCTTTTCAAAGAACCAATTCTTATTTTGGTTAATCTTTTCTATTGTTTTCCTGT
Organism: Leucopleurus acutus; assembly: GCF_964270905.1. Taxonomy (NCBI): domain Eukaryota; kingdom Metazoa; phylum Chordata; class Mammalia; order Artiodactyla; family Delphinidae; genus Leucopleurus; species Leucopleurus acutus. The sequence continues at coordinate 6,551,804 of NC_139163.1, forward strand.
TCTCTGTTTCATTTATGTCTGCTCTAATTTTTATTATTTCTTTCCTTCTGCCAACTATGGTCTCAGTTTGTTGTTCTTTTTCTTGTTGCTTAAGGCATAGAGTTACATTGTTTATTTGGGATATTTCTTCTTAATGTAGGCATTTATTGCTATAAACTTCCTTCTTAGAACAGATTTTGCTGCATCCCATAAGTTTTGGTATGTTATGTTTCCATTTTTGTTTGTCTCAAGATACTTTATTTCTCCTTTAATTTCTTCTCTGATTCATTGATTGTTCAGAAGAGTATTGTTTACTCTCTATGTATTTGTAAAATGTTCACTTTTCCTCTTATTGATTTCTAGTTTTATACCATTTTGGTCAGACAAGATACTTGACTAATTTCAATCTTCTTGAATTTGCTAAGACTTGTTTTGTGACCTAATACATGGCCTGTTCTAGAAAATGTTTCATGTGCATGTCAGAAGAACATGTATTCTGCTGTTGTCAGATAGAACGTTCAGTATATGTCTATTACCTTCTTAAGGTGTTGCTTAAGTCTGCTGTTTTCTTATTGATTCTCTGTCTGGATACTTTATCCATTGTCAAGAATGGGATATTAAAGTCCCCAACCATTATTATATTGCTGTTTATTTCTCCTTTTGGCTCTGTTACTTTTTGCTTTATGTATTTAGGTGCTCTGATGTTGGATGCATTAATACTTAAAACTGTTATATCTTCCTGATATATTGGCTCCTTTATCATTATATACTGACTTCCTTTGGCTTTTTTACCATTTTAAATTTAAAGTCTATTTTTTCTGGCATAAGTATAGTTACCTCTGCCTTTTTTTGGCCACCATGTGCTTGCAATATCTTTTCCCAGCCCTTCATTCTCAGTTTATGTATGTCTTAACACTAAAGTGAATTTCTTGTAGGCAGTGTATTGTTGGATCTTGTTCTTTTTATCCTTCCAGCTATTTTATATCTTTGGTTGGAAAATATAATCTGTGTATATTTAAAGTAACTACTGATACCTAAAGACTTACTCTTGCCATTTTGGTCTTCTTTTCTGGTTGTTTTGTAGACCCACTCTTCCTTGAATCCTATCCTGCTGTCTTTTTGTGTGTGTTTTGATGTCTTGTGGTATCACTATACTTTGTCTTCTTTATTATGCTTTTCTGTAATTATTACAGGTTTTTTCCCTTATGGTGACCATGAGGCTTACATAAAATATCTTAAAATTATAACACCCTATTTTAAACTAATAACAGCTTAACCTAAATAGGATTCTTATGCTTTACAATTTTACTTTTCCCCACCTCATATTTTAGGTTATTGATGATTCAATTTATGTACTTTTATATTGTATAACTAATAACAGATTATTGTAGTTATGGTTATTTTTGCTACATTTTTTTAAACCTAAAGTGGAGTTTTAAGTGAATTACACACCACCATTATCATATTACAGAATCTCTGACTATATAACATTACTGGTGGGTTCCACACTGCCTTCTTATGTTTTTATGATGTTAATTAGCTTGATTAGGCTTTCAGAAATTTACCTATTTTATCAGTGTTTCCAAAGAATCACCTTTTGTTGGATGAATTCTTTCATTTCTTTATTTTTACTTTGCTAATTTCTATTAGCTTTATTGTTTCCTTCCTGTCCTTCTTTAATTTACTATATAGTTCTTTTCCCAACCTCTTTTGTTGAATATTTAGCTAATTAGTTTGTAGTGATTTTTTTCTTTGCTAATGTAAGCAATTAGAGCTATATATTTCCCTCTAAATCTTGCTTTAGCTGAAGCAAGGAGTTTTTTCTTCAGGTCTAAATATTATTTATTTCCATTGTGCTTTCTTTTATGTATCAATTATTTGTATGTTTTCAAACTTATAAGTACAGTTTTTGTACTTGTGTCATTGCTTTTCTAATTTTAGTTCATAAAACATGGTATGAAAGGAATGATTTTTTTTCTCCTTGATTGGAACTCCAAGCCAGATAGTCTAGCTTGTCAACTAGTATAGAGTTTTTTCCTAGTCTCCTTCACTGAGTGTGTACTGGACAGAATTTCAGTTTTACCTGGAGGGTCTCCACTCCAATACCACCCACTAACACAGGCCCATAACCTCCTCTAATGACCCTGTTTTCCGTTATACACAAGCCCCTGCTTCCCAGAGCCCACTCCCCCCCCATTCCCGGGCAGCAGCCTTCAGCCCTCAGACTCAGGTAGTTCTCAGGTTATGGCTCCTTCCTGATCCCCACCCACTGGGAATTCCCTTTCTTTTTTAGGGGTTCTGCAATACATTTATAAAGAAGTTTGTAATATTTTTCTTTAGTTTTCTAGATATGTTGCAGCGGAAGTATTTTTAGGTTATTAAGCCTATTCTATTTCTTCCCCAATATTTTGGAAGTCAAAAACTTGGCCATTATCTGTTTTCCTTGCATTCTTCCTAAATAAAGCCTATTCTCCTCAATATTGATTCTCTCTAACCAAGGGAAAGGTTATGTGTAAGGAAGTAATGACGAGAACACAAAAATGTTTATGATCATTTTTTCACTGTATCTGCAATTAAGTCACCACTTGTTACATGAAATAAAATAGTGGCTTTAAATATAAACACAGAGGAGAGAGAAGCTTGGTATTTATTTTAGTTATCAACCTACACTGATCCTCTACACAATACAGAATGATGCGCTCTGTAAAATAGAGCTATTTCATGCAGAGGTGGCTGTTTACACATTTTGCTTTAGTTTCATGCTTCGGATCTAATTTTTTAATGCTTCACAGTAAATACCCTTGTTTTCCTTTCCTTCCCAAAGATCAGCGTAGAATACCGGTCTCACCCTCACTGGCACATCCGGAGCACTGCATTCCCTTGAAAGGGCAGAGCTGAGAGATGCCAAACTTTAGGGTTAACTCGTCACTCCTCCCAGGGGTCCTGCTTTGGTCCTCTGCAGTGGCTCAGGAGTCAGCACTGCTGGTGACCCTGGGCCAGAAGGTCCCTCTCAGTGCTCTGAGAAACTCTGCCAGTGGTTTATTCTCAGACACCTCATCGATTTGTTCTGATTTTTGTTTCTTCATGATTAATGCAGACCAGCTCCTGTGTTTCTGTTAGAACAAGAATAGTCATAGGTTACATTTTTATAGGGCCTAGTGGCTTATAAAGGCCTTTCACACCTTCTTCTGATCCTTACAAAGACGCTGCATTATTATGACAGGTGCAGTAAGTGCAGAATCATCACCACTTTACACGTAACTTCCCTGACTCCCAGGATTCTTAAGTCAACCTGCCCTGGTTCTACCAAGTGGCAGGTAAAGACTAGAACCCAATTTTACCAAGAGGTTCCGTGAAACTCCATGGATTCTCTCTGGGCTGGTGAACTGTGTGCCTGATGGCTTCACCCGGGTTAAAGTGTAGGTCCCAGTGTTCATCCTGCCTCCAGGAACCATCCTTGGTGGAGGGAGATGACAGACTGGGCTCTGCTCCCCCACCACCCCATCAACACTGGACCCTCCATCCCACGCTGCTAAGCTGCTTAGACTCCTAAATCATCCATCACAATATGCCACCATACTTCCTTCAAAGCCTTGAAGGGCTTGTCAACTCCCCATGGATTCAAATCCAGGTTCGGCAGACATTCAAATACCTACTTTGTGTCACACACTGAGTGTATTAGTCAGGGTCCTCCGGAGACACAGAACCAATAGGAGACGTTTATTGTAAGGAACTGGCTTGTGTGCTGATGGAGGCTGGAGAGTCAAGATCCGCATTTGGCAGGCTGTAGACCCAGGGGAGCTGGTGGTGTGAGCTCCAGTCTGAACGCCTGCAGGCGCGAGACCCAAGCAGGACGATGTTTCAGTTTGAGTCCAAAGGCAGGAAGAGATGGATGTCTCAGTTCAAGGCAGTCAGGCAGGAGGAGATCCGCCTTAGTAAGGAGGTTCAGTCTTTTTGTTCTAGCCAGGCCTTCAACTGATTGGATGAGGCCCACCCACGGTGCGGAGGGCAACCTGCTTTACTCAGTCTACCGAGGCAAATGTTAATTTCACCCAGGTACATCCTCATGGACACACCCAGAATGTTTGACCAAATATCTGGGCATCACATGATCCAGTCAAGTTGATAAATGAACATCACACTGGCCTGGGGCACGTCTTCACCCTCTTCAAGGGGTGAATAGTTAAGTAAACTTGGGATAGTTTAATAGTTAAGTAAACATGCCATGGGGTACTGCTCAACAATAAAAAGTTACCAACTATTGATACACACAGCATAGATGAGTTATCAGAGAATTATGCTGAGGGATAAAAGCCAGTGCCAAAGGATACATATTGTATGATTCCATTTACATAACATTCTTGAAAGGACAAAGTTATAGAAATGGAAAACAGATTACTGGTTGCCAGGAGGTAAGGAAGCGGGGTTATTAGTAGGTGTGGTTACAAAGGGGAATGTGGTCACGAGGGATCACTGTGATGGAGGTGGTCTCTATCTTCACTGTGGTGGTTGATACATGAACCTCACACGTGATAAAACCGGTGTGCAGGGCAGAAGTTGAGACACAGATGTAGAGAACAAACGTATGGACACCAAGGGGAGAAAACCGCGGGGGTGGGGATGGGGATGGTGGTGTGATGAATTGGGCGATTGGGATTGACATGTATACACTGATGTGTATAAAACTGATGACTAATAAGAACCTGCTGTATAAAAAAAATAAAATTCAAAAATTAAACAAAACAAAAAACTGCACAGAACTAAACAGACAAATACCGCCCCCCCAACCCAAATATATGGATACCCAGACAAGTTAAATCAGAATCCTTGGTGTTTGTGTATTTTTAAACCCCCTCAGGTGATTCTGGTGTTCTGTCAGGGTTGAGAGTCACTGCCCTAAGCATTTTCAAAGAAATACCTTGGTCGAATTTTATAACGTATTTGCAGCACACGGCTAGAAGCAGCAATTTGGTTTAAAAAAGACATTAAAATCTCCAAATCATTAATTCCTGTACAGAACTAAATGGTATGTAAAGTTATCCCTCTGAGTATTCCAAATCCTTGCAATTCAAGCAGCTTCCGTGACATAATCTGGCAGCTTGTCACAAATGCAGCGTTTCAGGCCCCACCCAGATCTACTGAATCAGAATCTACCTTTAACAATATCCCCAGATGATTCAAATTCGCGTTAAAGTTCGAGAAGCCAGCTCAGGATTTTCTCATATGCTTTTCAAACACAATTACAAGGCGGCATGATTGTAAGTAACTATCTAGAAATTAAATCTTTTAATGCCCTAAATGGCATTTCTGAACACATGAGAGGACAATAGTATTTAATGTAACGCATGGTGAAAAATGTTTTATTAAAAAATGTGTAACTGGGTGTACAAGATAATGGGAGTGGCCGGCATGACACAAAGCAGCTTGAACTGACATCAGATGAAGTCTCACTTGTGACTCTACTTTTCAGTGTTGTTTGCCTTTCAAAGCAGTTTTCTGAGTTTGATCAAGGCTGTCCCTTACTCATAGACAATTTCAGTTTGTGCTGTTGTGAGTGGGGAGTTCTGATTTTAGATGGTTTTTGTAGGATTACTGCTCATTAGTTGAATGATGTTGAAGGTGTCAGCTTCTCTGCAAGTGAAGGGGAGGATTGGACCAGATGTAGTGGCTCTGAGATGATCCCATAAGTATCCACAGAGGCACTGCGGAGGTGATCCCATGGGGACGAAGGAATGGATCTTTGGGCAAGGATCTGGAACCCTCTCTTCCCTCCCCACTCTTTAACTGGAGCAGTTCTGTTGCCACTTGATGTATCTATTTCAACTTTCATGCAACCTCACTTAAAGGGTTTTGCCATTTAACAAAGGCTGAAAACAACCACTAATTACAGCTTCTTGGAAACACGTTGATTGAGTTTAAGGACCTGTGTTTCATGAGGGTAGTTATCTGCACGTGGTAGGCATTAGTAAACGTTTTAAAAATCCATCATTACCAGTCCATTGGACATTCTCAGAGCTGCAGTTAAGCCCGACGAGCTTGCAGTCCCATGTAGGGACTCCGTGTTCAAACCCCAGTCCTTCCATCCACTGGTGTAATATCGCCAAAAAGCAGAGTGTCCACAGATAAGAATACAAGTCCCACAGTCCCTAATCCACAATTCCCAAATCCAAAGGCACTAAAATAGAGGGTTTTTTTGAATTAGAGGCAAACAAAATCTGACCTGAACACACGAGATGATCAGTAGTTTTCTGTGTTCCACTCCTGTGGTGTGTGTCACGGAAGAAATGTGAGGTTGCAGGTTGCTGGCCCTGAGTGCCTGGGGGGGGGGGTCACATGCATCACAGTCCTTGATGGTGGGGGTGGGGGGGCCTCGGGTAGCTGACACTGATGGGAGTTAAGAGAGCAAGAGGTTTGTTGGGAGTAACTCCCGAGAAAAATAAAAATGGGAGGAAGCAGGATTCTCAAGGAGCGCTTGCGGACACAGCTGTGACAGGACAGGAGGAAGGAAGAGACGACGGAGGAGAGGCCTCAGACACTGCAGGTGGGGACGGAGGTTCTGGAGCCCGGGTGCCTGTCAGGGTCTTATATTAGCAGAATTGGCCCGGCCCCTGATGCCCGCTGGGCCCGATTCTTGCCCGGGGATGACCGCCCGGGAAGAGAGTGGCCTCGGCTTGAAAACTGAGGTGGATTTTTTTTCTTTTTCTTTTTGAGGTACGCGGGCCTCTCACTGCTGTGGCCTCTCCCATTGCGGAGCACAGGCTCCGGACGCGCAGGCTCAGCGGCCATGGCTCACGGGCCCAGCCGCTCCGCGGCATGTGGGATCTTCCCGGACCGGGGCACGAACCCGTGTCCCCTGCATCGGCAGGCAGACTCTCAACCATTGCGCCACCAGGGAAGCCCTGAGGTGGATCTTTAAGGCACTAACAGCCGTCAGCTAACTGTATTCATTCCAGCTGAGCAGAAGATTCTTTCTTTCTTTATAAAAAATTATTTATTTTTGGCTGCACTGAGTCTTTGTTGCTGCACGTGGGCTTTTCTCTAGTTGTGGCCAATGGGGGCTACTACTCTTCATTGCGGTGCACAGGCTTCTCAGTGTGGTGGCTTCTCTTGTTGCGGAGCACAGGCTCTAGGCTCATGGGCTCAGTAGTTGTGGCTTGTGGGCTCTAGAGCGCAGGCTCAGTAGTTGTGGTGCACGGGCTTAGTTGCTCCACGGCATGTGGGATCTTCCCAGACCAGGGCTCGAACCCGTGTCCCCTGCATTGGCAGGCGGATTCTTAACCACTGCACCGCCAGGGAAGTCCTAGAAGATTCTTTCTTAAAGTGGGATCCGAGAAGCACAGCTCCAAAGTTGCCACATAGTTTTTTTTTTTTTAATTTATTGGTGTATAATTCATGCATGCACCATAGAAATTTACCCATGGCAAGTGTACTGTTCAACGATTTTAGTAAATGTATAGTTTTACAACTAAAATCACAACCGAGTTTTAGAGTATCTCCAACACTCCAAAATGTCTGCTGTCTATTCCCACTTCTACCCCCAGCAGCAGGAAACCAGTGATCTGTTTGTCTCTATAATTTTACCTCCTCTAGAAATTTTGTCTAAATGGAATCATACGATACGTAGTCTTTTGTGTCTGGCTTCTTTCAACTACCGTGTCCTTGGGGTTGGTCCAGGTTGTTGCCTGTATCAGTTGTTTGCTCCTTTTTATTGCTGAGGAGCAATCCATGGTATGGGTATAGCACATTTTGGGTATCCATTTATCAGCTGATGGATTGCTTCTAGCTTTTGGCTGGTGTGAATAACGTTGCTGTGAACATTTGCGTCCAAGTCCTCGTGCAGGCACATTTTCATTTCTCTTGGGTACATACCTAGGAGTGAAGTTGCTGCGTCATATGGCAAGCGTCTGTTTCGTTTTTAAACCAAACTGCAAAATGATGCAGCCACAGCAGCAGTGCATGGGAGTCCTAGATTCTCCACATGCTGGTCAACTCTTGTGTTGTCAGAAGTGTCGGCTGCAGCCATGCCCGAGGGCGCAGTGGCATCTCCTTGTGCTCTTCCTTTGCGTTTCTCTAATGACTAATAATGTTGAGCATCTTTTCATGTGCTTATTAATCATTTCTCTATGTTTTTGTGTGAAATGTCTTTTGCCCATTCTTTATCTTCTTGTTAATGAATAAAAGTTCTTTACATAGTCTGGATACAGTTCATCAGCTATGTGCTTCACAAATATTTTTCCTGGTCTCTGACTTGTCTTTTAAGTTTCTTAATGGTTTCTTTTGAACAGCAAAACTTTTAAAAACTTTGAGGTCCAATGTATGTTTTTAGGAATTGTGCCTTTAGTGTCCTACCTAAAAAAATCTTTGACCTTTCAGAAGATTTCTTGCTATGTTTTCTTCTAGACATTTTATAATTTTAGGTCAGTGGTTCTCAGCTGGGAACAGTTCTGCTCTCCAGGGGAAATTTGCGGGTATCTGAAGACAGTCTGGACTGTCGCAACTGGGTGAGGTGTGCTAGTGGCATCTAATAGATAGAGGCCAGCGATGGTGCCAAACATAGTATGATGCCCAGGACAGCCCCTGCAGCACAGAATTACCTGGTCCAAAAATGCCAATAGTGCTGAGGTTGAGGAACCCTAAGTTAGGTTTCTGGTCCACTTGAGTTAACTTTTGTGTATGGTGTGAGGTAGGGATCCGTGTGCATTTTCTTTGTGTGTGTGAGGTAAGGACGTAAGTGTGATAAGGATGTAAGTGTGCTGCTTTCTGTTTTTTTGTTTTGTTTTATCCTACTGCGTTGAATTGACTTGGCACCTGTTTTGAAATCAACTTGACCATAAATATGATTTATACCTAGAGTCTCTATTCTCTTCCCTTGATCTGTAGTCTACCTCTATGCCAATAAGTTTTGAAATCAGGTAGTATAAATCCCCCAACTTTCTCTTTCTAAAGAAATTACTTTTTTCTACTAGGGGTTCTTTGCATTTTCATATACATTTTAGCATCAGCTTTTCAAGGTCTATAAAAACATCTACCTGGTATTTTGATGATTACATTGAATTTATGGATCAATTTGAGGAAAATAGCCATCTTATTGAGTCTTCTAATCCATAAACTTGGTATATTTCTCCATTTATTTAGAACTTTAATTTCTCTCAGAAATGTTTTGTTAAGTATACAGATCTTATACTTCTTTTGTTAAATTTATTCCTATTTAGTTTATTTTTACATGATATTGTAACTGGAATTGTATTCTTAATTCTATTTTTGAATTGTTTATTGATAGTATATAGAAACACAATTCAGTTAGCTTTGTATATAGATTTTGTATTCTGTAATCTTGCTAAACATGCTTAATCTGCTTTTTTCTTTAATTCCTTATAATTTTCTACATATAGTATCATGTGATCTGAGAATAGTTTTACTTCTTCATTTCCAGTCTGTATGCCCTTAATTCCTTTCCTGGCCTTCTTCTCTCAGTAGAATCTCTGATATAATGTTGAATAGAAGTGGTGAGAGCCACATACCTTTCAAAATTAAAAAAAAAAAAAAGTTCAGAATTCTGAGACACTTTTAGCCGTATGTGTTTTGGGTAAGGGGTTGCAAATCTCTAGTAACTAACTTTTAGGCTTGTTGGCAGGATTAAATGAGGTACCACATAGAAAATGCTTAAAGCCAGGCACAAATCAGTGTGCTCATAAGAGATTAGCTTTTAGAGAGAGAATCCTCAGTGGCTCCTGGCAGGCTGGCATCAGGAATCTTAGCTGTGAGGATGCAGGCCTGGGTGGACCTGTGACCTGGGTGGCACTCTGTGGCTGATGTGGCCGTGGGATGGAGTTCTTTGTGGCTTGTCTCCACCGGGAGTCAGCACGGTTTTGTCAGCTGCCTCGGGAACTTTGGTGCGATGGGAGCTCTGCCATAGTATTGATACCTGAGCCTCAGAGTCGCCAAGCCCAGGAGGCAGTGGGTGTAGTGACACGGGATTCACAAGGTGGGAGGAAGGCCTCCGGCCTGCCGAGCTGCACTGAGGCTCAACGTTGTTGAGGCAGGAGTATTATGAGGGGACTTGGGGTATACGTTATATTAGCACCAAGAGAAAACCCTTCATTATTTCCACGTGCATCGTTACTGCCCTTCTAGGAGGGTTATTCCAGAAGTTGATCCCTCGTATTTGCTGAGGGACTTGACATTTATTTGAGGTAGAAATAGCAGCTGAGATGAGTGACAGATAAGCAACACGGAGGGAACAGGACCACGAGGGAGTCTAACTGGCACCTTCGGCCCTGCTGGGATTTAGCATCTCTCTCCTACACAAGGTGACCGGCCAGCGTGTGTACGATTTGGCCCGAATGCCTGTTTCCTGCAGGGGATGGCGAGCATCCTGGTGGCCTGCAGAGGCCCTGGTCTCCTGTGGGTGAGGCTCTCCTCACCAGAAACCAAGCTTGCAGAAGCGGGGCTACTTTGATGGTGCTAATTATCATTAATTGTTCTCCTCACACCTGTCCTCGTTATTATTTTGAGAAGAATCTCAGGTACATAAGGTGATAACGGACCAACATCCTTCACACCGGGTAGACGATACGTTAATAAAGAAACGTAGAAACTCGGGGCTCTTTGTTCTCGGTAATAGAACAATGTAATTTCCATCCTTTATTTAACAGTATGGCTCTTCAGTGACAGAGGTTCTGGGACCTCTCAATTATGATCATAACTAGGACACACAGACTGGCTTTAATAGAAAAGGCCCAACAGGGCGGGTCAGTGCTCCTCTGAGACACACTCAGGCATCAGAAAGCCACACAAAGGAGCTTTCTTCATGTGAAAACCACAACACACACAGGCGGCAGACGTGACGGTGGAGAAAGGCATCCTTCCTGCGTCCACCCTCCCCTCGCTTGAGCGTCCGAGGACGCCGGGGCGGGCTGTTAGCAGCAGCCACGGGTTGAGCGGTGTCTCCTTCACGGCAGCAGTGGGCGGTTCTCTGAGGCAAAGACCTTGTGCTGAGTGACTGAATCTAGAGGAAGAGAAGCAGGTTAGCACTGACAACGGCCAGCATGTGGTAAGACGACAAACTCATCACAGATACACAAATCATATATAAAATCGTCAGTGGTCCTGGGCAGCACGGTCCGTATGTTCACAGGTCCATATGGCACATGTGGCTATTTAAAATGAAGCAAAATCACATCAATGATTCAGTTCCTCAGTCACACCAGCCACATCGCGAATGCTCAGTCGTCACGTATCCTATTAGATGTAGCACACACAGGGCATGCCCTTCATGGCAGAACGTTCTAGTAGACAGGAAGGTCTGCCCAGTCCACGATGTGGGAGATCCAAATTCTAATCTCAGCTACAGCAAGTACTCTTTGGTACAAGGCAGAGTATAAATAATGAAAATCCCATGAAGGGCCCTGGCCCAGGATGAGCCACAGGTGCAGGGGAAGAGGCCAACACAGCTGTGCCGGCAGCCGCCTCCAGGCAGGCCCTTTACCCTTAATGCCGGACGGCTGACTGCTTCCGACCCTTCTGCTGCTGTTAGAATGAGAGAGGTGTGCAATGGACTGTCAGTGCTGACTGACTGACAAATTAAAGTTAACTTATTGATTAGTATTATTATCCAGAGGGTGAACAATGACTGTATATTTGAAGGACCTTAAGAAGTCAGGGTGATGAGCAATAGGACATGGAAAGCTTTGGTGGTTGTGAGATACAAAGCAGAAAAAATGGGTTTCTTTTATGAATAAAATAAAAAAAATAGCTTATCTTAGTTATAGCTCAAGCCGGTGCCCCAGAATTTAATCACAGCCCTCCCACTACAAATGCACTTCCACACAGGAGGTCTGACCTGGGAGCTGAATCTCAGAGGATCATTAATGTTTGCTATATATATTATATACATTATATAATTATAATTAGTAATACATACAATAGAACCTTAACAGTTATTATTGATACCCAGCATACCACTTAACTCTCTCTACAACACTGAAGTATTATTATGATTTACATTTTAATGTTATTAGTCCTTTATTCACGACTTGTGTTGCATATATTTTCTGTTTGTTGCTTGCCTTTCGACTTTTCTTATGCTAAACGTTTATTTATATATTCAAATTACATCAATCTTTTATTGCATTTGGATTGTGAATCACAGGTAGAAAGGCTTCCCTATACCTGGTTATAAAATAATTCAGCTATATTTTCTTCCAGGTTTTAAAAAACCTATTGATTCGATTTTTACATTTAGATCCTGACAGGATGTCATTTTCGAAAGCCAGAGAAGACTGCCAAAAGGATGATGCTTTTTCTTAATTAATCTAAAAATCCAATATAATCCCCAAATTCCAAATGTTTGTTTAAAAAAAAACTTGACATGCTTCTTCTGAAGTTATATGGGGGAAAAATGCACAGGAAGACAACTTTGAAAAAGAAGAATGTGAGAGAAATTGACATACTAGATAGTGAAACATACTATAAAATTACGGTAGTAAAACAGGTAATTAGCACAGAATAGATAAATAGATCAGTGGAAGAGAACAAACTCCAGAAACCCACCCGTGCATATGTGGGAGTTTAAGAGCTGATTCAAGGGGGCATTAAAAATCAGTGGAGAATAGCTAAGTTATTAAAGAGATGGGATGATCCCTCATATCCCACAATGACTGCATTACAGATGGATTAATGCTCTAAACATTAAAAAACTGTGAAAGTATTAATAGAGACAGGAGATGAGTTTAAAATTCAGGGTAGGGAAACCTTCCTAAGTGAAACCTCAGTGTAGGTGCTGTGGAGAAACGGAGGTATTTGATTCCATCCAGAATAATAATTAAAAATTAGGGCTTCCCTGGTGGCGCAGTGGTTGGGAGTCCGCCTGCCGATGCAGGGGACACGGGTTCGTGCCCCGGTCCGGGAAGATCCCACGTGCCGTGGAGCGGCTGGGCCCGTGAGCCATGGCCGCTGAGCCTGCGCGTCCGGAGCCTGTGCTCCGCAACGGGAGAGGCCACAGCACTGAGAGGCCCGCGTACCGAAAAAAAAAAAAAAAAAAAAATTAAAACCCATAGAAAACACCATAAACAAACATAAGAGACAGAGAGGATCTTATATTTATCACAAAAGGTTACAGTTCATACTATACAAATATGCTGTAAAACAATGTGGAAAAGAGAAATAGCCCAATGTAAAAACAGGCAAGAGATGAGAACTGGCCGTTCATGACCTATGAACCCCCCCCAGGTACTCATGCTCACGAGTAACTGAGTAATTACGGCATATACGTTAAGTAATGAGATCACCAAATACTGAAAATATGGGTAAAGTCTGGTACTGGTGAGGGTCTGGGGAACGGGACTATCCAGGTACTGTTAGTAAGACTGTAAGCTGGTACAGCTGTGTGGATCAAGGTTTAAGGTACACACAACCCTAGGGCTCAGTAATTCCTCTTCTACGAATCCCTTTTACAGAAATACTCCCGCCTGGGACTGGGCCACACTAATTATAGCTCAAGACAGTCTCTTAAAATTGAATTCAAATCATTCCAATTAGAACACACACACACACACACACACACACACACAGAATTTATAGAAGCAGAAGCAGTGGAAATAACCCCAAATGTCTAATTGTAAGGAGTGTATAAATTAATCACAGCACCTCCAATGGTTAAAAAGAATGAGGTTACTGTTTGTGTTAAAATGGAAGGATCTTCTAAACACAGAGTTGGGATAAAAACTCATGAACGATATGTGATCCTCCTTTTATAGAAAACAAACCCTCAATGCATATTTGCAATGTTTATATACATTTATTTCTATGTAAATACGTGTTAAATCTGAAACACACAGTTCAATCTTTAGTGTCGTTACTTTAGGGAAGGGTAGTAAGATTTTGGGTCTTTATGTATTTCTCTATTGTTTGAATTCTTTGACCATGAAATCAAGCGTCACTGTACACCATCCATCCATCCATCCATCCATCGTGGTGGGGAAAAAAGGCTGGCTGGAGAAGGGTCCAGTTTTAAATTCAGATAAAACAGAAGCTACAACAAAGCCTGTGGCTGGCCCCTCCCACCTCTTCGATGCTGCTGCCTGAGGAATTAACCCCCTGCGCACGGTGCTGTGCAGAGTGGGACCAGGAGAACACTTGAGGACTGAGTAATAGCTGAGAGCCAGGACAGCTGTGTCCAGGGAGCCCCTCTCGGCTCCAAGTTCCCTGCTGTAAACACACGCACGGAGAGTGGTTTCTATCCAAGTTCATTTGGCATCTGAAGACAGCCACGTCCCCAGATTCCAGTGTCACGTCAGGTGCACGATCCTCAAACACCCCATAAAACATGACCACAAGACAGATGTTAGAGCAATGCCCGTCCCAGCCAGCGGAAAGGGAGACAAATAGTACACAAGCAGCTCCCATGAAATTTAAGTTGGAAAGAAAAAAACCCAGGTTTTGTTTGTTTGTTTTTTGAACAGAGTTATTCAGCGGGTCTTGGCACACGTATCTGCACACGTTAAAGTTCACTGGCCATGATTCTGTGTGCTTGGGATGTGGAATCAACATGCCACCAATGCTTTTTTTTTCTTTTTTTTAATAGTGGGACAGGCAAGTCACTTTATTGAACTAAGACTCCAATTGCCAACAGCCGGACGTGGCTAACGGTCCTTGTGCAGAGTTTGGGGACCCTCAGGGTGCTGCTGGGAGCTTTATCTTGACTTACCAAAATGAGCTATGAATTTTAGGGCTGGGAAACCGCAGTATCTGTGTAGCCAGATATCCACGCATAAGGGGTCACCTCTACTACTCTGCAGAGCGAGGGTCCCCCAGCAGACGCCAAATATTCCTGAAGTCCTTTCTGATGCTGGGCCCGGCCCGTACTTCTCTCTGGACCCACACCGAGCAAGTCTGTCTCCCTCTGCACGTTGATTCCTCTTCTGAATAAACCAGTCCCTTCTCTGCTTCTTCACAGATCCTTACCGTTCTCCCGGGGGCTCAGAACCCAAGTCTAGGACTCATCTTCTATTCTCTTTCCTAACACAGCACAGTGTCCAATCTGCCAGCAAGTGCAATTGGCTCCAGAGTTTTTATTTAACATATTAAACAGCTTCACACCACCTCCATCGTTAGTACCCTAGTCCTAACCACCATCATTTATCACCTGAGTCACTGCAAGAGCCTAAGATCACTCTCTCTGCTTCTATTTAAAAATATGTCTTAGAGCCCATTTCCCCTTCTTAAAATCCTTTGACTTCTATTTATTCTTAGAACAAAAACCACACCTCTAACTACTGTCCACCGGGCCTTGTGTGGTCCAGGCTCTGCTGCTTCCCCCCCCCCCATCGCTCTGTGCTCTAGACCCACTGCCTCTGCCCACCTCTCATCCTTGACCCTAACTGTTCCCTTAGCTCCACATGAGCTCATCCCTCTGGACCACATTCAGAGCTCAGCTCAAACACAGCTCCTCGGTAAGAAGCCCACCTCAATGTCTCTCTCCATACTCATACCCTGTTTTCTTCATAGCATTTATCACCGTCGGGATTAAAAAGAAATGCCCATCTTTAGAATGTAAGTCCCACGGGAAAAGGGCTGTACCCTTTTGAGAGATGCTCAAGAAATACTGCGTAAATGAATGAATGACCTGATGCCATGCTGAATATCTGAAGGAAAGAGCAGTTCTCAGCATTTTTTTCCTGCTCTGATATTGGGCTGGAGACTTTCACATATCTGATACTTTTCCAAGGGTATAGCGCGAATTTGCACTGTGTCTTAGACAAGACAATCTAGTTTATTCCTAGCATGCCAACTTTTCCTTTCCACCCAAGAAACATGAGTGAAATGATACGACAGGGCTAGCTTTGAGTTCACTATATTTCTGTTACATTTACTACTGGGCGTCGGAATACTAATGATTTTAGTAAGTGGATCATAAATAAAGACCAATCTTGCTGAATTGGTTACCACGATTCTCTTAGATTTTTCTAGATACACAACTATATCGTAGGCAAATAAAATGATTTTTCCCTTCCTTTCTAATTCCGATCCTTTGTTTGTGTTTCTTATTGTATCCCCTTGACTAGGAACTCTAGAACGCTGCTGAGACACAAGGGTTAATAGCCATATGTATTTTGTACCTGACTTAAACTAAGATTTTCACTGTTAAATATATGTTGTAGGTTTTTTATAGATACCCTTCACTGTGTGAAGAAAGTGCTCTTATTCCTAGCTGATGAAGTGTTTTTTGTTTTTATCATGAGTGGGTACTGCATTTTCTCTAATGCTTTTTAACATCTACTGAGAAAAATCAATGGATTAGGAAAAAAGATTGAATGATATTTATTTCTACATTCTTTGGTTAAACCCTACCTGACTATATGTTTCTTAACACACTGCTAAATTTAATCTGTAAATATTTTATTTGGGATTTTTATTTTTTTCCTGCGGTACGCGGTTCTCTCAACGTTGTGGCCCCTCCCGTCACGGAGCACAGGCTCCGGACGCGCAGGCTCAGCGGCCGTGGCTCACGGGCCCAGCCGCTCCGCGGCACGTGGGATCCTCCCGGACCGGGGCACGAACCCGCATCCCCTGCATCGGCAGGCGGACCCTCAACCACTGCGCCATCAGGGAAGCCCTATTTGGGATTTTTATATCCATATTCACAAACGAGTTTGGGCTAGCCTCGTAAAATGAGGTGAATAGCTTTTCTATGCAGTAATGTGTAATGTTTGGTAAAATTTACTGTTAAAACTATCTAGGCGGAGGTGTCTTAAAAACGATTTTCTTGTGGTAAAACAGTCATAACCTAAAATTTACCATTTAAGCCATTTTAAGTGTACAATGCAGTGGCATTAAGTACATTCACAATGCTGTGCAACCATGACCACTCATTTCCAGAACTTTCTCATAATCCCAAACACGATCTCTGTGCCCATTAAGCAATAACTCCCCATTCCCCTCCCCCCACCTTAGACGCGATTACCCTCTGTTATAATTTCTCTATGAATCTGCCTGTTCTAGGTAACTCATAGAAGTGGAATCATACAGTACCTGTCCTTTTGTGACTGGCTTCACTTTAACATAATGTTTTCAAGGTTCGTTAATGTTGCAGGTTTAAGAACAGCTTTCCTTTGTAGGGCTGGATAGTATTCTACTGTATGTATGTATCCCATTTTGTTATCCATTCATCTGTTAATGGACACTTGGTTGCTTCTGACTCTTAGCTGTTGTGAACGATACTGCTGTAAACACGGGCGTGTAAATATTTGAGTCCCTGCTTTCAAATCTTTTGGATATGTATCTAGAATTGGAATTACTAGGTCATAGGGTAGTTTGTTTTTTTTTAATTTTTTGAGGAACTGTCGTTTTACATTCCTGCCAACAGTACACGAGATTCCACTCTCTCCACGGTTTGTTTTGATAATAGCTGTGGTTTTGATATGCATTTCTCTAATGATTAGTGATGCTGAATATCTTTTCATGTGCTGATGTCGTCACTGGAGAAAGGTCTAATCAACTCCTTTGCCCGTTTTGTACTCAGGTTTTTTTATTGAGTTGTAAGAGTTCTTTATAGCTTTCGGATATTAACCACTATTATTTCCAAGTAGCTTTTAAGAGCGGTGGTCACCTTTTTTCTTGCATGTGTCCAAGTCACTTGAGACAGAGACGGGTGAGTCAGTCCTTCAGGTCTCCCAGGCAGATGAGAACAAATAAGGTCTCTGTTCAGGGAGGGGAACTGGGAAACCAAGACTGTCGGGGTGAGTAAATGGCACAGGACTTTCCTACTGCTGTAAACATGGCTTTGCTTGGTTGGGCGTTTGCCTGGTGGCCGTAAAGCTTTGATTTTTTTCCCAGAGCTCCTGAAAAGTTGGTTCTGACGGCTTCTGCTCGTTTCTTCCACGTTTCTGTGGGGAGACAAGGGCCTGGAGCTTCCCAGCGTGCCATCTTGCTGCCATCACTCTGCAGGCGACTTTCGTGTCGGGTGGTGAGGCATCCTTCAGATTACAATTCATTTTTTTTCTTAATGGTTGAAACTGTTTAGATTTTCTATTTCTTGAATCGATTATGGTAACATTTTTCTAGAAATTATCCATCTTGCCTATTTTTAAATTTACTGGCATAAAGTTATTCATCATGAGCTCACGATTTTTAGCTATCCTTACTGTATCTGTGGTTGTAGCCCCAATTTCATTCTTAGTTTTGTTCATTGGACTCTCTTCTTTTTCACTGTTTCTAGAATTTTGATTTTGTTTTCCTCTCCCCCCCACCCAAAGAACAGATTTTTCTCTTTGCTTCAATTTTGTTAATGTTTGATGTTCTCTTTATTCTTTCTTTCTCCTACATCCCTCTGTATTAACTTCTTGCTACATATTCATCTTCAAGCGCCACAGTTTAAGAAAAATTGAGTCAAAAAGTAAAATGAGATAATTTAATCCGATGACTTTCCCTCTTCCTGCAAATCGGGGAAAGCTTCTTGTGCCTGTGCTTTGACGTGGACACGCTGAGCTCAGCCCAGCGTGTGGGGTGTCGGGGTCCGTCCCGCGCAGTTTGAGAACCACCGTGGTGGTGGGTGCACGAGTGAGGAGAAGGTGCGGTGACCGAGCTGCACGAGATCTGACTCTTTACAAACGCAGACTCTCGGCTGGGAGGTGGGCAACCAGGAACTCTGGGTCTGCAATTCACCACGTGGCTCTGGCCCAGGAATTCAGATTCCTCACTTTCCTCATCTCCAAAAGGAGTCGTTTCCTGTCGATCATCTCAGAATTCATTTCGAGCAGCTTCACTCTGATAGGGCTGCCATCACCAAACACTGCCCATCGTGTGGCTTGAACAACAGACATTATTTTCTCACGGTCGTCAGCCGGGTGGGTTTCTCCCGAGGCCTCGCTCCTTCTCTGTCCTCACGAGCTCTTTCCTCTGTGCGCACATCCCTAGTGTCTCTTCCCCTTATAAGGTCATCGGTCCACATAGATCAGGGCCACACTTAGGACCTCATTCCGCTTTAGTCACCTCTTTAGGGGCCTTGTCTCCACACACAGTCGCAGCCTAAGGTGTGGGATTTAGGACTTCAGCACAGGACTCTGTGGGGACCAGCTCAGTCCACAGCATGAGCTCCATCACTTAGGCAGTTAGCGATGAACACCGTAAACCTAACATGCAACAACAGCGCAAACCTGGAACACAGACGAGATGCTCCTCGGATCCCTGACGGTGTCTCCGTGATCAGGAAACCCTAGGGCCTGGGGCTGTAACAAACGCCCTGTTCAGAGCGCGTGGGTCTGAGCCAGTCTCGTGTCAGCCCTCAGTGGAGACGGCCATCCTGCCAGTGTGCACGAGGCCCACGCGCTATCAGCGATTTTTCCCTGAGAACACTGACATGGGGAGACATTCAAATCAAATGCTTTTTTATAAGTTATAAGAAAGTCATGCCGAGGCAAGACTTCTTTTTTTTTTTTTGGCAAGGCTGTTGAGACTATTACATTATGTTCCCACAATAGTATAAAATGTATGTTTTATCACTTGAATGTAGCCCAGACAATAAAAGGGCGCCCGAGACTGGAAACGTGCCTATGAGAAAGGCCAAACCAACCTGCAGTGATAAGACCAGTGGGGATAAAAAGAGTGAAAAGTGGTTACAGCTCAGGCCGCTGACCTGCAATGGATGCCCATGGGCCCCGCCACGCCAGCGGGTACCTCAGACCCCAGGGTCTTCGTCTCTTAATGTGTAAGATGGGAACTATACTCTGTGGGCGTGCGGAGGAAACCAGAGTACTGGAAAGTGCTTCAAAACATAATACGTCTTTACCAACATCAGGTAAAGGTGACATTTTTCTTCCTGCTGCCGGAAATCTGACTTTTGTTTTCCCGTGTATTTTCATACATATTCAAGTGCCACAAGTGTGGTCTTTCTTAAAAATCCCCATTCCTCCTCCTGGGTGAATGATTCATCAAGAATCTTGGCCTAAGTATGCTGCTGTTTCAGGGAAAACAGACTCTGGGGAATGACTTGGGAACACAATCGGGACTGGTCCAGTGGCTTCGTCAGAAGGCAGCTCGGTGTGTGTGAGCTTCTGCTCGGAGCCAGTGAGTAAGACGTGGCTTAAGTTTCACGTGTGGAGCCCTAGTGGGAGACTTCTTAAGTTCACACCGTTCTAGGCCAGCAACACCAGGCGGTAGGATGATCATTTAACAGTTTTTAAAAAAATATTCAAAAACATTGGGTCATTGTTTTTAAGATACAGTGAAGGGATAAAAGTTTTATCGGACAGATTACAGTGCTAGGACGTCAAAGGTCCTGGGGAAAGTGTCCACATCTGCCCCCGCCAAGGGGGAGTTTCTAATGGCCAAAAAAGTCTCCTCCTTGCCTATCCCCTGTGACTCTATTAGGTCTGCAAAAACAAAGACCCCATAAAATATAGGAATAAGTGTAAAGGTACTAAAAAATCCTAGAACCTGGGCTTCCCTGGTGGCGCAGTGGTTGAGAGTCTGCCTGCCGATGCAGGGGACACGGGTTCGTGCCCCGGTCCGGGAGGATCCCACATGCCGCGGAGCGGCTGGGCCTGTGAGCCATGGCCGCTGAGCCTGCGCGTCCGGAGCCTGTGCTCCACACGGGAGAAGCCACAACAGTGAGAGGCCCGCGTACCGCAAAAAAAAAAACAAAAAAAAAACACCTAGAACCTTTATTTTGGAAGGTAAATTACAAATCTGAAAGTGGGCACACCAAGCTACGTTCAAGATTTTAAAAACAGTTTGAATAAAATAATGAGCTCTCAGGGATTCGACCTCACACGGCACCTGATATTCTAGTTGGAACAACTCTAGTTGATAAATTCTGAGTACTGCTTTTCATAAGCTATCACAAAATGACTTTTAAACTGGTGCTTTAACACGGTTTTAATTTTAATTTAAAAGTGGTTTTATTGGTCATTTTAATTTCACATTTTGACAATAAAATATTCTCTGGAAGTATCTGTACTGAAAGCTAATGGGAAGGATAAAAGTCTCCAAGAGAGACAATGCTGCTTTGGCAAAAGGTCAGGAACGATTTTTTACGTGTCGGTGGGTCCCGTTGCCCGGCGGTCCTGGACACTGCCCCCTGCAGATGGGAGAGATTTTGCACCCCCGTGTTGTCTCCTCCGATCATCGTGTTTACTACTCTGTCTCGTACACGAGGTAAGTAAAATTAGGTCCAGAGAGACCCAGGTGACTTGGGTCTGGTCAGAGAACAAGCTAGTGGCAGAAAAGGTGATGCCCTAGATTGTGTGTTGTGTAGGTCTGTGCATATGTGTAGAGACAGAAAAATGAATTCTCCTTCATCTGCAGAAAGCTGGAGCTATTGTATCATACTTCCGTTCAGAAAGAGATGCATATAAACTAAAAGAACATGTATTTTTCAAGTATTTAACACTCACGCGACAAGGCTGGGGAGGACCCAGTGCAGACGGGGCCTCGGGACTGATGTTAATTACAGGTGAGGACTTCACCATGCCGAGAGCCGAGGATTCCAGGACACACAGTACCTGGGAGTTGCCAAGGGCACACGTAGATGGTGCGATCAATGAGAAACAGGACATGAATTATGGGAGGGGAAAGAAACAAAAACCTAGGTCCGCAGTTCCAGCTCTGAGACTCAAAGAACTCCAAAGGGCCCTGTGGAAAATTACACCCTGGGCTTCAAGCAGGTAGACATTCACCTCCTGAAAACCCACCATCGGGGGGTCAAGTGGCCAAACCCCAGGAGGAACCAGGCAGACAGCTGACTTGTGCACAATCCAGGCACAGAAGTGCACCAGGGCCAGGAAGGGGCCGGCTGAGGTCCCCAACCTGGAAATAAGAGGAGTGCAGACCTAGGCTTCGGCCCTCTGCACGGTGCACGATTGCAGACTTTGGAAAGACTCGTTGTTGATGTGGGCTGTTGATATCAATCCTGTGCACAGTTCTGTTAGCTGAATGAGGCTCTTTTTTTTTTTTTTTTTTTTTGCGGTACGTGGGCCTCTCACTGTTGTGGCCTCTCCCGTTGCGGAGCACAGGCTCCGGAAGCGCAGGCTCAGCGGCCATGGCTCACGGTCCCAGCCGCTCCGCGGCATGTGGGATCTTCCCAGACCGGGGCACGAACCCGTGTCCCCTGCATCGGCGAGTGGACTCTCAACCACTGCGCCGCCAGGGAAGCCTGAGGCTCCTTTTTTAAAGCACAATTCTGGTCTCTAGTCGGTGTCATTTTGATACATGCACTTTTCTAAAAACCAAAACCAGAACTTCTGTTTCAGAACACTGGATGTTTTGAGGGCTATATTCTTGGCATTTAGAAAAGAGTAAACAGCCTCTCTTGGCTTCTGGACTGTAGCTGAAACCATAGGTATTTTGAAATTAGTTTCCAGGCAAAGAATAAATTACTCTGCACCAGAAAGTAAAAGATGACTTTTGATTGTCATACTTTAAAAATATATCAAAGGCTGACCAACAGTCACTTAAAAGATATTCATAAAATGTGGTTATTATAAACGAATGCAACCTGGACAAACATGGTCTCTGCTAACGTGTCAAAGGATAATGTCTAGGAAGGGGTGAGAAAAGCCAGAAGTTTGGGATTTAGAGGCAAGGAAAGCAAATAGGAAGATTGAAAAAGAAACCTAGGCAGAGAGAGAGAGCGAGCACACTTAAGACGTAAGGATCTTGGCCAAAAGTGCTGAAACAGGGCTCATTCAATGTCATGGCTTGAACTATGTCCCCCAAAGGCCACAGGTTGAAGCCCGAACCCCCGGGACCTCAGAATGGGACTGTGTTTGGGAAAAGGGCCTTTAAAGAGCTACTTAAATTGAGGTCATGAGGGTGGGCCCTAATCCAGTGACTGATGTCCTTATAAGAGGAGATGGGGACACGCAGGGAAGGCCACGTGAAGACACGGGGAGAGACGGCTCCCTGCAAGCAGGAGCGACGCCTCGGAGAAAGCAGCCCCGAGGACACTTTGATCTCAGACGCCTGGTCCCCGGGGCTGAGAATACCTCGCTGCTGTCTCAGCCCCGTGCTCTGTGGTGCCGTACCGCAGCCAGGCCGACTAGTACGTTCATCCAAACCCAGTGGAGCCCCAAGTTCACCTCACCATGCTCGACTACATCACATACGCTGCCCGAGGCCGCCTCCCCTGGGCCCCTGCAGCCCCCAGAGCTGGGGTAACAGACGAAGCCCCTTGTTGCTGGTGTCAGCCTCCAGCCTCCCAGGAATCGGGGCTCATCTGGCACTACCTCCTCCCCTGCCGGCTCGAGGGGGGTGTTTTGCCCAACGTAGCAGAATCGACGCCAGACACCCACGTCACATTCACACAACACTTGCTTTTAGAAATAAAAGCCCCAGTCCTTTTGTGCTAAAACGTACCACTTGGAGCACACGGACAAACGAGTATCAGGACAAGTGCCTGAAAGGGAGGGACAGTGGCGGGTCCTGGCAGCCGGCGCTGGCCGAGACCCCAGACGCAGAGCGAGGCAGTCACGCAGTGGGAGGGCCCAGGAGCTGGGGGCGGCCAGGCTGGTGCCGTGGCCTCACGGCTGGGGCAGCTCAGGGTCTAGTGGGTCTTTCACACGAGCCGGGAGATCAAGTGGCACAATTCTAATAGGATTTCCTTCGTCCCCGCGAACTGCACCTGGGCTGACAGTAAAAAGCAGGAATGTCTAGGTGGGCTTGTAACAGCTGAAAGTCACAGGAGTGTTTTTCTCTTTTTACAGGACTCTGTTAAGGCAGATACGTGGACACTGAGATATCCGGCAGAGGCCCCCAGGCTGCGTGCAAGGGGGCATGGGCCCGAGGCTCCCCTCTGAAACCTGGTCCAGTGGCCAGGCTCTGAAGGGGACCCCCAATGGCTACTGCAATCACGAGGCACCTCCCTGTTACCCCCGAGCCCGCCCAGGACACAGCGTCGTCTTGTGCATGGGTTCCTACCTAAGATCCACCTTTCCGACAGGTACGTGACTGTCGCCGCCTTCTTTCTTGGGACGGGTCCGATGAAGATGCTGGCCTGGCGAGGGATGTGCGTGACCCAAACCCCGCACGGCACGACCAGCTCCCCCAGCTTGGCTCTGAGCAGGCCACTGGCCGGGGTAATGAACGTGGTCGGCTGATTGGCAAACAGGGCTCCCCGGTACCGCCTGGTGGACGAGAGGCGCTCCTGGCGGCAGAACTGGGGGCAAAGGCGGGGGGAGGGTTACTCCCAACCAATTCATTGTTCTCAACAGGCCGACTGCAAGGCTCACGTCCTTTTTCAGAAAAAGAACAAACTGAAGGTGAGGTTGCACACACTCAGTGAATTCTGAGGATCCAGGGGAGATGATGCCATTTAATGATAACGACGGATAATAAGCAGTGACGTTTCCTGGAGCAGCCTACAGGCAAAACTCCAAGCAAACAAATTTATAGGCAAAAAAAAAAAAAAAAAAATGTTGAGGCCTTTGAATTACTACAAATTCTAAACCAAATTATTGAAAAGTAATCAACTGTTCAACTGAGGGAGGAGAACGGCCTCTGCATTCTGAGTAACCCAGAGGAATGTGGAGGCAGGAGCCTTGCGGGACACAAGTGCCCTCGGCACCGGGACAGCATCCTTCGTCCCGGGCTCAGGGTTCCCGGAGCAAGTGACGCCACAGCCCCGAATGGCTGTAAATGCAGCCTCATGGGGTCAAGGGTGTAAATGGCAAAGCACAGAGCAGAAGTCCTAGCTGTGCCCTGCTAGGCCAGGTCGGGGAGGGGTGCGTCCTGATGGAGGGGGGAGATGATGGGACGGGGTTCCGAGACGGGGGCCTTGAACTGCCCGCCCTTCTGTGCTGATAAAGTCACGTCGGCCGGCTGGCCAGAGGCACAGTGGGGAGGCCCCGCTGTGCTACACGCTCCTGTCACTAACTCCAGGTTCATAAAGACTTCTCTATGTGCAAATGCCCTCTGGGATATGTTGACGGTTATCTGGCATCCACATCTGAGTGCTTTAACCCGCATGTTTCCCTGACGACAGAACTGAACATCTGAGATCAGCAGCTCAGAGAAATTAAGGACTTTGACGGGAGGTCTGTGGGAAAAGAGATGAAGGGGTGCCTCTCAGAGGAGGGGCCCGGGTGGGCGGGTGAGGGAGCGCCCGTTACCCAGAGGACAGTGGGTGGCTAGTACGGGAGAGGGGCTGACCCCGGGGTGGGCAGGCAGCGAAGAAGGTGTTCCTCAGTCCTCCACTCTGACAAAGTCTGAGAAAGAAGAAATTGTCCCCCTACTAGGTTTTCATGCTCCTTTCCTTTTGAAGAAGACGATCCTACTGTAACAGCGACATCAGCAACAACAAAACCCCCCCAAGACCCCACTGCAACATCAGTGGAACTGATTTGATAAACAAGGCCGTGGATTCATTCTCTTTTCTCACCCCAGCCTTGAATTTTGCCATAAGCTTTGATACACTTCACAGCTTCCCTTCGACTTGGGTACCTCACAGGACAAATGACCATTCTCCCCGTGGGGTACCTTCGTTCACGCTGTCACTTACTCCCAACATCCCTGAGACGCAGGGAGTGGAAAGGGTCATTCCTTTAATTTTTGCAGATGAAGACACTGAGGCAGAAGAGATTTGCTTTGGTTCAACGTGACTCGAGCTGCAAGGAAAAACCCACCATCCGTAAACTCAGTGAATCACTGGGCCACCCTGCCCTGAAGCTGGGGATCAAGAATCTTACTAAAGTTGGATGTAGTCACACGTCCTAAAAAGTAGTTGCAGAGGTTGATAACTGAAACAATACCGAAAGGAATACAGTAAGCTGAGCGTCCCTGGGCTTTCTGTTACTCAAATCCACTCCTGTCTTTTCTTCCTTAACGGCAAGGCATGGTGGTTTTTTGGGTGCTGACCTCTGCAGGGCCATGTGTTCAAGATAGGGGTCCCTTCCCAGCCCAAGGGGAAGACTCAGGCTGGGTCCAAGCCAACCACAGGGATCCCCTTTCCCTTTCGAAGGACAGGGTCAAGCGTGGGCTGGACCCATCCCGGCCAGTGGGACCTGAGAGTGAGCCTGCTGGGGGCAGTTTTTCCTCACCTACTAACATAAGCAACTTTGTCCTGTCGACAAAGGACACCCAGAATTCCTGAAGCCACCCGAGGACCCTGGACACCCTGAGAACAAGCAAGTGGGAAGAGGGGAAGCCCTGGATCCCAGGTAACAAATGCTTCTAAGCCACTGGCCTGACCAAACTGGGAACTGTCCTCCTCTTGTCCTTTTAATGTCAGGAAAAAAAAAAAATCTTCATTTTTAAGCTACTCTTCGTTGAGGTTTTTGTTTGCAGAAGCCCAAGCAACCGAATGCTGCAGTTCTCATGACCCTGCCCCTTACCAGAGGTGAGAGTTTGCTGTATATTTTTCTAAATTCTGTACAACACACATATACGTGGGATACAGTTTTTCTTGATCAAGGATGTATCTTGGTACACAGAAGAGCAGTAACTCAAACCTGTTTTTAACCCAGCAGAAAGGACGTAAGTGAGCCTTTCTCATGTTGAGAATGAGCCTTCGGAAGCTAAGTTGATGCTTCCTTCTTCTCCCGCCCACATTTATTGAACACTTACTCTCTACCAGGCACGTGCAAAGTGCCAGGAAGCAAAGCTGATTGAGATGCAGTCCCTGACTTCAGTTTAAAGCACGTACTGCAAAAGTCAATAAATGAAAACGCTTCCCTTTATTTATTTATTCAGCTTGCAATCAGAGGAAGTAAAGAATTACAAGGATCTGATTCTTCACTCAAAATAATTGAGACTAGGTGCGTGCTGACTTTCCGAGCCTAAGTAAAATAATTTCTGGGGAAGTTTAATCAAGATTTAGTTTACTTAAAATTAAATTTAGGAATTTATCCTCCAAATACACTCCCCGATGTATGTAAGGACATGTGTGTAGAGGAGTTCATTGCCACAGAAACAGCGATGATTGGCAGGTTTTTTATAAATATAATAGGACACCTGATTCTTCTTACTGCTGAGTTTTAGTTAAAACCTTCCGCTTACTGAAATGAGTTGAAGTATGGGATACTCCCCCAATACTCCCTTTACTATCCTCAGTCCCCGTGCTTTTGCTTCCTGGGTCCTAGTGACTGATGGGCCTCAGATGTACCAGTGCAGCCTTACCCTGGAGCCCAGGCTCTGCTCTGGAGGCACAGATCATAAAACTGCTTTGCTACTGCCCTTGACGTTGCCTTAAGGGTTCTGACTGCGGCAGTCAACTTTGCTGTCTAGCAAAGCATCATTCTGTCCCACGGGTACGTTGTAAACACTGAGAATTGTGAGGCTGCAAGCAGCCCAGGTTAACAGAGTGGCCGAGGGAGCTCGACATGCCCTCTGACACGTACCTCCATCCAGCTTCCCCTCGACAGGCCTGCTTTCACTGCAGGCCTTTTGGTACAACAATTCATGGCCATTTGCTCTAAACCCTAATTTCATTTCAAACTTTTCGACACACATACACCTGCCACCAACTGCCAGGAAAAGGAGTCTGGGCGGGGCATGTGGGCATTATTACAGGGTGGTGGAGGGTGGTGTGTTACTGTTTCCCTCTGAGGTGACCTCAGAAACCAGGTTTATCCATGTGGACTTAGAAGGTTCTGGCTAACAATGATTAAAAGACAAGTTAAAAAAATCATAACTCACATCACTGTAAAAGGAACATTTAAGATGTGTTCATTTTATTTAACTCTGACAGACGCTATACTGGTTCAAAGGAGAAACAGGTAACACATTTATAGATTAGAAATACTGAAATGAAGTTGCACATGGACCAAAATATTGGCTTTTCCGTGGGGTAGGGGGATATTCCCTTCACCAGACAGATTTCACTTCTAGCCCACAGACAAGAATCGTGTGCACTGACAGTAGGTCTTTACGGCCTAGGGTTGTGAAACAGCTCAGAGGCAATGAAAGCTGGAAGCAGATAACCTGGGGATGGTGTGGGGTGCGTGGGCTATGAAGTGTAGTTTTCCAGTGAGGCGCAACTTTTTCCCCACAGAGCCCAGGATGCTTGTTTACCAAAGGAGATCATGGAAGAGAGGAGGATTCAGTGGAATTTACCGACAGCTCTGGGCTGAAGGAGCCTCCAAAATGGCAGGCCAGGCCAGTCGTCTGGGGGAAGCTGGGGTGCAGCTCCCACTCTTCTCTGTGAATGGTGGCGTAAGATGATCATCACGCAGATGTGTATGTGGATGCATGTGTACCTACATGACAAGGAGGCAGCCGGAAGGAGGCAGAAATCTCTCTCTGTCATGAGATCTTCGTTTGAACCCTTGGTTGTAGAGGATCAGTAACTACTGAAGGGTCTCAGTTAAGGCCAAAGAGCCACTGGCTCTGCTTTATAAAACGTGGCCTTTGCATTTGTGCCTTCATTAAAAAAGCTACACTGACTTAACAGGTTAGCTCAGAACCTTCCAGCCTCTTCTCACAGAAGTCAGTCAAGGGGGACCACACTGTTTACAGAGCAAAGCTGAGGGGAACCGCCCCCTGCCAGCCCTGTGCTTCTAGCTTCAGTGACCCCCGGGTATTCGGCCCCGACCCAGACGTTTCCCCACCCTGAAGCCCAAACAGGGGAGGGTGTTGACGGTTCATTTACTCCGGACGTGGGTGTTAGAGTTCACTAGCGATTCTGCTTTTCCCTCTGGGTAGAGCGCACCTTGAGTGTTAGTTTCCGCAGGTAGTTTTGAGCCGTATGGGGAAAAGGAGGTACACATCCTTCACTGTGGAATTCTCATGGCAAACTATTTCCCGTGTTTGGGACCCGCAGCTCAGGGAGGTTGGCTTCTTCTGTTTTGCCTGAGATCACACACCACAGAATTGAGGGGTCAGGCCCCAAAGCCCTGGCCCTTCCCAGAACTTCACATGATCTCTGCTCCTTGTGGCAACAGAGGGACAGGAATACCCATCTGTGAAATGACGCCACATCTCTTCAGAGCTAAGACGCACTCTCCCACATTTTAGCAACCATAACCTAAGGACGGGGCTGACACCGCACCATGGGGTGTGGTTCCGATTGGCCAAATATACCACAGAACTCTCTAATTTGTGCCTTGGTGTTTTTCAATTCCCTGTGCTTAGGGTGGTTATACAAATCTATGTATGTTAAAACTTATCTGTACACCAAAAAGCCTCAATTTTTACGGTTAACTTAAAAGACAGAATAACAGTTAAGAAGTATACTTTTTTAGCATTGTTTGTCTACAGCACATTTTTCTTTCAAGGACGGTTTAAGTGCTTCGTCTGTGGAGGCTTTTCTGAAGGGCACTGCTCTAAAATCCTATCAAGTGCAGACTGGTCCACTGAACTGGAACTCAGCACGTACCAGTGGCCATAATCCAGTGGTGCAGAGAGGCCAGGCTCGCAGTGACGACAGTCGATAGGGCATCTGTAGCTGCTGTGGCTGCGGAGGTTTCGAGGGAGAGAAAATGCGTGACTGATGTGATGGTTAACGTGTCAGCTTGGCGGGGGCTCAGCGATGCCCAGAGGGCTGGTGAAACATGATTTCTGGGTGTGTATGTGAGGATGTCTCTGAAACTTCCAAGCCTTAAACGGTCTAAATAGAACAAAAAGGCAAGGGAAGGGCGAATTTGTTTTCTCTGCTTGAGCTGGGCCATCGGAGCTCCTGGCATTGGGCCTTTGGACCTGGGCTGAACCTTCCTGGTTCTCCGGGCTGCAGACAGCAGGTCCTGCGAGTTCTCAGCCCCCGGAATCATGCGAGCCCATTCCTATAATCCATCTCCTCCTGCATGTCTCCGTGTGTGTATCTGTCACTCGAGAACCCTTGTGAACACAGCTGAGTCAAGGAGGAGTGGGGCGGGCCAGGCAGAAGGATGCCTGCTGGAGGAGACGCGTCACATGCGAGGGTGATTCTGGGATCTTTTCCTTCATACTTTTCAATAATAAAAAGGTGACCACGTAGTTAAGAGAGCTGAAGATGCCCACCCCAGAAGACGTGGCTCACCCACTCCCACGGAGCACACGCAGTGCCTGGCCCTGTCGCAGGGTCCAGGTAGGAGGCTGATCCGGTGAAGTGTCCCCTCGGTGTGAGGACAGCTGCACCCGTGTCCCACGTGGCCTTGCACTTCATTGCTGAGCCCAGAGATGCACATGAGAGGGCCCGGGAGGAGAGAGGGGTCAGAGCCAGGCCACGAGCCACGGTGGACGCTTTAGCTCAGCTGGGTACCTTCTGGCTGGGGGGCTGTCACAGAAGACAGCAGGGACCGCGAGTGCCGGGAAGGATCCTGGAGATGGCCTCAGCCACGGCTCAGCTCGCCTTCACAGACGAGGAACCCGAGGCCCAGGAGACGAAGTTCCTTGTCTGACGTCACAGCAGCGCTTGCCTGCACTGCCTAAGGTACAAAACCCTGGAACCGCTGCCCGCTACCCTACAGTCAGGGCTGGGTCCATGACGTAACCTGTTTATTCGTTTGTCTGACTGTCAGGCTACGTTACCAGGATACAGCAACGTAAGGACACAGTGTCTGCTTCCCCAGGACTTCCTAGAAATCACAGCAGGACAGGACACGTCACCTCACGGGATGGGAAACGAGAGCCGGGCAGGCTTCCCGGAGGCGGCATGTGATTTGGAGATGGGACAGGAGGATATTCGCTCAGGGAGGGGCGTGTGGGGCAGCGGTGTCTGGGCTCGCACACGCTGGCACGAACAGCTCCAGATCACTGGGGGGTGAAGCGCACGGGACCAAGGGCCTGGTGGGGGACCACCGTGAGAAAAGCTCACTGTTAAAAGCCTGTAAGTCTGTACCGAGGTGAGGAGGCTGAGTAAGCAGGCACCAGACGGATCGTGATTCTACTGCATGACGTACGGTTCACCGGGAGCCACGAGAACCGCGGGCACATCAGGGCACGAAATCCAGATGTTAGGAAGATCATGCTGCAGACGGTACAGAGGGGCTGAGATCAGAGACAGACGACGCCAAGGAAAGGACGGCAGTGATTTCAGCAAGAAATGAAGTCAGGCAGGGCACGGGGAGTGGGAAGGGCATGGATTCTAGATGCAATGAACCTGTTTCAAGCTTCCTATTACTATGTGGGATTAACAGACCCATGCAGGCGTTTGTAGGGGTGCTCAGCTGTTGAGGTTCTAAAGGTTCCAATAAATAATGCCCCTCTTTCCCCCCACCCCAGGTTCAATACCAGCCGGGAGACAGACACAGGTGTCTAACAGAGATCAAACCCACTTTCATCATTCATAAAGCCGGCTGGACACCTGGGCCTTAGACCTGCGGTGCGGTGAGTTTGCTGGCCCTGCCCAGAAGGAGGTACCCACAGGGCCGCAGCTGGCACTGGACCAACTGCAGGGGCTGTCAGCGTGCCCCGCTCCTCTCTGCAAACCCTGCAGTGTGAGAAGCTGGTCTTCCTCTCCTGGGGGTCGGGGGGGGGGGGCAGAGAAGGGGAGGCGGCAAGAGACCATGGGAACACATGGGGCTCCTCTCTGACACCCACCCAGAAGGCAAATCTCTGAAACAGTGACTTGAGTGGCTCTCACTGTAACTCCCCCAGGCAGTTGGCCCCAGTGAAACCGCTAGCTCTGGAGGATACATCTCAGAAAACAGATCCTAGTGCTGTTTCAAAGTAGAAAAAGGTAGACCCAAAGGCAACCATTTGGAAACACAAAATATAGTTAGAAGTTTCACCTCCTAAAAATGTCACTGCCAGGCTTCCCTGGTGGTGCAGTGGTTGAGAACCTGCCTGCCAATGCAGGGGACACAGGTTCGAGCCCTGGTCTGGGAAGTTCCCACATGCTGCGGAGCAACTAAGCCCATGCGCCACAGCTACTGAAGCCCACATGTCTAGAGCCCGTGCTCCGCAACAAGAGAAGCCATCGCAGTGAGAAGCCTGTGCACCGCAACGAAGACCCAATGCAGACAAAAATAAAAATTAAAAAAAATAAAAATGTCAGTGCCTACACTTGACCACATTAGGGGGACTGACTAGATCACAGGGAAAGTGAGCTGCCTGTGCCTGAGAAAGACCAACTGATGTCTGTCTGTGGTCCTGGGAAATTTTTACAAAGCCGAAGAAACAAACGGAACACACCTTTAACAATTCTGATATTTGCCTAAATCCCATAAAGACAAGGTCTTCAAATGAGGAAACATGATGATCCCTAAAATGCTTAAGTTCCCACAATTTTCCATGTAAACCTGTCCTCTCTGCAGCTTCCAGACCCCCCCCCCCCCCAGCTCGGAACCTCTCACTTCTGACC
Organism: Leucopleurus acutus; assembly: GCF_964270905.1. NCBI lineage: Eukaryota > Metazoa > Chordata > Mammalia > Artiodactyla > Delphinidae > Leucopleurus > Leucopleurus acutus. The sequence goes on from NC_139163.1 coordinate 6,583,992, forward strand.
TTTTGTTTCCGGGCTCCCTGTTACCTCCATGACCTCTCCTGTCCTCTCAGTTCCTAGGACCCCTCTTTCCTGGTGACCTTGTCCACAGCCCCTCACCCGAGCCTCAGCTGCAGACTCTCCTCCCTCCCAGGCGCATGCCCCTGTCCTTCCGGCAGCCACTGCCTTCTCACGGTCACCCCCGTGGTGCCCTCTGCCCCCCGACCCAAGGCTTAACGTCCGTGGTCAGTGGCTGTAATTATCCCCTATGACGCCAGCCTTCACCCCCAAACGCGGTCAAAGCACAGCCCTGGTTAAACCCAGCTGCCAGCTGACCCTGCCCTGCAGCGGCGTAGCTGGAGGACAGCCACCCCGGCGGAGTCCACGCCCGCCCCTAAATGCAGCCGGATGCTGCTGTCCCTCCCCACACCCCCACCCCCGCCCCGTCCCTCTCCTGGCCGGCTGCGTGCACACCTCGGCCCTGCAGCCCGGGATGGGGACGTCATGCCGGACATCCGTGGCTTCCCTGCAGCACGTGGTCCTGAGCGGATCCCGCGGCCCCTCCCAGGCCGAGGCCCCGCTCACTGTGGTCCTCCACGTCCCCGGCCCGTGTCTCTGCGCCCCCCCGCGGCGCGTGGCCCACACTGCCAGCCGTGAATCTGTCTCCTCCGCAGGCCCTCGTGCCGCTGGTGCCCCCGGCAGCTCTCCGCCGCACCTCGCGGGCGCCATCGGGACACACGCCCTGGGTTTCTGTCCGCTTCCCCGGCGGCTGCCGCCGCGCTGGGTGTCTGCCTCCTTCCCGACGCTCCACAGCAAGGGCCAGGCTCAGGGCTCGGTCCTTCTCCCCCCGCACTCACCCCACCCTCGGTGACTCGAGCAGCCGCCGCGCCGAGGGCGCCCCCGCTCCCCTGCAGACCCCAGGCCCGGCTGCCTTCTCTTCGGGGCCCCTGGACGCCGCAGACCCCGTCCCGGCCCCTCCTCCTCGCTCGGGCCTCCACCTGCGCCTTCTCCAGCTCAGCTTTGGCCGGTCCACCCTTCCAGGCACCCCGGCCGGAAGCGTGAGGTCGCCTTGACGCCTGCCACCTCCCATCGCGCGATCGGGACGCCTTCAAATACACGCGGACAAGGACGTTCTCGGTGCTGTGCGCTCTGCTCCAAGCCCGGCCAACGTCACCTCTTACCTGGACCAACGCCGCGGAGCTGGTCTCCCGGCTTCTAAGTCAGACTCGCTTTCCACGCCAGTTAGGGAAGCCAAACTTACCCCCCTGGGGGGAATCAGGGCAGCAGTGACCAGACAAAAAGGATTCCGAACAAGGGCAGCGCTCAGGGTGGGCGGGAGCCCGGAGAGAGTCCCAGCGGGTGGCAGGGCCTTCAGCCAGCCTGAAGGAGCAGGAAATGGAGAAGCACCGAGAGGAGACCGAGCATCCCAGGGGCGGGAAAGAGGGAGACACGGTGGGCAGGGGGGTGGGGCAGCGGAGCAGAGGCCGGGCCGGCAGAGGACGGGCAGGGGCTGCTAGAGCAGATCCTCAGCTGAGGGAGATGGGGGTCTAGGAGTCCAGAATAGAATCTGCAGAGGGTGCGTCAGAAAGGGCAGGTTCTTCTAAAAACAGCTACCATATGACCCAGCAATCCCACTACTGGGCATACACCCTGAGAAAACCATCATTCAAAAAGAGTCATGTACCACAATGTTCACTGCAGCTCTATTTACAACAGCCAGGACATGGAAGCAACCTAAGTGTCCATCGACAGATGAATGGATAAAGAAGATGTGGCGCATATATACAATGGAATATTACTCAGCCATAAAAAGGAACGAAACGGAGTTATTTGTAGTGAGGTCTAGAGACTGTCATACAGAGTGAAGTAAGTCAGAAAGAGAAAGACAAATACCATATGCTAACACATATATATGGAATCTAAAAAAAAAAAGTGGTTCTGACGAACCTAGGGGCAGGACAGGAATAAAGACGCAGACATAGAGAATGGACTTGAGGACACGGGGAGGGGGAAGGGTAAGCTGGGACGAAGTGAGAGAGTGGCATGGACATATATACACTACCAAACGTAAAATAGATAGCTAGTGGGAAGCAGCTGCATAGCACAGGGAGATCAGCTCGGTGCTTTGTGACCACCTAGAGGGGTGGGATAGGGAGGGTGGGAGGGAGACGCAAGAGAGAGGGGATATGGGGATATATGTATAGCTGATTCATTTTGTTATACAAAGTGTTATACTTTGTTATACACCAGAAACTAACGCAACATTGTAAAGCAATTATACTCCAATAAAGATGTTAAAAAAAAAAAGGGCAGGTTCTGATGTGGAAGGTGCAGAGTGGGTGAGGGTCTGGATGAAGCGTCACAGAGCAGAGAAGTCAGTGACTCTAAGGTAGATCTTAGGAGACAAGAACTATCGATCGCAGCGTGCAGAGGATCGCAGAGGAAAGGGGAGCTCCTGATTAATTCTCTAGTCGGGTGATCCTAAGGGCAGTGATTCCACTGGGAGAACTGGGCGGCACCGGGGAGCCGGCGGGAGGGTGAGGGCTCGGTTCTAGGTACGCGGAATCGGACGGGGTGGCGCGTCACCACGTCGGGGCATGGGAGGACGGTTCTGGAAGGTAGCTCACAACTGGAGAGCTGGTCCAGCAGCCACCTGAACGGCGGGGACAGCAGAGCCGCGAGGGGATGGGATCGTTTCCTGCTTTAGCTGGAAGTTCAGAAGTTTGAGGTTTGGATGTTGTAATTTGTAACACTGCTAGTGAAACACTTTTAAGGAGGACTAGAAAGGGTTTTTGTAAGGAAAACCCATGTCTCATGGTCTCAGATTTGGGGAACTGGGCTAAGAGATACCTTAAATGACCTCAGGAACATAAGAAATGGGTTCTGTTGATTCCAGGCCGGCGAGACCCACGCGGAAGCTGATAAAAATCCTTCCTTCGGCTGGAAATGGTCTTAGAGGGCTGTATTTTCTAAGCAGATGATGTTAGTTTTTTCTTTTTTATCATGAAGAAAGAAGAAAGTCTTAAACCAGGGAGCTGGAAAGAACGAAGGTAGGAGCTTTCCCCTCTCTGGTTAGTTTTGTCATCACTGAGAGGAATCTGATTTAAGGAAGATTATGGCTTTGGCCAAATGTTGAACTAGTAAGGCTGTAGAGACCAGCTAACTGCGTACCATGAGCCTTGACCCTAAACTCTGGGAGCGCTGGGACACAGAAGGTTTAGGGTACGTGAGGATAGTGTGTTCTAACCAGTAACCGAGAAGACGGTTTGAAAGGGTTAAGAAAAAGGTCAAAACCCGTGAATAAACACACCTAATTGTAATGAACAGTTTCTTAGTTTCATTTCACCAGGGCTAGCGTTCCCCAAAGCCCGTGACAGCAGAGCACAGAGCAGCCCTCGTTAGAGTAATTTTCCTGTAGGGTCTCGTATGTAGTTGTTCTGCCCTGTAATATATCTGCTTGTTTTACTATTAACATGTTTTAAATTACTTCTCAGTGAGTAAACGTAACAAACACGAGAAAGATGGGGCACAGGGCTCCGTGTAAAGAGCACAGTTGCAGTAACATCTACAAGTGGTACAGTTCTCAAAGCTGCCCACATTTACGATGAAAGACTCCAACACGAAAAGGATTATTCGAGTCCACCTTTTTCATCTGACTGGTAAGCAGAGCAAGGTAGGTGCACGGGACTGCATTTGAGTAAACTAAATGGGTGTGGAACGACGGGCCCAGGACCCTGATTCCCAGGTCCCCACTGGGGTGGCGCCCGGGCTGGGGGGGAGGAAGACGACGCGGATAAAACAAGGACACCCCCACCCCCACCCCCACCCCCGTCAGATCCTTCTCTGCCACCGAAGCCTGGACCCTGAGCTTCAGTCTGTGCAGCCTGGGCGACTTCAGGGCTGCCCGGGGGTGGGAACAGGAGCCCACGGCCATGGAGTTAAGGTGCTCAGAAGAGTGTCTGGCAGAAGATGCCTTCACCCTGGCTGGATTCTCAGCAGCTTTCGACACTTGGAGACATCCCCGCCCTGCTCTGAACCTCGCGTCATGTCCCCTTGGCCCTGGGACCCGTCACCCCTGGTTTTCTCCCTGGGCTCGTCCCCTGTCTGGGCTTGATCTCCCCACTGGGCCATTAGGTCCCGAGGACGGCTCACAGCCCAGGCGGTTAGAGCTCTCCTGGCAACAGACGGCCAGCGATTCACTTCTGTCCTCACTGCTGACCTTCCCTGAGCTCTGGGACCAGAGCAGCACCCCCACCCAACTCTCTCTCTGGATGACGTACAGGAGCTATACACTCCACACGTCAAACCTAACTTAACTCAGGTCTTCATTCCCCAGCCCGGTCCCATTAGATAACAGCTACCAGTTACTCAGAGCCTACTGTGCGCAGCCCCTCCAAGCGCTTGATGTGAATTAGCTCACTGAAGCCTTGCCACTGTTTCCAGTTCACAGATGAAAATAAGGTGCAGAGGGTACAGGGTCACACAATTAGGAAGTGAAGGAGCCTTGGAGTCTACCCCAGGCAAGCAGCGTTCGTGATAGTTACATCCCACGGCTTTCAGAACCTCAGGGGACGGAACCAGGAGCCGTCCTGGACCTCTCTCATCCCCTCACTTTCTGCATCCAGCTCATCACAAGCCTTGTGGGTTGTAGCATTCCAAGTCCAATCATTCATCTTCACCACCACCATGAGCATCCTAGTAGAGCTTCAATAATTTCTGTTCCAGGTGACTGAAACAGCCCACGAGCTGGGTCAGGCAGGCACCCCCGCATCCTTGTCACTCACCATTTTTCTTTTTTAAAACTGAGGTATTCAATGCATACAGTTAAGTCCACAAAGTACACTAATCTTAAGTCACAGCCTAGGTTTTTACGTACGCATCACCAAGGTGGTGGTCTCCAGGCCTCAGGGGGCTGCCCCGTGCCCACCGCAGAGAACTCTGCCCCTGCTGCCTCCACTGGCGTAACCTCTGTTCTGAGCCCTGTCATCACGGATGCTTCCCGTCTGCGACGCGGCCACAACAGTGGACGCATGTGGCGCACACTCTTTTGTTTCTGGCTTCTTTTGCTCAACACGCTGTGTACACACACACACACACACACACACACACACACACTCCCTCCTTCTCTCTCTCTCTCTCTCTCTCTCTCTCAAACCCTCCAACAGCTTCCCATTACTTGGAGCAAAACCCAAAACTCCTAAATGCTTTCCATGCACCAGCCCCTACTTCTACCTGCAGCTGAATCTCCACCCTCCGCCCCGCCTCTGTTCTGTCACACCAGTCTCCTGCCAGCCTCCTTCTGGCCACGGGGCCTTTAAACACGCTGCTCTGTCCTAAATGTCTTATAAATACTAACTTTTAGAACACATACAGATAGCCAACAGGCACATGAAAAGATGCTCAATGTCGCTAATTATTAGAGAAATGCAAATCAAAACTACAATGAGGTATCACCTCACACTGATCAGAATGGCCATCATTAAAAAGGCTACAAATCATAAATGCTGGAGAGGCTGTGGAGAAAAGGGAACCCTCCTACACTGCTGGTGGGAATGTAAATTGATACAGCCACTATGGAGAACAGTATGGGGGTTCCTTAAAAAACTAAAAATAGAGCTACCATATGACCCAGAAATCCCACTCCTGGGCTTCTATCTGGAGAAGACTCTAGTTTGAAAAGATACATGCACCCCAGTGTTCACTGTATCACTATTTACAATAGCCATGTAAATAGACATGGAAACAAGCTAAGTGTCCATCGACAGATGAATGGATAAAGAAGATGTGGTACATATACATAATGGAAAAGTAGCCATAAAAAAGAATGAAATAATGCCATTTGCAGCAACATGGATGGACCTAGAGATTATCATACTAAGTGAAGTCAGACAGAAAGACAAATACCATATGATATCACTTATATGTGGAATCTAAAAAAATGATACAAATGAACTTATTTACAAAACAGAAATAGACTCACAGTCGTAGAAAACAAACTTACGGTTACCAAAGGGGAAAGGGGGAGGATAAATTAGGGGGTTGGGATTAACATATACACACTACTATATATAAAACAGGTAAACCACAAGGACCTACTGTACAGCACAGGGAACTCTACTCAATATCTTGTAATAACCTGTAATAAGAAAAGAATCTAAAAAAGAATATATAACTGAATCACTTTGCTGTGCACCTGAAACTAATACAACATTGTAAATCAACTACAATAAAAAAAAACTTTCAATCCTCATAAAAATGTGATGAGGTAGATATTATTATTATTCCTCATTTTCTATACGAGAAACCGAAGACGTGGAGAGAAAGTAAGTTGCCTGGGGTCACAAAGCTAACAGGTATGGAGCTGCTGGACCATCCACCGGCCCTCGGGGCCACACTGCTCCCCCTCGAGCTCCCCCAGGGTGCGCGTCCGTGTCACTCCAGGCGAGGTGCCTGGCCCAGGGGAGGCTCTCAATGACCAGCTGCATGAATGAATGGGCGTCAGCTCTTACTTTCAGATGACACAGCCCAGGTACCTTGTAGCTTACTGGTGGCCATGCGTGTGTGTGTGTGTGTGTGTATACGTGTGTATAGGTACATGTGTATGTATTTATAATGCTGCAGGGGCACATTTTGTTTTTTTGTGTGAGATGCCACTTGGAAGCTGAAGCTATAAAACTAGCCACGAGGCGACAGCTTTGCTACGAACTCACTTCTATGGGACACATCCCCAGGCTCTGTTGCACAAGTCTGCGGACGTCTAACGTAACGCCTCTCCCATATAAGTCATCTTCCTTCCGTTCCTGTTTCTCTTACTCAGTCATTCAGTCTTAAGACTTCAGAACACCTCTGATTTCTCTCTCTACCTGCAACAACTCCTGTGTCACCTCCGTGCAGTGCCTGTCCCCGGAGGCCAAGGGACACGGGGAGGCCAGGGCAGGCCGGGCTCCAGGAAGAACCGGGGTTTAAGTGTCGGCTGCCAGTGAGGCTCTCGAGTGGCCTCGCGTGAGACCTGAAATCTCTGAAGTCTCAGCTTCTACAAGTGTAAACGGTCATCCTGTCTACCTAGCAGAAATGCTGGAAGGCAGGGTGAAAGTCGAGCCAGCACAACGTCTGGCTCCCAAGGAGCTGCTAACAAACGCCAGCTGTCGCTCTACCACCTTAGTTCAGGCCCTGCTTCCTCTCTGGATGGTGTGTCCCCGGGAGCAGGACGCCTAGGAGTTCGGTGGGCATAACTGGCCGGCTAGCGGTCCCGTTCGTGGAGATTAGGGAGGCAGCGGTTGTTCAAACGGACAACTGAGATATTAAATGGTAATCCACATTTGCTGAGCATTTACATACAGCACATTTGTTAAACTATTCCAGCTGTGTCCCGCAAAGCATCCCATTTTAATTGCTACAAAAATCCTGGGAGGCAGAGACCATCATTAGCCACATTCCACAGTCGGAAAACTGGGGTTCTGAGGAACGTGGCCAAGGTGCCGCGCCGGCAGGTGGAGGGACGGACATCCAAACCAGACGCGTCGTAACAGACACAGAGTCCTTCACTGCATGAATGCCCTTCGCCACACCATGTACTGCTTTAAATGACACCCCTGCACCACCCAGGGAGGACCAGCAACCTCGGAAGCCCAGAGTAGGGCCGTCGTTTCACACCCATCAGTCCTTGTGATAGGAATTATCTGAGGATGCTCAGGTCTTCTATTCTAGAGCCATCTTTGTCTTTCAGATAAGTCGGAAATCATGAAATTTCCCTAGTCCAACCTGGAGCTTGATTTCCTTGCTAACGTGGGATTGGGATTTACGAAGATCACACGCGGAGTCCCAGCTTCTCATCCCGAGGCCAGGTGACGTCTCTGTCCTTGCCCTTCTCACCGTCACACAGGAGCCTGAGAGAGTGCCTGGTACCCGACGGGCCCCGCACAGCGCGAGGGCGGGGCAGGGAGCTGGCCAGGGTGCCGCGAGGGAGACGGAGGCAACTGGGGCTCGGAGCCTGCGCTCCAAGAAAATCACAGCCCCCCCGGGGGGTTAGAACAAGATCCATGTCCTTAAGGAACCTCGCGTTGCCCAACGTGCTGAGCGCATGGCGGAGAACGCAGTCTGCACGTGAGACGGCTGCCACGCCCTGTGCACGCGATTCCCCATGTCTGACTGGGGACAGGTGCAGTTCCTATCGGTGGGGTGAGACGACCTGGTGGCTAGTCACCCTCACGTCTGCGTCGATTTGGGAGAAGTGGAAGCAGGCAGCTGTAACAGTCTGGCAACGGGGAGATCAGAGCACCACCAAGCAAGGAGACTGAAGACCAGTAAAAACGGCGCAAATGCCTTCAGGAATCCTTAGGGTTCTTGGCAGAAAAAGCCTCGGGCAGAAGCGTGTGTTGCCAGGCATGCAGTATGGTTTCTATAAATCTCCGTTGGTTTTTGAAATTTTAGCATTATTTTCTATCCTTTTCCAGCTTTACTGAGATATAACTGATACGCAATCAGCAGAGGTTTTCACACTACAATGTTTTAGAAAAACAGTTGAGAGAAATTCCGAAGAATTTAAACAAAAAAACCAAAACAAACAAACAAACAAACAAAAGAGAGACGAGGGTAGAGGAGAGGCATCTACAGTAACCCTTGGTGTTGGCGCACCTGGCCCTGGCAGAGACGGGTGACATCTCTCGGTTGTGAAACTCCCAGTAAACATAAAATCCGAAAAGATGAAAGGAAAGGCACACCCAGCGTGAAGCCTCCACTTTCCTAAGACATTTTCCTCAAATTCTCATTTTATGCAGACCGAGAAATAAAGTGCCCAAGGAGAATCACCCCAGCTTAGCTTTCCCCAAAGTCACACACGAATGAGCCTTCCTGCCTGCCCCTCACAACAACCCGTGGTTTAAGCAAAGGCAGAGGCATTTCCCCCTCACTTTTACTGAATTAAGACGACCGACACTGGAGCTCGGCGCATGCCAAACTTGGATTTTTTCAAAGCGTCATTTGAGTTTTAAAAGCTACATAAGTGATGGGAACATAATCGTCTAGGGAATCCACAACTAACTTTTTAAAAAGTCATAAATCTGGATTTCATGCCTCATAGTTTTCAACAACTGCAAGAAATAGGTCAAAGCTTGGAACACGGTGGGTTCTTTCCCTCCCGTGTCTGAGGGCTGGCTGCCCCGGGCCTGCTCCACACGCTTTAGTGGCGACCACATCGGCTTTCAAGCTGTACTTGGTTCTGAATTGCTTTTCATTGCTCTAACGCTCATTTAAAAGAAAAAAAATCATGATAAAATACACATGGAAATAACTCCTTGGCTTTGTAGAACTTCTTAATTTGATCCTTTAAAACTTGTCAGGTAGTTGGCAAGAAATTTGCAAACTTATAAAAACACTAGAGCAAGTCCATAGTGTAATTTAAAGTTGGGGGTTCTTGGCAAAATTTTGGAAAGGGCTGAAAAACCAACCCCGCGGGCAGGGCTCTGTAGGTCTTGATTGTACGGGGCAGTCTAACTCGGGCTGCGTGGTAGCATCACTTGGGGAGCTTTAAAATACTACTGCAAGGGCTTCACCCCATGGCAATCAGGTCAGAGCACCTGGCGGGTGGAGGCCTTGGCCTCAGGAAGTTTTAAAGCCCCCTGGGTGACTCTGGTGGGCTGCTGGGCTGAGACAGGATCATAACCCTGGTTCTTAAACTGGCCTGCATCCTACAGACCACCTGGGGAGTTTAAAAAATACCAGTGCCCGGGTCCCAATCCAGACATTCTGATTTCACTAAAGAGCTGTGGCCTGGGTAGCAGGAGTTGAAACCCCCCCCCAGGTGATCCTAATGGGTGAGAACCACCGTATTATAATCCCAGAGGCTCTGCAGAGCGGGCGGCTTCACCCTGGACGGGCCCGTGTGCAGTTCCAGCGGCCACAGGCCGAGAAGCATCTGTACTAAATGCGTAGCAAGTGGGCACTAGTCGCCCTACACTGATCCATCACTCAAAGAGGAATAAAATACGGTCCATGACTCAAAAAGCTTGAAAGAGGAGGGGGGAGAAATCCTGACATTAAATCAGTTCAGCCAGTGCGATGTCCATTCCAAGGCAAATCAGCACCCGCTCAGAGATGAGCTTCCTTCTGCCGAGCTCTGTCCTCCGCTCTCGCTGGGGTGTTCTCTCTGGGTCGTCCTTCCTCTCCTGCCCAGGCGTCCTCAGGCCCGGGAGCCAGGCTCTCTGCCGGCAGCAGGCACGGTCTGGGGCTGGTCGGTCAGGGGTCCAGGGCTCTGAGCTGCTGCCCCAGCCTGGCAGGTAGGCCCGCCCTCCCTGCAGCTCCGGCCAGCCCTCACCTCCTGGGACTGCCCGACCAGGGCTGGTATCCACCTGGCTGGCCCTCCTCGTCCAGAGCCCGGCCGAAGCCCAGCTTCTCGCGGGCATACTTGGTTGCTTCCCTGCCAAGCGCATCCTGGACGGGACCCAGCTTTGTGACATGGGCCTCCTGGTTTCCCATGGCTGTCAGTCCTTTTTTGGGGTTTGTTTTGGTCTCCACATTTTCTCCCCCCCGCCCCCGAGGTAGCTGCGTTCCATGCCGCCGCTCCCTGTGGGGACAGAAGAGGCGTTTGCTTCTGTCCCCTCCCTGGGGTTGACCATCACTGGCCGTCTGACTAGGGAAGTCCTCTAACTAGAGCACCATGGCGTTTTCATAGAAAGCGACCGTGGCACCTGAAGCAGGTCAGGTGTTTTAATGAAGCTTTTATTCGAAGCCATATTTTGGATTGAGATTTATGAAATGACCTACTGTGAATTTTATTTTTAGGTCAACTTATATACGCCATTCATTCTTAGTTCACTTTAAAATCCACTATTGTGAGTTTGCAGGTTTGAGCTGAGATGGATTTGTTTTCTCAAAAGGTCCCTTCCCCTCTTCTTTGAGGGTTGCTAGATGCTTTAGGTATTTTATTCCACATACAGATAAATGAAAGAACTTTGTCATTTGCAGGCTTCAAAAACCTATCTTTCCTTATGCTTACCATCAGGCATATTCTTCAGGGTATGAGAGAATATAGCAGCTTCCAGAATCTTGGACTGCTATTGGATTTAGCAATTTGTGGGCTGCCGACAGGCACCAGTGAACTTACCAAATATTTAAAACCTTGCTTACACATTTTTTCCTATTAAAATAAAACTTACCAATCTAGATTTATTTTTTTACAAAGCAAATTAACATTTTTTATTTTATGGAAACAATTTAATTCCCAATGCTTAAAAATGAAACACGACTTCTCTATATCCTTCGAATGACGGCACAGGCCAGTGTCCACAGACCCCTTCCCTTCCAAGACACAACGTGGAAGGCAAACGTCTCCCTTCAGAGGCCAGCAGGCGCGGTCCAGCTGCTCAGAGCATAAGAGGATTGTTTCAGAAGATACTAGGGGTTTGCTGCGTTACGCCGGGGGGTTTAAGCATTGTTCACATCTGTGATTTATTTGCTGCTGAGTCTCTGGTCAGAAATGCAACCCGGGCCGTAACATCTTTCTGATGATCTGCCTTGTTGTGTGGTTTCTGGGAACAAGTCACAGCAAAAGGCCAGGGGCCCCCTGCTCTTAAGTTTCAAAACAATTATCCCTGGGCTAAACAAGTTCTTCTTCAATGGATGTGAAGCCCCAATGGCGTAGGGGCCTAGGGAGGGAGGAGAAGAAGGGCAACTGAGAAACTCACAGGAAGGAGAGATCCCTTCAGGATGTCAACAGTTGGAAAAAGGGATAACAAATGTCCCAAACATGATGATGGTTCTAGATTTTAGGAGCCCAGGAAGAACGGGGGGCTGGGTGCCGGGAGGCCGGGCTTCCTTCTGGTTCTCTGCTCACAGCCAGCCGCAGGGTCATGATCCCGACGCTTCACCTGACCCTGCATTCCTTACAGGGGGGGCGTAAGCATGACAAGGAGTGATCGGCTTTCCAGGAAACAGCACAAGGGGCTGCAGCTGGTGGAACGACTTCTCCAGGCTTAGTTCTCACCTATAACGTGGGGCGATGGTGCCGGATAAGTTCCTAATTCTCTCTCGTGTGGCTGTTTTGGATTCGATGGTTCCTTCTGATCGACTTCTTTGCTGTTACTCCTTTGTACTTATAGCGACTCATTTCATCCCCCAGCTACTTCCAAAAGCTTCTACTGCACTTAAGTTCATAATTCTCAGAAGTTCTGTCCGGATTACAAAAATGTGCTGGGGAATTCAGGTGCTCACTGGAACGTTCCATCGTACTGTAACCCACTCAAGCTAATAGTCCTGGAGGTTTATTACAGAATTATTTTTTTTCCCTTAAATTCATCACTTGGGTACTGGAGTCCCTACACAGACCAGATTTGAACGGTCTTGTTTCTGGCTCCTCTTTCAAAGGCTTTGCTTTTGGCTAAAACACCGCGGGCTAGTGGGCGCACACATCCGCTGGCCTTGGGAAGAGCTGTCACTGGGAAGCACAGTATGGCAGCCATGCGATGCCTGTGGCGCCTGCCACTGCGTGTGCGGCTGCAGCGGCAGGCGGTGGGGACGGCTGAGCTGGGGGGCCGGTCCAAGGACCAGGACGCCCAGGTCTCCAGCCCAATCATTACAAAAAGCCCACTGACTTCAATGGAGATTGAATACGAATACCTTATCACACCTGCTTTTAGTGTCCCGTAGAATCATCTGCATACGGAATAGTGACTGTGCCAAGTTCAGGAAGGAGAGTGACTCGGGACGGGTTCAGAGTTACCGGCAGCCTACTTCCCATCTGTTTGTTGGAAACCCAGCCCAACCTTGTAAATAAGTCATATCTATGTAACTTACTGAAGGTGGGAGATGCTTCCACGCCCAACCCCCCCCCCCCCCCCGCCCGACGTCTTCACCATCAATTACATCTCACAATGCAAACGTCCCTGGCGCAGGGCACATGCTGCCTTAAATTCACGTGAATGCGTAAACCACCAACGGTCTCATTTTCTGGCAATGCGTATGTGCTTAATTTATTCTTTTATGATTAGCTTTTTTAAAATGGACTCTATTGAGGTATAATTTACAAAGGATAAAATGTTCCCAGCTTGGACGCACAGAGTCTGATGCTTTTGACAGGCGTACACACCCATGCAATCACAGCTCCAACAGGGTGGGCGTGTTCGCGTCATCCCCAATGTCCCCTGTGTCCCTTTGCATTCCTTGCTGCCCCCATCCCTGGACCACCACGGGCCAGCGGACTAGTGTGGCCTGTCCTTGAAGGTCACGGAAAGGGAAGGACACGGCCCACGCGCTGTGACTGCCATAGTTGGCTCGGCACAAGTGTTTGAGATTCAGCTACGTTGCTGTTTGCTCCTTTTTACGGTCGTATTTATTGTTGTGCTGTTGGATGAACATACCATAGTTTTCATGCATTCACCAGCTGATGGACATCTGGGTTTTTCCAGCTATTAGATATTATGAATAAGGCTGCTATGAACAGTTACAAATCTTTTTGTTGACAGATGCTTTCCTTTCTCTTGGGTAAATACCTAGAAGTGAAATTCCTGGGTCATTTGCTAGGTATACATTGAACTTTAGTAGGAAACTGCTGAACAGTTCTCTACAGTGTTTTACGCTCCTGTCAGCAAAGTATGAGTTCTAGTTGCTCTGCGTCTTCGCTGTAACTTGGCATTTTAGTTTTGGCGTTAATTTGTCCGTAGTGGGTGAGTGTGGCCATAGCTCACTGTGGTTTTAATTTGCATTTCCCAGATGACCGATAATGTTCAGCATCTTTTCATGTGCTTTCTTTGTCATGGATATAACTTCTTTTGTGAGGTTCTGTTCTTACAGCTTGCCCATTTTTAAGAAATTGGATAGGCTTTAAGAATTCTTTATACATTCTGAATTCAAGTTCCTTTTCAAAAACATGGACTATGAATGTTTCTTCCCTGTCTGGAGCTTGCCTTTTCATTTTCTTAATGGTGTCTTTCAAAGAACATAACTTCTCATTTTCATGAAGTCCAACTTATCAATTTTCCTTTTATGGTCAGTGCTTGTGCTTGGGTTTGTGTCCCAAGAAATACACAACCCAAAGGTCATGAAGATTTTCTCCTACATTGTTTTCTAGAAGTGTTTTCAACCAGTATTTTTTGACGAAAGTGTAAGGTATGGAAACCTCACTAGAGACCAGACATGGAATGGGGAAGAGGAGGGAAAAAATAAGAAGGATGAGAAATTTGGTGACAAAACAGAGCTGGCCCTCTTGATAAGCAAACATATTAATGGGATCATGAAAATAAGCACAGTCCTATAAACCCCAAGACCTCACAGAAACAGGCGTATCCTAAAGGAGAATCAGGAGGCAGTAGGCACTTATCCCTTTCTGATTTTTCTTCCTTTAAAAAAAAATGTAGAGTGAATTCATTCCCGGGGAAACTGGGAGAACACAGGCTGCAGGCTATTGCTTGGGAAGTGCCACAGCTGCCTCGGCTTATAACACACTCGATACACACAAATATATATAAACATATACATGCATAAACATATACACACTCGATACACACAAATATATATACATATACATGCATAAACATATACACACTCGATACACACAAATATATACAAACATATACACGCATAAACATATACACACTCGACACACACAAATATATACAAACATATACACTCATAAACATATACACACTCGATACACACAAATATATACACACATATACACGCATAAACATATACACACTCGATACACACAAATATATATAAACATATACACGCATAAACATATACACACTCGATACACACAAATATATACACACATATACACGCATAAACATATACACACTCGACACACACAAATATATACAAACATATACACTCATAAACATATACACACTCGATACACACAAATATATACACACATATACACGCATAAACATATACACACTCGACACACACAAATATATACAAACATATACACGCATAAACATATACACACTCGATACACACAAATTACACGCATAAACATATACACACTCGATACACACAAATATATACAAACATACACGCATAAACATATACACACTCGATACACACAAATATATACACACATATACACGCATAAACATATACACACTCGATACACACAAATATATACACACATATACACGCATAAACATATACACACTCGACACACACAAATATATACACACATATACACGCATAAACATATACACACTCGATACACACATATACACGCATAAACATATACACACTCGACACACACAAATATATACACACATATACACGCATAAACATATACACACTCGACACACACAAATATATACAAACATATACACGCATAAACATATACACACTCGATACACACAAATATATACACACATATACACGCATAAACATATACACACTCGACACACACAAATATATACACACATATACACGCATAAACATATACACACTCGATACACACAAATATATACAAACATATACACGCATAAGATTTATTTTTTTACTTCAAGACCATGCTTGCTGGGCCATATTTAGCTTACCGCTTGTCTTAAAATAATCAAAATGGAATAGATTCCAACAGCACAAACAAGTCTCCTCGAGAGGGTAGTGAGAGGTCAGCCCCAGGGGCAGAGTTGGGCCAAGTGGTGACTAAGAGGGAGGGAGATAAGATCTGTCTACAAATACCTGAAGGCTGTAAACAACAAAGGAGCTCACAACAAAGGCGGCCCAGGAATTCGCTGTGCCTTCAGGAAAGGAAGCAGACAGGCAGGGGAGCCTTCCCACTGGCGCGCAAGCCCGGCCCTCCTCCCCCAGCTCCCGCCCTCCCGGCCGTTCTCCCCAGCTCCCTGGCGCTCTTCATCCCCTTTGCAGGGCCACCATCTAGATCATGGTTTCACATGACACGTGGCTGTCAGGCCACCTCCCATCAGGGCTCTCAGATCTAACTTCATCTGCCTTCACTCCACTGCCCAGAAATCCTCACAAAAACTGTGGAGACCACGTTCCTCTCTGGCTCCAAACGCTGCAGATAAAAGTATAAGGACCTTGGCAGCGACCTTGGTTTGGTCTTCAGGCCGCTACCATGTGGCCCCTGGAGACCTTCCATCCTTCCCAACAAGCGCCTGTCCTGAATCTCTCTGCTCAAGCAGACTGGCCTTCCAGACCTCGACCCGTATAGCACCCACTGCCCTGTCACCCCCTTCCGATCGGATTCAGTTTTAACCCAAGATATTATAGGTGTCTTCAACATATGATGCAGGGGATTAAAAAAAAGAGACATACATAAACAATTAATTATATATGAATTATCCTTTATATACTATAGTATTTATACCGGTGATATGAAAACAATACTGTAAAACCATAATAGAGGGTGAAATTAATTTTTCCTGGAAGGTCTGGGGACTGCTTCCCAGAAAGGCTTGTCCCAGGATAATTAGGAAAAGGATGTGTGTGTGCGTGTGTGCGTGTGCGTGTGCGTGTGCGTGCGTGTGGTGTGATGGGGGATGCTGATGGTGTGGCCTGGCAGGGGAGAGACGGACACACACAGCTTGGTGTCAGGCATGGTAGTGGGTCCCGGGTAGCCAGCTGGCATTGAGGGGCAGGGAGGCAATGGATGGTGGGAAGGTGGGCTGAGAACAAGTGTTGGGAAAGGTCTTGAATGCCTTGTTGCAGAGTTTGAACTTGATCTTGCAGGCAAAGGAAGTCACCTGAAATGTAACATGACGAGATCTGTGTTTTCCAGAGACGCATCTATAAGGACAGAAAGCAGCGACAGCGGAAGTGGAGGGAGAAGGCGTCTGGAAGACACAGCTGGCGTGCCCTGCAGCCCCCGGGGGTTAAAGACGACTCCCGGGTTTCTGGTGTGTGTGGCTTGCAGGGCTACAGATGCAGTTCCGGGAGCCCCTCCTTCCCGGGGGACGCAAGTCCACGTCTCTTCCTCGTCACCTCTTAATGGCCATTTTCTCTCTCTCTGCGTGGGCGCATTCAGCATTTATGGACTGACACTCCCTGCTTTTCTCTCACCTCAAGGTTTGCTCATCCAACTGTGTTAACAAGCACCGTGCTGCACTTTTTCCAGGTGATGCCTCTGTTCAGCAGTGTAGCCAAGGTGGAGATTAAGTCTTAGCAACACACCCACCTTTAGGTGGGGGCTCTGTGGCTGTAAAAGCAACCAAAAAGCATCTTGGGGGTGGGGTGGGCTTCCAGACCTTTCCACATTGCCTCATAGCATTTTTGGAATTATCTTATGTATCTCTTGCATCGTTTATCGATCCAAACAATGTTAAAAAGAAAAAAAAAACTGTATTTATACAAACTCAGAGGGGTGTATTACTTTCATTTCATAGTAATATTGTTTTGTTCAGTGTTATTCAGTCAATGAAGAAAAAAAAAAAAACACCTAACCAAAAGAAGTCTTTCCACGCAGAACCATAAAGTTTCTGCCTTGTCACATGTAGTGTCAGGCGAGTGTAAAAGCAGGAGGTGAGACATTGCAAGCCCAGACCTTCCTGCGGGACGGAGGCTTTGAGGTCCCGCTCAGTGCAAGCAGGATGTGCACGTCAGGGTGATGTCCACGATGCTGCGGTCTCGTAAACGTGCCCAAGGCGGCAGGCTTGCAGACTTCAAAAGGAGGTACTGCCTGGGTTGGAAGGCGAGCCAAAGACCTTAACAGACACCCCATCAAAGATGGTCCTCAGATGGCAAAGGAGCGTATGAAAAGATGCTCCGCATGGTGTGTCATCAGAAAAATGCAACTAAAACAACAGTGAGGTAGCACTGCACGCCCATTAGCATGACCGAAATCCAGGCAAATCCTTGTCACCAAATGCTGACAGGGATACAGGGCAACAGGAACTCTCACTCACTGCTGGTGGGAACGTGAAATGGTGCAGTCACTTTGAGAGGCAGTTTGCTGGTTTCTCATCAAACTAAACATACTCTTACTGTCCAGTCCAGCAATCACACGCCTCGGTATTAATCCAAAGGAATGGAAAACTTATGTCCACGCGAAAACCTGCACACGAATGCTTGTAGCAGCTGCGTTCATAATCGCCAAAATTTGGAAGCCATAATATCCTTCAGTGGTGAGTGGATAAGTAAACTGGGGTACCTCCACACAATGGAGTATTATCCAGCACTAAAAATAAATGTGCTATCAAGCCATGAGAAGACACGGAAGAACCTTAAATGCATACTTCTGTGTGAAGGAAGCCAATGTGAAAAGGCTATATACTGTATGATCCCAGCTCTGTGATATTTTGGAAATGCAAAACTATGGAGAGAGTGAAAAGATCAGGGGTTTCCAGGAGTTGGTAGGGGAGTGAACAGGCGGAGCACAGAGGTTTTTAGGGAAGTGAAACTACTCTGCACGATACTATAATGATGGATACACGTATCCAAACCCATAGGATGTACAACACCAAGAGCAAACCCTAATGTGAACTATGGGCTCTGGGGGATGAGATGTGTCAATGGAGGGCCATCAGTTGTAACAAACGTACCATCTGGTGGGGATGCTGTTAACAGGGGGAGTCTGTGTGTGTATGGGGACAGGGGGTGTATGGGAAACCTCTGTACCTTCCCCTCAATTTTGCTCTGAACCTAAAATTGCTCTTAAAAAGAGTCTTAGTTAAAAACAAAAAGAGGAGCGGCACAGCTGCTTCTGGGAGGGGTACCACCTGGTTAGCACCTGCCCCTTTTCAAAGCCCCCTGTCCCACTGTGTCTCTGCATCTTTCTGAGGTGTCTTTGAATGGATAGCGCATCTGTAACTGTCCGAATTTAGCAGAGGGCTGAGGCCCAGGCCACACAAGTTAGAGAAGGACTGGGGATCACCGGCAGGAATCCTGACTCCCAGGCATTCTCCGGGGAACCCGCCCTGCACTCCTCGCGGAGTTGCCCTGGAAGCAGCACCTGGCTTGTCAGTGCACCAGCGAGTTTTCATAAAGCTGAGCTCTTGCCAGGGTGGCTGCAGCTTCTGCATGTTTTAAAACACCATCCCGGCCTGATCTTTCAGAAAAGGGTGGGAAATTAAACCTAAAGATTTCTGTGTCGACACAAACTCAGCTCAAGTCATTCCTATAACGTGTTTTTTGTTTTTTTTTTTAATTTATTTTTGGCTGTGTTGGGTCTTCGTTTCTGTGCGAGGGCTTTCTCTAGTTGTGGCAAGCGGGGGCCACTCTTCAACGCGGTGCACGGGCCTCTCACTGTCGTGGCCTCTCTTGTTGCGGAGCACAGGCTCCAGATGTGCAGGCTCAGTAGTTGTGGCTCACGGGCCCAGCTGCTCCACGGCACGTGGGATCTTCCCAGACCAGGGCTCGAACCCGTGTCCCCTGCATTGGCAGGCAGATTCTCAACCACTGCGCCACCAGGGAAGCCCTCCTATAAGGTTTTAATACTAGGAATCAAATTGCTATCTAGCTTCTGCTATTAAATGTTTACTAAACAATAGCAAATAGAACATGAATCCACAATGCTTTTCATCTTTATTCATCTCAAATCCATTCCCCTGACCAAGGGCTGCTTTTGAAATAGCAGTAGCATTGAGGTAAATGTTTGTTTCACTTTGTTTTCCCTTATGTTGTACATAGGTAGCTACCAAAAATGCGTATATACAAATATATGAAGGAGAGAATTCCCCCCTGCTTTATTTACTTAGTCTTGATAGCGGATATATATTTTTTAAAGTATACAATCTCTAATTGAATCTCTATGCAATTTCCTATACCCATCCAGTCCCACTGCTTAAAAAATACCAAAATGAAGATAAAAAGTAAATCCAGGGGAAAACTACCAGGAGACTATTTCCAACAACAGATGACTCAACGAGCACCTGAGAATTTGTTGTACTTGTATGTGCCGAGGTTCTGAACTTCCTGTTTCAATAAAATACCAAACAAGTTGTGTTTCCTTTATAAATAAGCTATTACATCAAGCCCTGTTCCTATAATTTCAGGTTTTTGTCTCCATTCCAACATTTTCTTTGGCAAATGTAGAAACATTCTAATTAAAGTGGAGAGGAAAACAAGCATCATTCATCACGATAAGAATAATGCACAAAAGCACATCCTCGTTTTTTCATTCTTTCGCGAAGTTATGCTGCACTTTGAACAGTGTGGGACTGGCGTCATGCAGTCCCAGGCTAATTCCCAGGTAATGACTTGAAGCAAGCCTGAGTCACTGGAGAATGGAATTAATTCCAAAGGTATCAATAATTCCTGTCACAAGCTTAACATTCTCTTAAAAATATCCTTCCGGGCCGAAGAGGAAGGCATTCCTTTAGGTAATCACGTAACAACATCAAGGTTTTCTTTTTAAGATTCCGAGATTAGAAGAGGCCTTCCTATTTATAACCACGCAAGCCCAAGTTGAAAGGAATATTCTCATTTCCCAGGAGTCTTTAAGTGTTCACGTTTATCAAAACTTTTAAAAGCCAGATATTCGCTCTAAGAAGTACCATCTAAATAGGTGCAATGCTTTTTAAAATGCATGGTTGGATCACAATTAGGATCTTCTCACTGCTTTCCTGCTTCTCCCCAGTTAAGTAGGGTGTCTGTGTGTGTGTGTGCACGCGTGAGAACACCTGTGTACACATGTATGCCTTTTATGCAAATGAGAGCCAAAGCTCCTTTTCTTTTAATTTAAAAGCATTGTATTTTGGAAAGTCAAAATCTGAACTGCACCCAAGGGGAAGCTGCAGTTCCGGTGTGACTGCAATAAGAAACGATCAAGTTCTTATTGCAATAAGAAACTGGAAAGTTCGAGGCTTTTCCACTCCCATCTGTTGCCAACCCTTTTCAGATTCTAGTTTCCTATTCTTGGGTTACAACAGGCAAGGGAAAGCCCACCTGCTCACTCTGCACCCACTCTGTACCCTCCTTCCCTGGGGGATGTGCCGTGGCAGCAACATACAAGGTACAGGTGTCCCTCTGCCTCTGCCTGCAGACCCAAAGCTAAACGCGGTGCGGACGTGCGCGCTTCAGCTGGGAGAGCCGCAGGGCCAGGGTCTGGCCTGCCCTAAAGCACCGAGAGCGCGGACCTCTGCAGGCAGAGTCCTTCTGGGGGCCGTGCCCTCCACTCCTCCGCTTCCTTTGCGTGGCCGCTTGCCCGAGCGGTGTGCGCGGGAGGGGCCTGGCCGACAGTGCTCACTGCTGACCCACGAGCTTTTCAAGGTGAGGGGCCCGGACGCCTTTCCTCTGCTGTTTGGGGCTGGCGCCAGGCTGTCTCTGGGGTCGGGAGCTTCTGCTTTGCTCGCTCTCTGCCGGCCCCTCTTCCCTTTCTGAGCCCTGCCCCGATGGTGGCTTCCCAAAGGCTGGAGCCGGCACTGCTTCCCGGGTGAGTACAGACTCTCCAACCCGGACCCCCGGCCCGGGGCAGGAACACGCCATCTCTCCCAGTGACCCGCTGCCTTCATGTACCTTCCTCCTGCCCCTCCGCAAACTCCGTGTATGGGACGTTCTCGCTGGGGGACTCAGGGGCAAATACAGGCACACCTTGCAATTGTAACACCAAAGATCACTTATCGCCATAAAAAGATAATAAAAATTTGGGCTTCCCTGCTGGCGCTGGCCAACGCAGGGGACACGGGTTCGAGCCCTGGTCCGGGAAGATCCCACATGCCGAGGAGCAACTAAGCCCGTGCGCCACAACTACTGAGCCTGTGCTCTAGAGCCTGCGAGCCACAACTACTGAGCCTGCGAGCCAAAACTACTGAAGCCCGCGCGCCTAGAGCCCGTGCTCCGCAACAAGAGAAGCCACCGCGATGAGAAGCCCGCGCACCGCAACGAAGAGCAGCCCCCACTCACTTGAGAAAGCCCGCGTGCAGCAGCCAAGACCCAACTCAGCCAAAACATAAACAAATTTTAAAAATAAATAAATAATAAAAATTTGAAATACTGTGAGAATTACCAAAATGTGGCACGGAGACATGAAGTGAGCAAATGTTGGAAAAATGGTGCCAACAGACTTGCTCGACGCAGGGCGGCCACAAACCCTCAGTTTGTAAGAAATTCAGTATCTGCGAAGTCCAATCAAACGAGGTGTGCCTGTACACACGTGCAGACGTGCTAAGCTCGCGTTGGCTGGAAAAGGACCGCATTCCCTGGCAACGTGACCGTTGATTATTCAGCCCGCGCTGACCACCGTTTGCTACGTGTGAGACTCTCCGAAGGTGCTGGGGGCAGAAAGACCAAAAGCAAGAACTTGCCCTCGGAAGCGCTCCTTCCTGCTAAATGCAGGGCGAGCACCCACCTCTTGGGGGGGCGGGAGGGGGGGAGGGAGGCGGGTTCACGAAGCGAAGCGCGGCGCGCTTAGGGAAGCGGTGAGTTCGGAAGTAGCGCAGCGCAGTCAGAGTCTCAGGCGAGCGGGACTGACGATCCTGAAGGACACGCTGCGGGACCCAGACAAACCAGGAAGAGAGACGAGCCCCTTCTGCTTCGCCCCCTCCCCCTTCCAGGTGCCCCAGCTCCCAGAGACAATCCAGGCAGAGAACGGGGCAGCATCCCGGCCGGCGGGGGAGCGCCGGGAGGGAGTGAGCTCTGGCCCGGGGCTGTTTCCTGTACTTCATCCCTGGTATCTCAGTGCCGAGGGGCACGTGCCACCGGCACGTAAAGTCCACCTTACGTGTCAGGTTTACCACCTGTGAACAAAAGTGACCAATCCCTGCTCTAGAGTCTGTATTCCGCACTGGACTGGAAGGAGGCCCCTCCAGATGCGGAAGGAGGCCCAGGAAGACGACGGCAGGAAACGCCACGTCCTGCCTCTGTTTCCTTTCCTCAGTGTTTGCTCCCTATTGATGGTGATGATGGTAAAGATAACCTTTGCGGAGCCTTTATGGGCACCCGGCACGCCGCCCGGGACCAAAGTTAGCACAGTGACTCGTCCACGTCGTTCTCAGAGCAGGTGCGATCGTGGCCTCACCAAGGTGCAAGGAGGTGACGGCACGTGCTTATCCGCCCGGGAACTGAGAGGACTGTTTCCAGCCGTGGGGCGCCCAACCCGGTGCTCCCGGCCACCGTCACCTTCTGGGGGGCGGTTCGCTCCCTGCCTGTCCTCTGGGGCGGGGGTGTGCGGGGAGGTCCAGAGGATTCTCTCAGGTCCTCTGCTGATTTAATTTACCTATGAGACCAACTGTAAAGCTATGTCTTACCATAGCATCTACATGAGGGTCTTTGTGTTCATCCTTTGCTTTCATTCCCTCCAGCTTTGTTGAGGAATAACTAGCAAACGACAGCTGTATACACTGAGCTGTGTGACGCGTGATGCTTGTGTACGTACACACTGAGACAACGACCGCAGGAAGCTGCTTAACACACCCACCTCCTCGCACAGTGACCTTGCTGTGCGCGGTGGGAACACCTAAGATCTACCGCTCGTTCTTCACTTTCCACCCTTCTCCGTCGCCTGGGCTGGGCCTCGGCCGTTTCACGGTTGATAGTGATCATCGCCCACTGCGCTGTATCACCCTCCAGAGACTAGGAATCCCAGCACACGAGGCACTTGTTAGGCCTGGATCTGGCTGGGTTGTGTCAGTTCTAGACTGTTGGCATCTGCCGTGTCCCAGGCTCTGCGCTGGTCGCTGGGCATACGCGTCAAACACTCCAGTCCCCGGCCCCGTCCGCAGGCAGGCTCTTCTGTGCGCCTGCCCCCTCCCGCCGGCTACTCCCTCGTCCGTCCTCAGTCACGGGGTCACTACTGTTCCAAGGCCTGGACCTCCCTGTCTGTCATGAGCAGTGGGGCCGACCGTCCTGGATGTGGAGTTGCTTCCCTCAACGGGCAGGTACCTTCGCCTCCTCTACCGTGTGTAACCCGTGAGGATGCGGTGCGGAGGGCTGCCCGTGAGGCTCTCCGGAGCTGCCTGAGCTGCAGCGGGAGAGCTCACTGCGTCCTTCCCCCGACCTCCCAGGTGAGGAAACTCAACCCCAAGGCGATGAAGGACTTGGGAAAGGGCACAGGCCCAGTTAGAGGCAGAGCTAAGATCTGAGCCCAATAAAACCATCAAAGTACCTTCCAACCTCCTCTTCATTTAGGTTAAAAATACGTCGCTCGCGGCTTACCCCCTTCAGTGTAACACAGCAGAAGCGGCACTCGGGGAGCGTAGGCTAACAGCATGTGAAAAACTGTGTCTGGAACGACACAAAAATGTTATTTCTTTTTGTAAAAGAGGAAAAAGAAAAGAAACCTTCCCATTTGACCACTGTTTCAAAATCAGCTGGACACAAGCAGTGCTGCTTGTTTCTCGGTAATGCCCTAGGAGTTGCCTGGAGGGGCTCGGAGTGAGTCGGTACGGCCACAAGGAAGGATCTGCACGATCCTGCGGGAGTGGGGCCCTCTCTCAGGGCCGGATCGCAGTGAAAGCGATAACGTTCTGTAACTGTAACTCCCCTCGTAAGGAGGTGTTCTGGGTAAAACACTGGCCGTGTGTCGTCACCTGGCTCTCACTGCTCTGCGGATTTGCTTTGGTGAATATTCTTAAGACAAACCGTGCTTTACAAGAACCCCTCCCCAGGATCCTGCACAGGGCACGTGCCCGACTAGGTCCACGCAGAGCACACGGCTGGGGGGACGTGGGGACATGCCCGGCACTGAGGCCCGCTGCGCGTGGCCTCAGCCCGGCTCTCCTCATCTCCCCAGGATCCTGCACAAGGAACGTGCCCGACTAGGTCCACGCAGAGCACACGGCTGGGGGGACACGGGGACATGCCCGGCACTGAGCCCCACCGCGTGTGGCCTCACCCCGGCTCTCCTCATCTCCTGCCGGTCACAGCACCGACTCAAGAAAACGGGGGCCCCGGGATGAGGGTGCCGTGAAGCCGGCCGGGGCCCATCACCTCTCTTCTCTCCAGAGCTCCTGTTTGCCCGCAGACAGACTGCAGAGCAGCCCGGATGCTCCGGACCAGGAGCCGCATTCGCAGAAGAAGAAAGCAAGAAACAGAGCCTGCTTTGATCAGATGACTACAATGTTAGCAGAGAAAAACCTTCATGGGGGAAAGGCGGTCTTCTCCACTCGAGAAGCCCTCAGTGGCAATTCCACAGCACCGCACAGGCTCTGTAAACATATACTGATAACATTCCCCACACTGGGTTTTTAAAGGTGCCCCAGACCTCCTCTCAGTCTGAGCAAAGACAGAAATCCTCAGTGAAAAATAGCGTCTGAACCGCAGCCTTGAGGCAGCCATTTGAGAACAATAAAGCCCTAACAAACCAAGACACAAGACACAACAAAAGAAAAACAAGGGTCTAGATCCTTTAAAAGTAAATAAGTACAGCCTAAACATTATAGATTGACTTTGACTTAAAAAGACGAAAGAGAAACTGACTACTGCAGGGAAACCGTTATATCTTCAAGTTAAAAGCAAATGAGACGATAGCAAATCTTCACATCCATGGTTACGGAGCCCAGTGTAAACCAGAAGCAAGAGTGGGTAGGCGGTTTCTCAGCAGATGTTCCCTTCCATGGCTGCTGGGCTGGCGGCTCTGTGGTGGGGTTCAGAGCCCTGAGAAGGGGTCACTGCTCCTCCTGTTGGGCCACCAACCAAGGTCTGAGCATAGACCAAGCCCCTTCCCCTCCTGGGACTCAGTTTCCGTATCTGCAAGCTGGGAGGGCAGCTCAAGGACTCTGATACTGAGAGGGTCCTCTTGGGATTTACGAGCAGCGAGTCAGAGTCCTGGGCTATTTCCTTTTGAAATGACTTTAAATATCTGAGGCTCTGATGTCCCACCACTCACCAGGTTCTCACCACCCTCCAGGAGCTGCACAGGTGCTTTCAAATGTCTCCTTTAATCCTCACACCAACCCTGTGTGTTGGGGTTATCATACCCGTTTAACAGATGGAGAAACCGAGGCTCTGAGGAAACTTACTTGTTTCTAGGAAGTACTAACATCTGCTTTTCTACCCGGCTACACTGGACTCCAAACCAGTGCCCACCTCCCGATGCAGGTAACCGCCTTGTCTGAAAAATCACAGAAAAATTCTGTGATAACCGGCAAGTTCGGGATCGCTGTTGCATTCAGGGAGGGAGGGAGGGAGAATGGAATGGGGGGATATAAAGGGAGCTCTAACTTTGTAATATTTTGTAAAATTTGCAATATTTTATTTATGAAAAGCAAACAAATAATGGAAGCAATGGCAATAGAATATTAAAATTTGATCAAGCTGAGTGGTGGGGACATTTATATTCTACTATTTTATTTCTATAAGCTTGAAATACTTCACCAAATGTATGTATAAAGGAAAAAATTACTAACAAGACTCTGGTAGAGGTTCACAGTTTTCTGTTCTCAGTTCGCCTCATAGAATTTCCCCCTTCTGTCCCGCAGGTTTCGCCTGGCATTTTATTATGAAAAACTTCAAACATCCAGGGAAGTTGAAAGAATTTTACCGTGAACACAATTTACCCACTACCTAGATACAGACATATAATAAGTTTCCTATCCTTCTTTTGCATTTCAATAAACATAGAGTTTGCCACGGATCAAAATGAAGAATTCTATGGGTTTTAGACAAAGTTGCCACTAGTCGAATTTGAATGCCCTTGTATTCAAACCCAAAGCAGAAGCGATGAGTCTCTTCGTGTTATTTCTGTGAAATTCAACCATCAAACTTCACCAGTAATGCTGAAGCAGGAGGTGTCAGGATTATTTGCTTCTCTAAGGGCCGTACGTCCTGGAACGCAGTGTTTATCTATAGCTTATTACCCAGCTGACAAAGCACGCTGGAAGAGAGACCCCAAGGAGGTTTCTAAAGGGCTCTTAAAATACTATTGTGTTTAAGGACATTTAGGAATTTTTAAAACCTAGAGGATGGGAGAGAAAAATACCTGTTGGTCTAACCATTCATCCCACACCGGGGTTGATTTCAGTGGGGAAATTTCCATTATCAGCGCATATACTGACCTCAGGGGCCAGGAGAGAGGAATCTCTGTTACCAGGGTCTGTTCCTCGACGTTTGCTAACGTGTAAACAGCGCGGGAGAGCAAGACCCTAGTGATCGAACAGCCCAGCGTTCAGCCGCCACGAAGCCCACAGCACAGCGAGCCCAGGTACTGTCAGCTGCAGGCACGCAGCCGACCAGAGTGGTTGAAGTCGGTCACGGCGCCGAGTGAGGTGGCCGCGGGGCAGGAAGGCTCAGGTCTGAGGCCGGTCTCCGCTGCCCCAGGAGGGTCAGAGTGGCCGCAGGCAGCTCGGGCTCCCTCCTCTACGAGGCGGAGTTCATCCTAATACCCACCTCACAGAATTACTGTAGGAGCTGAATCAGCGAACACGGGGCGGCGATGAACTTTGGGAACTCTCAACTGCTCTTCGGGGGCTTCCCTGGCCGTCCGGTGGTTAGGACTCGACACTTCCACTGCCAGGGGCCCGGGTTCGATCCCTGGTCGGGGAACTAAGATCCCATAAGCTGTGCGGTCCAGCCAAAAAAAAAAAAAAAAAAAAAAGAACAGGCAGTCTTTCACAGAAGATAGCCTTGAGAGATCTTTTCTATCAGTACCTTTAAGAGATCACGACCTGCTCGTTGGAACCTCACAGCTCTGACGCCAAATCCTTTCCGTAGGCTCCTCTAGTTCGCTTTGTCATGTTTCTGTGATAACTTACTGCTTGTGACAACGCCTCAGATTGGCACCCGACAAGCCACATGAGGAAAATTGGTTTTAGAGCCACATTCCAGATTAAGCCCTTTGTCAATCTGAACCCAGAAGCTGATAGATCCTCCAGTGGCCGGGGGCCAACTGGACTTGAGTTTGAGAAAGACCCCACCTCTTCCTCTTCCCACCCAGGATGTCTTGTTCTTTGTGGTCACTGCTTTGTCTTCGGCTGCACTGGCTTACAAAACTTTTCAGAAAACATAAACCGAATGTTTTTCACTCTCTCCATGCCTGAAACGATTGCAGGCTGATAACATTTAAGACAATGTCATTCCCCTCCGCTCCTTCCACTACTGACCTTTTTGCTCTATGTTTCATTCTTATTTCTATGTGTAATGATGATACAGTCGGGACCTTAAGCTTTTTACTTACTGTCGTAACACACTCGCATGCTATTGAAAACCCTCTGCAAAAATAATTTTTCAAACTCTGCATAATTTACAGTCATTCTTCTGGTAATGAATGCTTGTTCCTCACTGCCTGACTTTTTGCTATTCTAAAGAACTTTCTAATGCAGAAAGGTTTAAAATGAGGGTAGCATTTGAAATTCAGTAGAACAAGATAACTCATAGGGACCACATGTGTCTTTTTAATGCACGTCTTTCAGGTACTTTAAAGTAAAAATATTTATGAATGGAAACTTCTCTTGAATTATTTTCATTTCAATAAGCATATATACAGAGAATTATCCAATATATACTGCTGTATCATCACACCTTGGTTTTATGACAAATAAGATATAGAAGCATTCAAGTGCTGTACACTGACTTAAGAATTAATAAATCCTTGATACTCTGCATGTAATTTATTTAGCTAGAACAAACATGACAGCAACATTTGAAAAGTCACTGAGGAAAACTGGGTTTTTAATGTGTTCTCATCGGACACCTTAGCAGAGCATCGCAACCAGAAGACACGCAAAGCGCATGGCACATAGTAGGTACTCAAAGGAAGTTTCCCTTCCTTTCCCTCCCCCACGAACTCGTCTTCCTGAAAACAAAACTTTGTTGTTCAGGATTTCATCATTTCCAGATGCCTGCTCTTCAAATGACACCCAGAGCAATACACACTGATGTCACAAAGCCTGGAATGTCTGGTGGGAAACCAGCAGCAGGTGACCTCACTGGATACTAAGATCCTGTTTTCATGTCAATATCCTTAGTAATAAAATATGAGGAAAGAGAGGAAGTATAGCATGTAAGTGTTCCTCACTCACCATCCCAGCCTCAATTTACGTGGAAAAAGATTCCTATAAACTGAGGTGTCAGTGATTCAAGAAGGAAAAAAAAGAAAAAAGAAAAGAAATCCTTAATAAGTGAAAAAATATCATTAAATATACCTCTGTGTCACTAACATTTCTCTAATGTCAGTCGCTATAGAACGAACCTGCCCTCCTGAGACTAGCAGGAAGACAGATGTCTGGGGAAAATTCTTGTAAATTTATCTAGGTAGTTTGATGACTTTTATACTCCAATTTTTACATATTGATTATTTAAGAAAAATCTGCTTGGAAAAGCAAAAATCTGGTTTCAGTGATTGCCCTTTCATTCTTTCAACGTTGTCATTTCTGTCCCTTTACCCTTTTGATCATTTTTTCTGATGTCCTATCAGTAACAGACGATGACAAACTATGTGAAGTCTCCCACTGGAGTCTCTTCCACTAGAACTGGGATTCCTGCCCTCCCAGTATGGTGCTAGCAGGCGGTGCAAGGCATGACTCTGGACCAAAAACAGCTGGGGGAGATGGGCAGAAATAGTAACCATGAGCCCAAGGCCCGGCCAAGGCTCACCAGTGTCCTGGGAAGGCCAGTAACCAGGAACGTCTCAAGCATGGGGACCAATGCATGATTGTGCTCAGCGTCTATCCGGGGGCAGTGAGAGGGCAGGGCTCAGGGTGTGCCTACTGTCGTAAGCAATCTGGTGCCGGCCCACACTGAGCCATTCCACCCCGCAAACGATGGAGCCCTCCCTTGGGGCGGGTGTGCTCCTACCCGCAGGGAGCTGATCTTCCAACCACAAGGCCTGTGCTCCCAGGGACATTCTCACGAATGCAGCTTTCTTTTCAGAGTTCTCCTTTTCTAAACCGTTTTTTCTTTTCCTTTCTTTCTTTTTTTTTTTTTTAAAGTTTAAGTGAATTCAGTTCTTGCTCCAATAAAGGTTGCTGCCCTTTATAGACTGACAGCTTCGTGCTTGGCCCAAACCGCCTCCTGGCTCCCGAGTACACGGTTGGCCTGGGAGCTGCCGATACAGCCGTCTCCCCGTGGAGGTGAAGGTGAGGGGCCCACATGCCTCCCCTGGTGGAGGCCAGTCTGCTCAGGACCGGCCCTGAGCTGGTCGGCACCCCCGTCACTGCCATGGACATGCCTCTTGCTCTGTCCCCCCATAGCCTCCCTCACTCAGCAAAGTGGAAATTCTTCCTTCACCTCTGTTTCCCAAAATGGCCAGACTTTGGGGAGCTTGAGACAGAATGGTTCAGAGATAACCCAGACGGCAGGGAGCCTGAACTCTGTGCACCTCTGTCCCCGGAAGGCCTTTGTCAAGTGGGCTAGACACACGTCAGTCAGAGGACGCTCACCTGCTCAGAGCTCACACTCGGCACAAGCTACATCATCGGCTCAGGTGACAAGGTGAAGCAGCCCCGCCGTATGCTCCTGGGGATGGCTAACTCGCAGCCCGCTGACTCGCCTGTGTCTGGGTTCTCCGGACAGGAGCTCCACAAGCACTCGCCTTCTTTCTCATGGACCAAAGCCCCCTTGCAAGCAAAACTGCCTTCTTACGGAGAAGCCCTGGGCTCAGCCTTATCACTGGGGATTTTTAAGACCACAGTGAACCACCCAGGTCCCAAGACTGCTATCCTCCTGAAAAATCACCAAGTGATACGCAACCACACACAATGTGTGGCCAAGAGCTGTAATCAGATTCCTAACAATCAGAACCTGGAAACGCCTCAAAAGCCCATCAGTCAGTAGATGGGAAACAAATAACGCTCTGGATCTTGGGTGCAGTGGCGATCACACAACCGTGCGGCTGCCAGAAGTCGTCGACGAGGCCCTGGAAGTGGTGAATCGCACTGTGTGGAAGTCAGACCTCGATAAAGCTGGGAGAGAAGAAATCACGAGCTGAAACCACCACCCAAATCTAAACCAGAAGGAGATCTTGTGATAGCAAAGTCGGAGGACGTCCAGCTGAAACCCCACGTGGCCGAGGTATAAGTCGGTTCAGAGGGCCCTGCATCTGCCAGACTCCAGTGAGTCATTTTTCCTCCCAGATTGTTTCATAAAAGAAAGGGGCACAGTACAGACTTCTGGTCTCCACAGCTCGGACCACCAGAGATGCTCAGGCCCGCTCACACAACATCCACGTGTGTCATCGACAACCTGAACCAGGGGGAACCTGCACAGGTGTCCTGGCTCCTGGCTGATGAAGAGCGCCGGGTGTGCAGGCCCCGGCTCCCTGCTCCCGGAGCCCTGACTCTCGGAGTATTTCCTTCAGATGGGGGTCACCACAAGGGGCTTCCAGCCAGGATGCCCGGGTCACGGGAGGCTGTGGGACAAAGGAGGTGTGCCACGGCAGGCAAAGCCAGTTATGGGGCTCGGAAGGCATGTTGCCAAACCTCTTATCTCTCAGCCCATCCTAAAGAGCACTGCCAGACGAGCTCACTACTTTGTGCTCATGGCTTTTCCAAGGCCCCGCTGCCCCACAGACATGAACGGCCCGCATCGTCCTTCTCCAGATTTATCTCTGTCCCTAGGCCCACGCTGGGGGGCTCATGGTTTCCTATCTCTACCCTGAACTTCTCTTCCTATTCACCTTAGTTCTGCATTCTCTCCCAGAACACAAAACAAATTGTGTGCGTACTTCTAAACCCTAGGACTGGCACAGAGACGCTCAGTAACTTTGCTCAGAAACTGGAGGTACCTTTGTGTTTTTTTAAATTTGCCCTGCAGCTCCCCTGGCATAATCGATCATGAAGAATAAAATACAGACTGAGGTTTTCAGCCACCAGGCTTCATTCTATAAAAAGGAGAAAACAGCAGTGAACTGTAATTCCCCTCTCTTTTTATGGGCAGTACAGAAGAGGGACATGTAAGTGTGCAGAAGAATCCACGCAGAATGACGGGGGTGAAAGCGACACCTAAGGCCACAAATAAATTTCAATGAAAGAAAAAAAAAAACGAGAGTGTTCTCTCGTATCGTAACACTGAGAAAGGCAACCTTGAGGTGGAGGGGAAGGGAAAGCTTCCAGGACTTTAGGGCTAAGATATCGTGATGACATGTCTTATTTACCTGAGGTGCAAACGTGGGTGGACGGAGGCCCTGTAAGGCCCCAAGCCGGAGGGGAGAGTGTCCGCGTGAGGGTGCGCCTCCGGCTGGGGGGGACAACAGTCAGATTCAACTTCCCGAAGCGCTCACCCAAAGGGCCTCATTTAAACAGGAAACCGGCGGGGCGACCGCAGGCCACGCTGCCGGGGGTGGGCACAGCCCACCACGTCACGCGCACTGTGTTTGCCCGGCGTCTGTGTGGTTAAACCCAGGCCTCCTTCCCCGTGGAGTCCCAGGCAGGGCGAAGACCCCTCTGTGCGTGGCCGAGAAGTCATTCATTTGCCACAGAGACACTGTGTACTAGTTCGGACATGACAGAAAATACAGTTTCACCCCCAGTCCTCAAAACTGAACCGCTGGAGGGTCGTTCATGTCTATAACGTATCACTCTCCTGTGCTGTCAAGAATGCTGGAAGTGGGGTGGGGTGATGGGGGGCTATCTACTAATTCTTGGGACCCATTAGTCAAATTTGCCAATTAGACTCCACAGGAACCTTTCTGTATTTTAGCTGGGCTTTCAGACTCTTAGGCACTTCTGAGATTGTCCTCGGCTCCCTATTTGTTAATCAAAAGTGGGGTAACTGTGTAACTGGGGGACACAGTTTGACCCAACCTGCTGAGCGGGAGAACGTGTTTGCCTTCAGGGGCTGCCCCACGTAGCCACTTCTTGTCAGAATATGAATGCATTTGGAAAATGCACGCAGGACAGGACCATTTTATTGTAAAGTCACTACGAACTGCTTCGGGTATTGTCAAATGCTGGAAAAGACTAAGTGAAGCTGTAGCCAGCACTGAGAAATGCTCTGTAAGATAACCTTTAACAAAATTTCCTCCCCCAGTTATAATGGGTTAGAAGGAACTGTGTCCTAGCAATAAGTTTATGGTAGATCTGGATGTATCAGTACATGCAGACAAAAAGGCCTGGGATAAGTAGAGATTAAAATAAAAAAGCAGTAGGCCGGTAAGAGTTCTTTTAACAACAATCTCCATCTGCTATGTCTCCTTTTAAATTAGTTGAAATATTTTTGTGGGTGACTTTGTTTGCACTAACTTCCAACTTTTTATGGTTCACTAAACCCTGGATTGTGATAGGAATACAAACATTTAGGAGGAGGAGGAATTCACATCGCAGATGAACTTGAGAGTTCCTTCCTACCAGAGGTTCCAAATCCGTAGTATTATTTTTAAAGTGTGTATTGATTCTGAATTCAATTTGTAATTTTAACGACAAATCCAACATGCAGATCTGAGGGTTTCAATTACAGACAAGCCTGGGAATTGGCAAGAGTTTCCGAGAAGTGACCGCGGCAGGAAGCCCAGGAGGGTTTGAAGGTGATCAGAGGCAGTGCATGGACAGCAAGTCTTGCAGGAAAACCAACATATCCATTAGACTGGTGATAATTTCAAAGTAGAAACAAGTTTATACCATGAACCTCGAGAGCCACCAAAACAGTGCACCCACGTCAAGGTGGTAAAAACTCAAAATTTAGAACAGAAGCTACGTACAAAGTGCCAAAGACGACGATGCTAAAAACAAGAAGACCAAGCAACCTGACAGCCACCTAGAGGAAACAGGACCTGGAGACACTGATGCTGTACGCATGGGCCTCTGGGGTCAGGCTGGCCTAGGGGCCTCTTCCACAGAGGAGCCCGCCTCAGCAGACTCTATTTCTACGACGTAGGAAGGACCACTGCGTCCAGACGGCCTCACTTCTTCCTTTCTCACCCATTCTTAGTGTCCCCCAGCCGGGTCCCGCTCTGCCTGCTCCTTGCACGTCCTTTTCCGGGAACCCACCAAGTGCCTCACGCCCGTCCTTCACGCAGGTGTCTCACCTGAGATACCGGTGATCACACGCTACAAATCGGTACCTACCGCCACCTTTTTCTATTCCTCTCACCAGCTTCTTTTTATTGTAAGGATTTACCATTCTGGACATCATATATGTATGTGTATGTATTTTTTTTTTATTTTTAACACCTTGATTGGAGTGTAATTGCTTTACAATGGTGTGTTAGTTTCTGCTGTATAACAAAGTGAATCAGCTATATGTATACACACATCCCCTCCCTCTTGCGTCTCCCTCCCACCCTCCCTATCCCCCCTCTAGGTGGTCACAAAGCACCGAGCTGATCTCCCTGTGCTATGCAGCTGCTTCCCGCTAGCTATCGATTTTACAGTTGGTAGTGTATATATGTCCATGCCGCTTACTCTGTGTGTGTATTTCTATTCCTTTATCTGTTCCGCTGCTCTAGTGTTAACACAACGCCCCAGGACGGCAGGGATTTCGTGTGTTTTGTTTATCGCTCTAGAACCAGTGCCCTGTGGGTGCATGTTCCACGTTCAGTACACATGTGTGCATGTTTGTGTGTACCAGTTAACACCCAAGGAAGATCTTCCATGGGACACTCTGTCAGTTGTCCTTGGCCTCAATCCTTTCTCCTTGAACCCTGCTCAACCAGGTTCCCGGGGGGGCCCAGTCATCAGCCGGCGCTGTGCTAGGCAGGGCGGGGCGTGCAGAGGTGAGAGAAGCACTTTCCCCGAGGAGCTGTAGTTGAACTACACAGCCGGACCATACGGGCCCAAACGCCTGGCTGTGCCCGTGAGCGCAGCCCTTCAGAGGCGAGGGCGAGCTCTCCCCAAGGACTGTGACCCTGGAGAAGACCTCGTGGGAAAAAAGTAGAGCCTTGAGGGGTGGGACGGCTTTGGAAGCAGAGAATGACCTCATGTGGACAAATGCTCTAGAACAAAGAGCAGTAGAGGAGCAAAGGCCGGGAGACGGGTGGGCCACGATTTCCTGGAAACACAGTGTTTGTGACGGGAAAGAAGTAGAGGAATTAGAAGGCGGCAGGGCCCGGATGACAGGGACCCCGACCACGGGGTCCCTGGATGGGGAGAAGGCAGGGCATGAACAGCACGGACATGGGGACAGAGGCGGGCATCAGAGCTGCGGCTCCTGTGTCTAGCGTGAGTTCACAGTATTCACTGCATTATTAAAAACAAACCAAGAATCCTAAAATCCAAAGATAAAGGAAGGCCGTGCACGGAGCAATGAAGTCAACGACTGTGATTAATCCAACTCTGAGCATCGGCGGGTAAGTGAGTAAATACACACACAGATTGGTTATTTGCTTTGGAGTCAGACTTGGGTTTGAACTTAGCTCTGCAAGGTCGCTGAACTTTGCTAAGCTTCAGTTTCCTCAGCTGTTAAACGGGGCCCGGAAGAGTTATTATGAGGATTGAGAGACAGATCATGGAAGTAAAGTGGCTGGAAAACAACCAGCAACAGCATCTATGGAGCACTTCGTTACATACAAGGCGCCACTCCAAGTGCTTTACACACTCAAAAAAATCACAGCTGCCACGTATGCTTCTCGGCACGCTGACGCTGGATGTGACGGTGGAGGTGTCCGCACGGGACCCCCTCCCTCCCGCTCAGACCCCGTCCCGGCAATCACGGAGCCCAGGGCTGGAGGCTGCCCAAGGCCAGTGGGCGTCGGATCGGAGCCAATGCCGGCCAAGTACTAAACATTCAACCATACACAGTGAGGGTGTTTTCTTCCTGAACCTTCCTTTCCTGTAAGAATGTCTCGTAAGAACTGTTCGAACACATTGCTCTGTTTTCACACGGGATCCTGATGTGTGTTACACGCTAATGATCAAAGAGAAAACCAAAGGAACGACAGGGAGTGATCGCTTTTATCCCTAAACTGTGCTCTTTGGGGTTCTATTCATGCGTTCTGCTCAATTGCCTTTCTTGGTCCCATGGTTACAAACAGTACCGGGTCATTAGATTTCGGGACAGCAAGTAAGTACTGTCGGCAACTGTATCCCCTCCTTAAAAACGAATGAAAGTAACGCAGCTGTGGACTGTGAGGGCATGACTATATTCACACTCAACGTACAGAAGTATCACACGTGCAGGTGTGCCACACTGGGTAGTGTCACGCCCTCTGGGGAAGTCACTTTGCCTTCCTGCATCCCTGTTTTCTATCTGCAGACGAGGGCTCTTTCTCAGTCTCTCTCCAGCTCCGGGATTCTTTCGGTTTAATGTGATAAGGGGCCATAAGCTGAAACACGGAAGTGCCAGCCCTTGATACCAGTTCACGTTTGAATTATCGCGCGACTAACAGAGTGAAGTATTGGCGGGCATCGCGTCATTTCAGTAGGACAGGGGACCCTTTTCTGCGGTTGGCTGGTATCTGAGCACCCTTGTTTGCTGGGACAGCCCCCATCTCATGAGTCTTGGTGGGACGTAGCGCCGCCCGCCCACCGTGGAGTCTGAAGATGCCAGATTCTCACTTGCCCAGCTCACTTGGCTGCTAGGGTCCAGGTAACCAGCCAGACTGAGCCAAGTC
The DNA here is from genome assembly GCF_964270905.1 of Leucopleurus acutus. Lineage (NCBI taxonomy): Eukaryota > Metazoa > Chordata > Mammalia > Artiodactyla > Delphinidae > Leucopleurus > Leucopleurus acutus. Next base: position 6,620,263 of record NC_139163.1, read on the forward strand.
GACCCACCCACCTAGGGGCTGGAATCTGATGCCAGTGACCCAGAGAAGCAGGCACGGGGCGAGGCTCTTGGCGGGGGCAGAACGACCCAGCTCGGAGTTGGTGCTGCTGGTTGGTGCTGGCCGCACATCTGTGGCTCCTGCTTGGGTAGCGGGGAAGCGACACCTCCCCGGGCCAGTCTGCGTGGGAGCTGACTGTGGCTTCAGCTACACAGCCTCATTACTATTGTTATTATTTTTAGAACTACCCAGTATTTTTTCAAAACATTCCATTTTTACACAAAGCAGAAAGCATCAGTTTCCCTCACTTACAACGAAGAACGCTTTCGGCAACGGCTGGTGACGTGTGCTTTGGGGACATAAAGAGCTGGCGGGTACCCTTTGCTTATTTTGCTAAAACCATCCCATTATCTTATTTTCTCAGTCAGGATAACAGGCGAACCACTCGGCAAGGAGTGCTGAATTAAGAGGGGAATTTCACACTCACAGTAACAACAAAAGTACATATAAAGTGTCCAAAATCTACCTGTTAATTATATGCACAGCTCTTTTCATAAAGAAACCCAAGAGGAATATTTTACTTACTGCCAACGTTAGGACAGAGGGGTTTCAACACCTGAAGTCAGACCCATGGGCAGGCTGACTGCTGTCATGTGTCAAGGGGATGATCCAAGATGTCGCATTAATGAAGGCCATCTTTCTCTGATAATTAGATGGGGAATGGGCTGAGGAAGGGCTCTAATCTATGGACCAGACACGGCGCCCCATGTTATCAATGGCACTGAATTCTCCAGATCACTTTGCCGCTCATCCCATGGAACAGAGCAGAGGGCAGGGGCTGCATGTGAGTAAGACTGAGGCGGACAAGGGTCTGGAGGAAACGAAAGAGGTCCTTCTACCCTTGGAGGCAGCTCCATCTGGGGCAGGTCCTAGTGACTGAGGCATCCCCGGTCCACTAGTCTTGGAATTCTGTCGTGGTGTGAAACATCCCAGACCCATCACCCAACTCCCATGCTGGTTCTTGGAGGGCTGGCCCTCTGCTAGGATTCCTGGGTCATTTCTGCTTAAAACCCATGGACTTGGCCCTGTGAAGCAGCTCCAGGAATAATCAAGTCTACGGGCCAGAGAAGCCAAACTCTACTCCTAACACCTAACCCGCCTCAAATGAGCTAGAATTAGAATTTGAACCATACGAGGCGTCATCTGTCTTTTCTGTTCATCTTCCCAGCTTCCCCTGAGAAGCCACACGTCTCCTCAGGCCCTGAAATGAGCCCAAGTTTGTCACACTGAGAACCTCTCAGATGGGTCTGTTTACCCTGAACTCTCCCTCTCTGTGGATGACAGAGCTTTTGAAATTGTTAGCGTCCCTGGGTTGCAGATGCCCAAAGTATATACATCTTGCATGCAGGGTTTTGGTTCCTGACTGAATTACATTAATTCTATTCTTTCTATTTTCTCCCACCTATATTGGCAGTTTGGTAGTAATGAACTAGTCTATTCTGGAAAAGGGGAAAAACTCCAATTACATGTGAGATTTTTAGATTGTGTTTATAAAATGATCCAGAAGTATTTTTCTCTTTTAATCGTTAAAGCACTTAATAATATTCTAAAAAAAAAAAAAATGGCCTAGAAAAGTTGGAAAGTAGCTCTTATGTTCTGAAAACAGTAATATTTTAAGCCCGAAACAAGCACATTATAGAAAGGGGTTTCCCAAAGTTTTATGCTTCAAGCCTTTTATTGTTTCCTCACTTTTCTTCTGCCAACTCAAATGTTGTTTAGAACTGATACTGGATAGCGAACAGCTGCAGGTCCTGGCTGAGTGTTTTCCTAGAAATACCACTTTGGGAAAGAATTTCCACCCTTTTCCCTCTCCCATGAGCCTTCAGAGTGGCTCAAACTTATTCTTCTCCAAGATCCTGGCCCAAAAGTTTATCAGGACAGTCGAACGTCTGGGAAGCAATGCCAGGGTGGTATCTTTAGCTGTTGGTGAAAGGAGAGGCCACTTCTGATGTACCCAGAAGGTGAGTGAGGGTCTCCCCAACACGGCAGGAAAACCCTCATTTCCAATTCCGAAATAGGAGATATTCTGCGTCTCATGGGAGGGTTCCCACGCAAAGGAGACCTTGGTGACACCCCATCTTGGGCTGGTTTGGCTTGTTTGTACAGCTACTTTGACAGCAGGTGGAAGACATAGATTCTGGAATAATAAGGCTCTGGATCACTCAGATCCTGCAAAGAAAATTCACGAGAGTCATCCTAAGCTCTGTCTAGACTATTAAGAGAATCGAGAATTCCTTAATTTGTGTGTCGTGTTTTGTTTTTCTTACAACTAGCACAGTCTTTCGTATTTGTTGAATTGAATAAAAGGAAAAACACTGAAAAGTGATAGGATTATAATAATATTATTGTGTTTAGTCACCTACTAAACTGCAATTTTATAGCAGCTGTTGAAAAGAAGCTCTAGAAATGTTTTCAAACACATGGACACCAAGGGGGAAAAGAGGGGGGGTGGTGGGATGCATTGGGAGATTGGGATTGACATGTATACACTAATATGTATAAAATAGATAATAAGAACCTGCTGTATAAACATAAAATAAAATTCAAATAAAAAGATAGAAATGCTTTTTTTTAAAAAAAATAAATTTATTTATTTACTTTTGGCTGCTTTGGGTCTTCGTTGCTGCGCGCGGGCTTTCTCTAGTTGCAGCGAGCGGGGGCTACCCTTCGTTGCGGTGCGTGGGCTTCTCATTGCGGTGGCTTCTCTTGTTGCGGAGCACGGGCTCTAGGCGTGTGGGCTTCAGTAGTTGTGGCTTGCGGGCTTCAGTAATTGTGGCTTGCGGGCTCCAGAGCGCAGGCTCAGTAGCTGTGGCACACGGGCTTAGTTGCTCCGCGGCATGTGGGATCTTCCTGGACCGGGGCTCGAACCCATGTCCCCGGCATTGGCAGGCAGATTCTTAACCACTGTGTCACCAGGGAAGCCCAACAGAAATGTTTTGAACAGGGGCAGCAAGGTAAGCACACAGTCTTAAAAGTCATCCTGAAGGACAACACTTGCTTTTCGATGTTAGCTCTAGTACGTTTATTAGACACTCAGTCATGCTCTGTGCATTCAGAATCTGTGCCTGTGCTTATCGGGGCCAATTTACTCTGTATCAGGTGCTGTGCGTGTGATAATTTAATTCAATGTGGAGGTGTTTACCTGCATTTTTAGAGGCTTCATGCATATGCAACAGGCTCCAGAGGAAATGAGGTGATAGGACAGAGGTCCCACGAAAAAACTCCAGCGGGACCTCAGTTTAAAGAACAGAAGGCTGCAGATAAGGCGGCCATGGCGCAAGCACTGCAGATGGTCTGAGGGAAAGGCATCCAGCTACTTAGAAAAGACTCAGCCCAAGGACTGGCACCAACCTCCCAGCATCCAGGCCGCCTCCCCTGCAACAGGACAGCAGGATGGCTGGGACGGAGGGGAGAATCCTGCACCTCGTCCAGAGTGGGATCCCCTGGCAGGACCCTCGGCTCGGTGGGGAGGGAGGCCTATCACAACAGGCAGCTGAGACAGAGAATCTGCAGGATGGGGGCGTGGCTCAGAGCTCATCTTTATAGGCCGTTGTCTTTGGGCAGGTGTGGCTGGGGTGAATGCACAGATGCCATGTTGAAACAGCAGCAGCAACTGAAGGAGGCATGGCCTCGGGCTTCAATGAGTTCACGGTCAGTGCGGGTAATGCGCCATTGTCAAGGAGCCTCACTGTGTCACCAGTGTGGACAGATAAGGGGCCTTCCTAAGGGTGGCATCCAACATTCTTCCTGCAGACTCGAGGGAGGATTCCTCTAGGAAGTGGCACTGGGCCTCCAGGAAGGAGGACAGCCTTACATAAGGGCGGATGCAATTAAAGAGCCTTAGGATTTCTAAGAAATTGTTTTACTGTTGCAAAATGAAGCTTTGCACGGTTACCACCATATTACAATATCTGGGCTGCCTGGATTTTCCTCCCTGTTAGGTTAAATAGCAAAAGCAAAGCCACCAAATACTTAACAGCTTTTGGTGAAGGCTGCAAGGCAGCAACAGATTTTAATTCCCTTTCCGGTAATATTTTTTTGGGAGCTAGGGCAGGTGGTAACTAAGTACCACAAACTGAGCGGCTTAAACAACCAAAACTTATTCTGTAACAGTTCTAGAGCCTGGAAGTCCAAGATCAAGGTGTCTGTCCCAGCTTCCGGTGGCGGCCGGCAACCTTTGGTGGTTCTTGGTGGGCAGAAGCATCACCCTGATTTCTGCTTTCATCTTCACATGGTGTTCTCCCCATGGATATGTCTGTCTCCAAATTTCCCCTTTTCATAAGGACACCAGTCGTATTAGATCGGGGCCTATCCTGCTCCGGTATGACCTCATTTTATCTAATTACATTTCCAATGACCCTATTTCCAAATAAGGCCAGATTCAGAGATACCGGGAGTTAGAACTTCAGTCAATGAATTTTTCGGGGACACAATTCAACCATAACAAAGACTCTCAAAGCAGTGACAGATTTACAAAGACTTACATGCTACTAATTATATCTTGCAGATTTTTATTTCAATCACTTGCAACATCTCAATGACACTATGAAGTACCATTTTACTGACCAGACTGGGCTGCTTTCTTTATTTACTATCATTATCGATCTCTTCCAGAGCAGAAATCTAGAGAATAGCACAATATGCCAGAATCCACAGAACTGGCACCACTGAAACTCCAAGGGTCAAGGTGGAGGGAGGCTACTTAGCTATTTAATTTTATCTAGAAAAACCTAGACTGTTAAGATTTACGCAATTTACAAAGCTGTTCTTTTTCATTATTTTCATATACTACTTAATGTTAGTTAAGATTATTTAACAAAACTGGCACTAATATTGATCATGAAAACAGGTCTTGCTGCTTCCAGCCCAGATCACTCTCTTGGGCTTCAGACCTACGTGTACAACGGCAAAACTCCACCTGGGTGTTACACACCAATTAAAACTGGGATTGTACAAAGGTGTATCCGTCACCTCCCTGCCTGAGCTCTCATGTGTCACCAGGCAGCCAGCTGCCAGCATCATCCATCTCTTACTCCTTTATCCAAGCTTGTTATTATCCTGTTGGTCAGTCACTGGAATTTTTGAATCTGTAGCTTGGTGTCTTTCATCATTTAGGGACAATGTTTAGCCACTGTCCCTTCACATACCGTCTGCCCTGTTCTCTCTCTGTCCTCCTCCTGGAGTTTGGTTAGACCTTCTCACTCCATCCTTCAGGTCCCTCCCCTTCCTTCCTAGTCCCCATCTCCTTGTGATGCTGCTGTTCTCAGGAGACTTCTTTTGATTTATCTTTTAGCTCAGTGAGTCTCTCTTCATATGTGTCTAATGTTCTGTTAAACATGATCTTTGGGCTTCCCTGGTGGTGCGGTGGCTGGGAGTCCACCTGCCGATGCGGGGGACATGGGGTCGTGCCCCGGTCCGGGAGGATCCCGCATGCCCCGGAGCAGCTGGGCCTGTGAGCCATGGCTGCTGAGCTTGTGCATCCGGAGCCTGTGCTCCACAACGGGAGAGGCCACAGCGGTGAGAGGCCCGCATACCGCAAAAAACAAAAACAAACCATGATGTTTGAATTTTAAATTACAATTATTGTATTTTTTTCTTTAAGTTTCTTTTAAAATCTACAAGATTTTTTTTACTTTAGTTTTCTGCCTCTTTTAGGTATTTACAAAATTTAATTTTATATCTTTAAGCATGGTGTTATGAGTTGCATTGGGACCCTCCAAAAGATATAAGTCCTAACTTCCAGCACCTCAGAATGTGACCTTGTTTGGAAACAGAACCGATGCAGATGTAACTAGTTAAGGTGAGGTCATAATGGCATAGGGTGGGGCCCTAGTCCAACCTGACTGGTGTCTTTACAGGAAGAGGGACATGTAAGGACACACAGACACATGCACAGGAGGACGTCATGTGGTGATGAAGGCAGAGAATGGAAAGGGGCAGCTGAAAGCTAAGGAATGCCGAAGATTGCCAGCAGACCACCAGAAGCCAGGAAGGGCAAGGAAGGACTCCCCTGACAGGCTCCAGAGGGAGCATGGCCCTGCCAACGCCCTCATTTCAGACTTCCAGCTTCCAGTACTGTGAGATAATACATTCCTGTTGCTTTAGGCCTCCCAGCTTGTGGAACAGTCTGCCCGCCATACCCACAGGTGGATGCAGACATCCACAGATTCAACCAGTTAAAAATATTCAGGCAATAAAAATACAAGAAAGTTCGGAAAAGCAAGACTTGAATTTGTTGTGTACTGGGAACTGTTTATGTAGCATTGACACTGTATTCGGTAATATAAGGAACCTAGAGATGACTGAAAGTATCTAGAGATGACTGAAAGTATGTGGGAGGATGCATGCAGGTTATGTTCAAATACTATGCTGTTTTATACAAGGGACTGGAGCGTACACAGATTGTGGTGTCTGCAGCGGGTCCTGGGACCACTCTCCCGTGGATACCAAGGGATGACTGTATTTACGGCAGCCCTAAGAGACAAATACAGTAAGGATCCTTAGTTTATAAAATGTGGTCAACAGCTTCCAATCACGAAGCTCTTGCCAGTCTCTTTTTGCTATTCTTTCTGCTGACGCTTGCTAGCGATACGTTTTCCTGTATGCTCATTTAGTCTGTCTACGAGTTGCTCATTTTCCTTGGGAGATTATCTGTAAGAATTTGAGACCTATGGTGAAGGTGCATTCTTTTAGAAAGGATTCACGTTTGCCATGGAACTGGGAGACGGGGAGGAGTTAACAGCACCAGCTGGGGACCACTTTAGAAAAATGCTCCAGGGCTGCAGGTTCTTTCCGACCATCTCATTTTTACTGTAAAACTAAGGGTGAGCTCGTGGCTACAATCCCCAGGGGCGGTCCCCCACCTCCAACCCCGTTCTACTTAACATCAGGTCCGCCTCTGTTCTGTTTTCTTGCATCCTTTGCAGAGGTGGGGTGGACAGGTTTACTCCTGCTTCCCCGGGTGCTGCGGGTGGAGTCCTCTGGGGTCTCACGGTTATGGAAGGAAGTCTCTCCGACTCTCCACCATGTAGGGCCCTGGCCTCTGGCTCCTCCCCCCACCCACTGAGGCCCGGGTTTGCCAGCTGTTTACCGTCCCACTTGATGCACTTGGTTCCTGCCTCCACTTAGATTCAAGCCTGATGTCTTTTTATCATCTTATCATTACACTGATGCTGTTAAAGTGATTTTGAAATTATTTTACCCAGAATTTTTAGTTAAGTGGAAGAATCAACCCCAATACCAGACCAACCCCATCACTGGAACCTGCATGGCCAGTCAACCTGGTGCCACTGACTCTCCCTCTCACACACCCTTGGCCCTGGGCTGATGTTCTAGTTCAGGCACCTGAGTCATCACGTAGTTTCTCCCCAGGTCTCCCTCCAACCTCACTCTGCACGGCTCTCCAGGGGCCTCTCAATAGCAGGCTAGTCTACTCCCGCGGGGGAAAGTCCAAATGCCTCAGCAGATGCTTTGGAGCTAGTTCCAGTGGGGTCTCCAGGGTTCCTGCCTTCCCTGGCTCTCTGCTGAATTACAGAGTGAATTTCTCATCCGTTCCATGGTCTCCTATTTACTGCACTAGCTTTCCACTGCCTGGAATGTAATTTCCTTCACTTCTAGTCTCTTTATTTTGAGGGAGGGACGAGAAGGCTCTTTTTAAATAAGTGAGGCATTTAGGTCTAGACAATCACTGAAAGTAGTTCTGGCTGTTCACTCCATCCAGGAGCCTTCCCCATGGGGCACTCTTGCCCGGTACCGCCCAGGATCACCACGGAGGTGTCACGGCACTGTCCCTGCGTGTTGGGAAGTAGATCTACCTCATTAAGACTCTACCAACTTGCTAAGAACAGGGTCAGGTCTCTAACCTCATCCTTTACAGAGATGGACAGCACAGACCTCTACTTCTTCTGTTGGAATGGTATGGCTTCACTCATTTGGGTAGCAACCTGATCGCCAGATGATAGAGAAACAGCTTCTGGCTCTGTGTGTGCTAAACAAATGCTTAAAAGTAGTTTTCACTGAGCGTGTGTGTGTGTGTGTGTGTGTGTGTGTGTGTGTGTGTGTGTGCGCGCGCGTGCACGCGCGTGCATGCATGCACAGTAGGTGTTTAATGTCTGGTGTGGTCTTCTTTTGCACTAAAATTATAATGAAAGCATTCAGGGTTGTGTATTATCAGTATTGCTACTGATTTATGTCCTAACTTGCCTATCATTTGTATTAATGACTTTAATAACAACATGGATAATTTTGCCTGTTACCTGTTATGAGGCCAGCAGAGGGAGCAGGTGAGTAGTACAAGCAGATTTGATGTGTATTTTATAGGTATTATCTCTAGCAGCTTTTTGTTAATTTTTATTGTAGTCAAGCAAGACTTTCTGACCTATAAATTAAAAAGGTCACTGAAAGATACATCAGGATTTTGGGGAAAGGGAAATAATATATATATTTTTTTCTGTAAATATTCTACTAGAATAGTTTTAGGGCTTTAAAAACTATTGTTGAAATTATTTTTCTTGAGGGAAACAGATGCCAGGAACTAGGTATCTTAATCCTGCTATAAACGTCCTCTCTTCACAGCCTTTGTACGGCTTACTTCCTTTCGTTTTTTCTTTTGTATCAGTCTTTCTTTGAATTTAGACCCCTTCCTTAAAATGAAACACTTTGGAAAGTACAGTTCATTATTAAAGGAGTACCAAAGAAATTGCTTGAGATAGGGGTTAAGAGGAAAACATAGAGCATATACACATGAGATTATTAGGAAAGACTTAAATCATCCGGTAGCTACCATAATTAGATTCACGGAGGAACAAGAATGGCGGGGAGTATTTTTATACACTTGAATGCAAACATCACTTCCTTTTATGCATAACTATTTCTTATAATTCTTCAAAAATGACTTTTAGGAAAAAAAATGACTGTTAGTACAAATAACTCCATAATCAAGCCTAATTTCCCACAGGAAGATCTTTTATATCAAGTCAGTTGGACAGACAGGAATACCAAAAGGGGGTCATGTGCTTCTGCTTTTTTTTACTTCTTTGACATAAGCGATTTTATTTATGTTAACCTATAACCAAGAGAGATAATATATCTTAATGGAAATAACACACATGACATTTTTATCTCTCTTATTTTAAAAGGTTTCTCAATAATTAAGATAAAATTTTTATAAATTTAGATTACACAAAGATTAATCTAGATGGCATTAGGCCACTTTCAAGAGAAAACTCATTCTGAGAGGAATTTGGATGGTTCTTTAGTAGAATGGTTATGACAAAGAGACTAGACACATTTTTCACAAGCAGCAGGATCTGAATTCTCTACAACTTTGCTGAAATGAATTTAGGAACATTTAATATAAAATTATAACTCATAAGCCCAGCTCAAAATCTCTGATGACTAACACAATAGTGTTAGTCAAAGGAAAGATATTATTGACTTTTCGTTGGTCATGGGCAAAACAGTAATCACTGACATCAATCCACTGAAAGGGAATGTTTAGCATTTTTTTTTCTGTGTACGGGCAGAAAACAGGACACAGAATTACTGGCAAAAATATTATCAGGCTAATGCACTCATCTATTGTTTTAGAATTTCATCCACTGCCTTTTTAAAGTTATGACTTGTATCTTGACCTTTTAGGCATTTTTTTGATGGAAAGATAAAATATTCCACAAAAATATTGGATGAAAATATTTAAAAATCAAATGGCATTTACGATAACTTCATGTTACCACGAGAAATATATAAACTAAAATATTCCTAAAAATTCAGGGAATTCATGATGAAATCTTAAAGAAAAATAGTAACTTGGATATTTCCCAAGTTTCTAGCAAATAAAAAGATTTTGGGGCTTGTCAAAGTCCTTAAAGTTACATATTGTATACAATGTGGCTTTACAAAACAAACTTTCTTGAGCAGATGCTGTGCTGGTTCATGGCCGTACAAATTGTAGAAGATTCAGGAATCTTTTAGGTTTCCTTTAAAAAAACAAAACAAGACAAAACTGTCTTCTCTAAATGTCTTTCAGACATAATGTCACAATAAACACTCAGATAAGTTAGAATGAATATTTGGTACCTTTTTAATTAAACTAGCCTAAATAAGAATGACAGCCAATAACCTAAATAAGAATGACAAATAAAGATTTTTCTCCATATTAACTCTGATTCTTCCATCAATACTAACCCCTGACACGTATATTCCTATGGTTCCCTGTCAAACAGAAGTTACGCAGCTGCGAGAAGGAAGATAATTGTCCCAGATAAGGCGATGGTATCTAGGCCTCTGCCCTTTACTGCCCGGCACTTATTCTGTCTGCTCCGAGAATGAAAACACGAGGGTCATGCAGGGGAAATGGCTGTTTCCCAGGAAAGGAAATTGCCTGAAAACACATCTGGCAAAGGCTTTTTCTCCTCCTCTGGCAGGCAGACACTTATTTTAACAAAATATACATTTCCTCACCTCCTGTAAAGGTGAATTCTATGGAGCCAATGCCCTATTCTAAGTGGACGACAATTTTCCTCTAAATAGAACGGGCCAGCTCTTTTATGGCAAACGCTATGTGTGTTTAATTGCAACTAGCACAGGGAACTGTGCTAAGCTAGGCATCATACATCATTTCAGAAACTATGTATTCTCAGAGGTATATCACACTCTTGTAGCCAGCTACAACAGATGAAATTGAAGAGGCAAAGAAAGAAAAAAACTGTCAACGCCAGAAAATCAGAAAGGTGGCAAGAATGGATATATAAAGCACAACTAATGCAGTCAGACAGGAGGCTGGATTTCCAGAGATCCCGTCCTCAGGGAGCTCAATCTGACTTCAAGTCTGCATTGCTGTGTGCACTTCTGAGCGGACTATCCCGCTCACATATGCCACGGGTCCAGGATACTGAAGCGGGCGTGTGGTGGCCCAGCTCAGGTGACCAAAGGCCACTAAAGGTCTGGCAGTGAAATGGGTTCTGTCTCCGGGGTGTGTGTTTGTGCAGCACAGAGGCGACAGCCAGCGTCTCCAAAGAAGGTTGATCTTTGCCATGGTAAAAGCGGGGTAAAGAAACCCATTGTTTTAAATTCTCCTTAAATCCATGAATGTAAAAGAAAGGCACAGGCAAGTCTGACGGAATCCTTGTCTTCTTGCCTCACGGAGCCGTGGTTTCCACGTCCATCGTAGGGGCAAGGCTTACCTTCCACGGCTACACGTGTGTGTGTTGATATTTACGCTTTTACTCTTTTTCCTGTTTTTACAGTAACTTTAAGGGGCTTTCTCTTTGGTACTGTTTTCAAATCCCACAGCTGGGGACTATCCTTCTCAGCCCGCCAGACTCAGGGTTTAATATCGGTTCCACACGGTCAGTAGCTCTGGGGAGAGGCCGCACCAAATCTTCTGCAGAACGGCTCCAGACGCCACCTGCGGTTCTTCAGGTTCAGCTCGACAAACATCAGAATGTAGTGGAAAGGGCTCTTCTGTGAATCACCACGGAGGGAGCCTGCTTTCGGAAGCTGAAATACTCATTTTTTCCTTTTCCTTTCCCCTTCCCCTCTTCCTTCCTCCCTCCCTCCTTTGCCTTTCTTTCCTTTTCGCCCATTGTGGCTGCTGCTTCTTCAGCTCTCATTAATTGCTGCCCACAGTTCGGGAAAAAAAAAAAAAAGGAGTAAGAATAACTTCTTCTTTAGCAACAATTTTATGTCCAGTGAACTTCCTAATGGTTTCCCCGTGCACTGCACACTAAGTTGTAAACATGTTGATCTAATTTAGCCAATTTTAAAGAGGCCGGAACAGGGAGGCAGATGAGTGAGATGCCTCTAAACCCCCGCCAGCCCCAGCCTGCCAGGGGCCTGGAGCCCCAAGTAGCCCGACGGTCTGAAAACGGCCAAAACCCAAGAGCGCCCCAGCCTCACCTCGTGGGGTATTTTGGCACTGAGGGCTCCTCCTACATCAACGCAGCACTTTCCAGAACTTAAGCCCGTGCCGGCCCTAGAGCTGGCCCCAATCACTGTCTCCAAGGCCTGCGGCCAGTGGTGACAGGACGGCGGTCACTGCACTGCGTGATGGTGACCGGGCAGGTGTGAGACCGAGTCCGGGGACGTGCCCAGATGCGATGCAGAAAGACCCTGGCACAGAACGTCAATAGATGCGGGAGACCAGCGTGCCTCTCCAAGCACGTCTGAGTGGTGACCCCGTCTTTTCCAATTAGCTACGGGCTTTCAACGGGGACAGCTGCCACGATGCTGGCTCCTCAGAAGGCAGGAACGCCCTCAGCCCCGCCTCCCCGGGCCAGCCGGTCCACCTGCATCGCTTCCTTCGTCCAGCCGTAGACGTATTCCGGTAGATACTGAGTATTAAACTGGCTCCCTGGAAAGAGCAGAAGCCACGCAGGCCTCCCCAAATCCTGTTCGGTGCTCCAGGCCTTGGGGGCTGCCCCACTTTGCACTGCTTTACAGTTGGCCCATATCTTGGTTTCTGGTTTCCAGGGCCGCCCTTACACAGAGAGAGCCTCACAGGTGGCTCTGGGTGACCTGGAGCCTCCGGAAGGTTGGGGTCAGTTGGATGCCGTGATCCAGACAGAAGTGGACGCACGTCGACATCTGACCTACATTTTGGGGGCCAGGACCAGTGGGAGATGCGTGGGCTTTCGCCACCCGTTAAGCCTTCTGTTCAACAGGGCACTGAAGCAGAGGGGCCTTCGTCAAAGTTCTCTGTAAGGCTGACCTCCTTCTTTCTGGGAACAGGGTCCCGTGGCCTTTTTGGTACCATCAAATGAAGATTTACCTCACGACGGCAAAGCGTCAAAGGAGAACTTGAGGCCGCGCGTGCTAAGGTGACTAAATGGGAGCCTCCGAAATTTCAGCCGATGACATACAGTACGGGGGAGAAAACAAACATTATTAAGAAAATAAACGGCACCACACACAGCTGTTCGGCAGAGCTGTTTGGACAAAAAAAAAAAAAAAAAAATTGGTTGGGCAGGAAGGCAGCTTTGGGGAAAGCTGTGATAATATTTCTCGTTTTATAGCCCCATCTGCCTTTAGCGGTCCTGTCAGCAAGTCACTGACGAAACTCAAGATTCTCTTTGAAACTGAACAGCTCTGAGAACCACAGTCAAGGCTGTGTTTAGCCTCCATCCCTAGGCCTGGATGGAAGTGGCCTGCAGCTGCTGGTTGCCTGGCGCTTAGGAAACAAACAAGTATGGGGGGCGGGCCCGTAACCGAGGTGGGGCGGTCTTCCCGCCCGTCTGCCCTCAGAGCCCCCGCTCTGCCCCCGTCTGGGGTCTCCCGCTGGTTCTCCCACGTTGGCCACAGCGGACTGGCGCATCTCCTCTGTGCTTCCTCAGCGACGCCTCGTTTCGGCCCCGTGCCCAGCCCTGACTACGGAGGCATCGGCTTGTGCTTGGGGCCCTGCCCGCGCTGGCCCTGCACAGGTGGGATGTGCACCCTGGGGTCAGTTCTCCTAGTGCATCTGCCTCGTCTTACAGTTTAGATCCAGATTCGAAGTGGCACCGTCTTTGTGGTCAAACGTTCCTGCCCCTTCCCTAAGTCCCTTTTCCTTGACCTGTCTCACACTCCTCAACTCTTGAAGAAGCCGGGCGGTGCTCGAGACATGGGAGGCTCCCTGTTTACACCGGCTGTGCCTTGAGAGTGGCCTTGCAACCATGTCACAGCCCCTGGCGACTCCCTCTGGTTGGCCGACTACAGCCCGTGGTCCCTTTGGAACGGCCCGTGAGCTAAGAATGGTTTTCACATCTTTAAAAGGCTGACAAAAATCCAGACACTATTTCATGATGTCAAAATTATAATAAATTCAAATTTCAGTGTCCACGAATAAAACTCTGTTGGAACACAGCCACCTCCCATCGTTTGTGGACTGTCTCCAGCTGCTTTTACGCTATGATGGCAGACTCGAGTCGTTGTGACAGAGCCCGTGTGGCCCGCAAACCTGAAATATTTACTATCTGACCCTTTACAGAGAACGTCTGCCAAGCCCTGGTCTAGCTAGAGCCTCCCCCCAACTCCTGGGTAAGAATTCCCATTTAGGGGCTTCCCTGGTGGCGCAGTGGTTGAGAATCTGCCTGCTAATGCAGGGGACACGGGTTCAAGCCCTGGTCTGGGAGGATCCCACATGCCGCGGAGCAACTAGGCCCGTGAGCCACAACTACTGAGCCTGCGCGTCTGGAGCCTGTGCTACTCAACAAGAGAGGCCGCGATAGTGAGAGGCCGGCACACCGCGAAGAAGAGTGGCCCCCGCTTGCCACAAATGGAGATAGCCCTCGCACAGAAACGAAGACCCAACACAGCAAAAATAAATTAATTAATAAACTCCTACCCCCAACAGACACACGCAAAAATCCTATTACAAATCTGGAAAGAATACATCATCACATTTAGCACATAGATTATCCGGTGTCTATTAGTAGAGTATTTAAAAAAAAAAAAAAAAAAGAATTCCCATTTAGGTGCCTCCAAAGAGCACTGCTCACCATACATCTGGCCTTGAGAGGATGGGTAAGGAACATCCTAGCCAACTGCCTGCAGGACCAGTGCCCTTGGAGGCGATGCTGCCTTCCTGCTGGGTGTTCTCACCACAGCCCGTTGGTGAGGGGGTCTCCCTCCCTCTATTTGCTTATCTATGTCTGACACTCTGTCATGTTCCCCAGTACCCAGAAGACAAGGAGTATTTGTGGTACACGCTCTTCCTGTGGCTTCTTTTTAAACCACCATGTCTGCCTGGGAGGCAGATGGACGATTTTTAAAACCACATATGCAATACTAACGCCTAATACTATGCGCTTTCAAACGAGGAAGAGACTTAGAAGAAAAAAGGCGCACCCCATGTTTCTGCTTCATGTTCAGCCAGAGAATAACACAGTCATAATATCGGATGGTGCAAGAGCTGATTTTCATGTAATGGGAAGTGCTGATAAAGAAAGGCAAGTAGTATTCCTAAGTAACACGCATTGTTCCATATCATGATAACGCTAGAGGTGCTACGGAAAGAATCATCTCAGTTCACAAGTAGGGACATTGAGGCTTAGAGAAGTTAAGCATTTGCTTCAGATCTCAGTGAATCAGGGTTCTAACACTGGTCCGTCTTCAAATCCTACATGCGTCCGCCTACAGTCAGCAGTCTGAACGAGTATACCTTCTTTAATTCGTCCCTTTAGTGGAAACCATGTGCCAGAATCAGGTTCTAGCTTTCCTGAGCCACTGAGCCCTTTGAGAGTCTGGGGAAGTCTACAAACCCCTTCTCAGAAAATGACACGGGCTGTTTTATCTGGAGATTAAATAACAGGATCTTGGGATAGCTCAAATGACAATGTAGTGCTGAGTGCACGTAATAGCTTGAGATATCGTAATAAAAACATCTGCAATTCCTATTTGTGAGAAAGCCATAGCTATTGACCACTGTTGTTTCTGACCTATTCACAGCTAAAAGAAGGGCTATATTTCAGTGAGACTTCAGTGAAAAATAAAGATGTCTTTTCCTGTCAAAGTTCGTGGACCCCAGGAATTCTGTCCGGGGACCTTGGGTCAAGAACCCGTGCTCTGGAGGTAACCTCGGAGCCAGGCCGCGCACAGGAGGGACGTTTTTAAAGGTACAATTATTAGGTCTCTTGAAACAATTCACTATACAAATCTCAGTCATCCAAGAATTAAAATCATAAAGTCCCCTGAAATCTGATCTTGCACGATTAGACTGACCCTGGCTTTATGGATGGATGAGGTCCATCAGGTCGGTGCTGAACAGGCTGCCGCTGCCTGGAGAGAAACCTTGTGCACTGAGGCGTTAAGAGACCACCGCAAGGGCTCCAAGCCGTCCCCCCGCCCCCGCCGGCCGCCTCCTTGCACAAGCTGGCTGGTGAGTAAGCACACTGTCAATCTTCGAAGCGTTAAGCTTTAGCCATTGAAGGAAGTACCCTGGAGGGTTTATGGAGCCACAGAATCGAAACAGAAAAATCCTGGGAGTTAATGCAACCCTTGAATTTGACAGATGAGGACTTTACAGCTTAACTAAAAAGAAGTGATTTGCCTGAGTCCAACACTGAGCGGGACTGATGTAATTGATCCTGGATAATGTGTTACAAAATGACGGGATTTGAGCAAATCCTGACCTAAGGAAGGAGAAGTTTAGGTATGCCTCTCTCAGCCTCCTCTTATTTAAATTCTGATTTCTCCGTGGATTATAATTTAGCGGGCCATTAATCAGTCCAGTACGTTTTAAGTTTACTTTGAATACTGAAGTGGATATTTTGCTTAAAAGATGAAATGTCAGAGCTCAGAAACTGACTTTCCTAACGCGATTTAATAAAGCGAGAGGTTGCTGCCATCCCACTGTTTTAAGATGAAAGTTTTGCATACTTGGCTAATGGTTCACAAATCAAGTAATACCCACGAAACTGTTCTCCCTATGAAAAGGCAAAGCGTTTACCAGAGCGAGACCTCTTCCTCTTTGTTTGTAATAACAAAAATAAACCAAAGTCCTGACATATTTGTAGTATTTTTATTCCTAAAGGAAAAAACAGGAACTTTCATTGTACTTTAAAGTGATTGCCCCAGACATTTTACCAGCTTAGCACTGTAAAATCAGTTTCAGACACAAGAGACGGACAAGCTCTCTCTAGGAAATACTCAATTAGGGTGGTGCCTCTGAAATACCCAGGGGTCCTGTAACTGATCGCTTTTTCCCAGAGGGTTTCTGCAGCATACAGTCCTGGTTGGACAGTACACATCAGGCAGAGATTTTTCCTGTGGCCTGGCTAGTGACCCCCCTACAGGAAGATAACGGACAAGCCGGGAGGGCGGAGCAGCCAGCTACACATGTCTGGCTGCTGTTATCAACTTATCATATAAGGAAAGGAAAGTGATTGATTCGGATCCTGACACCGCAGGATCTGGGGGAAGAGAGACAAAGGAGCATTGAGGCTGATCTGTAAGGCGAATGCAGCCCTCACGAGGGAGGATTATTCTTCCTCCTGCGATCTGACAGTTTGCTGCGGGACCGGGGAGAAGACGGCACTAGAAATCAAGGTCACTGCTGGGAAAGGAGGGAAGAGGAGACTTTCACTGATGGACCCTGAGCCATGGCCGCAGAGCCCCGTGTCTGAGAGGGCAGCTTAGCGCCCGGGAGTCTCATGCGCCTTGAAGTTTGCTGAGCTGGTGGTTTATTACCGACAGAAAGAAAGAATGTGGCAGCTTGTTTTCTTTACTCTGAGCTGTGATCTGCTCCTAGCCGCAGCCTATAGCAACTTTCGGAAGAGCATGGACAGCATCGGGAAGAGGCAGTATCAGGTTCAGCACGGCTCCTGCAGCTACACGTTCCTCCTGCCGGAGATGGACAACTGCCGCTCGCCCTCCAGCGCCTACGTGCCCAACGCCGTGCAGCGGGATGCGCCGCTCGACTACGACGACTCCGTGCAGAGGCTCCAGCTGCTGGAGAACATCATGGAGAACAACACCCAGTGGCTCATGAAGGTAGGGAGCCACCACTCCCTCGTGCACAGCTCCGACCGGCTCGGGCTGAACAGCCAGTCTGGCGGGGCGGGAAGGGGGGCGATGAGCGCGGGAGAGAGCTGGTGGCTGACGCCTCTGAATGAGCTGCCACTTGCTGTAGTCTGTCCTGCCGCGTAAAGTGGTCGGGGGTGAAAAGTGACAAGGATTACTGGAAGGGAGTGCCAGGATCAATGGAGGGAAGTCTCTAAAGTCAGGACTCCTTATGCGCGGAGGAAGCGCACTTCTCTGCACAACGTGTAGGCTGTTTTGTTTGTGCAAGTACTTTCAACTCGGTGATATCCTTTACCAGGGACGTTATAGAACCGGTTGCAGGCACGGGAGGGAAGCTGTGAGCAAGGGCAGAGACGGAGCCAGGAAAAACGTGACAATCACGTTAGTTACTGATCCATAACGGATGGAGTGAAGTGCTTTACCAATTTCCTGAATTTATTTACTAAAATAGGCTGGGGCTCTTGGTAAACAAGAGGAAATTAAATAAAGCAGACCTTCCATCTCTCAGAACCTGGGGGGCTTTATCCCGAGGGTTTGTCATTTGTCTGTAGGGGTGGGTTTTCCAAGCGTCCGAGGGGATTGGGCGCTGCGGCCCCTTCAGTTCCACCACGGGCTTTGAAGGTGACCCCTCGTGGGGCAGGCGTGCAGGGCATTTTGCTGCAGTTACGCCGTGACAAGACGGTCGTGTTCGCAGGGTTACCACGATCCCACTGTTTCAGGCTTTTTATAGAGAGTTTAACTCAAATAGGACACTGAAAGCTCAGTTCTGCTTTTACAAGCCATCGTTTTCACACGTAAAGCTATTTATACAAACCCCCAAATCACCCTGGAAGTTTGCTTGATGTGGACTCGATATATTCTGCAGGAGGTTTAGACAAATTGCAAGAAATAGATTAATCATTAACTATTACAATGACATCACATCACAGCGCTTACACAGCAGAGAACGTGACGGTTTAAAGCCATATAGGAACTTTAACAACAAGCTGATTCCCCTCATTCAAAACTTTGCCCCTGTCTTTCATTTCACCATAAACCTTCCGTCAGGACACCTTATCTTAATCTCAGAATAGATCTTGGCTCCGAATCTGTGTTTCTCATTAGCTCTCCTACCTTCAGAGAGGAAATGACCAAGTTATTACTCTGGTCCTGAGCTGAGATGAATGAAAGCCCTCGGCACTGCATTCAGTATAACAAGAGGGGTCGCTTCAAATCAAAGAACAGAAAACAACAAATGCGCATCAAAAAGACTCGCCCTGTAATATGAAACTCATCAGTCGTATCTGTAAGCACTATCCCTTCTGAGCAAATTCTCCAGTAATTTCTTTCTTTTCCTAAGAAGTCCCCTGTGGTGCTTTTAAAAATCTCCTAAAATTCATAGATGTGCAAATAATATTGTTAAGCTTAAAAAGTATGCAGCAACACAGGTTGGAATATTTGGAAGACAAACTGTATCCTCAACAGCTGCTCACTCTGACTTCCCATTTCTCCCTGAGTTGTCATGCCCCCCATGGCACGGTTAATGCCAGGGCTGACGGCCACGGTGAGAGGTGAAAGACACGTCATTCGTAGTAAACATTCTAATCTGCCCGACTGGTAAGTCGTCTCGTAAAATAAACAGTCGAGGAACACAGAAGAATGTTTTGCCAAATCAAGACCGCTAAATTGTATTTGCTTAATGAAGCCCACATTAGGTATACCTGAAACTCCATATACAGAGCTCGTATTTCTTTCCTAGATAAATAACCCCCTTCTTTTCCATCTCTGAGATGCTGTTTAAAGAAGGAAAAGGACAAGGAATTCTACATGAGGTGACCAACATTTTTTCCTTTCCAGGTTCAATCGGTAAATATTTGAACAGTAGCACAATGGTATTTCTGAATTCTTTCTTTAGCCATCTAGCTAAATGTCACCAAGAATGACTTCATGTTTATCTTTTCACGGGCTCAGCACCTGTCCTGTGGGCCTCTTGGGAAACGTGCACCTGAGAAAGTCAGTTTGTGCTCTCACTTGGCTTACTGGCCTCTGGTTTGGGAATGAAAGCAAAAAAGCAAACATGAAACCCACCTAAAGTGATTCAATGTAACCTCTCTGCTTGTTTTTTATCCCTGTGTTTTGTCACCTGTGATAATAAACACTGCTTTTCTCATAAGGGAGAAAATAATATATAATGGGATGATAGATAAGCCACAATGATCAACATCACAATCAAACCCCTATTGATAGATTATGACAGAAAGAAAAAGCACCATTCTGTGTTTTGCATATTTCCTTTTCTTTAGGGCTGCTTTTTATGATTCCGTATTTCCTTTCTCTCCCTGATCAACACTAAAAATGAGAGGGGAAAAAAAAACACAAAACACTTTTAAGGTTTTAAGAAAACTTGTCAAGAAGGAAAATAAGACCAAGTTTCTGGTTAACCTCAGGGTAGATGAGACGCATTTCAGCGTCTCAGTGGTTAGCATCTGTCAGGAGCCTGGACTAAGAAAGCTGTTTCGCACATCATCAAAAGATGCCACTCTGCCCCTTTAGTCTGCCAGGCAGAGGAAGTGTCAGAATTCTGAATGAGCGCAGAGGGACATGAATGGAGCAATACAGGGAAGGCTCACTTTCTGGTTAGCGGTTAAACAAGGACAAGATAAATCGTGATAGTTAGGACACCAAATACACCACAATGACCTAAAAAACACTATAGGTCACATTCCCTTGCCAATCCTGCAACTATTCCAAACCTCTGCCCCCGTGACAGTAAACACACTTTATTAAAACTGACAAATAACTTAGCAAAATGGATTGTATCTTGCTAGGAGACCAGATTTTTTTTTTCCCCCGATCAGAAGAAACAGGGAAAGGAAATAAACAGTTATTTCACACTGATGAATACTTTAAAGTTATCAACAACTGCGAAGTCTATTGTGCTTTAAAACAGTGTTTTGAAAAATAAAGCTAATGCCTGTTAAGTGGATGTAAACATTTCCTCGTAATCCTACTTATTTTTTTTTTTTAACGAAAGAAGCACAGGCTGGGAGCTGTAAACCTGAATTGAGATCGTTTACTTTCTTTAAAATTAATAATACTATATCCTTTTAATAAAGTAGGAGAAGTATTCATCAGCTGATGTATAGGGAACAATCCAGTTTTGCTCCTAAAAACAAAACTGTTGTCAATGGGAAAAACTGATGGTGAGAAGCTCAGATGAACTCAGACTGTCAGCCCCTTCCCTACCCCTGCCAGGGACTGATTGTGTGTGTGTGTGTGTGTGTGTGTGTGTGTGTGTGTGTGTGTGTGTGTGAGATCATGTGTGGTGGAAAAACACTCCTTAGCTGTATATCCAAACAAACAAACCAGAGCTTGGTTCAATAAAGGAAAGAAAAAACTTCCCACTGTATCCACAGACGAAGTTCTACTACAGTATTGGAATAAACCCACCATCCCTGTACTGCCTTGCTGTCTCCTGAATCATGAAACATGACTGTGTTTAGTGTTAGAAGCAAATTCTGTGCATTCAGATAGGCTGATTAATTAAACCTTCTATTTAAGACTGCAAGAAGATGATTACTATTGTTTAATTATCTATTAATATCATTATTGTAAGGAAGGCAGAGATGATTAAAGTTTCCCTGTGGTAGGAGAAGTACACATATTTAAGGTTGGAAAATGCAAGTTTAATATACTGTTTACTATATACTATGTACGATGTATAGTACAATATGTGCGCACTACACATATTATATAAGATATGCATATACTATATATAGTTTATATTATATATATATAGTATGTATACAGTATTTGTTTTCCATGGTCAAGTGGCCTCTGCTTACTGAACGGGGTTAACCCGGGGTTAACGGGGTTAACATCCCGGGTTAACTCTGCAGGTGTCACACTGTGGGGAGATGAAGACTTGCCTGCAATCACGAAGTAGGAAGTGGGCTTGTGCATACACCTTCCATCATATCTGACTTTCTGTTTAGACACTAGATAATCCATATAGTCTCCTTACTGTATTTTGAAAATCGGTTGATTTTAACCAATATGGTCCTCTACAGTTTACAAACAGGTCGTACTCCAGGAGTTTATCTGTAAGCCAGTTACTGTACTATATGGAACTTGAAGAGGATACTAATCTTATAAATGGTGATCAGATGCTCAAGCTGGCCCATTTTTTTAATGGATTAAAATAGTGCTTATTTTAATCCATAAAATAACTGAAACTCTGTATATCTGTCATTCAAGAACAACAGTTCCAATCAACCCTACCACTATATGGATAACTTAACAATAACATAAAAATATGAGAGTAATATATGGGCCATGTAAAATTACAAAGTCAAACCTTTAAAACAGTAGAAAATAGGATGTAAATTCTCCTTCCCCTTAAACTTCAGCCCCTTTCTTCAAGATGAACACTTAGAGATGTATACTAGCCCTTTACTGTGACAAATTTAATATCAAGATGAACGAATTTCCTTCTTCTTAAAACCTGTACAGTGGTATTATACAGTGATCAGAATCTTTGTCTTTTTTTTTTTTTTTGGCTCACAAGTGACATGAAAAGAGGTTGAAAGAGAGATTTTATTTAGGGGAAAAGAGCAAAATTTGGAAGACTAAGGAAAAGGAGAATATGGATTAAAGGGGTGTGTGTATGTATTAGAGAGAAAAGGATACATGGCAGGAGGGAGAAAAAGGAGAGACTACCTGTGATGGAATCCATCACCTATCAACACAGGAAAGGGGGCAGTAAATGCGATGGCTATTTTGACAAAAAGGAGGTGGCTTATATTGTTCCATATTCTGGACACCAAATGGTACCAGGGCCTGGACAGCTGTGGGTTTCCTGGGTTGAGATCAAGAGGGTATAGGCATGAATCATGAACATGCACAGATTGTTTCCAGATCAGATGCTCATAGTTTGCAGAGCATTTATATTACTTACTGATAATGACAACTCATCAAACTATTCTCTCTGTTATAGTAACTATACACATATATGCTTATAATAATTATATATGTATACATACTTATTATAAATGTATACAAAAAGTATATATTATATAACATTATACACATCTATACCTATAAAATATAATTCACGAGTCATATACATATATGTCACATATATACACTAAATACTGTGGATTGTGTAGTACTGGAGTATGTATTTATTGAAAAAAATCTGAGTGTAAGAGGACCCGTGCAGTTCAAACTCATGTTGTTCAAGGGTCCACTGTGTATGTGTGTGTGTGTGTGTGTGTGTTTGTGTATATATATATATATATATTTTTTTTTTCTCTTTTCACTACATCCTTCTTTGACTTGAAGGAATATTTTTCTTCTAAATTTTTCTAGAACTTTTCTGATAAAAAGAGAGCCACTCAACTTTCCAGTGACACTTTTATCACTAAAGCAATAGTAGTAAATGAGGGATGGCAATCAAGTGGCACTGAATAATTTTAAAGCACTTTCCATACCTTACCTCATTTAGTCCCAGAAACACCTCTAGAACACAGACATGGTGGATATAATCCCACCTATTTTAAAATCACTCATGAACACGGGTCAGGGAATATCAGTGTGCTGTGCAGTGTAGGAGTCTTGCATGGGTCCCAGAGAGGAAAAACAAACACGGAAAAGCACGCACATCCCTCCTCTGACAAAGAGCAGACTTTTCCATGGGGCTGGAAAGACCGCAGAAAATCACTGGGAGAAGTGTGAGTGAATGTGAATATCGCATTATTTCTTAGCTCATTAACATAAATGAGTGAACACTGCTCTACCCCTCCCACTCCTTTTGGGGTGTTTCCAGTTCAGGGCAGGCGTCACTGAAGTTCATTTATTTGTTCAACAAATATTTACTGAAGGCCCATGTGTGCCCAGGCAGTGCTCTAGGTGCTTGGGGCGAAGACAAAGACTAGGGTCCGCCCTGGTGGGGATACGCGGCATTACACCACCACATCCTGTTGGAACACGTGGGTCAGAAGGTGATAAGCGCCCCACAGAACATCGGGTGAAACGAGACAGACGAGCGGGTGCAGGAGATGGGAGTGTTGGAGGGTGAGGGGAGAGAGGAGCCATGCCAGACAGTGTGGTCACTCCGCTGAAACCTCTTTTACAAAAGGACAATCAATTGAAACTACGTGAGAATGGTCATTTTTCCTGATCACCAAAGTCATCAGTAATAGGTGGATACTGCAGGAAGTAACACATATACAGAACACCCATTAAGAATATTATGTATAATTCTAGCATTCTGAAATAAGCACCTTACTACTCAGTACATAAATATGCCTGTACAGGGATGACTATTTTAAAAACATGCTGGATATACTATAACATTATATACACCTATACCTATCTGATAACTTTTATCTATTTTATTAACAATAAAAAAAGAAGAGGGTCTGAGAGGTTAAGTAACTTGGCTGACATCCCAGGTCACTAACAGAGGCAATTGCCACCACCTGTGAGTCCTGTCTTAGGACAAACACAGGTGTTCTGGGGCACAACCAGGTTGCGGACAACCTGGTCATCAGGTAACATTCGCAATCCTTCCTATGTGGGGTTGGTGCCAAAGCTGCAAAGAAAAAAAAAAAAAAAGCAATCGGGAATATCCTGTGTGTAAGGTAATCACATGAAATTCCACTCTGTAGTTCAGAAGAGTAAAAGCAAACTATATCATAACCAAGAGAAAGTATACAAATTCTTACAAACCATACATACAGTAACAACCCTTCTCTGGAAGTTGACTGAGGGTGACAGCCTGAATTTCCCAGTACGACCTGAAAGTCTAGGCAAATAAAATTCAGTCCCAGGAAAGTAACGTGTGACCTGCCCTACCCTCTATTTGATTTTAAAAAACAACTAGGGTGTATCTCTCATTTAGCATTCTACAAATAGATATAAACAAAAATACCTTGACGTCATGCTGTTAATGTTTAAACTGAGAAAGTAATGTCAAGCTCAACAATTTGATGTAAGCTTTTGATTACAGTAAAAAAAAAAAATTCACGGTACTGTTTCAGAATAAAACTTTCAACATTTGTCAGGATTAAAATGACTGTTTTATATACGGTTTGAAAATAAAGGGATGAGCTCTCCTCAGCCACCTGAACTGAAAGTCAGGTGTGCTAGCTGTCTGTCTTCAAATTAATATTTTAATTAGATATTTTGCCCATGAAATCACCTTTCTTTCTTATCCTAATCTTGGCATGCACCGCTGACAAAAGATGTTAAATGCACTAGAAATCTCTGAGAAGTGGGCCTGATCCTTTTACCATCATCACCCTTTCAACCAGCTAAAACCATTATCCTGGCAATTCAACTAGAACCTAATGAAAACCTCTGAAGGACCTGCCTGGGGGTGGGGGTGGGGTGCCTGGCCGGTAATTACTTTCCTCCAAAATCAGCCTCATTCCTTCCTTTCAGCACCCTTTTACCCGGCTGAGAATTACTTTCAGAATCTTTCTATCAACCTGACAACTTAACACTACCAAGTATTCACTTCCAATGTTTAATACTTAAAAAACCAGCAACCAAGCAGACTAAGTGTATACATTAAGAATATAACCTGTCGTTTAAAAAATACGTGACTTCATATTTTTTCATGGACAATAGTGATTTTTAAGGGAAGAGAGATTCAGATACAGAGGTCTTGGGAAATACACTCTTTTATTGTGTTGACACAGTTTCCTAGAGTTTCCCATGGCTTGTGTGTGCCGAATATTCACAATAGTTGTGGGTCTTTTAGGTAGAGAATATTCATCAAGCCTTGAAAGGAAGCAAGTGCTCAACCTCTCCATTCCTCGGTTTTGTTACATTCTATCTAGACCATATTAACACTTTCTCACATATTAAGTCTTCCTGATGTGAGAGGGACTATTCCACCGGGGTGACTTAATCTACTGATTAGCCTGCTGACAAAACCTGCCACCGACATCTCCCCATCTTAAGATAAGTACTCAGGACATACGTATTAGCACCTTCATCGTGACAGCTCCAGCAAATTGCGGGGATGAAGGTTAAACCGAATTGTGGGTCAGCCTCTGTATGTCGCTAATTAACATTTAGGAACGGTCTGAGCATGCTTCACACGGGAGACTTCCACTCTGGCCGCCAGAAGCACACCTTGGTGGTTGGGTTCAATAGCAAAGTTGTCTAATGTCATGGACCCTCAGGAAGCAGGCCACGCTCTTTGGTATATAACCTGCTGAGTCGAGTGGGACTTGATAAGGACAGTTAGTCTGACAGTCTTCCTACACCAGGAGCTGCCCCCTTCCCTCTGTCTGAGGAGCCTCTGGGGCCCTCAAGACCGCCACCCTGAAGGAAAAGGATAGAGGTGAAAAAAACTGAGACCATTCCAGGGGTTTCATTTCTGGCCCAAGGCAGCCCCAGGAACTGAGCCGAACTAGAGCAAAGGGAATGATGTGTTCCTGCTCTCCTGAGCTTGGAATAAAGGGGTTCTATGCCAAAAGAAGAGATCTCCTGGACACACCTGGTCAGATTCCAAGAAATCTAAATCTAAAAGAAACCGTGTTTACGCGTGAAGTCCATGCCATCACTGTTAACAAGCGTGCCTTTGGGCGGGCTTGTTATTTTCCTGCGTCTCTGCGTCTCCATGAAACAACTATATAGCCAGGGAGAGCTGGCTAGGTTAACTGGTGCAGTCTGAAGCTACGGAATGCAAGCTTTTCATTTCATTTGTTCCTCCTTATATGTAGCAAATGATAGTTTTATAAAAAAGACTGAATTGTGTAGAGCAGTTTTAGGTTCACAGCCAAAGTGAGGGGAAGGTACAGAGATCTCCTACATGCTCCCTACTGCCCCCCACATATACAGCCTCCCCGTTACCAATGACCCCACCAGATGGTACATTTGTTATAATCGACGAACACACCATCACCCAGGGTCCACAGCTGATAATTAGGGTTCACGCTTGGTGGTGTACATTCGATGGGTCTGGACAAATGTATAAGGACATTGTATCCACTATTACAGAACCATGCAGAGTAGTCTCACTGCCCTAAAAATCCTCTGTGCTCTGCCTCTTCACCCCCACCTCCTCCAACCACTGACAACCACGAATCTTTTTACTGTCTCCATAGTTTTGTCTCTTCCGGAATGTGGTATCGTTGCAACCACACAGTATGTAGCCTTTTCAAATTGCCTTCTTTCACTTAGTAAATGACTTTTCTTTTTTAAGCATGATTAACTGTACATTTGTTTAGTGACCCCTTACCTTGATTATTCAACTAAGTCATTAACCAGCTAAAACCCTCACAGTGTACCTTCAGAAACGTAAGGTTTTCCTACCCACAGCAGGGACCTCAGGGGATTATTACGTGTTTCAAATAGGATGATGAATGCACAAGTGTGCTGGAAACTGTAAGATGTCACAGTACTCAGGGACTGTCATTATAATTAATTTTAATAATGATACCAGAAACATACTTATCAAATTCTGTACTATTATCTCACAAGAAAGATTGTAACTCCACTCAGTCTTATCAGGTTAAATGATCTGACTGTATACCTCAAGGCACATCTTCACTCTGTAAGACAATGAACTTCCTTTCAACATGGAAAAGGACAGCTGCTAAGTGTGCTTGTAAAAGGTCCTGATTATAACAGGTGACTGAGTACCTCTCTGTAGAAACACTCAGCTCCAAAATCGTACGTGGCATCTTCTCCTAAACCACCCTACTTGTGCCCCCTTGTGCTTGCAGGTAATGCCATGAGCCCATTAAAACACTCAGACTTTACGGTTAAACTTATCACTTCAGCTTTCAGTAAGCTACGAGCAACGTTACTCTTCCGTACGTTCTGTTTTTATAGACGACAATGGCAGGAACTATATGAATATTAACACAGTGGGTGGTCTGGGGTTAACTAGTCAACCTGCACATCTTGGTAGAAAAGATTCAAAATTCCAAGAGGTAACGGTTCCTCTGGGCTACTGCAAGCATTTTCTCTGCCATTAGATCTGTAGAATCAACAAGATATTATCAACTCTTGTTTATTTGCTGGATAATTATAAACATTAGTCTGAAGATAATTCAAGAATTCTTTTGAGTTTTATTAACTACTATCTAGTCTTTGGAATCTTGAAAAATGATTACATACAGATGTAGCTTCAAATTTCTCTAAGCAAAATGGTCTTCGTAATGGGAAATACTTGTACAAAAATGCTGCTGGAGAGAAGATATTTTGCTGAGTAACATAAAATAATCAGATTCCGACCACAAGCCAATTATCTATGTTGAACATTTGGTTTTTGTGTATGAAATTCCTTATTATTTTTAGCTACTAAGGAATAGGTTCTTAAATTTCCTAAAAAAGTAAAATAAAATAAACTTATTCAGTCTTAATTCAAGAAAGTATTAGTAACAGGAATTCCTGACCCGAACTGGTTTTAACTTAACTTCAACAGTGAAAAGCTCTTAAAACCAGTGATGGTTGGGATAATTATATTACAAATTAAAGGATCAACATTAATCAGAACACCACCCCCTCAAAAACAATTGTTCATTTTGGGATGTGTAATTAATTGTCCATATTTTCAAATACGGTTCCCTTCTCGGTTATGACAAGCACAATAAATCTATATGTGCCTTCCCTCTAATTGGACGGTGTTTAATATGTATCATTTATTTATTGCTACGTGATTAGCCTGCCCTATGCCATTTAGGTTTTACAGTTGTAGTCTGATAGTATGCTACTTTTCCTTTCCCTTCTTCACCTGAAATACCACTACCATTAAAATAAGTGGTCTCTGGATGAGGGGAAAAAAAGGATAAAAATATCTGGTGAATAAACAACTCTCTCTACTTATTTGGGACCCTTTCTCTATCCATTTCAATTTTAAGTGATTCAAAATCCTAAACCGGGAACACAGGTCAACCACAGCAGCTGTGGAGATAACCCAGCACCACTCCCTCACCTCTTCCCAAACAAGGGGGGGGGCTTTCGACTCTACTTTGACACCAGCGTACTTTGCTGGTTTCTTTAAAAAGTCTATAGACTTCTTGCAAAAAGGATACTGTTCATATGACAGCAGTCAAGAGAGTTCAAAACAGGGAAAGCCTCTTTCTCCCCTTCGTTGTGGTGTAGTTGTTACTGTAAAGTGACAGAGGCAGGATGCCGCCGGTTGTCAGGATAGCAGCTGGTATTAACCAGGTGCACATGATCTGGTGACATCAGCTCGTTTAATCTCGCGACAGTCTACTGAAGGTAGATACCCTGTTCTTTTTTTGAAGAAACTCAAGCTCAGAGTGGTATCAGATGGCAGAAAGTCAGCAATACTAGGATAATTTATTTCCGAGCTTCTTATAATAACACATCTTTTTGCATGGAGCACTTCACGGTGGCCCCCTAACACCTGCCATTCTGATACTATACACAACGGTCACACCCTGAGTGTGTCCACCGCCAGGAGGAAGAACAAATACTGGAAATTGCGAGAAGACCAACTTGGGTTGATGTTATTGTTTTCACTGACCCCGGGGAAGGCTGAAAAGTGTTGAGATGTTGAGTGACTTGCTGGCTTCCAGAGATGTGAGGTTGCAGAGCAGGGATTTAAACCCACGTCTGTCCAGTTTCCGAGCACTGTTCCACCTCCTTCCAGCTCTGCTTTCTCACTCTCAGGGCTGGAACCGAGGCTGATACGCAGAACAGTCACACCCGGAGGATTCGAGCCTCCATAGGAGGGCGACGCTGCACAACTGGCAGCTGCCGTCCTGTGGCATCTCGGGACACAGCAAGATGGCGGCTGCTGAGTGTGCAGACAGCGGCGCACACGTGGCTCCGTTTTCAGATACAGGGCGGGATTCATGAATAAGCAAGTGAATGAGAAACTGAAATGTAACTCTTCCCAGGACAGCCCTGTCGGAGTAAGGGACGGGCAAAATAAGAAGCTTGGAAGAGCAGGAACTCAGTCCATTCACACATACACCTCTGCTCCCCCAAACACTCGACTGGACCAGGTCAGCCCTTGCTTTTCATTTACTCAGACGCTGGCTTAGACATGCCTCAGACTCTGAGCTGGCTCTGCTTCATGGAATCCAGCACTTTCTTCTTTTTTGAGGTATAACTTAGAATAAAATTAACAAATCCGAAGCGTGTACCTTGATGATAGAGGTACACACCTGTGTAATGGCCACCAGGTGGCTCCCTCCTGCCCCTCCCACCCTACAGCCCCTCCTCTCAAGGCTGGCCTCTATTCTGCCCTCTGCCACTACAGGTTAATTCTGCTAAGTTTTGTACTTCACGCAATTGGAATACAGTATGCATTCTCTTTGAGTCTTTCTTAGAAATTATTATTTCTGTGATTCATCCATGTTGTTGTGTGTATTAAAATGTGCCCTTTTCCACTACTGTGTAGTGTTTCATTGTAGGAGCGTGGCACAACTTACGTGCCCACCGTACTACTGTAGATGGATACTTCTGTCCTTTTAGGGAAGCTGACACTTCTCAACTGGACAAACCCAAGTATTGTGTATTGTCTTTCTTGTATCTTTGGAACCTGTACAGTTGGATTGACTTAAAGCTTCCTTGAACGACTTCCAAGACTAATCTACCTTCTAATGAAACCTGCTCTTCAGGAACTATTCCATACGTTGCAGAGTGGTCTTGGTGTTTATTCCTGAGGTGCTCAGAAAGGACTTCTGAGGAGTATTTTAAGTACTGCTCAAACATAATTCCGTCAAGGTTACAATGGGAGGCTAACAAAGAGATAATTAAATAGTACAGCAGACACCTGAGGAAAGAAGGAGCCGTATAAACATTCAATGGAGAAGAAAGCCTGGACATAAAATACACGCCTGACCAGTACGACCTGCCATTCCCTCTGGCCTTACCTTCGCCTCTCCCTTGACAACACCTTCTTTTCCAGCATCAGAGAGAGACGGTGCGAAACAAGAGCATTTTCCAGATTGGCACCTGCTTTGGGAGCACCAGGAGTTTTCCTTTCTCAAATCTTTCTAAATGGTATTACACTTTAACACATATGACTTACGGTCATTGCTATGAAAACCCATTAGGTGTACTTTCTGCATCATGGGGCATGTCAGCTCCTCTCTCCACGTGGGCGGCCTGATCTTGCTTCCTGAGCCGTTATGGGGACCACCAAGACCACAGCAACGGGGCCATGAAGAACCAAGAGATGCTTCCCTGAGGTCGGCCGGAGTTGAGCTAGTGGCCCCCAGGGAGAAGGATTAAGATGAGGGTTCATACCCCAGTTCTGAGTTTCCCACTGTCATTTTCAGGAGATTTCCAAGGCTAGCATGGACTTTTCCCCCCAAAGCCAATCACATTCCTGGAGACCAATGGTTTAGGGGTTCAGGAACAATTAAAAGAGGTCTACACATACCACCTGAACGTGCTGGGATGCAGGATCGGTGTTTCGGGAAAAAACCTTCACTTAAGTTCTATCTTTGGCCTCCTTAAGCCAAAATGCTCCTAGAGTCACTCCAGGAGAGGCCAAGATTCCAGTGGAGCCAACCACTCACAATCTGAGTCCCAAACAGCTGCCAGAACTCCAGTGTAGGTCCTTCCACCGAGGGGACTCAACAAAGACGCTAAGCCACAAAGTTTAAGCTGGCGTGTGGACCACGTTAATTTGAAACCAGATTTCCACGACTGAGGGAAGCTTTCAAGAATTCACTACCGCTGATCAAATTAAACCGGCCTGTAGGCGTCAAGACCAAATCACAGCAGTGACCACAGTGATTTCTGGTTAAAAATGGGGGTAGGATGACTCATATTTTGATTGAAACAAACAAGCGAACCCTGACAACAGGAAAACTTCTGCCGCCGCTCCCTGCGCTCCGAGCCCTCGCCCCTCGTTCCCACCTCCTGTATGAGCCCTCACGCCCCAGCCGCACGTGCACGTGAGCTTGTTGTGCCCACTGATTGCTCAGTGACACGTGGATCTGAAGTGACTCGTGTGAACGAGTGTCACGGGACTCTGAAAAAGACAAGGTGCTATGCTGCACTCTCACACACCACCCCTCAGAAAGCACTGGCTGATATAAATACACGACCCCCTAAAGATGAAGCAAAGTGAGTCAGCCATCCTCCGGTGGCTCAGAGCGATGCCGTGGCCCCTCCCCTCACTGACAGAGAAATCTCTCTTAAAATGATTATTTTTTTCCCCCCTTCAAATTGTGAGTAAAAATTCAACATTGCAGAAGAAAAAGTCAATCCTGAATGACATGCTTTTTATAACTCATGGCAGTGGAGTGAAAGGGGATAGGAATTTTCCACTAGCTTCCATTGGAATGGACGTGCATGCAAGGCAGCAGGGTTAGGGAGACGGGGCAGACCTACAGAACTGAAACTAATTATGGGAAAATGACTCAAGTCCCTCGTACTTTTACCACAAGCGTTTGAAGAATCACACTGAACATTTGGTGTTCAAGTAAGCTGGGCTTCTCCGTGCGCCATAAAACTAGTTCAACTTTGAACGAATGAGGGTGGCAAGCGTGCAAACTGTAAATTACACGCAGAAATGGACCACGTTACTTTTGTGAGACTGGCACGCATTCGGTACTTGCACTACACCACCAAAAACACATCGGCCTGAGGCAGCCACGCCGTCCACAGAACACACGCACCGTGTGCTCTAAGAAGCTTTCTCCCCCAGTGCACGGTGCTTACAGAAGTTGTTAGCCTGAAAGCGGACACCGGGCCGAACGACAAGCTTGCGAGAAGCGTGGCTGTTTTTCTGAATGGTTTCTGAGGTTGGGAAACTATTCAAGTACACGTCTTGATCAAGATCTGATATGATTTACTAAGTCTTTTTGATTTACTGGTTTTCCAATAAATATTATCAAATCATAGGGCAATTAAAGGCAGTATCTGGATTGGGCTTACACCCTACCAAACGCAAGGGTCCATACAGGATGTTCTAAAACTCAAGTAACCCCAAATACTTATGGACTCTGTTTGCCAGTTAGGCACTGCCCAGCTCCTCAAACTTCGGAATTGGGTCGGACACTGCCACCCCCATTTTAAGTTCCATGCTGACTCTTGCAGCGCTCTTGCTTTTAACAACAGCAAACCACTAAAAACACAGCTTTGCCCAGTGGCACCATCTAAGAGTGTTGAAACTGAGCTACTTTGGGCTACTAATTCTTCCAGTAGCTGACAGATGTTAAATATTGTGGGATTTCCCTTGAATATCTGAACTGTCCCCAGTGTTCTTAGGAGTTTGCTGCAGGGACCTGGGGGGGCTTGGCACACAGCTTGGGAACCCTGATTCACTTGTCCCATTTGATTTTCAGACGAACGTAGCACAGAATGCATTTATATACTCATTTTACCAATGAGAAATCTGAGGCTAAAAAAGCTGACCTGGTAGCTAGTGAGTATGCAGCTGAGCCAGGATTCACACCCAGGTGTGTCCGAGTCCCAAAACCTGTGACATAATGATGGCCCTACTACAGCTTCAAAAATCACACACGTCACTTCTCTCCAACCTGAAACCAACACAAAGCTACTTTATTCAAGTTTTTATAATGCTGCTGAAAAGCAAGAGCTGCTTGAATTGGAATAACTCTAAATACAATGAAGTTCAATAGATTAATTCATTTATTTTACTTTTCTCAGAGCAATTTTGTATTCATCCCAATGGGTAGCACAGCTATTCAAAGGATAAATCATTTTCTTCCTATACTTGAAGTCACTGAACTCCATCAAAATGCAACCCATGACTCAGACATTTATTTATTTATTATTTATTTTTAGACTAATGGGAACTGCATGAATTCTTTCTCGGTCTTCCGAGAGCAAATGCCGTTTATGCTTGACCCGGAAAGAACTGAGCTTCGGAACGTTAAATTACTAATTTACCTAACTGAGTACTTTTAACCCTCTTTGGGCAGCTGGAACGGTTTAATCTACACTCTCTGCAGACAGTCACTTTAAAACCACTTTTTCAAAGTTCATGTCTTTAGGCAGTACTTAGGTACAACCAGAGGTAAATAAAACCACTCATAGTAACTAGGGTTGTAGTGTCACGGCAAAAGTTATCAAACATTTCATTTTTAATACCCTTGCCTTTAAAAATATTTTTATTGAGGTTTAAAACACAAGAAGTGTATACAGTGTACTAACCTTAAGTTGACAGCCTCGTGAACTTTTAAAATATGAATTTACTTGTGTAACTAGCGCTGGGATCTAGATATAAAACATTTCCCGCACCCAGAAGGTCCCCTCATGCCCATTCCCCATGAATAATCTCTCTTGCACACGCCTAAACGCCTCCCAGCCAGAAACCATTATTCTGACTTCTGTCACCGCCCACAGGTTTGGTCTGCTCTTGAACTTGATATAAACGGGATCATACAGGAGGTGCTCTTTTGCATGGGTTCCTTTTGCTCCACAGGCTGCCCGTGACGTGTTTAATTGTACAACTGATCTGTTATTTAAAACAACTGAGATGTAGTGCACTAACATATCAAACCAGTCCCCACGGGGCAATATTTACAAGTGAAAATAATAGTCTATTGTGAGACAGAAAGCAGTGAAAAGTGCTCACAAAGGAATATTATTTAGCAGTTTCAATTTGGTATCATATGCTTGGCCACAAAACATTCCCAATCCTCATGATTTGGGCAGCTCGACAGGTTTTATATTGAGCAAGTTAGTATGTAAGAAAGGTTCATTTTATGACAAGGTGTAAATCTATATGGGTGCCTATTTATTTATTTTAAAAATGTATTTACTTATTTATTTTCGGCTGCGTTGGGTCTTCGTTGCTGTGCGCATGGGCTTTCTCTAGTTGCGGCGAGTGCGGGCTACTCTTCGTTGTGGTGCACGGGCTTCTCACTGCGGTGGCTTCTCTTGTTGCAGAGCACCGGCTCTAGGCGCACGGGCTTCAGTAGTTGTGGCGCACACGGGCTCAGTAGTTGCTCCGCAGCATGTGGGATCTTCCCGGACCAGGGATCAAATCCGTGTCCCCTGCACTGGCAGGTGGATTCTTAACCACTGAGCCACCAGAGAAGTCCCTGGGTGTCTATTTAAATGGATTCCTTCTCAGAGTGAAATTTTATTCAAAAATTAGGATGATAAGTAACTAACCATGTAGAAATATAATAATGTGCATTTAAAGTGACATCTTCACTTTATGGCCAAACTTTGCATCTCTATTCTTACTTAACCACTGGAGAGAAAGTGACTTCCCTACACATGAATGACATGCCGCTGAAACAAACGACTGAAATAAACTCCCTCTAAAAATGAGTCAGAAACAACACCATCCCTAGAACTGGTGTTGCGTAAAGAGAAGATTGATACAACATACATCTTGTAGCAAGACACTCTTATTTTGGGTCTGGAGGTCTTGGAAGACGTAATTAGAAGGTCACTGATTTGTCCAAAGTCATCATCACTATTTGCAGCTCCGGGTGGAGGTTCTCTTCTTGTGGGACCAAACTTCAGCCGTCCGCAGCTCTGAGGGCCTGCGAGCCACAGCCAGATGGGGGACATGTGTAAAGCTTCCCCATGGCCTTCCAAAGTGAACTGCAGTCCCAGCTGGACTAGCAAAATATTTCATCGGTGAACAGTAAATACTGTGATATATACTTGATACAGTCATCAAATTTCAGATCAAGAAATAAAGATGAGTTATAATTAGTAAAAAAAAAAAAAGCTGTACTATTCTATTTGCCGCTTAGTTTGCTCATTGAATATTCTGCTTTTGTTGCATTGTTTTCGATTAGAAAAAAATTTTTTTTTCTGTTGATCAGGTTTAAAATAAGTGTTAAAATGCTTAAAAATGCATTACAGCTTTAAAGAGGAATCTGCAAAACAGCCTAATTAAACAAATAATCTGTATTTCTAATATGAGTTTAAAAAGAGGACTGATCACTTTTAAGTTTCTTTGCTTTTGCAAAGCGTAGGCAAGTAATATGATTCCTTAAAGTATGCGCACACAGGCCACTGAATTATGTAAATAAATATAAAAATATGAAAACTTTTATAGCTTTAAACCCTTGAGAGGACTGAACCAGAGGTCAAATTAGAGATAATCTAATATATTAGAAGAGGTAAACTCTCCCTCCTTAATGGTTCAGAAAAGCATGAACTTTAGCTGCTATACAATCATAAAATTAAAAAAGCTGCAGCTACAGCTTTATGAACATGAAAAGCAAAATGAACACACTTGTCTAAATATTTCCCAGCGCTGTTACTGCAGCAAGTCTGACTAGAGCGTGATGCTGAATGAAGCTCTCTATTTCCTCACCACACACAAGGCACCAGTCACACACACTCGGCTCTTAGAAATGTCAGTCAGTGGAGAGAGTATACACATACATGTTGTATCCATTTATTCAAGTCCACTGTAAAGTAGGTAGAATGGCTTTGGGGCAAGAGAACATGAACAGTTCAAAAGAGAGCTACCAGCCGTACCGAGAAAATACCGTAAGAACACATTTTCGCTGATGGTGGGTCAGGAGTACACCGTCATATACAAGGGATGGAATACTTGATCGCTGTTTTCATGCAAATCAATCTAGTGTACTTTGGGCACCCTCCAGTAGTATCCTCGAGGTCTCTCCGTTGGAATTCTCTCCACCTTTTGCTAGCAGAGGAGATAAAGCAGCAGAGGGGCTTGGCTGGAGTCTGTTCTGCTGTGCGGCGCTCAGCAGGGCGTGCAAGGCCCAGTTCTGACATTTCTCAAGCATTCCCATCTGCATTCCCAACGCCTCCCCCCATTCTTTTAAAGAAACAACACAAGCTTCCTGTCTTCCTTATAAAAAACTAGTTTGTCTTGAAAGTATCTTCAAGACAAAAATCATTTAAATTCTTTAAGTCTCTTCCCTTTCATAGCCATCTAGTATAGTAATCATGACAGTGTACCTTTATTTCATGTTAAAAAGAGAAAAAAAAAAAAAAGAGAGAGAGAGAGAGAAATCTGCTTTTGCTCCAAAGATGATCACACTGTCTTGTCCCTAGAAATCTACCCAGGATTTTTGCAAACCCACAGAATACAGAAAGAGCAGAAATGGGACAGGCATAAATAACCTTTGTGATCTGAATACGTCATCACAGAAGTGAAAAAGTAACATTGTTAACACTTGGTAGCAAAGTTTTCGGGTAAGCATAGGTACACCAGTGCAGTGGTAAGAGTCCTGGACTGGGCATTGGGTCACCAGGGTTTTAATTTTCACTCCGCTACCAGCTAACACTGATCCAGGTCCTAGAACCCTCATCCACATGAGAAAGTTCAGCAATGTTGTTGATTTCCAAAGCCTTCCTCCCCACCCAGCTTCTGAAGGTCTGTCACCCCACAGCCAGGTGACAATGGATGGATATATCTGTATCTACATTTATCTCCACAACTGAGGACATATGTATGTTCACGAATATACACATAATGTTTCAAAAGATTCTGCCTGCCGCAGAAAGACACTGAAATAAGTTACTTACCTTATTTTTTTCTCGGTGCACCTTAATTTCAGACAGGCAAGAACACTTTAGTTTCATTAAAAAAGAAATCCTCGGTATACTGTAATCTAAATTAATCAAATCTCGTTCCCAGAGCTGAATTTCAACGGCTCCCATTGTAATAACTGACAATTCAGTTCCTTTTATAACCGAGAGAATAGTCGTATGTTCCCTTTCTACCTCTGTAGGAAGCATCACTTGCATGTCCTAGGCTGAGAACAAATATCCCAGGCATCAGACCAGTGAAGCAGTCTGCAGAATGCCCTCTGCGCCGTCGGGCATTTGCGGAGGTTGAAGGACGTTCCCCCAGCTGCTTTGGCCTCTGCTAAGCTCGTGTTTCACCTTCTGCATATGGCGATCGGTGATCGTGGCCTCTGTTTTGTCCCCGGCTCCACCCTTTCTCCAATCTGTTATAAACACTGACACTTTCAGGAGAGCTGCTTTCACGGCCGCTCTCTCAGCAACGTTACCGAACTGCACATGCCAGGGCTTTAACCCAATGATCCCACACGACCTGGGGCCTGGAGCTGCTCTCCTTGGCCTCACCTCCCATCACAGCACAGTCAGGTCCACGGGGCCGCGGGTGAGGCTCTGAGTGCTCCGACCTGGGGTTTCTGCTCTGTGAATGAGGCCCGGGGTCGCCCCCTGCTCCCAGGGAACACGTGGGGACACGGCCAGTCCTCTGGGCCCCCCTCTGCCAGCCAGTCCCACAGGGAGCAGCCAGTGGGCTTCAGTTCCCCGGACGCCCACTTCCCGCCTGACGCCCAGCCATGGGGACGCCGGTGCACCCGCGGGCCCCTGGGGCACAGCACGCAGCTGGGGAGCTGATGCCGGGGTCGCCCTGCCCCGCGAGGGATGGGAGTGCGCTCTCTCTTGCCCCAGGCGGAAGGTTCTGAAACACATTTCCTATGGATCCTCAGAAGGTCCTGTGGGATTTCTCACCAAGGCCACAGCGGTGGTCAAGGGTGTCCACAGCGTGTGTGCCGGCCTCCTCCACCCAGCTTCCCTCACTTGTCCCCCCAGGCTGCTCCCTGGGACCACTTCCTAAGTAAACTTCCTGCATGTGTGCCTTTGTCTCGGGCTCCGCTTTGGGGGAAACCCAAGCTAAGGCAGCATGAGAATCAAAGGAGATTAAACATACACATATAGATACACATGGGAAGATGGATAAGATATAGATGTAGATACAGATAGGCATTTTACAGGTGTCAATTGCTATAACCAGCCTTGCTGCATATAAGTGTATATATGACCTAACAGCATCTGCTGCATTTTATTTGCTCCTTGACTTACAAGTATCTGTGAGTGCTGTGAACCAGAGCTCTAGCAGATACTTGGGTAAATACGTATGTACGTTAAGAGCCCTCCTAAGAGCTGTATCTTGTGTAAAACATGACCCCTCTTCCTATATGAAATGCCCAAACAAATTTATGTTGCTATACCAGCCTCATCATGCCTGCATACATTTAAAAGGGATGCTACTGATGAAAAGTAGCCTTTTTATCAGTAGGAAATGACTGGAACATTTTGAGGGGAAAAATACATTTTCTCCTTAGATTTTAGAGTGATGGTAAGGGCAACACACAAAGAGGCAAAGAGATAGGGTATGTGATAAAAAATAACCAATTAAATAATGAAAAGGAATATATAGTTACACCCACAAATAAAAGCAAAGACATACGACTTGATGGAGCACAGATATACTGGTGAACTCAGATTATTTACAACTTTATCTGTCCCAGGGGGACAAGCTATGAACTTCAGTGCAGCAGCAACTAGTGACTACGGCGCTATGCCTTATAACGTCTTCCAAGTTTACAGTCAGCACAGGGCACACTTTTAGTCGCTCTGTACTAGTGAAAATAGGAACGGGGTTATCTAGACACAGGATCAGATAACAGAATGTCGTTCACAAATGATAAATAGAAAAAAGTGAAAACTAGGTCAGAACAAATTAGTTATAGGAAGTGCTTGAATGATCCTCTGTGGGGTGGGGTCCATGTAGTTACGGAGGACAGAAGCAGGTGTGCTTGTTAACCACCCAGAAAACCTGTGCTGTCAGGGCCTTGCTTCCCTTGATATCCTGTCTGCCGGACCCTGGAGAGGACAGAAAGTGCCAGAATGGAAGGCAAGTGGCTTTGATATGGGCTCTTCTGGGAGACATGAACTCAAGTATGGCATCAATACAAAGAGGACAGGGAAAGAGTCCCCAGCTCATGGGGTATTTGAGTGTCATCTCCAAAATGTGGAGCAATGCATTTGCCCCCAGTCCCCTGCAAGGTTTGAGATGACAAAGGTTTGCCTGAGACGTGCATCTCCCAGCCTTTCCGCCTTTAACATCTGCATCTCTCCTTAAACACTGCTGAGGACACAACTGCTTGGGCAGTCAAATGTCCAGATTAGTAAACAAAACAAAACAAAACAAAACAAAACCTTATATGGAGGGAGAAGAAAGCCCAGTTTTGCCACTTTTCTGTCTGAAGACCTCCAAAGATGTTTTGTTTCCTCATGACAGGGAAGCAAGAACATTAGGTCATAAGCCTTCCAAACAGAATATCCCTTGATTTAACGATCTTGCATTCACGTTTCCAAACTAATTATCGGAGCAAATGCTTTGCTCGTTGTTACTAGTGCGGATGGCTGGAGAGTGGCTTCAGGATTGCTGTATCCCAAGCAAAGAAGAATGTAAGCCTGTAGTATTAGCAGGTTTAAAAAATCAATGAGACAAAAAAGAAATGTTTTTGATATCAAATCACAACACACAAGGATGTGGGGCTCTTTGAAGAGAGCGGGCAATGGTGTAGCACCTGACTGCAGAAAGGGCAAGGCCTCCTGGCAAAGGAGATGCAGACAAAGGCCGGAGGGATGAAGCAGCCTACGTGGTCTGGCACATCCAGGAGGCAGGTGAGCACAGGATGTGAGGCAAGGAGATCGCAGGGCACAGGCCAGGAAGGGTGTGTGCTGCGCTTTGCCTCACAGGAGCAGGTGCAGCGCAGTATGTGCGCTGCAGGGGGATGACGCTACACCGATGCCCTGACCCTCAGGTGGGATGGAGGCAGAGTTAGGGGCTGTGTCACAACCCAGAAGACAAAGGAGGGCAGACCTTGGTGGGAAGAAGGGATCAAGTCAGAGGGATTAGTGAGGTAGGAAAAAACAGCTTTTTAGGGGGCGTGTGAGTGGAAGAGACAACAGTTACAGTATCTTGTTTCCAAATTGAAATGCTATAGAATAAAATGTTTCCAGTGAAACCTCAAGTTGTTTGTTAACTTCCTAGGGAAAATTAGGTTATTCAGATGGACAAAACCTAATGAACTAAAAAGGCATCAGGACACGGAGCTTTGTTGAAGTAGAAGTGATCTCTCAACCAGGACCTATATAGTTGGTAAGGGACCAACACCAAAATCTCGAAGTTAGGGATGATTTTTGTATACTATCTATGTTCTCAACCAGGATCTATATAGTTGGTAAGGGACCAACATCAAAATCTTGAAGTTAGGGATGATTTTTGTATACTACCTATGTTTTCCTTTCCCCAGCCAATTCTGAGATTACTTTCCTTTTGGTACAAAAAGTGATGATGATAATCTTGGTGAAAAGGAAGATGGCCAGGGAAACATTTTAGTGTGTAATCAATCTGCCACAGTTGCTTCGTAAATGGACTTATTTTTCCTGTCAAATTATTTTTCCAAATGTTTGGGGAGTAATGAAAAACCTCAGGACATATCTTACATTGAAAAAAATATATATGTCTATGTTGTGTTAAAATATCTTCTTCTGGATGTGGCACATATATACAATGGAATATTACTCAGCCATAAAAAGAGACGAAATTGAGCTATTTGTAATGAGGTGGATAGACCTAGAGTCTGTCATACAGAGTGAAGTAAGTCAGAAAGAGAGAGACAAATACCGTATGCTAACACATATATATGGAATTTAAAAAAAAAAATGTCATGAAAAACCTAGGGGTGAAACAGGAATAAAGACACAGACTTACTAGAGAATGGACTTGAGGCTATGGGGAGGGGGAAGGGTAAACGGTGACAAAGCGATAAAGAGGCATGGACATATATACACTACCAAACGTAAGGTAGATAGCTAGTGGGAAGCAGCCGCATAGCACAGGGAGATCAGCTCGGTGCTTTGTGACCGCCTGGAGGGGGGGGATAGGGAGGGTGGGAGGGAGGGAGACGCAAGCGGGAAGAGATATGGGAATATATGTATATATATAATTGATTCATTTTGTTGTGAAGCTGAAACTAACATACCATTGTAAAGCAATTATACTCCAATAAAGATGTTAAAAAAAAAATATCTTCTTCTGGCTGCTTGAATTTCAATGTGTTGCCAACTTTTAAAAGACGGTGTTTAGGGTGTAATTCTTTTTAGCGAATAAAAAAATAACATCAAGCGAGAATCTATGCAACTATAAGCATAGCAATAGCCTTACGAGGTTCATTTAAGTTTGGATAATCCATCTGAACGCGAAGGAAACAGAAACAGCTCAAGGACCCACACATGGAAGCGTGCTTGGACCATTAATTAAGACGAGGACAAAATGAACGTCCACACAATTCTTTCTAACTTGTAACGGGAACCTTTCCGAGGCACTTGGACCCACAAATGAGAATCGCTGCCTAATCATCTTCAGACATGAGGGCAATGTCAAACATTCCTTCAAAATATGAGTATGCGAAGCCACCCATGTGAAACGAGACAGAACCATATCCCTCCCTGGGGAGGCTCAAGTGTCTTGGAACTGTTTTGATAAGAGTGGCTAAGCGCAAACAGCAAGGACGGGAAACGTTTGCAGGAGGAGAGTGGGAGCAGGGCGCTGCCAGCGAGAGGAAAGGCCTCATTTGCTTCATATTCTTTCTTGTACTAAGACCTCCTCATACTAGAGTGAACTTTCATTGGGCCGATTTCTATATTGCTGGGTTTCAGTTGCAGACAATTAAATACAGGAGATACTAAACAGAAAGACGTTTTTAGGCAACAAAATAGAAAAGAACTAATTTGTCAACTTCAAGAGTTGGGGGAATTTCAAAGCACATGCATCCGTGTGTATCAGCCAAACTGGCTTCATTTCTATATTTGGTCTTATGCTCAGGCACATGCCGTGATTTAGGGAAAGCCTGCATTAAATGGGAAATTTTCACACTACGTAATGAATGTTCAGAGTCTTTCTCTCTAAAAATTACTACTAGTCTTTGGGGTGAAAACTACCCATTTGTCATGTCCCAGGAGATAAAAATCGTCACTGGTAGTCTTCAAATCTAGGCTTTTCTATTAGTAAAAATGACCCCCCCCCCACCCGCATTCCTTAACTGTGTGGTAGGTGGTCTATCTTTTTCTTTAAGGCACTGAGAAGCTTGGACATTGGAAGGCACGCTCACATCCATTTTGGGATGTACCACTTTTGGCTGTTAAAAGGCAGGAAGTGCGGTGTGCCCTCTGGGTTGAACTACCAGTCTGCTCCAGGCACCCCAGCCCAGAAGTGCCATTTGAGACTGGGCACCTGTGGTCCATGGAAAGAGATGAACACAGTAACTGAGACATGGAAGCAACCAACAAACATCAACTAGAGTTATTGTGGTTGTTACTGCTGCTACCGTTTCTGGGATTAAGTACGTTCTTAATTCTTAGAGTACTCAACTGTCATATCACCCATCTCTCTTAAAACCTTAATTTAGGGCTTCCCTGGTGGCGCAGTGGTTGAGGGTCTGCCTGCCGATGCAGGGGACGCGGGTTCGTGCCCCGGTCCGGGAAGATCCCACATGCCGCGGAGCGGCTGGGCCCGTGAGCCATGGCCGCTGAGCCTGCACGTCCGGAGCCTGTGCTCCGCAACGGGAGAGGCCACTGCGGTGAGAGGGCCGGGTACCGCAACAACAACAACAACAAAAAAAACCTTAATTTAATTTCGCTGCGTAGCTAGTTAATAAAAGGGTAACAAGGGTTACCCTTGTGTGAAAGCACAGATCTTGCTGAGAATCAACGCAAAGTATCTAATACTTGATATTCCTGTTTGTGTCTTACTTTTCTCTCAAAGACTTCAGTTAGCAACTGGGTCAGTATCATATAGGATTTTACTTTTCTTAGTTGTATATATTATATAAAGAAACTATATATGTATGTACTATATATAATATCTATATACACACATCATGTGTATACACAGATCTGTAACTTGCTTCAGTGTAAGATTAACCTCCTCTCTGCAACATACCATACACATATACTTTCACACACACATAACTCGTACACAGACTTTGTCATCCTAAAAAGCTGAAAAAATAGTGACTTAAAAAGCATTTATAGTCTGTTGTTTTCAAGCTTAGAGAAAGATGTGGCCATAAAGTTAAGCAATTTTATTTTAAAAAATTAGGTCTTTTA
Source organism: Leucopleurus acutus (assembly GCF_964270905.1). NCBI lineage: Eukaryota > Metazoa > Chordata > Mammalia > Artiodactyla > Delphinidae > Leucopleurus > Leucopleurus acutus. Next base: position 6,663,655 of record NC_139163.1, read on the forward strand.
TGTCTTAAAGTTCTTGAGTCTAATTTTAAATTGGAACTTGACTTTAAAATGTCAAATTATAAGCAATCCTCCCATGTGTCTTGTTGATTGTAGCCACATTTGACTATTAGTTCTACAGTCGCGGTTGAGGATGATGAAGGATTCACCCCCCTTCTAGTTACGCGATTTAGAGCGAAACGAGAGAACCGTTTTTAGTTAGCCCTTAAGTACTCAAATCAACGAGAAGATTAAGACCACTAGTTTGTAACTTATTACTTCAGAGCATGTACTTAAACCAAACCCCAGCTTAAGTATATCTTTAATAGTTCGAAACTTCCCAGAATAAGTCTTTCTAAATATTATCTTTGCTGGGTGTTAAGAGTAACTAAGACAACTCTTCTGGATGACTTACATAGCTTTAACTTTAACCTCAAAAATTCCATTATTCCCATGGTAGTGAGACAGAGAAAGAGAGAGGGAAAGAGGGAGCAGACAGGCAGGGAGGGAGGGAGGGAGGGAGGGAGGGAAGGAGAAATTACAAACTTCTATCCATGAGCTGTTTTATATCATGTATTTAAATTGTAAAAAGTTACAATTTTTAAAAGGCGGGGGAAAGGAAAAAGGAAAGAATGAATTAAGAAAGAAAGACCACAACCGCCAAAAGGCCTGAGCTAGTTAGTACTAGCTAGTTAATAAAAGGATAACAAGGGTTATCACACTTCAGATTATATGAAGTCTATATTATGCATGTTTGTTGGACTGCCAAGGAGTAGTACCTGATTTTTTTTTCCTACGGTGGTCTTTTCTATTTTGACCACTTCTCATATTGAGAAGTAAAGGCTTCAACTACAAGATTTTACAAATGATCGGGATTCTAGCAATTGTCAGGTTTCATGCTGTATTTGATCTGCTCAAACCAAGGGAGAACCAGGGGGTGACTGTGAACCATCAAGATAAGCAGCGCAGAGGGAGATGGGCAGTGCGTGGGATGGAGGCGATGCAAACCAGCATGGAAACAGTAACCCTACAGCTCTCACACTAACCCCGACCCTGCACCACCACTCCGGACACAGTGTGTAAGCTGGACCAACAAAGAAGCCCTTGCCTGTCGGGGGAAACTCGACCCTGTCCGTTCCATTTTCTCACCCTTATAGGCAGAAGCATAGAATTACTCAGGGGTTAACACTTCGGGAGAAATAAGGTTTGATGACTAGCTCTATGAATGGTTTCTCTGCAGAGAATGATGAGTTGTAAAGAAAGGCACTATAAGCAGATGTTGTTTTTAAATAAGCAGTTTGATGATCAACTTTCAATTATCCAATTTAACAAAAAAATTTTTTTGAGTTATAACTATATGAAAAAGAAATGAAAATAAAAATAAGGTTTCTGTCCTCATGACCTTATAGTTTAGACCAATGACTGGAACTGGGGCTCCCATGATTGGATCATTAAGAAAAACAAAGAAAGGAAATGAAATTTTAAGTACCTAGAGTTATACATGCACAATGCCTCTAAAAGCAGAGCTTAATTCATCCTTAAAACACTCCTCTGACCAAACCGAAACCCTATTATATATACGAGGACACTGTGGCCCTCCCCAAAGTTGAGCAACTTACCTAGAGTCCAAGGAAAATAGGGGAGCAGGTGTGCACAGCCTGAAGCCCACATGTTCCTTCCCACACACCTGGCTGACCTGCATTTGTATTCTTTTTTTAATTAATTAATCTATTTTTGGCTGCATTGGGTCTTCATCGCAGCGTGTGGGCTTTCTCTAGTTGCGGCGAGCGGGGGCTACTCTTCGTTGTGGTGCGCGGGCTTCTCATTGCGGTGGCTTCTCTTGTTGCGGAGCACGGGCTCTAGGCGTGCGGGCTTCAGTAGTTGTGGCACACGGGCTTAGCTGCTCCGCGGCATGTGGGATCTTCCCGGACCAGGGATCGAACCCGTGTGCCCTGCATTGGCAGGTGGCTTCTTAACCACTGCGCTACCAGGGAAGTCCCTGCATTTGTACTTAACTGTATATTTTTACTGCCAAAGACATAGGCACCTATACCCATGGCAATGAATTAGCTTGTTGACGCTCTTACACGTAAGCGAGTGTTAAAATGAGCAGGCATGCCCTCGGTCCATGGGAGAAGAACCAATCCTGACGGTCACGTGAGATAATGAATAGACTAGACTAGGATTAAGTCTGCCTGATAGAGAAAATGACGAAACCGTGAAAAATGCACACGTTAGGAGAACTTAACAGGTCTAATGTGTGATGATCTCAGTAAGAGGGAAGGTAGGGGGGTGGTCGCTGCAGAATGTGGCCCTGAGTTACAGGGAAAATCCAAAGGTGCATCCCTCCTCGTACTCTATCTTAGAGAGTCTTCTGAAGCCCGTATTTTGAGAAACCGCAAGTCTAGAAAGTGGTAGAAATAGTGATGCTTCTTTGTACCAGATTTTCATTTCCTGCGTAACGTGGATGCAACAGCGAAATCCTGGTGGCCCTTCCTGCTGCACGGCGCGGCCATCTGCCCACCTCTGAGCTGTGGTTTGGCCACCTCCCTTGCCTGGGTGCACTTCTAGGGCTGTCTAAGCCGTCTGTCTCCCACACATGCTGTTACTGGGCTGCCAGATTTTGAATCAACATAAAATCACACTGTCTTTTACTGCTAGTGACAAGAAAAACCCAGCAAGATGGCAAAGTCAGAGCAAGGCACGAGCCTTCCAAGAGGTGCTTTAAAAGACGAGGGAAACTAATTAGGAATAAGGTTTCTGATCATTCGACTCATGACCGTCTCCCTGACACTTGTTCTTTTCTAGCTTGAGAATTACATCCAGGACAACATGAAGAAAGAAATGGTGGAGATACAACAGAACGCAGTGCAGAACCAGACCGCTGTGATGATAGAAATAGGAACCAACCTGCTAAATCAAACCGCAGAGCAGACCCGGAAGTTAACTGATGTTGAAGCCCAAGTAAGTAGTGAAATAGGAAACAGAGAATGGCCCAGCCAGACAAATACTAGCACAAAATCGTTACCTAATGAAACAAGGGAAAAGCAGAGGAAGCGCGAGGAGAGCGGAAAAAAAGGATGAATTGATGAGAAATTAAGAATTTGTGTCTAGACAGAAATTTAAAATCAGGAAATATATTTTCATTTTCACTACTGAAGTTACAATACCTTTATTCCCCTGAGGACGTACAAACCATTTTCATGTTATTCATACGTGACTACAAGAGAGATGTTCCTCTGCCTCACTGGTATTTTCTGGACTTGAGATAAACTTTCCATTTCTGAGCCCTTCGCTTTTTTGTGCATCTGAGACACGAAAAGCACTGAGGCGAGTGCTAGAAGCTTTGTGCTTAACCCTAACTCTTGAGTTAAGATGAAAGCTAAGTCTCACAGAACTGCCAAAACAATTTGTGGTGTGTGTTTGTACAATTTGTGGTGTGAATTTATAGAGAGAGAAGCGAAGAGAAGAGTAAGAAGAAGTGGTTGAGGCACAGAGAGTGTTTAGCCATCAGCCCAGAGCCTTGAGTTCCATGATTAACTGGACGCACGGATCTCCACAAGGCACTAGCTTTCCCTGGCCTCCGAGGTTGTGACTGTGAAATGGGGGGACTGGCCAGGTGACTGACTGCCAAGTTCCCTTTTAGCTTTAAGATTCCACGAGCTATCAATTAATAGTAGTAGGAAAGAAGAATATGAAGTACGAAAATATTAGAAGAATAACAGCAAAACATTAAAACAAAATTCACCTGGAGCCATGCTGAATGACAATAAGAAGAGTCCGGGTGGGGAAAAAGTGCTGCTGGGGGGATTTACGGAGATGCTTCAAGTTCAAGCTTTGTCATCGGTGAAATGGCCTTCTGGGTCCTAACCCTAGCTTCTTTATAGTCTTATGAAGTTAGTATCTTCCTACCCTGAGTTATAAATAATGCTCAAAAAAAACAACGTAGATTTAATCGTAAATGACCCCCATGACATATTATTCTTACATGCTACTTAAGCTAAAAGACCAAGAAATGCCAAACATCAGTCAGGAGGGGATAAGAAATAAGGGAAACGATACGCCTTCCAACTGTAATAAGCCCACGTTGAGAAGGGCACCAGCATTCTTTCATTGTCTCTCTGAGAACTACTGGATAAGGTAGAGAGAACAGCAGGCGGGTGGTAGGAGAATAACAGATTTTTATCTGAATATAGAATAAGAAGTTATTTGCTTACCACATCTTTCCATAACATCAGAGGAGTTTAGGACAAATATAAATATCTTACACAACAGGTCACAAGGTACTGAAAATTGTAATCCCCAGAGGTCATAAAATCCAAAAAGGAGAAGACACAAAAATCTAAAAGTAAATGTATCGATATATCCATTGTCAATTGTTAGAATAAATTAGTAATGCTTAGGTCACATCCCACCTTTGGGTAGTAAAACTGATGAGCAATTAAGCCCTTCAAAAAGTTGTCCTGGAAGTATAACATTGCCTATGGTTCAGATAAGAGAAATAAAAAAGTATAAGATACAGAGCAATGATGTAAATCTTTGCCGTCCTGTGTTGTTAGGCTTACTAGCACTTAATGAGGTTTTGTTGGGTCACATGATATAAAAAATCTATTGTGAAACTAGATATCACCTGATCCAGGATTACAGGAAAATAGGAAGATGGCTGGAAAGAAAACAGCCTATAATGTCCAACTGAACACATTAAGACGGCGGAGCCCAAGCAAGGACATCAAGGGACTGAGTTACGTACCAACTTACTTAAGGCATCTGCTGCGTAGTTACTATGTGAAACGGGTTAAATCCAAACATGAAAATTTCTGATATGAAGATTCTTCCAGCTTGTCAGGGTGTCAGACTATTAAACCAGACTGTGAGGGGTGGTTGGAGGCCTGAGAACTCAGAGAGAACAGACAACCATGTGACCTGGGTAACTTAGTCACCTGCAGCTGGAGGCCTTCGGAAAAGTGATGGAAAACATCGCAACTGGTCCTGGGTGGGTCAGGACCAACACGCCATCCTCCCACCCCTCCCCCACTGAATTCATTTAGAGCTCTTAGGAGCTAAATAAAAGACCGAGTTTCCAGGTCCTTCTATCAATAACCAACACAGAATGTCTGGGCCCAAAGAAGATGTAGGGCAAATCTATATTCCGGGTGTTAACATTAAATCACACCCTGAGGTTGGCCAATGCCTTCTTTCATGCGCAGAAGTGTTCATGGTATGAAGGCATCCAGCTTTGACTAAGGACCAGACCGTCCCTAAACCTGCACGGTGGGGCTGGGCTGCCGCTTCCACGAATGACACAGACCCCGAGCAAACAATGCTTCTTTCAAGGACCCTCATTCTGGGCAACAATTCTGCCTGACACTTACACATGATGTCACATCCTGAGTAACCATGACACAGAGGATGTGAGTCATGGACTCTTCCTGCTAGAACGCAGCCAAACGCGAAAGAATTCATTCTTTAAGTTGTTTGAACACAATGGGAACAGAGATACCGCACGTGGTCTATGTCAGAAAGGCCCACAAAGCAAAACTGAGCTCCTACTTCATATTGATGTTCTTGTTTCCTGATGGGTTTACATGATTTTTAAAATAGGAAAAAGAGCAGTGGAAAAGGGGGGGCGGAAGAAGAAAGAAAGACTAAACAAATGAATACAAACAAGGAAATGCTGGGCTAAAAATGAGCTACGTTCTTATAGAATGGAAGTATGTGACTTCTGAACACTTTGTCGACTGGCAGATGTGAGAACAGCATTTCGTCTCGAGCAGAGGAAAAGCCTCTCTTCATTTATCAACAACTTCCGATATATTAAATATGACCATTTTATACTCTCAATTATCTCACTGTGTGAAATGGTAAAACATGGCAGAACAAGAAAATGAACATGATTTGACACAAACACCATCGTTCAGAACTATTAAACCCTTTCCAAAATACACGATGAAAAAAATGTTTAACACACTCGGATGCAATCCAGCACAACAAGCCTTTTCTGAAAATGAAAATTATGCCAAATTAAGATGCTTGGGTAAGTAAGTAACATTTTAGTTCTGTTTTCCTATAATTTAGGTAACTTTATGTCTAATTAAAAATAATAAATAGGAATTTTATTTTGTTACATTTAGGTATTAAATCAGACAACAAGACTTGAACTTCAGCTTCTGGAACATTCCCTATCTACAAACAAATTGGAAAAACAGATTTTGGATCAGACCAGTGAAATAAACAAACTGCAAGATAAGAACAGGTAATAAAAATACAAAGAAATGTATAATCCAGAACTGTACACTTTCTAGATATGAAAGCCTATTTCATATGACTATTAATTATAAGCGTGGCTTCCAAAATGCTGAATTTCTTAATGTATAGTACAAGGATCAGAAACCTTGTGAGGGGAAGGTAGGGAGAGGGTTTGGAGAAAAATACTGCAAGGGCATCACCTTCTAAAACAGACTTCAACTTTGTTTTTTAATCCTCTGGCCCCTTAAAGATTCTCTTACACTAATCCTCCGAATTCTACCTCCATATTATGCGTGAATCTATGGAAAACTACTGCCAGGGTTGTGCAGTAAAAGTCACACTGGCTGGGGCATTTTGATATTAACTTTGCCAAGTTCTTTGCCTCTGAGGACTTAGTTTATCCCAATGCAAAACGGTCTACAGCAGGAAAACTACACTTTACTGTAAACCAATGCACATTTCATGATGCAGTATTTACTCTTAAAGCATATGATAAAGTAAAAACAAAAGTTAATACTAAATATGGTTATATTAATATCTAAATAAATATTTTAAAAATCCCAAGAAAACCAATACAAAAACTAAGATTATGGATGACCAGTGGGGATGGTTTTCATAGGTTTATTCCAGGAGGGGACATATGATGATAATTCTATTCACGTTCCAGGTGTGCTTACCTCCTTGTTTCTAATCGGGATATGTACACATGACATGGAGGATGGTCAGACAACAACACACTCTAATTCACAATTAAATAATTCTTTATTCTTAACCAAAAATGACTGTAAGCTTATTGTCTTATAATCATTCTTTCCTGTTAATCAAGAACTAAGCTGAAACAATTCTTCTGTTCTTTGAGTAACAAGTTGGACTCATTATTGATTTAGGGTTTTGAAAAGCAAGTAGATTTTTATTCCAAATATTTTAATGTTTCAAATTTTTGTCTTCTGCAAAGTAATAAATAAAATCTGAGACCAATAATTGAGACATAACAGTCTCTCCAGTTTCATGTTGTTAAAATGGCCTTATTTAATGTTCTTTTGAGTGGGCTGCAGTAATGCTGGACGCCCTGGTACTGGACATGGTCCCCACCTTAGTTTTCTAATTTAGTACGCAAGGATGCTAAAATGATCACTTACGCACGTCAGTTACGTTACCCAGGCACCATCTTTGTAAATTTTTGTCAAATTGTATTGCCCTTTGCCTATAAAAGTGTGCATCTTATTCCCAAATCAAGACACACTGCTTAATATTTTCATTTACCACAAGGTGCAAACTTTCCTATACAAAGTCAACTTGAATTGCTGTGAAAAACAACTGACAACTTTCACTACGTTTTTTGATCATCCACGATTTGATGAAATTCCTTTGTATGTTAAAGCTTTACAATGTACAAAATAGTGATTGCAACCACACAGAAATCTGCTGTGTTTTCTGATAATTCTTGCTTAAATGATCCTTCACATTTTTTTCTCCTTAATCCTTCACAATTTTTCCCAGGTTAACTGACATTTGACCAGTAATGTGCTTTTCCAATAATTTCACTCCATTTTTATATGAAATTATATTTGAACGTCCCAACATTTTCTCCGTAAAACTACCCTGTCGAATAAACATCTCTAACAAACGAAAATCCTACATGACTTGCAGCACCAGAGCACCACAACTTGGACAGCAGACATCGAACTCAGACTGGAGTTGCATAAGAACTGTTTCTGAATAACCTGCCATAGTGCAGACACTGAAAGGCATAGGTTTTATCAGCTGACTTATAAAAACCATATGTAACAAATCTAAATCTATACCTGCAGGAAGAATAATCATTTTAGCAGCTGCAGAAATCACGCTCTCTTTTGTCACAAATATGAAATGAAATGGCAATGATAATGGTTTGTTCATCAACAACTGTTAATAAATACAAATAAGAAAATTGTGTTGATGATTCTACATCTTTCAGTGAGTTTGGCATGCTGTTTTCAGGTGCGTTAAATTTTGACTAGCCTAAGATTTCATCTGCAGGAACAACATTACAAAAATATGTGAATGTGGGCTTCCCTGGTGGCGCAGTGGTTGAGAGTCCGCCTGCCGATGCAGGGGACACAGGTTCGTGCCCCGCTCCGGGAAGATCCCACATGCCGCGGAGCGGCTGGGCCCGTGAGCCATGGCCACTGGGCCTGCGCGTCCGGAGCCTGTGCTCCGCAACGGGAGAGGCCGCAACAGTGAGAGCCCCGCGTACCGCAAAAAAAAAAAAAAAAATGTGAATGTGTTGCACGTTTGACAAACCACATTTTAAATTATCTTCGATAATTCCCCCAATGTACAATTGTCTTCTTCATGGAACAGTTTCCAATGAAGTCAAAGTACTTATTAGAGTCAACATTTTTCTGAAAATTGCTACTATAACACTTTTTGATTCACCAGCTGAAGTTGAAAATTACTATGCCCTTTTCATCTTATCATCCTTTTTTTTTTCCTTCTAAAATAAGTGATTGATTTAGGGGTTACTTGTACCAGTTCAGTTAAATTGTGATATTGTTATATGATTACTGTTATTGAAAAATGTTGTCTTTGATACTGTCCCCTTCTGAAGAGAGGCAATAAAAACTCATAAGAGAAACATGATTCAGCCTTGATGTTTCCACCAACAAGGATATTTCCCCACATTTCTCAACAGACCATGAATTATGTTAATATAAAGTTAAGCTGTACCTAAGTCCAACTGTTATGGTGATGATCAAATTGATCATCCTGTATCAGAAATTCAAATAAGATGCTAAAAAGCAAAGTGTCAGGCAATGCAGGCATTCTCCACCCTGCCCCACCCTCCTCCCATCACCCGTCAACACTGACCGTGGCATTTGCTGCGCTGCACAAAGTTCTTGCTATGAGTTTATGCTCTATTCTCATCTGTTTTATCCCATTTATTTAATTTCCTTTTATTAGAAAAAAAGAAAAGCTTATTGCAACCCACTAAATTGATCGCACAAGCCAGTAACAGGTCCAGATGAGCATTTTGCAAAACGCTGCTCTGAAATCCGATCTCTGAGACTCTTTACAGCCTTAAACGCAACGATACACGGTGCTGCTTATGACCAGCCTGGTCTGGGATGACCCGATGCTGGGCTCACCTCTTCAGTACCTGCTCGTATTTAACCTTAAGATTAAATCTTTTCGATCAGGATTTGACTGACCTCTGGATTCTACTGGTAGAGGTTTGGGAGAAAGAAACAAATTTTTTTTGTCATATCCATCCCACAGTATTCACACGCTCATTCACACTCTGGACCGTGTGATCATCACATCTTTCTTTTATGCCTCTTCATAGAATATTAAAGACAACAAAAGATTGGCTGGATGACAAATTTCAGCAAGATCACTTTGAAGGCAGTATAGATGAGTGATTTTAAAATGTCCGTACATTTTATGTTAATGGTCTAGGTGAAGCATTGTAGGAGTACTTCCTATTGCCTGTACGCTGATGGTCCTAGCAATGATTTTAGGTAGAAACGAAAAAACTTATGCATTTATTTTTAGGTTACCTTCTGCTTACGGTAAGTCATCTTGGTTTTTAGATCAATGAAAGTGATACACAAGTTAAAAAAAATAAGTTAGCTGATATCAGTAAAAACATTAAGAAATAATAGTTGAAAAAATGGATATGGTGCAACTGATGAAAGTCGAAAGCAAATGTCTGCATCACGGTAACGGATTATTTCTTGACTTGGTACTTTGACAGTATACTTACTGTCACACACTGGTTTACAATGACTATTGGACTGGGATAAATTGAAGAGCTGCAGCTGTATTTCTGATAATAATGATGATTCATACTGGCTGTTAATGCCCATAGGGAAGACCTGTAATGGGGAGTCTGCCCCTTGGCTGAGCAACGTTGTCCCAGGGTTAAAGGTTCAGAAAATGTTACTGCCCCCAAAAAGGAACACTAGACCCATGGATTATGTGAACTAGGAGGGGTCTCAGAGAGCACCATCTAATCTAACGCCTTCACTACGGATAGCGATTTACTTCTGTAGGTGGACTTTCCCTTAGATAGATATACACCCGAGATCCCAGGAGGGGATGGTCTGCCCCAGGTAACCCAGGGGGTCACGTGCAGAGGCAAGGTTCTCAGCCCGGGGCTCTCCCCACTGACGCACAGGTGTTCCCAAACCAAGGGCACCTTGTCATTGTCCTTTGTCCACTGGCATTCCTCTTCAGCGGAACCGCGGTCTTCAAGTGCACTGCATGTGGTAACTTCTAGTTATGAACCTTACATTCTCACTGGGGTACTTTCTCCTCATGTCACATCTATGTCCTCTATCTGATCTCAGCAAGTTTGAGAGCTTCTTCAGGGCCGTGGCAACATCCTGTTACTTTGTAACTCCTTTAACACCTTAACAGAGTGCCCTGGAGAAGCAGAAATTCAATAAATATGAACGATTGTATAAGGATTATGAAACTGATTAGCTGTTTACAAAGCACTTGGCTTTGATGGCGATCAGAAAACCCTTCACTAACTAACAATTATTTCCCTTTACAAGTTTCCTGGAAAAGAAAGTTCTAGACATGGAAGACAAGCACATAGTTCAACTTCGGTCAATCAAAGAAGAGAAAGATCAGCTCCAGGTGTTGGTATCCAAGCAAAATTCCATCATTGAAGAGCTAGAAAAACAACTGGTGACGGCCACGGTGAACAACTCAGTTCTCCAAAAGCAGCAACACGACCTGATGGAGACAGTTCATAACTTACTGACTATGATATCGACATCAAACTGTAAGTAAAGTTTACATGCTAGTTTTTCTTCAGTTTTATCTGCCAGTAGTTGACGAACCTTTCAAAAAAAAGACTCTCACCTTTCAGAAAAAGCACACTTCTCTTAATATTTCATATGAATGCTTTATAGGGTCTCAATATGGAATCGATTAAGAAGGAGGAAGAGGGGACGGGGCCTATACATTTATGCTAATTATTATGAGGCAAACCAACCCAAACACACTTTTTAGTTCATGGGCTCAGAGAGTCTACTCTTAGTTAGTTCCATTGCTAACTAGATGTTGGGGCTGGGTACGTTACTAAACCATAGTGGACATTTTTTTATTTTTTACGAGGGAGAAACAATCCTAGGCCCGTAGGGCTGTTGTGAAGATTAAATGAGATAGCATCGGTATTTGCAGTAGCTGGCATAAGATTGGTACCCAAGAAATGCCAGTTTCCTTCTCTCACCACATCCTTAACTACATCTTGCCTTCCTTATTCCTTTTTGACCTCTCAACTTCTCTTCGATATTAGAGGGAAGAAGGGATGCACCTTCAGTCGTTAATTAGAGACATGATACACAACCTGTGTGGTATTTTTAAGTTTTTTTTTTTTTTCTTAAACATTGGGTCTAGTTCTTGCTACGGTCTGTTTCAGTGTCCTTTCAACTGTATTCTTTTGACACAGATGCACTTTACATATGATTCATGTAGAGACCCTCTTCACCTCCGTAAGAAATATGTTCTCACATTCTCCTTGACTCATACAGCTATCCCCACTTTAATTACAGAAACATTTACGCAAGGTCTCTACTTAAACAAGGACGCAAACAAACAAAAACAGTAGCACAACCTTGTGCTAAGGGGCAGGTTTCACACCAGGTGGCCAGCTTGCAGCATGTGCCTTCCAACTAGACTTTCACTCTCTTATAATTTAAAAAAAAATCATATATTTTTCTCACATTCAGAGAAAAGGAAAAGACAACTATCTGATGTCTGGTGGGACCAAGACAGTGTGAGGTATTAGCTGGGATGAGCCAAAGTAGAGAAAGTCACGTAGCTCAGACCCTGGCAGAACAAACGAGCACAGGTGAAAGAGCAGCAGGACAGCCTTCGTCTGTGCCGTGTGCTTCCAGCTGGTGTGCAGACGGGAGCCTCCACCTGTGATGCCTGCCCTCGCCACCCGGTCCAGACACCTAGGCTTTCGTCCGTCTCTAGAATGACGTACAAATACACACCTGCAAGAATACATACACACAAACACTTTTTCAATGTGGCAAAAGAGGGACTGGAAAGTCTAAACGTTGAGAGCAGAATAAAAATTTGAAAGAATTTCATAGTCCTAGACTTTTTAGACTTAAAAGGAAGAATTTCAAAGACGCAGATAAATAAATGTTAGGTTCCTCTTTAACGCAAGCGATCATGAGACGGTTGCTAAAAATCCAAAGAATACTAAATGTCTTCACCCAGTGGTCTAAAGAAACGTATAAAGACTTGGCCTCAGATACACAGAAAGGAAGGAAAACAATCCACAGCACTGCCTAGATAGGACGTGGCCAATGGGCTGTGGATGCAGCCACTGTAGAGCCAACTTTATTTTTAGGTACATTCTTTTTTATTCTTCTGTAATAACTTTATCTGATTCTACTCAAGATGGAAGATTTTTTTAAAAGTAATAGTTTATTAAGGCTGAGTGTGAAGTACTTGCATTACATATAGTTGATGAGAAGAAAAAGGAAGTATGGATTATTGGTAACCATCTTTGAGAGTTAACACGAAATAGGCTGAAGGAGTAACTTCTGAAAGGCTAAAATGCTAGCATCTCCCTTTTACTTATTGTAAGAATCCAAATGTAATAAAACTTAGCAAATGAGTGCATCTTGAAATAACATACTTTTATCTTTTCACGAACTCCTTTTAAAAGCTTTCCTATTTTTAAAAAGCAGCTAAGCACTCCCTCATTGCTAAGGAAGAACAAATCATCTTCAGAGATTGCGCGGAAGCGTTCAAATCAGGACTGACCACCAGTGGCATCTACACACTGACGTTCCCTAACTCCACGGAGGAGATCAAGGTAAGGCATTGTCTCCCATTTTCACCTCCCTGGCTTGAAGCAAGTCGTTTTAGAAGTGGAGCAACTGCACACACCCCGGATGCATCCCAGCTCCACTCAGAGCAAAGCAAGGAACACTGACACACGTAAAGGTCTCACCAAGGGCTCCGAGCCCAGCCACTGGGCACAGAACACTGACGATGCACATGAACGATGTAGAAATATCCACCTTATTATATGTGTCTACCTAATGTATAAGATAATCTACTCATCGTCTCCTTGCATTTGGCTTAGTCATGCAGAGTGTCAGCTGTCTGCCTTGAAGTGTCAGACTCGCAGCATTAACTTTAGAGAAAATGTCTTCCAAAATACCAGAGTTTGAATACCCATAGTTTATGTTTCAATCGTTACTTCAAGCAGCAATCGTATTCCATCCAAAAAACAAAAGGCTTGTTCAACTTGCAACTGAAACAGTCACACAAGATTTCTCTTTGAGACAGCCATGGCACCTTGATGTGCAGAAGTGATTTATACTCACTTCCATTGCATCAAACAGAAGATAAAAAGACGTGCCCGCAGCAGTAGAGGTTTAATAAGATTAATATTTTTCTTACTGCTTTGTCAGAGACATCCTGAAGTGAACTTGGCTTTTTCCCCCCAAACAGCAAGTGTGTGACCGAGGAACACAGTGACTCCGGCGTGCTCTGCACTAGTTAGTTCATTCCAGGGCACTGGCAGTTTCACCCACTAGTGCTTTTGTACCATCAGTGCAAATGCTGTCACAGCCCCAAAGGCCAAGGACGTGGTTATGGAGACAGTTCTGACCCTTTGGACTTGCTGCAGGGGGCTCAAGGCTTCCCTGGGTGGGCCATTCATACCCCCATCTGATGGGCTGGAAGACTTAACTCACACCATCAACGAGAGCAGGTCATTTTCTTCCCAAGTACCTGGAGTTTACTTCAAGGTGGAAGCTCGTAAGTGAACCAAGAATCAGAATTTACCATAAGGAGAGGCCAGTGTACAGCTTAACTCGGTTTTTCTTGGATATTCTGGAAAACTTGCTTTGGGAGATGTTAAGCTTTAGATGAGAAAAAAAAAAAGTCACTTCCCCGGGGAGTATTTCAATGTGGCTTTGATAAGGTAAAACAACATTACATGAGAATCAGTGTGAAGTGTTATAGAACCCTGGGATGACTGCATATGCTAAATGCCTATAAGTATGTTTACGTCCAACTGTAAAGGCAGCTACACATTGAATGAACAGAAACACTTACAGAAAAGGCACTTGACGCTGTATCAAAAGGGAGACTTTAAAGGCTCCTGAAAGTATCATCTCTTTGAACTCAGGGTTATCCTCAGTATGTAACATGGTCATAAAGGAAAACACTTTAAAAATACAAGCAAGGGCTTAAAGATGTGGAATTTCAAACAGTAACATACACTTGATTTTGAATTTAAAAGATAAATATTCGATTTATCTTGAATAATAGCACAATATTCTTGTGCTATTATTCACGGTAAGACTTTCCAAAGAAATCTTTCGAATTCATTCGTGCTGCTTTAAATCAACCTTGAAAATCAGTTAATGTCCCTAGCACCCTAAAAGCAGTGTACTAAGGGGAGAAAATACCCAAATATTCTGTTGCAGATGAAAAAGTAATGAGCAGACTCTACACTAAGCCCTGCGGTCCCCTGTGCTATCTGGTTCTCATGCCAGCTCTTTGGACGCTGTTGTCTGTCACCAGATGTCGGTCTGTTCTGGGTCTGGAGGTGAGGGAACAGAAGTGGCCTGAGCAGGAGAATGGAGAGTGGAGTGGGCTGCTCCCTGATGCAGACCCAGAGGGACTGTGTAATGTTTCCTGCCCCAGTGCCTGTCCCTGCCCCAGCTCGCCGTACCAACCCCAAAGACCTCACTGCCGGGAGAAGAAGATATACAGCTCTGGGGTGATGTGGTCTCAGGCCACGGCTGGAAACATTAGGATTTATATATGCCTTTTACACGTACGCAGTGAAACCAACTCACTGACACAGCCGGGAACAGCAATCTCTGAAGCCTCGATGTTTTCATGTCTAAAATATATGGTCCAGATGAGTCACCTCTGGATTCCCTTCGACTTCAGGCTCCATAATTCAATCTGAGGAAGGCCGATAGACTTGGGTGTAAATTCTGACTCTGCAAACGTGTGCCTCTCAGCAAGTCACTGAACCTGCGCGAGGCTCCCGTTTTCCTGATCTGCGACGTGACGCGATGTCCCCTGTCTTAGAGAGCGGTTTCGGGGTGATGATGGAGATGAGCACCCAGGACAGGGCTCGGTGCTTGCCATCCATTCAACACGCAAGGACTGTGAGACAACCGCTCTGTGGGCCAGGGCACCCGAGCTTGGCCTGCTTCATCTAATTCAAGGAAAGAATGTTCAACGGATCTCTGCGCAGATCTTTCCCAAAGAGGCCTAAATATCATTTCAACCTTATTTTTGAAGAATTCATTAGGTTTTTGTACAAGATAGGCATTGCAAGATGGCATTTATCAGAAGCATTAGGGTTACATTTTTGCTAGTTAGAGACATAAGAGTTTCCTTCCCTACATTTCCCAGGATACCTGACGCCCAATGTCGATCTCTTTGCTCTTTAATCACTTAGTCACCATGGCCTCAGAGCCGAAGCATAACATTTAAATCAAGCGCTATTTGCAGAAAGAAATCAAGCTTTAGAGCGAGATATCAGGTCCCTGGACCACACCATGGTGTGCTCATCAAAAGTATTAACCGCCCTCGGGTTTGCTGCAACTTAGCAGTGAGGTCATGGGCATTATCTGAGGACTTATGCTTTTCCGACCCTGATATAATCTACTTCATCATTTTCATCTGTACCTTCTGGCTACGTGGAGAACTCTACTTGAACACTATCTTGCTCTGGAAGCCTCATGAGCCAACTAACCATGATACTTCGGTGTTTATAAATGCTCTGTTCTTTTTCTTAAGCTGGACAAAGTAATATTAAGAAAACGTTCCCATGATCCCATCATTGTCCCTAATGGGGTGAGAGGATAGTATGGCTCAGACCCCAGCTCTTGGTCTTCACCGATTTGCACAACAAGATGGACTTGTTCTCTGATTTAAATATCAGCAGCTGCATCAGGGTGGTTCTGACACTGAAGAAGCAAGTATTAGAATGAGGACAGGCTCCCTGAGAACAGTGTGCCGTCCTTTTACCTGCTAGCACGCCTTTTAGGACACAGGGGAGCTAACATGTGTCCGCAGGACTGCTCAGATCAATGGAGCTTATTCAGCTAGTTTACTAGACACGTTGACAGAAGGGAGCAGTACGGACCATCTTGTGGACCAGAGGCGAGTGAGAGGCAGTATTATTCATGAACTGATTTCAACGTGGAGCTGCATGGAGGGCCTTCTGACCTATTAACAAAACAGTCAGGTTTCTCTGTTTTCGGAAGCATGGGGGAGTAGAAAACACATCACAGAATTAGGAAATTAAAGAGACCTTATTCAAATCCTATATGCTACTTAATAGCTGAATGACTCTGATCAAATTAACCTAACTTTACCAAATCTTTTCTCCTTTCAAACATGCAGAATGATAGTATCACAGCAGAGTTGCCGTGAGATTACAGATAATACACGGAAAGTACCTAGCCTGGTGCTTGGGACAGAGTGATGCGTAGCCATGACAACAACGATAATTAATAATAATAATGTCAACACAGAGAGATAATAACGGGTTATATTAAGCAGATCGATTTCATATGGCTGATTAATTTAAAATGGGGAAATCATCTTATTCTTGATAAATATAATCTTCTTTCATGGAACACATGTTTCGAAACATGAGGGTCATTGGGGAAGTGATGACGGGCCGAGCGTCCATCCTGGAGAGGGTCTGGAATGGCGGTGGAGAGCGCGCAACAGGAGAAGCAGTGCTGGGTTCCAGCTGCTGCTCTTGGCTCCGCTCGAAACAGGACGGCCAACAAGCACTTACAATGAAAGGGCGGGTCCAGGTGCACTCTGGGTTCTCCTTCAGCCCCCATTCTCTAGGATTTCGGCTCACAAATGCAGTACAGTTGACGTGTAAACTTACTCTGCCAAAATTATCTCCATTCTTCCCCCCAAAGACCATGGAAGACAACAAAGGAAGAATACTGCTAATTGCTTTTGAACCTTAACTTTCACATTTACTACCTTGTAACCTGTAAGGAAATTCATCTTAACTTTTTGGAAAACTCCTTCGTTCTACTATAATCTCATTATTTAAAACTATTTGTGTAATCCTATTTTCAGGGGTTTTTAATTTCATAATAAAACTCCAGCTGAGTTGAAGTTGAGCATGCATGCTCCTAGCCCAAGAAAGAATCCTGTGTAGTGAACAAAGTTTAAACCCATCAAGCCCGTTTAAAAGCAGAAATCAAAAGAGCTGGGAAGAGAAGTAACAGGGGCAGTGAGCAAAGTGCAGAGAAGCATGAAGTCAGGGTCTGTGGGGTGGAGCTGTCAGGCCCCTCAGGTCACACACACACAGCAGGTACACGGGAGCCCCCGGTCCCTTGTTCTGAGGGAGGAACCAGGAAACCTGACTTTGATCCCACACAAGGAGGAAGCCGAACAGCCCCATGGCATCACAGGAGTCTTGGAAACCCCACAAGGCAAGAGTCTCCCTTTTACACCACTCTCTGGAGAGTCAGTCGGGACTGGCAACCATCATAAAGGTTTTCAGGGCTGTGAACACGAGGCGATGGATTTCTACAGGCTGGAGATGAGATGTTTGGGGCCAATCTGCCAACACGTCCCGTTCCCAACGAATCTCTAAGGAACAGCGATCTCAGGGTCAGCTATCGGGGTGGGTCTTTAGCCTAGAACAGATGATGACAAGGTCCTAGTTTCATCGACACATCACGTTATATTACTGTTTATTTTTCATCATCATTTTAAATTCATGGTTTTCAATTTCTTTAAAATCCTCTGCCTCTTGGAAGACCACAAGATTTACCCCAGAGAACCCCATCAGCCCTGGTCTTATTATAAGTATCTCCGTTCATCTCGTTTCTGTTATTTAAGACAAAGACCCAAGTCACGCACATTTCCCAGGCAGTAATCGTGCGTTCCTGTTTGCAGGCTTACTGTGACATGGAAACAGCTGGAGGTGGGTGGACAATTATTCAGCGACGTGAAGATGGCAGTGTTGATTTTCAGAGGACTTGGAAAGAATATAAAGTGGTATGAATACTCTTTAAACCATCTGAAAATAATTTTCTTTGCGAAAACTAACTTTGAGAATGTGCAGGAACTTTACCACAAATCTAAAACTAACCAATGACTTTTGATCATTTTTTTTAACCAAAGGGTTCTTTTTAACTGGTGTTTCAGTCTCCCCGTTAAAGAATGGTCCTGCTGCCAATGTAATGTAAACTATATATCAAAACAAAGGCATGCGAAAGTTAGGCTTATTTTTAATGGTGGGCTCAGCATTTTTTGGTAAACTGTTTCATCGTGTTTCACACGTCTGTAAACTGAGATGTTTATGATATTGGTGGTTCCCCAAGTCGTTCTAATTATCCCAATACTAATTTCCTTCTGGTAACAGCTTAGTTTCCTAAAACTGACCTTTTAAAAATCTTTCTTATATGGAAGACCCCAAAGTTTCACGGTACGGGAAGGGATTTCTGTTGAATATTGAATGGTTATTCCGTGTTAAGTTGATGGACTATTGATTTCAAATACATGAAGAAAAAATAAATGAAGTAAGTGAATTTTACAACTTCGATTTCAGGGATTTGGGAACCCTTCAGGCGAACACTGGCTGGGAAATGAGTTTGTTTCACAAGTGACTAATCAGAAACGCTACGTGCTTAAAATACACCTGAAAGACTGGGAAGGGAATGAGGCTTACTCGTTGTACGACCATTTCTATCTCTCAAGCGAAGAACTCAATTACAGGTAAGGAAATTATATGTCACTGAAAAAAGTTAAAGGACTTGCTGGGTGATGACTCCAGAAAGTCAGAACCCCATTGTATTAACCAGAATCTAAATTACTCATAGGCTACCTTAAGGGGGAAAACATCTTGTTTCTTAGAGCTCTTTGCCGCCTTTAGGTAAGTTGCTCTAGTTTCAACATTCGAACTTTAATTTCGACAATATAAGGAAGGCTTCATGAGGACAGAATTTTGCCTGTTGTGTTTGCTGTGTAGCCTCAGGGCACAGGTGAACCCTGTGTGGCAGATAATGGGTCTTTAACAACTGTTTGTAGAACAGGTGACTGTTGTGTCCCTATAAAATGCCATGCCAATACCACAACAGATGTATACCCATGACTATACTGTTTTCTTCCAGAAGGTTTTAAAAGTTAAATCTATCTTTTTGAAGTTTAAACATATTAACTGTTATGTTCCATCCCAAAGTCAGGATGAGTTGCCAAGTTCAAAAGAGGAAGGATTAGGTGGGCAGTAGGTAGCCAGACCCTCTGCCCTCTGCTATAGGAAGACCATCTGATTCACAGCACTGCCTCAGTCTTTACCTACCTCCTCCCACCCATTGGACACAGCTAATCTTGAATGTTCCAAGAAAAGCACGGACAATTTTGACTGGGAGTTTACTCTTTGGCTCTAAAGCGCCCAGAGAGTAGAGACAGAGCAAACGGATCTCTACAACCTGCTGTGCCAGGCAAGGGCAGTAGGCACGTGCACCTGTGCTTTACAGGGAGAGGGGCTCAGACATGCGTGTCGACGGCGGCGCAGAGCAGGGCGATGGGGGGGCCCGGTGGCCACATGGGAATTGGCCTGAGAAGGCACAACGCAAGGGTTCAGGCACCAACACACCCTGAGGGAGTCTAGAGGGCTCGGACTGGTGGTGTTTGGGGGTTTTGGTGATCATGGAGCACATGTTATGAAACACCAACTCTGAAGTCAGAAATAAACAAGCGAAGTTCCATAGGAACATCACAGGAGACAGGCGTCAACTGGCCTGCCGTCCCATCTAAATCCCACTGATGCCCGACTCAGACCCTCTGCTCAACAGAAATTCCAAGATCTGAGTAGTTTGGGAACAACCCACGATTTCGAAATCCTTGAGCTGGCTTCCTTGGGGAGGCGCGCGATGGACAGCACAAAAAAACGGGCCGAAAGCCAGCTTGCTGACAGCCACCTGAGAACTGCACAATGTCCAGTGTCCTGCTTTATAAACAGTGGACCAAAATTCGGAAGCATGTTTTGAAAACAGATAATGTACGACAAGCTTCGACATGACTTTTAAGAAGTCAGTGAAACAGCCCATCAGCTCTCATTACAGAAAGAGCCGGCTGTCCAGGGTGGACGGGAACTCAGATGAATGAAGAGATAGGTGTTGGGGCCTCACTGCAGCCCCAAGTTGACTCCACAGATCAAAACTTCAATGAATTTTTAGACATGAGTGGTTGGTCATTGTTTGACCTCCAAGCTAAATATTTTTTCAACTGGCAACAGTTAGGAATCTACAACACAGGAATTAAAAAAAAAAAAAAGCACACACAAAAATTAAGGATTAGACTGTTTATATAAGAAGATTTTACAATATGGGTCATTACCCTTGTATGCTGACATTATAAAAATATTTTAAACTGCGATGGTTCTTAACAGATATTTCCTTTAGAAATGCAATCAATTTTTGGATATGCCATTTTAAAAAGCACACAGTTGTTTAAAGCTCAGTTGAATTTACTTGGCAGTATAAAACAGATACTACACTGAAAAAATTATTATCCTAATAAAACATGTCAATGTGATAAGAAAACTGGGATGTGACTAAAACAATAACTACAGATGTTTCAGAATGCCAATTGTATGTAGCAGCTAAGCTGTTTTTCACTAAAGGAATTTTTTCCCAAATGTAGGAAAACTGAAAAAATATACGTTACAAGAAGGGATAAATGCATCAATAGAGTATGATTATTTTTACTAAAACTAAAAACTACTTGTATATTAAACCTTAAGAATTGGTCACTTTTCACAAACATTCTTGCAATTCTATACAAACACTGAGATTTAATTATTAAATGTTGGCATTACCTCTCCTTTCACTCTACTGTGATGTAAAAGCAATGGGTACCAATTTAAAGTAATTTCAAGAACGTGGCTATTCTTAACAATCAAATTTTACAAGAAGGCAACTTTAAAACAATGGGCCAGACTCCCCTGGTGGCACAGTGGTTAAGAATCCGCCTGACAGTGCAGGGGACACGGGTTCGATCTCTGGTCCAGGAAGATCCCACATGCTGCAGAGCGACTAAGCCCGTGCCCCACAACTACTGAGACTGCACTCTAGAGCCCACGAGCCACAACTACTGAAACCCACGCTCCCTAGAGCCTGTGTGCCATAACTACTGAGACTGTGCTCTAGTACCCACGAGCCACAACTACTGAGCCCACGTGCCACAACTACTGAGCCTGCCTGCTGCAACTACTGAAGCCTGCGTACC
This sequence comes from Leucopleurus acutus, assembly GCF_964270905.1. Classification (NCBI taxonomy): domain Eukaryota; kingdom Metazoa; phylum Chordata; class Mammalia; order Artiodactyla; family Delphinidae; genus Leucopleurus; species Leucopleurus acutus. The sequence goes on from NC_139163.1 coordinate 6,685,141, forward strand.
TAGAGCCCGTGCTCCACAACAAGAGAAGCCACCTCAATGAGAAGCCCACGCACTGCAACCAAGAGTAGCCCCCGCTCAGCGCAACTAGAGAAAGCCCACGCGCAGCAGTGAAGACCCAACGCAGCCACAAAATAAAAATAAAAAATAAAATAAAACAATGGGCCACACGGCAGAAGGATCTAAAAAGATACAACTTTTCTCACAGAGACTCATAAAACATAGTATTCTCCCTTCTTTTGCTTTGGGGAAATTTAATGCGTTCCAGTAGAACTGAGATTGTTCAAAGGAGACAGGAGAGTTCAAAGGAGGAAAAGCACGGGGAGTAGTTCATCTCAACCCTACCTACGATTAATGAGAAGGGCCTGGACAGAAATTAAAGTGTTTCAAAATCCCAAGGGTGAGCAGAACTTACAGGAAGGCCTTGCAGCAGGTATGCAGAGGCTGTGCTAGGGCCCAGGGTCATTTTTGAAGCATGAGGATAACCCTGAAATTCAGAAATTCGATCAATGCCTGTGATGAGGCTTCCAGAGCTACAGTACTACAAACAAAAATCTGAGTTACCAACACAAACGTTACTCAGGACCAGCGCTTTATGGAACTCATTGGATATGCCCCCGTGCCCCCCTTTTCACAAGTGCCTCCTCGATAACCAAGCGCCCCTGTGAAGGGCGCAGCAGCGTGGAGCCCTAACGGAGGTGCAGTCCCAGCTGCTGCCAGTCCCAGCTCCACCACTTACAGCACGTGGCTGTGGACGAGCTCCCACCTCCGAACCGAACCTTAGCGATCTTGCGTGTAAGAGGGGGGTGGCGCCTGCCTCTCGGGGCCAGTCTGGGCATTCCATGCACGGGCCCGGGACAGTGAGTGGCACAGGCGGGTCAGAGACACGCCCCTGGGGAACCTTTCCTCTCAGCTCCACCTTCTGCTCCAGCATGAATTCCAGGAAATCCTATTCCCTCCCAGATAGCTGTTAGCAAATGTGAGCAGGTGTTCCCGAGATGAGCGGCGGCGGCGCTTAAAGCACAGCAGGAAGGTCCCTGGGTTGGGGAGACCTCACGCCCCAGGTCTCCACGCTCCAAGCGCCACACTGTGACATGGAGTTCGACACAGGCACCCGCGTCCCCTGGACCCTGCTCCGAGCTCCGGAGCCTGTCTGCCTGGGGCTCTCCTGGAGTCGGGCTCACAGACCTGCCCCTGCCCTTCTCCCCTCCTCCTTGGCAGGCACAGTGCTGGGGCGAGCCAGACTTCTGCAATCTTCTAAAAGCCTGGGCTATTATCTAGGGTCTAACTTAATAGTACGCTTATTCTTTCTCAATGTGTCTGGCAGGTTTATTATAATACTATTCAGAAACAAGGCAAAGCAGCCACAAGGATTTGTTTTTCCACACAGTTCTCTAGATTCCTACTTCACATTCAGTGGTCATCCCTTGTTGTCTGCTGTCCTCCCCACACCCACCAGTCATCCTGGATTCTCATTTCTACAACAGATGTGTGATGCCTGGCAACTTGGAAAGAGGATCCCATCACGATGTATTTTCCCCTCTTCTGTTTACCTGAAAGCAGCAGGAAAATAAATGACAGGGCCCCCGAGTCCCCGCTGATGCCTGTGCAAGTGATATGCGTTGAAGGCTTCATGAAAACATTCCTCTTTGCCTAAGGATTTGATGATAAGTTGGTTCCTGTTTATACCAGCGCAAAAACATTTTGTCCAGAGTATGCACTAGTGCACTGAGCAGCATAGCACGTGTTTCTGTAGAATGAAATTCTTCGTTGTAAAAAACTTTCCACTATGATAAATCAACCACTCAAGCCAATTATGTTTTGCCTTTTTTTTTTTTTTTTCTTTGCATGCTTACAGGATTCACCTTAAAGGACTCACAGGGACAGCCGGCAAAATAAGCAGCATAAGCCAACCAGGAAATGATTTTAGCACAAAGGACGCAGACAACGACAAATGTATTTGCAAATGTTCACAAATGCTCACAGGAGGTGGGATGACGTTTCTCTCTTCCTATTTGTATTGGCAAGAAAGGATTTCATAGAGGGAAAGGTTGGCTCTTTGGACTTCAACCTGTGATTGGTGACAACGTCCCAATTTCATAAATAGACTTACTTGCTCAATACAGGGAAATTTGTTTTTCGCTTTTTCAGACTGTTGAGTTTTACACACGAATGTGATATTGAGCTAGAATTGTCAGCAGGCCAACTGTGTCTCCTCAGGACCTACCCCTGGCAAGGAGAGGGGCCGTGTGATACTCAGCAAGCTCTCTGGAGTTTGTGCTGAGTATCAGATGTTGGCACGATGGTTTAATTCCATTTTGCTTTATTAAAAAGGTTAAAAATTAAAAATGGCTACCGAAACAGGGATATAGATTCATCAGTATAGAAATGTTTCCAATTAATAATTTATTGTTCCAACAAGGATTTTTCAGTTGTCTTTTTTTTTAAAGTATTTCATTAATATATAGCAAATACTAATAATGCACAGAAAGCAATTAACCAAGCTCCTTTTCTGTGCATCAAATTCAAATGAATGACTGTCCACTTTAAGGCCCTTATCTTCAGGCTCTTCTTGCCTTCTACCTTTCATGCTAGACCTCTTAAAAACAAAAACCACACAAACAAAAGGAGACCATACCCATAAGCAAATGTGGTATAACAGTCACTTAATGGCCAGATGAGTTCTCAGAAACATTTCAGAGCTTAGTGACAGGAACCAACTGTTAGAAAACTTATTCTTCTGATTCCTAAAATTTTAAACGTGGAATAACTAAAACCAGTTAATTGTGATTGAGACCAGGAAAAAGTCGGGCAAATGCTGTGGAGTTAGTTCTTAAAAACACTGAAAGGTTGAAATCAGCAACAAAAATTCTGCCAACAGTGCAGACGAAATGCAGAGGCAAACAGGAAATTGGCAGGGTTTAATTTGTAGAGACCATGAATTGTATCACCAAAAATTCATTCATTACTCACCCAGGAAAACCAGAGGAAAGAGCTGTAGTCAATATATTTTATAAATACGAGGTACTGCATAAACAAGTAAAGGGTCTAAACTTGTCACGTGTTTGTACTGCAGTTAAGAATCATTTACGGACAAAAGGAAGGATTTATTTACAAAAATAATTTGAAACCCAGTAATTTTCAAGTCTTTAAAATGATACTGAGAGAATTAGGCTCCATTAAGAAAATCAGTCCTATGGTTCCTTAGAGAATATAGTTCATGTATAAATAGACGTTGGTAACTTAGGTCTTCCCTATTAGCCATACTTACTTCAGTAATTTTTTCACCAGAGAAAGCTATTATGCTGATTGTGTAAAAGCTGCCTGTCTCTCCCATCCCACCACAGTAATCCTTTTTGAAGCCAACCAGGGGAGGGCGGGGAGGGGAAGGAGCACGCCGAATCCTGCTTCCTGTCTGTCATTCCCACACTGAGCCCAGATGTCCACGCAGAGGGTGGCGGTTTTCAGACCACCCGAATGTCAAGAGCTACTCAAGAGAGTATCAGTGCATTAATAACCAAGGAAACAACATATTTACTTACTCAGATCAAGATTTAGGGCTGAGAGTGGAAGTGGAAAGGAGATCGGGGAGAAGAAACGCAGCCCAAGAGAGACAGCAGAGCGGTCCCAACTGTAGAGGTCAGATTCCCAGCCGTGGTCTGGACCACAGATAAACCAGCATAATGACCAGCTAGATTTTTGCATAGACAGTGAATTCTATAGTTGAGTCAGACAACAGGCTCTGGAATGGCCATATCTATAAATCTGCAATATTCTTGAATATTTTGAAGGTTTATGAGTCACACACACAAATGTCTTATCGAATCAACATTAATCTGCATCAACCTAAGTCATGGAGCTGTTACTATCAGGAAACAATTTAGGCACTTGGATGTAATAACGGGTGATCAGAGTTCAGTGTATAAATAATATAATAATTGCATCAGAATACTTTTTAAAGAAATAAAACATGCCCTACCAATACCTGTAACGTTCACATTACTGATTTCTTTTACTAGGTATGGAGAGATCGATAGTAGTTCTTTTTTTCTGTATTTTAGAATTTTATATAAATGGCATCATACTGTATGTGTCCTTCCAACACAATCTTGCAAAGATTTATCTGGATTAATGCTTGTAGACTGAGGGCATTCCTTCCCCTCCCAAACCCAGGGCCTCTAGGTAAGGGTATTAAAAGCCCAAGCCTGGTCCGTCAGGTGTAGGTGTGGATGCCCACTGCTCCGCCGCTGTGCCATGCAGCGGCCTCCCAGGTCCCCCACTTTACCTTAGTGCACACACCACTATAGCTGTACGTTTCCTTTCTGTCTCTGGGACTTAAACGTTTCCTTTTTATCTAGCTCCACTGAGTAGTTAAAATTTGGGGTTACGTTTGAAACAAAAAGACTTTTTTTTTTAAATAAATTTCTTGATTGATTGATTTTTGGTTGTGTTGGGTCTTCGTTGCTGCACGCGGGCTTTCTCTAGTTGTGGTGCGCAGGCTTCTCACTGCGGTGGCTTCTCTTGTTGCGGAGCACGGGCTCTAGGCACGTGGGCTCCAGCAGTTATGGCTCGTGGGCTCTAGAGCACAGGTTCAGTAGTTGTGGTGCACAGGCTCAGTAGTTGTGGCTCGCGGGCCCTAGAGAGCAGGCTCAGTATTTGTGGCGCACGGGCTTAGCTGCTCTGCGGCATCTGGGATCTTCCCGGACCAGGGCCCGAACCCGTGTCCCCTGCACTGGCAGGGGGGGTTCTTAACCACTGCTCCACCAGGGAAGTCCCCAAAAGACATTCTTTGTTAGGCGGAGGGGAGCCTGAAGCAGCCTGGTCCACCGTGTTGCTGGCACTGGATGGAAGGTGACCCTGGGCCGATGAGAGCCACCCATCGATTCTTCGGGCTCTGACTTTTCCACACTTTCAACTGTCCTGTGGGTCTCCTAGTCACGTCTGTGGGTGACTGGCCCTTCCCCACAGCACAGGGGAAGAGGAGTAAGAAAGCACGTAAAAACATGTGCCCCAGGGGCTACGGTTCCACCAGTGTAGAGGTGGAAAACCACACTGCCACCTGCCAGGGTGGCACCCTCCACTCTCAAGAAGGCCCGCACACAGCTGCTTAAAATGAGCAGAATGTGACTCTCGGATTAGCCAGTATTTGTAACTCCGCGGTGAGATAGGGCCACCTGGCTCCTAATTCCTTCTGTGTTTCACTTTCACAGGCTGGTGGTTTGATGCCTGTGGTCCTTCCAACCTGAACGGAATGTACTACCCACAGCGGCAGAGCACAAATAAGTTCAACGGTATTAAGTGGTACTACTGGAGAGGGTCCGGCTACTCGCTCAAGGCCACGGCCATGATGATCCGCCCAGCAGATTTCTAAATGCCTGCGCACACCTGAGGAACAGTGCCTTCCGGTTTTCAAAGACTTCATCCCAAAGCTCTGAAAGACACAGCTGCATGCTGCCGCCCTATCCAGCTCGGACAGACTGCCCACGCTCCAGACTGAGGGGCCCCGCGAGCTCCCAGCTAGAGCCCCATCAACGTCACCCCTTAAACCCGCATCACTCAACGAACCGAAGCACAACCCCCAACGAGCCACAGCCTGGCATGGTGACCTGGTAGAACGCCTACGGGAAGATAAATTTAAGCCTGCGAATGAGACTGACAATTTACAGGCTCTGTTGTCACAACCAAGAATGTTATGTGCGAGTCGATCAGTAAATAACTGGAAAACAGAACACTTATGCCATATAGTAGAGATAACCTTGGAACTGCATTCTTCTGAGCACTGTTTATAGACTGTGTAAATATCCATATGTCCTGAATTCAGCACCACTATCATAATTAAAAGGAAGGAACAATTCTCGAAGCCATAAAAATATACTATATATTCAGGGATTTTTATGAGAAGTGGTTATTAGCGGTTTAATATTTGGAGAAGGAAAAACATAGTTAACGCATTTTGACTCCTCCTCTTAGGGGCTTTAAATTTTCATTTTGAGAACAGCATATTTGCATAGGCATTGATAGGTTAGTTTTAAGTTAATGCTCAAATATATATATTTCAAGTTTCTGTGGTGAAAACTTTCAGGATCTCTGAAATTATTAACAGAAACGTGTTCTTTTAGTAAATATGAAGATTGTACTATTTTTTTCAGCCTCGCTGTTAAATATGAAGGGATTTTTAGTAATTAAATATAACTTATTAGGTGAGATGACCGCATTTAACTTTTATGATATTTACAACATTGTAATATGATTCTGAAACAAATGATTGTGCCTTGTGACAAGGGAAATCTTGATTTTTAATGATGAAGAAAATTACACATTTAATTTCATGACAAAGAGGCTTTCCTACCTTTTACTCACTATTCTAATACAAAAGTTTTTTTTCTCTTCTACTAAGACGTGTTTTAGGGAAGTAGGCTACAATGTAGTTTGTGGTTGAGAAAACCCTTCCAATTTAAAACACTTACAAAGCTATACTTCTCAAGCTGGATTCACCCTGGAAGTTATTTACAGGAAAAAATAATTTGCGTTAGTAACATTAACTTAAATCTTACTAGAATTAAACCACCAGCAAATTAAAAAAAAAAAAAAGGTGTTCTGGGGCGCAAAACCAAAATCTGATATTTATAGCATATTCAAATGTTTACAGAAAATTTTGAGAGCACAGATTTAAGCTCAGGACTGCAAAACCTTAAACTCCTAGAGTTTTAACTCCGTTTGAAGTTTTCATTGTACAATTAATACTAATGAACATTTGAGTAATGCTTCATAATTTAGAAGCAATTTCTCATATATTCGCTTTTGAGTCAGCTACTAGGAAGCTTAGAGCCAAATGTGCAGCCAGCATTTACCTGTGTCTGTCTTCACCTTATACTGTTCTACCACTATTTTTTTCTTTATTCCATTTTTCTTATCTAATTTATTTTATCCCCACACCCCCCCTCCTCTTCCCAGCTTAGTTTTATGACGCTCAGGTGTCACTGAGTCAACTTATGGACTCTGGGCAAGTCAGGCCCTCTGCTTTTCCACCATGCTGCACTTTCCCAACAAATATATTAATGAGAACATAACCTCCCATCCCAGAACAGCTCCTCTTATTACATGTAAGAAGGCGTCATAAGGTTAGCAGAGGTTGAATTTATACACAGCTTTGTATCAAGCTAAAAAACATCTGATAATAAGAACATATCACCGCCTCAAAAGAAACAATAAATTTCCATGACATCTCAATGACCACATGACAGACACCGAGGTGGGAAAATGATAATACGGGAAAAATTGGCAACAACACAATTTATATTCACTTGCCCATGTAGGCAGATAAGGTGAGTTTCAAAGACAAACCCCACTATGTTATTCAGAGTTACGTATACTCTCTCGTGACAGCGAGTGGGGGAGAATTTGAGCTTTTACTTTACACTTCAACTCCTTACCAGGTATTTCAAACAAAGAGTCTTGCTGAGAGGAATTTTTTCTCTCCTTAAGAAAACATTTATAAAGTCCAGAGCAAATCAAAACAGCAATCTCAAAAATGAAAACAAAAACAACCCAACAACTAGATAACCACAGCGACTGGAGGACAGAGTTCAGCTTCTCACTATGTGATAGCCATATGGCATACTCAAACGATTAAAAAACATGGAGACCACTCACAGATTACACATCATCACTTACCTTTCAGGTATTAATCTTTTGAAAGGATAAAACGTGACAAACCAGTTAACATTTGAAAACAAAAGCCAACTTCTGCACAATCCTGCTTCCAACTAAATCTGAAATTACCTACTTATTAATCTTTAAAAAAATTAGAACCTGGAACTTTCCCATTAAGCATCTGAAATACCTGAAAATCAGTAAAGCTGAAGCTGAGTTTCAGGAAAAACATCAAAACAGAAACACCACATCACAATGCTAGCAGGCCACAATTTTTATACCTATCACTTCTATCTCTTTTAGCAGTAACAGCATTATTTTTTAAGGCAGTAAGCAATATATAATAGTATCTTCTCAAGAATCTAGTCTTTTTTCATTTTTGTTTTTCTCAATCCTGAGGACTTGTATAATTAAATTTTTTGAGATTACATTTCTCACAACTTTTTGAGGAATGTTCTCACATTCTCACATTTATTCTCACAAATAGACAAAATGTGTTAAGTTCTGCAAGTATGCCTTTTTAGTTATAGGCATAATTGCTCTTGATTTAATAAAAAAATCCTGAGTGTATATCTATGCTAATAATGACTTCCTGAAAACACCAAATTGTATTTACCACCATAAAATAATATGTGACTTACAGGAGCTGCAGGGAAGTAGTCTGACTCTTCAAACGGTTCCTCGGAAATTCAATGACCCATTTCCAAAGACCACAGTACCTATAAGTGAGAGAAGAAGCAGAACATTTTTTATAGACTTATTAGGCTTTTAGTGGACAATAAACCAGTTTGAAGATACAGCAAAACCAAAATAAACAAAAAAACCCTAGCAGTAACTACATACTACATTGATCCGAAGCACATGTATCTTGAACACCAAAGTGCCATCAGAATCTTCAGGTTACAAAAATGTTACAAATATTAATAAACACTTGTTTAAGAAAATGTCTCCTGATGGCTAGAAGTCTGGGTTATTATCCTAGTGAGGATAACCACCCCGTTTCTAAACATATGAAATATTACGTCTTCCTAAATTCCAGTTTCCAATTTAAGGAGTCATTATAGACAATCCTTAGTAAATAATACAGAATTTTATTAATTTAAAAAAACCCATGTATTAGGAGAAGATAGATCATAAGCCTAAATTCAGAAAGCAAACCTTTTGGTGTGTAACTTTATTTCTATCATTAGCTAATGTTTTTAGGAGAAGTTCTCCACATCCATGTTTGGAAATCCTTCTCACAGTTTGGAAGAGTAAAATGTCTCATAAACAAGCTGTCATCATCATCGTTAGAACCCACACATTTTTAAGTAATCAAAACAATGTTTTCATTTTTAATTCAACATTTGAGATTCTGCACTCATCTCTACTCTATGACCAAACTCCTTGAAAAGCTGTATGTCTCTATGTACCAGTAGAATTGTACAACTAAAATAATCAAGCTGAATTACATAACTCACACTGATCTTTTTATCTGCAATTTCCTTCTTTCCTACATTCAGTAAATCCATTTTTTTTTTTTTTTTTTGCCCCTAGATTTGCTATGTAAAACTCAAGGTTTTTTTTGCTGAATTAGCAGGAATGAGGTCTAAGTCTTCCTTTTTGGTAGTTCCTAAAGTTCAGAACCATCTATGGGCTATCAGTCTGAAATATTTCCTTTTTTATATATTAAATCTAATACCCAAAATGAGACAGCAATGTTTTGTTTCTAAGAAAAAGTGAGCATGACAATGGAATAAAGACAAGAACGGAATACAGAATCTGAATGATCATTCTCAGCACTGGCCCAGATCTTACTTTCAATAGATGTCATTTACTTACTCAACAACTATTTCTTTCTGCTCACTAGCCATTCATCTGTGAACAACTTATTGAGAGCCTACCATGAATAAGAGTCCAAACTGGGTCCTGGAAACCCAAACCCAAACCTAGAAGGGTTTACCCTCTTGCAGGAGGCATGGCAGCAACCAAATGCTGGTTCCTCCAAAGCAGGGCTGTGCAAACCTGTGGTAGGAAGCAAACTAACTCGGGCTAGGAAAACCAAGAAAGGGTCCACAGAGGGGCCGACATTTAAACTGAGTAAAAGCCCATCAGGCAAAGAGAGAGACAGTGGGAAGGGGAGAGGGTATTCCGGCAGAGGGAGAATACCACGGGCCAAGCCAGGATTAAAGCAGCTTCTTTTTTTTTGGCTGCAGTGGAGGGAGCTTTGGAAGAAGTGGTAAGGAAATAGGGTTGGCTGACTGCATATGGTAGGGAAGGTATGATAATATACCCTGTCCTACCCCTGTGTGCTGACGACATCAGTGCAAGCACAACTGTTGGGCAGGAGAATCCGAAGACAAGCCAGAAAAGACAGGACAAACAGCTCCATGGGCACTGGGCCCAAGATGATATAGAGAGCCGGAAAGCAATGAGTTGGGTTCTCAGGGACCCTGTTCAATCTTCAATAGATTTGTGTGTAGACAAGCATTTTGTCATTGAAGTCCCTTTTTGTTTCCCCCTGATTTTTACGGCCTAACAAACATTACAAAAAAACAAAACAAAACAAAAAAACCTTACCTTAATAAGTCCAATGAAAGAAGGTACTAGAAAATTGCTAACTCTACACTGAAATCATGTTTGTACACACAGCAAACATGGTTGATGGGTGGTTAAAATAACCCATTGAAGTAACAGTGTTTACCTTACTCTTATCAGTCGATGTATGTTATCATTTACAGAAGACACACTAGTTCCCTACAAACTCATGTGATTAGCCCAGGAAGTAAACTGTGGAAAGTTTCAAAATCAGGTTCACTTCAAGACATGAGGCATGTGGAAGACTAGTGTAGTGAGAAACACAACGTAGTAGTGAGAGAATCCAGGAAACCAGTCTTAAAAATGGCTGTGGCATTTGAGTTCAAATGTAAGCCACATTAAAATACCAACTGAATTTAAACAATCTCTTGGAGAAAATGTATGTTCTCTGAATTTGTCCACTTCTAAATGTTATAAAAATAAAACTGTAAGGCATCTACAGTAGCATTTTGGAAAGTAAATTAATAAATTTAATTTATGTAGGCATCCCAGGAATGAGTATTGTACAGAGATAGCAAAAAACACTAATTTGATTGTAATGAAATCATCAAATCAGAAATAGAGTGTAAATTTTTTTGCTTTAGTTCTTTCATTTAGCTAGACTTATCTTTACCTTACTAGAGTGTTCAAAATAGGGAAAATCTACTCTGCAAGATGGCAGTTAAGGCTGCAAGTGTAGTTAAAAATAAAAGGTTAACCTGAGATATTTATCATAATATATGTGATAGAATGAAAATAACTGAGAAGCTATATAAAGCAAGGAATGGGGTTGCATGAAGGCAGAGGATCAAATCCCATGTGGACAGCCCTTAAAATGAGGGCTGAGTTATTTCAGCATCCACTGCAAATGAATATGATATTTTTGGCATTGTAAAATTATCACTCATAAAACTTGGACCTTGTTGATGAATTTAAATAGGACCCATTTTCTCGCCTTATTATTAGATTAATAGTTAATGATGAGACAGCTCTCCATAATGTAAGACTGACTTTGCAACTACTTTCATACCAGGCAAAATGCAAATGGTTTGCTCTTATTTTATATCCACCTAATCATTCTCCTTGAACAGGGTGAGGAGTGTAACTAGAGTGAACCCAAGCCAGACAAGGGCTCTGAGATTAAATGCAAGTCAAGAATAACATCAAACACAAAGGAGAAAATGAAGCCAACTATGTACACATTAGCAAAGTGAGCATAACTTATTTTCACCATCTCACAAGACTCAACTAAAATGATGGAGCTAAGAGGAATGGGAAAAGAGCCCACTGCAGATAAAAGCTGATGATGTTTTGAAAGTTGCAAAGCAAATGGATAAATGGTAACTGACTTAGAAGAGCAAAGAAACCGCGAGCTTAAACGTCTAGAGAGGGAGTCAGTAGGAAGCATCCAATTCCCTCCGCAGAATCCCAGAAAGGCTGGGAAATTGGGGGTACTAGAAAGCTCTGAAAATGCGGTGTAGAACAGGGTGAAATGGAGAAATCTCCTACCTCCACCCTCCTGCCCACCCTCCTCTGGAATAAGACAAAAGTAAAGTCAGACGGGCTTTTCTGGGAGCAGCGGTAAGAAGTAGCAGGGAAAATTTCTCCAGCACAGCCCTCACCCCGAGACACGAGCACAGAACTCCATGGCAGGACAAGGGCCTTTCTTTTGTGGAGAAACAAATCACCCCAGGGAAAAAAGACCTACAGATACTGACATGTGGACCTCCCTCTATCAAATACCTCCATCACATCAGAAGATCTATACACTCAGATAAACAGAATTTCCATCAGCTTTTCAGTCCTCAATATTAAACATGACTTTCTACCCATTTGATAAAAGCCTCTAGCATGCAAACAGAGACCAGACCAAACAAAAAGGGGATTACTGGGATCACAGTGATGGGAAGTCCCAGGATAACAGCGGCTCTGTAGACCTAGGGAGAACCAGTCTCACAGGGAGCAGAGCAACAAACGGGTTCATGGGTGGTGTCTCCAAGAGAAATAAACGGGATTGGAAGATTATCTAATGTGTAGACAGTTTTGGAGAAAAACTACAATGCTTTTTAGAAATTCTTGTGGTGAGTTAGTGATAGGTACATAGAAAACTAAGCAATGAAAATGACTGTCAATGATAAGCTCAAGAAAAACAAACAAAAATGACCAGAAATGGAATAGAATCATAGTACACTACATGGCTCAGCTCAAACAGCATTCACATAGTCATCCATGTGTGCATGTAAATGTGAACAAGTATGTCTTTATATGCATATATAACATGTTAAACTAAACGCAAAACCATACTGGGTAGATGGGGAGGGGACGTGTATGTCACAGTGAAAGCTATACAGTCATATTTTAATCTTCCATAGAAGGAAGCCTATAGATAACGTCTAAAAGTGATTAAAAAAAAAGGAGAAAAAGCATTTTATTTAGAAATATGAAAATAAAATATCAGAAGGATATTGTAGGAGTGAGAATCTCGGCTGGGAAACAGCAGGGCAGGGAGTGCCATTTCTATTAGAGGCCTCATAAATTACACTTGATTCTGAAAACATTTTGTTTTGGGTAACTGTGCCCTTACGAAAGAGTTGCCACAACAGTACAGAGAGTTTTCATTTACTGGTCACCTAGATTCCTCTATCGTGTGAGTCTCCAACCTTCTATTTCAAAAGTGCTTTGCACCTAGAACCAGTTGTCGATATCTATAAAAACATCTTGCTGGGCTTGTAACTGGAACTGAGTCAATTCTAGAGTTCAAAATGGGGAGAACTGACAGCTTTAAAAAATACCGAGTTTCCCAATTCATGAACATAGTATGTCTCTCCTTTTATTTAGGTCTTTTAAAATTTCTTTCTCAAGAATTTTGGAGTTTTCAGCATACAAATCCTGCAAATATTCTGTCAGACCTAAAGTTAAATATTTCAGCTTCTGGAGCTGCTAATATAAATGGCATTTAAAAAAATTAGAATTCCACGTGTTCATTGCTAGTACACAGAAATACAACCAAATTTTGTATATTTACCTTGTATCCTGTAACCTTGCTTAACAACTTACTAGCTGTAGTAGCCTTTCTGTAGACTTGTTGATATTTTCTAGGTAGACAATCATGTCTTATGTAAATAGACAGTTTTATTTCTTCCCTTCCCAATCTGTGTGTATATTTTTTTCTTACCTTATTGCACTGGCTAGAACTTCCAATACAACACAGAAGAGGAGCAGTGAGAGCATTAAAGTTGCTTGGACAACTTTGTGAGGCAGATTAATTTGGTTTATTATAATAGCATAAACCCAAATTGCTCTTGTTTATAAATTAATGTGTCTATGTAAAGCACAAGAGGTTTTTTTTGTTTGTTTGTTTAAGTAAAAAATGGTCTATTGTTATTTAGTACTGGTGCTGGCTAACTGTCACAAGCTTTTATTAGGTTCTTCAACTCTCTACAGAATAATTAGAACATTCTGAAGGATCAAAAGAACTAAATGCCACTTTCTGGATCAGAACCAATCAAATTAATTTTTTTCTTTAACATTCACTTTTACTTCTTAATATTTTGAGAAATTTTCCCAAGAAATGTTCTTCAGCTGTCTTAAAAATTAATTTATTCACACAGCATTTAATAAGCAAAAACACTAAACAAGGTACGCTTAATTTTTGGTTTCTCAAAAAAAAAATTAAAGAGAGGGAAAACAACAGTTATTTCCATGTACAAGTGATATGAGAAGATCAGGATAAGCAGAAAGCAACCTGTAAGAGGGATTTTAGGTTGCACTTAAAAAACTGAATGATGATGATTCACTGCCGGTGTTGATAATTACAAATTCAATAGGAAGCTGATTTAACTTACTTGAGAGTATTACTAATCGTGTTGAAACCATTTATTAACATTCACAATGTCTTACTGTAATTGTAATATTGTTTATTCCAAGTTTCTAAATAGCCAGGCTAACCAACCATTATTTTTGGACTTGTCTCCAGACCATACCACCTACCATATATAATTGTTAAATTCAACTGCAGTTTTGGTACTAAGAATACTAGTGAGAACACAGCAGCTAAAGAAAACAATGGTGGGGGCTCCTCTGTGGGAAAAGTCAACAATATTCTTTGCATACAGAAGACTTCATATTGTATAAAATGCCAACTGAGTGATTAAAATTCAAATCTGATGGTTAGAAACTTGTGACACAGATTTAACCAATGGGAATCCTGTTAATTTCAAACATATTGAAAGTACACATTATTTTCTCCTTTACTCATTGAAAAGAGATTGGGCTTGTCTTCATCACCCTCTGTCCTTCCACCCTTCCCCACACCAACTGGGGTAAAAAACTTGGTTGTGAGAGTCTGTGGAGGTATAGAAACATATATTCAGCATTTGCAAATTCCTTCTTTCCTATCCAAGAGTAGCAAAAATGGTCCTCACTAATTTTTTTGCTATTTTTAGCTAACAACAGAATTATAAAAATTAAATTATATTTTTCCTGTCAGACCTCATAGACTCTTTGCCTCAGTTATGAGAGTAATTGATTCTCTCAAACAACAAAACTTTAAGAGAATTTGCTAATAGGTCCATTGTTTCGACTTTTTCTAGAGGGAGAATAGCAATCTTTGTGTTTCTTCCACAGACAGACAGTATAATGTACTGGTTAAGAACACAGAACTCAGGCCACTGGGTTAAAGCAATGTCCATCTCTTCACAGTTTTGTGACAAGAAGTCAGTTAACCTTTTTGTCACATGAAAACATTATACGTCATCACAGATTACAAAAATATCTGTGTAGTTAATGAAATTGCTGTGGCAATAAAGTTGATTCTAGGTTAAGCTTCAGGAGAAAAAATTGGGGCTATCAAAAGTATAACTTTTAATAACCATATAATAGGGTGCTTAAGTCCTGAACACTGTGGAGCCAGAAAGCAGAGGAGGTCTAGTCTCCCAGAAGGACCAACGTGAACTGGCAAAGTTTCAAGGTAACGATGTTTGTTCCAAAATAAGTATTTCCAACACTTCTCAGAACACCAAGAAATGCGTTCTATAATGCCATCAAGTCATTTTAAAAATACAAAGTCAGTAGTCTCCCTCAGTGAGGCAATTTTCCACGTGATTTTTAAAATTCAGGAGAAATTCACATAATACACAAGTAACCCTTTTAAAGTGTATGGCTCAGTGGCATTTAGTTTATTCACCATGTTGTGCAACCACTACCTCCTTCTAGTTTTGAAACTATTGCGTCAGCCCAGGAATACACCCCGTACCCATTAAGTGATTACTCCTCAACCTGCTCTCCGGTCCACCCCAGTAACTACTATTGGCCTCTGTCCAAGGATCTTCCTCTTCCAGATGCATCATAGGAAAGAGATCCCACAGTATGTGATCTTTTGGCTTCTTTCACTTGGCATCGTGCTTTCAAGGTTCACATGCATTATGATTTGAATGAAGACTAGTGACGGGTGTCAAAAAGTCTTGCCTACTAATATTAGTAAATCAATATCAACTTAGTGCTCACTGGACACTCACTGCCTTCCTCGTCACACAGCTGGGGAGTGGCAAGGCTGGCACCAAAATTCACTCTCTTAGCCATTAATCTTTTAAAAACACACAAGGTGGGCTTCCCTGGTGGCGCAGTGGTTGGGAGTCCGCCTGCCAATGCAGTGGACGCGGGTTCGTGCCCCGGTCCGGGAGGATCCTACATGCCGCGGAGCGGCTGGGCCCATGAGCCATGGCCGCTGAGCCTGCACGTCTGGAGCCTGTGCTCCGCAACGGGAGAGGCCACAACAGTGAGAGGCCCGTGTACCGCAAAAAAAACAAAACAAAACAAAAAAACACACAAGGTGGTGTGCAGTCACAGAATGAGTATATCAAAGTTTAAGGCAGCAAAAATCAAAATATCCCCTAGGCTATCTCTGGAAGTAGATGCCAGAAAGGCTGTGGGCTACGAATGGAGGAAAGCTGAATTCAAACCCCAAATCCACCATGTTCAAGCGCTGTGATCGTGAGCAATTTATCAGAACCGTTCAAGTCTCGGTTTCCACAAAGGACTGTTATACTGACAAGCTGAGCGTAGGTAAGTCTCCTGACAAGACGGCCCCACCTCTTTAACTTTTCTACGTGACTAGCATCTTCTGGAAGCAGCACCATCTCCACCCTCAGACATGCTCACTGGGCGCCAGCCCCTCCCTACGTGGTCCTGGGACCAGCAGCACCTGGGAGCTGGGAGCAGATGAAGAACCCGAGACCCAGACCCACTGAATCAGAATCTGCGTTTCAGTAAGAACCCCAAGTGATTCACGTGTTATTAAGGTTTAAAAAGCACTGTTCCATCTGTCTCCGAAAAGGGGGTGAGGGGAGCACAGAAGGAAACCCAGAACTTAACACAGTGTATTTAACCAAGACGGACAAAATAAGCAATAAAGTACTAAAAATAAGTAGTTACGAATTCTTCTCTCTTTTTAAGAGATATTAACTTACAGAGACAAAACACCAGATGGTAAGAGGAAAAAGAAGCTACATGTTGATGTGTACCTTCTTACAAACAAGTCTGGCTATATCACACGCAGGCATTCAAGTTAGACTTGTTCCGCTTATGCTTTACTCCATCTTTTCAGGCTGCAGAAATGAAAACGGATGATTCTTGGATTTCAGAGCTTCACTGCTCATGGTTAGCTACTTTTTACATCCTGCTAAGTAGAGAGCAGGGTGACCCAGCATTCCACCAGTGTAGCTAAATGTGAAGTCCAAACATCTTCATAAATAACACGAGCTCCACTTTTCCTATCAAAATGAAAACAGAGAAATAAATATAACACATTCCAATGTAACTAAAATAAATAGCAGAAACATCACTTCGCTGTGAAAACAAAGTAGAAATTATTATGACCATCCCTGACAATAAACCAAATATTATGGCTACTAACAGCAATCTCTGTTGTTTGTTCTTTATGTGAATTTGAGTTATAAAGATTTTTTTCTTAAATGAGCATCAGGTCATCTTATCTTCATGAATTTTAATGAGAAACACATGAACTACATGGACACTTCTGTAATTTATAATGATGTATAGTATTTTTAAATGACATTTTTAGCTCATCAGAGGCAAGAATAAATTCCAAGATTTTTAAAAGAAATAACACTATGTTTAGTCATCTACTCACACATTGATTCAACTAGAAAGTACTATGTTCCACGTCCCATCCTGAGTCCTGGGCCACATAAGTAAAGACAGGCACAGCCTCTGCCCTCAAAGAGCTTCTAATCACTAAATAAATAACCAGTGTCTGCTAAAAAGGGGCTGCTTTAATGTTTCAAACCGTCTCTGTTTCACCCTCGTCCCTTGTGCTAAGGAGGGTATGGCTGTCTCTACGCAGGGTTTTCTTTTTGTTTTGTTTTGGGGTTTTTTTTGTTTTTTGTTCTACGTGAGTTTTACTACCAAAAAATACTGTCCAGAGTTTAACAGTTGAAATAAGTGTTCTACTTCGATAGGCATCCACAAATATTAGAAATGCCTAAAAGGAAAAAAGTCCTGTGCATAATATTAATGCTTGTATACTGGTCTTTCTTGTTTTGCTGTCATCCAACAAAACCAAAATAAAAAAGAGTTATAGGGAACAAAGTTCAGTGGAGATGTGCTTCTCTATTCACTGAAGGACCCTCTCCAATGGTGTGCGATATGGCACATAGCAGGCAGCCTGCAAGGAAGGCAGGATGGACCACGTGAAGGACGGAAGCACTTCATTCTGCCCCAGCGTCACGAGAGCCCACGACCAGAGATCACACAACTGCATTTATGTGTCAAGGCTGACGTCTCAAGTCTGTAAACTCCCTGAGAACCACGAGTGTTTGATAAATTATTAGGTTATGCAGAACTTTATTATTCAAGCACAGGATATTTGTTCTTGCAAAAGATCAAGGACCAATTTAAAAGAACTAAGAAGTAGATCTATCAGGCATCTAAGGCAAGCTGCTATTTCAGTTGACAAAATCACTTTTTTCTTTTTTTAAAAAATAACTTTATTTATTTATTTTTTTGGCTGCACTGGGTGTTCGTTGCTGTACACGGGCTTTCTCCAGTTGTGGTGAGCAGGGGCTACTCTTCGTTGAGGTGCACGGGCTTCTCATCATGGTGGCTTCTCTTGTTGCGGAGCACGGGCTCTAGGCGTGCAGGCTTCAGTAGTTGTGGCTCACGGGCTCAGCAGTTGTGGCTCACGGACTCTAGAGCGCAGGCTCAGTAGTTGTGGCTCACGGGCTTAGTTGCTCCACGGCATGTGGGATCTTCCCGGACCAGGGCTCGAACCCGTGTCCCCTGCATTTGCAGGCGGATTCTTAACCACTGCGCCACCAGGGAAGCCTGACAAAATCACTTTCAGTTACGTATTTCTTATTCTCCAGTTAAAAAAAAAGAGCCTAAAAGGTTTTCTGTAGAGAACCTTCCAGGGCAATGAATTTTAGGAGAAACACATTGTGTGGATCATACATAAAAAGTATCAGGTAGGGGCTTCCCTGGTGGCGCAGTGGTTGGGGGTCCGCCTGCTGATGCAGGGGACACAGGTTTGTGCCCCGGTCCAGGAGGATCCCACATGCCGCGGAGCGGCTGGGCCTGCGAGTCCGAAGCCTGTGCTCCGTGACGGGAGAGGCCACGGCGGTGGGGGGCCCGCGTACAGCAAAAAAAAAAAAAAAAAAAAAAAAAGTATCAGGTAGCAAAATGTTGTCAATTACAGTTTTGAAAAACATACAATAGTTTTTTAAAATCCAGTATTTCTTGCATCCTCTCTCTTCAAAAACCTAATATTTCCACTAAAGCCCAATTCACAGAGGGTACTTGTGCAGGGATGAACAGAGCTCAAGTACGATGTTCTGTGGCAATCTATTGTAACTCAGGAATAGAGCTTAGAAACCTAAAAGAATGCACAGTTAACAATGTCCCCAAGGTCACCGACAGATAATCTCAATGATGGAGAGCTGAACCTAATTTTCGAAAAGTTCCAGAGAATGAAATCATTGTTGCATTTTCTGATGAGAACCTGAAGGTAAGATACCCTGTGCTGCTGTTTAAGGAGAGCATTGCTTCACTGGGATGCCAGAAACACAGGTGAAAGTTTAGGAATCCAACACAAAGTTGCAAATGTTAAATAATAAATATGTACCTTTAGGTATAACTGAAGTTTTTTTCTAAAAATGAACTTTGAATTTGCAATTCAATTCCACATGGACTAATTTGAGGTCCTAGAATTCTCAAGCATAAAGCGAGGAAGAGATAATTTAAAGTTAAGAAAAGTTAAGAACTGGTATTTCTACTTAGCTGCCCCTAGTTAAACAAAACAAACCAGAAACAGTGAGACCCCTGAAGGCCGTATTTTGAAAAGGATGGGCAGCAACAAGCCCCGCACGAAGGGAATCACTGGGTTTTCTCATGTGTAGCCTCGTGCATTTACACTGTTTGCCAAATACGGAAACTTCTGCTTTAACATACACAACCTTAATCTAGTATTTTTTTTCCCCTGCTAAAGCCAATAGATTCAGGTGCTTCACCAGACCAATTCCAATTCATCATAACAAAACCAAATTGTCAGGCCCCAGGAATGCTGTCTTTCAATGTGCCATGCTACGAGGCTTGAGTCACATTTCATGCTGCCCCGTCCAGACGCCAGGAGGTGCAGAGACAGTTCTACACTCACTGTTCCCACTGCTTTTCTCACTATTAACTCTTCAACCCTCCTTATCATTAAGCCTGATGCTTCTAAGGTCTCTGACCACATCCATCTGGTCAAACCTAATGGTCATTTCTCTGTCCTTACCCTCTTCGCCTTTCAGTGGAATTCAGCACCGCTGAATGCGCTCTGCTTCCTGAGACGGTTCCTATTTTGCTGAGAATCAGTCCTCCTGGTGGTCCCCCTCTGCCACCACCTGATCCTTCTTGGTTTCACTTGCTGGCTCTTCTTCCTTCTCCCCAGCGGTTGGCACCACCCAGGGCCCAGTCCTCAGCTCACTGCCCTGCTCACTCCGCAGGTGCCGCAGCTTAAATACCACCTATGTGCTAATGGTTCCCAACTGGATATTTACAGCCCTAACCTTTGCCCTGAATAAACAAACAAATAAATACTGAATTACAGAAAATATAATTTGGTATTTATATTTTATACAATTTGATGTGATATCTCTATGTGGTTGTTTAATAGAAATCGCAAACCTAATACGTGTAACCCAGAATTTTTTTATCGTACCCCAAGCCCTGCAAACATTTTTCTTCCCCAGTATTCCCCATCTCAGTAACTGGTACCACTGCCTACCCTACAGAATTCTCAATCACTTACAGCTGCTCAAGTAAAATATTTAGGCAGGAGGCACCCTGACTTCTCTGTTTCCACACACCTATGTTGTCCAACCCTGTCAGATCTTCCTAGAAAGTGCACCAAACTGATCCCGGTCACGGCCATCGTGTTTTCTCACCTGGACGATCGTTACCTGCCTGCGTCAGGTCCCTCTGCTCTTGCCTCCCTGCAATCCATTCTTTACACGAAGCCAGAGACAGAAAAGCCCGCCGTCCTCTCGTTAAAATACCCAGGTGGCTTCCCAAGCTCCTGGCCATGACCTATGACGCCAAAGGCCCGTCCTCTGCATCCTAACTAAGCGCCCAGGGCTTTGTCTCCTGCAGTCTCAGCGGTGTGACCTATCCAGCACCTTCGTACAGCGGAAGAACCAATTATCGATGTGAAGCTACGAATTCCAAAATGATGGTGGAACTTCACTCATAACACAGTCAATGGCTGCGTTCCAGGACTTCACAGCCTCCTCCCCCTAAAGATGACTTTCACCCCTTAAACTCCAGCACGGGTCACTCCAAGGTGACACTCACAGTCCTGTCCACACAACTTTCCAAGTGTTCTCAAGAAGGGCAACACCCAAGCCCCGGACATTCTAGGCAAATCACTTTTTCCTAGCTGTCCTCAGTGCTGAGCCTATGGAGCTGGGAAAGCACAGCACCTCCCGGGTGGAAAGAGTACCCCAGGTCTGGCTGGGATGACAGGATGGCAGAGCAGGTGCAGGATCCCTACAGATCCACTACTTCCTGTGGCCCCAGGGTGCACAGAGAAGCGTCTTGGGCACCTTCCAGGAACCACCGCAAGTGAAAGGAGCAGAGGACGGCAGGCTCTGTGTCTGTCCACAAACAGAATCCATTATTTTAATAATGAAAAATTTTAAATGAGGTGCACTTTGAGATGACTGTTATAGCCAGTGCCTAGGGTAATACCTTTATCAAGACTGTTTCAAAGATTCACATCCAAGTCAGGTGAGCTATTCTTCCCAGTGTCTCCACCACTAAACAGAACAATGTTTACTATCTCACAGGGTCCTGGAGACAGTGGATGTGAAAACGTTTTTTAAAGTATAAGTACTTCATCGAGGTATAATCTGCGGGAGAGTGAAAATAACTTGAATTAAGGCAATGAAGATACAAAGGCCCAGGCTGGAGATCTTATGTCATCAACGCCCAGCATGTGGTTGCAGCCAATAAATGTTTGCTGGAGAACTTAAGAAAACAGCTCACAAACCCTGGTGACAAGTGTGGTGTATAAAGTACATTCTGTCTCAAAATTATTCAAAGTTAATATGCCAACTTAAGGTTTAAAAAAAAAAAAGAGAGAAAATAGTTTCAAGACGATTCCTTCTGAACAGTCCCAGGAGGGCAGGGATGTACCAGAACACCAGTGAAAACCCCAGATTCCAGTCTGGTTCTACCACTGGCTGTAATTTTAGGAGGGTGACTAAGCATTCTTCAGAGCAACACGACAGGCATGGGCTGCAGGAACTGTTTCATTCTAATTCGGTTGTTTTATTCCGTGCTCACACCAATAACATACAATACGTCTTATCAAACTCACTGCTTACTGAGTTCAGTGTGAGAAAGCCAAAACCGAATCACATTATTTCAAGACAATTGACCCACTATGACATCATGTTTTGATTTATGAAACACTTGATTATAAAGTGTTTTTCTGTTCTCCTGTTGAGTTCACTGCCTTGAAATGTGGCTGCAGAACTGAGTTAGCTTCTAAGCCCTGGATTTGCATTTACAGGTGATTTAGCTTTTAAGACCCTCTACCAAGCCTTATTCAAAAGCGGTCAGAATCAACACTTTTAGACCTGAACACAGAGGCTGAGTCACTCCTCTGCGGGTCTCTGACAGGGGGACAGAGCTACATGTACTGGGAGCAGAGGGGAGAAGACGTGACAGGGCCCCTCCCCTCCCTGGAGAGAGGTGGCAAGTAGGCAGAGCGGAATCACAGGTGAGTCAGCAGGAGTGTGGCAGACACCAAACAAGTGAAAGTGAGACAATTCTGCTAAAGAATTCGAAGAGCCCACGCCTGAACAAAAAATAACAAACACACTTCAGTCTAAAGGGACACTTTGGTCAAACCGATTTCTCTGTTTTTCTTCCTGTCTCCTGTGAACAGGACACAGGCCTAATTTCTGTTTCTGATAGACAACTCAGTCACGAAGCAGGAAGAGCACAAGTTATTCTCTTCGCTGAAAACAGGAGAGTTAACAATGGAAGTGGGAACTGTAAACAAGCAGAAATCGCCAACAGAGTTTTCACTCACACTCACTCACTCACACACACACACACACACACACACACACACACCCCAGATTAAGTAAAAATTCAAACCGAATTGTGTTATAAAATCATCATGATTTTTTGGCTATGACTAACTGGACCACATACAACTCATTTTGAAGAGCTGCTAGAATTCTCCTTCACAAAAAATTTCCAGAGAATACCACACAAACCCTGGAATAAAAGCATTCCCAGCAATGCTTTTCTTGGAGGCAAGTCCATGGCGCTCGCCAAGAGGAGTATTTTAAGAACCCCCCAAACTGCGCTGGGGACAAGGAAAAAGGAGGCAGACCACAGGGCGAGAGTCACTCCTTTTGCACAAAGGCAACATGACCCTTCAAGTAAGTGTGTGGAGTCTTCAAACCTTGACCCTAAAAGAAGCTGCCGCCTGTGAAGCTCCTGTCCAAAGTCGTGAACACGCTGCAGATGAGTCTTAAACTGTGCACTAAGCCTTAGAAACTAGCTGGTGTGGCTTTGTAAGCGGCAGGGGCAACTTCTGTCTCTCAAAATAGTTTATCATGTTTGTCCGATTGATTCTGTTTAGAAAATTAATGGAGGAGGCCATTCAAGAAGCAGCGAGGATGTCTGTCTTATTTAAGATGGAGCTGAACAGGGAAAGGGATTCAGTTCATTTCTACAGGTTTTTTAAGGCAATAACCTATATTAGTATCAATGGACACGTCATGCCCACAAGAGGAAACCTCTGAGTCATCACAACTACATGACCAGGCATTCTTCTTTAAGCCACAGTGCATCCTGTGCTTCTTGATTTCCCAGGGGTCGGTGCTTTTCACGAATAGTGAGCGTTCGGGCATCGTTGGTAAGCTGTTTTCATTGAGAGACACAAATCCCAAAAGTATCCTTAAACTCTGAGAGCTCTCACTTGGAGTACTAGGATCTGATGGTTCTGGAGAAGCTTAAAATAACAATATATGAAAATCAGTACCACGGTGGCCGTAGGAGAAGCGGTGACTCAAATACACCGAAATCCTCAGGATCAGGAAAGAGTCTGTTCTTGGGTCCCCAAAGGCCAGACGCAGATGCTCCTCCCTTTGTCCACCAGACCACCCCTGTTCCAGCCTTCTCTCACAACCCCTTCCTCAATAAAGGGGCCCCGGAGCCCCTTCTCCTATGAGCGCCAACAGCGTTTACAAGCTTTTGTGGGTGTTCCCCAGGACCAGCCGTGCAATGAATGGACGGGTCCACAGCCAAGGGTTCACTGGTCCAGAGCAAGTGTCTTTTGTCAATTTTAGGGTTAATACGTTCTTTCCGTACATAAGACCACGGGGACAGGATGTAAGAAGTGGTATTTACAGCTCTTGCAGGGGATTAGTAAGTTCTTTCTGTTGTAAGGCTAACATACGTTAGGTTCTTACTTTTGCCCATCACCGTGAAGAGCACCACACACCCTTAACTCTTAGCTCTCCCACAATCCTGTGAAGGACATCCCGTCTCTAGGTCCATTGCCCCGATGAGGAGCTGCGGCTCAGTGAGATGGAGCTTCTCACCTAAGGCTGCCCTGTGGGAAGGTGCCCGCCACCCGGGCAGCTCAGCGGAGTCTCTTCCCGTTTTACGTGGGGATGGATTGACTTTAAATCCCCCAATCCCGGGGCAGCCAGGCGGCTCACCATTTAACTGTCCCGTACTGAATTATTATTATTTTTATTGCAACCGATAAAACACTGGAGGCCTGGACATTGTGTTATAGTTCTATGCGTCTTCCTCTATTTCCGAATAAGGTAAACGCGCTGCCGATTTGTATGTGGAAAATGGTGATGACATAATGGAGATATACAGGAACCTCCACACACAGCAAGCACGTATGGGTTTACACGTGTGCGGATGTGTGCTTTCAGTGCGATCATGTAAGGGCCTTGTCATCCCATTCTTTCTCTCTGAACAGCTACCTGCTGATTCCTGTCTTCTTAGTAGAAGGCATTGGATGTACAAGATACTAAACAGACAGAACATAGGGCCTGTCAGAAGTCCGGCCTTACAGAAGAGCCCGGGGCTTAATTAGCG
The DNA here is from genome assembly GCF_964270905.1 of Leucopleurus acutus. Classification (NCBI taxonomy): domain Eukaryota; kingdom Metazoa; phylum Chordata; class Mammalia; order Artiodactyla; family Delphinidae; genus Leucopleurus; species Leucopleurus acutus. The sequence continues at coordinate 6,709,981 of NC_139163.1, forward strand.
CCCTAGCAAGGGGCACACCACTCTGAAGATCTTGAGGCAGCTGCTTTGCCACCGTCTGAAATCACTATACTGGGAAGGAGAACGCGGTGTTTAAAATCACCGCTTGAATGCTTTCCTGCACTAGTGTTAAAACCCCCAGGAAGGCTCCCGGCTCAGCACTATGACAGCCCCGCCCCCAGTCCTGCCCTTGCTCCTGTCCTGGGGGGTCCACACCCTCCCCTGCCACCCCCCCCCAGCCCCCACCCCAGCGGGTCAGCCTCGCTCCGGGCCAGCACCACCGGTGAGCACCGCGTCAGGAAGGACGTGAACAGACTGGGAATGGTTGGAGGCCCAGGGCAACCTACTCTATTCTTTTTTTTTTTACATCTTTATTGGAGTATAATTGCTTTACAATGGTGTGTTATTTTCTGCTTTATAACAAAGTGAACAAGCTATACATATACATATATCCCCATATCTCCTCCCTCTTGCATCTCCCTGTCCTTCCCTATCCCATCCCTCTAGGTGGTCACGTGCTATGCGGCTGCTTCCCACTAGCTATCTATTTTACGTTTGGTAGTGTATGTATGTCCATGCCACTCTCTCACTTCGTCCCAGCTTACCGTTCCCCCTCCCCGTGTCCTCAAGTCCATTCTCTAGTAGGTCTGTGTCTTTATTCCTGTCTTACCCCTAGGTTCTGTAAACGTTTCCTTTTCAATTTTTCTCAACGTGCTCTGTTTCTGAACGGTCTGTCTCCTTACTTACAAGGACCTAAGCCCATTCTGAGGACTAGGAATTTTATGTGAAGGCATGGGCAGGGTCCCTGCTGGGGCGGGGGGTGCTCTGAGGGATAAGGTGGTCCAGGCCTCCTTCCTGGAGCTGCCAGGAATCTCGGCTTGCAGACACATCACGCCAAGCTCTACTCTTCACACACCTTCCTCCTTCTGTGTCTTCCTAAACTTTTAGAAAGCCTGTCCTTACAGAACTCAAATCAATTAAAAGTCATCAGCCGGGGACACAATAAACAGTGTTACATGGCCTTTACAGAATTAATGCATTTGTGCATGGGGGAGAAGGCAGGATAACGGCGCCCACAGCTGTCCACAGGCGGGTCCCCAGGATCTGTGAATGTGTTTCCTTCCGCGGTGACAGGCACTTTACAGATGCGATGAAGTTAACGACCTCGAGATGGGAGATGCTCTGGGTTATCCAGGTGGGCTCCATGAGACCACGAGGGTCCCAATAAGTGCAAGACGAAAGCGGGAAATCACAGATTTGGCTATGGAAGCAGAGGTCATGACCTAATCACTGGAAGGGGACACGAGCCCAGGGACATGGGTGGCCTCCAGAAGTTGGAAAGGGCAGGAAACAACTGTTCTCCTAGAGCCTCCAGAAACCTATTTCAGATTACTGACCTCTGAAACTGTAAGAAAATAGATTTGTGGGGTGGTTTTTTTTTTAGCCTCTGAAAAATTTGTTATAGCAGCCACAGAAAACTAATACAGCACCATGGATCCTGAAGCAGAAGAAATTATTCAAGGTGCTGCTACCTTGTGTTATTTAGGAAAATTGGCCGAGTGGGCTGACTATCTGGCAAGGGTCCCATGGGTGACACGGTGGCTCCTGGGGCGACCGTCACTTGTACTCAGCTGCAGGGAGTCGGGGGGAACAGGGGCAGCCGCTGGGTCAAACTGCAGGGCCACTCATGCCAGATTTGTGGATCCGCTGATGCCTGGTGCTGGGTGGATGGCTCGTCCCTGCGCTGGTGCCTCTCACAGCTCCGTGACGCCTGCCTGGGTGCGTAGGAGGAAAGAGAAGCCTCCACACGCACCCCTTTAAATCATTATGGATGTTTGCTAAGTCATCTTCTTACCAACTGTTATGTGGTCGTCCAAGTCAACAACCCCGGGATTATCCCACTCCTCTGCCCTTACAACCTGCAGCGCACCCATGAGAAAGCCTTTGACCTCGACCGTCACGAGAGCATCCAAATCAGAGCGCGTCTTGCCACCGCTACCCCTCCTGCCACCCACTCCGAGCTGCAGTCTCTCCCACTGGAATACTGACCGCAGCAGCTGCCAGCGGGTTCCCTGATGCCATCCTGCACCCCTGCAGGGAGCTCTCCACACAGCAGCCACGTCCGCTGAGAAACACAAGTCAGATCACGTCACTCCCAGGATAGAAACCTTCCCATGTCTTATCACGACACAAGGAATAGGACACAAGCACTTTACCACCGTTCCCGTCACGATCTGGCGGTCCCACCTCATCTTCTGCTACTTTTTCTCTTGGTGTGTCCCAATCCGACCTTCTTGCTATTCCTCAAAGACACCATTCCTGCTTAGGGTTTCTGTCCTGGTAAAACGTCTGGGGGCTCTAAGTCGGGGTCTGCAGTGCCGACCTTACAGGACCCGTCTGGGAACGCCAACAGCCCAACACCTGGAGGCCCAGGGTGCTATGGAAATATATAGGAGTCCCTAAACAGAACCACCCTTTGTCTGGGTAGTTTGTGTTCTTATTTTTGAGTTGTGAGAGCTTATATATTCTGGATGTAAGTGCTTTGTCAGATGAGATTTGCGAGTATTTTCTCCTGGTCCTTTCATAATATTCTTCACAGAGTAACAATTTTTAATTTTGATGAAGTATAACATTAATCTTTTCTCTTACACATCATGCTTTTGGTGTTGTATCTAAGGACTTTTCGTGTAAACCAAAGTCATGAAGATTTTTATCCTATGGTTTACTTCTAAGAGTTTGATCATTTTACATTTTAGCCTGTGATCCAGTTTGACGTAAGTTCTGTGCAGAGAAGAAGGTTATAGGTTAATTTTTTTGTATATAGATGTCCAGTTGCTCCAGTGCCATTTGTTGAAAAGACTGTCCCTTCTCCACTGAATGGCCTTTGCATGTTCATCAAAACCAGTGGCCGTTTGCCTGGGTGTATTTCTGGACTCTCCATCTGTTCCATTATGTCTGTCCTTTTGCTGAGACCACATCGTCTTGATTACTGAAGTGTCAAAGGATACCTTAAGATCAGGTAGTGTTATACCTCCAACTACTTTTTTGTTTTCTTTTAAATTTTATTTATTATTCGAAAGCCATACACAAGTAATATAGAAAATTTGGAACTTACAGGAAAACCAAAGAGAAGAATTATAATTACTTTATTCCACCATCCACAGATAACCATTATTATTAACATTTTGGTATATAGCCTCAGTCTTTTTATCGTTTTATGTACGCAAGTACACACCTATATTAAAAGAAAAAAACCAAAATTGAGATTACATAATACTCACTACTTTTATAACCTTTTTTAATGTTCAAAGAGCATTTTTCTTTCTAGTCTAATGTTCTTCTACGTGACTTTTAAGGGCTGTGCAGTACTCCGCCATCTGGATGGATACACAATAATTTACTTCAGCAATTCCCTATTGAAAATTTTCATTACAGCAGAAAAGAAACGAACCTCCAATCAGACAGTCGCTTTCCTTTTTTCCTCTATTGCAATGCTGGGATGAACATCCTATAAGTAAATCTTTAATGATCTTGTTAAGATAAATGACCGAATGTAGAATTATGAAGTCAAAGGCCATGGAAACTTTTAGGATGTTTGCCACTATCTCCAAACTGACATCAGGAAGCCTGGACCGCCTGGTACCCCATATGCAATGTGCGGGGTGTTATTTTAGTACTACTTTGCCGATAACTGCGTCTTATTTTCCTGTTGCGGTTTGCTGCGGGAAAAGTGCTCTCCTTTCGTTCATTACTAATGAAGCACACATTTCCCCCCGTGGTTCTATCCGTCTGGACGTCGGTTATGAGTCGGAAGGTAGGTCCTCTCACCGCCGGCTCCTGTTCCTTGAGGCTGTGTGTATAAAAATCCCAGGGTGGGGAAGCGGAAGCAGGATGAAGCCAAGGACACCTTCACGTGGCCCCATCTCTGGGCCGAGTGGGAAGACTGGAGACAATCGGAGAGGCGAGTAGATGGCTGGATGCTTGCCTTGGATGGCAGTGGCTGTCACCCTCCTCCTGGGGCGCTCCTGGTCTCTGTGGGCCCCTCCGCAGGACGCCCAGGCGGGCCTGTGCTCTCCAGGCCTGGTCCTTCCCGGGCTTTCCGCTTGCCGCTGTGCCCCCAGGCTGCTACTCCTCATTTCTGCCCCAGGACGGGTGAGGATGGCAGAGCTGCAGGGAGACCCTGCGGCCAGTGAAGCCAGGAGGGGGAGAAAGGACAGAGCGAGGTCCAGGGACAGAGCGACCTTTGCAGCCAGCGAGTGGACTCAGACCGCCCACCCCCTGGACCGCAGTCCCACACACATCCAGCTTAGCCTGCAGAAGCGTGGGTTCAGTGACCTGAGGGCCCCTAAATCTCTCTGTTTCTCATAAATGGAGACTAGGACCCGGCTCCCTACACACCTGCTGCCCCCAAACAGAGCAAACAGCTTCCTGCAGCCCCTGAACTTAGTCACCATCTCAGGCCGGGAGCCTGGGCCAAGGCCCAAGCATACCAGAGCACAGGAGTGAGACTGGGTCAGAGCTGGGGGTGGCAGGTTTACACCGCCTGATGCCCCAGAGGGGGTCACGTCCCACAGCCCACCTCTCCTGGATGATGGACGGGAGAATTTCCTGCCTGCACAGGCCTGAGCTGAGTCTCACACACTGTTCTGCAAAGTAAAGTGAGGGAAGAAAGAGCAGGGGCCGCCAGAACGCCACGGGGCCTGCGACCTGCTCTGGGGGGTGTGCGTGGGGAGCCCGGGACCACCTTTGCCTGGTGGGAGGTCAATGCAGAGGCTGCGCTGCCACCAGCCCCTCCCCAGCTCCCCGGGCCAAGGTCAGAGGTGGGGAGGGCAGCAGCTTCTGCGAAAGCTGCTTTGTTCCCACTGCAGCCGGAGGAGTGCCCGGGCTCTGAGTCTGCACAGGAGGCTCTGATTCCCTCGGGCAGGCCCAGCTCTGTGACGCCCCACCTCGCGTGGAGAAGTGGAGATGCGGGCGGGTCTGAGGGTTCCATGCAGAGGTGAGTATCCCTGAATCCAGAGTCTGGGCCAGGCTGAGGAAATAAATACCGGGAAAGACAAGAGCGGGGGATGACTGCTCAGATGGGAGCCTCCGTGTGACCTTCTCCCTGAAGAGGAGCTTACTTTAGGGTGTTGCCTGGAGAGGCCACTAGGAAAGGATGGGCACAAGGAACAAGGGTGGGGGGACACCTGGGTAGAGGGGCGGATGGGGTTTCCTGTGTTCCACACAAAGACCAGCCAACCCTGCTAGTCAGAGCCTCTCCCCAACCCCGTTCAGCTGGGCTCTCTAGTCTGAAACTCTTCTCTCTGGCTGGTCAGGCTGGCTGAAGGCTCTCCAAGGGGACAGGGTCCCCTTCCAGAAGGGGTCATCACTCCCAGCTCCGTCACCTTCCAGATGAGGGGAGGCAGCTCCTGTCCCTGGAAGCCAGGGGCAGGGGGCATATGCCTCCAGCTCTGTCCTTCTCTTTCAGAACTGTTTCATCTAGTCTGTTCCTTTTTCTCCACATACACATCTTAGAGTCAGCTTGTCTATATCATCAAAGAATTCTCCTGTGAGTGGGAGTGGGAATGTGTTAGATCTGCACATCACTTTGGGGGGGAATGGCATTTTAACCAGGCCGAGTCTTCCAATCCACGCGCACGGTATGTCTCTCTGTTGTTTGAAATCAGTGTTTTGTCATTTCCAGCACACAGATCCTGCACATCTTTTGATGTTAGATTTGTACATAGATACCTCATTGTTGACCTTGTATTACTGTATCCTTGTTTCCCGACAATTTGCTGAACTCACTTATTAGTTCTGAGAGCTTTTTGGTATAGATTTCTTGCAACTGTCTACATAAGCAATCATACTGTCTAAGAACAGAGGTAGTCTCACCTCTTCCCCTCTAACCTAAATGCCTTTTATTTCGTTTTCTTGCCTTATTGCACTTAATCCATTCACTTACGTCATGTGGGCAAGGCTCCTCCCTCAGGGCAGGAAGGCCCAGGCGGGGAGTCTTGTCTGAGCACTGGAATTTTATCAAATAACATGTTTTACTTCCTGCTTTGCTCACAGATAGTGGTTAATCCCACAGAGAGTGGTTAATTCCACATATGGTTACCAGAAGTTAAATGTGCACCTGGCTCCATTTCTATGTGTGATTAGTGGGAGAACATTGGCAGGACACGGAGCAGAAACACAGGGGGCACCCAGGCAGCGGCCTCCACGCCTGGCAGCAGTAAACGCTGGCCCTCGTGTCTGACCTCCCTGCTGGCTCTACATTCCAGGAGAACAGGCTGGGCACAGAATCAAGTACAGCTGCCTGGCCTCATAAAATATAAAGAACATCTCTCCCTCTGAGACACCAGGGAAGGAAGAGGTGACTGATAAACAGACAGAGACACTGTGAACTGGAGAGAAAGCAAACAGGATACTTATTCACGGAAGCTGGAGTTATTAATGACAGTTCATACAAATAAATGTGGATTGGTACTCAGACTCAATTAGGTAAGGTAATCCCCAATTGCCGCCAATGCAAATAGGACTTCTGGGGGGAACTGCAGCCTTCTCCACTTCATGACTCTAAGCACTAATGTCCTAAACCTCTTGTACTGACCGATGCAGGGTTAAATCATGATAAGGGAAAAAGACCACCGCTGTTCTTGAAAATATATCTACAGTTTGTGTATTATAATTCTACCAGTTTAAATTAACACAGTATTAATATAACACCATGCTTAGGGGAAGAAGAAGGGAGGGTGGGTACTTAGCAGACGCAAAATGGAAACGCAAGTAACAAATGATGCTACCCTCAGACAGCAACGCTTTGGAGTGACCACAGGTTGGGTATCAAAGTAAAAACAGAAAGAGTAACAAACAATTTCAATTTCAAGAATAATGAAAACAATGATTACCCCCCCACCCCCACAGGGCTTCCCTGGTGGCACAGTGGTTGAGAGTCTGTCTGCCGATGCAGGGGACATGGGTTCGTGCCCCGGTCTGGGAAGATCCCACATGCCGCGGAGCGGCTGGGCCCGTGAGCCATGGCCGCTGAGCCTGCGCGTCCAGAGCCTGTGCTCCGCAACGGGAGAGGCTGCAGCAGTGAGAGGCCCACGTACCACAAAAAGAAACAAAAAAAACCCCCAAACCCCAAAACCCTACATTTAATGCAGAGAAATAAGGGCAAGTAATGTTAAAGATAGATATGCATAAGATAAAACATATCCAAACAGGATTAAATGAACATGTTTCACCCTAAGTAAATCCATCTGTGAAAACAATCATTGAATTCTTTTGGCTTTTTAAACCATCATTAACATAGGTCACATTATTTCTTGGTCAAAAACGGAAGAAAGTGCATTTGACTGTGAGAACACGCACTGGGTGTTTTCAGGCCAAGTCTGCCCTATCTTATTTCTGCCCGTGGCTGCCAGGTCTATATCTGGAAGGCTACCTGCCCATCCTCCTGGGGACCAGCAATGGCTGGAGGTGAGGAGAGCCAGAGGGGCCAGAGCAGGAGGACAGAAGGCGTGATAACACAGATGCAGGGCCACCACTCGGCCTGACCAAAGCCATGGGACGCCCTGTTTCAGGACACTAACCCAAAAGCGTACTTCGCTGACGCAGTGGCTTACCCGTTCGAAGGAGAGAATCCAGCAGCCGCTTGCGATGCCCCGCAGCACGTTCTGGGTGCGGCGGGGCTTCCTGGCGAGCACGTGCGTGGGGCAGCCACACGCCTCCCCGGCCAAGGAGAAGCTCTTCAGTTTACCCACAACCTGGTTGACCACGTTCTGCTTTCTGCCAAATAGGAAGAAAAACCAACGCAATGGATGTGCTTCCTGAGCAGAAACATCAAGGTGATGGCAATGAATTAAAATGTAAAAAACCGTAAGAATTCTACATTGATGTCGGCTATGGTGCTCATATCAATTTCTTTGCCGTCGATGACTTGAAATGTGGGGAAATAAAAAATTTCAGATCTCAACTCCAACCACCTATTCTAATGGCTGAGAAAACGGTGGCCCCAAGGCTACCAGGGGTTTCCCCAAGTGCCTGGGGTGGGGCAGGCCAGTATCCCACACCAGACCTCCTGACACCTGCCCAGACACCACAGCAATTATTTACTTCTGTGTCCCGTTTGAACCAATTTGTGCATGGTCAGGACCAAGCTTCCCACTCATTTTATTTCGAAAATATAACATTTGCCGAGAGTCAAACACATCGCTTTTCTACTAAGAGGGGGAAAAAGGAGTCCTTTTTATTAAGTCATCGGATCAAATCTCAGGGCAAATTTCACAAAGCTCACCCGTGTTTATCTTCTGGTCTTTCATTCCACTAATGCCTTAAGAACGCTTTTTTTCTCTTTAAATATTCTTCCTCTCTAACTTCCTTCCCAAACAACCCTCTACTTTTCCTCTCCCTCGGTCTCCAGGCAAGTTTTGGAAATCCCCGATGAAACACAAACAATATGTAGGCTTTCTGAGCCACACTATGACGTGCACAGCGAGTTAAGAAATAAACTTCTCTCTTCTCCAAAAATTATACTCCAAAGGGAAGGAGGCAGGTTTGTCCATGCTTGTGCAGACCGTCTCTGACAATCCCCCATCCCCCGGCATTTCTTATTTTTAACACCAATGAACTTGGGTTTGCCAATCACAAGGACCCGTTTCTCCACTTGTGAAATGAAAGGCTTGACCTCTACTCTGGTGAGAAGTTCTCAGGGATCCCCAGGGTACAGAAGATGGATGGGTCAAGGCTGGGTCCCATCACCACTTCAACCAGAGGATCTGTGCTTATTGGGGTTGTGGAAAATATTAAACTGGGGGGACAAAAGGCAAAGAAAAAAACAAAAAGAAGTGAAAACCTCTAACCCAGATGCTCTTCAGAAACCTCGCTCGTTGCTGCACATCTATGATTTTCTCATTCCAAGTCTGGGAGCTGCTGGCTGTTTGTAGATGTGCTAATCAATAACAAGGATCTTTTCAAGACACGGCTAATCAATATGGCCTCAGAACGTGTCTAGGTCTTGTTCTTACCTTCAGACAAGAAGTATATGTGGGGCAAGAAAGAATAAAAAAGAGGATATGGCCTAAATGAAGAGTTTGATTTTCAAACCTTCAACTGGGAAAATAACTAGTTATCACTGTTTTTAACTTGGGGCAAAAATATAGACTTTTAAAAATGCTAGACCCAGGGCTTCCCTGGTGGCGCAGTGGTTGAGAGTCTGCCTGCCGATGCAGGGCACACCGGGGTTCATGCCGCGGTCCGGGAAGATCCCACATGCCGCAGAGCTGCTGGGCCCGTGAGCCACGGCCACTGAGCCTGTGCATCCGGAGCCTGTGCTCCGCAACGGGAGAGGCCACAGTAGTGAGAGGCCCGCGTACCGCAAAAAAAAAAAAAAAAAGCTAGACCTGTATTCAATATTCATTTCTGTACTGGACTATTTAGGATGACCAATATACTTCACAAGACATTAACAGAAATTGTGAGTGTGCTCCTTTTTCACCAGATAATGTGGTTTGAACAACCAGCGCTTTTAACTTCATGCCACAGGTGGAAAGGGATCCCACTACAGAAAGTGTTGGAAGCATGCGCTCTTTTTGCAGCCTGCTTTTCACTGAGATGCCCCAATGTTTTGATAAATGTCTTAAAGCCCTAAAACCTCGGATAGATATAAAAAACACAGTTTTCCCATTTGAACAAGAATTCAAAAATCTGTTGCAAAGAATATGGCACTGTATTTTTGTTGGATGTGCTATATCGTGCTAAAAGTTTAAGGATGGTGATAAGAGCACGCCAGCAAGCTGCGAACTCTCCCACAAGATGTGCACACAGCTGCTTTAACGCAGCGGTAGAAAGCTTACCACCAAAGCGTTTCTTTAAGACCTTTAAGGGAAATGCTTCCACCAGTGAGGCTCCACTTACGGGGCCTTCATGGGGTGGGGATGGTGGACATGCAGAGCCAATAGGTACGAGACAACAAGAGGAACAGCAAATAACGCCTCTAAATGCTGTCTAAACCACTCAAGAGGTCTTCAGTGCTGAACTGTTCACAGTCATTTAACTCTTTTATTTCCAGTGATCTTCTAACTCCAATACTAATTATATAGAGTAACAGCAATACAGCACAGAGGTATGAGCTGCCCAAGAGCACAGCAGCACAGTACATGAACAAAAACTCTAAAATTTTATATTGAGTAGAAAGTTATCAAAACAATGAGTACTTACTCAGATGGCATGCTTGTCATGACTAATGTTCTTGTTGGCTAGAGATGTCAAAAGAGAAGGAACAAAAAACAGTCAAAAATATAAAAAATATTTTTCCCACAGAAATAAACTTTAATATGTTTTCTGAAAAGTTACATCACTTAAAAGTAAATATTTAAGCATATATCAAAGGAAAAAAACTTTATATTCCTGGAAAAAAAATAGCCCAAGAGATAGAAACTCAGACACTATCCCCAAACCAACCCAAAATAATCCAGGACGTGAGGTGGAAGAGAAAAAAAGTTTCCCTCCTGAAGTTCGTTCTACCAGTTGGCTAGCAGACCTCCAAAAGTGCCCAACTGTGAATAAACTTCCAAGGAAGGAGAGGGTAAGAAAGGCATTTTTCTTGCAGGCTTAGAAACCATTTTTCCTGAGGCTTCTAGGCAACCATTTTCTTGTCTTGGACATAGGTACACAGTAACGTGTGTACCTGAGTCAAGCAAATTCTTTAACTCCTTCCACACAAAAGCACAGATAATGGGACTGCTTATTTATGTGTTGGCATCTCCTGTTCACTGGAAATGTAAATTTTTAAAAATAAAAGTTTAAAAGTACCTTTTACTTATATAAGAAATGCATGCTGATGGCAAAGAATTAAATGCTTTAAAAATATGTAATTAGATATATAAATTCCCCCCTAGTTCCACCAGCCAGAAATGACAATCATTTAATATCAATAATTTGGTACATATTAAGCCAAATGTTGTTTATTTAAAAAACAAATGTGAACACACATTATTCATACACTCTTTCAGCTCATACGATGTACTTCGAATGCATCCAGCTGCTTGGTATAACCACAAACCCACCACGGCACACGCATCGGTGCCCTGAATGGTCCTGTGCATGAATGAGGAGGAACCAAAGACACCCAGAGGACCTGGGGACACGTGATGGGACTGAAGGGCCTGTGAGCCCCATGGGTGTATTGAGGGAGCGTGGAGGAAGAGGTAAGACGAATGAAAAAGATACTCAGAGGAAGCCCTCTCACAAGTGGCACACGAGCCACCCAACAATGGATGACGCTGCCCTATCCCTAGGTAACCCTCTGGATCATCCTGTGTCCGCGCTCCTCTGTTTCGGGGCCGAGCGGAACATGAGCACAGCTCCCTGGGTTGAGTCTGGAGACAAAACCTTCACGGAGGAGTCTGTCATCGCTGAGTACGAGTCTGGCTTCAGTGTCACCCTGGAACAATGACTACACAGGCCCAGTGGTGTGGCCACATCCAAGTAAAACCCAGAAGGAGGCCACTCCAGGGCACTTACTTTCCTCTGGGGAACCATCCAAGGATGCCTGTAAGGTTTCATCCGTGGGGAACACTCATTTCTAGAGCGAAGGGATGAAGGGGAAGGGGAAGAGGAAGTTCTCCTGACTTGGGCATCACTAGGCTTCGTCTCCGTGACGGAACCTCAGGCTGCTTCTCTTCTTTACCTACACTCACTCCCCACGTGGCCTCTCACACAACCTCTGGGCTTTATACAGCAGCAACACGCCGAGCAGTCCCAGTTCCACATCTCCAGCTCAGAGCTACTCCTTGGTGCCCTGACTCAAAGACTCTACTGTCTATCTGGCTCCTCTGTCAGGAGGGCCAATAAGGATCTCAAATGGGACATGTCCAAACCCAAGCCACTGCTCTAGTCAGGCAATCAAGCAAGAAAAAGAAAGAAAAGCCATGCAAATGGGAAAGGAAGAAATAAAACTACCTCTGGTCACAGATGAGAAGATCTTACATGCAGAAAACTCTAAAGAATCCAGAAAAACTGTTAGAACAAATGAATTTAGGAAGGTTGCAGGAAACAAAAAAAAAGGCACAAAACTTAGTTGTATTTCTATAATTAGTCCTGACAAATCTGAAAAGGAAACTAAGAAACCAATTCCATTTGTATAGCATCAAAAAGAATAAAATACTTAGGAATAATTTAACAAAGAAGATGCAAGCCTTGTACACTGAAAATTTTTTTGAAAATAGCTGAAAAAAGTAAAGATGACCTAAATAAATGGAAAGACAGCCTGTGTTCATGAATTGGAAGACTTAATATTATTTAGATGACAATACTTGCCAAAGCAGATTCAATATAATCTCTATAAAAATTCCAATGGCAATTTTTGTAGAAATGGAAAAATCCATCCTAAAATTCACATGGAATTCCAAGGAAACCCAAGTAGTCAAAACAATCTTGAAAGGGAACCACAAAGATGGAGGTCTCACACTTTCTAATTTCGAAACTTACTTACAGGGACTTCCCTGGTGGCACAGTGCTTAAGAATCCTCCTGCCAGTGCAGGGGACACGAGTTCCAGCCCTGGTGGGGAAAGATCCCACGTGCCGCAGAGCAACTAAGCCTGTGCGCCACAACCGCTGAGCCTGCGCTCTAGAGCCCACGAGCCACAACTACTGAGCCCACACGCCTACAGCCCGTGCTCTGCAACAAGAGAAGCCACCGCAATAAGAAGCCCACATACCGCAACGAAGAGTAACCCCCGCTCACCGCAAATAGAGAGAGCCTGCACGCAGCAACGAAGACCCAACGCAGCCAAAAATACATAAAAATAAATCAATCTATACAAACAAAACTTACTACAAAACTACAGTATTCAAAGTGTATGGTACTGTCATAAGGACAGAAATGAAAATAGAATTGAAACTCCGGAAATAAACCCTCACATCCATGGTCAACTGATTTTTTACAAGGTTGCCAGGACTATTAATGGATAACGAATAGTCTCTTTGACAAATGATGCTGAGAGAACTAGATATCCACATACAGAAGAATAAAACTGGATCTTTGCCTTACACTATATACAAATTTAACTTGAATAGACATTTCTCCAAAGAAGATAAGCAAATGGCCCATAGCACATGAAAACCACTAGTCATTAGGGAAATTCAAACCTAAACCTAATGGGATACCACTTTCTAGCTACCAGGATGGTTCCAACAACAAAAACAACCACCAAAAAAGAAAACCTCCCAAAACAACAAGTGTTGATGATGGTGTGAAGCTGGAAGCCTCATAAGCTGCAGGCTGGAATATAAAATGACGCAGCCACTGTAGAAAACATTTGGTGGTTCCTCAAAAAGTTAAACACAGAATTACGATACGACCAGCAAATTTACTCCTGGAATACATCAAAAAGAATTGAAAACAAGGACTCATATACTTGTATGTGAATTTTCACAAGAGCATTACTCACAGGAGCTAAAAGGTGAAAACGACCCAAGTGTCCATCGAGAGGTAAATGGATAAACTAAATTTGGCACATACATACAATGAAATATTATTCAGCCATAAAAACGAATGAAGTTCTGATATATACAACATGGATGACGCTTGAAAACATTACGCCTAAGAGAAAAAAGCCAGACATAAAAGGACAAATATTGTGTAATTCTACTTCTAAAATATCTAGAATAAGTAAGTTCATGGAGACAGGAAGTAGATCAGAAGCGACCAGGGTCTGGGGGTGGGGTGGGAACCCGGAGTTATTGCTTAATGAGTACAGAGTTTTAGTTTGGATTGAGGAAACTGTTTTGGAAATAGCAGCGATAGTTGTACAACACTGAACACTGCCACAAAACTGAACACTTGAACATGGTTAAAATGGCAAATTTTTCTTACATATATTTTACCATGATAAAAGAAAACAACTAAACTACTGATCTTCTCTCCCAAACCTACTTCTTCCACAGCTTCATTTGTTAATGGCAATTCTGTACTTCCTCAGGTCAAAAGCATTTTCATCATTTTTGACTCTCTAATTTTTTCTCATGCCCCACACATCCAACTGTGACCTGAAACAAGAAGGCTGCCAGATATTTCTCCAGCGAAGAGGGGTTTATTCAGGATCAGCAGAAAATTGCAATTCCACGTGGGCAACCACAGCAGGTCACGTGCAAGTCCCCTCGGGGCAAACAAGGGAGAATGGCTTTTATAGAGGGAAAGCGGAATTGGGAGGGCTATCTCAACAGAGTCCATGGCTTGTCCCTGGCTGAGTCCCTGCCAGGAAAGAAAAGGAGTCCCTCTTCTTCCTGTTGGGCTCTGCTATCATTGCAGGGCGTCATGGGGTTTCTGTTTATTAATTTCGTGTACAATCCATTGACACATCCTATCAACTCAACCTTCCAAATGTATCCAAAGTCTGACCCCTTCTCATCACCTCCACCCCTAACATCCCACATCTCACACGGATGAAGTGATGTTACTGTCAAAGCCCCTTAGATCATCTCCTTGCTGAAATCCTGAGCCTCCAATTTCAATACTCAACATAGAAGCCAGACTCGTACTATTTAGACTTAAAGTAGATCATTTCACTCCAATGGCGTCACATCTCACTCTGAGTACAAGGCCCTTTACAAGAGTAAATGTATCTGCTTATCTGATCTTATTTTTTAAATTTATTTATTTAATTTATTTATTTTTGGCTGCATTGGGTCTTTGGCGCTGCACAGCACGCGGGCTTTCTCTAGTTGTGACGAGCGGGGGCTACTCTTCGTTGCGGTGCGTCGGCTACTCATTGCGGTGGCTTCTCTTCTCGCGGAGCACGGGCTCTAGGCGCGCATGCTTCAGTAGTTGTGGCACACGGGCTCAGTAGTTATGTCTTGCGGGCTCTAGAGTGCAGGCTCAGTAGTTGTGATGCACGGACTTAGTTGCTCTGCGGCATGTGGGATCTTCCCGGACCAGGGCTCAAGCCCATGTCCCCTGCATTGGCAGGCGGATTCTTAACCACTATGCCACCAGGGAAGCCCCTTATCTGATCTTATAAATTAGAAACTGGAAAGTATATCCAGTATAATCCTCTTGATTAATCAAGGAAGCTCCTTAAAAAATGACATGTACTGACTGATATTAGAAATGAACAATAAAATAAGATGGTTGATGGAGAAATGGATAGATATATGATAAAGTCAATATAAGAAAGAGTTGGGAATTCCCTGGCAGTCTAGTGGTTGGGACTCCACACACTCACTGCCAAGGGCCCGGGTTTGATCCCTGGTTGGGGAACTGGAATCCCACAAGCCTAGTGGCACGGTCAGAAAAAAAAAGAAAGAAAAAAAAAAAGAAAGATAGTTGGTTGTAGAAGCAAGGCTGGAGGAAAAAAATGAGAAATACTTTTAAATGGAACAAAAGATTGTCGGGTGTCTTCAGTGGAAAACTGTGCACCGTTTGTCACACTTACCCTTCAGGCTTACCTGATTCTATGGGGTTTATGCCTTTCGTTGTTTTTGAGCTACTTTACAACTCTGTTTATTGTAGAAAACTGAAAGTAATGCAAGTAATTCTTATCTATAGAAATGCAAAATCTGTCCCAAGGAAGTTTAACTGACTTTTGGGGAAAAAAGCCAGCTCTGGATGTGTTAACAAGGCCATTTCAGAACTCCTGTGGTCCATCAATGCGTCTGCTCTGTGGATTCTCCTCTGAACAGGACAAAACAGCTTTTTGGTTCCATCGCTAATTAATGAGTTAAGTAATGCATTCACTTTGTTATTAAGAGAGTTATGATGTGCCTTTAGAAAAACTTATCTTTTAACGGCCTTGAAGGTCTCCCACTGAGACGCCCAGCAGATTTATCTGAAGAGGTCGATAAACGTCATCACCAGTGAAGGACACTCCATGGGCAGCTTACATCCAGGCACACCTTTCACTGGCTCCAGAGGTGAATTCAGTGGCAACAGAACATTGCTGACTCTCTGTTTTTCTATTTTAATTGTCCTCTCTAATAGTTTTTTGTTTGTTTCGTTTCATTAATAGCTAAATTATTCTCTATCAGTGGAAACAACGGAAACTGAGCAGGACCCTGCAGGGCCCTCCTGCATACAAAATCCCCTCTGTGTGTCCCCTGTTTCCTGTTTGTAGAAAAAGGCTTTACTCTCCTAGGCCTTCCCTGAGCTCCAAAGAGCAGACTCCAGCAGTTATTCATTACAAGTGAGGGAATGCAGAAACAAAGTTAAATCAGTCAAGAAACAATAAAACTGGGTCCTAGTTCCTCCTCGAGGGATACACACAATAACCTGACACGTATCTTTGAGCTGTTCTGCAAGAACTAAGACCCCTCCCACCTCCACCCAGGTGGAGGACGGTGACCACATGCTGAGCACAAGCACTTAGACCCCAGACTGGCTGGAACCAGAAGGCTGGTGATTAAGACTCCTAAACTACCACCCTGTTACCTCACCACCAACCAATCAAAAGAAGGTCATGCATCCTGCAGCCCTCCTCCCAAATGCTGCCTTTAAAAGCCCTTCTCTGAAAGCCATCGGGGAGCTCGGGTCCTCCGAGCATGCTCTCTTTGCTGGGCCCTGCAACAGGTGCTGGACTTTCCCTCACCACAGCCTAGCGTCAGTAAATTGGCTTTGCTACATGGTGGGTGAGTGGACCCAAGTTTGGTTCGATAACAAGTGTACAATCTATCCCTTTATTTCTGTTTGAAAATTTTTATAAGAAAAAAGTTTAAACTATTATTCAGGTGAATATTTTGTTAACTGGCAAGGCATATGACAACTATTGCAAAAACAACTCAAAAGGTCAAGTATCACATTATCCCTTACAGTACTTGAAGTGTAGCAAGCATTCAGCATGCTCTGTTGAGTGGAATAAAATTTCTATACACAAAAGTCAAGGTATTTTTCCTCCTCTTAGAATGCTATCACTACTGGAAAATACCTTATAACAGTCAATTATACAAAAAGAATATATGAAGCATAAGAAATACAATCAGATGCTAGTAGACCCAGAATAAGACTGTAATTCAGGACAACTTTTTGCAGCTCACTTGTTAGCAATTTCGTATTTGACAGGCCACTTGGCCTTTCCTTACCTCACATGTCTCATCTAAGAAACGAGACAATGAATTACACCTAGGGTGCTACGTGATTAATAATTGTGTTGAGAGCAAATATTAATCCTAGCAGTTTTGCAAATTATAACCTTCACAGTGTGTAATGTCATGAGAATACAAGCCATTTCGTTTTTTAAAAAATAAATTTATTTATTTTATTTATTTATTTTTGGCGGCATTGGGTCTTCGTTGCGGTGCGTGGGCTTCTCATTGAGGTGGCTTCTCTTGTTGCAGAGCACAGGCTCTAGGCGCGCAGGCTTCAGTAGTTATGGCTCGTGGGCTCGAGAGCTCAGGCTCAGTAGTTGTGGCGCACGGGCTTAGTTGATCCACGGAATGTGGGATCTTCCTGGACCCATGTCCCCTGCATTGGCAGGCGGATTCTTAACCGCTGTGCCACCAGGGAAATCCCAAGCCACTTCTTAAGTTAGTCCTTTATCTATGTAACCTTTGCTACATGTCACATTTCAATGAAGGTAATAAAAATGGGGAGAAAGTTCAGCCACTTTTTTCTCTGTTAATGATGATAACCTGACCCTCCTCCACCCCGGCCATGAAATCTGTATGTAAGGTGATACTCATAGCATACAAATCTAATAAAAGTATATCTTATTTAAAATTATTGGAAAAGACCAAGAAAGACCAGCTAACATTTATTAGAACCAACCATATTCGGTGTTGAAAAATTAAATAGTTCTTTAAGACTGAGATCTGGATCTACCTGTCCTATGAGATGCATTCCCAGTCTATTCAAAGTTGATTCTCCATAACAAACTTGAACTTTATCTGATCCCTGTGCCCCAGAACCTAGAACACTGGTAAAGAGCTCTTCCCACCCTGTTATGTTCTTAGAAAAGCATAATTGAAAGGACCACACTGCACTCTCCTTACTCCGAGACAGGACCCACCAACACTCTTCCTCAGTGACTCAGAAAAGCCCTCCTCCATCCTCCCCATGATTCCCATGAGACTTGCTGATGACCCCCTGGTTTACCTGTCTCTGTAGAGCCCCAGGCCCCCTGCCTTTTCTTTGCAATGTTCTTCATTAGTGAACATGCTCCCTATTACATGAGTCTGAATAGAATGATCTTCATTGTCTTGTGCACTCCCATTTTCATGGCTCTGGTGCTGTGACTTGGAAGGGACTGGCCCCATCTCCCCACCCAGGTAACCAGGGTTGAAGGTGTCCTTGTGCACCTTTCCTGAGTGTTTACCCAGGGTCCCAGTGTTAAGTCCAGATCCTGTCCTGAAGTCCAGATTCTTGTCCATTGATACCGTGGTAAGAATTTGATTTTTATTCTTTCTGAGTGTTCACTCTGGTGCCAGCTTCTTTTGGTTTCATGGTCTGATCACCATAAACTGGTTGATGGTTCACAGAGATCTTGTCTTTGTTGCCTGATAGATGACAGAGAATCTGCCTTCTTAGTTTTTTCTGTTTATTTTTCTACCTTCAGCTCAAAACTATTAAGAATTTCATGCCACGAGGAAGGAGATATCTGGACTGAATTTTGTATTTCTGTGTTTATGCCATGAGAGAAATTTTGAGCTATGAGTGAAATTTTAAAATTGAAATTACAAGCTCTGTGTGTGTGTGTGTGTGTGTGTGTGTGTGTGTGTGCGCGCGCACGTGCCTGTAATTCAGAAAGGCCATTCTCTCTCATCCTGAGAAAAGCATCCTGAGATGTTACCAATTGAGATTATAAAATCTCTTAAAGAAGCTCTTGACTTAGAAATAAGTTGCCTATAAACTGAATATTCCTAAAATTCTCAAATGTTAAGGAAATTGAACTCTCAGTATTTTAAACAGTGCTAAAAAAAGTATTCTTTAAAAAATTTTTTTTTGATTTCCTTATTTTTTTTTAAATTGGGGTATAGTTGATCTACAATATTATATTAGTTTCAGGTTACAAAATAGTGATTCAAAATTTTTATAGATTATACTCCACTTAAAGTTATTATAAAACATTGGCCATATTCCCTGTGCTGTACAATATATCCTTGTAGCTTATTTATGACGAGCTGGTCCCTGGCTTACTGGGATCTCAGAGTAAGGGAGTAACTTTGCAGCAGGCCCAAGAACTACAGGCCACAGTGGGGACCTCAGAAGAAAGCAATTCACCCAAATTTACAGGCACTGCAGGTGAAATCTGACAACAAGCCCGTGGCTTGGCTTCCCTGCCCCAAGAGGCTTTTAAATGCTACAATCTAAGATTCCTTAGGAAAACATCCTGCAAATCAAACCTAAGGCCTAGAGGGTAAGTTACCATTCTTGCTGCACCTATGTAAACACAGCTAATGAGACCAGCCTTATTCTGTGATCATAAATAATCTTTCTTTGATTATTGGGGGAGGGACTATAGGAAAAAATGTTGTTTCTATGGGAAACTCTGCGCTGTTTACAGCACCCCATTCCAGGACTTCAGATTCTAGCCGTGTTCGCTGAGTTATTCTGTACCTCTGTGTAGACTGCAGGGACCTGACGCAGGTGAAAACTCTGTTTCGTCTGGTAGAGATTTACTTGACTTCCTCTTCCTCTGGCCCTATCTGCATACTGGCCCAGATCCTGTTCCCCTGCCCAAATAGCCAGTTCTCCAGGTTTCCTTCACTATCTCGCTACAGGCCCTCCAACTAATGTCTCGGCACCAGCAGGAGCTGGCACCAGTCTGCCCAGACCCCCCACCTGGACTCCAGTTATCCTGCAGCTGGCGCTTCTCCCCAGGACCTGAAGGAGCCCTGGGCACTGCAGCCCAGCAACATGACCTCAGGTGGGCAGGGTCCTCTCTGGACAGGCCACAGGACGGTCCGGCACATGCCTTTGTGCGAGAGGTAACCATGCCTGTGGGCAGCCTCGCTCGAGACCCTCAGGACACTTGACAAGCTGTCCTGCAAAACCAACAGATGCTCCTCCAGCAACCCTGAGACCCCCTAGAGCAGGCCCCTCGGGGCTCAGCTCCTGAGTCTTCACTATAATACAACCTTCTACATCAATTTGTTTTGCTCCTTTTCACTTTAGGAATCCCTCTTTTACAACGTCTGCCATCCAGGACCCTAAAGCAGCCAACATTTGCCATCAACAGAGGGAACCAACACCAGCAGGAATCCCCTGGAGACCATGAGACCCAGCTTTGCCTCACTCAGAAGGTTTACGATCACTTCCAAGTTCTTTGCTGAGGAACCACATCCTTTGCTCTGGGACTGAGAACGTGGAACCCGAGCCCTGAGCTCCTGGGAAATAGTGCTGGCTAGAAACACACCACCCTCGTGTCTGAAAAGGCTAACCCCAAAGGACCACTCTGCTCTCCACGACCTGCAGCACCTCTCTTCCTCCACTGACTCAGATGAGACCATCTTCATTCTTGTCTTTGTTCCCAAAGACCCCTGGCGACGCCCTTGTTTACCCAGCTCTGTGAGACCCCAGCCCTCTCCTTCCCTTGAGTGTTCCCCATTAAAGAATGGCAGTCTGAATACAACCAGCTCCCTAATTTCCGGTGCATTTTGTCTCTCACAACTGCTACACTTTCGTTTTAACTGCCTGGGAACAGAGTTCTGAGAAAGGCTGTGAATACCCAAGACGCAATTGTCTCATTAGCTCTTCTACTGAAGTGTTTTAATTTCAAATGTCAAGTTTGTCCTCTTTGGTCAGTTTTGAATATAAACCCATGAAAACATGAGGAAATCCTTGAATAATTAATGGAAACAGAATGATCCTATCCTTAAGAAGGAATATAGTCAGATACCAAATATTCATTTAGTCAATAAATACTAAACAAGCCAGAATAATCTATCAAGCACAAAACCAGACACCAGAGATACAAAGAACAATGATTCCCGCCCTTAAGAGGGAGACAAGCTTTTTGATATAAATTATAATCCAGTCAGATTACAGGTATCATCAGATATACGTATAGTTGAGAGTACAAAGGGAAGAAAACTGTCTGCCTGAAGGCGGAAAGTGGTCAGGAAATCCTGAAGGAAAATGTGACCATGCTAAGGCTTGGAGGGGGAGAAGGAGTTTGGCAGGTGGGGTAGGACACGATGGCCTAGACAGGAGGGTAAGTACGCAAGGAAATGGATGGGACAGAAAATGGCTCCTTTGGGAATCTGAGAGTAGTCTGTGTGGACGCACCAAGATGTCACTTGGGAGACCAACATTCAGAATAAGACAAATCACTTGGAAATGTTATGAGTTCACAGAGGGAAGACTTTTCCTAGTTCTTAATAGGACAGTGGAAATGATGCCCCTCAGTTTATATGTCTTGTGGGAGGTACCACCGATTTTCTCCTTATTTTTGAGACGACATAAGAACTCTTTCATCATCTGCTATAGCTTATAATGGTAAGCTAACAAAACCACCAGACAATTCAAGGTGCAACCTCTGATGTCTTCCAGCACTGCCACTAGCGGGACATGGCTTGGATGTCCAGGAAGTTTACTTGTATTCATGGGTTATCCATGGGTTTCGTTGCATTCATCAGACATGAGAAGAAACAGAAGCATAATGCATGTATCTTAACATTTTGGTTATAAGCATGAAGACCTCACCAGTGAAAAAAATACAATGAAACTGTATTATATGGACGACCTCAAGAAAAGTGGAAACCTTTATCTTATCATTTGCAGTATATTAATATAAAATGTAACCTTCCCACTCTTACCCTGCTCACATCTACTCACGGTTAAGCACGGCTAAGCATTTCAGGGTTTCTATTATAGAATGTCCATTACAAAGAAGAAAAACAACCCTTTTATGTGTTTAACATTGTTGTTTGTTCGCGAAAAAAGAAAACACAGCACCCTGTCCCTTAAAAGGAAAACACTTGTCCAAATACAGCTATGCAGTAACAAAAGGTAATCAAAGCAAACACTGAGAGGTAATCATGTTAAATAATCCACTAACCAGTGAGGAACAACTCACAAATATGAAACGCTGTACTTAATTTTAGCAAAAGCATTTTCTGCAAGTTCTAAAGTGGTGAATGGAGGGGGGGGGTGTTGA
Organism: Leucopleurus acutus; assembly: GCF_964270905.1. NCBI lineage: Eukaryota > Metazoa > Chordata > Mammalia > Artiodactyla > Delphinidae > Leucopleurus > Leucopleurus acutus. Next base: position 6,732,055 of record NC_139163.1, read on the forward strand.
AGATGAATATTTGGGAAATAACCTAGTTGATTCTGTTTTAATAAGATCAAAGGGAGGTCAAATTAAACAAACGTACTTGTTTTATTAGTGATAAAAAAGAAACTTTAAAATTAAAACATTCTTTGAAATATTTTGGCTTTAGGTACCATTTCATAAGTAAACAGTAGACATGCTTCTCCTAAAAAAAGAAGTGAAGAGATAATCCACACATCTGCCGAAATTATTGATTTCGTTCACTACTAATATAAGTCCATCTAGATACAGGGGCGCTGCCAGAATAACATGTTTGCATAAATTTTGACTATAGAGAAAAGTAAAAATGAGCAAATCAAATAGAACAAAACAAATTCTAGAAAGTCTTCAAATCACATCCTGAGGATATTCTATTATCTAGATCCCTGGCAGCTACATCATTTAAGTGTCTTCAGAAAGACTCAATCCATGGATACAAGAGATCCCAGCTTTGGGCCTCTCACTGTTGTGGCCTCTCCCGTCGCGGAGCACAGGCTCCGGACGCGCAGGCTCAGCGGCCATGGCTCATGGGCCCAGCCGCTCCGCGGCATGTGGTAATTTTCCGGACCGGCGCACGAACCCGTGTCCCCTGCATCGGCAGGCAGACTCTCAACCACTGCGCCACCAGGGAAGCCCGAGATCTCAGCTTTTTAAAATAAGCAGCTCACTAGATGTGTCCTTCATATTGTTGATATCCCTCCCCCCCTTTTTAATTTGATGATAAAGTCTACGCTCTGAAGCTGGGTTCACTGCAGGACGTTGGGGCAGAAATCTTTAACGTTCTTATGTGAATCTATTTGTAACTTAATTGTCCCTTCCTTATATCCTTTTTTCCAGAGAATTATAGAGACTTTTAATATTCAGGGTATTTTTCTAAAAAATGTAATACCTCTCTAAATGTTCTCGAACAATGCAATAATAGAACTGATCAGTAAAGCGTAAGTATCAGTTTTGAATACTCATATGTTGGATAAAGATGAATGTTTATAGTACAAAAAACAAGCATAGAGAAAACGTATATGTGAGCTATGCATCAATACCCAATCTGTTAAAAAAATACACATATATCACCTCACTTATTAAGATCTTTATCTAACAAACTTAACATCTAACACTGAAACTCCCAGGGGTCTACACGTCTACCCATCTCCTGGCCCTGAACGTACGGGGGACTAGAGGCAATGAAGCCCTAATATCAAGGAGCACACTGTTATGGACGGAATGTCTGTGCCCCTCAAGTTCCTATGTTGGAATCCTAACCCCAAGGTGATGGTGTTTGGAGGTGGGGCCTTTGGGAGGTGATTAGTTTCTGAGGGTGAAGCCCTCATGAGTGGGATTAATGCTCTTATTAAAGGGACCCCTGAGAGCTCCCTCGGCCTTTCTGTTGTATGAGGACCCAAGCCTGGGCCTTGATCTTGGACTTCAGCCTCCAGAAGTGTTGTTTATAAACCATCCAGTCTGTGGAATTCCATTACAGCAGTCTGAGCAGACCAAGACACCGAGAGTGCCCCATCTTGTTTTCATGCAATCCATTTTCCACTCAAGGGAACCAGTTTCATGGAGAAACGGTGCCAGAGCAAGGAAAGGAAGCAGGAGCCCAGGTCATCTTAGTGTTCTAGAAGGGAAGGAAGAGCATGAAGGGGAAAGGGGCTGGGGAGAGGGCAGCTCCAAGGGGCTCACACAGGCTCAACCTGGGACCCCCTACCTGAACAAATGACAACCCGCCGAATGACGTGCGAATCTGAGTCCATGGGGCGCGTGGAGGGAGAAGGGACATACAGAGTGTCCAGGAGGGCAGGGGCAGACGGCTGGCCTGAGCCTGGCTCTCATCCCCCGCCCGTCACCAGTAGGCAGACAAGGACTGGCTTCAGGGATCGACCCCTGCCATGCGGCCTCTGAAAGAAACTTGCTTTCATTGCTCAGGTCCGGTGAGGGGCAGAAGTTCCTTCACCATATACTCTCAATATACCCTAAACTCACCAAGCCTGGCCCTTAGGAAACAAGAGGGGTAGATTTGGGGGAAAATACGCAACTTCATGGGATGTCCAGGCTAGACCTTTTACTTTGAGACAAAGACACACTTTGCTGTACACCTGAAACTAACATAACATTGCTAATCAACTATGCTCCAATATAAAAATAGAAAGAAAGAAAGAAAGAAAGAAAGAAAGAAAGAAAGAAAGAAAGAAAGAAAGAAAGAAAGAAAGAGAAAGGAAAGAAAGAGAAAAGAAGAGGAAAGAAGAGGAAAAAAGAAAGGAAAGAAGGAAAGAGAAAGAAAGAAAGAAAGAAAAAGAAAGAAAGAAAAGACAAAAAGACACACCCCTCTCCCCTCCGGCCCTGGTGCTTCGGGCTCCCACCACAGCCGCGCCCTCCTCCGCAGTTTCTGACTCCTAGTTTCCCGTCTTTTGCCCCACCTTTGTGTTCAAACTTCACCCGAGGAGCTGGAGGGACATGGTAAAAAATACCAGAAACAAAGAAAAAACCTGCAACCTGATCAATGCTGAGAAAGATTTCAGAGCCTTTTTTAAAATGAACAGATTGGATTTTAACTCGTGAATTTATTCAGAAGTGAAGAGCAGAAGACATTTCTGCAGAAAAATAAGATAGCATAAGTTCAAAAGGGGCAGTTTTTGAAACTAAAGTCACTGACGATGAAGACCAGAGTAAGGACCCCTCCAGGCCAGGCTGCCCCGTTTCACAGCCATTGTACGCTACACCGACTCACCACTGACAGATGAACTAAATCTGAACTCATATCCAAAAGCCACAAAAGCATATGACAAAATCTATTTGAAATGCGTCCTATTTTATTTTCTAACAGTCTATAATAATGCCTCATTGATTTTGAGTTGTGGTTTCATCTGTCATTCTTCCATTTAACTCCTTTCCATCTGAATAATGCTGTTTTTATTTCTTTTTTTAACTGCTAATATCCAATAATTCATATTCTTAAGTATTATTTGGAAAGCAATAACTTTGAACCCGAGTCGAGAGAGTTGAAGAGACTTAAGGAAAGAAGTAATAAATATCTTGTGATTGGAGAGGCCAGTGCCGCTCTTCCAGAGCAGACATGAAAAGCCTGCTTGGGAAAACCACCCACGTTTAAAGTGAGCTCCAGCTCTGTGGACACATGGGTGCAGCACTGCGTCTCCGTATGTGTGCGTCCTGGCGTAGCCTAGCAACATCACAGACGCAGCGCTGGGTCCCTTGTCGCAACATCCCTCTGACGTCAGTGGGAAGAAGCCGTGAGATCGGAGGGCCCCCTCCTGCCTCCTCCCCGGGGCCCGCTCTTTGGCCCGGTCCTCGGGCTGCGCGGTTCCTTCCCCCGGGCGCGTCCAGCCATAACAAAGCTCGGAGGGCTTTCTTCCCAGGGCTGGCTCAAGTGAGAGGAGGCTTTTTTCCAGAAACCTCCCAGCAAGACTTCCCTTCGCATCTCTTTGGGCCGAAGTGAGTCATATTCCCAAACCAGCTGCTGCTACGAGAAGCAGAGCGACCACGGTTAGCGTGGACGGGCGGTCTGAGAAGAGAGCCGGTGTGAGCCGGGGAGCCGGGCGGGGCCGGGGACCTGGAATCGACTCGCAGGCAGGAACGGCCCGCGCCGCGGCTGTCTGTGAAGAATAAGTATTTACACGGGGAGGGCGGCACGGGCCGAGGTGGACCCGGGTGCACCCGTGTCTTTCTCTTCCTTCTCTTCAGTTCCTTTACTACCAAAGAAGCCGTTCTGATGGGTTTTTTAAAGTTTCACGCTTGCTACTTCGGCAAGTTACTGTTTTGCTTGAGGTTTTGCTTATGTTTTTTAAAGATTATTTTGGACGTGGACCCGTTTTGAAGTCTTTATTGACTTTGTTACAATGTCGCTCCTGTTGTATGTTTTCGGGTTTTTGGCCGCCAGGCAGGTGGGAACTCAGCTCCCCGACCGGGAATGGGACCGGCACCCCCTGCATTGGAAGGCGAAGTCTTAACCGCTGGACCTCCAGGGAAGTCCCCATAGGTTTTGCATATTTTACAGAGATGAATTTGATATTTCTAAGCTAGGTTACTTACTATCGCTTGGCTAACATCCCCCAAAGGTCCTACTTAGCAAGCTAGACCTTAGGAACCGGCAGCTGTGACTGTTCACATTTGGAAGGTGCCTCTCAAATTGGCCCAGCCTGCCCAGTGCCCACCGGCAGATGGTAACAGGATTTCTGGCAGTTTCCTCTCTCGGCCTCGTGACCTCCGCAGGGGGTGGGGGGCTCTACCCTGGCCCCTACCTTGACGTGGCCCAAGATGACTGCGGGCGCTCAGGAGAATGGCCTCAGCGCCAGCCCAGCGGCTCTCACACCAAGCACCTCCCGTACGGGACACACCTGAGGGTTTCTGAAGCACACACCTTAGAACACGCACAACGGCAGCCACGGGGCGCGGAAAATACAGTAAAGAAAAGGTGCTGCCGCTTGAAGATGCTCTTTGAATGTTTTCTCTATAAATATTTTCTTCTCATACACAACAAGAAAAAAACAACACGCTAACAAAGCCAAAAGCAGTTGCTACACCACCGAGAGGCCGCGGGTTCCTGGGGCTTCGGAGCCACATCTGGGGGCGGGCGCGACACCTGGCATAACCAACACACTCCCGCGCCCCCAGTGCCAGCTTTGGGCGCGCTCTGCCAGAAACGGTTCATCGAAGGGATGGCGGATCCTTGAAACACCCGTGCTCGAAATCTAGGGTGCCTGCAGTCTCTGCCAGCTCATCTCTCTAATTATCTGTCTTCAAAGGCCCCCCCCCCCCAGGAGACAGGCCCCATCGGTGGAGGGCAGGAGGTGTCTGAACAATGGAGTTATTTACGTGGAATTTACAGAGGGTGTCATCCTCCAGGAAGTGTGCCAATTCCCCTGAGTAGTAACAACATGCTCCCGCGGAACTGTCAAGAAACAAAATAAATATCACCTGTCATGTGGATGAGTCACTGCTATTTCAACTTGAAAGTTAAACTTAAAAACAAAGCGGCCCACCAGATTATACGCTTCCAGCCAAGCACACTATCTCATGGCAAAGAGCCCAAGCCCTGGAATTACTGCGAACTGTACAAGCACACTCCCGAAACAGCGGAGTCTCCAGTCGGGCTGTGAAGGGCTCATTCAGGGACCTTTCCGAGGAGAGGAGACACCAGGGAAAGGAACACGAAACGTGGCTCAGACACCCGACTTCTTTATTCCGGAGGCTTCCGTCTCCCCAGCCCTCCTGGCCCCTGCCCCGGACAGCCCACCCACCCAGGCTGGACCTGCGCTCCAGCCCCCACGGCCGCCCCACGGCCCAGCGTATCTTCTCATGCCCCTGTGGCCTCCCTTCTACCTTCTCTCGGCTGCAAGCTTCCTTCTTCGGAGAAGCCCGACCCGGACAAGCTGTGATTCCAAACCTACTGCCCTCTGAACAAGGGCTCGCTGGGAGTCCTCTCCAGCACCTCCGCGTGATGGCGAGATGGAAAGCTCTTTCTGGAAGAGGTCTCGGTGCTTGAGGAACGGCCACGATGAGCAGCGACAGTGAGCACGTTAGGTGCACCTCACGCAGGTCTCCTAGGAGAGCCCGGGTATTTTCAGGCAGTTGTAATGGTATGAGAAGAGAGAGGGAAGCAAATCACCAGAGCAGGGATCCGGGACCGGGAAACGCACACCACCTGCCTCCGGGTAAGGCGACGGGGGTTGATTTCACGCTAGAGACCTAAAGAGACGAGGCTCCATCTAACCCTATAACACAGCTTCTCACCTGGGGGGATGATCGTCACGTCTGAACCATGTGGGGGCTTCTCAAAAATGCACCCCAGCTCTCCCTCCCCCCCATGCCCTGAGGTGCCGTTCTGGCCCAGGCATGACTGTGGTCAATGAATCCAGGAAGAGACATAGTTTGGGGCCATACTGGAACCTTGAGGGCCATTTTCATTACAGACACGTACCAGTCTCTGGGGGGGCTAGGGAAGCGAGTGGCAGAGTGACCCCCCCCAGTCTGCTTTGAGTCCATATGTGGATGTCATCTTCACCCACATTTGTGCTGGAAAACAGAGCTAACTTTTGTTGAGTGCCCATGAATATCAGGGATCTATCATCCTCAGCTCTTTGCAGGTTTCGACCCATTTAATTAGCACAAACCCTTTGAGATTGGCGCTATTATTATGCCTGTTTAATATAAAAGGAAGCAGAGGCACAGAAATACTAATTTACTCGGTCAGTGTGACAGAACCACCACATAGTGGAGTCTGGCTCAGGAATCAACGCTTGCGGCAACAATGTCCTGCAATGGAAACCTTCCTTCTTTCACTAATACGAGGCCATTTCACACGTTTAGGAAGAATATTCAAAAAGAAATGAGGTATACTATGATGATTACAACATCACTGTGTGATGGTTAGAAGCACCAGAAATGGTGTAAGATATAAACTCAAAAAGCAGAAGGGAAATTCGTGCAGCCTTTATTCACTCAGCAAATATTTACTAAACACCAATTTTGTGTGTCATACTGTATTACGATGAGTATTAAAAGATTAAAGCTCGTGTCCTAGAGGGCTCATATCCTAGTAAAAATGTGAGAACAAGCAATTTTTGGAACATATGTAAACCGTTATTCATTTGCTTTCTGCTCTGTTTAAGAAACTTGGACATTTAAGCACTTGACCTAGTGTGTAGGGTCTTTTTTTTTTTAAACCACAGTCAAAATAAGTGTACTTGTACAATTTGAAGTATTTGGCCCTTCATGTCTGTCTAAGCCTCCAAGCTTGTGAGAGCTACCTGGACACTTCCTGTGCTCTGACCCAGAGTTCACCCTCTGACGGGCAATCCTGCTAGGCAGAGAGGGCCCCAAAGCAAGATTTAAAACCACAGCCACTAAGGAAAGCTGGGTTTTCTTGTCCAGTGGATGACTTACCTTAAAAGAAAAACTGGGGGGCTTCCCTGGTGGCGCAGTGGTTAAGAACCTGCCTGCCAATGCAGGGGACATGGGTTCGAGCCCTGGTCCGGGAAGATCCCACATGCCGTGGAGCAACTAAGCCCGTGCGCCACACTACTGAGCCTGCGCTCTAGAGCCCACAAGCCACAACTACTGAGCTCATGTGCCACAACTACTGAGCCCGCGAGCCACAACTGCTGAAGCCTGCGCGCCTAGAGCCCGCGCTCCACAGCAAGAGAAGCCACTGCAGTGAGAAGCCCGCGCACGGCAATGAAGAGCAGCCCCCGCTCGCTGCAACTAGAGAAAGCCCGCGCGCAGCAACAAGACCCAATGCAGCCAAAAATTAATTAATTAATTAATTTTTTTAAAAAAGAAAAATTTTGTTAAGGATAATAATATTTGAACAAAAATAACAAGAATAACAGTAGTAGTAGAATAAACACTTTGGAGGAAAAACCCCACATTTTCATATGCGTTCACCATATCACTAGCATTAATGTTATATTTACCTTCTTCAGGTTCTATGTCTGACAATATTAAACAAGCAACTAACGAGACAGGCTACGATCTGTCAACATTTTATATTTCTCCCTGTGAAAAGATGGCAGAAATAGATTTCCTTGTCAATGACCCATGTATTGTAAGCTAAGATTATGGAGGTGATGATATTGCTTAACTGGAGTCTCAAAATATAAAAGGTTCAATGAATTTATAAGCATATGTTAAAAGTAATAAGTCTTGGGCTTCCCTGGTGGCGCAGTGGTTGAGAGTCCGCCTGCCGATGCAGGGGACGCGGGTTTGTGCCCCGGTCCGGGAGGATCCCACATGCCGCGGAGCGGCTGGGCCCGTGAGCCATGGCCGCTGAGCCTGCGCGTCCGGAGCCTGTGCTCCGCAACGGGAGAGGCCACGGCAGTGAGAGGCCCGCGTACCGGAAAAAAAAAAAAAAAAGTAATAAGTCTAAAAAAGATAGTTTCCCACTGATGTACAAAATGACTCTTCCCACTAAAAGAGGGTACTAAACCAAATAATCACTAATGGAAATTATAGCTCTGAGATTTTGTAATTCTTTATTGAATTATATGTTTTCCCTCTTTAAGAGATGGTTAGTGTGTCTTTTGCAACCAATGACTTGCACGTTCATCTGAAAAATTCTGCTGACTTGGTCTCTCATTGTTCTTTTCTCAGAGAAGGATTTTTCCCATCTCTAATTAGAGGAAAAAAACTGTTTTAATGGCCATCAAAATTCACCCATTATTTCCAGGAAGGATCGTCTAAGTAGTTCGGAACAACCTCCCCATCGTGAACAGTTAGTAAAGCTGGACGGACACAAACCCACGATTCGGAGACACTGCTGAGCTGATAAGACAGTGAATCACAGGAGGAAGAGAAACCCTCAGGTGAGCAAGGGGACAGCTGGCCTCACAGAGAGAGAGGCTCAGCCTCGGATCATCTCAACTCCTGGTAGGAAGACATGCCCAAAATAATAAAGCATATCAGAGGAACGTACGACAGAAAACTAAGAGAAACAACAGATAATAAAGACAGAAACTAAGGGAGCCAGAAAACGGAGTCACCCGGTTTAGGTTTCAAAATAAATATGCTAATTATGCATAAAGAAATAAAAGACAAAATTAATAATTTTGGCAGAAAGCTGGAAATTTTTAAAAATCCAAATAGAATAACAAAAACTGAAAAATGCAATAATGAAGTTTTCAAATGCAATATATAGGTTTATCATAAGAGTACACCTATAATATAAAGAGGAGAGGTGAAAGGGAAATCAGTAGAAAATACCCAGAATGAAATAAGGAGATAAAAAAGGAGAGAAATATAGAAATATAGAAAAATCACGAGGCATGGGATACACAAGGCTCAGGTAACACATGTGAGTGAATTTCCAGAAGTGGAAGAAAGAGAAATGAGACTTCTCCAAAGCAGATGGAAGACCCGAAGACCTGCGACCCTGCAGCAGGCTGGTGACAAAAGCAACACTCGGGCAGAGTTGCAGCAAAACTACAGAAAACCAAGAATGAGAAGAGTTCACCCAGAACCTGCTGGGGCTGATTTCAGCATCTTTTTTGGATGCACCAGCATCCTTCCCAGGCTACACCTCCTACCCAGGCTGTGGTCCCTACCCACAGGCTGCCCACTTTCCACACTGCACTGTCACACAGCACAGAACTTAGGATTCACAGCTTCACAGGCCTGCTCTGCAGGGCTGCCCAGAAGGGACATTACCCGTAGGTGCTACGTCAAGTTTAAGATTAAAAAGATCACTAGGGTCCTGGGACACATCCGCTTCAAACCGTTTTCATATTGACGGAAACAGCATGGACGCTAGCTCCCATGTGAAAATGTAAAAATGCAATCCTATACTCTAGACCCAACAGTTCTCCATTGCAGTAGAGGCACGTGCTTTAATTATTAGCTGATGAAAGATATTTCCTGTAAAGTTGCTTTACTCAACATTAAAATCCAATTACAAGATATTTTTTAGGAAATGTCAACAATTGTTGTGCTCGATGGAATCTAATCCCTTATATATACTTATACATAAAAACGTGACTATGTTAAAAAGTCTGAAATTTCAGTTTAACACAGGTTGTCTTGAAATCTAATAAGGAACAAAAGCAAGCAGGTAAGACCTCAGTTTTGGTAGGGAAAAAAGGGAATGACTGGATACTATCATAACACTCAAGACTAACATTATATTTGTAAGTTACAGATCAGAGACCTGTATTTAATTCACCAAGTCACAATCCTTGTGCAGCTCCATGGTAGACTTTTAATACCAGTCAACTAAACTTAGTGTTTTTGCTGACTTGCTATAACATAACAATATAAACTCCACTCCCCACACCCATACTCCAAGATCTCAAACTGCCAGGAAGCTGTATCTTTAAACTTTTAAATTGCACTTTAAGAAATTTCTATTGTCCTTTGTTTTAACCTGTGCAATGACAGACCATGACCATTCATCTCTATATTGGTATCTAAATTTAAAAACGCTTATCCCATAAGCAAACAAATCAGGATTTTAAGTTTTTGTCTTTGTTTTTTACAAGTCTAAACAATAAAATCAGTTTATATGAGACGTGTTTAGAAACAAACAGAACTTCTTCCAGGATAAATTACTTGTTTGAACTATGCTAGACAAAGTCCCTAAGGCACAAAAGTGGTTTCCAAACTTTGCTTCATGTTAGAATTAGCTCAGGAGTTTTAAAAAATCCTAGTGCCCAAGAGGCACCCCATAGTAATGACATCAGGCTGTCTGGGGGTGTGAGCCAGGAATCTTAACAAAATTCAGATCCCCAGGTGATTGCAATGTGGGGCAACGCTGGGGGCCACTGCCCTCAGGCGTGGCGAGTTCTCGATACATCAGAGAAAAGGCTGTGCAGTGAATGGGGATAAGAAATGGATTAGGAAGAAGGCCACATGGAAGACAGTAGATCCAGGTTCTGTTCCTTCTGCCCTGAGGGAGACGTGGTACCCACGGTGAATTTTCTGCCCTGAGTACCGGTTTCTTTCTTGTGAAGAAGGAGATTCTACTCCATGTGGGGCTTTCATAGCTCATTGCTGTGATGTAAACATCACCTGGGAAATGCCAACTCAGAGGGTCTCAAGTAGGACCAGAGAATCTGCACATTTAAAAAGTCCTCCAGGGGCAGAAGACCTAAATACACATTTCTCCAAAGAAGACACACAGACGGCCAACAGGCACATGAAAAGATGCTCAACATCGCTAGTTATTAGAGAAATGCAGATCAAAACTACAATGAGGTATCACCTCATACTGGTCAGAATGGCCATTATCTAAAAGTCCACAAGTAATAAATGCCGGAGAGGGTGTGGAGTAAAGGGAACCCTCCTATACCGTTGGTAGGAATGTAAACTGGTGCAGTTATTATGGAAAACAGTATGGAGGTTCCTCAAAAACTAAAACTAGAGTTACCATTCCTGGGCATATATCCAGAGAAAACTCTAATTCGAAAAGATGCATGCACCCCAGCATTCATAGCAGCACTATTTACAATAGCCAAGACATGGAAGCAACCTGAATGTCCATCAATAGATGAATGGATAAAGAAGATGCGGTACATATATATAATGGAATATTACTCAGCCATAAAAAAGAATGAAATAATGCCATTTGCAGCAACACAGATGGACCTAGAGATTGTCATACTAAATGAAGTCAGGCAGAGACAGACAAATATCATACGATACCGCTTATATGTGGAATCTAAAACATGACACAAATGAATTTATTTACAAAATGCAGACTCACAGACGTAGAAAACACACTTATGTTTACCAAAGGGGAAGAGGGGGTGGTGAGAAGCACGTTAGGAGTTTGGGAAAAAAAAGTCCTCCAGGCGATTCTTTCACACCGAACCAGCAGTGATCACTCCCTTCAGCACTGACGGAACGCATCCGGAGGAGCAGGACATAGATAGCACCACACACTTCATAAGTATCAGTGGAATGAATGCCAAACAGGTTTTTTTCTTAATTTTCCCAAAGGAAAAACATTAAGTGGCCATGCTGCAACTAGGAAGAAGACTGGAACACAGGGCAGCAAAACCTAAATGCAGCCGCAGGGCACCAGCTCTCTACCGGGGTCACCCACGGGGCAGGTACAAAAGCTGTACCAAGATAATGAGTGGCTAATTCAAAAGTTCAGCAATGAGAGTAGATGCTGAAGCATCAACAAATGTAAAGCCCTCCCCACACTATCCGAGTCAGCCTCCAGGGCAATGAGAGCGCCATACAGCCTCAGAGAAAGAGCCGGGTTCCGAGGCTGCAGCCACAGAGAAGTGGGTGCCCGAGCCTCAGCACAAAAACCTTTCCCTCCGATGGCTTCGGGTCAAACCATGATTAGCTCACAAATGGAAGATGGTTGGGTTCTTCACCTCCTACCTAGTGACTGTTTATTCAGATTACAGAACAACAGCAGTTGCTGGCACGACCAACCTTCCCTGCTCGAGGGAAGCTGGCGGCATTTTTACAAGCGAGAAATGCGCTGGCAAAGGGGCAAGAGGAGGCCTGCTCCACCAACAGTAACTCTCTGCCCTGAATGTGACTAACGTTCTTGGTTTTATTGTCAGAGTTTCCCAACATCCACCCATAATTAATTTTTAAAAATCAAATATAAGCTGGGCAGAGGAGTTTATGTTTCATTAACCCAGAGCAGAACATCATGAAGCCTCAGCATCGGAAAGTTTCAAACAATATTTTCACACACCAACCTCTGGCCTTTCTCTCTCTTCCTTGATTCCTCATGAGGTCTGACGAGATCCTTGAAGCCTTCCCATGAGCCATCCAAAACATCATGCCTTGCTGGTCCTCTTTTAACACCTAAAACCCAAGTGGGTTGAAGATTAGTTAGAACTCTACATGGACTGAATACTAACGCAACTTAAGCTGAATAAAAAACTTTTAATTAATTTACTTATGCATTGTGGTAATAAGAAAGTATAGCCTTTTAAAATAAACATTGCATACTCCTTGCTTGTTGAGATCTAGTTAGAACATTCAGTTTATTCCGCTCCAATATCCCAAGCAATTCACTAACTCAAGGGTCAGAAACAACTGTGCCTGTCACATGAAAATGTACCAGTTCGACAGAATCCCATGCATCCCGTGATGATGCAAAATGATGCCTATACCTTATGCACTATTCAAACTCCAATTCTTAGGTTTTTACATACTGACCAAAACCCAGCTTCTCAGAGAAGGCAGTTCTGTATTAGAGGAAATAAGTAACCTTAGCTTTGGGGTGAGTCTGAGTTACTCCAGCCAACAGTCTTCAGTACAAAGTTTCAGGTTACAATCTACAAATGACAGGTGGTGATTTTAGTCCCCACAGACTTCCACCTGAGACCAACCTCTTGTCATGAAGACACACAAACCAGAAAGAAGATATTAATCACGTGAAATCCAGTCTCGTCAGATGCTAAACGGTGTAGAAACCCTAAGTAGCCAACAATGGAGTGTGAAATGTTTGATTCATCCACTGCTACGACTTTACGTTGTGCTCCCTACGCTCATTCTTTCCTCCCCAAATAGTCTGCCTGATGTCTGACTTTGTTGATACTTTGAAGAAGGACTAAGCGTACCAGCCACCACTTACACGGTCTCAGTAGGAGAATTCGCACCTTGACTCGAAGGGCACACAGCGGCCTCGGGGATGCTCAGGTCCCGGCCACTGCCGTGCCACACACCCACCTTCCATGTCATCCCCCTCTGTCACTGACGGGCTTATCAACAAATATCTAGTGCTCAGGGGCCGCCCACCAGAGATGCGAAGATACACAAATACTGTCTCCGCCCTTAGGGAGCTCACAACCCAACACAAAATGTAGACATAGAGAAATGAACATGATAAAAGGCTAAAATGATTTAAGAGCCATCGGGAATTAAAAATCATATAACATGAGAGTGACTGTTGTGCAGATATTTCCATAAGATAGGATGCTCTGATAAAACAGATCTCGCTAAGTTTGGAGGATCCGATTTGAAACTGTTAACTCTTCTTTCAAAAATGGGGTTTTAGCTCAGTGAAAACAAAATGCAGAACAACAATGCTTAAGTATTTCACTGAATTCAAACTAGTTATCTTCAACTTGGGCCCCCAAAATGTTTTAAGGTCAGGTCCTGACCCACCTACACACCCCAATACTGGATTCCTTCGGAGGCTCGAACCAGTCACATGCTGATCCCACCATCTCCCCAGCAGGCTTATATTTCTCCCTGTGTTTCACTTCTCTCCCAGTCCTATTTCAGTCCCAGGTGACTGCCCAACCCCAGCGATGGCTGCAGCTAGCTAAATAGAGACCTTACTTGGAGTGGATGGGTTAGTAGGGCACGTGAAAGGACATTCTGCATACAACAGTTTGTGCTAAGATCTAGCTATGCTACGTTTCCCACTTGCACTCATTTTGCCTCAGTTCTAGCTGAGAACAATGAAATGGGCTTTAAAGCACCTTGTAGACATAAAGATTCAGGTTACGCATTACAGCCATTTAAAACTTAAGACAGACTGACATTGCTAATGACATGTTTTCACAATCATGCAGTCACAAAATGATATAAGCAAATGATTTCTTATGTGGTTACATTAAAAGAGCATTTCACAACAGCTACAGTCATTGACTAATATGTTCTCTTTAAGGGTGTCATCAGTAAACCCAAAGCAGCTGAGAGTGCCAAGGAAGGTGAGAACAGGCAGATCAGTGAGCAAACATTGGCCCCATCTTCCTGGCTCCCTACCTCTTGGAGACTCTTTGCTACGGTTGCTCCTTAAGTGGGCTGTCATTGCCTCAAAGGTGATTTCACCATAGCCCATGAAGTCAGCCTTTACTGAAGGGTCCTAGCTCAATGTCCCTTGCTAAGACCTCCCACCTGAGGTGCAACTTGATAAACCCAACCACCTAACGGACACCTATCATGAACGCCCCCAAGACATTTCAGCTGATGTGCCACGGTCCACCCTGTAGCTGTTCTTCCTTCGACATATCCCAGGGTGATGGGTGTTATCAATCGTCCAGGACCAGTCATAGATCCTAGACTCTTTTCTCTCCCCTCATTTTCATTCTTCATTATATAAGTGATTCACTGCCTCGATTTTCAAAAAAGGATCAAATACAGAGAAAAAGAACTTCACAACCCCAGGCTGTTTATTATTGTTATGTTGCCTGAATTTTCCCCATTCAGAAATTTGTCTGGGTCATCAATATCATCAAATACTGATACATCAAGGTGAGAAAGTGAACTCACTCGCCTCTCAGAGTCAATTAGTTAAATCACTACCTTCTCTCACCCCATGGAAATGAGCAGGATTAAGAGATACTTTTGATACTAAGGGAAGATCTCTCTGGAGGCAGAACCAGGCGAAGGCAGCATGAGAACATACAGTTCAGAAAACCATTAAATTTATTAAGAGAAACTTGGTCCATGAAGACTAGGGGACATGGCTTCCAGATGGCGGAGGAGTAAGACGTGGAGATCATCTTCCTCCCCACAAATACATCAAAAATACATCTACAAAAGAAATAGCTCCTGAAAAACACCTACTGAATGCTGGCAGAAGACCTCAGACTTCCCAAAAGCCATGTGGCTGACAGGGTCTTCATGCTCCAGCGGGGTGTCAGGCCTGAGCCTCTGAGGTGGGAGAGCCGAGTTCAGGACATAGGTCCACCAGAGACCTCCCGGTCCCACATAATATCAATCGGCGAGAGCTCGCCCAGAGATCTCCATCTCAACGCTAAGACCCAGCTCCACTCAACGACCAGTAAGCCCCAGTGCTAGACACCCTATGCCAAACAACTAGCAAGACAGGAACACAACCCCATCCATTAGCAGAGAGGTCGCGTAAAATCAAAATAAGTTCCAAGACACCCCAAAACACGCCACCAGACGCAGTCCTGCCCACCAGAAAGACAAGGTCCAGCCTCATCCACCAGAACACAGGCATCAGTCCCCTCCACCAGGAAGCCTACACAGCCCACTGAACCAACCTTAGCCACTGGGGAAAGACACGAAAAACAACAAGAACTACGAACCTGCAGCCTGTGAAAAGGAGACCCCAAACACAGTAAGGTAAGCAAAATGAGAAGACAGAGAAACACACAACAGATGACGGAGCAAGGTAAAAACGCACCAGACCAAACAAATGAAGAGGAAACAGGCAGTCTACCTGAAAAAGAATTCGGAGTAATGAGAGTAAAGATGATCCAAAATCTTGGAAATAAAATTGAGAAAATACAAGAAACTTTTAACAAGGACCTAGAAGAACTACAGAGCAAACAAACAATGATGAACAACACAATAAGTGAAATTTAAAATTCTCTAGAAGGAATCAAAAGCAGAATAACTGAGGGAGAAGAATGGATAAGTGACCTGGAAGATAAAATAGTGGAAACAGGGCTTCCCTGGTGGCGCAGTGGTTGACAGTCCGCCTGCCTATGCAGGGGACACAGGTTCGTGCCCCGGTCCGGGAAGATCCCACATGCCGTGGAGCGGCTGGGCCCGTGAGCCATGGCCGCTGAGCCTGCACGTCCAGAGCCTGTGCTCCACAACGGGAGAGGCCACAACAGTGAGAGGCCCACGTACCGCGAAAAAAAAAAAAAAATAGTGGAAATAACTACCACAGAGCAGAATAAAGAAAAAAGAATGAAAGGAATTGAGGACAGTCTCAGAGACCTCTGGGACTACATTAAACGCACCAACATTAGAATTATAGGGGTCTCACAAGAAGAAGAGGAAAAAAAGGGACTGAGAAAATATTTGGAGAGATTATAGTTGAAAACTTCCCTAAAATGGGAAAGGAAATAGTCAAGTCCAGGAAACACAGAGAGTCCCATACAGGATAAATGCAAGGAGAAACACTCCGAGACACATATTAATCAAACTACCAAAAATTAAATACAAAGAAAATATATTAAAAGCAGTAAGGGAAAAACAACAAATAACACACAAGGGAATCCCCATAAGGTTAACAGCTGATCTTTCAGCAGAAACTCTGCAAGCCAGAAGGCACTGGCAGGACATAGTGAAAGTGATGAAGGAGAAAAACCTGCAACCAAGATTACTCTACCCAGCAAGGATCTCATTCAGATTTGATGGAGAAATTAAAACCTTTACAGACAAGCAAAAGCTGAGAGAGTTCAGCACCACCAAACCAGCTCTACAACAACTGCTAAAGGAACTTCTCTAGGCAAGAAACACAAGAGAAGGAAAAGACCTACAATAACGAACCCAAAACAATTAAGAAAATGGGAATAGGAACATACATATCGATAATTACCTTAAATGTAAATGGACTAAATGCTCCCACCAAAAGACACAGATTGGCTGAATGGATACAAAAACAAGACCCATACATTTGCTGTCTACAAGAGACCCACTTCAGACCTAGAGACACGTACAGACTGAAAGTAAGCGGATGGAAAAAGATATTCCATGCAAATGGAAACCAAAAGAAAGCTCGAGTAGCAATTCTCATATCAGACAAAATAGACTTTAAAATAAAGACTATTTATTACAAGAGACAAAGAAGGACACTACATAATGATCAAGGGATCAATCCAAGAAGAAGACATAACAATTGTAAATATTTATGCACCCATCATAGGAGCACCTCAATACATAAGGCAAATACTAACAGCCATAAAAGGGGAAATCGACAGTAACACAATCATAGTAGGGGACTTTAACACCCCACTTTCACCAATGGACAGATCATCCAAAATGAAAATAAATAAGGAAACACAAGCTTTAAATGATACATTAAACAAGATGGACTTAATTGATATTTATAGGACATTCCAGCCAAAAACAACAGAATACACATTTTTCTCAAGTGCTCATGGAACATTCTCCAGATAGATCATATCTTGGGTCACAAATCAAGCCTTGGTAAATTTAAGAAAATTGAAATTGTATCAAGTATCTTTTCCGACCACAACGCTATGAGACTAGATATCAATTACAGGAAAAGATCTGTAAAAAATACAAACACATGGAGGCTAAACAATACACTACTTAATAACGAAGTGATCACTGAAGAAATCAAAGAGGAAATCAAAAAATACCTAGAAACAAATGACAATGGAGACAAGACGACCCAAAACCTATGGGATGCAGCAAAAGCAGTTCTAAGAGGGAAGTTTATAGCAATACAATCCTACCTTAAGAAACAGGAAACATCTCAAATAAACAACCTAACATTGCACCTAAAGCAATTAGAGAAAGAAGAACAAAAACACCCCAAAGTTAGCAGAAGGAAAGAAATCATAAAAATCAGATCAGAAATAAGTGAAAAAGAAATGAAGGAAACGATAGCAAAAATCAATAAAACTAAAAGCTGTTTCTTTGAGAAGATAAAGAAAACTGATAAACCATTAGCCAGACTCATCAAGAAAAAAAGGGAGAAGACTCTAATCAATAGAATTAGAAATGAAAAAGGAGAAGTAACAACTGACTGCAGAAATATAAAAGATCATGAGAGATTACTACAAGCAACTCTATGCCAATAAAATGGACAACCTGGAAGAAATGGACAAATTCTTAGAAATGCACAACCTGCAAAGACTGAACCAGGAAGAAATAGAAAATATGAACAGACCAATCACAAGCACTGAAATTGAAACTGTGATTAAAAATCTTCCAACAAACAAAAGCCCAGGACCAGACTGCTTCACAGGCGAATTCTATCAAATATTTAGAGAAGAGCTAACACCTATCCTTCTCAAACTCTTCCAAAATATAGCAGAGGGAGGAACACTCTCAAACTCATTCTACAAGGCCACCATCACCCTGATACCAAAACCAGACAAGGATGTCACAAAGAAAGAAAACTACAGGCCAATATCACTGATGAACATAGATGCAAAAATCCTCAACAAAATACTAGCAAACAGAATCCAACAGCACATTAAACGGATCATACACCATGATCAAGTGGGGTTTATCCCAAGAATGCAAGGATTCTTCAATATACGCAAATCAATCAACGTGATACATCATATTAACAAATTGAAGGAGAAAAACGATATGATCATCTCAATAGATGCAGAGAAAGCTTTCGACAAAATTCAACACCCATTTATGATAAAAACCCTGCAGAAAGTAGGCATAGAGGGAACTTTCCTCAACATAATAAAGGCCATATATGACAAACCCACAGCCAACATCGTCCTCAGTGGTGAAAAACTGAAAGCGTTTCCACTAAGATCAGGAACAAGACAAGGTTGCCCACTCTCACCACTCTTATTCAACATAGTTTTGGAAGTTTTACCCACAGCAATCAGAGAAGAAAAGGAAATAAAAGGAATCCAAATCGGAGAAGAAGAAGTAAAGCTGTCACTATTTGCAGATGACATGATACTATACATAGAGAATCCTAAGGATGCGACCAGAAAACTACTAGAGCTAATCAATCAATTTGGTAAAGTAGCAGGATATAAAATTAATGCACAGAAACCTCTTACATTCCTATACACTAATGATGAAAAATCTGAAAGAGAAATTAAGGAAACACTCCCATTTACCACTGCAACAAAAAGAAAAACACACCTAGGAATAAACCTACCTAAGGAGACAAAAGACCTGTATGCAGAAAAGTATAAGACACTAATGAAAGAAATTGAAGATGATACAAACAGATGGAGAGAGATATACCATGTTCTTGGATTGGAAGAATCAACATTGTGAAAATGACTATACTACCCAAAGCAATCTACAGATTCAGTGCAATCCCTATCAAACTACCAATAGCATTTTTCACAGAACTAGAACGAAAAAGTTCACAATTTGTATGGAGACACAAAAGACCCCGAATAGCCAAAGCAATCCTAGAAAGAAAAACAGAGCTGGAGGAATCAGGCTCCCGGACTTCAGACTATACTACAAAGCTACAGTAATCAAGACAGTGTGGTACTGGCACAAAAACAGAAATATAGATCAATGGAAGAGGATAGAAAGCCCAGAGATAAACCCACACACATATGGTCAACTTATTTTTGATAAAAGAGGCAAGAATATACAATGGAGATAAGACAGCCTCTTCAATAAGTGGTGCTGGGAAAACTGGACAGCTACATGTCAAAGAATGAAATTAGAACACTCCCTAACACCATACACAAAAATAAAATCAGAAGAGATTAAAGACCTAAATGTAATGCCAGACACTATAAAACTTAGAGGAAAATATAGGCAGAACACTCTATGACATACACCACAGCAAGATCTTTCTGACCCACTTCCTAGAGAAATGGAAATAAAAACAAAAAGAAACAGATGGGACCTAATGAAACTTAAAACCTTTTGCACAGCAAAGGAACCCATAAATAAGATGAAAAGACAACCCTCAGAATGGGAGAAAATACTTGCAAACGAACCAACGGACAAAGGATTAATCTCCAAAATATACATGCAGCTCATACAGCTCAATATCAGAAAAACATACAACCCAATCCAAAAATGGGCAGAAGACCTAAACAGACATTTCTCCAAAGAAGACACACAGATTGCCAACAAACACATGAAAGGATGCTCAACATCACTGATCACTAGAGAAATGCAAATCAAAACTACAATGAGGTATCACCTCACACCAGTCAGAATGGCCATCATCACAAAATTCACAAACAGTAAATGCTGGAGAGGGTGTGGAGAAAAGGGAACCCTCTTGCACTGCTGGTGGGAATGTAAATTGATACCAGCCACTATGGAGAACAGTATGGAGGTTACTCAAAAAACTAAAAATAGAACTACCATATGATCCTGAAATCCCACTACTGGGCATATACCCCGAGAAAACCGTAATTCAAAAAGAAGCACGTACCACAATGTTCACTGCAGCTCTATTTACAATAGCCAGGACATGGAAGCAACCTAAGTGTCCATCGACAGATGAATGGATAAAGAAGATGTGGCACATATTATATACAACAGAATATTACTCCGCCATAAAACAAAATGAAATTGAGTTATTTGTAGTGAGGTGGATGGACCTAGAGACTATCATACAGAGTGAAGTAAGTCAGAAAGAAAAACAAATACCGTATGCTAACACATATATATGGAATCTAAAAAAAAAAAGGTTCTGAAGAACCTAGGGGCAGGACAGGAATAAAGATGCAGACGCAGAGAATGAACCTGAGGCATGGGGAAGGGGAAGGGGAAGCTGGGACGAAGTGAGAGAGTGGCATGGACTTATATACACTACCAAATGTAAAATAGCTAGCTAGTGGGAAGCAGCCGCATAGCACAGGGAGATCAGCTTGGAGCTTGGTGACCACCTAGAGGGGTGGGATAGGGAGGGTGGGAGGGAGACGCAAGAGGGAGGAGATATGGGGATACATGTTTATGTATAGCTGATTTACTATGTTGTACAGCAGAAACTAACACACCATTGTAAAGCAATTATACTCCAATGAAGATGTTACAAATAAAAAAGAAAAGAAACTTGGTCCATGTTTTGTCCAGGGCAGAGAAATACAAAATAAACTTATTCCCAACAATCTATCCTCCTGCACAGCCTACTTTCCTACTTCCAAGACACAGAATTAAGACTAATAATACCATTACTAATAATATATTAAAGCAATTAATATTTACAGGTGCAAGACACTCTAAGATCAACTATATCAAAGAAAAAAAGGCTTCTGAAGGCTGATTTTTAAGAATCTATAATTTTAACAATAAAGGTGTATACTAATCAATAGAAAATGTTAACGCGGTCCCAGTGGGAAATTTCTTCTGAGCTCCTAAAATCTGAATAATGAATTATTTAAGAACAATGTAGAATGCAGAATATTAAAACTGTGGAAAGAGCCTTAAAAGACACCCAGGAAAAATCCTTTCCATATATACTTTTGGGATTTGGATACGTGCCAGTTCACAAGTTCTATACAAGCAATACTCAGGTGACAAGAGAATACACACACACACACACACATTCATCTGCTAAAATACCAAGTTCACTTTGTTAACCAAGAAAACAAAAATAAAATCTAATGATGATCTTCAAAAGATCATGTGGAATCTTTTCCTTTATAATCATTGTAGAGACAATTAAAATCTGGATTTTAAATACGTATATCAGTTTTAATACCATATAACCTCTCCCATTGGGGGTCATCTCTCCATCTTTTGAATTACCTGATCCTCGTATATGGATTAACTTGACTCCGTCTTCCCTGCATGTCTAAGCTCCTGAAGGGAAAGGGACAGAGCTTTACCTCATTAACTCCCCTTGTGCTTATGTGCTGGACATAGGTGATTAGCGAATAAATGAATAAATACACAAATAAACAAATCAAGCAGTCAAATAATCAGTGGGTTCTAATATCCTCCTTGTAGCCACATAGGTTGAGTAACTTACGTCAAGCTGTTAGGATTTCTTACCTCCAGTGAGTGGTCTGGCAGGTTCTGGAGAAGAGGGTGTGGAGAAACACTCTTCTGAATATATTTGTATTTTACTTGAATTATCCAGAAGTACAATAATTAATCTTCAATTTTAAATACTTAAGGGATACATGTACACGTATGCCTATCTACTTGGTACAATAGTAAATCATACTTTCTCTTAAATGAAGAAATATTCAGAATATACAAAATGTTCTACACTGCATAAGAATATGTAAGTGCCTATAATTTGCTGGGCTTTGTTTTCGTAAAACATGTATGAAATATTTTTAATTAATTCAATTGAAAATGGTATATCTGCTGATGACTTCAGTGAGATGTATCAATTACATCAAAATAAGATTATCACTTTCTCGAAAGGCTGCAAAACAAATCTGAAATTATAAAAGCAATTCCCTGCCTGGGGTTACAAATGAAGAAATATACAAAATACCTTCTACAGACAATTACTATAGCATTTTTGCCTGTAATTCTCCACCAATTAAAGTGATAATCCAGATAAACCGCTACTGAAGCACGTTAGTCACTTCTCTAAGCAGACACTACTATTCATGTCACCTTGTCCTTCAAAGCCAAGACCAAGCCTCATAATCCTTCCCAACTCAGAGACACAGGCAGCGACCACCAACAAACCCACCAAAGCCAGCACAGACCCCTCCTGCCATTTCTGTCCCAAGGATTAGGGCACCAAGACAGAGCACCACAGTGTCGTGAAGGCTGTAAGTTAGCACATTTCATCACAGACTGTGTGACATGAAGTACGTGAGCTACTGCTTCCCTATCAAGACACCCCCGCCAGTAGCGGTGAGCTCACAGAAACATCACACTTTAGAGACAACTCCTATAAACCCTCCCGCCCAATACTAGATGCTTTGTTAACTGGCAAAATGGATGAAAGAAATGAGTGGTAACTGGTGATATCATCGGCTTGTTAATCAGAGTAATGGATGCCAGGAATGTTTCTCAGTTAAATTCATGGATAGGCTAGAACATCACAGGGCCCTCCTACCCACATATGAGTAGGGCACGTGCCATAGCTGGTACCCAGGGGTCATATCCAAGACTTGGTCCCTAAATGGTCCTATAAGAAACTTCAGGGCTGAGGGTTATCTAGTGGCCTGATGCTGCCCAGTTTCCAGAAATGAGCCCCGAGAATCCCGTCTGCCTCTACTAAACCTTTCAGATCAGGTACAGTTAACTTAAAGGACAAGACCGGGGACTTCAGCTTATAGGTCTGATCTGCATGCCAATCATGTTTTATAATATCTGCGTGTCTGGAGACTTGCTTTCAATAAGAGCTGGTAGACAGAGCTTGCAGAAGAGGGCAAACTAGCCTTCATCAACCTCTACTGGCGACTATGATTCATCAGAAAGAACCTAATAATTGGACAAGGCCAATCTGTTTAGATAAGGCACGTGTCCGTGCTGACATGCAATTCCATCATCCACAGCAGAGCCTCTCTCAGACCAAGGGACCACAGTGAGGGCGTGGGTGTGGAAAGGATTTCCTTCTGCTCCTGCCGGTGGCCATGCGGCACCCGTGGGACCACTCCAGCCACCCTTGTTACTGAGAAACGAGCATCAGCCAAGCTGTGCGCTAATTCAGGATGATGAGTCGGCTTTACCTAGCTGACAGTGAAAACCGACCTCAGGTGGGCATCCAAAGAGCTGTGGTCAGCAATGCCACAGGGGGTGGAAAGCCACTTCCACACGCAAGTGACATCTAGCAGCTTTACATGCTTCCCGTCCTGCGGTGCCAGAAGTTCAAACAAGAGGATCTCCATTGTCGTGCTAATTTGATGTGGATGTGTCTCCCACAAGCAAGCTCCAGTTCCAGCAACGTTTTGCAGACCTTGAGGCAAGAGCAAAGGGGATTTACTCAAACCCCACAGGACTGCACAGCGGAGGAGCTTCACCTGCTCCGGGAGGACCTGCTACAGGGCACCCGCAGCGGACACTAATAAAAGCCTGTAGATCCTTCCTAGGCAACATGTGCTGGATGAAGACCGCCTGCTTCGGGAGTGGTAGGCTATCTGTGTGAAACGGCATTTTCAAAGGTGAAATATGTAAAATCTTATTACACGTCAGCCTTAATAAACATTAGCGATCAATTTTGATGAGATCACTCAATCTGAACCCCAGTTAAGTTATTCCTCCCCCAAAGTAGAATTCTACTCTCATTAGACTTGTATGACGAAAAAGTTACACTCAACTTTCAGTTTAGCCAATAAAAATTTTGTAAAAATGTCTTTTCCTCATTGTATAACTACCTACGCACCTTGATTTTGCCTTCTGGCCCACAGAGCCTAAACTACTTACTATCTGACTCATCACAGAAAAATTTCAGTGACTCCAGAAACATATTTTTAAATGAGGTAGACCTATTGCTCTGTTGATACGGATATGGAAACGACGTATTTTTCAAAAAAGCAGATTTTAAGGTAATAGGATAATGTAATCCTACGTATGCGATAAATCCCCCTAAAACATCTTCTTGCACTTGTGTGTACACACACACACAATGTCTGGAAGGAAACACAACTGCTGGCTGACTGCCTCTAGCAGACACTCCCAGGGTTACATCCAAAACAAAAATCACAACTGGTTACTCCCTGCTTGAAACACGGCAGTGGCTCATCACACTTGAAAACAAAACAAAGCCACCCCAGGCTTGTCGGGGCCTCTCTGACTGTACTTCCTGCCCATCTCCCTCAGCCCAGAGAGCTGTCGCTATGGTGGCTTCCTTGCGGGGCTTGTGGGCATTTTCTACCTCAGGACATTTGTACTTGCTGCTTCCTCAGGCTGAAACATGATCCCCAGCTACAAGGTACCTCTTCTCCCACGCCCAGGCCTGTGAGCCAAGGTCACCTCCTCCGAGAGGCCTTCCCTAACCTAACCAGCGCCCTTGTCTCACGCGGCGCGCTACCTGGCTTGATGCTGACGTACACCTGCTGTCCCCTCCTCCTCACTAGGATGTAACCTCTGGGGGGCAGGGGCGCTGCCTCCTTCTCTGCCGTCTCCCTGGGAACTAGAAGGGAGCCCGGGACACGACAGGTGCACAAAACCCCTGTTAAATGAACTAACAGAAAGGGGTAGATGAGGAGAGCAGGACAGGATGATTTTACCCTTTTTAGCAGTTTCTCTTACACTGAGCATGTATTTGTGTATTTTTATGAAACTAGAGAATGAAAAGCTTAGAAAGAAAACAATTATTGGTTAATATGATTTCAAAGGTTATTCTAAAAATCAGAAGTTTCTCCCTCCATTCTTGTTCTGTTAACGTTTATCACTGAGTGTCTTTGTAACCTCTTCTCACAACCTTTGCTGCACACTATCTATCTTAGACACTGACAAGGGTGATGAGTAAAAGTGAACGGAAACAGAAATTGAAAAAAGACTTTTATTGCAACATAAAAGATTTGCAGAGGTACAGCTTGGAGTACAGAGTGGGCTTCACCGCTTCGCAATTTCGGCATCTACGAATGTCTAAGGTAGCCCGCAGGCCATGTGCTTTTACCTGGGCGGGGGGGGGGGGGGGGGGGGGCTCCCAGAGAGAGGTGGGATGCCAGGTGGACTGACCGTGGACCACCTAAGACATCGGTAGGTCTTTATTTTACCACCATAAAACAAAGACCTAGGTTTAGGCTAGACAATAGGTAAGTCTTTTCCTGTCCTAAATTCAATGATTTTCTCTCTCTTGGGATGACGTAAAACAAGACCAATCTACATGTCCTTACGTTAGGGAACACAGAATATCTGATTCCGTCTCTGAGATTCAGTTACGCCAGGGCCCTGCCTACAGCCCGTGATCCCTCACCAAATGTGCCCCAGACCCCTCGGGGCCCTGGATGTGGTGGTGAGCCCCAGAGCAGGACCATCACACTGTGCACAGCGCTGGGGCTGCAGGGTGCTCACACCACCTGGAAGCAGATTTTTTTTTTTTTTACTTGACTTATATTTGCATGTCATTAAGCATTATTCAAAAGCTGAAAGAATACACAAGATGAAAACTGAGAACGAGAATGTAAGCTTCAAGAACGGGATATTCTTAGCTACCAAAATAATTCCGTACACTCACTGTTTTATATTAATTTTAGGCTTGACATGATTTTAAAATAAATATTTTGAAAACACATACTAACCCTAATGGAACGTAAAATATAGTTTTATGTCAAATTTTATATATTTTATAAATATATAATAAAGTTTTATATATATCAGAAAGCTCAGACATAAAAAGAAGGTTAATGATATACAAATTAAATTCTTTTACTGAGATGATTTTGGGGAGGTCATACCCAAGGAAAAGATATGCAATACATCTGTGATTATATTTCAATCCATATAACCTCTCCAACTTGAAAAGGGTGGTTAAAATGATTCAAGGAGTAGAGAAATAATGAAGAATAAACTTGGCCTTATCAAAATTTTAACCCAATCTTTAGGTGAAGGTGGTTTAAGTTCAAGATTTCTTCACTTTTGATTGCTGAAACCTGTCTGTGCTTATCATCAGAAAGTGCAAAATTGTTGCTACTTTTGCTATGACATAGTTCATTACTATGGCTACAACTAAATTACAGATAGGAATATATCTATTTAAATGACGTGCTTAAAGCAAATAAATAGAAATCTAATAAGGCCTGTTACAATGAACTATTTACTTAAAAATACTTAAAAAATTTCTTCATAGCTAAATTGCCCAGTTTCTTCAAAAATAAATATTAACTTGTTTCCACATTTATTTATCTTTTCTTAACAGAATGAATGGCTTACACTCCTCAATTTCCCTTCTAAAATAAACGGCCTCACCATTACAAACTGAGAGTTTTAAAAGACCTCCACTCACGTGCCTCTTTGCACAGTGATGCTGCAGTGACAGGCTGCACTGAAACAAGGAAAAGCGCTCACTCTAGTCCATTGCTCACACAACACATCCAGACATCACCTTTTCTTTTCACGTATAAGACTTAGAGAAATGTATTCCTAATAACAGGTTTGACCAAGGAACCTAGAAATTCCATGGGGCAGTAAGCTGTCTATTCCTCAAGAAGTTAAAGAATTTATCGCTGTAAATATCAAACATACATTCTTTAAAGTTTAATAAAAGGGAAAAAAGGAAATTTTGATTATGAAAAAGTTGTGATAAACGTGGAAGATGGACGCACTACTACATATTCTTATAGTGGAGAGACCGGTAAAGGAGGTTCACATACTTTCACTACATCCTCGGGGTAACTCTCCCATTGCCTCTGCAGACTTTTCCACATCCCAGTCGCCTACAAAGTTTAGCTTATCATCACTTTGTGCTTCACTTTCAGGGGAATTCACCATTTTAGAAGGAGTATCTTCTTTCTGTGTGCTTTTTATGTCAATCCATCCTTTCACTTCTTTATTGCTTCCTTTTAAAGAAGTAAAATCACCTCGAAGTCCCTTCTGAGGAGTGAGTCCGTTGAGGGTATGGGGAGAGTCACTCCCGCGCGGGCGGGCGTCTCCCCCTCCCCGAGCCTCGGCCCGGGGACAGTCCCCTGGGGTTCCTTCAGCAGCAGGCGTTTCCTTAGAAGTCACGCTGCTCAAGCCCGGATCAGCTCCGTAGTTTGCAGGCTTCTGGAGACGGAAGCCAGCCTTCACCGTTGAGTCGGTACCACCGGCTGACCTGGGGCTTCTGCCGATGCAGGAGAAGTCAGCCCTTTCCAGGAGGCTGGTCCTCTCTCTCCTGGAAAGGCTCCTCATGCAGTGGAGCAGGGCAGGGCCGGCGGGCGGCCGCACCCCAGGAAGGAGGCTCCCCGAGTCCCTCTCCTTGAGGTTATCGGGAGAAAAGTAATCATCGTACGAGGACTCCCCGCGGCCCAGAGTCTCCACGGCAGAGCTGCTCGCGCACTTCGGGCTGTTCTCCAGCTGTAGCCGGGGTGCGGGGGGCCACCCGAGGCACCGCCTCTTGCTCAGTCTCTCCTCCGGGGGTGGACTGGAGTTCGCCGACACCCTTCTTCTCGTGGCTGAGGGGCTCTGGGGACATGAAGGGCCCCCGGCGGGCTCATTTGTTACAGATGGCGTAGGCGACAGGCCCCTCTTCTCATCAAACACCCCCTCAGCCGGCTCCCGTGCTGGCTTCACGTCGGGGGTGATGACTTGGCCCGCAGCAACCCTCTGCCGGTGGGTGTCTCCCTTGGAAAGACTGCCGGGGGGCTGGTGAGGGGTTAACTGACCAAGGGGCCCGGGAGATGCTGGCGGACGGACACCTCTCGCTTTCAACACAGCTGAGGAAGCACACGCAGCGCTTTTACTTTCGTCAAGGAATCCTCCCAGTCTCCTCTGCTGAGTCCCACGTCCAGAGCTCCCACAAAGATCATCAAAAGACAAGTGCAGAACACCAGCAAAGGAGTCCTCTGGAAAACATTAATAAAGAACCAACTTTTTAATGGTTTACATTATTACAAGACTAATTCTCAGTCCGCCCATAACGTGATAAAGCGACCCTCCCTAAGCACGGCTCCTGCTTCAGAAGGGCGTCACCCACACCCGCTTCTCACGGCAGGTGAGGACACTCTCCTGGCCGGCGTTTCTAATGAGGGGACCCGGGCTTCCCCGTGCGTGTGGAACAAGGTGGGGTCGGAGAGGGAGTGGTGCTCTGCATGTTCACATGCCCGGGCGCCTCGCTCCACGAACAGCGTCCGCACTCCGTCACTGAGGCCTCGAGGAGGCCAGGAGTCCGAGAATGAAGGACCACTGCGTTCAGGCTCTAGTCGACCACCAAGAACTCGGCTGCCCAGACTCCCTGCTGCCTGCCAAAGGCCTCACTCTGTATTCAAATTCCAGGAGCCGCCTGGCACATCTCAGGGCTCTGGCTCTCCACGCACCTTCCTGCACGTTTCTTGAGGGTAACGCGAAGCTCTGCCCAGCTCCCGAAAGCCTTTACACTCCCCCTGCTCCACGCTCTAACCTGGATAAACACTACCCTTCCTTCGAAACCCACCTCGGACGTCAGACCTCTGCAAATCCTCCCAGACTTCACCAGCTCTGGTCTTGCACGTCCTCCTCTGCTACACAGAATTCCACCCAAACCTTTAAGAGCATGTGTGTCACCGCCCTGTGCTTATACTCCTATCTGCCCCCCTCCCTAGCCTAGAGGCCCCCAGCACAGACACTGCTTTCTGGAATCTGGAGCCGCTGGCCCAGCACTGGCTCCTCTGATAGGGGCTCGGCGCTTGCTGAACAGATGGAGGACCCCCAGTTTATAGAAACTCCACACCAGAGGCAACAGAGATGTCTTAACTTACTGACTGACACCACTAAGGCTCTACTTTTAAAGAGGGAGGAGAGGGGCAGCCCCCAGGGAGCAGAGAGAAGCCCAGCGGGCGGGTGGCGCTGCGTGTCTCTAAGTCAGCAGCTGGAAACATAGGACGTGTTTAATTTTAGCAGCTGAATAAGCTTAGCTCACTTTTCAAAAGGCTGGCAAGCAGCATGACACGGCATAAGAGAGTAAACTCTGAAGTCAGACTGCCTACTTCGAAGCCCGGCTCAGCCACTCACAAATGGTGTGACCTCTTACGAGCTGTCTGACTTCTCGCTGGCCGGGCTTTCTCGCCGGCGGGAGGGGGACAACAACGGGGCCCGCGTCACGGGGCCAACGGGACAATCAGACGAGATACAGACACGCGAGCAGCGCCCACGGCACAGCCAACGATGAAACTGAGCTAGTTACTGGCGCCACTTGTTTCACACATGCATCGAGTATGAAATAAAAAGATGGCGGTTACTTAAGACACGTGGGCAAATAATTTCAGTACACGCCAAAGAGATTAAAGAATAAACCATGCACAGAACGAAGCTTTTGTGAAAATAATTTTACCTGAACACAAAGTATCATGCGAAAGGTTCAAAGATGCTTCACGCAGAGCGTTAACGGTGTTATCGTCAGACTTTTCAACGATCTGGGAAGCTGAAAACATAATCAAAACTCCTCATTAAATAACAACTCTGATCTCTGGTAGTAGATGAAGCCAATACTAGGTCCACTCATTCCACTCTTGTGGCACTGACACACACACCCACACCCACACCCACACACACACACGACTTATTCCTAATACGTGCTATTCTAGATTTCTTACTCAAATCTATTACAGATGAGAATCATTAAAATATAATTTATACAAATCATATCATAAAAAAGGCACAGAATCCTAGGATAATAAAAGTTGGAAGGGCTCTTGGAAAGTCGGCCGGCCTAGACCTAAGCAGAAGCTCGATACGGGTAGAGAACTTTTCAGTCAGTCTCACTTCTCAACGATCGAGGCTTTTCTCACGATGACCACAGACAGCTGCCTCTATGAGCAGAGCAGTGGTTCTCAACCAGGGGCGGCCTGGCCCCTGCAGATGCTGCTGGACGTCGCGGGTGGGGCTGCGGTGGACAGTGAGCCACGCTGCCGGCATCTAGGGGGCAGGGGCCAGGGATGCTGTGGATCACTCTGCCGGGCACAGGATGGCCCCAGCAACAAAGAACCACGCAGCCCCAAGTGTCCGGAGGGCGGGGGCTTCACAGAAAAACACCCCGGAGATCAGCGATTCAACAGCTAAGGCCACAGGCGTCACCTTCAAAGGCTGTGCATGCAACAGAGCACAGACAAGAGAGCGACATCGGCCTCACGGTCAGAGATTATTTTAATTACTAATTAATTTAGTTAGTTAGTTAGTTTTGGCTCATTGGGTCTTTGTTGCTGCGCGCGCGCTTTCTCTAGTTGCAGCCAGTGGGGGCTACTCTTCGTTGTGGTGCGCGGGCTTCTCACTGCGGTGGCTTCTCTTGTTGTGGAGCACGGGCTCTAGGCGCACGGGCTTCAGTAGTTATGGCACGCGGGCTCAGCAGTTGTGGCTTGCGGGCTCTAGGGCACAGGCTCAGTAGTTGTGGCACATGGGCTTAGTTGCTCCGCGGCATGTGGGATCTTCCCAGACCAGGGCTCGAACCCGTGTCCCCTGCGTTGGCAGGAGG
Organism: Leucopleurus acutus; assembly: GCF_964270905.1. Taxonomy (NCBI): domain Eukaryota; kingdom Metazoa; phylum Chordata; class Mammalia; order Artiodactyla; family Delphinidae; genus Leucopleurus; species Leucopleurus acutus. Next base: position 6,762,902 of record NC_139163.1, read on the forward strand.
ATTCTTAATCACTGCGCCACCGGGGAAGTCCCCAGAGATTTTTTTTTTTTTTTGCGGTACACGGGCCTCCCACTGTTGTGGCCTCTCCCATTGCGGAGCACAGGCTCCGGACGCACAGGCTCAGCGGCCATAGCTCACGGGGCCAGCCACTCTGCGGCATGTGGGATCCTCCCGGACCGGGGCACAAACCCGTGTCCCCTGCATCGGCAGGCGGACTCTCAACCACTGCGCCATCAGGGAAGCCCCCCCAGAGATGTTTTTTGAGGAGACTTAAAAGAATACACTTCTGAGAAAACTTGGGCGAACGATTAGAAAATGAGAATAAACCGAGATAAGAAAGGTAAGCACACAGATAACATTTTCAACTGCTGAATTTAAACTTAACTGCAGGAGGCAGTTACGTAGCAGAATTAACACTGTAAAGTAGTGGAATAAAGTTAAAGGCAAATTAGTTTGCACACATATATAATGATTTGTCAAAACAATCTGGACAGTCCCCTGGAACACTGCTAGTTACCTAGCTCAATGGCCATTCCCACCTGCCTCTTGCAATAGACCCTGATTTTATGAGTGCAGACACACACCCTAGTTAAGACTACTCTTCAGTCTTGCTTGCAGTGCCCTGCAGGTGACTTGTATTTGGTTTCCTACTTCCTACGCTAAAACTACCACATTCCCCTTAACTATGCCATCCTGAATGCCACTGTCCATTTTAAATTAAACTGGCAGATTAAATTAGATGTACAAACACAAAGAACTGTATTGTATTTCTTAGCTCATCCAGAGTGGTGTTTTGCCTTTGTAGCTCCTGGGCCACACACAGTCGCACTTAGCTTGCAAGCAGAAGAGCCACAGGACTGCGCTCTGGCCAGCAGAGCTCGGCAGCGGCAGCGGCAGCGGCAGGAGCTGGTGAGGCTGCTCACAGGGAGCTGGCTCCAGGGAAGCCAGGCAGGAGGTCGGGAGCCCGCTCTCCAAGACACCACAGAACAGCCTCCCCGAACCCTGCCTGCCTCTTTCTTTGGCAGGACGGAGAAACACAACTCTATCTAAGTGCAGCCATTGGTTTTTGCATTTATCCGTTATCGGCGGCCACAACTAACCTTAACTGATACACATGCCCATTGCATAAATATAGATATAAATTCAGGACAGATGAAACAACTAACTTTAAAAATAAACCATACAAGTAATAGCAGAAAATACAATTTTGAAAGCTTGTGGTGGAGGAGTTCTAAGCATCACAGGAATCCTAGAGGCCAGAAGGAAAAGACAAACAGAACAGATTTGTCTACCTTAAACGTAGTATTTGTTTCGCAAAAGTCACTGCATTATGACAAACAGCAGAGTTCGTGTATCTTAACCTAGTTTCCCAAGGGTGTGAAACTGCAGTTCTTATAAACAGCTGGCAAAGGGTAAAATGACACAAACTTTTTGAAGGACAATGTGACAATATCTACCAAAATTTTAAAATTCTGCCTTTATGAATTATTATTGCGATACATGAAATACAGAGGAACATAAAGATTCATATAGAAGCATGTCCACTGGCGTGTGGGTTATAACAGTAAACAGTAGGGGGAAAAGCCTTATGTCCAGAGAGGAAAACGGTCACAAAAGAACAAGAACCACCATACCGTGTAGTTAAAAAGAATAAAAACTGCAGCGCTGTTTCTAATAAACTGGGGGAATTCGCTGGCTGGTCCAGTGGCTAGGACTCCTGGGGCCTGCAGTTCAATCCCCTCCCTCATCGGGGAACTAAGATCCCGCAAGCTGCACAGCGAGGCCAAAAATTAAAAAAAAAAAAAAGAAAGACAAAATGGACAAATATCCAGCAACAGACGGATGCTTCAATATCAAAAGTCTAGACTACTATGCGACATCTTTAAAAATTAAAATAAAGATGGAGGTCCACACCAATACACTCTTTAGTAAAACAATAAAGCTGAAAATGAGAGGTATGCCATGATCCAATTTAGGTAAAGAAAAGTTACACCACCACAGAGGAAAATACAGAAGCCTTATCTTTTTCATGTGTACACAGACATGTGACCCACTGAAAAAGATCTGGAGAAACACATCAACATAAAACATGGGTTACCCAGCGGCAGAGGAGAATGAGGTGGGAATCAAGATGGATGTTTACTACAAACGTGTACTACTGGTCAACGTTCTGTATATTACTTAAAAACTTTCAAGATAAAAGAAATAAAGGAAAACATAAACTGAAGCATTATTTAATCTAAAGCAAACTCCTTCAAAAGAGGGGCCCAATTAATTAAAAAAAAAATCCCGAATATATGAAAAATTACAAAGGAACAACAGGATCTTAAACCTGGAGACTACTACATACCCAATATACTCTTTAAAAATCTTAATAAAGCATAAGATTTTCTGGAAGAAAATATCAACAAAGTCTACGCTAATAGAGGTAAAAAAAAAGATTATAAGCTAAGTTAACTAAAATATCTATGTAAAGGAAAAAAAAAAAACCCTTTCCACAATTTATTCACCTACTTTGTAATTTCCATCGTATGAAGTGTCACTTACAGGTGGGGGAAAGATTCTCCCGTTTCTCCTTCATCTCCTGCAGTCTCTTCTCCACCGCACTGTGGTGGCCACTGCAGATTTTAACTGTGGGACTGTACACCAAGGAGCCATTAGATTCAAACAAGAGAACAGGAACATCATTATCTGAAAAGAAACAAAAATCCAGTTTTAATCTCAAAAAAATGCCTTCCTCCTTCAACAATATGATTCCTCTTAAGGACACCCCTGTCCCCTACTCCACGGGTTCCTCTTCCCTTTTTTTTTGTCTTTTTTTTTTTTTGCGGTACGCGGGCCTCCCACCACTGCGGCCTCCCCCGCCACGGAACACAGGCCCCGGACACACAGGCCCAGCGGCCACGGCTCACGGGCCCAGCTGCTCTGCAGCACATGGGATCCTCCCGGACCAGGGCACGAACCCGTGTCCCCTGCATCGACAGGCGGACTCCCAACCACTGCGCCACCAGGGAAGCCCTCCTCTTCCCTTTTGACAGACACACACATAGACCCGCACGTGAACTCGGCGGCAGGAAGGAGGTCAGGGGATCCTTGGGCCATGAAGTAAGGGGCTCAGTGGTGGGGTGAACAGTGGTGTGCTTCCTGGAATCCACACCTTGCAGGTAATGAAAGAACTTCAGGACCCTGACCACCTGTCCCCCCCCCTTAAAAAACAGACCACAAATCATTCAAGAGCCTCTCCTTTGCAACTCTTAGGCCTGCACAACTTTTACTGCACTTCTGGCAATATGCAGACATACGTTAGTTGAATCTTTAATACATTATAGTTGTAGTTTTTAAAAGACAATTCAGACATAAATTTGGTCTAAAAAGAGAACTTTTTAAAATCTATCATTACCATTTTGCTGAATTCTTTCCAAATACACTATCACTGGTGCAGGAAAGATGACCAAATGGCAGAGGTATGAAGGCTGACAGCAGAGAGGGGCAGAGCTGAGGTGAGGCTGCAGGACAGGCAGATCAGATAGGATGTGGTCGGCTGCAGGACACGTGAAATACAGGATTTTACCCTAAGTATCTTTTCCTTAGGACGACACTGAGGACCGTTAAAGCCCGGGTGGGGCGGCCACGTGAGCTCGGACGTACACCCTTCTGACTGAAGCAGGGAGGTGGAGGCTAAGGACACAGCGGCTGGAAGGCCAGCCAAGGAGCTGCCGGACGCCCACATGGGGTGCTGCAGGCTTGGGAGAAGAGGGCAGAGGAGGAGTTGGGAGACCCCTTCAGAGCAGGTCTGGGGTCCAGGGGGGTGACAGGCACCAGGGCGGACAGATGCCAAGGAGAACTCCACGTCTGTCTGGGGCAGCAGACCAGACGGTCATGTGGGATTTGTCAGGGAGGCACCAGCACAGCACCGAGAGACTCGATTCATCAAGCAGTGGGATGACTGAGCGCAAGAACAAAGGATTCAGCCAATGTTCTGGAAAGGCATCGGGCGGCACTGTGCAGGCTAAAGGTTCTGCTCAGTTCTGCTGCTTCGGAAGTACAGACACAAGCACCGGGGGCCGGCCTGCATCTCTCAGCTTACCCACAGTGGTTTTCTGCTGCTGCAGCTCTTTAGCCATTTTCTCAAACTTCTTTTGCAGTCTTTTATCACTTTCTGGTGTTTTAGGCATAAAATCTTTGGGCTGCATACACTTGCGCTGTACAAAAAGGACAGAAAAATAATACTGTATTGCGATTGTGTAAGACAGGAAAAGAACCCTTCCATACACATTCCTGATATCTTTTGTAACATCCATAATACAACCTACTTAAAGAGGTATTTCTTCACTATATGTGAATTTGTAATGTTTATTCTTCCTATAACTGTAAGAATATGGACAGAATTTTCAGACTGAATAAAGAGCTACACACTAAGTAGCTATGTTTTCTGAGGCATTTTCAGGACCCCAGCATTCTTCGTTTCCATGAAGATTCTTAAACAAAATTAGTCTCCTTTTCCTTATTTTTTGCTACTTTTATGTCTATCTCCCCCCTCCCTAAAAAGTCATGACACAGTAATAAAACACGAAAGTAATTATTTTATAACCACCAAAGAAGAGAACCATAATTTAATCTTGTCTTACTGTCTTTACATCACAGCAACTCCATTCAGCCAGTAAAAAACAAATCCTGTGACCACACGTCCAAAGGGTAGGGAATGAGGAAACCTCAGACACGTGATGTCCGGGTCACCGTCTCACCCTACCGTCCTCATGTCTCCTAGCACTTTTTACACCGCAGGCCCCCAGGTCCCCTGTGGAAGAGCCCATCTGGGCAGGTCGCCACCGTAAATACAAAAGCTGAGCTTGACACCGACTTCACCTACAGTTACTCCTACACCCGAGGGTCTCTGAAGGATGCTAGGGAAGCGTGTCTTCTGTCCAGGCCTCTTTAGGCGTCCAGCCCAAGTGTGTTCACATGTGTCCCGGTCTAAAGGAAGAACTTCTTAGCCATTCAAGGCTGCTGCTACACTGTGCTCTTGTTCAGCACCCTGCTCTATCTGTTAGTAATGCACTCATTCATCATTTAACAAAAATGTTACTGTGTGTCAGTCACTGGTGAAACAAAGAAAGATCCCTGCATCAGGGAGCTTATACTCTATGAAGGAGTGACAGAAGATACACATGACAAATAAGTAAACTACATCGTGTGTGTGTGTGAGGAGGATTAGTTCCAGTGGGCCTGGAGCTGGCCTGAACTGTTTTTGCCAAAGTACCTGGACAGCATGCAAGGCACTAATTTAACAGTGTTGCTTTGTAACTATGGGCCCCTGGTGCTCAGGGCGTTTCTACCCCCAAAGCTCGTCAACACTGCCCATTACCAGTGAGAGGGCCCCGTCGCTGGCAGAGGTAATGCAGTTAGAACAGGGGCAGGGGACCAGCATGCGCTCTGTGGACTCAGGAGCACTGCCACGCGGGGTTCTGGGGTCTTCGCGAGAGTCTGGCTGCCCGCACTTCTGCAATATGTTACCAAGGGGCAAGTACTATAATAAGGAAAAAGCAGGCCGGGGGCTCAGGATGGCTGGCATGGTGGGAAGGACCTGCCACTGTAGACAGGGGAGTGAACCGCCGCTTAGTGAGAAAGGACCAGCAGTACAAAGCCCTGTGGACGTCAGAGAACCGTCTGTGGGTGGATGGGGGGAAGTGTGTTCCAGACAGAGGGACAGGCAATGCAATGGCTCTAAAACACAAACAAACGTGGTATGTTTGAGGAACAGCAAGCAAGAGGGTCAGGCTGGCAGCAGAGTGAGGGGAGCGAAGCAGAGACCCTCCCCAAAGACCAAAAGAATAAGGTCTGGAGTCAGGTTTAATCTGCAACTGCATTTGGAGAAAGGAAGGAAAGGGAATGCTTGTAAGGACTAATAAAACCTTAAGTGGTGAAGGGTACGAGCAGACATTATTAACACTTCAGATTAGGAAAAATTTAAAAGATGACTAACATCCAGCATTGGTCAGTGTTAAGAAAAAGTACCCTTGTACACTGCTGGTGGAACTGTAAGTCCCTTTCTAGATATTCCGCTTGGAGAAATAAACTCAAATACATCACACAAACAACATACTTAGTAAAAATCGTCCATGATCTAAGGGTGCATGAATCCAAGACACATTCACGCTGTTTAACACAAAGCAGAAGGAAGTGGAGCCACGTACACACACTGACATGAAAACACACAGTTAAGTGAAGAAGAAAAAGCAACCCACCAAATAGTACACGTAACGTAGTAGAATCTCGTTCACTCAAAGCACATGTACTGAAGACCATCTGATCAGCAAGGACCCAAGTCAAACTGAAAAGTGCTTATTTTGAGGGAAGGGAAATTAGGAGCGATATGTCTGATCTGTGTTCACTCAACGTACTACCAGCTGCCGCTGGTCTATCACAGAGTCATGAGACGTTCCATTTCACTACCGTCCAACACAATCTGGATGGAGACAAGTGAGTTTCCATCACTGCACGGGTGTGTTCCAGCTTGTCTGAGATGAAATGTGATGGAGACACAGGATTTACTGTTTCAGAAAACTTGGAGACATCCATGGGAATGTCTTCCCTAATCTACAGCTCTCCTCTGCCTCACTCAGTGTGGAGAAAGTCTGTAAATCTTCTCTCCAACAGGGATTCTCACATGACAACAAAGTGACTGATGTCACAGCGAACAGTTTACCCTCAGATACAGAAATCAATTAAAACTTGTAAATAATAAAAAACCAAAAGGGTTGTGGTTCAAACGTGAACCAGACCTCAGAGGAAAGCAGCATCTCTATATTTGCACAGATCTTCTGTAATAAATAACTGTGTACACTTAGCTATTTCTGCCTCAGACTTTTGAGATTTTCCAGCCAAACAGATCAAATGTATTTTACTACAGATGTTGAGAACCTGAATCCTGAAGTAGTTACCAGAGCACCTGAAAGGGTGCTAGTTTCTTGGCAACTTTTAGTTCTCCTTTGGGCAAACAGTCTCTTCCATTTATCACAAACTACATCAAAGCATTCATGGGATAAAGTAAGCTCTATAACTCATTAAAAAATGCTGTGTGAGAAGAATAATACAATCAACAGCAATATTAAGACAACTCTTGAATATATTTCTAAAAGTTTTATTTTCTAGGAAGAAAAAAGTGAATAAATTGATGACTGCCAGAGTCCACACTGAAGTCCCGTACTTACTTTTTTTTTCATTAGGCTTGGTAGGTGCTCATTGGGATTAGCTGCAGGGAACAGCGATTCATCGATGTGCACTCCAGCTGTCCTGCATCTGTGTGATCAAAGCAGAACGGTAATGAGCATGTTCTATTAGGGTCACACAACATTAAATCTGCACACGTGTCAGTTAGCAATGAAAGAAATCCCTACACAGGTCATTCTAATAGACATGTCCTTTAACATAAGTACATTTATTACCAAACACAAAAGGCAATACAAATTCAATTTACCAAAACCTTCTCTATTTGGTGTTTTTAAGTGTAAGAGCAGAAGAGAAGTGAGAGGCAGGTACAGGAAGTACAATTTTTATGCAATAATTTGAGACCTGCAACACTCCAAGATGATCACTGTGTGGCACTCATAAAGCACGTGCTGTTAAATGCACAATTTAAGAGTAAACAGGCCATAAAATGAATAAGCTAGAGCTAGAAGGGTCCTAAAGAAATTGAAGCCAGAAAGCTTATCTATGCTCCAAAACCAGTTCTCCTTCCTGTGTGTTTCTGTCAAGGCACCACCATCACCTGGAGACCTAGCTCTGCGGTCCCAGCTACCCTGAGCTGTACCTCCTGCTTCCACAGCCCGTCTGTCCTCACATCTGCCATTTCCCCTCCTGCATCGCCCTTCACCTCCCTACCTGCCTTGGGAATCCCTCGACCATTACCCACTCCTAAGCATTCAGCTGCTCAAATCTAAACAATTACAATGATTTTCTAAATGATCTCCTTCGCTATGGTTTCTCCTCTTCTGATTCATTCATATAATACTGAAACATTAATCTTAAAACATTTTATTCATCGCTCCATAACCCAGATCAATCACTCCCGTGTTTACAAAATCATGTCACCAATCTAAGTCTTTTTAAAATAAGGCCACTAACCCCATCTCCAACTATATTTCATTAGACTATTACTGTTCAACATTTAGTACACAAATAATAGCTAAAAATATAATAAAATACAGTGCAATAAAAAAAGAATGAGGCAAATCTATCCCTAATGATACAGAAAGGTCTCTAAAATAAGAATGAAATGTGCATGTGTATGGTATTGTACAGTGAAGTATTTCTCACTTTAAGTCTGGAAGATGACACACCAAAATGTCAACAGCACTCATCAGCCGTGACTCTCAAAGTGTGAACAGAGAAGACGCCTGATGTGAGTCAGAACTACTGCCATCATGACAAGGATACATTCCCGGCCCGCTCACTCCTCACCCTCAAGAGCACACGGTGGAGCTGAAGCGAAATGACATGAGTCATCCCCACACACCAGATGCAGAAGCAGATATCAGAAGATATTAGAATGCAACTGTCTTCTATTAAGCCAGACGTGAAAGAAATTTTCAAAAATGTAAAAAAAAAAAAAAAAAAAAAAAAAAAGGCAGCACAATTATTAGGACAAGAGAAGAACAGCAAGGTGGAGCAGAAGCCAGACGGCACAGGTGACAGGACAGGGTCAGGAAAGGCTGCAGGTCAGAGGCCACCACCAGGCTGAACCGGATGAGGATGCCGACTTGGGAGGACACAGGTCTTCTGTCTGGAGGAAGAGCAGAGACAAAAGCACAGCGAAGTGAAGAGGGTGATAATTTCGGGAAAACATCCAGCATTCGGCGTGAGTGAAGTGAATGAACAGGAGTCAGGAGACCAGTGACAAAGATGACACCCTCGTCCTGAGGGCTCCAGGGCCCGAGAAGGTGTCAGGGGCCCTGGACAGGTCCCTCTGAGGGACAAGTTCCAGGACAGGGACACCAAGACCAGCCAGGGCTAGTGGGGTAGGAGACGCCAAAGATTTCAGCAAGGCTGTGGGGCTGGGCTGGGGACCCGTAACTGAGCAACGCTTAGGAGTAAGAACAGCGCACGCGCGCACGCCTGGCCTCTGGTTAGAGCTGATGGGCTGAGCACATGTCTCTCTCCTGCCCCCGCCAAACCCCAATCAAATGACAGTAAAGGAAAACAGAAGGACACAAACCAACAGAAGTAAAGAGCAGGTAAGAGAGAATCTGGGGGATTGAAGAACAAACAGGAAACCCCAGCCTTGCAGCTGGGGGCAGTGGGTCTACCAGAAGGGTCCGGATTCCTCTCCTCGCACCTCAAGGGAGGCCAGGGTGGGTCTGAAGAGCAGCAGCTCTACTCCTAACTGCTGCACCCCACTCGCTCCTCCAGCAGAGCAGAGGTGATGGGTTCTGTCCTCAGACGCCGTGGACCGAAGACACACTGGACTAAGGACACCAGGCCCAGCTCCGGTGGGACAAAGACGTGCAGGAAACAAAATGTATTTGTGGTGCATCTTCAGATTCAGCTAAAAACCACTTTCACAGTCATAATAACGTCAATAAAACTACTGATTTAATTGAATGCGTACACTGGAATAATGAGAGGATTAAGAATCATGGCGGGGGTGGAGAGTATGTGCATGCGGTAAATGCATGTACATGGGGACGTCGAGGTGTGTCCCCCAAAGGCAGCTAGTTGGAAAGCTAGCCTCACCTCCACACCAAAAAGTCATTAGACAACATCAAAACGAACATCAAGACAGCAGTGGAGCCACAGTAATGAGGAATCCAGAGGTAAGTCAGAGCTCTAGAAAGAGCTGCAGGAGTGGAAAGGTGATGCCTCCAGAGAACAGGAGCTGGGGATTAAAAGGGACTAGCGTTTTTGCTGTAAGCCTCGTAAGACGAGCTGGTTTTCCTCTCTGTGGTGTGTGTGGGACCCAGCTCTCCCTTCCTAACAGGACAGCAATGGGAAATGAAGCATCCTGATTCAAAGGCAGGACAACGGCACCACAGACCAAGACGGAAGATGGAGTTTAGAAGCGGTTAGGAATGAGTTCAGTTCTGGACGTATTTAAACCCAGATGACTCATCCAAGCAAATCCATCTAGCAGGCAACCCCTTACGTAGCTCTGACGCTTAGGGGATGAACTAGGATAAAGACAGATGTGGGTAAAATTCTAATCCCTCACCCAGGTCCTGAAGGAGCAGGTCTCTGTCCCAAAGCTTCCTTTTCTCACTAGACTCCAGCCACTGATCCTCCGGCGTTGTCCTGCCTCGGGCTGGACCTTCTGCTCCCAGGACACACAGTCCCCCAGTTCAGGGAAAGACTAGCTCCTTTGCTGTCTTTTTTGCCTCAGCTCAAAGCTCCCCACTGACTCCAAAAGCCCCCCGGCCCCCCCAAAAGCACTCTGCCCAAGCAGGGCAACCCACTCCAGGGGGCCTTACAAAACCTTTCTAGCACTTACAAAACTTGTCTTCCTCATTAAAAGTATGTTCCGGGGAGGCAGTAAATATGCCTGTCTAGTTAGAGCTGTAACCCCAATGTCTGGCAGAGAGTAAGCACTCAAAAGTATTTTCTGAATAATGAGTAATTTGTAGAAAGACAAACACTGTTGAGCTCTTTATCTTACACCATACGTGTACACAAACACCAAAAAGAAAAAGAAGAAGAAAAAAAAAAGCTCAAAACAGATCACAGAACTAAACGCAAAAGCGAAACCTAAAGCTCCTAAAAGAAAATGCACGAAAAAATTCCTGCTTCTGAAGCAGGCAAAGACATTCAGAGAGGATGTTAAACATAAAGCACAAAAGAAGAAAACGAAAAACTGGACTTCGACAAAACAGAAAATTTGTGTAGTTTGAAAGACACAATAAAGAAAACAAAAGTCTCAGACTGAGAGAAAATAATTACAATATGTGAATCTGACCAAAGAAATTAGTATGTACAATATATACAAAAATCACATACAACTCAATATTAAGAAGACAAAAACCCAATTTAAAAAAAAATGGGCAAAGGATTTAAACCAAAGACAATACACAAAGATTCACTAAGCGCATTATCTTATGCTCAGCACTCGACATCAGGAAAACATAATTAAAACCAGACGAGATCCGCACATTTATGGTTGACTGATTTTTGACAAGAGAGTCAAGACAAGTCCCTGGGGAAAGAACGACGGAAGTCTTTTCAACAAATGGGGCTGGGACAACTGTGGGACAACCACACGAGAAAGAAGACATGAGACCCCGACCTCACACCGTACACAAAACTAACTCAAGATGGACAAAACCCTCAACGTAAGAGCCGAAACTATACAATTCTTCGAAAAGAGATAGTAAATCTTTGTGATCTTGGATCTGGTAATAGTTTCTTAAATGACACCAAAGCACAAGAAACAAACAAAAATAAATAAACTGGACTTCATCAAAATTAAAATCTTTTTGCTTCACAGGAAACTGTACAGGAAGTGTAAAGACAACCCACAGAATGGAAGAAAATATTTGCATATCGTATACAATATGGATATATGTGAGACAGCCATACAACGGAATACTATTCGATCATAAGCAATGAAACTCTGACACAGGCTACAGTATGGATGCATCTTGAAAACATTAGGTCATGAGAAAAAAGCCAGGCCCAAAGCTCACATACTGTATGATTCTGTTTACATGAAACATCCAGAACAGGCAAATCCACGGCGACAGAAAGTAGACCAGGGCGACTCTGGGCTGGGCAGCATAGAGGGATCAGTGACGCAAAGGTTTTGTTCTGAGGTGATGAGAATGCTTTCAGCTGATTGTGGTCGTAGCTGCACAGCTCTGTGACTATATTAAAAACCACTCAACTGTACACTGGCTGAATTTCATCCCAAAAAACTGCTACAAAAAATAAAAAACCACATGAATACCACTACACAGCCACTAGAAAAGCTAAAATTAAAGACTGACAAACTGCAAGTGCTGGTGAAGACTCGTGCCCTGATCGTAGGAACGTAAAGTGACACAACCGCCTTGGAAAACAGTGTGGGTAACGACCCAGGAGCATGAAGATATACAAGGTCACACACACGACTGTTCATGGAACTTTACTGGTAACAACCAAACATTGAAAACTACCCAAACGTCCATTAACAGGTGAATGGGTAAACAAACTGGTATATCCATGCACTAGAATACTATTCTGCTATAAAAGAAATGAAATTATTGATGGGGGGACGATGGATAAATCATGGATAAATCTCAACACGGATAAATCTCAAAAACATCACGTTAAACGAAAGAAGCCAGGCACAACCTAACACATGCCGGATGAGTGCGCTTACAGGAGACGCTGGAACAGGCAAAGCTGATCAATACTGACGGACCAGGTGATCGGGGAGTGTGCTGGCGGGGGCGGCGGGGGGGCAGCCGACAACAAAGGGACACAAAGGAACCCCTGGGGTGATGAAAATGCTCAGTGTTTTAACTGTGATGGTGGTAGCATGGGTATGTACCTTTGTCAAAGTTCAGTGAACTATATACTTAAAATGGAAATATTTCATCTTATGAAAATCATTTTTATAAAGTTGATTTTTAAAAAACCAACTAATCACCGAAGCCTGTAGGAAGCCTACAGTTAAGAGCTGGGCAGAATTGTGGATCTAATGAAAAGAGACGAGAAACGGGCAGCAAGGATGGAGAAGACCAGGAGAGAGGTTTCGTAAGGATGCCTCTTTTTAAAAAAACACTTTGGTTTTACCAATTTCTGCCTCAAGCAGTGTTTACCAGCTCCCCCCGCTCGGGAGAAATGTCACCCATTTTCCACTGTTATAAGCAACAAAGTAGCCAAAAAGGGGTGGCCGGAAGCACCCGGATAGAAGACTCGGATGGGAAGACCTGGGATCATCCCATCATCACCGAGACGACGGGAAAGTTACAACCGGCAGCGTCATGAGGCTCAGTCGGCTCCCGAGAAGCCTCACTCCAGCCTGGTGGGGAAGCAGTACCTCTCCCCCCACTGAACGACCGAGGAAACTGAGGCTCACACAAGACCATCTGCCCGAGTTTACAGAACCACCGGTCTCCTCTACTAGTCAGTAACCTGGAAAGGCTCGCCCCATCGGGCTGGAGGTGCGCCTGACCCCAGACTCCCGACCACCCGCCCCCATGGGGTAGGATGGAGCCTGGCGTGGACATACTCCCTGAACCCACTCGGTTGAACGTTGGTCCTTCCACGATACAAACATAACGTGCGCCCACACGCAGAGGAACATATTGAAGCCTCTACCTCAAAACCACGTTTATCAGGCACTCAATCAAAATCTACTGAATAAACAGAAAAAGCTCACCAGCTGCATTTCTGCTTTTCTTCAGAAATGTACAGTGATGACATCATCCCCCCATCTAGTGGTTAAGAAGAGAAGAGTTTCAAGAGATGCCCCTAAAAGCAGGACGAGCCTTCCGCCTCTGTTTTCTGGCTGCCACTCTCAGAGCCCTGGGCTCAGCCCAGCACGTGGGCCCTGCCCTGGGAAGTCCTGCCTGGGATCCGGGGCCGAGCGGTGGGACCTGCGGCACTGCCCGCCCTGCCTGCTCGGGACCCCGACGCCCGTCCCACCCTCAGGACCGGCCACCTCAAGCCCGGTCAGTAAGTCATTCAGCACAAGGGTCTTAATGCCCAGCAGAAGGGCAGGGTGCTAAGGGGAGATGAAACACCGGGACTACGGGGATGGCAACTTTGAGGGGGCGCCAGGCTCCAAGCACACAGTCCTGACGGAGGGTTCAGGTCTCGTCCCCACCCCTACCAGCGGCGCAGGGGAGAAGGCGAGGGGTAACAGAAGTTCGGGGAGCAGCGCTGCGGGCAGAGCACCGACCGCCGACGGCGCACGCGGGGAGCAGCCGGCCCGGTGGACGCCACAGCCCGTGGCCTGGATCCGCGCTCCAGGCTGCTTGCTGAAAAGCGATCAGAGGAGAGGCAGGATTTGACAAGGCCGTAAGGGGAGAAAGAAGTTTAAGACCCGGATTCGAGGGAGAGGCACTGGAGGGGAAACGCTGGAGCAGAGCACGGAGCAGCGCTGGCGGCGCCCAGGAGCTAGCGAAGGGTCCAGGTGCGCGTCCCTCGGGCGCCTGCGCGACGCGCACTGCAGCAGCAGCTCGGCCCCCGGCCCGCCCCGCTGCGCCCGCCCGGCCAGGTCCCGGTCCTCTCCCAGGAGGGGGCACGTCACTATGCCCACCGCTGCTCACCGATCTTCAAATGAGAGCGTGTGCATGCCGGGGAGACGTGAACGCCTTCCGAACAGGAACCAGACTGACGGGGAGAGCTTGCGGCTAGAAACTTTCCCAGCCCCACCCCCGCTAGGTTCCTCCTGAGGACTGCCTTGAGGCCTCGGTTCCCGAAGGCCCGCTGCTCTCCACGCGCAGCCCCGACTGCCCAGGCCACGCTGACCCCCGCGGCCCCTCCGCCAGGAGCCCCTGTACGCCCACCCCGGGGCCTTTGGATTTGCCGGTAAAAGGCCGATCACCTCCATCCTGAACCGTATCAGAGAACATGCTGGGGAAATAAAAACCCCTGGCACAAAGTAGGGACAATTTATGTGACTGGTGTGATGACCCGCCTTAATTTGTCAAATCCCAGTACACGTGCCTTGGTCTATCACAAATACTTCTGTCAACAGTGAAATAAGGCTTTAAAGCAAAGTATCCTGGCCAGGGCTGAAGTGCAGACCCCTGTCGAGTGGGGTGGGCACGACTGCCTTCTCCGCCTGCCAAGTGCTGCGTCAAATGCAGCGCAGACCAGGGGGCACCCAGGACAGCAGAGCACGTGTCTCGTGCTCAAGTGGCCTTTCCCCCGCATGTGTCAAACAGCAAAACCGCTTCGCAGTGCCATGTCATGAGCTGGCGGGAAAGGCATCTTTGGGCTGGAATCACAGGTACCCGTGGGAACTCACTGACTCGCTATACGTGGATGGCTGCAGAAACAAATGCGTGGCACAGATACAGGTACATATCACCAACTCTGCCCACAAGAAGGCGTGGGACCAGCACCCCTTGGCAATGAGCATGCCTACCGCCCAGATTTTGGACTCAAGTACTATTTTTCCACTAAAAGGAACCAGGGCTCCTTGGAGAAAAGGCTGCATGCAGGGCCGGGAAAGAGAAAGTACAAGCTGAGCCTGGACTAAATTGTGGCAGAAGAGAAAAGAAGTGTTCAGGGAATGATGGAGAAATGATAAAATAATGACAATGACAAAAGTCAACTTGAACGGGCTACCACTGGCCAATGGAAGACAATTCAAACCTTAAAAGGAACAATGATAGTAATGGATTATAACCCACTGGATAAAGTACAGACACACACAGTGTGATGAGGGAGAGTTATTTACAGAGTGTGAAAGTCCCTCCGTCAAAAGCCACACTGACTAATTGCCAAGGGGGCATATTCACCCCAGTGGAGCGGCCTGGAAGGCACCACCATCACAGAGAGGAAACACCCAGCACCAGTCCCAGGTCATCCCTGCAAGACACAGAACGTGGATCATCTCACCAGGAAACACCGGACACTCCCCGACTCAGTCCCATTCGTAGCCTTCAACAGCATCAAAGGCAGGAAAGCTGAAGACAGGCCGAGGAAGGGCTCCACGGGGAGAAAGACGGGGAGATGCAACAACCAGACACAACGTGGGCTTCTGGGGTGGAGTCGACGGCTGTCAGGTGTGTGACTGGAACAGCCGGTGAGATCAGCGTGGATGGCCGCGTTGTGGTTGTGCAAGGAAACATGCTTGTGTAGGAATCACTGAAGGCAGGTGTGAGGGGCGGACTCTCAAACACGTAGGGATGTCGCCTGAGAACTGTGTCCCCAGTTATCTGTTTCTCTGTGACTGTTTAAAAAATGTAACTTCAACAACCTTCTCCAACAGAACTTAGAGGTGATGGTCAAGCTGACCTTCATTCCTTTCACCTTTATTTCTTCTCCCTTCAGTATGGAAATGTGTGTCCAAAGGAAACATCAGAATTTTATCAACTGCAGTTACAGCTGTCTGCTCTTAGAAAGAACACACCCAGAAATAACCCAACTAAACGGGACTCTAGTGACACCTAGTGGCCTTATGTATTTCATGAAAGTTCACATCCTCAGTGGAAAACACCAGCAATGGTCTGCACAGGCAGTTAACGAAAGAAGAACGGATACATGACACAAAAAATAAAGGTCAGCTTGGCTGTTACCTCCAAGTTCTGTCAAAGGAAGTTCAAGCTCACTACAAATCAAGGCAATGCAAATGAAATCAACTTTATCATTTCACCTGCCAAGTAGGAAAGATTAAAAAGCCTGATAACTCACACTGCTAGAAGGAAAGGAATTTGGCACATTTTTTCCAGAATGTAACTTGACAGCATCTATCAAAGGCTTAACTATGTAAGCCGTCTGAACCCAAAGGTCCATTTTTGGAATTTAAACCTATGGAAAGACTTATACCTCTGCAAGAAAGTAATGTACACAAAGGTTCAATGTTGCTCTATTTCTGATTGGAAAGAAAAAGAAGAAAGAAATGGAAAACTTCATACTCATTAATAGGAGATAGGTTACATAAATTACTGGGTATCTATTACAAAAGACCAATATGTGTTTTAAAAATCAAGATACACCTCTACGTAAAAACATGGAAAAATGTTCTCTCTGATACTGTTAACTAAAAAAGCATATGTGCGTTCCATGAAAAAAAAAAACCTACTTATTTACTTGGATGTATATATATAAATGTGAGTGTATACATGCACGATTACACATTTTTTATATGCTCAGTAAAAAACAATCTGAAATTATATACTCCAAATTCTCAATGGTAGGTTTCCCCCAACTGAGGGGAGTGCGGGAAGATAAGGCATAAGGTAGATTAAGTAGGGATTTTTCACTTTAAAAATAGCACACATTTAAATATAAATATATTTAATTCAAAAGAAAGTTTGTTTTCAAGATAGCAGAAGGAAATCTAAAAATCAGTAATTAATTGTATATAATAGTTAAAATCTGATTGTGTTACAACAAACAATAATAATAAGAAAGAAAAGAATTTGTATTAAAAATGTGATTAAATTCACTTTTAAAGAGACCTTAGGAGATTGCCTTCGGGTACAGTTACAGTTATTTTGTAGTTTCTATGAGCCCCTTGAGCTAAGCAGTGGCAGAGATGAGAAAGGGGGTAAAGAGGAAGGAAATTAGGGAACAGACCAGCAAAGGAACAGGATAGCAGGAGAAAAACTGTTGGTGAGAGGTCCCATGTCAGGACTGGCTGGAGGCCTCACTTCAGGACAGGAGTGCCCAGCTGTCAGGTTACATGTTCGCCCAAGCTTCTCCATTAACTTCAAGCTTTCAGTAAAGGTCTATTTTTCTGTACCCACGTATCCATACAACCTTTTACTTGTAGCTCTGATATCTCCTCTGTTCATCAGTTGTTGGGACAAATACTTCCTGAGCACCTACTATGTGTTACGTGCTTAGTGGAAACACAACTACAGAAGACGACAAACACGGAGGTCGTGCGTACAGTTTACTTCATAATGGAAAGACCAAAATGCGTGATTTGGTAGGTAGACAGACACACAAATGAACGAATAAGTTATACCAGCACAAAAGAGAGTAACAAAGGGGGCTCTACTATAGATGGGAGGACACAGAGAGCACTTAAGGGAAGGTGACCCTGAAATGGGACACATATGAAGGAGCTGAGGCCAAAACAGGGTGAAGCAGGAGGAGAAGGAAGCAGAGTCAAAATGGCTGAAATAAAAAGCAGGTAAAGGAGGACCAACATACATATAATTTAAGCCCTTGAAGAAGAAAAGCAAAGCAATGGAACAGAGTAATACTTAAATCATCCAAGAAAAATTTTCAGAAATAAAGACCTGAATCTCTTGAAAAGGCCAATCTAGAATTAGAATGATCAACTGGATCAATTAGAGACACAGTAAGAAAAGACCATTAAACTTTAAAAGAAAAAAAAACAAATCCTTACAGCCCCCAAGCAGAAAGAATAATTTACAAGGAGAAAACAATTAGACTGGCACCAGATGCTTCAAAAAGAACATACTAAGTTCCACTGTATTTATTCCTAACAAACCAAATCTCCCACAAATAAATACACCATAAACTATAAGCCACACATTCTGGAAATACCAAAAAAACCCTGCAACTACCAGAAGACTTTGGAGGCTAGGGAAAAACAAAAACAAGCAAATTTTGAAAGGAAGCAAAACAAAAAATCTGGGGCTTTACCACAGTTTCTGGGGCTTTACCCTGAAGTAAAACATGACAGTTTCTATGGCAGTGGTAGTGATGGGCAGCTGCTGTCTTGGCCAAAGGAACTGGGGATAAAGAGCCCGGGCAGCTAAGGCCACCAGGAAATGATGCAAGGATCCAGGAAGCAAAAAATCAGAGAAGGGGCACCTCAGATTCTGAGCATGAAGTCCAAGTCCCTGGCTGACCCCTGATCTAGTGTCCATGGGGCAAACAAATATGCCTGCAGCTAAGGCTTGAACGGAACAAATCCAAGCAATGCCCAGCACAGGCTGTAAAATGACAGTGCACAGTTTATAGCTAAACAATTCAACTGCTTTTGCTAAAACAAAGTCAATACCCTTTGGCGTAACAGAAGAGAAACCAGACTCTATATAACATTTACAATGCCCAAAATACAACCAAAGTTGTTTTACGGAAGAGTCAGGAAAATGTGACACATTCTCAAGGAAAAAACAATCAACAGCCACCAACCTCAAGATGCCGAAACGACCAGACAAGGAAAGGCTATAACTATCCTCCACCAGGGAATGGAAGATACGCTTTTAATGAAAGACAGAGAAAGCAAAGACAGGAAATCTCAGCTGAAAAACAAAACATATAAACACAAAAAAGAACCAAGTGGAAATGTCAGAACTGAAAAATATCTGAAATACATTTAATTAATGGACTTAATAACAGAATGGAATTGATGGAAAAAAGAGTCAATGAAATTGAAGAAAGATCAACTTGGAGAGAAAAAAGATGACTGAAAAACAATAAACAAAAACCAGGGCATTAGGGACAAGTGGGAAAATTTCAAAAACTTTATCACACAGGAGGGACTGGCAAACCATGGCCCGCAGGCCACCCAGCCCACCACAACGTTTTATAATAAAGTTTTACTGCAACACAGCCACACCCATTTGTTTGTTCTTCTCCAGGGTTCTTTCCACACCAGGGCAGGGAGCAGCTGAATAAAGAGTATGCGGCCCACAAAGCCTAAAATATTTACTATCTGCCCCTTTACAGAAAAACTTGGTCAATTCCTGATATGCAGCTAGGGTAGTACCAGAAAAACAGGCAGGAAAGATATTTGAAGAAACCATGGCCCAAACTAATCATATTTTTAGAAAAAAAATGTATAACCTCATACAATAAAAAACTCAGCAACATCTTAACAGAATAAGTTAAAAAGCACCACACTTAGACACTGAAACTTCTGAAAACCAAAGATAAGGAGAAAAACTTGAAAGAAGCCAGCGACAAAGGACACATTACTTACAACGCAGAAATTATTTAAAAGACTACAGGCTTCTCATGAGCTACCAGAGGACAGAAGACTCTGGGAAAACACCTTTAAGCAGTTGGGGAAAAAAAAAAAACAAAAACAACTGTCACCCTGGAATTCTATATCCATTGAGAATACTATTCACCAAGTGATGATGGAATAAGGACATATTCAGATGGAGAAAACCATGGAAATCTACTGTCATCTGATTAAAAGAAATGCTAGACTGCCAGAACTGAAGGGAGAAATAAACAATTTAACATTAACATTTGGAGACTTCAATACCCCAATTAGTAATGGATAGAAACGGGACTTCCCTGATGGCGCAGTGGTTAAGAATCCGCCTGCCAAGGCAGGGGACACGGGCTTGAGCCCTGGTCAGGGAAGATCCCACAGGCGCGGAGCAACTAAGCCCGTGCGTCACAACTACTGAGCCTGCGCTCTAGAGCCCACGAGCCACAACTACTGAAGCCCACGCGCCTAGAGCCCATGCTCTGCAACAAGAGAAGCCACCACAATGAGAAGCCTGTGCACCGCAATGAAGAGTAGCCCCCACTCGCCGCAACTAGAGAAAGGCCACGTGCAGCAACGAAGACCTAATGAAGCCAAAAATAAATAAATAAATATATTTAAAAAAATAGAACTAAACAGATCAAGAAACAAACAAGAAACTTAGAGAAAGCCCACGTGCAGCAACGAAGACCTAATGAAGCCAAAAATAAATAAATAAATAAATATATTTTTTTAAAAAATAGCACTAAACAGATCAAGAAACAAACAAGAAACTTAGAAAACAGTATAAACCAACTAGATCTAACAGACATCTATATATGGAACATTCCATCCACAACAACAGAATGAATACACATTCTTATCAAGTACACATACAACATTCTCTGGGCCAGATCAAATGTTAGGGCATAAAAACAAGTCTCAACTACTTTAAAAAAAAAAGAACTGAAATAATATAAAATATGTTTTCTACCCATAACAGAATGAAATTAGATACCAAAAACAGAATGAACTTCGGAAGGCTCACAAATATGTAGAAATTAAACAAGAAGCTACAAAATAACGAATGGGTCAAAGAAGAAATCACAAGAAAAAATGGTAAATACTGTGAAATAATTGAAAACAAAAATATAATATACCAAATTTCAAGAGATGCAGCTAGAGCAGTGCTTGGAAGGAAATTTATAACTATAAACACATATTAAAAAAGACTAAAGATTTCAAATGAATAATATAATGCTCTACCTAAAGAACTAAGAGCAAACTGAACCCAAAACAAGCAGAAAGAAGGAAATAATAATTATAGTGGAAATTTAAAAAGTACAGAAAAACAATGGAGAAACATCAACAAACCAAAAGTTGGTTCTTTGACAAGATCAGTGAAATTAGACTGATCAAGACAAAAAGAAGTGATTACTAAAATCAAGAATGACTGGTTTTTTTTTAAGGTCACTACTGACCTTATCGAAATAAAAAGGATTATTACAGAATACTACAAACGAGTACATGCCAACAAATTAGACAACCTAGATGAAGTGAACACATCCTAGAAAGACACAAACTACTCAAACTGACTCAAGAAATAGAAAATGTGAATAAACCTATAACAAGAGATTGAATTAGTAATCAATAACCTTCCCACAAAAACAAGCCCAGGCCCTGATGGCTTCACTGAAGTTCTACCTAATACTTGAAGAATTAACATCAATTCTTACAAACTTCAAAAGACAGAAGAACACATCCCAACTCATTCTATGATGCCAATACTGCCTGACACCAAAACCAGAAAAAGTCATCACAAGTACTGACCAATATCCCTTATGAATACAGATGCAAAAATAAAAATACTAGCAAATTGATGCAGCAATTAAAAACAAACGTATACAACATAACCAAGCAGGATTTATCCAAGGAATGCAAGATTGGTTCACCATATAAAATCAATCAATCTAATACACCACATTAATGGAATGAATGAAAAAAAACCCACATGAATATTTCAATAATTGCAGAAAAAGAATTTGACAAAATCCAACATCCTTTAATGATAAACAAACAAACCAAAACAAACAAAAAAAACCTAAGAATAGAAGGAAACTTCCTCAACCTGACAGAGGGCATCTATAAAAAAAAAAATCCCAAGTTAACATCTCACTTAATAAAGAAACACAGAAAGCTTTTCTCCGAAGACTGGGAGCAAGACAAGGATGGTTACTCTCACCACTTCTATCCAACATCGTGCTGGAGATTAGGGTCAGGGCAATTAGAAAAGAAAAGGAAATATACGGCATCCAGATTGGAAAGGAAGAAGTAAAGCTATCTCTATATACAGATTACACAACACTGTATACAGAAAATCCCAAGGAAATCACAAAAACACTTTGAGCTAATAAACAAGTTCAGAAAACTTGCAGAATACAAGATCAACATACAAAAGTCAGTTACATTTCTATATTTTAACAACTAAACAATGAAACAATTCCATTTATAATAGCATCAAAAAGAAAAAAAATGAATAAATTTAACCTAAGAGGTGTAAGGTTTGCACCCTGAAAACTACAAGGCATCACTGAAAGATATTAGACAGCCAAAAAAATGAAAACACATCCAATGGCCATGGATTGCAAGATTAAATACTGTTAAGATGGCAACACCTACCTAATTAAAGACTCAATGCAATCTCTATCAAATATTAGTTGCCCTTTGCTTCTCCCTGAAGTTGAAGCTAATCCTAAAATTCATACAGAAATGCAAGGGAATTGGAAGAGGCAACCAATCTTGAAAAATCAAAATTGGAGGAGCCACACTTCCCAACTTCAAAGCTTACGGTAAAGCTACAGGAATCAAGACTGTGGTGCTGGCATAAAGATACACACAGATCAATGAAACAGAACTGAGAATCCAGATATAAACCCACATATCTATGGTCAATTAATTTTCAGCAAGGGTACCAAGACAATTGAATGGGGAAAGAACAGTCTATTCAACAAACAGCGCTGGGAAAACTGGACAACCACATGCAAAACAGTGAAGGTGAAGCCTTACCTCACACCATGTGCAAAAATTAACTCAAGTATAACTGCAGACCTAAATGTAAGGATAAAACTATAAAACTGAGAAGAAAGCATAGGTGCACATCTTTACATCCCGGGATTAGGCAATGATTTCTAGGCTGTGACATTTAAAACACAAGCAACAAAAGAAAAAAATAGACACAACGGACCTAAGAAAAATTTTAAAACTTCTGTGCTTCAAAGGATATCAACAAAAAAGTGAAAAAATAACCCACAGAAAGGGAGAAAATGTTTGTAAATATTGTATCTGATAAGGGTATTATATCCAGGATAAAGAGCTCTTACAACTCAACAAGAAAAATAACCCAATTTAAAAAAGATGGACGAAGTATTTGAATAGACATTTCTCCAGATATACAAAAAGCCAGTAAAACCACGAGAAGCGGCTCAACATCTCTGCTCATTAAGGAAATACAATTCAAAACTACAGTGAGACACCACTTCACATTCACGACAATGCCTGTAAACATGAAAGAGGGATAAAAACCCTCATACATTACTGGTGGGAATGTAAAATGATGCATCCGATCCAAAAAGTAGTTTGGCAGCTCCTCAAAAAGCTAAACAAGCAGTGTCCATGCGACTCATCAGTTTCATTCCTAGGTGCATATATATCCAAGAGGATTGAAAGTATATATTCACACAAAAACGTGTACACAAATGTTCATAGCAGCATTACTCTCAATAGCTAAAAAGTGCAAATAACCCAAAGGTCCACCTGCTGAAGATAAGCAAAACATGGTCCATCCTTATAATGCAGCCACTCAAAGGAATAAAGTACTGATACAGACTACAACACGAATGAACCTCTAAAACATATGCCAAGTGAAAGAAGCTGAACATAAAAAGCCACATATCGTACGATTACATTTACATGAAATGTCCAGAACAAGCAAATTCAGAGAGACAAAGCATAGATTAGTGGTTGCCAGGGGGTGGGGCTCAGGGGACAATAGGGAGTGACTACTAATGGCTATGGAGCTTATTTTGGAGTGACACAAAGGTTCCTGAATTAGGCAGTGGTAACTGCTACAAATCTTTGTGAACGGAATATTTTAAAAACCACTGAACTATACACTCAAAGGGTGAGTTTTATGGTATGTGGACTTTATCTTAATTAAAAAAAAGAAGAAATATCAAACATAATTCACACTGAAAGGAAATAAGACCAGAGGACACTCAGATCCTCAGAAATGAAAAGCAAGCATAAACACACAGATAAATACGAGACAATTTTTTCTCTTAGTTTACTTAAAATACAGACAACTGTTGAAAGCACAATGACAACACTGTCCTGGGAGCTTGTAATGCATATAGATGTGATACATATGACAACAGTGACACAAAGGATGGCAGGGCAGAATTACCAGGTCTCTATATTTTATATGAAGTGGTACAATATTAAGTCTAAGTAGACTCAGAAGTTAGGGATCCATTTTGTAATCCCTAAAGCAATCACTAAAAATAAAAAAGAGAATGGAAAGAGTTTTAGTTTAAAAACTAACAGATCAAATAATCCAAAGTAGGGAAGGAAAAGGGAAGAAAGGAACAAATATATTTCCCGCCTTTGCTCGAAAGGCCAAGAAGCCGTGATACTCCCTGGCCGCGAGCCCACCAGCACCACATCTTAGTCTCTGATACTATTCCCCACTCAAAGGAATCACGGTCTTTGCAGAAATGGCTGGCGCCAAGGCTGGGGTAGAGCAGGTACAAGGTGTCAGACAGGACACGTCACAGTGACACAAGAATCAGCTGAAGGGGCTCCCTCTACCCAAATCTGAACGATCTGAGCACCAAACAGACAGGAATGAACTACAAGCCACTGAAAACTACAGGAACCCGGCAGTTGCCACTAATCAGTTAACCAATCAGCGTGGGAGAAGAGCACGCTTTTTACTATGGTACACAGCTGGGCACAGCTGGGGGAAACAGGAGGAAGTGCTGAACTTGGAAAAGAGTCGTCTTGTAAGATTCAGAGTTAAGGTTGGTTCAGGCAAGAGTCATCACCGACTACACCTGGGGGGTAGGGGGAGCAGAATGTCTGCATGATCTTAAATTGCCTTCCCACAGGTAGCTTATCAGTCTCAAGGGAAACAACAGCCATTACACAGTGGAAAAAGCAGCAAACACCTTGCCAGGTGACCAAAATTAAGATGCGGATGAACACTGCAGGTCTCTGGGTAGGCACACCTCACTCATGGAGCCTTCTGGGTGGGAAACCATAACCTGGGTCTAAACACGGGGCACAGGTCACATCCAAAATGAAGAACATCTCATTTTAAACAAAAGGGTGAGGCTGGAGTTTTCAAAACTGCCCAGGCCACGGAAGATAAAGAAACGGAATCAATGGCCATGCCTTACTGTTAAAGTTTTTTAAATTAATAGCCTTTATTCTTCTAGAGCAGCTTTACACATCAACAGCCAGTCTATGCCTTCCTTGTATTTTACATCACTGCTTTCATGTAAACTCACTCTAGTTTTCTAGAAAAGCAGCAGTATGACTCCTTTACATCTGGATTTCAGGGAACTCGATTTATATCATCTGAAACCCCACTACCTCTGACCTCAACCTCCTCCTAAGCTTCCTCTCGACCACTCCTGTATGGGCTCAATTGTGTCCCTCAAGTTCACATGAAGTCCTAACCCCCCAGTACCATAGGACGTGACTGTAGTTGGAAATGGGGCCTTTAAAGAGACAGTGAAGGTTAAATGAGTCACTGGGGTGGGCCCTAACCCAGTGGGACTCGTGTCCTTATAAGAAGAGATGAGGGCAAAGAAACACGCAGACCAGGTGAAGACACAGAAATAAGATAGCCATCAGCAAGCCAAGGGGAGGCCTCATAAGAAACCAACCCTGTGGACACCTTCATCTTGGACTCCTAGCCTCCAGAACGGTGAGAAATAAATTTCTGCTGTTTAAGTCTGCAGTCTGTGGTATTCTGTTACAGCTACCCTAGCAGACTAACACAATCTGCTTCCTTATTTTTTCCTGAATACACCACACATACCCCGTTCTCAGGGCCTCTGGGCAGGCTAGGAGTTATACCACACCCATCTTGCGACTCAGGAAACTGAGGATGTTAAAAGACCCTAGTAAGAGGCAGAGAAAAGATGGCAATCAAACTTTATCTGGTTCTGTGATTCATGCAAAATACCTCCACACTCTACCAATACTAGATAACTTAAGGGTAAAAAAACAAAAGAAACGACTTACTTTTCAACCCAGAGCACTGAGACGAGCTTCACCCCTCTCTTCTGCGCTTTGGCCCAGGTGCTCTGGTACCCGTCTTTGAACACGACGTGAGTTACTTGTTTGTTGAAAGTTTTTGAAACCTGCAGACAAAATGCAGAAAACGAAAGTTAAAGTACTGTTATACTATTTGCACAGTTTCTTAAGTACAAGCCAGTGTCACTCCTGTGACACTGCATTTGCAAAAAAATAAGCAACAAAATAATTAGCAAAGAGTATCAAAGTATAAAAAGGATAATACATTCCTACCACTTGAGTTTATTCCAGGACTGCAAAGTTGGTTAACAACAAAAAGTCAATCATTATTATTTACTACATTAACAAAGTAAAAGAGAAAAATCACAACCATCTCAATATATGCCAAAAACGCATTAAAGTTAAAAAGTTTATTCACGAGGAAAATTCATAGTAAATTAGGATCTGAAAGTTGGTACAAAACTGCATGATGGGAAATGCTAAAAGCTTTCCATTGAGAAGAGGATCCAGATGAGGATGCCTGGTATCTCCGTTCTATTCAACTGGCCCCAGCCAGTGCAGGATGGCAAGAAAAGGAAATAGTGTTAGGATTAGAAAGAACAAAAATAAAACAGTCCTTTGCACATAAGGTTCAATTGTGCACACTGTTAACACCCCCAAAACGCCACAGAATTCATAAATGAGTTTGTGAGAAACTCACTGAGAAAACTTACCGTTTTCTGGACACAAGGTGATTATGAAAAAATGAACTATTTCTATATAACAGTGGCAGTTAGAAAAAAGAATTCAAAAGATACCATTTATGACAGCATCAAAAACAACCGGAGAAAATTATAAAACATTACTGAAAAAAAAGAAACCCAAATCAACAAAGGCATACATCATGTTCATGGGTTAGAAGATTCCATTTTATAAAAATGTCAGTTCTCTCTGTACTAGTCTGTTGTTATCAATCCAATACCAATCAAAATCCCAAAAAAGCTTTATGTTGTAAACGGATAAACTGACTCTAAAATGTATTTGGAAAGGCAAAAGGCTAAGAATAGCCAGGACACCTTGAAGAACAAGGGGAAGACTTATGAAGAGTTATGATAAAGAGTAATTAAGACAGGGTGGTTTGTCGTGAGAACAGACTATGTGGACACAGAAACATGGTTACCTGACTGATGACAAAGGTGTTACTGTGCAGCCTGGCTAAAGGACAGTCTTTTCAATCAGGAGTGTTGAGATGAATGACCACCCACATGGGAAAAAATGAAACTACTTCACACCATATGCAAAAATTTAAATCTAAATGTGAAAGGCAAAATGATAAAGCTTCTGGAATATAACAGAGGAGAAAAATCCTCATAACCTCGGTGGAGAAACAAATTTTTTAAAACAAGATACACACACAAAAGCTCACCATAGAGAATATACTACTTTACAATTATCAATTGTAAATTGATAATTACGCCGTTAAGAAGGTGAAAAGGCAAGCCACAGAGAGACAGAAAATATTGCAATTCACATGGCTGACAAAAGGGTCAACGGAGAAATACAGAGAATGCTTACAAATCAAGAAGAAAAAGAAAAACCCAATGGAAATATGAGCTGGAGACTTGAACAGGGTTTTCAAAGTAAATATGTGAAGATGTGCAGGAAAATGCAAATTTAAACCAGCATGCTATGCCCAGAAATGCACCGGGATGACTGAAGGTAAAGACAGACCTAACCAAGCAGATACAGCAGCGGAGCTTTTATATGCTGGCAGAATGATAAACTGATTCAACTACTGCAGAAAAATACTAGGAAATCACTGATAGTTTTCTCAGATGTGACAACAGTCTTCCATCACACAGAAGTGTCCTTGTTCTTAAAGATGCAGACGAAATATACTTAGGGGCAAATTATGCTACCTGCAACCTACTTCCAAATAGCTGAGGAAAAAAGTACACATATAAATATACTGTTTAGAAAGACAGAGTCAAAGCAAGTATGTAAAGATGTTAATTGCTGGATCTATGTTCACTGCACTATTCTTTCAATTTTTCTATTTGAAAATTTTCTAAATAAAGGCGAAAAAAAAAAGATTCAAGAGATCTAAGACCTTAATACTACTCTCAAAAGCCATTTTGCCAATTCCTGTGTTCCATGGCTTTTTTTCTCAGCCACAATAACACGTGTAGCCCAAGTCTGCGGTCGGTATCATCAGGTGGAAACTCTCCCGGATTCCTACCTTCCAGTGTCAGAAAAAAGGTGTCTTCTCAGGTTCACAAGCAAGCCCCGCCCTGCATTCTGACTGTCCTCCACCCTAATCTGCTCTTGGCCTTTACATCCCGTCTCGTCAGGGCAGGGACCAGGGTGAGTCAAAGGAAATTCGGGAGCACACACGCTCTGCCTGACGGTGAATGCCGCCTTGCAGTTTCCCTGATGTCCTTGCTTCACCCTAATCCCTGCCCTGCTACCATATTAATCTCTCCCTTCGCCAGCCTATCGGCCACCCTCCCCCAAATCCCAACGTCCACACACACACAAATAAACTGTTCACAGCTGAACTCACTCAGAGAGCGTCTGCCTTCACCATCTCCATTCCTCGGGTCTCCATGATTCCCAGGCTAATTTCCACCCGCTTCACCCAGTTCCCTGCGATACGCCCCAACACTGACCTTACAGTTCTCAAGCCTGAATACTTCCCAATCTTAACTTTTCTTAAGATTCTATAGTGTTTTAAAATTCCATCTTTGAAGCCCGTCCCTCCTCCAACTTCCAGGCTTGTTTTCTGGATTCTCCTGGCATCCTTCTCCGCCTGGTTCCATGGCTCCCACCGCCAGCCCTTGAAATACTAAACAGGCTCCATCTGCAGCACTTTTCATGCTAACCACCTGGGTCGTCACCACACCAGTGGCTTCACCTGACCCTTAAGGCCTTGACGCCTAAACCACTATCTCTAGCCCTGAAAATCTCAAGCTCCGGATCTGTACATCCAAATGTCTATCAGATACTTCCAGTATACCCCAAATCCACAACGTTTCCCTTAAAGAGCAGTTCCTTTTCCTGTATCCCGCACTTTCATCAACAGCATCAGGCAGCCAATGGCAGGACCAATATTTTTATCCTCAAGCTCTCCTCTCCCATCACGTACAAGCCCAACTGTTCTCAATTCTTCATACCATGGTTTTCTTCCTCCTCCTGCCATTTGCCCACTGTCTTCTTTGTCCTTCGTGTTCTAAGTCAAAACTCTCAAAATAAGAAAATGCAAGTAGATCTCCGTATGTTTCAGAGGGCTGTCAGATGCGGCACTGGTAAAATGAATTTCCTACCTTTGCCCCCAGGTCCGCAAGTTGATTTGTAAATGTCTTTGAATAATTTTCTGTTCCACTGGCTGACCACACTTCTACATACGCCACAACATCTGAAAATAAACAGATACTAGTGTGAAATATATCTGATATTCCAGCATACCTCGCCCAAGGATTTCGATATTTTTCTCTTGTTCTATTTACATTCAAATGTAAGTTTTACATTTCTTCTGTTAAAAGCCTATTCAAAATAATATTAGTGCTATTAGAGTTTTTAAAATTTCAAGGGGAAAACAACTCTACCCATACACACGTCACCGTTTACATTCTCAACTGGATGGTCTTCCCAAATTCCTAAAACCAAACCCTAACTTCTTCTAGTGCAAGAGCCTGTTTTCTGTAAAGAACCAGAGAGCAAACACCTGAGGCTCTGAGGGCCATACAGCCACTCAACTTCATGGCTGTCGCACAAAAGCAGCCAAAGACAACACATTAATGGGCAAGCATAGCTGTGTTCCAACAAAACTTTATGAACAAGGCAGTCTGGGTTTGATATAATTTTCAGCTGTCCTCCCGCCTTCTGCTCCCCCGCCCCCAGCCATGTAAAAAAGGCAAAAAGCCTTCTTCACTGGCAAACCCTACATAAAACAAGCAGCAGGCAGGATCCAAGGGGCAGGGAGCGTAGTTGACTCGCGCCGCTCCGACCCTGATGCTCTCCAGGTGTGCCTGGAGACGGCGATTGCTCACTCAGCGGCAGAGACGCCAACACCGACAGATGCACGCGAGGGGCGCTACCCTTTCCCCCCGCCCCGATATCACTACTGCCCTCCCCCCAAACCCACCTGGCCAAAGACGCCAGAACCCAGAAAACGGTGAACATCAAATCCACCCACGTCTCCCACCCCGCCGCGCGTCTGCACCGCCGGCCCCACCGGACCGAACCCACGTGGGGCGACCCCGGCACTGGGCTCGAAGACACACCCCACCCCACACGGGTGGTCCCGGCGCCGAGGCCGGACACAGCCCCCCAGCTCCCGGGCCGACTTCCGGGAGGGCCGGGTTGCGGGCCCCGCGCGTCCCGCGAGCCCGGTCCCAGCGCCTCCCGACCCCGGTACCCGTCCTTAAGCCGGCTCGACCCCCACCCGCTCACCTTTCAGGACGGGGCCCCCGAGGGTTTCGGGGGCCGCCATGAGGGGCGGCGGGGAGCTCGCCGCTGCTGAGCCGCGAGCCTGACGGAGCGGCGGCACTGAGCATGCGCAGCGCGGGCGCGCGCCGCTCAGCTCCTGCTGCGCGGAAATCCGTTGCTCCGCGTTTTCTAAACCGCCGATGGAAGGCCGCGGTGGGGGAAATAAGGCCCACCCTCGCGAGAAGTGGAGACAGGCTCTTCTCGCCCAGACTCACATTCCCCGCAGGTCTACACTGCGGGTCAGGTCACGCGCGGGGACCCCGGGCCTCCGATATCCGGACGGGGCCCCGGATCTTCGATTCCCGCCGGGGGTGGGGGTGGGGGTCCCTGTTGCCTGGCCGCCTCCTCGAGCTCTGCGGCCCGCAAATCCCGGAGCGGATAAATCCTGGCGGGAGTGGGCGAGCCCGACTCTCAGGAGCAGCCCAGCCGCCCGCCGCTCTGCCTCCGGGTTTCAAACCTCCCGCCCGCTCCCCTGCAAGCCCCGCCCCCGAGGGCTGCGCGCATGCGCCCCGCGGGGAGACTGTCCCAGCCCCCAGCTTCCTGGCGGTGACGTTTAGGAAGGGGAAGGTCTTGCCCACCTGTTGATAAGTTCTCTGTTTAATCTCCCTGAAACACCGAACTAGTTAAAGGACTCATGCCGTATGTAGTGTAAAAAGTTTCATTTTCAATGACCTGAGTACCATCTTTGTGTTCTATCATGTAGGATATAGTCTATTCCCAAGCTTGAAGAAAATAGTAATCTTAAAGGGATTCCCTTATAACCAAATGGTTAGAAGGACAGGCTTCATTCTGAAATCAGACTGGACTTGGAGTTTGGAGTCTAATATCAGCCACTAACTAGCTATGAGATGTTGATGAGTTACTAACACTCTCCAAGCTTCATTTTCTCATAAAAAAGCAGTAATAATAGTAGAGATAACTAATGTTTAGCGAGCACTTATCATGTAAGTGATGTATGATCCAAGTTTAGACGTATTATCAAAGTTAATCCTCCCTATGAGGTGAGTGTTATTATATAGCACTTATATGTATTTCCTCCTGGCTTCTCACTAAAACTGTTATTTTTATAGGCATTTATTACTGTAACCTGGAGACTAACAGTGGACTCCTCCTTTGCCCACCCCCCCCTTTACAATTAAAAAAGCTTTCTCTTTATACTTTGTGTCATTTGATGCTTACAATGGGCCCTGTTAGGTAGAAAGTAAGCAATATTGTACAATTTATACCATAAGTAATCAGGTTCAAGAGAGGTTACCTGACTAGTCCAAGGCAACAAACAGCTAGTAACAGATGATGTTGGTTGGAACTGGAAACTATACAAGTTTAGTTCTTTCTACTACATCCAGTGGCAGGGTATGTGTACAAGAATATCGACTGCTCATCCTTCACTCATTCATTCATTCATTCACCCATAGTTGTTATACCAGCTGTTAACAGGATCCAACGAGCCCACTGTGGTTCTAAAGAATCGCCTTGAGTATATACAGCTGCCAAACCCCACCTCCCGGACTCAAATCTCTGGTCAATAACTATACCACTATCACAAATTGTTGACCTAATAAACTCTACTCTGAGGAAATGGGGGACACAGTCTACTTGGGAGTGTGAACTCAGCTCAAGAAGGAATAACAAATAACAAAAAGTATTAAAATATGGGTAAATCTAAATGCACTTTGTCTAAATGACAATAACAAAAATGGATTGTATAAAACAATAATAATAGTCTCATGAGGTTAAAATACAGTGTACAGAAGTCCCCCCTTATCCGTAGTTTCAAGTTCCAAGGTTTCAGTTACCCTCTTCTGATTTGATTGACTACCTCTTCACATCAGGAGACTCTATCACCTAAGCTAAGTTGATGTACACCTCATCATTAAGAACAAAGTTAATTAAACTACTGGGTTCAAAGAAACGTGACCTTGGCACTAATATAGTGTAGTTTTATTTTTTGTCATTGCATTTCTATTTGGGGTTTTTAATAAAATAACCTAAAGAAAGGATCTAGTGAAGTGTAAAATAAGTTATCCGTGCTTTACATTTTTGCTCTCTGCAAAAGGATCAAAGATGAAAGCCATTTTTCTCTGCCAATACTCACAATAAAAGGGATAAATACTTGAAAGCCCTTTATACACATTCAGGACAAAGGGAAGCTGAAAATATTGACTTTCGTGAGATGCACACTTCAGCTCAGCAGGTGGTAGGTTTTCGGAGGTTCCTTTCTGACAACTGACCACCTTTGGACAGGAATTGGGATGAGCCCATCTCTGAGAAATCCTGCAGACAAGTCAGATACAGGGCCCAGGTCTTCAGAAGGAAACCCTGGTGCCCCGGAGTCTGAAGTTCCCTCTGGAATCTTCCATTCTTTTTTTTTTTTTAATTTATTTATTTATTTTTGGCTGTGTTGGGTCTTTGTTGCCGTGCACAGTCTTTCTCTAGTTGTGGCGAGTGGAGGCTACTCTTCGTTGCGGTACGTGGGCTTCTCACTGCAGTGGCTTGTCTTGTTGCAGAGCGCGGGCTCTAGGTGTCGGGGCTTCAGTAGTTGTGGCACGTGGGCTCAGTAGTTGTGGCTCACGGGCCTAGTTGCTTCACGGCACGTCGGATCTTCTCGGACCAGGGCTCGAACTGTGTGTGTCGTGTTCCCTGCATTGGCAGGAGGATTCTTAACCACTGCACCACCAGGGAAGCCCTGGAATCTTCCATTCTTAACAGTACTGCATCAACATTTAGGGCAGAAGTGGATCTGTTTTCCTAGGAGTTCATGAATTTCAAAGGTGAGGCACAGATCACTCAGTTACATTTTCCTTTATGGTGTTTCTACAAAAAAAAAAGAAAGAAAAAAGACAGCGGAGAGAGACTTGACTAGAACACATTAAATGTAGTAGAAAACTTTAAAACTTTATAATCTCCTAGTGCAAATATAAATCTCTAATTATTAGTATTAAAAGGGAATTTAGCCTTTTCTTTAATAATAGCAAAATATGCTTTTCTCAAACTTAAAATTCTTAAAAATAAAGGTTTGATGTGTTCTAAAATGAAAATATTATTTGATGGTACAGAATAACTAACATGCTTGTCCTCAAAAACTTGAAAAAATTGTGAAAACCATGAATACACGAATTAAGTGAATGACTGAAAAAGGAAGAAAGGGGAAAAAATGCAATGAAAAATTGAAGAACTGAAATGATTTGCAAGAACAATAATGAATTATTTTAGTTTTGTGTCTTGGTCATGTTTTACAGCAATAAAAATAGTACTTTATAGCTGACTGAATAAGTAATGTTCTTATCCTAATAAACTCAAATATGAGTTCAAATAAGAAGGATTTCTTACGAGCGGAGGGTCATTTTTACCTAGACCAGCCACTTCGCTTAATTGCCAGGAAATATGTCGTTCATTATCTTTAATCCTCCCAGGATCTATGTAAAATTCAATCCGAAAAACCAAACGATACGATACTGCCCTTCTGTGAGTAGAACAGATGAAACACAGTGAGACAGATCTCCAGGGAGCTGCTTCTCTGCCAGTGCTGGCTTTTTTTTTTTTTTTTTAATGTTGTCTTCAGTTACCCCAGTAACTGCAATTTTAAAACGTAAGTTAGCGTCTCTCCCTGCCCTTGGTGTTTTGACCGCACTTAGTATCTACCTCTTCCTTCATTTATTGACAGTTGTTTACCATGTCCAATGACCAGCGACTTATAAAGGGGACTAGACGCACCATTAGGAAGCAGGTCATTCAAAAGAATTTTCTGTGGCCTGAAGTAAGTGCCCCTCAACACCCTGATTCAAAATGAAATTGCCTGAAATCCTTTTTGGAAGCAAAGGGCTGAACCCCAAAGTGTCCACCATGGAAAACTGCACACAATATACCGTTAAACTGAAAAAAGTAGGGCACCAAGTTATATATGGTATGAACTCAAATTTGTTAAAAAGCCTCTATTCAGGGGACATATTCACGCCAAGGCACATCAGTACAGCGGCACTGGTTCCTGAAATACTGGATACTTCTGGATCATTCGGAAAACAGCTGTGGTCTCAACCCTCCCTAGGCTTTGCTTGTCTCTCTCCCGGCACTACCTCTGCCCCTTTCCATCTTGCTTCCCCGTTATGGGTTAACACTGGGCCCAGTGCGGGGACCTTGAGATCTGCTCTAAACCTCTACTAATGTCCATTTTCATTGGTTGCCGCCTCGGCAAATATTTTTAATATATTTTATATATTATTTTTAAATATATATTTAATATATTATGCCTGTTTATATGCAGAAATAATTGGGTTTTTTTCCAATACCCAACCTAACAGCAATGACTCTTGCCTCCTAAGACAGACTTTAATTTTTCTCTAGAATACAAATGCTTTTGTTCACTCACTCACTCATTCTCTCCGTCTCATTTCCTCACTCTTCCCTTCCTTTCTCCTTCCCTGTCCCCCTCCTTAGTTCCCTCCTTCCCTCTCTCTCTCTCTCACTCTCTCTCTCCCCCTCCGTCCCTCACTGTGACTCACGTCACTCCCCCAGCCCGCATGCAAGGACAGCTGGAGAACAAATTCTGCAGGAAGAGCCACAGTTGTGCAGAGGCTCTGAGCCGACGCAGCGGCTGGGGGGAGTCAGAGCCCCGGGAAGGCCACTGGGGAAGGCGGTGCAGGTTGGAGTGAAGATCTGGGCGGGGCCAGGCCACTGGGCTCCTTGTAGGGCGGGGCGAGGAGTTCCGGCTTCTATCGAAGCACAATGGGAGAACTGCGGAAGGTTCCCCGCCCAGTGCCCAGATTAAACTCAAGGCAAGAGATGGTTCTGGGTGCTGCGTGGAGAATGGAGAACCATGAGGGTAGAATTGGGAAGACAAGTTAGATGCTACCTCCGGGACCCAGGCGGGAGGTGTTTGGAAGAGGGTGCTGTCAGAGGGAGAGTGGCAGACACTGCTGGTGTGTCCTGGTCCCCTTTCGCTGTTCCGTTGCTGTGCCCCTCCCCTGACAGCACAGGTGCGCTGGCTGAGGCTCCCACCTGCCCCACTCCAGGGGATGCCCCACACCCCTGACGCCCTGGCCGCTGGGAGGTGGCTGGTCTAGGCTGAGTTCAAAAGCCCTGGACAGTGTATATATGTCCATGCCACTCTCTCACTTTGTCACAGCTTACCCTTCCCCCTCCCCATATCCTCAAGTCCATTCTCTAGTAGATCTGTGTCTTTATTCCCGTCATATATACACTACCAAACGTAAAATAGATAGCTAGTGGGAAGCAGCCGCATAGCACGGGGGAGATGAGCTCGGTGCTTTGTGACCGCCTAGAGGGGTGGGATAGGGAGGTTGGAGGGAGGGAGACGCAAGAGGGAGGAGATATGGGAATATATGTATATGCATAGCTGATTCACTTTGTTATACAGCAGAAACTAACACACCATTGTAAAGCAATTATACTCCGATAAAGATGTTTTTTTAAAAAAAAAGCACTGGACGACAGCCGGGATAGAGATGCACTAAATGATTTTCACTCAGGAGCTCCCTGTGGAGCTGGGCTGAAGCTGCGCTTCACCTGCTCACCCATGGTCAGCTCCTCTGCTGACCCTGCCCCCTCATTCCCTGCTCCTGGCCTCTCCTGCTATGCAACAAGCCACCCCCGACCTCTGTGACTTAAAACAACCATTTATGACAGTGTCTGATGGTCTGTGAGTTGACTGGGCTCAGCTGCTTGGTCCTCACTTGCATTCTCCGATGCAGTTACCCTTAGATGGCAGGTGGGGCTGAGCTCCTGAGAACCCTCTCAAGGATCCTCCCAGCATCTCAGCTGGGCTGGCTGAAGTCCCTGGGCTCTTGTGTGGCATCTCCTTCCCACTCTATGTGGCTGGCTTGGGGTTTCCTCAAACCTGGTGGTCCCAGGGGAGTTGGATTTCTTTCTTTCTTTTTTTTTTTTTTGAATTTTTATTGGAGTAGAGTTGATTTACAATGTTGTGTTAGTTTCAGGCATACAGCAAAGTGAATCAGTTATATATATATCTATCTATATCTATATATATATCCATTCTTTTTCAGATTCTTTTCCCGTATAGGTCATTACAGAGTATTGAGTAGAGTTCCCTGAGCCCTACAGCAGGTTCTTATTAGTTATCTATTTCATATATAGTAGCGTGTGCATGTTAATCCCAATCTCGTAATTTGTCACGTCCCCCCACGTTTCCCCTTTGGTAACCATAAGTTTGATTTCGAGATCTGTGATTTGGTTTTTGTTTTATAAATAGTTCATTTGTATCATTTTTATTAGATTCCACATATAAGTGATATCATATGGTATTTGTCTTTCTCTGAGTTACTTCACTTAGTATGATAATCTCTAGGTCCATCCAAGTTGCTGCACATGGCATTATTTCATTCTTTTTTATGGCTGAGTAAAATTCCATTGTACATATGTACCACATCTTCTTTATCTACTTGGACTTCTTAAAGCAAAGCTGGCTTCCCCCAGAGCAAGTGTTCTTAGAAACCCAGGCAGAAGCTGCAAGGTTTCTTGTGACCTAGTCTCAGAAGACACACAGTGCCCCTTGCACCATATTTAATTGGTAGGCAATGGCTCACGGGGCCAGGCCAGACTCGAGAGAAGGGGCTACACAGGGGTGTAAATGCCTGACAGGGAAGGAATGGGATCTGAAACTCGAGATGGCCAAGTCTGAGTAGATGAACCCTCTGGGCCTGTGTGAAGAAATGGGCAGGGTCTGGGATTTTATTTCTTTGCAAGCCGACAAATTAGCCTGCACTGCTTCATGGATGCTGGCAGAAAACACAGGACTCCGGAGTCAGAGACACAGGACTTTATTACTCACAGTAAAAGCGTTAACCAAAGCTCCGAGCGGGTTGGTTCCCATGCCCTTTGATTCCCACGGGAGGTTGCAAAGGGCCCATGATGGGTGTCTGTACTCACAGGGGTCGAGTGTAAGAGTGGAGCACTGAATGATTGTGATAGTTTCCTACAATCTTATGTTCTGCTTGTTCTATCCGGTTCTGAGTGGGGTGTGTGCAAATCTCCAACTATGGTTGCTAATGACTTCTCCTTCGTAGTTTCATGAGTTGTTGCTTTGAACATCTTGAAGCATAAATGCTCATGAAAACTTATCCATCCTATTTTAAGTCTTCAGCTGGTTATCCGTCATTGACTTCCAACCTATGCTTCTTTTCCCTACCAATATCCTGTTAGTCTTTGGGCACAAGTCGTCAAAGTTTGTTTAGTGTGAGTCTTACAGTTTAAAGTTTGTGTGACTCGTACTGTGCCCTGGTTAGAGACATCCTCCCTCTGGGAGCAGGACCTCCAGACCCACAGAGCTTAGGCCTGTGGGGGGATGGGACGCACGAATTCCCTGCTGGGGTCACTGGGGGCGATAGGGAGCAAGGCCACTCCTGTTTTTACCCCTTGGTTCTCAGATCCATGTATTTATCAAAAGATAGAATAGAAGGGGACATAGCACCGTAAGAGAGCCCCTGGATCCAGGTTTACACTGCACCCTAAAAATGGCGCACTTCACAGGCCTCCAGCTGCAGGGAGCGTCACTGATCCAGCGCCCCGGCTCCTTTGTTTTCCTCCTTATCTACTACCCTGGGCCGCGTTCACAGCTCGGGCAAAGGGTGGCCGTGGTAATAAGGCCGGGCGGTCCCTTGAAGAGACGGGGCGCTGCATTGCCACTTTCTGCTGCTTGCAGAGACTATATGGCAGCAACAAAGCCCCCAGCACTCAGCAAACCACCAGTGAAGGAGAAAAATCACAGCGCTGCGATGAACACTCAGTGTATTTTTGTGCCCATGTTGGAGAATTTTTTCACAGAATATAGGTCTATCTTGGGCATAGACAGTGGGATTTGCTGATTTCTAATGTAATTGCAAGGGTCAAGACCTAAGAAAATCACTGGAAACAATCTAAATGACTGTAAATGGCAGATGTGCTACAACAACAGTAGCTCGAGGGGCTGGGACTGAAAACTCCAACCTCTAATCACGAGTTTGGCTCACCTGCAACCAGTTCCCATCCTCAGGGCCAAAAGTCACCTCGTTAACACAACAAAAGACAACTTTGTCACTCTCATCACAGGAAATTCCAAGGTTTTAGGAGCTTAGCCCTAGAAATGGGGACAAAGACCAGATTGATTATTCTTATTCCAAATCGCAGGTAAACAGTTCAGTAGTGTCAAGTATAAGTTGCGCTTTGCACGACAGTTTGCTGTGCGAGATGTACTGTTAAAGGTATTTGCATTTTTCAACTCGCAGCCCTGAAACTCCATACCCATCAAACCCTAACTCCCTCTTCCTTCTTCTCCCCCCATCTCCTGGCAATTATTCTACTTTCGGTCTCTACGAATTTGACTCCTCTAGGGACCTCGGATAAGCAGCATCGTGTTCTATGTCTCTCTGTGACTGGTTTATTTCACTTAGCAGAATGTTGTTAGGGTTCAGACATGTTGTAGCACGTGTCAGAATTTCCTTCCTTTTTTTAAACATCTTTATTGGAGTATAATTTCTTTACAATGGTGTGTTAGTTGCTGCTTTATAACAAAGTGAATCAGTTATATATATACATATGTTCCCATATCTTTCCCTCTTGCGTCTCCCTCCCTCCCACCCTCCCTAGCCCACCCCTCTAGGTGGTCACAAAGCACCGAGCTGATCTCCCTGTGCTATGCGTCTGCTTCTCACTAGCCACCTATTTTACATTTGGTAGTGAATATATGTCCATGCCACTCTCTCACTTCGTCCCAGCTTACCCTTCCCCCGCCCCGTGTCCTCAAGTCCATTCTCTATGTCTGCGTCTTTATTCCTGTCCTGCCCCTAGGTTCATCAGAACCATTTTTTTTTAGATTCCATATATATGTGTTAGCATACAGTATTTGTTTTTCTCTTTCTGACTTACTTCACTCTGTATGACAGACTCTAGGACCATCCACCTCATTACAAATAACTGAATTTCATTTCTTTTTATGGCTAATATTCCATTGTATATATGTACCACATCTTCTTTATCCATTCACCTGTCGATGGACACTTAGGTTGCTTCCATGTCCTGGCTATTGTAAATAGTGCTGCAATGAGCTTTGTGGTACATGTCTCTTTTCTTTTTTTAAAAAAATTGTTTATTTACTTATTTATTTACTTGGTTGTACCTCATCTTAGTTACGGCAGGCGGGCTCCTTAGTTGTGGCATGTGAACTCTTAGCTGTGGCATGCATGTGGGGGACCTAGTGTCCCAACCAGGGATTGAACCCGGGGCCCCTGCACTGGGAGCTCGGAGCCCCATCCACTGAACCACCAGGGAGGTCCCCATGTCTCTTTTTGAATTATGGTTTTCTCAGGGCATATGCCCAGTAGTGGGATTGCTGGGTCATATGGTAGTTCTATTTTTAGTTTTTTAAGGAACCTCCATACTGTTCTCCATAGTGGCTGTACCAATTTACATTCCCACCAATAGTGCAAGGGGGGTTCCCTTTTCTCCACACCCTCTCCAGCATTTATTGCTTGTAGAGTTTTTGATGATGGCCATCCTGACTGGTGTGAGGTGATACCTCATTGTGGTTTTGATTTGCATTTCTCTAATGATTGGTGATGTTGAGCATCCTTTCATCTGTTTGTTGGCAATCTGTATGTCTTCTTTGGAGAAATGTCTCTTTAGGACTTCTGCCCATTTTTGGATTGGGCTGTTTGTTTTTTTGATATTGAGCTGAATGAGCTGCTTGTATATTTTGGAGGTTAAGCCTTTGTCCATTGATTCGTTTGCAAATATTTTCTCCCATTCTGAGAGTTGTCTTTTCGTCTTGTTTACGGTTTCCTTGCTGTGCAAAAGCTTTTAAGTTTCATTAGGTCCCATTTGTTTATCTATTTATTTATTTTGTGTGGTATGCCAGCCTCTCACTGCCGCGGCCCCTTCTGCCGCGGAGCACAGGCTCCGGACGCGCAGGCTCAGCGGCTATGGCTCATGGGCCCATCCGCTCCGCGGCATGTGGGATCCTCCCGGACCGGGGCATTAACCTGCATCCCCTGCATCGGCAGGCGGACTCTCAACCACCATGCCACCAGAGAAGACCCCATTTGTTTATTTCTGTTTTTATTTCCATTTCTCTAGGAGGTGGGTCAAAAAGGATCTTGCTGTGATTTATGTCAAAGAGTGCTCTGCCTATGTTTTCCTCTAAGAGTTTTATAGTGTCTGGCCCTACATTTAGATCTTTACCATTTTGAGTTTATTTTTGTGTATGGTGTTTAGGAAGTGTTCTAATTTCATTCTTTTACATGTAGCTGTCCAGTTTTCCCAGTACAACTTATTGAAGAGACTGTCTTTTCTCCATTGTATAATCTTGCCTGCTTCATCGAAGATGAGGTGACCATATGGGTGTAGGTTTACCTCTGGGTTTTCTATTCTGTTCCATTGATCTATATTTTTGTTTTTGTGCCAGTACCATACTCTCTTGATTACTGTAGCTTTGTAGTATAGTCTGAAGTCAGGGAGCCTGATTCCTCCAGCTCCATTTTTCTTTCTCAGGATTGCTTTGGCTATTCGGGGTCTTTTGTGTTTCCATACAAATTGTGAATTTTTTTGTTCTAGTTCTGTGAAAAATGCCAGTGGTAGTTTGATAGGGATTGCGTTGAATCTGTGGATTGCTTTGGGTTTTCACAATGTTGATTCTTCCAATCCAAGAACATGGTATATCTCTCCATCTGTTTGTATCCTCTTTAATTTCTTTCATCACTGTCTTATAGTTTTCTGCATACAGGTGTTTTGTCTCCTTAGGTAGGTTTATTCCCAGGTATTTTATTCTTTTTGTTACAATGGTGAATGGGAGTGTTTGCTTAATTTCTCTTTCAGATTTTTCATCATTAGTATGTAGGAATGCAAGAGATTTCTGTGCATTAACTTTGTATCCTGCTACTTTACAAAATTCATTGATTAGCTCTAGTAGTTTTCTGGTGGCATCTTTAGGATTCTCTTTGTATAGTATCATGTCATCTGCAAGCAGCGACAGTTTTACTTCTTTTCAGATTTGGATTCCTTTTATTTCTGTTTCTTCTCTGATTGGCTAAAACTTCCAAAACTATGTTGAATAATAGTGGTGAGAGTGGACAACCTTGTCTTTTTCCTGATCTTAGAGGAAACGGTTTCAGCTTTTCACCGTTGAGTATGAGGTTGGCTGTGGTTTTGTCATGTATGGCCTTTATTATGTTGAGGTAGATTCCCTCTATGCCTACTTTGTGGAGAGTTTTTATCATAAAAGGGTGTTGAATTTTGTTGAAAGCTTTTTCTGCATCTTTTGAGATTATCATATAGTTTTTGTCCTTCAGTTTGTTAATATGGTGTATCACATTGATTGATTTGTGTATATTGAAGAATCCTTGCATTCCTGAGATAAACCCCACTTGATCATGGTGTATG
This sequence comes from Leucopleurus acutus, assembly GCF_964270905.1. Taxonomy (NCBI): domain Eukaryota; kingdom Metazoa; phylum Chordata; class Mammalia; order Artiodactyla; family Delphinidae; genus Leucopleurus; species Leucopleurus acutus. Next base: position 6,804,624 of record NC_139163.1, read on the forward strand.
ATCCTTTTAATGGGCTGTTAGATTCTCTTTTCTTTATTTTGTTGAGGATTTTTACATGTATGTTCACTAGTGACATTGGCCTGTGGTTTTCTTTTTTGTGACATTTTTGTCTGGTTTTGGTATCAGGGGTATGGTGGCCTCATAGAATGAGTTTGAGAGTGTTCCTCCCACTGCTATATTTTGGAAGAGTTTGAGAAGGATAGGTGTTAGCTCTTATATTTCCTTTCCTTCCTTTTTAAAACTGAATAATATTCCATCATAAGGAAATACCACATTTCGTTTGTCCATTCTTCCCTCAATGGGCACTTGGATCGCTACCTCTTGGCTGTCACTGCTATGAACAAACATCTCTATGAAATCCTACTTTCAGTTCTTTTGGATGTATACCCAGAATTGGAATTGCTGGATCATATGACAATTAGTCCCCTCATGTTTTCTTTCTTTCCTTTTTTTTTTTGGCCATGCCTCAAGGCATGCAAGATCAAACTTAGTTCCCCAACCAGGTATTGAACCTGCAACCCCTGCAGTGGAAGCGTGGAATTTTAACCACTGGACCACCAAGGAAGTCCAGTCACTGAAACTTTTAAAAATATTTTTAAAAAGGGTATGTTCGCTACATGTTTTAATTGCTGATAAATAAATGATCACCTGGGCCAAACAAAGAAACCTGGACATTATTTCATACCATACAAATGTCAGGATTATATTTTGACATTCTTTTTTTCTCCAGTCGCTATCCCTTAGCCTTTTTACTACTTAACTCTGTAGTAAAGAGGAGGTACAATAAGTCAGGCAGGTAAGAGTAGTATAAGTACGACACCTCAGGGAGCAGTATTCAGTTTCAACAGCCCTGAAAAACTGAAAACGACCAAATAAAAAGTGGGTAGAAAATGGAAAGATCTGAAGCCAAAAAATTGAGAGAAAATGAAAAGACTACTTTTAAATTGCGTGGGAGAGTGTTATCTATGTTCCCATTTAAAATTTTAGGTGACTTTTCATATAAGATCTGGGTTAAAAAGTTATATAAAAGTGCTTTTACAAAACACGTTAGCTAGAGCTCTTCCCTGAAGCACTGCTGGAAATGCCTTTGGGAACAATGATGGTCATTATTTTTTCTTTCTGGCAGAAACACTGAACAGTATCACTTATGTTTTGTATCAATATTTTTTTTATTCTTTCCATTTCATTTGCTAATATTTTCTAGAAGAGAAATTACCTAGAGGGCTCATACTTTCCTAGCAATCCTTTAAAATATTCTGATTGAATTAGGGCAGCAAAAATTTCAATGGTTTTAATAGATAGTATATTTCAAAATTGTTCATAAAATTATAAAATTAATAAGGGATGTATCAGAATAGACTTTGAAAACTCAAGCTAATCAGTTCCTGAGAGGATCAGACGTGTGGCCAGCTCCATGGGATCACCTGGGACCCTGCTTTCTGCACTCTGATACCTCCCTGGGGAAGGGGATGAGATTGCTGACAGAAAATGCTTGATTTGAGCACTGATCAAAGTAACTTTATTAGAACTATTGATACCTCCTTCAGTTCTGTTGAGTACTCTACAGAAGTGAATGTCAAGGTTTCTGCAATGTGGGATCAGAGCATGACATGGGGATCCCAGAACTACTTCTTATGATGGACCCCTTCTCTCAGCCTGCAGAGCTACACAGCTCAAGTGTGGAGAGACGTACAGATTGAAGGATCAGCTGGACTCAGCAGAATGGCTGATGTGGGACTTAAGGTCTGTGTTCAGTAAAGAAGTGAGTTCAGTTTTTAATATCCAACTGGCTGCCAACACACTGTCTCCCCAGGTGAGTTTTTTGTGTTAAGGTGCATCAAAGGCATTAAATATTTCCCACCTTTGTCTTGTGGTAGGAGAAATATATCCGCCAAGGTCACGGACTAAACGAAGTCACATGTTGAAGTCCTAACTCCCAAAGTGACTGTTTTTGGCCTTTAAGGAGGTAATTAAGGGTAAATGCACTCCTACAGCTGGGGCCCTAATCCTACAGGACTGGTGTCTTTATAAGAAGAGACACCAGAAATCTCTCTCTCTGCGCCTGCACAGAGGCCATGCGAGGACGCAGTGAGGAGATGGCCTCACCAAAAACTGAACCAGCTGGCACCCTGATCTTGACTTCCGGCTTCGAGAGCTGTGAGACAATAAATTCCTGTTATTAAGCCCCCCAGTCTGTGCTATTTTGTTATTTCAGCCTGGATAGATGAATACAGTAATTTACCTAATCACTACCAGCTCCTTTCACAACATCCACAGTACATTTGAAGGAGAAGGTTCTTTTTTTTTTTCCAAAAGAAAGATTTCTTATTACTTGCAGCAAGTAAGGAAAACCCCGGGGATCTTTCCCAAAGCAGCGTCTCCCCAGATAGCAAAATTGGGGAAGTTTTAAGCTAAGGGAACGTGCATGTTCATGAAGGGACTTGAGCTGAGGAGAATCCAGCATAGAATTGGGGAAAGGTCAACAGAGTCCAAGCTTTAGTTCAAGTCCAGCAGGAAGTTCTTTAAATACTTTGGACTCCAAAACAAAAAATTCTTGTGATAGTTCCAGTAAGACTCTCTGTTGTAAGCATAGCTACAACAGTCCTTGGTAATGATGGGTTTATAGTTACAACAACAACTTCATGTGGAAACGGATGGTTCAAAACATTCTGCTGATGGTATGTTCATTTCTTCACCTTCACATGGAAGCTCACAGAAAAGGATCCAAACTGGACATCCCTTCTGGGGAGAGGAATGGCTTTATGGTGGAGTCAAGGTAGGTGCTCACTTTTCCCCTATGTGCTTAAAATCATTTTTGACAGTGAGCACATATTCATGTATTACTCTTGCATTTTATTTTATTTTTTTAAATTTTTATTCATTTATTTATTTATTGGCTGTGTTGGGTCTTCGTTGCTGCACACAGGCTTTCTCTAGTTGCGGCGAGTGGGGGCTATTCTTCGTTGTGTTGCGCGGGCTTCTCATTGCAGTGGCTTCTCTTGCTGCGGAGCGTGGGCTCTAGGCATGCAGGCTTCAGTAGTTGTGGCACCCAGGCTCAGTAGTTGTGGCTCGCGGGCTCTAGAGTGTAGGCTCAGTAGTTGTGGCACACGGGCTTAGCTGCTCCGCGGCATGTGGGCTCTACCCCGACCAGGGCTCAAACCCGTGTCCCCTGCATTGGCAGGCGGATTCTTAACCACTGCACCACCAGGGAAGTCCCACTCTTGCATTTTAAAAGAAAGCAATAACAATAATGAGGGGGATAAAAAGATCACATTAGCGGCTGAATTGGAGAAGAGCGATGATGTATGTGAAGAAAGTATTTTGAAAGCTATAGAGGTGAACCAGACCAAAAATGATGGTGGATTTCCCCACTCCCATCAGCATAGTGATAACTCTTGCATGTATCAGTAATTTGTAAAATGACGTGAACAAGTGAATTATAGGCTAAAAGTCACTGTGATGTAATTCTATAAGAGAAACAATCCTTTCATCATTACAACATGTTTATCTTTAGGCAAAATGTGTCTGACTTTGCCAACATAATCCAACAATTTGTAAAAAGGTTTGAAAAGTTATTGCGGCCGTTTACAGGAAATACTGGATACGTGCAGACACCACTAAGAAGAGTTTGGGGCTTCTGACATTTTGGTGATCGTTTGTAAGACTTGCATCACTAAGAGGAACACAAATTCGGCTATAATTTTCTTCTCAACGAAAGGGACGCAGGATCGAGGACCTGCCCTGGAGTCACGGCAGGTATTGCCTGCAGCTCTGGATTGTACCACCAGATGGCACTGCTCCGCTTTGAAAATTTTAAGGACTGAAACGCACAGCAAGGGTTCATCAAGAAACAGGCGTATAACCAGCGCCTTTTACCTGTAAATATGTATTTGACTTTCGCTTAGCAACACTGTGCATGTTACGATTAAGGTGACCATTGTGGAAAAGTGTGTCACAAGCACGTATTTCAACCTCCAGCATTCTGTACGCAGATGCCCTTGTGCTATATATATGCACACACACACTATATAATATATATGTGTATGTAAATATGTACGTTATATGTTTGGAAATATACATATACGTATGTTTTATATAGATTAGGACATATACAAGAACTAGTGAAATTAATCGGGATGGAACAAGAAAACATTGGATCACTTAATATTGCTTTAAAAATATTACACAAATAATCTAGGTTTAGTTTAGGAAAATTAGAAAATTCAGATTATCAAAATAACAATAAATTTATTTACAATCTTTCAACACAGCTTTTACAAAAGCAAGGCTGGCTGCTTCTGGAATATTGCAAATCCAGGAAAGCAAAAGAGCCCTCAATGTTGCCTGTTTTTAACACTGTTAGTCCTTCATATTGTTCTGGGGCAGTGCTTGTCTTCCTAATTTCCCCCCTTACTCCTGCTGTAAATACTGGATTTCATCAGTTCTGCGTTGCAGACATGTTTTACCTTTTCTATCTCTGAAATTGCGATACAATCTACTACCGGTTTTTGCTTTACCGCCTCTGAGGGCCAGGGGGCAGTGCTGGCGTGGCTATCAGTGAGCAGGCGGTGACAGCCTTTGCTGAAATAACCTGGAAGCCAAGGTCTCCACCTGTAACTTCTAGAGAAAAAACAGTCGTGGGAGAAAGTGGGAAAGATGGGGAAAGAGGTGTATTTGTCAACGTTCCTGAGTCAGGATCAAAAGTAGACCAGTACTCCATAATTGCAAAGCAGGCTTCAAAGTTCAGACATAATAGCTTTCAGCTGAGTTATGGATTCTTTTAAGAAGTGCTACAACACCAGCACTTCAAATGGTACAAAGGGTGATTTGGGGTAAAAAAAAAAAATGTGTATCTCTGAGACAAAAAGTATTTCAGAAGAGTTGGACTCAAACATGAAACAGTGTTAGAAAAGCCCTAATGATATATTTTGCTTTTATTTTCCCTTGTATTATAAAATTAGCATGAAACCAATCTCGATCTAATTAATTCTAAATGAGTTCTTTCAAGAACTATATATAAAAATTCCAGGTGGTAACTGTGCCACAGTTTAATAGGCAGAAATTTTTTTCTCTCTCCATGGAACATAAAACAATGATGCATTCTATGATCAATGACATTTTAGATTAGATGGAATTAAGATAGCAAATGTAAACTACTGATACTGATGGTAGTACAGAGTCATGGTCAAATTTTGCCAACTTTAGACTCAGAAGTGACACTGTCTGTGGGAGACACATCACTTAACTTCTCTAGTGCTCATTTGTCTTACACGTAAAAGAGGATAATGACAGTATCTATCTCCTTAGGAGATATTGTATAATTCACTTATTGTTTCAGGCATATAGTATACCTGACAATTGAGTCAGGTATACTGACAATTCACTAATAGTTAGACATTATAGCAAGTGAACATCACCAGAAATGGCTGTTGGTGGCCACAATTTATTCTATAATTTTTGAACTCTACTCCATAACACACCCATAGTTGTCTCTTATAAAAATCTTCTTTTTCTTCCCCAAATCTTCATGTGAGAAGATAAGTTCTCTACAACACTCTCATCTTAGGTGAGTTCATCTGTTCCCATGGCCTCGATTATTAGCTGATGCCCTCAAGCTTACATCTCTATGCTGGACTGTTCCCCTTAGCTCCCATGTTATATATCAAACTGCTTACTCAGAATCCATGTTTAAACATCTTAAGAATCTTAAACTTAATATAGTCCAAACAGAGCTGATTTGCTTTCATTTTCCTTCCCCAAATCCAGTTCCACCTAAACAGGCCCGTCTCAGCAAAAGGCAGCAGTATCCACACACTTAGGAGACACCCTGACCCCTCTCTTACCCTCTTCCCGACATTCCATCTGGAAGTACATCTTGATGGCTCTACCTTCTAAGTATATATGGACCCTGAACACTTAGCATCCCCACTGCTAAAGCCCCAGGCTACACCACCTTCATCTCTCATGGCCAGCTTCCGCAGTCTCCTTCACGGTCGGTCCTCCTGGCTTCAGCACACCTCCTTCTCTCATCCCACAACCCACAGGGCAGCCAGGAGTGATAAATCCTGGCCTTCTTTCTGCATCTTCAACACACCATTCTGATTAGATGGACCTTTGCACTTTGTGTTCCCTTAGCTTTTCTTACTCCTGTTTACCATTTCAGTCTCCACTGAAATGTCTTCTTTTCATAAGGAGGTGATGACACTTATCCAGCCATTCTCCCAACGTATCACCAATAATACCTCATTTTATCTTTTTCAGAGAATTTGTCAGTGCCTGAATTTTTAATCTATCTCTATTTTGTTTCTAGCCCCCTATATATCCACTGTGTGTTTATTTTCTGACTTCTTCTAGTAGAATGTATACTCCTTAAGGGCAAACGTCTCTGCTTTCTTCACGATTCCATCCTCAGCCCCTGGGATAATGTTGATATATGGTGGGGACTTATTCACGGACCGAGCCTGAGAAGTGGTAGTCTGTAGAGTATGGCAGTCAAGGAAAAAGAAAAGAAGCACAGAATTTAAAACGAAAACACCTGGGTTGAATCTTAGCTGTACTTAGTAGCTGTTGGTTTTTATGCTATACGCATTTCGGTAAGCTGCTTCAGAACTTTCCAAAAGACTGGGGCTATAAACAAATTTACAAGTAAAAGAAATACAGTGTGACCCAGGGGAAGTCATTTTATTTCCAGATGGTTTCTTTGTTGTCAAGAAGAAAATGCCAATCTACAGATGTGTGATCAATGAATTTTCAACAAAGAGGCCAAGATAACGTGACGGGAGAAAGGATAATCTTGAAAGCAAAAGGTGCCCGAGCAACTGGATATCCATTTGGGAAAATTAACCCCAAGCCCTACCTCACATCATACACAAAAATGAACTCAAAATATATCTTAGACTACATGTAAACATGAAAACTGTAAAACATTTAGAAGAAAAACACAGAAGAAAATCTTAGTGATCTTAGAGAAGGCAAAGTTTTCTTATAGAAGATACAAAAATCGTGAACTATATAAACAATGGCATATTGTACTTCATTAAAATTTAAAACTTGTGCTCTTCAAAAGACTCTATTTAGAAAACAAAAAAGCAGTCGCAGGCTGAGAGAAAACCTTCATATTATGTATATCTGACACAGGATGTATATAAAAATATTTAAATAACTTAAAGTTCTTTAGTAAGATAACATAATAAAATGATATGAGCAACAGATTTGAATACAGATAAAGAAGTGGCCAATGGGCTTCCCTGGTGGTGCAGTGGTTGAGAGTCCGCCTGCCGATGCAGGGGACACGGGTTCGTGCCCCGGTCCGGGAAGATCCCACGTGCCGTGGAGTGGCTGGGCCCGTGAGCCATGGCCGCTGAGCCTGCGCGTCCGGAGCCTGTGCTCCGCAATGGGAGAAGCCACAACAGTGAGAGGCCCGCGTACCGCAAAAAAAAAAAAAAAAGAAGTGGCCAATGGAAAGATGCTTAACATCACTAGTCATCAGGGACATGGAAACTAGAACCACAATGTGATCCCGCAGTGCCGGCCAAGATGGAAGACTAACGATACGAAATGTCGATGAGGCTGTAGACCAATTAGAACTCTCATCCACGTCTGGTAGGAGGGCAAAACGGCACAGCTACTGCGGAAAATAGTTTCTTATAAAATTACTCAGACACATACCATAACACTCAGAAATTTTACTCCTAGGTGTTTACCTAAGAGATAGCAAAACGTGTGTCAATCCAAGGACTCGTTCATGAATGTTTATAGTATGTTACTTCATTAGAGCCTCAGACTGGAAATAACCCAAATGTTTATGAACAGATGGATGTATAAATAAACTACAGTGTATTCATATGTGTACAGTGAAATACTACTCAGCAATAAAAAGAAATGAAGTACTGATAAATGTAATGCCACGGGTGAACCTTGAAAACATTATTATATACAGTTTCATTTATATGAAAGTCTAGAAAAGGTAACAATAAGTTACAGTGACATAAAGCATCTCTGTGGTCACCTGGGGCTGGCATGGGGCAACTTTATGGGTTGATGGACATATTCTGTGTCTTCCTGTGTTGGTAGTTATGTTTATCAAAACACATCAAACTGTACACTTAAAATGGATGTATTTTATTGGATATTAATTATACCTCAATATAGATGATTTAAAAAGAAAATAGGGAGTACTCATCCCTCAGAATTACCATCAGAACATCTGTAAGAATCTGGCTCTTAAAAGTGCTCAATAAATATGGCCGACTCTGAATCTAATTGGGTTAATATTTTCTACCCTTTTCACGATTTCTTTCATGAGGTATCAGGAAGTGCCTTGGGATCTGGAAGATTGGGTTCCTTGGGCAAAGAGCTCATTATTCTGAGTGAAGGATTCAGAGCTTGGCTTCTCGAGCTCAGGAAGGAGATATGGGAGTAGGGGGCTCACTGAAGTCTCACTACAAAGGGACCCTTACTCTCTATTTTCCCTTTGCATACGATAGAATCATAGGTTGTTGAGTGGGAAGAAACCTTGGAAATTATCTAGTTCGACCTCCAGTTGCTTCATCTTTGTCATGATCTCTGACTTGCTTTCTTATTTTCACCTCTCTAGGAGCCAGAGAATTCTTGCTCTTTCTTTTTCAAATCTTCCAGGAGTCTGGCAAGGGCTGAATTTTTTGTTTTCCCCTTTCCTTAAGACGTGCTTTACTCCACTGCTTTGACTTCTGTATCTAAATTTCATGTGCCCAAAGTTGAAGGTTAAAATTCATTACGCAAAGTCAAGTGAAACTCATATTGAAGATATAATGTAAATCAGGTGTGTTTGTCACCATTTCCGTAAAGACACACATTAGGAGATGTGTAAAATGTTGATCTCTCTTCCGTGGCCTTGATGATATTCCTGGACTAATTTACTTTTCAGTAGTGTCTTTTCACTTAATGATGCATGGGGAAGGGCAAACCTGTGATGCCTTTGTTCACGGCAGGGACGGTGAGGTGGGCAGGTAACTTTGTTGCGTCTGATTCTTTTCTGTAGTTTACTGTTAGTGAGATTGTGTTGGTCTCAGCTAAGTTACCCAACTTTCCCGAGTGGGAGTGATATTATCAATGTATCAATAGAAAGATTGTTTCTTTATTGGGAATTATAGAATACGTATGGAAACAGTTTGGGCCATAGAAGACACTCAACAAATGTTAATTTCTTTGTCTCTCCTGCATCTCCCCCAGATTCACCTGGCTTCCCAGGGAATCCAACTCCGGTAGAAGAGTTGTACAAAGCAGAAAATTTCTGGGGTGTTCCAGAGCAGGGCTGATGTAAAATTTGTAAAACTGTTTGTAAATTTTGTTAAGTATTTGTAAAACCTTTAGTTTAGCTTGCCTGAGCCTTGGCCCAGCCACTGGTTACTAATTAATAATTTCTTTCCCAGCTTTTATGTCAGGGGTTCATAGGTAGGGACAATGAAAGTATATCTCTCTCTCTTTACTCAAAGTTGCTGACACAGGAGAATTCTGTTTTTCCTCCTGGACATACAGGGTGAGTCCCTCTAGCTTACAGCTGCTCACATGTCACCTTGGTATAACTGGAAAGATTCATGTTGACCGCATCTGTTACCCTTAAATCATTGAGTTTCCAGCCTTTGCAAAGGGATCTAAAGTTATTTTTAATTTCACTTAAATCGTGAATGTATTTAGGCCAAGCTCTCTCATATACAGAGTTACTGCCTTTTTCTAACTAAGATTTCCATTTCTTCAGTATTTTGATTACAGTGTAGTAGGTAACCCACTTCTGCAAGGAAGGAAAAGTGAGCAGACCATTGGGTGTGAAATTGTGAGCTGCAGTGTCTCCTACAAGTTACATGTGATGCAGGGTGAAGCAAAAAGTCCTCAATGAATGTTTCTCAAAATAAGGACGGTGGCCGATTAAGAGAGAGGATGGACAGGAGCGTTTTGTCCTCCTTTGCTGTCAATCAGTAAGTGGCCATATAGAGTTCAAACGCAGGCAACATATTTATTGTTTAAAAATTCATATATTAATGAGAAGGTATTATTATTATTCAATCTGTATTCTTTATCGTGAATAAAAGGATAAAACTAATTGTCTCTGGATTATAAATTCTGTTTTCAAATTTTTAATCAGAATAAATCCCTAAGAAAGCACTCTCTTTTCTTAAAAATATTGTTTGGGAGGATACAAAACGACCACATGGTATTACTTTTTTTAATTTTTATGTTTTGGCTGTGCCGCAAGGCATGTGGGATCTTAGTTCCCCCACCAGGGATGGAACCCGTGCCACCTTTATTGGGGGCGCAGAGTCCTAACCTCTGGACCACCAAGGAAGTCCCCACTTCGTATTACTTAAAACATTTTCTATGCACTGACTATTTTACTCCTATTGTAATTTTATTATCATTTGGTTTACACGTAAGTATTATTTTTCCTTCTCTCCATCCCATCTCAGTTTATTTTTTTCCCTGTACAACAATGGTTTAGCTTTTCTTTCTCCTGATAATGGTTATCAAGGGCTTTCTCTACTGAGCACAAAGTAGCCTGACTAGGACATATTTTGGAGAGAAGAATAAAATACGGGAATATGAATACTTTGACTGTAGGACAATGTTTATACAGTTTTCATCTTTGATAACGTTTTGGTCTTTTCATCTTACCCCACGCACAGGCTCCCATTTCACTCTGGGCTCTGGGCTCAGGAGTACGGAGCCCCCCTGTTTATGAAATTCAGACTTTTTCAGTGCCAGTGACCTTCATTTCTTCTCCAACCCAGAATCTCAGCAAGAAGGTGTCTCAATGTTCATTCTCTTTACTTTGTTTTTCCCTCAGCTTTAATGAGGTATAATGGATATACAAAAACCCAGCACATCATTAATGTGTATAATTTGGTAAGTGTGGATATACGGATACACATGTGTTACCATCACCACAATCAGAGAAAGTAAACATATCCATCACCTCCAAAAGTGTCCTTGTGTCCGTTTGTGGTTTTGTGTGTGTGTGTGTGTGGTAAGAACTCTGACCATGAGAGCTGCCCTCTTAACAAATTTTATGCGCACAGTACCGTAGAGTTAACTGCAGACACTATGATGTACAGCAGATCTCTGGAAATTACTCATCTGTGTGACTGTAACTCGATAGACATTGACTACCCCCACCCCCACCCCCTGCATCCCCTGGTAACCACCAGTGTACCTTCTACCTCTGCACCTTGCAGGGGACACCAGTATCTTTTTGTTCCTCTGCAGCCTGGTGAGGACAGTGTTGATAAATTCCTTTGCATAAATGCAGGAGAGGCAGCCCGGGTGAGAGCCACATGTGTATCTTGGAGTCTGACTCTCCTGAGTTTGAACTCCATCCCCAGAGCTATGGTAAGAAAACCTCACTTTTCAAACGAGGGGATAATAGCACATCCATGTTTATAGAAGCATTATTCACAATAACCAAGAGGTGGAAGCAATGCAAAGGTTCATAGATGGATGAAGGGCTAAGCTAAATGTGGTCCATCTATACAAGGGAATATTGTTTCACATTAAAAAGGAAGGAAATCTGACACATGCTATACCATGGATGAACTTGAGAGACATTATGCTGAGTGGAATAAGAAACTCATGAAAGAACACATATTCTATGATGCCACTCACCCGAGGGAGCCAGAGCGGTCAATTCACAGAGACAGAAGGTAGAATCATGGTCACCAGGGGCTGCGGAAGGAGGATGGGAAGTTATTGTTTAATTGGTACTAAATTGAAGTTCGGGAAAGCGAAAAGCTCTGGAGATGGATGGTGGTGATGGGCGCCCAACAATGTGAATGGACTTGATGCCACTGCACTTAAAAATGGTGAAAATGGTAAATGTTGTGTTATGTGTGTTTTACCACAATAAAAATAAAAGTAAAAAATGGAGATAATGGTATCTATTAGGATTGCTGAAAGGATTAAATGAGATATGTACTTAAAGGGTCTCAAGAAATGTTAATCCCCTTATCCTGTCCCAGGGATAAAACTTGGTGATCCTGTTTGTCCAGAAAGGGGACAGTCTTAGAGTTTGGGGTTTGGACTTCCACTCTACCACCTGCTGTAGGACATAAACTCTCCTCCTAAAATAACCCTTGAGATCTTTTGTGGAGGGTCGGGAGTGGAGGTGTGATGCGGGGTAGGGGTGGTACACACGCGATACCCCTTGACAGCATCATAAGAATGTGTGTGTGTTTGTGGGCAGTTTCAGCTCCTTTATGCATGAAAATAATACAGGATATCAAAGCGAGTTTTGCATGGAAGGAATAGAACTTCTGGGGAAGGGCGGCATTTGGGCAGGAGTGGAGAACATTCCAGAATAAATGAGTGCAAGGCACGCAGTCCCAGGGTTGAATTTTATTATATTTATCTCCTCCATTTCAGCTGATACATGACATAGAGAAAATGCTTTGTTTATATTTGCAAAAAAGTGACCTTAAGCAAATGTGGGTGAATGACGGTGGCCTGTGGATGGTGCCTAGTGGGCACAGGGACTGATGGACTGGCTCACTGGATTCTTAGCCTTCCTGTGGATCAGGCAGGCTGGTCGTGAGGCTGCGTTAGGAAAGGTGGCAAAGAATCAGAAAAGGTGTTTGAATTTGCCAGCCAATCAGAAGCCATGACAGATTTTTCTGTTTGTTTGCTAATTTTAGCTAGAGGGTAGGAGTGGAGAGCTTTTCTTTTTGGATCCTCTTCTCACAGCTGTAAGACTCAAAATTAGACCCATTGCTCTTGTTAAGGTTTCACAGGAGATGAAAAGGCCTCAAACATAACCTGCCTGTTTCTCTTTGGCTGGCATCTGCCTGCCCGCAACGGCTCACGTTCACGTCACTTCCTACATTGTACGGTGGGTGCCTTCAAGTTCAGTGGGAAGGAAGGCAGGAGGAGGCTTGGGCATCTCCAGCAATAAGCACGTTCCCGAGGTTCTGCACATTGTCAAAATATAATAACAAAGACATCATAACTCAGGAGCTTACGGAAAATGAACCAGGATGGGCAATTTTCAGTGGTCGTGCAGAAGACACATACACAAAATCTGAAGACGCTGAAGAATCAAGAGTAAATCCAGGTTTTCTGTTCAGTTTCTGATTTTTTACATTTTCTCATTCATGAGAATGTTTTGTTTTACTTTATCATGTTTGTGAGGATTTAGCATTGACTTCTACTACAAAGACAGTCTTTTTAGCAGTATATCCGAATGTGCTTTAATTTCATGTCACAGCTGTTATTTGATGTATTTACAAAGACGTTGACTCTCCAAACAGACTTTGGTAGTAACTGCTTTTCTGTTTTCACTGCATACAGGTGAGCAACGGTATGTTTTATCTAGCTGGCGCTGCGTTGATTCTTGTAAGCCAGCGGCCATTGCAAAATCGAACTTTGTAGGTTGAAAGGAGATTTACAATGTAAAGATGTACATGTAATATAAAGAAGATAATCTCTAAGGTTACTTTCAAAATGAGACATCCGTGGTGGGAAGTGATTACTTCGGCAGGGAAACTACTTAAAATAACACTTGGATTTGCACATTGAAGAACATTAATGGGATAATTCATAAGTGTGCTCATTTCCTCCTTGCTGGTTATTAGCCAGGAATATAGGACGGCATATGGCTTATCATTGTGGTAGTTGGCGAGAACAGAAGTAAATGCTGAGATGAATGGTTGTTTTCTCATCCAATTCCCAGCCCTTCCACCTTGCCAAGAACTGGGTCCTTCCGGTGTGTGGTTAGGCCGTGAGACCGAGGGTCCAGATAGGAGTAGGGGAGGGAAATACCTGTGGGGTAGCCCTGTCCCTCAGGGGAGACATCACCTTGACACAACCTTCAACCCTGGCCCAGCAGAGTCGCCGTGGGGCAGGCTGGCTTCTGGATTGACACATGGGGTACAGGAGGTGGAATAGCAGTACTTTCTTCTATTCTTCCTGCCGAGTCGACTAAAAACACTGGATATTATCTATAAAATGAACCCTGAGGAGACTTTGAAAGGTGGGGAGAAGGCAGACTGGCTAGGACCTGGGACCTCGGGACATCATGGTGCGAGGGTGTTAGCACAGGCTCACAGAGGGACCTGGACCCCAACTCCCACCCAGTGGTAATGAGGGGTTCCTCCCACCTTGGGGTGTCCACAGAGACTGCATGGGGAGGCCAGACTTCCACCTCCACCTGGAAGGAAGAGAGTGGCGTCCCCTTCCCCTGACACTGGGTTTTAGGCTGCCTGACTGTGGCAGCCTTGGGTTACGTTGGAGCTACTGAACTGGATGTCCCTCTACTCTGTTCTAAAGCACAGCTGACCTCCCTGGATTCCTTCAGATGACTTGTGATCTTCTGATGAGGAGTTAGGAGCTCCTCTACTAGACTGTGGTTTCCAGAGTGGATTCCAAGAGTGAATCTCTTTGAATTAGAGTCTAAATAGCCCTCTGTATTTAGTATGATGTCTGGGCCCACAGATGCTTGAAAAATATTGGTTGACTTCTTTATGGAACTGTTGAAAGTGTAAGTGTTGCTTAAGCATTAGGAGATCTGACTTTACACTAACCAACGAAGCCTCATGTCCTGTAGAGACGGACCTAGACAGAGAGGCTGAATTTCCCTGTTACCACCATTGAAATTGGCAGCAGTGATGACAAGGCGGCCATAGAGAAGCTCTCACAGGCCCAGAAACTCCATCACTGGGGGGTGGGGGGGAACTGTTGACAAAAATTCAATTAATTAACAAGTTAAGAAGAAAAAAGGGAATTTTATTCTAGCCAAACTGAGGATTATAACTCTGGAAGCAGATTCTCATAAAGCTTTGAGAACTGCTCCGCCTGTTAGCAGTCGAAGGCACAGTCATATACACTTTTGAGACAAAGGATCACACATCAAAATGACACGCTATGGGCTTCCCTGGTGGCGCAGTGGTTGAGAGTCCGCCTGCCGATGCAGGGGACACGGGTTCGTGCCCCGGTCCGGGAAGATCCCACGTGCCGCGGAGCGGCTGTGCCCGTGAGCCATGGCCGCTGAGCCTGCGCGTCCGGAGCCTGTGCTCCGCACGGGAGAAACCACAACAGTGAAGAGGCCCGCGTACCGAAAAAAAATAAATAAATAAAATTAAATTAAACAAAATGACATGCGGCTATTTTACGTAAAGTTCACCAAGGATCCATACATGCAAAGTGAACAGCAAGTCACCATGACCCCCTACAGAGCTGGGAAAGAACGCTATTCTTCTAGGAAGTGACACTGCTAGCATCAGAAGAAAGACAAAAATTGATCTGTACGGTTGAGCAGGGCTTCCCATCTTTGAGGAACTCTGGTTAAGGTGTAATGCAGGTGCACACGGCACAAACAAACAAAGAGAGAAAATTTTATGTTTAATTTTTTTCTTGTCCTGCCTTAAAATATAAATTTTATTTCATCAGGACTCACAGAGTCTGGAGAATGCCTCTCGGTGATCAAGCTAGCACGACGGTGGTGGATAAATCGGAATGACCGTTTACTAATTAACCATGAAAGTGAAAGTGCTAAGGGGATCGGTGTCTTCCCCTCTGGAAAAGCACGTGGAGCGTCTATGTGAAACAGATGTTTGCTTGGTGCTTGGGGAATCTGAGCAACTGACGGCCCTGCTGGTTAGTGACCTCCAAGCAACGAGAGCTTGAAAACTCCAATTTTGCTGCAGAGAATTACCTCCTTTAGGAACCAGAATCCACCACTGAGACTGTACTTTTCTCTGGACAGTTTTGGAGACATTCAAATTCTTACTTTTCTATTAAAAGGTTATGGAATTTGGAGTCAGACCTTGATTTAAATTTCAGCTCTGTGCTCTTGGGCAAATTACGTAGCTTTCTCACACTTCCATTTTCTCACCTGTGCAGTAGAGGTCTTCCCAAATTGTTGTGGAAATTTAATGAAAAAGAATATAGGAAAATTCTAGCATGGCAACTGGTACCTAGATTATCCTAACTTTTCATCCTCTAAGACAGCACTATTCTTCAAACAGGGTACAATGTAAGTTTTTTTCAATTATAAGCAGTATCTTCTAGTTGACTTCCAGTGAAACAAATGATCACTCGGGACAGGTAATTCCTTCTACACATGACTGGGCTCATTTGTTATAAGCTCTTCCCTCTAATTTTATTAGGGAAAGTAGCTTTGAACCTCAAGTTCACATTTGAGGGTACCTTGCTCTTTACCATGTAACCTGTCTCACAGATATACGTATTTGAAATAAATAACTAATGATAATATGAACAAGTTTAACATAGACCTGCCTTTATTTCAGTTAATGTGTAAAAACAATAATAGGTAGAAAGCCCTATTTGGAAGATTCTAGGCAGAAGAGCCCTTACTTCTCATGGCACGCTCATATCACTTTTATAAGATGCTGGGCTCTGTGAGAGGTCAACCAATTCCTGGCCTCATGTATTTATGTCCATGGCTAGAGTATTCTTTGTCTCCCATCCAGCTTCTTATTGCAAAGGCCTGGAGTTAAGATAGATGACTTTGTAAGGCATAAGTAACCACCCTTAGGAGAAAAACAGGCAGCTGATAAATTAAGTGAATATGGGAGGTGAACGACCACCATCTATTAACCAACTTGTATCCAAAAGTAAAGGCAAGTAGAAAAGCTTTTCAGTATTTACAATGACAGGTGTCAAGTTTCCTGACCTCAGCCGGTGATAAGCTGGAAAGAGCACAGACTTTGGACTCGTACCTGCCTTAGGACCTCGGCTTCAACATTTACAAGCTATGCTACCTGGGGCAAATTACTTATTCTCATGGAGACTCAATTTCCTTGTGAAAATTTTTAAAAATGGCTAAGATTTGTTGATGTTTATTACACACTAAGAGCTGCGCTTTGTAATTTACAGATGATACCACATTCAGTTCCCACAAAGTCCAAATAAACTTGTGATTAGTATAACCCATTTTTCAAATGAGGAGACAAAGAGCTAGAAAGATTAGGCAACTTACCTAAGGTCTTATAAATTGTAAATTTTAGAATCTGTAAGGGAATCTGTAAGCCAGGTCTGTCTGGCTCTGAAAACTGCTTTTAAAACTGCACTATACTGCTTCATTTGTAAAACTGGTAAAAATAAGATCAACCTTGAAGGGGTTTAAAATAATGAGATGATACTTGTAAAGTTTCCAGAGTAGAGTCTAGCCAAGAGTATATTGCTCAATAAAGGTAATTATTATTATATTATCCAGAAACATCATAAGAAAAGTGGCACATAATATTTAAGAAAATGATTGCTGTTTAATAAGCCCAATACGTGCCAAGTTTTCAGTGAAGTGAATATATGCACCATTGCAATTACTGTTCATAAAACTCTATTAATTAGATTTAATATTTTAAAAAATTATCTTCTTTTTTTTTTTTTTTTTTTGTGGTACGCGGGCCTCTCACTGTTGTGGCCCCTCCCGTTGCGGAGCACAGGCTCCGGACGCGCAGGCTCAGCGGCCATGGCTCACGGGCCCAGCCGCTCCGCGGCACGTGGGATCTTCCCGGACCGAGGCACGAACCCGCATCCCCTGCATCGGCAGGCGGACTCTCAACTACTGTGCCACCAGGGAAGCCCCCTATCTTCCTTTTATAAGTGAAAAAATTTTGGCTCAGGGAGATCAAGTGTTTTGTCTAAAATCACATCACATAGTAGCGAGAACCAGAACCAGGGATGCTGATTCCAAAGTTAGTTTTTGTTGTTGTTTGTTTTTAGTTTTAATCCGTTTGTTACGTGGCCTTCCTAAAGCAAAGAAGCTTCTGGATTTTGGAGGAGGTATGTACAAATTTGTGTTAGAGGGCTCATTTTAGGTGGACAGTCTTAGTAACAGCAGACAAAGAACAAAAAACAGAATTTCAGAGATCAGAAAGCTGAGCAGGAAAGGAAATATTTTAAACCAGAAAGTGGTGAATTAATTCATCTGGGGGAAAAAATAATCCCAAACATCTATTCGATGAACAATAAAAGCTTGGAAAGCAGCATAGTGAATCTTGTTAGAAAGATTGATTTTGGCTTCCTCCTGTTCTGTTCATCACACCTGAATAATCACTACACTCTAATCTATAAAGGGTAAAATTCCTAAATCAGAGGGACTGAGATCTCCCCTTTGTAAACCCTGAATTAATTCTGTAAGACATTTCAGTGCCACGCAAAGTTATTGACAGCATAGCTAATTCTCTTTGGTCTTTCCACCAACCATAGCGTTTTCGTTCCTTCTGGAGATAAATGCCATTATAAAACATTCAAAATCCTATAATGTTTCATTTGGAGTTTTACTTGAGGGCTATTGTTTCACAACTTACCTTATGTAACACTCTGATGTGTCCTTACATCTTTCCTCATCCTTGCACACCTCAGCCTGTCCTTCTTGGAGTGGTTCCTGAAATGCCCCCATCTGCCCCTGCTTCTGTCCGGTCACTGGAAGTTTTCTCTGCTACCTGCTCTCTGTGGCAACGCCCGCGACATAATTGTAACAATGTCCAAGGTCAGCTTTCCCTGCCGTAAGGGCAACCCGTAGTGCTGCTTTGCTCTCTGCTCTGTCCTCTGGATAGCTTTATTTAGGCTGCAACCCATGAAATTGCCAATAACTGGGCCTAACCCACGAAAAGGGCAATTTCTCATGGTGTAACCAAATTCCTGTTTATAATAGATGCTTTATGCATATTTTATGGATGTTGAAATATCTGCAGTAAGTCTTTTAAAATTAAAGCCCCCCCTGATTCCAGTCCTACTTCCTATTTCATATAGGATGGCAGGGGTTGGGATGGGTCACACTTCAGAGGACAATACTCCTCCTTGTAAAACACCTTCCAGAGTCATTTCCAGTTCCTGTAACTAAACAACTGAGGGTAAGGGATCTGGGAAGTCCCAGGGCTATCAGTCAACTTGAGCTGATCCTGCAGCCAGTGCAGGCGCCTCAGTAAACACAAAACCATTAAGTGACTGTAGGTTAAACTTTCAAGGGCTGTGTACTAACTGGAATAGTAAATAAAGGATCGCACGTCTTTCTTTTCTTCAGTATGTTGGAAAGAAAAAGAAATTGCTAATTATTGACTCTTCCCCCCCCAAATTTCACTGATCAGTAGAAACTTGAGAGTACCCACGTTGACCCGTTTGCTGTAGCCAGTCTCTACAAAACACACTCCACAATAAGGTTTCAAGCAAAGAAAAACAAAATCCCCAATTCGAAATTATTGAAGGTCACAACCAGGTTACAGGTACATGAGACACAGAAACCTAAATCAAGGGGGGTCTGGGACTTCAGTGAATCCTGGGTATTGCAAAGCTAGGGCTGCCAGATGATTTCTGGAAAATAAAAAGGAAGACACTTAATCTCCAAAGTATCTG
This sequence comes from Leucopleurus acutus, assembly GCF_964270905.1. NCBI lineage: Eukaryota > Metazoa > Chordata > Mammalia > Artiodactyla > Delphinidae > Leucopleurus > Leucopleurus acutus. The sequence goes on from NC_139163.1 coordinate 6,823,962, forward strand.
GATATTCAGAAAACAAACTTGTTAAAGTCAAGTAAATTAAAACCAGAAAGTTTTACGTATTTATAAAAAAGATATTATCCAATGAGGCAAGAGTTCTAGAGAAATAAACTGTCCATCAACTACACCATGTGATGTAAAGTAGACACCTTACAAAGAAAGAACTACTTCATTATACTTCCACGGCGCAGCAGCCCCAATCTTCCACATCTTGACATTTCTTGGGTGAGTTGAGAGCATCGTTATTTAACTTTAATTTTTATTTTTTTAACCTGTACAATGGAATATTATTTAATAAGAAAAAAGAGTGAAATACAGAGATACATGTTGCAAGAGGGATAAATCTTAGAAAACGTAAATCTTATGCTAAAGGGAAGAATCCAGAAATAAAATGTCACAGAGTGTATGAGTCTACTTATATGAAATGTCCAGAATGGGTAAATTCATTGAGAAAGAAAGTAAGTTTAGTGGTTGTTAAGGAAATTAGCTGAGGTTAGAGAGAAAATGCTAACGGATATGGAGTTTCGTCTTAGAGTGATGAAAATGTCCCAGAATTAGGTAGTGGTGATGTTTTTAAACCTTTGTGAATGTACTAAAAACCATTGAATTTTACACTTAAAATATATATATATATATATATATTCTTTTTCGGATTCTTTCCCCTTATAGGTTTTTACAAAACATTGAGTATAGTTCCCTGTGCTATACAGTAGGTTCTTGTTGGTTACCTATTTTATATATAGTAATGTGTATATTTTAATCTTGTTGACTTTTAAATATAAATGATTATGTTGGTAATTATGACTATTATAGTTCCATCCAGGAAAAAAAAAATCAATACATGTTGTCCTTTCTCTTTTATGTACAATGCCCCCAATAGTAACATGAAACTTGAGTGCTGTATTTATTTGTTCCTCTTTTTGTTGTCATCCGGCATTTTCCCCCCTTCTCAACCAACACAAATTCCCTCTGGGGAATCACCATCCCGCAGCCTGTGCAGTCAGGGGTGGCAGTGGGTCCAGGTGCCCTTCTCCCACTCCTGGAGCTGAAGTGTCCGTGTCCCTTCTCTCCCCACCGTGAACAGCTAGAGAGAAGCAGTCGGTTGGCCAACTGGACCATTTCCCAAGACTTTAACTGTTTGAAAGAGTGGTTCAGGGATGAAAGAAAGTTGTGCTGGTCTCACCACCTTGGGTGTCTTTTAGGTGCTTTTGCTGTGAGATGCTGGCTGTGGTTCCTGCATCCTAGTTTCCCTGGGTGGATGCCTGTTCTTCAGCCTCTCATATATTTTGTGAAGCTCCAACATGCTTACAATAAATGGCCTTTGTTTAAGTTAATCGGAGTCAGTTGCTGTTACTTATAACCAAGGAGCCCTAACTGAAACACAGCTTTATGCTACTCGCATAAGGTAGGAGGATGATTTCATAAAGCAAATGTTATCATTGAAGGAATAACTGTGTGTCCTTGGGCAGGTCTCATAATGTTTCTAAACTTCATTTTAGAAATTATGCTAAAATGGCCATAAGAGTACTTCCTTTGTCTACAGCTCTTATAAAAGCTAAATGGATACATGTGTACCAGAGTATTGTAGGCTCTACCTTTCTGTCAATAGCTCCGCATCATCATACCATGGGAGAGCTGACCATCTCTTAAGCTTTCCCCTACAGCACGGGGCTCTGGGAAGCTGCTGACGGCCATCAGTTCTTCACTTATTCAATCCACAGACGTTCATTGAGAGTCTCTTGTGTGCTGGTAACTGTTCTAGGCAATTAACTGTGAGACAAAGAGAAGAGACAGAGGTTTGTCATCAAGAGGTCAAATCCAAAGAGAGGAGACAGAAACATAAGCAGAAGTCTGCAGTTCCCTGCGACTTGCACCAGTTGAAGGTACCCAGTGTGAACACTGGCTGCGTCAGGAAAGAAGCCACCATTTATTTGGCCTACGGGGGTCAAGCAGCCCCTGTACTTGCTCTTGGAAGAAGACTAGATTTTCACCAGACGGACAGAGGAATGGTGTCCTAGGCAGAGAGCACTGCACGGCACGCTGCTGTCCGGGCTGCATGGCGATTGACACGGCAGAGGTGCGACATGCATGTCCATGGGCAGGACATGCGGGTGCCAGGGCTCTTTGACACTCCAGATGATACGTGGACCCAGGCCTCTGTGGATGAGGGGGCAAGGCATCCTGAAAAAACACAAGAGGGTGAGTCCTCCCACGACTCTGCCCCACTCCGCCCCCACTCCTTGCTGCTCTGTCACTGTGGAAATATTCAGCCACCATGAACACCTCCAGGGGGAATGCGGGTGTCCCATCCAACATCTACGTCCAGTGACCCACCTGCCGCAAAGGGATTAGGCTCGCTCACAGAAGCTGCTCATATCGCTTGTCTCGAAGGAAGAGACAGTTGTACTCACCATTTTGCTCTCAGCAAGGATTGTTTTCATGCTGAGAATTCAATAAAACCAAATTCCACTGTAATAGCCTAAGGAAATCAACAAACAAGCCTGAGATGAGAAGCGGTTGGGAAACACCAGGCAGGGGAGGCAGGGCATCTATGGAGATGGAAAAGAGGAAGCCTGACAGCAGGGAGATAATGGCTCCCCTGTCTTCATTTTTTGATTTGCTTTCCTTTCTATTCTTATTTATTTTCTTTGGCTATTTCTCTTTCCCAGTTCCTCCGCCCACCCCCCCAGGGGCCAAGTTATTAGGAAAAGAAGAGTCCCAGGCACAAGGATGCTGCTTCCTTCTCCTGGGTTACGAATTGTGAGGGAGGATGCTGCACGTCTCCAGGAGGACCTGCCTCTCCTGGAAGGAGCTGGCTCTTACCTAAGTTACAGTCTAGACCAGAGGTTCCCAAACTTGGTAGATTTATGGATCCCTCAGTGTCTCAGTAACTTTTTCATGGAATTTCTAGGCTCAAAAATGGATCTAAAAAAATTAAACATACTCTTACCTTATGACCCAGCAATCATACTCCTAGGTATTTACCCCAAAGAGTCAAAAACTTATGAGACAACTTGCACACAGACGTTTATAGCAGTTTTATTCATAATGGCCCAGACTTGGAAGCAACCAAGATGTCCTTCAGTCAGTGAATGGATAAACTGTGGTCCATCCAGACAATGAGTATTCTTCAACGATAAAAAGAAACGAGCCATCAAGCCGTGAAAAGACGTAGAGGAACCTTAAATGCGTGTGACAAAACGAAAGAAGCCAGTCTGAAGAGGCTCCATACTGCAGGATTCCAACTCTATGACATTCTGGGAAAGGTAAACTATGGAGACAGTAAAAAGGTCAGAGGTTGCCAGGGGTGGGCGTTTGTGGGGGAAGAGGGATGACAGGTGGAGCACAGAGGATTTTTAAGGCATTGAAACTATTCTGTATGATATTATAATGATGGATACATGTTATTATATTTGTTCAAACCCATAGGATGTATAACACCAAGAGTGCACTGTAAGGTGAACTATGGACTTTTTGTGATTATGATGCCGCTGCAGGTTCATCCTTAGTAAAAAATGTACCCTTCTGGTGAATGATGTTGATAATGGGGGAGACTGTGTGTATGGAGGGACAGGGGCTATATGGGAAATCTCTGTGTCTTCCTCTCAATTTTGTTGTAAATCTAAAACTGCTCTAAAAAAGAAAAGGTCTGAAAAAAAATCGAACGCTTCTGTTTTTTCCATAAAGTTCAAATAAATTAACTTTTACAACTTACCAATTTATCAGCCACTGGAAAAAACAAACAAGTTGAAAAATAATATATTTCATTCTTAAATAACAGCAATTACTTACAAATGGAACGTGTATGTCTATTGGGCACTGCCACCTCACAATTTCTCAAATGTTGGAATCAGATTAGACACCATCACCCTTATTTTTTATTCTATACTGATTTAGTACGATGCTTGCTGTTTATCAGAGCAACTTTCAAAAACCCACTTTGGCAAAGATATAATGTCACCAGACGTGATATCCTTTTAAGTTTTGCTCCCTCTTTGTTTTAATATGGGGGTCAGCAAATTACAGCTGATGGACCATATCCCACTCACCACTGTTTGTATATGGTCTATGAGCTAAGAATGGTTTTTATATTATTAAATGGTTGGAAAAAAAGAATATTTTGTGACACATGAAAATTATATGAACTTCTAATTTCAATATCCTTGCATAATTTTTTTTTTTTTTTCGGTACGTGGGCCTCTCACTGCTGTGGCCTCTCCCGTTGCAGAGCACAGGCTCAGCGGCCATGGCTCACGGGCCCAGCCGCTCGGCGGCATGTGGGATCCTCCCGGACCGGGGCACGAACCCGCGTCCCCTGCATCGGCAGGCGGACTCTCAACCACTGCGCCACCAGGGAAGCCCCTTGCATAATGTTTTATTGCAACATAACCATGGTCATTCATGTATGTTTGTCTATGGTTGCTTTTGCGTGCCAAGAGCAGAGTCTGGATATGTGGGCCTCTCATTAGCTCATGCTAAGCACACTACACATCACAGTGAACTCAGTTATAACCTCAGCATTTCAACCATGCCACAACATCTTATTTATTTTTTTTATTGCCCAATGCATACACTTCATCTCAAAAAAAAAAAAAAATGAAGGCAGAAGTGGACTTTGAATGTCACACTTGCAAGCCACAGTAGAGTGCCAATTTTACTTTATTGATTTAGATGGTGAAGAATTCTATTTATTACAGAATGGCACTATAGATGAGCTAAGAAATATACTGTGTGCCATTGTTATCAGACTAAGCAATCCTCACAATGTTCCTCACTCACAGGAAAGCAAAGGTCTAAAAAATTAGAAAATTTAAAACTATATCTCATCACAGCAGAATTTCTTTGCAAAGATTAACACTGCAAGTGACGGTGCAGGAAAAGTAAGTTTCTGAGTGGCTCATTTATTAGCTAAGCAAGGAAAGCTGTTTACCGATGGTGAGCGAATGACATCACGTTTTACTGGCAGTCAAAGGAATGTGTCCAGAGGAAAAAAACTTTTTTAAGACTATTAGCCTTTTAACAAGAATAGTTGCACGAAGTGTTGAGGAATTTGGTGGTAACATCAATAGTCAAAAAACAAAGCAAATGATTTTAAGTAGCTTTCCTTGCCTCTTGATGAGTTGACAGATGTTACCTATACTACTCAGTTGTTGTTTTCTGAGGAATCAACTCTGAGTTTAGAGTGAGAAAGAATTAGCCTCTGAATAGTCTTTGTGTTATGACTTCTTTTGTGTGTGTGTGTGATGCCTTCTAATGAGAATACATTAAAAGAAATTGAGAGAACACTAAGTACAACCTGAAGGGGAATCTGTTAAGATGTGTTACAACGGAGGCTGGTAAAATATGTATGCAGCAGAAGTCGTAGTTGGAAAAACTTACAAGCTTGTGAAAATGTGACGTGTTTAAAGCCTATGGTTATTTAGTTTCTTATTCTTCAGCAAGTACTATGCAGAAAATATTTGAATATATCATATCATATGTTATTGAACCAGTAGTATCAGTGATAAATTTCATTTGCTTTCATAGGCTTAACCATTGTCAGTTCTGTAAAATGTTGTTAGAAATTAAAGCGGAATATCCTGACTTGTGCTGCCTTATAGCGGTTTGATGGCTCAGCAGTGGTTAAGTTTTATTGTGATTTTATAGCTTAGGGTAAAAATTGAAATCTTTTTGAATAAGAAGATCTATTCTCGACCACTACTGTGGAACACTGAATGGCTTTGAATATTAGTTTTTGCTGCAGACCTGATGACATTTTAAAATGAATTTAGTCTAAAATTACAAGGCAGAATGGGGCTTATGTGCAAACCTTACATTGCTGTAAAGTAATTTTGACAACAACTAATATTTGAGTCACAAATACCATCAACCTACTTACAACACTTGCAGAGTTGTCAAAAGTTAAAGCAAGAAGTAAGATCTCTAGTCCTACACAATTTTGTAGTGGATATAACTTTTAAGCTCAAACTATACAGATCTTTCTCAACTTATGATGGGGTTACTCATTAAATATCGTTAAGCTGAAATGCATTTAATATAACTAACCTACCTAACATCATAGCTTAGCCTAGCCTAACTTACACGTTCTCAGAACACTTATATTAGCCCAAAGTTGGGCATCTAACACAAAGCCTATTTTCTAATAAAATGTTGAATATCTCGTGTAATTTATTGAACATTATACTGACAGCGAAAAACAGAATGGTTGTCTGGGTACTGAATGTGTATGGGCTGATTACCCTCATGATCTCATGGCTGATGGGAAGTGTGCTCACTGCCACTGCCTGGAATCATGAGAGAGGATCACTAGCCCAGGGAAGATCAAAATCAGAACTTCTAAGTATGGTTTCTGCCGAATGTACATACCTTTCTTACAACTGTAAAGGAGAAAAATCGTAAGTCAATCATTGTAAGTTGGGGACTGTCGGCAATTCCAGCAGCGTTTTTTGAACCCCGATGAAAGAGCAAAGGAAATTTCCATATTTCAAAATCCATTTAACTGTGCAATTAAGGAACTGCCACCTAAACTTTAACTGGGAGTGATTCATCTGTAAGGTAGTAACATGCTAAAGCTATCGGGAGAAGAATCTAACAGAATTCTAAAAAAATGATTTCACGTGATATATATCCTCAATTAAAATTACATGTTCATGGATTTATATCAGTATTTAGTAGTTCCTATCAGTGTGAAAAGGCATTTTTTTGTTTTCTTCCAGTCCTTAAAATTATTTTATTTTATTTTTTATTAAGCTATAATTGACATTTAACATTATATTAGTTTCAGGTGTACAACATAATGATTTGATAAAAGTATATATTGCAAAATACTACAAGAATCAGTCCAGTTAACATCCATCATCACACATAGTTACAAAATTTTTTTTCTTGTGATGAGAACTTTTAAGATCTGCTCTCTTAGCAACTTTCAAATATACAATATGGTAATATTAACTATAGTCACCACACTGTACATTACATCTCCAGGACTTACTTATTTTATAACTGGAAGTTTGTACCTTTTTCCTTTTTTTTCTTTTGCGGTACGTGGGCCTCTCACCATTATGGCCCCTCCCGCTGCGGAGCACAGGCTCCGGACGTGCAGGCTCAGCGGCCATGGCTCACGGGCCCAGCCACTCCGCGGCATGTGGGATCTTCCTGGATCGGGGCACGAACCTGTGTCCCCTGCATCGGCAGGCGGACTCTCAACCACTGCGCCACCAGGGTAGCCCGGAAGTTTGTACCTTTTGACCACCTTCATCCATTTGGTCCACTCCCCATGTCCTGCCTCTGGCCATCAGCAATCTCTTCTCTGTATGCATGAGTTCAGGTTTTATTTCTTTTTATTCCACATATAAATGAGATCATATGGTATTTGTCTTTCTCTGTCTGACTTATTTCACTTAACATAATGTGCTCAAAGCCCATGCATGTTGCTGCTAATGGCAGGATTTACTTCTTTTTTATGGCTGAATAATATTTCATATATATGTGTGTGTATATATATGTGCTACGTTTCTTTTCCTTTATCTATTCGTCCACCAACGAGGACTCAGGTTGTTTCCACGTCTTGGCTATTGCAAATAATACTTCAATAAACCTGAGGTGCAGATATCTTGTTGAGTTGGTGTTTTCATTTCCCTTGGATAAATACCCAGAAGTGGAATTTCTGGGTACTATGGTAGTTATTTAAAAAAATTTTTTGAGGAAACTCCACACTATTTTCCATAGTGGCTGTACCAATTTACATCCCCACCAACACACAAGGATTTCCTTTTCTCCACACCTTCCCATCCTCTCAACACATGTTAGTTTTCTGTGAAAAGACATTTTCAAAGATCAGATTAATGAAATCTCACTACAGATTAACACTAACATTTATAATAAAGTTTTATGATAGGGAATATTAACTTTGATTCCTAATTAAGTGAACTGTTATGCATTCTTCAAAAAAGGATTATTATATTTTAAATTTCATCAATGAAAAATTTGTAGGAAGTTTTTTACTTCTTATTATATAATACCCACAAAATATCTTTGGTTTTGCTTTTTGGCCTGAAAAATCTACTATTTCCCATCTGGCCCTTTACAGAAGTTTGCCAACTCTTGTTTTAATGCATGAAGAGTATGAGAGAATGAGCCATAAGTTTTTGGTTTATTTTTCTCACAGTGGAAAACTACATTATGAGGTTAATCACTTGACCATGAGTTAGTCATTGCTAGGACACTCACAAACATTCCTATCAGAGCTGGCCAGCCAGGTTAGGAAAAAGTGTGTTCTGAATCGGAAGTCAGGCAGAGGGTGGGCAAACAGGAAGTTAGCAGGAGGACAGGACAGTAACTGGACAACAGAGGTCAGAGATTCGACTAGCAGGGACCAGGCTACAGTGAACCAGAGACCCTAGCACAGAAACGGGGTTTGGAGTTGGGCCAACAGTTTGCTTCATGACAGGAGCTAAACAGGATTTGTGGTTGGAAGTTAGCTAGGATCACTAGCTTCATGGGGAGAAAACAGGTGGAAATTAAGGGGTGAAGAAGCGAGAAGAAGCTGTGGGTAGATGCCCTGATGCTGGAGGAGGAGGAGATGGACAACATGTATGCATCCAGTATGGACAAGCCAAACTCTTGCCCTGGCCTACAGAGAGGTGGTCTAACGAGTTCTGAGTCTAGTTACACATGTAATTTAGTGCAAAACCCAGAAAGTCTGTCTCTGTCTCTTCCTCTTTCTATATATCTTTTGTGGGTGGGAGGTCCTAATTTTTGTAGGATAAGTAGAAAATTTGGACCGAGTTTTTGAAAACTAGTGTCTTTCTATCATATCTTATTCTATGTCATTCACTTCATAATCTAGCAAGTACGTTTTGACCATATTTGCTGAGCTCAGCTCACTCTTGTTATCCTGGGTCAGTCTTTGGAAGCCACAGTCTGTCATGGAGACCATATCCTGGGATGAGAGAAAGAGCTATGCTATGGTCTAAATGTTTATGTTCCCCCCAAATTCATGTTGAAACCTTACCCTCAAGGTGATAGTATTAGGAGGTGGGGTCTTTGGGAGGAGGTTAGGTCATGAGGGTGGAGCCCTCAGAATGGGATTAGTGTCCATATAAAAATGGCTTGGGAAAGCTCCCTTGCCCCTTCCATCATGTGAGGACACAGGGAGAATCACCATCTACGAACCAGAAAGCTCTCACCAGACACGGGATCTGCCAGCACAATGATCCTGGCTTCCCAGCCTCCAGAACAGCTGAAGATTAGGTTGTTAGAGGGTGTGTTACCCAGGCACATGCTCTGTTATCCTGAGACTCAGACCATAGCTGCCCAGGATTCTTGACTTACTCTCTTATTATAGGAAAAGGCAATAAAAACAACAGCAGCAACAACCCACCCACAAGCATCATTCATCTCTCACATCAAAAGAGCTAAGAGGGAACCATGGGAATTTCCTGGCGGTCCAGTGGTTAGGGCTCCATGCTTTCACTGCCAAGGGCGTGAGTTTGATCTCTAAGATCCCACAAGCCACAGGGTGCAACCAAAAAAACAAAAGAAAAAACAAAAAAGAAGAAGGAATCATTTGTAGCTCCTGGTTTTCTTGAGGAGGAAATAGAAGTACGTACACTTCTTCAAATAAATTCAGTGAATTTATCTTTTTAGAAACACCCAAGGTTTCCAATCAATTGTCTCATAGTCTTCCCCAGTGAATCACTTTTCTAATGTCTAGCTATCATTTAAGGATGGGCCAACCTCTCTGAGGGGAACTTGGCAACACGTAACCAAAACATTAAAATGTGCATGTCAGGGAATGCCCTTCTAGTCGCTAGATGGGATGCTACCTGACCCATGAATAACCTAATAGAGCTCCCTCTCCCAAAAGGAGTGTGTGTCATTTCACAGATTGTTTTTTGGTTGTAAACGGGAAAAGGTACCTTTACAATTGGAAAAATAACCTGGCAGACAACACCGTAACCAAACAATCAAAAATTGAGTATCAACCATATAGGAACAAGTTGACATCACGTGATTCCTGATGTGTGTCTTGAAGGACACAACATCACCTATTAAATATTGGTGCCAAAAAAGGTTTAACCTGAAGCAAATTATAAACAATCAAACAAACCTAAATTGAGGGGACTTTTGAAAAACCATTGATCTGAAGAAGATCAATTTCATGAAAAAAATCGGGGATAACTGCTCTAGGTTAAAGGAGTGACAGGTGCAATGAGGAATCTTTGTTTTGTGGACAGAAAAAACATAAAGGGTAGTTTTGGAATGACTGAGGAAGTTTGCACATGGTGGGCAAGTTAGATAATAGTGTGGTATCAGCGTTAAATTTCCTGAGCTTCATCATTTATTGTTGTTATGGAGGATATCTTTGTTCTTGAGGAAAAAATACTAAAGTATATTAGGTGTGAAATGTTGAGAGAGAGAGAGGGGGAGAGACGGAGAGAGAGAGAGAGAAAGAGAGAGAAGTAACAGATGAGAGAGAAGTACAGGTAAATGGAGAGAAATGTTAACAGTTGGTGAGTCTAGATGAATGGTGTAAGGATTCTTGTGCTGTTCTTACAACTTTTCTGTAGGTTGGTCATTTATCTAAATAAAGCATTGAAAATGAGAGATATTTCAGTAATTCTACTTCTATGAATTTATCCTAAGGAAATAATTGTAAAGTTGTATAAAGATATATGTGTGAGTACATTTATCATAGCCTTATTTATAAAAGTGGAACACTTTTAAATAATTAAAATTTTTATCAGTAGAGGATTGGTTAAGTAAATTATGGTATTATTTTTCTAAATATATGGAAGAGAATATTATGCATTCATTTAAATTATTTTAAAGGGCACTGTTTCTTGACATGGCAAATAGTAATAATATATTGCTAAGTAAAGAAAGCAACTGGCAAAAACATGGTCATATATCTCTCTAAAAAAAAAAATATATATATATATATATATATATACACATATATATAGTCACACATTCACAAGCATTTAAATATCTAATATTTAAAATATTAAAAGAACACGGCTTCCCTGGTGGTGCAGTGGTCGAGAGTCTGCCTGCCGATGCAGGGGACATGGGTTCGTGCCCCGGTCCGGGAAGATCCCACGTGCCGCGGAACGGCTGGGCCCGTGAGCCATGGCCGCTGAGCCTGCGCGTCCGGAGCCTGTGCTCCGCAACGGGAGAGGCCACAACAGTGAGAAGCCCGAGTACCGCAAAAAAAAGAAAAAAAAAAAAAATTAAAAGGACATACACTGAGATTTTAATGACTTTTAGGCTGAGATTATAAGTGATTTATAGAGGGAGAGATTTATTATTATTATTTTTAACATCAAACATAAGGTATTCAATTTAGGAGAAAAAACTCTCTAAATATAATTAAAATCTTCTTTGTAGGTTATTTATAATATCTCTCGATTGTCGATAGTGTGGTTTTCTTTGGTATTTGGAAATATCGTTGTTCTGTGTCAAACCTCCCAAGGTTTTTATGAAGCACTATTCAGTTTCCTTGTTTTCTCCCATGTCTGTGTACCTTTTTCTGGAAGCCTCTATTTGGTACCTCAGATAGGGAAGGCACATATTGATGCTGTGGTTTATGAGTGCTGGCACTCACGGAAATAGGAATATAAAGTGAGGCTTAGCACTTGACTATCTAACCCCTATCTGCCCTGGGAAGTTAGTACCAAGAAGGGAAGATGTGACATATCCAGGCAAAATGGTTTAAATAGCGAGACAGGCCCTACGCACTAAAAAGAATGTGGTCCAGAATATAGGAGATTCCCGACCCTCGAGAAGGAACTTCCAGAGACCTTTCTGAATTCCCAAATTCACAAATACGATTAAAGCAAGAACTGTGCCTACGGTGCTCAGGCCACGATGAGTAGATGGCAATGCTTTCCTATGACGTGCCAAGAGATGACAAATATATCCAAATGAAAATCTAGAAAAGTATTCGTCTTCCTGGACCACATACAATATTACTGATGCTAATATTAACTCGAAGACGGGAACAAGAACTCTGTACTCATTTTCAACTTTGTTTCGTCCGCTATGAAAGGAAAGCATAAATATCAAGGAAAATTGGCTCCGCGTGTACTCCCACTGCACCTGCATAGGGACACCAACAGAGGAAGGTCCCTATCATCTTTAAAAGATGTGAGGGAGGTGCCCTTTCTGGGTCACTAACATGTATTTTGCAAAAAGCCAACTAACATTATTGTTAATGAGATTCCTTACCTGTAGCTTAAGGGAGAAAAGATTTTGCATATTTCTTTTGCAGGAAACACCAAGCTCAATATACCATGAAAGATCCGGATTTTAAGCAAGTGTCTCATCTACACATGGACGCTTGAAAGTGTCACTTGGCTGGTTTCCTTCCCCACCCCCGCCACGTAAGCGCTCTTCAGAAGGCAAGGGCTGCAGGCCGCTTTCACCGGGCCGCATGCACACGGCATCAAGGGCAGGTTCGTTGTGCCGCCTACACGTGGCATGTACAGTTGTCGGTGGCTGGTGGGGGGCAGATCCTCTTAATCATCTTCAATGTGCGATTTCTCATTTTCCCCCCTGCCCCATATAATTGCTTTTGTCCTGGCTTGTCCTCCAAATGGAGTGTCAAGCACCCCCCATAGCATGGGGTGCAGACTGGGCATTTGAACAATACTCATGGAATGAATGAGACCGTGCTTTCCCCAGTCCTGCTATCTGTCTTGAGCTAAAAACATAGTCATTCATGACTGAAGTACTGATGTCTTATTTTTTTCAAATTTTGGTAAAATGCACATAACATACAACTTACCCTTTTAACCGTTTTTCAGTGTACAGTATAGTGGCATTAAGTACATCTCCATTGTTGGGCAACCGTTACCACCATCCTTCTCCAGGACTTACCTTCCCCAGTTGAAATTCTATATCCATTAAACGCCAATTTCCCATTCTTCCCTCCTCCTGGAAACTACCGTTCTACTTTATGTCTATGAATTTGACTATTCTAGGAATGAATCTACAACTTTGTGTAGTGACTGAATTTTATACATTTCCATTGGAGAGTCTACAGTTCTGCCACCAATTGTAGGAAAGTTCACCTTTAATGAGTTGATTATTGATAACATATAACAAGTCCTAACAGAGGGTCTCTTCTTGAGTTGATGGTTTATGGCATTTAAAAAGGAAAGTTATTTTCCATTATTAGGTATAGAATTTAAGATATATCAATAAGATATACCTTATTCATTATGTAATGGATTTTCTATACACATTATCATTATTGCTTTAGTGTATTTGATTTGCTATGGACTGAAAAAGGTAAATTTAAAGGACTCCACACCGAGGGGAGGACTCCCATTCCCTGTCCAGCTGGTAAGGTGCTTAGAAGTCTCTGCTCCACCCTACCAACGAGTAAAAAGCTGAACAAAATGAAATGCCAGCAACTCTTCTTAGATATGTGAGAGAAGTGAGGTCACAGAGCAAACCACTGCTCCCAGGTTTGGAAAGACCAACAGACAGATACAGAGAATCACAAGTTACTGGAGCAGGAACTCAGGAGCTGAAGTAGCTGTGGGAACCACCGCTGGGGCAGGAAAACCTGAACTGTTACTGATGAAGCGCTGGTGGCTGTGTGGGCACTGACAGGTAAACGCTCTGGGGAACCCAGTCATCAGGAGCCCCTACCCTTTTGTGAGTTTTCCCTTGTGGACCTTTCCCAGGTGCTCACAGCGAATATCAGGGAAAAACTCCCTCGTGCTTACAGCAAGAGCAGGGAAAAGGAGAGGTTTAAAATACGCCAGAGCACTGTGTTCTTAGCAATGTCTGCCCTCAGGAGAAATTATTTTTTAATTTTTATTTTTTATTTTTTGCAGTATGCGGGCCTCTCACTGTTGTGGCCCCTCCCGTTGCGGAGCACAGGCTCCGGACGCGCAGGCTCAGCGGCCATGGCTCACGGGCCCAGCCGCTCCGCGGCATGTGAGATCTTCCCGGACCGGGGCACGAACCTGCGTCCACCTGAATCGGCAGGCGGACTCTCAACCACTGCGCCACCGGGGAAGCCCAGGAGAAATTATTTGACGAGAACCTGCTGGGCTTATATCAGAGCCTAACTGATCCAGAGGAAGGGAAATACCCCACTGTAGTTCCTCCATGATTCCTACCAGCTGACATTCTGGAGACGGTATAAGATCGAGGGCCCTCAGGGGCGGGGAGGAAGGTGGAATGACTAGGTGGAGCACAGAGGATTTTTAGGGCAGTGAAAATACTCTGTATGACATGACAGTGAGGGATACATGTTGTCGGGCTGCAGGTCTACGGGGCACCTACAAGGCCTGCGCTTGCCCAGCTTCAAGACCGAAGATAGAGCCCAGAGTCAGCATCCGTGACAGCAGTGGTTTCACGGGTGGGAGAACGTAAGTTCCTGGAGTGACACCCACCGTGGGCAGCGGATGGTGGGCAGGACAAGGTGGCTGTCTTTGCTCCTGGGGGGCAGGGGCGCGGGGCGGACGGGGACAAGGAGATCACCAGTTACAGGGGAACGGACATCGGGTGCACGCATTAGTCACCAGGGACACCGGCAGGGGTGGCCCACTGCTCACCGCCCCTTTGATAAGGACCAACAGCAGCTGGGACCGGGGGCAAGTAGGTAGGCAGGTCAGTCGTGTGGGGAGGTGCAGGTGAGGCAGGTCCTGGCCTGGCAGGGGATGGACAGAGGGCAAGAGAGCAGCCATTCTCAGTGGACTGACCACACACACGTCATGGCGCATCTGTCAAAGCCCATCGAACGCACACCCAGTGAACCCTAATGTAAACTGTGGACTTTGCTGGGTTCTCTGACTGTCACTGATGTTGACAGGGGGGTGGCTGTGCGCGTGGGGAGGGGGAGGGAACCCTCTGTGCTTTCTGCTCCAATTTGCTGTAAATTCCAAATTGCACTAAAAGATAGTCCATTGAAAACGTATTTTTAACTATTAACTACGTGACCTCTTTGCTTCCTTTCTCTGCTTAATTATTTTGTTAATTAGTAACGATGGTATTTTTATTCAAAGGTTACTTTTACACCATCCTATAATTACCTCAGGACTCCATTTCTTTAACTAACATGTATCAGTTCCCTTCAAAAAACAATGATACGATTGGGGTGTTTACTCT
This sequence comes from Leucopleurus acutus, assembly GCF_964270905.1. Taxonomy (NCBI): domain Eukaryota; kingdom Metazoa; phylum Chordata; class Mammalia; order Artiodactyla; family Delphinidae; genus Leucopleurus; species Leucopleurus acutus. The sequence goes on from NC_139163.1 coordinate 6,839,088, forward strand.
GCCTCCCCAATCTCACTCTGCAGCCACTTACCTTATATTTATTAATATGATTATTCCTAGTTTTGTCTTGTACAATTATATATGGGTTTTTTTGTTTGTTTGTTTGTTTGCGGTACTTGGGCCTCTCACTGTTGTGGCCTCTCCCGCTGCGGAGTACAGGCTCCGGACGCGCAGGCTCAGCGGCCATGGCTCACGGGCCCAGCCTCTCCGCGGCATGTGGGATCCTCCCGGACCAGGGCACGAACCCGTGTCCCCTGCATCGGCAGGCGGGCTCTCAACCACTGCGCCACCGGGGAAGTCTTATTATATATGTTTATGCTTTAATTACCTTATCGGCTTTAAGCTATATTTGAACCCCTCCTCCCACCAGCTCTTGAGGGTTAAGCATTCAATGAACTTGTTCTCATTTCCCATCTTTTTTCCCTTTCCGGCCACGCTTCTCCTAACTGGACGCTTTCCATGTTGTTTCAGGGCCTACAACATACGTATCACAGTCTAGCACCTTAGTCCTGGTATTTGTTTACGTCTTAGCTCTCTATTTAAACACCACAGGGGTTTTTGTTTTCGCTGTTATTTACCTAAGTCATTTGGCTGAATTTCAGCCTTTATTAATTTCCTCAGGAAGTCTCATGGGAACAATGCTGTCTGGTGTAGTTTTCGTACTTAGGGACAAATTCTGGCTGCTGCGGAGACAGACAGCACACCTGCCTCACCTGAGTGCTTCCTGATGCTTTGGTTTACCTGCGCCACCCTGGGGGTCTCCCCCGGCCAGCCGTGCTCTTCTCAGCTCCCACCCACGATGCAAAGAATGGATAGAAACTGGTGCCTTGTTCCTTCAGCCTCGGAAGGTGCATTTGTGCTGCTGTTTTTTAACATTCACCTCTTGCTGCTGTGCCCTCTTCTTCTTTTTATTTTGTTTAATTTTATAAATTTATTTATTTATTTTTGGTTTTGGCTGCGTTGGGTCCTCGCTGTGGCACGCGGGCTTTCTCTAGCTGTGGTGAGCGGGGGCTACTCTTTGTTGCGGTGTGTGTGCTTCTCATTGCAGTGGCTTCTCTTGTTGGGGAGCACGGGCTCTAGGCATGCAGGCTCAGTAGTTGTGGCGCACGGGCTCTAGAGCGCAGGCTCAGTAGTTGTGGTGCATGGGCTTTGTTGCTCCATGGCATGTGGGATCTTCCCGGACCAGGGCTCGAACCCGCGTCCCCTGCATTGGCAGGCAGATTCTTAACCACTGCGCCACCAGGGAGTCCCTTTTGCAGTGTATACATAATTTGCAGTCTGTGGGTTGGATCTGTCTCCTAGTTTGACTGGAAAAAAAATGGAGTTTACAAGATGGCTTTGTTCTCCTTATTGCTTTTTTATGATTTCCAGGAGGAGAGAAGAATGCTGACTCGCAAAGATTTGTTTGCATTGACGCTCAGAAGCTTTTAAGTTCCAAGTATATGGCTCTCTTTTTGTTGTACTTTTGGGATGTTTACTTCTAATTTTCTTGCTTTATGGTCAAAGAACATGGTCGATTCAGTGACACTGGTGGAGAATTTCTGTGCTACTCAGTGCCTAAGCAGTTTTTTTTTTTTTTTTTGGCCTCACCATGCGGCATGAGGGATCTCCAACAAGGGATCGAAACCGTGCCCCCTTCATTTGGAGCACGGAGCCGTAATCACTGGACCGCCAGGGAGGTCCCTGCCTAATCAGTTTTTATAAATGTTCCATGTGTACTTGAAAAGAAAATGTGTTTTCTGATCGGTGGGTGCAGGGTTCAATATATGCTCATGAGTTTGTTTATTGTTTTGTTTACATTTTCTCTATCCTTTAATTATTTTTTCTGCTTGTTCTATCATTTGTGAAGAGTGGTAAATTACAATCTCCACCATGACTGTAGATTTGACCATTTTCCTTGTAATTTTCTCATTTTTTTTTGGTATAGGCTTTGTATTGTGTTTGTTATTTGTATAGGTTTTGAGGCTATGCTGTTTATGTCACAAAAGTATGCAAGTTTTTGATACCTAAAATGGACTGACTTGGCTGGTAGAGTAGAAAGCCAGAGAGGGTGGGACCAGTGTCAGGATGGTCCTAGAGGGCCCACCTCCTGGATTGGTCTTTGTGGGTGTCCTCACTGGGACCCAGCAGGGAGGACTGCCCAGGGGTCAAGAGGTCAAAGTCGTGGTCCGCATCATGAGTCTAACAGACACTTGGAGGCATTTACTGGTCTCGTCTTTCCTCATGTTCTTACTTCCTTTCCAGCAGCTTCATTTCTGCCCAGATTGGTCTGTTTTTCTCCATTTCCTTCGAATATAATTTTTCTGTCCCAATTCTTGCCTTTGTCAGATTGTATGTCTCCTCTGTGTTTCTTTCTGAGAACTTTGAAAGCTCCAAATAAAAGTGCATGTATTTATGTGGAGTGAATAATGCATGAACCCATTCTTTTCAGCGCATGAAATTGCTCTCTGTATAATGTCACTCATTAATCTCTATGGTGAAAGCGGTGGGAGAAGGTCGATAGGGTTCAAGGCAATTAGTAGTTGATTAGCACCTGAGAAGCTAAATAAAAGGACACGTTTTCCCCCATGGGCTTGAGTTGATAAAACCAGAATTCTTGCTGGAGGCAAGTCATAGTATTCAGGATGGTGATGGAGAAAAATCTTTATGTTAATATGAGCAGAAATCAAGGTAAATATGTATTGGGGAAAAGAGACAGGAACCATTCCGAAGTATTCATTATAAAATGTTTTGTTAAAGAATATCTGTCACCAGAAATCTAAAATCTTTGTAAACAGTTAGTGGTAAAAATGTGTAATAGTGATATTGCAACACCAGTTAAGCCTCCTGTTTTCCCAGTATAGTCAGGATCTTAAAGGGGGCTATTTCTCCTTGGGATCTTTTCAGGTAGACTTACAAAAGCCAACTCTTTCATTGGAAATAGTTTTGTGCAACTGAATGGTGACAGGGCTGAGATAGCTGAGAAGTGGGGACAACCCTCCCCCAGGAGGTAAGAGCATGGGGTGTCATTCACAGTTTTTTCTGGAGCCTTACACACAACTGAACACCAAAGATGCCCAATATATCCTCTAGAAAAGGAAGAGGGGCAGAGATTTCCAGTGGATGTAAACGGCTTCACCCTGGACTCAATTTTTTCTCTGCTTTCTGTTCTTCCACACTCTGAACCTCTTATTCGTCTCCTGTAACCTAGCAGGACCCTACGAGGCCTTCCCAGAACAGACCCCCACCTGTGTCCTCCACCTGCCTTTTGTCTGTAGAAAAACTTTGGTCAAAGAATACATTTCATCAGAGAAGCGAGAAAACGCAGAAAGAAAGGGAAATAGTCAAGCAAGACGAAATAATAATGCTCTAGCCACTGAACAAAGTCAAGGACATTTAGCTCTTCCTCAAGGACCGTAGATAACACTCTGAGCCATGTCCTTTGAGCTGTTTTGCAGATACTGAAACTCCCAGCAGGTGGAAGAAGTTAACCGCATGCTGCCCACCAGCACGTAGACCGCAGACCTGGTGGCGCCAGAAGGCCGATGATGCTGATTCCCCATTACCTCACCACCAACCAATCAGAAGAATGTCCACGAGCTGATCACGCCCTGCTCCTTGAACACTGTAAGACTCCTCACTACCCCCTCCGGGTGGGACACACAGTCTTGAGGGCAGTAGCGCGCTGTGGCCCCCTTCCCCTGGCAAAGCAATAGAGCTATTTCTTTCCACTTCACCCCAAACTCTGTCTCCGAGATTTAGCCCGGCACCGGTGCACAGAGGCCGGATTTCAGCAACACTCCTTCAAATGGGGTGAAAAAAGGAGGGCTACAGGCTAGAACTGTTTTCAGTCTGAAACTGAACCAGGGGCCGGATCACAAATTGCAGTGCACAGACCACCAGCACCCCTCTGTGGGGCGGTCCCTGGGAGCGCACGACCTCTGGGTGACCCTAGGGCTGGATCCCAGCTCCAGGCTTCCAGCCCCTCCCTGCCCCGCCCGTCCTGGGGATGCAGCTCTGCCCACTGTCCCCTCAGCCCAGCCCCCAGTGGGCAGGTGATGCCGAGACCACGGAGATGGGGACGGGGCTGACCCCCATAAAACCCCTACAGAAATTGCAGGCTCTGGCGGGCAGGCGTGCGTGGAGAGTTCCTGGTCTTACAGCGCCCAAGACAAGCCTCAAGCGTAAGTTCCTTCTGCCACCCGCCACCTCCCATTGCCGCCTCCCCCCACCCCTCCCTGCACCGTCTCTCTCCGCCCCCCACCGACGAGGGTCTCTGTGAACCAGCACTTCTCCATGTTCGATTCCAACCAACGTTACCAGAAGAGCTTTAGATGTTTTTACATTTCTATAAAGGCGATACTTAAAATGTGGGGTGGGAGTGGGGACTTTATGTAAAAAAATAGGCGTTCGCAAACAGGGGGCGAGGGAAGAAGTTACATCCTTCTTACAGAATCTCACAGAACTGGTGGTACCTCCGGGAAGCTGCCCCTCCGGTTAAAACCTCAGAGGTTTAGGAATTTCAACCGGAGTTTGATATGCAGGCCACGAGGAAAATATTTGAATTTCAGCTTCTTCCTTCCCCAAACCTCTTCCCTATTCTCTGCCAGCATCTGGGAGTCATTTCTGAAAGTGGGATATCATTAAATGACCAAACACTTACTACAGATTTTCTTTGTGGAATCTCTCATTCCACCTACAGAGTATTTTATTTATTACAGAGAATTTTATGATGATCTTCTGGAACTGGAATGTTTCTCTCCCTGTCCACCTAATATAAAGTCCAGTGATATAAAAAACCATGTAAGTTTCTTCTAAAAAATTTTTATTTTTAAAATTTATTTTATTTTTTAATTAATTATATTGGAGTATAGTTGATTTACAATGTTGTATTAGTTTCAGATGTACAGCATAGTGATTCAGTTATACATATACATATGTTCATTCTATTTCAGATTCTTTTCCTATATAGGTTATTACAGAATATTGAGTAGAGTTCCCTGTGCTATATAGTACGTCCTTGTTGATTTTCTGTTTTATATATAGTAGTGTGTGTATGTTGATCCCAAGCTCCCAATTTATCCCTCCCCCTCCACGTTTCCCCTTTGGTAACCATAAGTTTGCAAAACCACTTAAGTTTCTAAGACTCAGAATCATCTTTGCTTTCTTCTTGGTTTCCCTCCAGGGGGTGCCTGGAGGACTGAGATATAAAACCTTGGTTCTTGTTACATGAACAGTTTTCATTTTGCTGCTGCCCTAATGGGACATCTTATTGGAATAGGAAAAATATACTTTGCTCAAATAACACCTAATGTCCTTTTTTTTAAAAAAAGATTATTTATTTATTTGGTTATGCTGGGTCTTAGTTGTGGCAGGAGGGCTCCTTAGTTGTGGCATACGAACCCTTAGTTGCGGCATGCATGTGGGATCTAGTTGCCTGATCAGGGATTGAACCCAGGCCCCCTGCATTGGGAGCGTGACGTCTTAACCACTGCACCACCAGGGAAGTCCCAACACCTAATGTCCTTTAATGAAACTCCAAACTCCTAGTTTGGTCCTTCTGTGTATACTGCACATGGGTGAGTTTAATAAAATGCAACTAAGTAAAACCTGGCGAATGATGATAATGATAAAAAAGACTAGATATTCCATCACTGTGTATGTACTTTATGCCAACTCTTATGTATCATCCTGACAACAACTTTCCCATAGAAACGTATCACTACTCCTTTCCACATGGGAAGAGGTGAGGCGTAGAGTGACGACCCTGCCCATGTTCCATAGCTAGTGATCCGTGGAGCCAAGATTTACACTCAGGCACCCCCGACTCCAAATCCGCCTCTTAACTCATCCGTCACCAGTCATTTCTTATCCTTAGACCTTCAAGTTTAGGGACCTGGCTAGAAAATCTTAGTAAACAGTTAAGAAAAAAAAAAAATCTTTATTACCATCATCACGTAATAACCAAGCCAAGGGTTGCCAGTGATCATTTTTCTCTACTTTAATATGCATAGTAATCACAAGGCTATTTTGGGGTAGATCTACCAGTCATAACTTGGAAAGAATCTGTTGGGAAGGATGCTCGAACCTCAGTGGTGGGGTTCATGGCAAAGGGAAGATGGAATTAGGTATAAACAGAGCTGAAGGAGCCGATTTGGTTCTAGACACGATTCCAAAGCCAGCAGACCAAACCTGTAGTCAAAGGCGGTGGTGGTTCTGTTTCATCTGGGTTTGTGCCCGTATCTAAGAAGGCCTGATCTGGAGGGACTGGAGCAACAGCGTGAGTCTGAAGACATTGCTTGGTGATGATGTGAGGAGTGAGAAAGGCTTCACAGTTGGGGCTGTGCGTTCTGCCAGGCTTTGGGGAGTGCCAGCCCCCGGTTTTGAATTTGGGGTACTTGGGATGAGGGGGTCTCCGGCACACTGTAGGAATTCTAAATACCTACAGTCACTGTTAACGGGTGGAGGGCACTAAGCTGAGCTGAGTTCCCGACAGGGCTTCTATTCCAACTCACTGGATGTAAATTAGGTAAATGAGAGGGAAGCTCCTATATCAGGGCTGACAAATCAGCAAGGAGAGGAGGCTGTGCAGGTCTGCAGGCACGCAGGCACTCGGCCTTCCTCCTTACAGCCCAGGGCTGGCGGATATCAGCAAGACTCACGGCAGACTCGCGCCCTGGGGCCACTGGGTCTCCTCACCTGCGCCAGCGTCCGCCTGATGGCCTCGAGACAGGAAGGGCTGAGTCCACACTGACGTCACTGCCGCAGCAGAATGCCAGCCCCCAAGGGAAAGCCCGGAGGTGCACGCTTCGGAGCGACCTTGTGCGACGTCAGGTAAGCTAGCTCACCTGGCGAACCTCGGAGGGCTTCCCTCTGAACTAGAACGAATCTGAACACGGTAAACTGGTCGCGCGAAGCTTGGGGAGCCGTCAAAACCCTTTTGGAAACAGTTGATCTGGTGTGTCTTCTGGTACAAAGTCAGAATTTTCTTTTTTTACCCAAGGGTTATTGGTATTCTGCTCGGTTTCTCCCTTTGAATGCGCGATACTCTCTGAGACTCCGAAGTAACAGTGAGTGTCTGGCTCTCTCATGAATTCTAAACGCACCGTGGGTAACTTCCAGCCGTCTGTACAATCAAAATGTACCCAACTAAAGTCGTTAGAAAATACTAGAAAGTGCTATTTTTAGGTAGCACTTGGCGCTCTCTCTCGCTTTTTTTTTTTCATTCTTTTGTTGATAGGCTAGGCGGCTCTTTTCTGGGAGAGATATGTGATATTAGAAGCTACACTTGAATATAACAGGAAGGCCCACAGAATGTCCTGGCTGCAGGGAGACACCGCAGCTGTGAGCACTTCTGTGATTCTGGACCAAGTTTGGCGGGGGGCAGGGGGGTGGAGGATGGTGAACCAGCTAAAAAAATAGCCGAGGTGTGCGAGGTGTGGTGTTGGTCAGACGCGGACACTAATGGAAGCGAGGGCGGTATGTGATTTACTCACCTTCAACACCCAGTGCTGAGCACAATGCCTAAAGTATCTCACTGATACTTTCTTTAATGAGTGAGTGAATTTGGGAACGTAGGGTCACAGTTCCAGAATGTTCCTTGTGACCTGGATGACCCTTCCGGCTTGTCTGGGATCAGCCAGTTATTTCACAGTCTGGCCCTGGGGCGGCCTTGCGCTGCGTTGATTTGGGTGTTGAAGGAGCGGACCCTCCCTTAGGTGGGAGATTCCACTGCAAGGCTGCAGGTGTTCTGTTGTCTTAGAGTCAAGATTGTTCTGCTTATCTATTATTGTGTAACAAACTACCCCAAACCTACTGACTTAAAAGAGCCATTTGATTCTATCTAAGGATTTTATGGGCCAGGAGCTTGGGCCTGGTCCAGCCTGGGGATTCCTGCGCTACAGGTGGCCCTGATGGGCGTTTCTTTTACATCTCACAGAAGGGCTGGTCCGGAGGGTCCAGAGTAGCTTTCCTCACATGTCTGGTGCCTGGTCTGGGATGACTGGAGGGCAGGGCTCAGCTGCCACTGTGGACTGGACACCTGCCTGTGGTCTCTGCAGCATGGTGGCCCCCGAGGGAGCAGGAAAGGGCTATCAGCTTTTAAGCCTGGGCATGGACACTAGCCGTTTTATTTCTGCTCTCTTATATCAGTCAAGCAATCCTAGAGCCCACCTAGATTCCAGGGGAGGGGACATCAATCCCACCTTTCCATGGGAGAAGTGTCCAAGAATTTGTGGCCATTTTATTTGATCACAAATAACCCCAAAATAAAACTATGTCAAAATTGCCAAAAGGTGGAGACCATCCAAATGCCCATCCATGAATGAATGGATAAACAAAACGTGGTCTTTCCATACAATGGAATATTAATCAGCCATAAAAAGAAGGAAATTCTCCACGCACATATGGTCACCTTATCTTTGACAAAGGAGGCAGAAATGTACAGTGGAGAAAGGACAGCCTATTCAATAAGTGGTGCTGGGAAAACTAGACAGCTACCTGTAAAAGTATGAAATTAGATCACTCCTTAACACCGTACACAAAAATAAGCTCAAAATGGATTAAAGACCTAAATGTAAGGCCAGAAACTATCAAACTCTTAGAGGAAAACATAGGCAGAACACTCTATGACATAAATCACAGCAAGGTCCTTTTTGACCCACCTCCTAGAGAAATGGAAATAAAAACAAGAGTAAACAAATGAGACCTAATGAAACCTAAAAGCTTTTGCGCAGCAAAGGAAACCATAAAGAAGACCAAAAGACAACCCTCAGAATGGGAGAAAATATTTGCAAATGAAGCAACTGACAAAGGATTGATCTCCAAAATTTATAAGCAGCTCATGCAGCTTAATAACAAAAAAACAAACAACCCAATCCAAAAATGGGCAGAAGACCTAAATAGACATTTCTCCAAAGAAGATATACAGAGTGCCAACAAACACATGAAAGAATGCTCAACATCACTAATCATGAGAGAAATGCAAATCAAAACTACAATGAGATATCATCTCACACCAGTCAGTATGGCCATCATCAAAAAATCTAGAAACAATAAATGCTGGAGAGGGTGTGGAGAAAAGGGAACCCTCTTACACTGTTGGTGGGAATGTAAATTGATACAGCCACTGTGGAGAACAGTATGGAAGCTCCTTAAAAAGCTACAAATAGAACTACCATATGACCCAGCAATCCCACTAGTGGGCATATACCCTGAGAAAACCATAATTCAAAAAGAGTCATGTACCAAAATGTTCATTGCAGCTCTATTTACAATAGCCCGGAGATGGAAACAACCTAAGTGTCCATCATCGGATGAATGGATAAAGAAGATGTGGCACATATATACAATGGAATATTACTCAGCCATAAAAAGAGACGAAATTGAGCTATTTGTAATGAGGTGGATAGACCTAGAGTCTGTCATACAGAGTGAAGTAAGTCAGAAAGAGAGAGACAAATACCGTATGCTAACACATATATATGGAATTAAAAAAAAAATGTCATGAAAAACCTAGGGGTGAAACAGGAATAAAGACACAGACTTACTAGAGAATGGACTTGAGGCTATGGGGAGGGGGAAGGGTAAACGGTGACAAAGCGATAAAGAGGCATGGACATATATACACTACCAAACGTAAGGTAGATAGCTAGTGGGAAGCAGCCGCATAGCACAGGGAGATCAGCTTGGTGCTTTGTGACCGCCTGGAGGGGTGGGATGGGGAGGGTGGGAGGGAGGGAGACGCAGGCGGGGGGAGATATGGGAATATATGTATATATATGACTGATTCATTTTGTTGTGAAGCTGAAACTAACATACCATTGTAAAGCAATTATACTCCAATAAAGATGTTAAAAAAAAAAAAAAGAAGGAAATTCTGACGATGATACAACATGGATGAGCCTTGAAGATGCTGTGCTATAGCTGAACTAAGCCAGTCACAAAAGGACAAATACTGTGTGATTCCTCTAATACAAGGTCCCTAGAATCGTCACATGCATAGAGACAGGAAGTAGAATGGTGGTAGCCAGGGGCTGCTGGAAGGGAGAAACATGAGGAGGGATTATGGAAACAGGGACAGAGTTCCAGTTTGTGAAGAAGAAAAAGTTCTAGATGGTTGGTGGTGGTGGCTGAACAAGAGTGTGAATGTAATTAATGCCCCTGAACAGTATGCTTAAGCATGGTTAAGATGGTAAGTTTTCTGTTTGTATATATTATCACAAAACTACAATTAAGTAGATTATATTAAAATAAGAAATACATGGCAGGTCTCTGAATGTGAGTGGTCTTTTGTATCTCCATTAGTGTCTGATTTTTTCCAAAGGGCTAAGGGTCTCCATCATGTTTCCTTTCAGGACTGTATCTCCTTGAAAGCCTCCTGAGGCTTTGGTACCTCGTCTGATCTCCTTTTCAATATGAGATGAACTAGACCCACTGAAATAAGTAGAAGCACAATGGTTCCACTCTTGGCACCAGTTGGGATAAAATGATTAGGTGACTTGTGAGTGTCATTTAAAAATGAAGTCCCTCGAGGACTTTCTTATCCCCAGGAAAATGTACTCCTAAATTATTAAGCGCTGTTTTGTTGCCTTAATAAAATAAATAAAGGAGAGTCACTAAGAAGTGCTTTCACTGGCCTGTCGCCATCTATCAGCAGAATCAACACAGGAAGCCTCCTCAACCTTGTCACCTTGTATGCAGATTAATTCAATTTTACCCTGTGGTTGTAACTGCCCCCTCCTAGTGGGCTTAAAGGAAGCAGTAGTAGCAATCTATCTTTTTCTTTTTTATGACTCGAAAATTTTACTACTGCATGTATACTGAACAATACTTTATACGCGTACCACCAAAGCTCAAGTTCTAGAATTTATATACCAGTGCTATTCTCAACAGACACAAACTAAAAATCACTCACATTGGAATAAATTAATTAGTAGTTAAATGTTTACACTATGGAATCCTATGCAACAGTGCCAATACATGATCACAACAGCAGGCAACCATATAGGTATATTCACAAACAATATAAAGAATAAAAAAGCCCTATCCAAAAGTGGTTATACTGTGTCATAACATTTATATAAAATACAAAATACAGGGAAAGTGATCTTTTTGTTACATACCAGAACAATAGTAAACCTTAAGGAGAGTCACTGGAATGGGACCAGGGGGCCTCTGGGTGTCTGACAATTTTCTGTGTCTTTATCTAGAAGCTAGGTATAGAGTGTATTCAGATTCTGAATTACGTAGCAATCTATCTTGAATGTAGATCTTCTGTTGTCTTTTTTTCCTCTAGTGACATATTGTTTATTGCCCTGTATTCTCCTATAATGTTTGTATTGATAATTTTGTGAAAAATTTAAGTATAAAATATATTTGAAACAATGCACAGTTCAATGTGTTTTCATAAGGTGAATAGATGCATGGAAACTGCAACTAGACCCAGTAAAAGAACACGCCAGAACCCCAGAAGCTCTCTCGAGCCACTTATTGTCAACAGCTACCTTCCCCAAGGGTAACCTTGCTCTTGCCTTCTAATACCTCCCACACGGTTTCCCCGCTTTGGAACTTCTTCTAAGTGGAATCATACAGTAGTTACTCTTCTTGTATCGGCTTCTTTTCACTCCGATTTATGTTTGGGAGAGTCACCCATGTGTAGCTTGTGGTTGTAGATCATTTTATCCTCATTGAAATTCACAATTTATGTCTCCATCCTGCTATTGGGCATTTGGGTTACTTTTGATTAATATGAAAAGTGCTGCTAGCAACTTTCTTATACAAATCTTTTGATACAGATGTGCCTGCCTATCTGTTGGATTTATATAGAGATGCTGAATGACTAAGGCGCAGAATATGCAAATATACTACTTGACTTGTACATACCAAATAGTTTCCTAAAAGGAGTCAGATCAATTTATATTCCCACCATTGTGTAAGAGTTCCCTTTGCCCTACATGCTCCCCAGACCTGGAACTGTCAGCCTTTTTCATTTTAACCGTGCTGGTGACAGGTTGTGGGATCACCTTGTGCTGTTTACTTGCCAATTAGGTAACTACTTTTGTATCATGCCTGTTCAAGCAATTTGTCCATTTCCCCCCCATTGGGTTGTCTGCCTTTTCTTTACCAGTTCACAGACATTTTTAAAATGTCTTCTGGATGTGAATACTTCTATTGAATATATTTATTGCAAATATATTCTCCCATCCAGGGGCTTGGCTTTTTTTTTTTTTTTTAACATCTTTATTGGAGTATAATTGCTTTACAATGGTATGTTAGTTTCAGCTTCACAACAAAATGAATCAGTTATATATATACATATATTCCCATATCTCTTCCCGCTTGCGTCTCCCTCCCTCCCACCCTCCCTATCCCACCCCTCCAGGCAAAGCACCGAGCTGATCTCCCTGTGCTATGCGGCTGCTTCCCACTAGCTATCTACCTTACGTTTGGTAGTGTATATATGTCCATGCCTCTTTATCGCTTTGTCACCGTTTACCCTTCCCCCTCCCCATAGCCTCAAGTCCATTCTCTAGTAAGTCTGTGTCTTTATTCCTGTTTCACCCCTAGGTTTTTCATGACATTTTTTTTTTTAATTCCATATATATGTGTTAGCATACGGTATTTGTCTCTCTCTTTCTGACTTACTTCACTCTGTATGACAGACTCTAGGTCTATCCACCTCATTACAAATAGCTCAATTTCGTCTCTTTTTATGGCTGAGTAATATTCCATTGTATATATGTGCCACAGCTTCTTTATCCATTCATCCGATGATGGACACTTAGGTTGTTTCCATCTCCGGGCTATTGTAAATAGAGCTGCAATGAACATTTTGGTACATGACTCTTTTTGAATTATGGTTTTCTCAGGGTATATGCCCAGTAGTGGGATTGCTGGGTCATATGGTAGTTCTATTTGTAGCTTTTTAAGGAGCCTCCATACTGTTCTCCACAGTGGCTGTATCAATTTACATTCCCACCAACAGTGTAAGAGGGTTCCCTTTTCTCCACACCCTCTCCAGCATTTATTGTTTCTAGATTTTTTGATGATGGCCATTCTGACTGGTGTGAGATGATATCTCATTGTAGTTTTGATTTGCATTTCTCTCATGATTAGTGATGTTGAGCATTCTTTCATGTGTTTGTTGGCACTCTGTATATCTTCTTTGGAGAAATGTCTATTTAGGTCTTCTGCCCATTTTTGGATTGGGTTGTTTGTTTTTTTGTTATTAAGCTGCATGAGCTGCTTATAAATTTTGGAGATCAATCCTTTGTCAGTTGCTTCATTTGCAAATATTTTCTCCCATTCTGAGGGTTGTCTTTTGGTCTTCTTTATGGTTTCCTTTGCTGCGCAAAAGCTTTTAAGTTTCATTAGGTCTCATTTGTTTACTCTTGTTTTTATTTCCATTTCTCTAGGAGGTGGGTCAAAAAGGACCTTGCTGTGATTTATGTCATAGAGTGTTCTGCCTATGTTTTCCTCTAAGAGTTTGATAGTTTCTGGCCTTACATTTAGGTCTTTAATCCATTTTGAGCTTATTTTTGTGTACGGTGTTAGGGAGTGATCTAATTTCATACTTTTACATGTAGCTGTCCAGTTTTCCCAGCACCACTTATTGAATAGGCTGTCCTTTCTCCACTGTACATTTCTGCCTCCTTTGTCAAAGATAAGGTGACCATATGTGCGTGGGTTTATCTCTGGGCTTTCTATCCTGTTCCATTGATCTATCTTTCTGTTTTTGTGCCAGTACCATACTGTCTTGATAACTGTAGCTTTGTAGTATAGTCTGAAGTCTGGGAGCCTGATTCCTCCAGTTCCTTCTTTCGTTCTCAAGATTGCTTTGGCTATTCGGGGTCTTTTGTGTTTCCATACAAATTGCAAAATTTTTTGTTCTAGTTCTGTGAAAAATGCCAGTGGTAGTTTGATAGGGATTGCATTGAATCTATAGATTGCTTTCGGTAGTAGAGTCATTTTCACAATGTTGATTCTTCCGATCCAAGAACATGGTATATCTCTCCATCTATTTGTATCATCTTTAATTTCTTTCATCAGTGTCTTATAATTTTCTGCATACAGATCTTTTGTCTCCTTAGGTAGGTTTATTCCTAGATATTTTATTCTTTTTGTTGCAATGGTAAATGGGAGTGTTTTCTTGATTTCACTTTCAGATTTTTCATCATTAGTATATAGGAATGCCAGAGATTTCTGTGCATTAATTTTGTATCCTGCCACTTTACCAAATTCATTGATTAGCTCTAGTAGTTTTCTGGTAGCATCTTTAGGGTTCTCTATGTATAGGATCATGTCATCTGCAAACAGTGACAGCTTTACTTCTTCTTTTCCGATTTGGATTCCTTTTATTTCCTTTTCTTCTCTGATTGCTGTGGCTAAAACTTCCAAAACTATGTTGAATAAGAGTGGTGAGAGTGGGCAACCTTGTCTTGTTCCTGATCTTAGTGGAACAGGGGCTAGGCTTTTTAATGGTGTCTTTGAGGAACAGAAATTCTTAATTTTAGCGTATAGTGATATATCATAGTTTTTCAATGTTTTCTTTTTGCCTAGCACTTTAAAAAAGTGTGTGTGTATCTTATTTAATATATTTCCCTACCTCAAGGGCAAGAAGAGAGTGTCCTATGTTTTTTAAAACATCTTTATTGTCTTATTTTTAACTTTTAGTCCTGCAGTATTAGGATGTGTGATAGTTAATTTGTTCTTGGATGAGATTAACATTTAAATCAGTGAACTTTGATTAAGCAGATTGCCAGCCACCATGTGGGTAGGCCTCATCCAATCAGTTTAAGGCCCAAATGGGACAAAAAGATTAACTTCCCTGAGCAAAAGAGAATCCTCCAGCAGATGCCCTCAGCGTTCACCTGTGCCCTTGGCTTTCCTGGGTCTCCAGCCACGTCAGGTTTTGGATTTGCTAGCCTTCCTAATCACATGAGCCAATACCTTGTAATAAGCTTCTTTCTGTGTTTATGGAAACACACTCTACTGGTTCTGTTTCTCTGGAGAACCCTGACTAATACATTGTGTGAGATAGAGGTCAAGATACACTGTTCGGTGCCCTGAAGCACCTGAATTTAACCCCAGGGCTCCATGGCAACCCAGTTTAATACAGTTGCTTCAGAACTCATAGCTAAAGTGTTCTGTAGATATATTATTTATTGCCTGCTTCTAGCTGCCCATTTTTCCTTATAGACAATTTGGAGTCTCTGGAGCAGAGGAATGGGCCTTGGAATGGGAGAGACTGGCCTGTCCACCAAACACAGAGCAAAGGGTGTTGATGTTGAGGTCTGAGGAAGGACGCCCTGTGGGGAAGTACAGTCAGGCCCGTCAAGTGGGGGAGAGGTGAGAGTGGGTAAGATGTGCTGGAGGAGAATCTCGGAAACAGACCCTGGGCTTGGTGACAAGGGGAGGGGCTCTGGGGGAGGGTTGTGGCCCAGCCAGTGGGCGGGGCTGTGGCCAGTTCCCTGGGACCCAGCTACACCCTCTGACTCTGAATCTTACTGGGTAGTTCAGACTCCATGTTAGTCTGTGTTCACTGTGGTGTAGAGAAGAGAATTCCAAGGAAGTAGATGCTTGTCTCTGAGATGTAACCTTAGTCAAGCAGTACTCAGCTGAAGAAGAGATAGAGGGGGAGGTCTTCAGAGCCCCTTGGACTCCTGGATATTTAATTATGTACAAACCTGCCCTTTAGGACCTGCAGGCACCTCAGGGAAAACTATTCTATCAGGTAATGAATTTCTATTATTCTTTATCTTAGCCCTGAGTTATTGCATTGCATCTCCAGTTGATTACATGAATCCTATGGGCTCTTCTGGATCTATTGACTGTAAGGTTTGAGGAATAGTATTTGTGTGCTATGCACCATTGCAGTTTTGGATCTATAATAGGTATTGAAATTCTAGAGAGTGTTTCTTTTAGGTTTAATTCAGCCAAGGAGTATAAATTAGTATTATACAAGGCTCTGATGAAATCACCCATTGAGGGCAAGTTATGAGGTACACTCTTGAATTAGATATAATTCCTATAGGTACTTGATTCCTTTAAAGGCAAGGATTCTGCAGGATTAAAATGTTAATCAAGTATTCTTTTAAGAAATCCTCTCCTTCCCCGTTTTTTTTTTTTTTTTTTTTTGGTCTAAGTAACCCTGTGTTGATTAAGATGTTGACAAAGACTTCCTAATTATATTATTTAAGATGAGGTTTAATGTATGATGTATATTCAGCCAGACTTAGGAAAGGCATATTCATTTTTGGTTATATACAAAAGATACTCAATATGTATTTGTTAACTAAATGAGTAAAAATCACAAATATTATTTTTTTTTAAATATTTCAGCTCTGCATTTCCCCCTAAGTGTTAAGCCCTGAAAAAATGATCCCTTTTGTCAACGCCTAGTTATTCATGCTGTGTTCTCTCACTATTATAATCAGTTCATGATTCTTTAAGACAATTTAGCTGCTCACACTAATGAAAATTTAGTTACTACAGCTACCGTAGTGCAAAAGACAAAACAAAACAAAACAAGCAAACAGAAAAATCTTTCTCTGCTGTGAAGACAAAAAAATGTCAACACTGGAAAATCCTTGAGGCATTGAAGTTCTCTGTAAAATAATCAATGGTCATGATAACAGAGGTCCTTTGCCCCTGACCTCTCATCCTCAGAAGGACTATCAGATTGCCTTTTCCAGGACACGCTGCTTCTCTGCAGTGTTTGGTGTGGACACTACCAAAAGGGCAGCAGAATCTGTGCTGAGTGAGCTCTCCACTTACGTGGAATCAAGTAGCAGGTTTGAGAATATCATTTGATGTGGATAGAAAGTGTGAACACAACAGGGAAATTATGTACAACAGTGGAGAAACTCACTCCTAGGAATTTCATCTTTATTTTGGCATCTCTTAGTGGGTCATCCTGTTTCATGCAAGACAAGGTATCTGAAAAGAAAACACGGCATGGCCAAGGTTAGATACTGAGGTGGGGCCGTCGTTAGGGCAAAAGCCGATCTGGGGCTGACTCAGGTCAGGAGGCAAGATATCCAAGAGACAGTCTGTACAAAGATGTTAGGTTGAGTAACAGTCTAAGATTGAGGTCCTCAGGGGTTGCCAAGGACACACAAAGCAAAGGAATCTAGAGAGTGTGTGTGGTAGAGTGTATTAGTCAGGGTTCTCCAGAGACACAGAACCAACAGGATGTATATATACAGAGAGAAATAGGTTTATTATAAGGAATTGGCTGACAAGTGCAAACCTGCAGGTGGGCCGGCAGCTTGGAGACCCAGAAAGAGCCTATGTCCCAGTCCAAGTCTAAACTCTGTCTGCTGGAGAATTCTCTCCTACTCAGGGGAGGGTTGGTCTTTTGTTCTGATCAGGCCTTCAGGTGATTGGAGGAGGCCCACCCACGTGATGGAGGGCCTTCCGATTTCCTCAAAGTCCACTGATTTAAATGGTAATCTCATCCAAAGCACCTTCACGGAAACACCCAGAATACTGTTTGGCAACCTCTCTGGGCACCATGACCCAGCCATTTAACATAAATTAACCATCCTGTAGATCCAGGTAATACCTGTTTGGAAGAGGGAGCCCTTCCTCCGTGGGTTTGCTTCATCTACCTTTAAAGCTACAGCAAAGTGAGGCTGCTTTCAGACAGGATCGTCTCCTGACTCGTGTGCTGTATGTTGCACCAGGAATACAAATGTCTGGGGAAGGTGGAGAAAGAGAATCACTCTTCTGTGACGGTGGGGAAGCAGAGACCCTTTCCAGATCGGCTGCGTTAAAATTGGAGGGTGATTCCAGGGGCACATGGACCCCACCCCCCTTTGTTGAAGGGGAGGATCTGAGAGAAAGACCCTCCGATCCTTTTTGTTTGCAGAGTGGGCTTTGCAATGTAAACTATTAGGAAAGAAAGAATGAGGAGAGTGAAAAGCTTTAGTGATCAATATTGAGAATGCAAATATCTACCCTAGGAAGTCACATTTGATGAGGCTGTCGACCTGGATAAACTCATAACGCTGCTGTTTGCATCTCACAGCAGATATGCTTGGGTGTTGCAGCCTCCGTGTCTCCCCAGGCTGTGCATCTTCTCCGGGAACGGGACCCTCTAGCTCTGCGGGGCAGAGAGAACAACAGGGCTTGCCCCATGCCTCTCAGGCTGACCCAATGCAGGGGCCGCTTACATCGGAGGGAAGGCAACTTGCGGGGATGTGGGCGCGGAGGAATATCAGACCCCAGCACTTAGCGCTTCCCCTTCCTCTTAACTGCATACCCGCTCCACGGCCCCCTGTAGGGGGATTCATTTCAACCTCAGTGGCCGTCCCTTCTGGAAGCACTCATGATTGCACAGGACAGAGCAAATAGAAATGGCTGTTAAGATATTTATAGGCATATCCAGATATCTTTATATATTTTTTAACATCTGTATTGGAGTATAATTGCTTTACAGTGGTGTGTTAGTCTCTGCTGTATAACAAAGTGAATCAGCTATACATATACATATATCTCCATATCCCCTCCCTCTTGCGTCTGCCTCCCACCCTCCCTATCCCATCCCTCTAGGTGGTCACAAAGCACTGAGCTGTTCTCCCTGTGCTATGCAGCTGCTTCCCACTAGCTATCTATTTTACATTTGGTAGTGTATATATGTCCTTGACACTCTCTCACTTCGTCCCAGCTTACCCTTCCCCCGCCCCGCGTCCTCAAGTCCATTCTCTACATCTGCGTCTTTATTCCTGTCCTGCCCCTAGGTTCTTCAGAGCCTTTTTTTTTTTTTTTAGATTCCATATATATGTGTTAGCATACGGTATTTGTTTTTCTCTTTCTGACTTACTTCACTCGGTATGACAGACTCTAGGTCCATCCAACTTACTACAAATAACTCAATTTCATTTCTTATTATGGCTGAGTAATATTCCATTGTATATATGTGCCACAGCTTCTTTATCCATTCATCTGTCAATGGACACTTAGGTTGCTTCCATGTCCTGGCTATTGTAAATAGAGCTGCAGTGAACATTGTGGTACATGGCTCTTTTTGAATTATGGTTTTCTCAGGATATATGCCCAGTAGTGGGATTGCTGGATCGTATGGTAGTTCTATTTTTAGTTTTTAAGGAACCTCCATACTGTTCTCCATAGAGGCTGTATCAATTTACATTCCCACCAACAGTGCAAGAGGGTTCCCTTTTCTCCACACCCTCTCCAGCATTTATTGTTTCTAGATTTTTTGATGATGGCCATTCTGATCGGTGTGAGGTGATACCTCATTGTAGTTTTGATTTGCATTTCTCTAATGATTAGTGATGTTGAGCATCCGTTCGTGTGTTGGTTGGCAATCTGTATGTCTTCTTTGAAGAAATGTCTGTTTAGCTCTTTGGCCCATTTTTGAATTGGGTTGTTTATTTTTTTGATATTGAGCTGCATGAGCTGCTTGTATATTTTGGAGATTAATCCTTTGTCAGTTGCTTCATTTGCAAATATTTTCTCCCATTCTGAGGGTTGTCTTTTCATTTTATTTATGGTTTCCTTTGCTGTGCAAAAGCTTTTAAGTTTCATTAGGCCCCGTTTGTTTATTTTTGTTTTTATTTCCATTTCCCTAGGAGGTGTGTCAAAAAGGATCTTGCTGTGATTTATGTCAAAGAGTGCTCTTCCTATGACTTCCTCTAAGAGTTTTATATTGTCTGGCCTTACATTTAGGTCTTTAATCCATTTTGAGTTTACTTTTGTGTATGGTGTTAGGAAGTGTTCTACTTTCATTCTTTTACATGTAGCTGTCCAGTTTTCCCAGCACCACTTACTGAAGAGGCTGTCTTTTCTCCATGGTATATCCTTGCCTCCTTTATCAAAGATAAGGTGACCATATGTGCATGGGTTTGTCTCTGGGCTTTCTATCCTCTTCCATTCATCTATTTGTTTTTGTGCCAGTACCATACTGTCTTGATTACTGTAGCTTTATAGTATAGTCTGAAGTCAGGCAGCCTGATTCCTCCAGCTCCATTTTTCTTTCTCAAGATTGCTTTGGCTACTTGGGGTCTTTTCTGTTTCCATATAAATTGTGCAATTTTTTGTTCTAGTTCTGTGAAAAATGCCATTGGTAATTTGAAAGGGATTGCATTGAATCTGTAGATTGCTTTGGGTAGTATAGTCATTTTCACAATGTTGATTCTTCCAATCCAAGAACATGGTATATCTCTCCATCTGTTTGTATCATCTTTAATTTCTTTCATCAGTGTCTTCTAGTTTTCTGCATACAGGTGTTTTGTCTCCTTAGGTAGGTTTATTCCCAGATACTTTATTCTTTTTGTTGCAATGGTTAATGGGACTGTTTACTTAAATTCTCTTTCAGATTTTTCATCATTAGTGTATAGGAATGCAATAGATTTCTGTGCATTGATTTTGTATCCTGCTACTTTACCAGATTCATTGAGTAGCTCTAGTAGTTTTCTGGTAGCATCTTTAGGAATCTCTATGTATAGTATCATGTCATCTGCAAACAGTGACAGCTTTACTTCTTTTCTGATTTGGATTCCTTATATTTCTTTTCCTTCTCGGATGGCTGTGGCTAAAAATTCCAAAACTATGTTGAATGACAGTGGTGAGAGTGGGCATCCTTGTCTTGTTCCTGATTTTAGAGGAAATGGTTTCAGTTTTTCACCATTGAGATTGATGTTGCCTGTGGGTTTGTCATATATGGCCTTTATTATGTTGAGATAAGTTCCCTCTAGGCCTACTTTCTGGAGAGTTTTTATCATAAATGGGTATTGAATTTTGTCAAAAAGGTTTTTCTGCATCTATTGAGATGATCATATGGTTTTTCTCCTTCAATTTGTTAATATGGTGTATCACATTGATTGATTTGCGTATATTGAAGAATCCTTGCATTCCTGGAATAAACCCCACTTGATCATTGTGTATGATCCGTTTAATGTGCTGTTGGATTCTGTTTGCTAGTATTTTGTTGAGGATTTTTGCATGTATGTTCATCAGTGATATTGGCCTGTAGTTTTCTTTCTTTGTGACATCCTTGTCTGGTTTTGGTATCAAGGTGATGGTGGCCTCATAGAGTGAGTTTGGGAGTGTTCCTCCCTCTGCTATATTTTGGAAGAGTTTGAGAAGGATAGGTGTTAGCTCTTCTCTAAATGTTTGATAGAATTCACCTGTGAAGCCATCTGGTCCTGGGCTTTTATTTTTTGGAAGATTTTTAATCGCAGTTTCAATTTCAGTGCTTGTGACTGGTCTGTTTATATTTTCTATTTCTTCCTGGTTCAGTCTCAGAAGGTTGTGCTTTTCTAAGAATTTGCCCATTTCTTCCAGGTTGTCCATTTTATTGGCATACAGTTGCTGTAGTAATCCCTCATGATTCTTTGTTTTTCTGTAGTGTCAGTTGTCACTTCTCCTTTTTCATTTTTAATTCTGTTGATTTGAGTCTTCTCCCTTTTTTTTGATGAGTCTGATGAATGGTTTATTAATTTTCTTTATCTTCTCAAAGAACCAGCTTTTAGTTTTATTGATCTTTGCTCTTGTTTCCTTCATTTCTTTTTCATTTATTTCTGATCTGATCTTTATGATTTCTTTCCTTCTGCTAACTTTGGGTTTTTTTTTTTTTTTTTTTTTTTGCTCTTCTTCCTCTAATTGCTTTACGTGTAAGGTTAGGTTGTTTATTTGAGATGTTTCTTGTTTCTTGAAGTAGGATTGTATTGATATAAACTTCCTTCTTAGAACTGCTTTTGCTGCATCCCATAGGTTTTGGGTCATCGTGTTTTCATTATCATTTGTTTCTAGGTATTTCTTGATTTCCTCTTTGATTTCTTCAGTGAACTCTTGGTTATTTAGTAACATATGGTTTAGCCTCCAGTGTTTGTATTTTTTTTACAGTTTTTTTTCCTGTAATTGATATCTAGTCTCATAGTGTTGTAGTTGGAAAAGATACTTGATATGATTTCAGTTTTCTTAAATTTACCAAGGTTTGATTTGTAACCCAAGATATGACCTATGCTGGAGAATGTTCCTTGAGCACTTGAGAAGAAAGTGTATTTTGTTGTTTTAGGGTGGAATGTCCTATAAATATCAACTAAGTCCATCTTGTTTAATGTGTCATTTAAAGTTTGTGTTTCTTTATTTATTTTCATTTTGGATGATCTGTCCATTGGTGGAAGTGGGGTGTTAAAGTCCCCTACTATGATTGTATTACTGTCGATTTCCCCATTTATGGCTGTTAGCATTTGCCTTATGTATTCAGGAGCTTCTATGTTGGGTGCATAAATATTTACAATTGTTATATCTTCTGCTTGGATTGATCTCTTGATCATTGTGTAGTGTCCCACTTTGTCTCTTGTAATAGTCTTTATTTTAAAGTCTATTTTGTCTGATATGAGAATTGCTACTCCAGCTTTCTTTTGATTTCCATTTGCATGGAATATCTTTTTCTGTCCCCTCACTTTCAGTCTGTATGTGTCCCTAGGTCTGAAGTGGGTCTGTTGTGACAGCATATATACGGGTCTTGTTTTTGTATCCATTCAGCCAGTCAATGTCTTTTGGTGGGAGCATTTAATCCATTTACATTTAAGGTAATTATCGATATGTATGTTCCTCTGACCATTTTCTTAATTGTTTTGGGTTTGTTATTGTAGGTCTTTTCCTTCTCTTGTGTTTCTTGCCTAGAGAAGTTCCTTTAGCATTTGTTGTAAAGCTGTCCTGTATGGCACTCTCTGTGCTTCCTGGACTTGATTGACTATTTCCTGTCTCATGTTAGGGAAGTTTTCAACTGTAACCTCTTCAAATATTTTCAGACCTTTTCTTTTTTCTTCCTCTTCTGGGACCCCTATAATTCAAATGTTGGTGTGTTTAATGTTGTCCCTGAAGTGTCTGAGACTGTCCTCAATTCTTTTCATTCTTTTTTCTTTATTCTGCTCTGCAGCAGTTATTTCCACTATTTTGTCTTCCAGGTCACTTATCTGTTGTTCTGCCTCAGTTATTCTGCTATTGATTCCTTCTAGAGAATTTTTCATTTCATTTATTGTGTTGTTCATCATTTTTTGTTTGCTCTTTAGTTTTTCTGGGTCCTTGTTAAACGTTTCTTGTATTTTCTCCATTCTATTTCCAAGATTTTGGATCATCTTTACTATCATTACTCTGAATTCTTTTTCAGGTAGACTGCCTATTTCCTCTTCATTTGTTTGGTCTGGTGCGTTTTTACCTTGCATCTTCATCTGTTATGTGTTTCTCTGTCTTCTCATTTTGCTTAACTTACTGTGTTTGGTGTCTCTTTTTCCTCAGGCTATAGGTTTGTAGTTCCTGTTGTTTTTGGTGTCTGCCCCCAGTGGGTAAGTTTGGTTTAGTGGCTTGTGTAGGTTCTGGGTAGAAGGGACTGGTGCCTGTGTTCTGGTGGATGAGGCTGGATCTTGTCTTTATGGTGGGCAGGACCACATCCGGTGGTGTGTTTTGGGGTGTCTGTGACCTTATGATTTTAGGCAGCCTCTCTGCTAATGGGTGGGGTTGTGTTCCTGTCTTGCTAGTTGTTTGGCATGGGGCGTCCAGCACTGGAGCTTGCTGGCCATTGGGTGGAGCGGGTCTTAGTGTTGAGATGGAGATCTCTGGGAGAGCTCTCACTGATTGATATTACGTGGGGCTAGGTGGTTTCTGGCGCTCCAATGTCCTGAACTCAGCTCTCCCACCTCAGAGGCTCAGGCCTAACACCAGGCCAGAGCACCAAGACCCTGTCAGCCACACAGCTCAGAAGAAAAGGGAGAAAAAAAGAAAGAGAAAAAGAAAATAATTAAAATTAAAAACTTTAAAAAATTATTAAAATAAAAAAATTAAAAAGTAATTTAAAAAAAGAAGACAGCAACCAAACCAATAAACAAATCCACCAGTGATAACAAGCGCTAAAATCTATATTAAGATAAACATAAAAATCAGAACCAAGTCAGTCGCAGACAGCAAACCCCATGTCTATAGTTGCTCCTGAAGTCCACTGCCTCAATTTTGGGATGATATGTTGTCTATTCATGTATTCCACAGATACAGGGTACCTCAAGTTGATTGTGGGGATTTAATCCACTGCTCCCAAGCCTGCACAGCGAGATTTCCCTTTCTCTTCTTTGTTAGCACAGCTCCTGGGGTTCAGGTTTGGATTTGGCCCCGCATCTGCGCGTAGGTCGCCTGAGGGCATCTGTTCCTCACCCAGACAGGATGGGGTTAAAGGAGCGGCTGACTCGGGGGCTCTGGCTCACTCAGGCCGGGGGGAGGGAGGGGTACGGAGTGCGGGGCAAGCCTGCAGCACAGAGAGGCGGCGTGACGTTGCACCAGCCTGAGGTGTGCTGTATGTTCTCCCAGGGAAGTTGTCCCTGGATCCCGGGGCCCTGGCAGTGGCGGGCTGCACAGGCTCCCCGGAAGGGGGTGTGGAGAGTGACCTGTGCTCGCACACAGGCTTCTTGGTGGCGGCAGCAGCAGCCTTAGCGTCTCATGCCCGTCTCTGGGGTCCGCGCTGTTAGCCGCGGCTCGCGCCCGTCTCTGGAGCTCCTTTAAGCAGCGCTCTTAATCCCCTCCCCTCGCGCACCAGGAAACAAAGAGGGAAGAAAAAGTCTCTTGCCTCTTCGGCAGGTCCAGACTTTTCCCCGACTCCCTCCCGGCCAGCCGTGGCACACTAGCCCCCCGCAGGCTGTGTTCACGCCGCCAACCCCAGTCCTCTCCCGGCGCTCCGACCGAAGCCCGAGCCTCAGCTCGCAGCCCCGTCCGCCCCGGCGTGGGAGCAGACAAGCCCCTCGGGCTGGTGAGTGCCGGTCGGCACCGATCCTCTGTGCAGGAATCTCCCCGCTTTGCCCTCCGCACCCTTGTTGCTGTGCTCTCCTCCGCGGCTCCGAAGCTTTCCCCCTCCGCCACCATCCATCTCTGCTCACGAAGGGGCTTCCAAGTGTGTGGAAGCTTCCTCCTTCATAGCTCCCTCCCAGAAGTGCAGGTCCCGTGCCTATTCTTTTGTCTCTATTTTTCCTTTTCTCTTTTTCCCTACCCAGGTACGTGGGGAGTTTCTTGCCTTTTGGGAAGTCTGAGGTCTTCTGCAAGCATTCAGTCGGTGTTCTGTAGGAGTTGCTTCACATGTAGTTATATTTCTGATGTATTTGTGGGGAGGAAGGTGATCTCCACGTCTTACTCCTTCGCCGTATTCTGGAGTACTCGATACTACTTCTTAAAATCTTTAGTCTACGAAGATACTGTGGAGTCTGTGAGAGAGGAGAAGTGTGCTGAGGTGCCGTGTTTGAGTAATGGAAAGCTGAAAATGGACTGGAGAACTGCCTCACCTCATATTAATGATCAAACACTGGAAAATGTGGGACTGTCTTGGGAACTGGTCACCAGTGGGACATCTCCCTACATTTCATGCTGGGAAACTTCATGAAGAGGGGAAGACACAAAACCCTGAAAACTGCTGGTGGAAAAACAGTGACCAATCTCTTGGTCAACTCCTCTCTTTTCCCTTTATGTATGAAATCTTGGCAATCACCTTTATTACATGCTCCTTGTTTCTTTGGTTCTGGTTCTTTATGTGAATTTCTCTTCTATTTCCTTATGGAACAGGTCTTTTAAAAATACTACCATTGTACCCGTGTCTCGGGCATAAACGTTTGCAGACGAGCCTTACATCTGAATGACCACTAAATATTTAAGACCAGCATCCCCAGATATCTTTTTATAATCGTTTAATTTTCTGACTGTAAAAGAAATCATGTTCTTGGAGAATGCATGGAAGAAACAGAAAATAATAAAGGAAAAAAATAAAACCCACCCAATATTAAACAATCACACTAATATTGAGTGTTTATCATGTGCCAGGTACTGTGCTCCAAACAACTGCTAATAGGATACATACATTACATATGTTCCATGAAGACGAACCTCCATACCATCTTCTTGCTCTCTTTTCTCATATATATATATATATATATTTCTTTTACATGCTTATCCATGCCTCAGAGATATATATATAGTCATATTTATATATAGTTATATGTATATATAGCTAAAATGGGTCTGTGCGTGCACATACATTTTTAATTCAAAATTGAGGAATCGTTTGTATGCCTCTGTTTCTCCCTAAAAATGACTTCTGTGTACTTCTCCACATTATTAATACACAGTCTTATCATTTATTTAATTCTTCTTATATTATTTTTGAATATTTACGTTGATTTTAATTTTTTGCTAATATAAGAAACGTTGTGATGGTCATTCTGGTATATGCATCTTTGCTTATTTTCTTAGGACCTGTTCTCAGACATTTGACAGCCAGGGTCAAGATCATGAATGTTGCTAACAGTTTTGTAGCCTCGTGTCAAGTTGCTTCTTTGGAAATGTCCACCCGTTTAGAGCCCCTCAGGCAGCACGTGACGTAGTTAATTTCCTACTCATTTATCAATACTAAATGCTATTAAAAATATGGAATGGACAAATGAACTCCTTTTAATTAACATTTTTTGATGACATGAGAGATCACAGTAACTGTCTGGACACTGAGACGTTCTTGGCCTAGGCTGTCTGCAGGGGGCACCCCGAGTGCCAGGCCATGTCAGGGCTAGGCGTATACATTTTGGAGAGGTGTGTTCCCGGATCTCGTGGAGGAAGACAGTGGAAAGAGGTGGGGGAGTAAACTAAGTGGAAGCTTTGAGTAGGCGAGACAGGCCGACCCACGGAGGACAGGGCAGGGTGGCCAGGTGCTGTGGAGAGCGACCCCTGTCTGCTAGGTACTGTCTGTCGGCTCTGAGGTCCAGGGCAGATTTGGATTCCAGCCGTGCAGTTGGTGCCTGTTGGACGTAGGCGAGGTTACTTAGCATTCCTGTGCTTCCGTTGATCACCTAAAAGTGGGCATGACAGGCATCTGCACTTCCTAGAGTTTTGGAGAAGATCCAGTGATTGATGCACTGATCTTGGAAACTTTTTTTTCTTAAATTGAATTTTAAATACACCCACTTCAATCTGCGCATTTTAACACAATTTTTTAAAATTAATTATTTATGTTTGGCTGCGTTGGGTCTTCATTGCTGCACTGCAGGCTTCCTCTAGTTGTGGCGAGTGGGGGTTGCTCTTCGTTGCAGTGCACGGGCTTCTCATTGCGATGGCTTCTCTTGTTGTGGAGCACGGGCTCTAGGCGCGCGGGCTTCAGTAGTTGTGGCTCGAGGGCTTAGTTGCTCCGTGGCATGTGGGATCTTCCCCGGGCCAGGGACTGAAGCCCTGTCCCCTGCATTGACAGGCAGATTCTTAACCACTGCACCTCCAGGGAAGTCCTGGACTTGGAAACCTTAAGAATGGAGACTGGTGTCTGGCTCCTGGCAAACACCCGGGAACTGTGCTCTGCTCTTCCTTGCCCTCGGGCATGCACTTCCAGGGCTAGGTTCCTGAACAGATGATGCTGTTTTGGACACCATGCTCTTCTAAAGAGCATCTGTCTGGTGTGTGTCTAGAGTTGAGTCGGTTTGCAATTTCCATGTACCATCCTCATGTGGGTCTTCTTATCGCATCTCCCTCTCCCCTTCTCTTCCTCTCTTCACCCTTCCTCCCTTCCTTCCGTACACATTTCCTGAGAACTTACTTGTGCCTGGTGCTGCCTTAGGCCTATGGAGTGGTGTCTTAGTCCTTTCCAGCTGCTACAACAAAAATACCATAGACTGGGTGTCTTAGAAGCACCGTACGTTTATTTATCATACTCTGGAGGCCGGAAGTCCAAGATCACGGCGCCAGCGGATTTGGTGTCGAGAAGACTCTTCTTCCTCGTGTACGGCATCTTCTTGACGCCACCACACCTAGTACAAATGAGGAGCTAGCTCTTTGGGGTCCCTTTTACCAGGCGCTAATCCCAATTATGAAGACTCCACCCTCATGACCTCATCACCCCCCAAAGGCCCCACGTCCTGGCACCACCCCCTTGGTGGTTAGGATTGAACTATAAATTCTGGGGGGACAGAAACGTTCGTTGCATAGCAAGCGGTGAACAAGTCACACAAAAGTCCCTGCTCTCATGCATCCTAAAATCGAACGCACCCTTCCTGTATGTACTTGCTCCGTGCTTTTCTGGTTTGATTCTGTGTCTTTATTCACGTTCTCCGTAGAATGCTCTTTTCTCTCTTTTTGCAATAATTAAAGCTGCTCTTCTCTAACGGCCAGCTTTAATCCTACTTTCTTCCAATCATCCTTGACTCCTCCAACTGGAATTCTAAGTCCCGTGTCTGTTGGGCACGTGGTTCGCAGCAACGCTTTTCTTGCCTGTTTCTCTTCTTCTTCACCCCGCTGCTGGCATTTAGCAGGATCTGCCTCGCACTCTGGTTAGTTATGTTTGTGACCCTTCTGTCCAATGAAACATAAAGTGCTTTGCACCTAATGTTCAGGACTTATCTATCTTTGTCTCTCTTGTGTTACCAAGCACAGGGCCATGTGCATAACTGATGATTAATACACGTTTTTGAAGAAAATAAGTGAAGGATGGGGCTGGCCATGATTAATGTCACTTTTTTCTTTAAATTTTTTAAATTGAAGTATAGTTGATTTACAATATTGTGTAAGTTTCAGGTGTACAGCACAGCGATTCAGTTATATGCGCGTGCGCGCACACACACACACACACACACACACACACACACATATATTCTTTTTCAGATTCGTTTCCCTTATAGGTTATTACATAATATTGAGTACAGTTCCCTGTGCTATATAGTAGGTTCTTCTTGGGTATCTATTTTATACAAAGTAGTGTGTATATGTTAGTCCCAGCTTCCAAATTTATACTTCTCCCCTGACCCCCATTTCTTCTTTGGTAACCATAAGTTTGTTTTCTGTGTCTGTGAGTCTCTTTCTGTTTTAGAAGTAAGTTCATTTGTGTCTTTTTTTTTTTAAGATTCCACATATAAGTGATATCATATGATATTTGTCTTTCTCTGTCTGACTTACTTCATTTAGTGTGATAGTCTCTAGGTCTATCCACGTTGCTGCAAATGGCATTATTTCATTCTTTTTTATGGCTGAGTAACATTCCATTGCGTATATGTACCACATTTCTTTATCCAGTCATCCATCAATGGACAACGTCATTTCATGTGGGCATGTATCAGGCACTAGGATAGAGTACTGCCCATAGTACAAACGGGTGTGCATCCTTCCCAGTGAGGCCTGGAGACGGGCCAGTGCCGGAGCCCCTGCAGGTGGTGTCCAGGACTCTTCACATCTAATGGCATTTCAGGCGTCGAGAGTGGAATGTGAAATTTGATTGCCCCAAGCACCTTTCTTGAAGAACTCCTGTCCAGCCCAACTTCCCTGGACCTACAAATACTGTATTAATTTCCAATTGCTGTTGTAACAAATTACCACAAACTTAGTGGCTTAAAATAACACAAATTTAGTATCTTAGAGTTCTGGAGGTCAGAGTTCAAAATGGGTTTCACCAGGCTCAAGTCAAGGAGATGGCAGGGCTGCAGTCCTCCTGGGAGTTTCAGGGGAGAAAGCACTTCCTGCCTTTCCGGCTTCTGGAGGAGCCCACATTTCTCATCTTGTGTCCCCTTCCTTGTATCACCCCAACACCTTCTCTGTCGTCACATCCCCTTCTCTGACTCCAAGGACCCCTGTCGTTACATTGGGCCCACCCAGAGGATCTTTCCATCTCAAAGTCCTAAACGTAATCATAAAAAGTCCCTTTGCCATGTAAAGTAAT
Source organism: Leucopleurus acutus (assembly GCF_964270905.1). Lineage (NCBI taxonomy): Eukaryota > Metazoa > Chordata > Mammalia > Artiodactyla > Delphinidae > Leucopleurus > Leucopleurus acutus. Next base: position 6,868,753 of record NC_139163.1, read on the forward strand.
ACATTCCCAAGTTCTGGGGGTTAGGACCTGGCTGTCTTTGGGAGGATCATAATTCTGTCTATCATAGATGCTATTGTCACTTCTTTGGCTTCCAGGCCTCCAGACAGGCTTGGAGCTGACAGAGGGAAGCAGTGGTTGGTGTTTTGTGCTAGTTTGAGTGTGAGGCCCATGGGTAATCTGATTCACAATGTACATCCTTCCTGACAGTATTCTGTTGTTGACAGCACCCCTAATTTGGGGACCTATATCCTGAATGGGCTTTCACTCCATTTTCCATTCTCCAGCTCCCACAGCCTAGAACAATAAGAAAACAGAATGGTGAGTCTGAAAAATCCATTGTAATAGTCCTGGGGGTAGAGATGGAGGAAAACCCAGGAGAGAAATGAGGGATGGTGGGTAATTCATAATTATAATATTTTAATTTTTGTCAAGATGATGGAAGATCTTGTAAGGCTAGTTTGCCCCACAATATTAAAAACATATATTTCACACATGGAGTATCCTTTTTTTTCCTTAATATTATCCTCTTCCGATTCAGTAGCAATTTTGTCTAGACGTACAATGTATACTAATTGCAAATGCAGTCGAAGAGCACCCATAGAGAAGATATGCCTAAATCATAGTATTTTGAAATTCATGCTGCAGCGGATTGCATGTTTGTGTTCCCCCCAATTTATGTGTTGGAAACTAATCCCCAAAGTGAAGATATAGGGAGGTGGGGTCTTTGGGAGGTGAGTACGTCAGGAGAGTGGAAGCCTCACAAATGGGATTAGTGCCCTTCTGAGACCCCAGAGAGCCCCCTTACCTTTACCCCCATGTGAGGGCATAGTGTGAGGAGAGCATCTACCAGCCAGGAAGTGAGTCCTGGGACCAGGCACCAGATCTGCTGGTCCTTGATCTTGGACTTCCAGCCTCCAGACCGTGAGAGATAAATGTTTGTTGTTTAACTCCCCCCATCTGTGGTATTTTGATGATATCAGCCCAAGCTGACTCAGACACACGCATAAATCAGTTCCAAGGTGGCTCCCTCTCTCTCTCTCTCTCTTTTTTTGCTTTTCCTGGTTCTTTTCTGGTTGTAATTTGGAGCAGTGATATCTGCCCTGTGTGTTTGGACACTCATCCCCTACCAAAAGGGGATGCTGCTTTTTTTTTTTGCAGTACGTGGGCCTCTCACTGCTGTGGCCTCTCCCGTTGCTGAGCACAGGCTCTGGACGCGCAGGCCCAGCAGCCATGGCTCACGGGCCCAGCCGCTCCGCGGCATGTGGGATCTTCCCGGACCGGGGCATGAACCCGTGTCCCCTCATCGGCAGGCGGACTCTCAACCACTGCGCCACCAGGGAAGCCCAAGGGGATGCTGCTTTTATTTTTGAACAATGAAATATTTAAAAAGAAAAATATCAGGTTGTTTAATGGATGACTAGCTTTTGTCTGTATCATAAGGCAAATTGACCATGGTCCCCTTACTAGTTACCCCCATAACTAAAATTTCTCTCTTGTGACACCAGCTGTTAATAACCTATTTATAAGCAATTCCCGCTCAGAAGCTAGCGATAGCACAGGAAATATGGCACAAATGTTAAGTTAGAAAGTTTGATGGTTGTGCCATTGACAATTTCATGGAGCTAAATGGTTGATTTACAGGGAATCAGCTGAGGGAAGGAGAGACAGAGTCTGCATAACCCTGAGATGATAAATAGCAATCTATACTTCAGTTTTATTTTACAGAAAATGCAAAAAGAGGATCATGTTTGCCTCTCTTTGCACTCGTGGTCTGGAATACTTTCAAGTCAAGGATAGGAAAGTAAAGAAAAAGAAAAATGGGACAACTGTAGTTAATACGCTCAGCATCCCAGTGAAAATTTTGATTTCATTACTGTTTAGGAGCGAAACTCATTATACTCAGTAGGGATTTAATATATGTGGATTAAAAATTAATCTGTAATACAGAATTCAATCCAGATTATTTAGTTTAAATAGATAATATATATTATGAAGCAGAGGTAGTATCCTGATGGAGACTAGGAAACACAGGATCTATTTTTAGAAATCATCAGAGTTTATTTTTCAAGTCTTTGTATTTTCTTTAACCTTGAGAAATATGTTACACTAAAGAACCTATTTTTTCTTTGTTGGAGTATATAGCAAAGTTGTCTAAAACAATTTCACCTATCTTCTCTACAAATGGAAAATACCTGTAGAAATGTTGGCGTTTAATTATTTTCTGACTTCAGAAAACAGTGACTTTAACTTTTAACCTAAGTGGGCTGGATTTTATTTTATTTTATTAATGAATTAATTTATTTTTTTTGCGGTACGCGGGCCTCTCACTGCCGCGACCTCTCCCATATGCGGAGCACAGGCTCCGGACCCGCAGGTTCAGCAGCCATGGCTCACGGGCCCAGCCGCTCCGCGGCATGCGGGATCTTCCCGGACCGGGGCACGAACCCGTGTTCCCTGCATCGGCAGGCGGACTCTCAACCACTGCGCCACCAGGGAAGCCCAGGATTTTATATCAGCATAGTCTTCAGTTTAAGACGGGTTAGGATCTAAAAGGTTGCTTGTAGGTCGGTTGTGTTGAGCTTAGAGTTTTCAATTATGAGCCATGGTTGGACTTTGTATGGAAAAGCCTCCCAAGGCAGCAGGTGTCTTAGTCCTCTTCAGACGTACCTGTAAGAGGGCACAACCTCGCTCAGGAGAGCTCCAGGAAGGAGGGCAGCCTGACCCAATTAGCAGATCATCCTAGAACTGCTCCCAGACAGCCGCCCTTCTCACCGTGGTGAGTCCCTGACCCCCAGCTCTTTCTTCTGCCCTCACCTCCGTCTGGGTGCCTCTTCCTGGTGACCTCCCACTTCAACTGTGATGGACTCTGGGCTTTGTGTCCTGGGCCACTGACTGAAGCTAACATCCCCTCAGCAGTCTGGTTGATAGCCTCACAGCTCTGCTTTCCATCTTGCATCTCCCATTGCCGGGGGTGGGGTAAAAACGCCTATTTCCACATGATTTACCTGAATTAGAGGAGAAACCAGAATCATGGAATGGAAAGACATGAGAAGAAAACCAAGCCTTCTCCTGCTGATGAGGAAGTTTCCAGTGTACCAGGGACTGTACTCAGCGGTTTACACTCACCAGTTCATTTAATAAGCAAAATGAACCTATGAGACGAGTATTATTATCCCCATATAACAGCTGGAGAAATCGAGGCTTTAAGAGATTAAGTAAGTTGCTCAGCTCTGAGTGGTGGAGCTGGGATTCTAACCCAGGTTCTTACTACACATGGCCATGCTCTTAACAGTAGCAGCCACGACTGACCTTGTTTACTTTCTGTGCTCCAGCTGTTAGTCTAAATGCTCTACCTATATTAACTCATTTAGCTCTTCCATCAAGCCTGCAAGGTGGATACGATGATTATCATCATCATCTATCCCCATAACACACATAAGAAAATGAGGCAAATCAGTGCCAAAAGCAATGAGCTATCAAGCCATGAAAAGAGACAGAGGAACCATTAATACACATGACCAAGTGAAAGAAACTAATCTGAAAAGGCTACGTACAAAGACTCCAACTCAATGACGTTCTGGAAAAGACAAAACTGTAGACTGGGGTGCCAGTCTGGTGGGGCTCAGGTGGAGGCATTCTCCGGGCTGCAGGTGGCTCACATGGGGAGAAGTGAGAGTGTGGAACAAGGTCACTCGTGTCTTCTCATCAGGGCACTGATCCCTTCAGGAGGGATTCCCTCCCAAAGGTCTCACCTCCCAACACCATCGCATTTGGAATTAAGGTTTCAGCCTACAGATCTGGGGGGACATGAGCATTGTGTCCTCAGTACTAACCAACCACATCATGCACTGGGGTCAGGGAGGGTGATGCTGGCCCTGGACTGAGGGCGCTGCCAGGATGGGGAGTTTCATGCCCAAACTGGGAAGGTCCCAGGCAACCCAGGGCATGTTGGTCACCCAGCTGAGCAGGAACTACTCCTCGCTGTTCTCATTGTCCATCGAGCGACACTTCCTCTGTGCCTGTAGCTTCCATGTCAGATGACTCTCTTCCTGGTCCTATGCGTGAGTTGTGCTCATTCCCACGTTTTGTGTGTGTGTGTGCGTGCGTGTGCGTGCGCGTGCGTCTCCACCTGCCCAGTGTCCCCCCACTCTCCAGCACTCACACAGGTCGCATCCTCGCGGCGTCATAATGGTAGCAGCCTTAACAAAGGATGATGTCAGGGACCCAGCAGAGCCTTCAGGCTTCAGTGCCTCACCAGGAACCCAGGGGCTGCAGACGACATTGCTTCTTGTCTAAGTGCCTCTCCCAGTGCTCTGCTAGGGTGAGGCGCCATGGGAACAGGTCTCTGCCTCTTCCCGGTCCTTCCAGCTCTCTGAGCCCTGGTCCCTGGTCCAGGAGAAGTGGACCTAGTGGTACCTGTAGCACAGCACATCGAGGCTGCCCCTTTGCTAGTTCTCCAAGCTCCTCTGTGGGTGCCCAGCCTCAGGCTGAGAGGGGTGCAAAGCTGGGGTTCACACGCACGTGTCCTGCTCTTCCCGAGGAACCTGGCTTCCTTCCAGCAGGTGTCCTGGCCTGTGTCCATGTGCTGTGTGGACCCAGTGCCAGGGTGTGAAGTCCCTATGGTGCTATATTCAATCTTCCTCCAACCCCTGGAAGCTGGGAAAAGAAAGACGCTTGTGTGATAAAAATGTATTAAAAGTAATTTGATAATGACAAGAAAAATTAATGCCACCCCAAATTCCCAGTGTCCCTCCCTGGGTATTTTTTGAGATTATTTATAGACTCTGGGAGGAATCTGCCAGGACCTGCGTTTCTAGCTGGTATTTACAGCTCCCTGATCTGGGCAGAGGGTGGCTGTTCTGCCAGTCGTGGTTCTGAAGAGAGAGGGCAGCTGGTAACTCACTGACCTGGTCTGATCGCTGCTCTTGGCTGGGATGAGGCTGGCGGTCTCTTAGGTGCAGACAAGAGGCTGAGTTGTGACACCAGCAGGGCTGTATGATCAGGGAGTGAAGGAAAGGAGTCGAGTGTGGCTGTTGAGAGCAGGAGGTGTTCCGGAGGATTTCTGGATAAAGGGGTATAAAACCCACGGCTGGACTCGCGTATGTTCTTTGCACACGTTTATTGATTTGTGTCAATTTCATTCACATGTTGGGACCCCTGGGGGATCCATGATGTTGGTGCTCTGCCCAGACCTCTTTTCACTGTGTATGTGTGTGTGCATGCACGTGCATGAGCGTGCACGTGTGTGTGCATGGATGTGTGTGTGTATGCATGACTCCACATGCATGTGCACTTGCATGTTCGTGTTCATGTGCATGCATACATGCATCTGTGCGTGTGTGCATGGCCTTGAGCACAACCCTAACCTAACCCTAACCCTTGCTTTCGGCAGCATCACCTGGACCTTCAGGCTGTTGGAGCTGGAATCTCTCAAAGGGCCCTGGGTGGGTCTTACCCAATGCCTGGAAGCTGTATAAGGATGGAATTCCAGCATCCTTGTCTGGGCCTGGGATACTCCAAGGTGCCACACACCCAGGGATCAGCCAGGAGCCACCACTGTGGGCTTTGCAGAGGTCACACGCTGGCTCGGCTGCCTTCCTCTCCTTACCCTGCTTCCTCCCCTTCTTACTGGTGTCCTCTGGGAGCATTTCCCTACCTCAGGAGCTGCTTCTGAGGAGCCCAACCTAAGACAGACCTCAGACCTAGAATTAATTAAATAAATTGTAGGTTCCCCCCAAAGGATTAGAAGTGATGATTTAGAAATATAATTATGGATTCACAAAGGTTTGGTGGAAAACACAGTTGAACAAACAGTGTATATGGTATTTAACTTTTGTAAGAAAAGTTGACTATGGTGTCATGGGCGGAATGTCTGTGTCCCCCTAAAGTCCATTTGTTGAAGCTCTAACCCTCAATGTGATCGTGTTAGGAGGTGAGGCCTTCGAGAAGTGATTAGGTCATGAGGATGGAGCCCTCATGAAGGAGATTAGTGTCCTCATAAAAGAGACCCCAGAGAGCTCCCTGGCTCATTCTGCCATTGAGGACACAGTCAGAAGATGTATCAACCAGGAAGGGGCCCTCACCAGACACCCAGTCTGCTGGTGCCTTGATCCTGAACTTCACAGCCTCCAGAACTGTGGGAAATAAGTGTCTGTTGTTTATAAGCCCCCCCAGTCTATGGTACTTTTGTTTTAACAGTTGAGCTGACTAAGACAGAGGGATATACCTTAAAATGTGTAATAAGAATTATCTTCAAGATAGAGGATTTAAAAAAAATTTTTAATTTTCTTTCATTAGCTTGCTTGTATTCCCTAATTTTTCTATGTAAAGATAACAGCTAATATTGCACATAGCTTACTGTGTGCAAAGATCTGTGATAAGCACTTCGCACACATTGCTCAATTTCAGCCCTAGGAAATAGACATGATTATTGTATACTAAGGATTCAGCAGCTAAGGCACAGAGAAGTCAAGTAGCCAACCAGAGGTCACACAGCTAGTAAGTGACAGAGTTGAGCTTCAAGTTCATCTCACCTAAGAGCCCATCCTCTGAACCACTACCATCTACTGTTTCCCAAATGAGCCTGCCTTACCCATGCCATCAAGTTTTAAAAGTTAAAAAATTCTCATGTACACCTATGTTCATTGCAGCGCTATTCACAATAGCTAAAAGGTGGAAACAACTCAAATGCACACCAATGGATGAATGGATAAACAAAACACGGTACGGTACATACCTACAATGGAATATCATTCACCTTTGAAAAGGAAATTTCTGACACACGCTACAACATGGCTAAGTCTTGAGGACATCATGCCAGATTAAATAAACCAGTCACAAAAGGACAGAGGCTGTAGGAGTCCACTTACGTGAGGCACCTAGAGTAGCCAAATTCATAGAGACGGAATGTAGAATGGCAGGTGCCAGGGGCTGGGGGAGGGGATGGGAGTTAGTGTTTGATGGGTGCAGAGCTGGGGAGGATAGAAAAGTTCTGGAGATGGGTGGTGGTGATGGCTGTACAACAATGTAAATGTACTTAATATCACTCAACTGTACACTTCAAACTGGTTAAGGTGGTACATGTTACATTATATAATTATGTATATTTTATCACACACACACACACAAACTCATAGAAATAAGGACTTTGGTACAGGATGGAACCAACAGTTTCTTGGTGGGAAAACCTTAGCGCATCACACCTCCCTGGTGACTACACACCCTCCAGAAAGGCCTTGTGTACATTGCCCTACTGACAGGAGGCAGCTGGAGCATGAGAACAAGGGTGTCTGTTGGTGTGGTTCTCCCTGTGGGACCTTGAGCACATCGATGTGCTCCCAGAATGCTCAGCGTTCTTCCAGAAGGTGAGTTTCCAACACGTTCACAGAGCAATCTTATCTGGGAGCTCGTTTTTTAGCTTTTAGTTTTCTATAGTGTGGTGGGTACATTTATGTGTCATCTTGGCCATGGGGTGCCCAATATTTGGTCAAACATTATTCTGGGTGTGTCTGTGAGGGTGATTCCCAGTGAGGTCAGCATTTGAATCAGTGTGTAGAGAAGATCACCTTCACCCGTGTGGTGGGCCTCATCCATCCACTGAGGACCTGAACAGGACAAGAGGCGAAGGAGGGAGAGCTCACTGCCTGCCTGACTGTGGAGCTGGGACATTGGTCCTCTTCTGCCCTTACACTGGGACTTACATTGGTCTTCTTCTGCCCTTACACTGGGACTTACATTGGTCTTCTTCTGCCCTTACACTGGGACTTACTTACATTGGTCTTCTTCCGCCCTTACACCGGGACTTACATTGGTCTTCTTCTGCCCTTACACTGGGACTTACATTGGTCCTCTTCTGCCCTTACACTGGGACTTACATTGGTCTTCTTCTGCCCTTACACTGGGACTTACATCACTGGTTCTCCTGATTCTCAGGCCCTCAGACTTGGCTAAAACTACTGGCCTTCCTGGGTCTCCAGCTTATAGGCAGCAGATTATGGGGCTTGGTTTCCATAGTCATTTGAGCCAATTCCTCATAATAAATCAGTCTCTCTTTCTCTCAGGTATCTTCCAGATATCTCTCAATATATCCTGTTGGTTCTGTTCCTCTGAAGAACCCTAAGACATACAGACAATTACTCCTGAATATTTAACTGAAGGTGATGTAAGGAACATTATAGTAAAGAATTTTAATATTAAAAAGATGGTGTCAGAATGATCAGTGTTTTTTTTTTAATTGAAGTATAGTTGATGTACAGTATTGTGTTGGTTTCCGGTGTACAGCAAACTGATTCAGTTATATATTCTTTTCCATCGTGGTTTATTACAGGATATTGAAGATAGTTCCCTGTGCTATACAGGAGGACCTTGGTGTTTATCTATTTTATATATAGGCATTTGTATTATAATCTCAAACTCTTAATTTATCCCACCCCTACCCCCTTTTCCATTTGGTAACAATAAGTTTGTTTTCTATGTCTGTGAGTCTGTTTCTGATTTGTAAATAAGTTCATTTGTGTCGTATGTTAGATTCCTATGGTATTTGTCTTTCTCTTTCTGACTTCACTTAGTATGATAATCTCTAGGTCCACCCATGCTGCTGAAAATGGCATTATTTCATTTTTTTATGGCCGAGTAATATTCCATTGTATACATACCACCTCTTATTCATTTGTCGAAGGACATTTAGGTTGCCTCCATGTCTTGGCTATTGTGAATAGTGCAATGAACACTGGGAGTGCATGTATCTTTTTGAATTAGAGTTTCTCCAGATGTATGCCCAGGAGTGGGATTGCTGGATCATAGGGCAACTCTATTTTTAGTTTTTTAAGGAACTTCCATAGTGTTTTCCATAGTGGCTGTACCAACGTACACAGAATGATCAGTTTTAAATATGTCTGTATATACGAAGGCTTGTTTGCTTACATTTTTTCATCACTGAATTGTTAACTATTAATTATCTTCTGCTTTATGGGTTTGGCTGATCTGATTTAGAAACAATTAAACAAACCCTTTATTGTATTAGTCTGATATTTCTGTGGTATCAGCTCACTCCCAGCTGAAGTGATGCTTCTTGACCTCACACTCCACACTGACAAATAAGATGAAATCTACTCTCCTGTGGTATGAAACTGTCGACTATCTCAAAGAATTTTCTTCCAGAAATAGAACTGCTGCTGATCGATGTGATATTGAACAACAGAGGAACTGATTTTTCCTTATAGTAAATGTTTATTTAAAAAAAATTTTTAAACATCTTTATTGGAGTATAACGTTTAATCTAATTTCCCATTAATCTTATGCTTCTAGTAATATCTCTTCATCCCTAAGTGTAAAATCATCCTCGGGACCTGAACTCATAAAGCTAGCCATAGAAAGCCCCAAACAATAAAAATAACGACAACTTAGAATTGGCAAGGGCTAAACGGGGCCCAGCTAGTTTTATTGCCTTTATATACGCTCGCTTTGCCAGGTCTTTTCCGGGGGTTCTTTTGGTGACAGTGCAGGTGGTGTCAGTTTGATTTCCAAACCCTGACAATGGAATTACTCTAGCCATCCTTATGGGGGAAATGATTAGAGTCATTACAGTGCAGGATGGATGGCTATGGGAAGGGGAGGGATTGTGATTGCAGGGCTAAGATAATGGCTGTTTCTTGTGAAAAGTACTAGGAACACAAACTACAGGTTTTCACAGTGATGAATGAGCATATCTTGGGCACAGTGACCGTATTTTCTGAACCCCAGCATTAGAACGCATGAGGTTAATCTGAATAAGCTGACATATGTGGTTATGAGTCCTAGTTGAGCAGCTGTTTTATCTCCCTCATTCTCATTCATAAATGCCCCCTCTTATCAATATTGCTTGGGAACTTGGAGTGTGTACTTTTCCCAGCAATTATAGGACATGTTATTGGAGTTACCCTGGATGTATTTTTGGCTTGCGGCCCATATGGTGGCAGAACTGGGGAGCATACGTGTAGGGCATGTTCCAAGCCCTGCTCAGCACTTCCCCGATACTCCAGAACGGATGAGCTCCCCTTGTTAACTGCATTTGGGAACTGCTTGCTCCAGGGCCAAAGGAAGACTCTTGAGAGAAGATTGGAAATTTCTTCTTAAGTGTAATTATAACCTAAATATTTTACATATAATTGCAACAGTGATTTCCCTAGGCCCTAACGGTTTGCGAATGCAGATGAGGTTCTGTTATTTTTAATGATCCCTCCCGCCGCCACAGGTCTTACCTGCTGACATAGAGTAACAACAGTTAGAGACCTTACGTGTAAATACACATTTGCTCAGACACTTCTGCTTTGCCCCTGTAGGAATGTCCTTGGCCTGTCGCTCTTTCCAGACAGGCTTTTGGGCCTTGCTAGCTTTACCCATGCTCTCTGTGGCAGTGCTGCATCCTTGTAAGACCTTATTCCTATGTGGCAGGGTCTCCAGGCTGACCCCAGGTGCAGACTGGGTGTGTAGGGTTAGTGGCCCTCCCGGGCTTTGGGTGGGCTGGTGGACATCCTGTTCTCTGTCTCCCTCTCTCCTCTGCGTCTTTCCCTGTTTCTCTATCATGTAAAAATCTCCACCTTCAGCCAAAACAGAGGCCACCATCCACCTCAACTCATGTACATGGATTCCTAGGAAAACGCCATTCTCATGGCCACCTTCACTCACCTTCTCTTCCATGAGCTCTGAGCCCTGTAAGGTATTTGTGTCTCCAACTTGCCAGATGAGAAGAATTGGTTCAGAAGCATCCAGTGACATGGGAAAACCCAAACAACTAATACCTGTCAGAGATAAACGTTTAACCCAAGTTATCCTGATGCCAAATCAGTGCTTTCGCCCCTGCAGGGTCAGTGGCTGGAGTGGCCAGAGTTTGAGCCCTAAACCAGGCCAGGCTGTGTACCGGGCTTCCCAGGTCTCCTGGGATCCTGGTCACATCACACGGAGGCCACCTGGGATCCTGGTCACATCACACGGAGGCCACCTCTTTAATTTTTGGTAGCTCAAGCCTGATACAGATTCTGGAAAAGACAGCTAATGCTTAAAATATTAAAATAACCAACAGGCAAGTCAGGCAGAAATCCATCATTCCAGTACATATATTTGTAAAGATATTGTACAGATATGCAATGAATATAAAATGGAGTAATCTTAATCTGATTGGAAGGGAGATATAGGAACCTGATTATGCACCATAAACTTGATTACTAATATCGTTCTTCCAAACCCAGCTGTCAGTAACCTTTCCTTTTCCTTTCTGCTGTATTCAGTTCCACGCGAGAGGCATGGGCCCGGAGGAGAATGGTTCTCCCTGTGATTAGCAGAAAAACGTGTCTTTATAGGCACAGTGATCCATCCGGCTGTTTGTTTAACGTCTGCCAAAATTCAGTGTCTCTCCAGATTCATAAATGATGCTCTTCAGTCAGGAGAGGCATCGGAAACTGTGCTTGTCTGTGCAAAAGTTTAAAAAAAGAACCAGGAGCATTTTAGGAAAGAACAGCCTCTGTTCTCGGATTTGCTAGACGAATAGCAGCCACTGACTGAAGAGAAAATAACCAGGCAAGCTTAGCTGATACAGGAGCCTGGAAGTAAGCAAAAACCAAACTCTTTTCGTTGCAGACTCGGCTGGAAAATAATTATGGATCCTGTTTCCTTCCAGGAGCAGTTGTGACAATGTCGTACGAAACCAGTATGGTTTATGGGGTTCTCAGAAACTCCCTGTAATTTGAGAAACCATTTTTGCCTTCACCTCTCTTTTCTTTTCTTTTTTAAAATTTTATTTATTTATTTATTTATTTTTGGCTGTGATGGGTCTTCGTTGCTGCGAGCAGGCTTTCTCTAGTTGTGGCGAGCGGGGGCTACTCTTCGCTGCGGTATTGTGGTGGCTTCTCTTGTTGTGGAGCACGGGCTCTAGGCTCGCAGGTTTCAGTAGTTGTGGCACGTGGGCTTCAGTAGTTGTGGCTCGCAGGTTCAGTAGTTGTGGCTGGCAGGTCTAGAGCGCAGGCTCAGTACTTTTGGCGCACGGGCTTAGTTGCTCCGCCGCATGTGGGATCTTCCTGGCCCAGGGATCAAACCCATGTCCCCTGCACTGGCAGGCGGATTCTTAACCACTGCACCACGAGGGAAGTCCCACCTCTATTTTCTTGAAATGACTCACTAGATAATGTCTTTGATGTGTGAAACAAAGAAATTAAAATTCTTTTGGCAGTAAATGATGCAGAGACAGTATATCTATAGTAAACCCTTAAGTCTCTTTCTCAATTCCCTACTGCGATTGGCAGGTGGGCCCACTGATAGAAAGGGAATGTGATCCACTAAGACCCTTTCATTTGGGGAGCACAGTTCAGCAAAAATGGTGAAGATGAAGCTGTCTTGGTATTTATGCTGTTGAGACATATTTCACAAGTGTGTTACGTTGACACCTTGTGACATACACTGATGTCTACATGCTATTTTGCCTGGATGAATGGATGGTGCATTATGGAAATAGAGGCACGTGTTAATATTACCTTGCTCGTGGTTGGGGAAGGGGATCAGGGCTCCATTTCTTGTCCAGACACATGCACCTGTCATAGATCAAGCACGGGAAGCCCTGTCTATTGGCACCTGCTTCATTTTACATGGGCTGTGCTGAGGGAGATAAAACTAAACTGGCTGAGCTTGGGCTACGCGTGGCTGTCGGCTCAGTGACTTTTGTGCATGTTTCTTCCTTGCATATGTAATGATGCACAGACTTCTGTTTTTCTGGGACTCATTCAAGCGCACGGGAAGTGATGTTCCAATGAGCTGGAACCTCTTCCTTCAGCAGATGTTTCAGCAAATTGTTCTCCTGCCCTCACCACTTCATGAGGTTTTTCTAACTCACTGGATGGTTTAACTGCCAGGAGGCTCACGTGCTCCCTGAATTTATTTTGCATTTTCCTGCTGTCATTCAAGACACAGTTTGGTTCACCATTCTGGTAGGAGGGACAATCTCATAAACTACGTTTTTCTAACTTTTCTCTTAGATCTTAAGCACCAGGGTCAGCCTCGGACGCTCTCAGAGACTTTATTACAAACTGACACTGCAGGTTTCTTTCCCTTAGAGATCAACTAAACCACAATCTCCTTCCCATTTCTAAACAGAATACATGTTATTGTCACAGGAAACTATCCTCAGGGACCCTGCAAAGCTGCCCAGTTGTGACATCACCCTATATTCATTATTTTGAGATAGGATTCTTAGCTATAGTTATATAGATTGTGTTGCTGCAGTCACTGAGTCTTGCTCTGGTTTTCAGACAGCTTTTAAGTTTGTTAAATCAGAGGTACCTTCCAAACGGAATTCGTCTGTTGTATATGACCAGCATCTGTGCAACTGAATTAAAGAAATGATGCTTAAGGAAATTGATATTAATCCAGTGGTTATCACTGGGGAGCTAGGAATGAAATGAGGAGGGGTAGAGTTTTATTTTCTATTTCATAAGCTTCAGTATGGTTCATTTATTCTTACCACAAGCAGATGTTACATGTCTGATAATAAATCGTGAGATATTTTCACGACGTGCATAAACAGTTGCAAATTGGCTAAAAAGTCCAGATCAGTTATTCATCTCAGACATCAGTCTCCTCTGAGCTATAACTTAATTGAGTCAAAGTCCAATTCAGCTTTTCTACTTGCTTTCTGGGAGTCCTAATTCCTCTGTAATAGAATGGTTGTGAGATCCACTGGGAATTTCTTTTTTTTTTGAGTACAAAACTCCACGGCGCAGGAAAGAGCCATTCCTGCCTCTGAATGCATTTGTCACACATTTTCAGAAATGAATTTGAAGACATTGAAAACGTGATATTCCTTTTGCTAGCATTCGAGTGATTTTTAAATGACAATACACTTGAAATTTTAAAATTTGCTATTGCTGTTTAATATTTATGTGCTTCTGCAGTGTTGTTACACACACCACACACACACACACACACACACACACACACAAACCTCTCTATAAGGAGATACAAAGTTAAGGCACCATCAAGATGACCCTAACTTGAAGGAAAAAAAGAAAAAACCCTACAAACTAACAGCGAGAACTCTAGCCGACTCTACTCACATCTTTGTTAGATCTTCTTGCAAATATTTTGGTCAAAATGTTTTTGGGACAACTATATAGATGGGAAGAATGCCTCTTGAGAGGCAATGGAAATTCTGGGAAATGTTTGATCCAATGAGTACATTCATTGGACTCTTTTGGTTAGAGGTGATAGAAGCTGAAGTAGCTTAAGTAGAAAAGATAATATGTTTGCTTATAAAACTGTTGATGGGGTAGGGGGTAAATGTGATCAGTTTTGGGTGTGACTTGTTTGGGGGTTCAAACAATGTCATTGGACCCGTGGCTCTCTTTTCTTACCTTGGCTCTGTTTCCCTATGTGTTCGTTTCATCCTCAGGCATGCTCTGGTTGCATGATAGCAAAGACGACTGTGGCCCAGTGGGAGTCCCAAACTTGTTCCAAAAAGAAGAGAAAGCCACTCTTTTCCCCAGAGTCCACATAGGAAATCCCAAGATTCTAATGGACCCTAATCATCCCTGCCAGGGAGCTGGAGTTCATTGATCAACCAGCTGCATTGTGGTCCTGCTGTCTGGGGTTGGGGTGAGTCTGATACTTCTCTACCCTCACCCCAGGACATTGTGCAGTAGGGGGGGGTTTGATTTCAAAGAGAAAAGTCATTGGATGGACAAACCACAGTACCCGTCATGGAAGGCCACTTCCCTAGGACCTGGTAGGTTCATCGGCCTCTAGGGAGGCTGCCCAAAGGTAATACATTCAGGTATTTGATAATTAGATGGGTACTATATTCCCTTAACTTTCAGTTCTAGCCAAGCAGTTGTAAAAAAAAAAAAAAAATCCCTTAGTTATAAATCACTTAGAAAACCTAGGAAAAGAGATTGCTCGAATCCGTTTGTATCAAAGCTTTCTTGGAAATGTGTAAACTAAAAAAAAAAAGAATGCGTAAACTACATTTGGATCCTTTTGGTGACCGTTGCCTCAAAAATCTTTTTTCATTCTTCCAATTCAGTAAAATCTCCTTTATCTAAACTACCCTATTTCATCTCATAAAAATCTGGGTCTGGCATGAAATAGTTATGATGATGGTGATAAATTATAAAGTGATGACTGTTTGCCAGGCCTCATGCAAAGCTTATCCCATGCCCTCTCTCGGAATAATTTTTACAAAAGTTCTGTGAGGTAAGTTTCAAAATCCTCACTTTTATAAATAGGGTTGGTGTAACCAGATACTTACCTGAGATTACACTGTGTAATGGAGCAGGGATTCAAACCGGATTTGTCTAGTTCTGAAGCCTAACCTCTTAACTGCTGCACAACACTGTCTCTCTGTGCTGAGCCTGCCTGCACGAATAGAGTAAAAGAGGTGACAGCAGTTACGGAGCTCTGAAGGGAGGTGGGGTGGAGAGTGGCTGTCTCTGGGGGAGGGGAGGGGATTCTGGGTCTTAAACGACTGAAGCATCATTACTTGGTTCATTTCATTGTTTGCATTCCTATCACCTGTATTCACCCACTTTTCAATCTAGGACCATAACCCCTTTTAATTTCCATATGTAAAATAGATAAAAATAATCTTTATTGAGAAGGTTGTATCCTGGGTGAAACCCAATCTCTGTCACCGTTAATTGCTTTATTTAAATTTTGGAAGGGTAAAATAATAACAATTAGTATTTGCACTGTGTTTCATCATTAGTCAAGCATTATTCAATTCATTGATTGTAATGTAACAGGTCAGACGCTGGCATCTCCCTTTTAGTAATGAGGAATCTTCAATTTGGAGAAGCCTTGTGACTGCCCTCCAAGTCTGCTGACTCCAAATCTCATGCTCTGTCAATTAAAATTCTTTAAAAAGGAATTGAACGATGGTAGGAAGGTGGACAGAGCTGTTCTGTAATCAAATAGAGGTTATCATTTCCAGTGGAGGTAAGACTGCCAAGGGAAGGAACTGTAATGAGGTTATTTGACAGTTATTAATAATTTCTGTAGAACAGTGGTTCTCAAATTTATTTTTAGCCGTGGAATAGGTGTCACCACCACTATCACCTGCAGACTCTGGTGCTGATGACTATTCTGTTTTCTCTTTATTCTGTTGAATTTGTTAAGGCGTGTTTTATGGCCGAGAATGTGGTCTATCTTGGTGAATACTCTATGTGAGCATGAGAAAAATGTGGGTTCTGCTGTTGGATGAAGCAGCCTGTAGATGTCCATTGTCTCCAGTTGACTGATGGAGTTGTTGAGTCATCTGTGGTCTTACTGATTTCTGCTTGCTGGATGTTACAGATTTCTGTGTCTTCCTTTCTGATAAACGGCACAGGCTCCAACAACGGTCCTGGATTCATCCTTTAGTCTGTGAATATGGAGGATTCCATCCAGCATTTTCTAATCTTAGTCTTGCATTTCTGGAATAAACCTAACTTCACTGTTATGTATTATCATTAGTGTGTACTGCTGGATTTGATCCATCATGGCTTTATTTATTATTTTGCACCTATGTTCACGACTGTTGCTGGCCTCTCATTGTTCTCTCTTGCAATATCCTTAGGTTTTAGAATCCAGGTTTTGTTGGCCTCATTAAAAGTGTTGGCTTCTCAACTTTTTCCTTTTTAAAAACTCCTATGTAAGATAAGATTGATACTATTTTTTCCTTGAATAGTAGGAAGAATAAACTGGTGAAGCCATCTGGGTCTGCAGTTTTCTTTTGGGGAAAGTATTAAATTATAAATTAAATTCTTTTAATACATGTAATCATCCTTGGCTTTTCTATTTCTTTTTGTGTCAGTCTTGGTAATTTGTGCTTTTCAAGGAATTAGTCCAATTTATTTAAAATTTCTAAATTAATGGTATGAAATTGTTTATAATATCCTCTTATTATCTTTTTAATACCTCTAGAACCCTAAGTGTTGTCTATTTTCATTCCTAATATTTGTAATTACTTATTTATCTCTATATTTTGATTAAAATTGCCAGGGTTTATCAGTTTATTGGTCTTTTCAGAAAGTCAACTCTTGGCTTTTGTGGGTTTTTTTCTATTATGAAATTATTTTATTTCATTATTTTATGCTCTTATCTTTATTTCCTTCTTATATATTTCTGTTTATTTTTCTATCTTTTTAACTTGTGATAAGTACTTAGATCACTAATTTTTCAGCTTTCTTCTTTTATCAAATACCCATTTTAAGACAGTAACTTTTCACTGTGACTTTGGCTGCATTCTATTTTAGTTCTGAAGTATCATATTTTTGTTATCATTAGGTTCAAAATATTTTCTAGCTTCTGTTGCAAGTTTTTCTTTGATCCATGGGTCATATAGAAAAATATTGCTTAATCTGTAACATGTGGGAATTTGTTCAATTATCTTTTTGTTAATGATGTCTAGGCAAATTTCACTATAGTCAAAGAACAGTTTCTATATCTTTCAAATCCTTGTTATTTATTGTCTTGTTTTATGTCTCATCACATAATCAATTTGGATAAATGTTTTATATGCATTTTAAAAGCATATGGTTCTGCAGTTATTAAGTTCAGGGTTCAATATATGTAGATTAGGCCAAGTTTGTTAATTGCATTGTGAAATATTTTATATTTCTGTTTCTATTTGTCTGTCTTGTCTATCATTTACTGAGAGAGAATCATTAAAATCTCCTTGTCTGTTCATGGACTATAATTTTTTCAGCCTTTGGAGCTAAGTTTTTATGTGTAATAATTTAAAATGATTTTATCTCTCTGGAGGATTAATGCTTTTATCATTTTGAAATATCCTTCTTTATTTCTAATAACGTTTCTTGCCTTAAATTCTAATGTGTTTCATGCTCGTGTAGGTATATCTTTTCTCTTTTGGTTAATGTTTGCATGATATATCTTTTTAAATCGTTTTACTTCCAACATCTCTGTGTACTTAAATTTTCCATTTTTAAATAGGTAAGCATAATATAGTTGTTTAAAAAAATGTAGCCAACTAATCTTTTTCATTTAATTAGAGAATTTAGTACTTTTATATTTATTGTAATGACTGGTTTGGCTCATTTACATTAAATGTAATTGTTAATATATTTGAGTTTGGGGTTTAAGTTGACCATACTATTAGTTGTGCTCTATTTGCTCCGACTCTTTTTTGTTTGTTATTTTTCCTATTATAATTGTTTTAAATTTGTAAACCTCATGATTTTAGCCGCACTATCACCTCTACTTCATAGGTGCTTTATGCATGCCTCCAATTCTTAAGACTTTTGGAGGTTTAGCAGTATTGATTAGCATTGATAATAAGCTTCTTCTTAGTCCATTCCTTTTCTCAGTTAGCTTGGCATTATTTTAAACAAGATTTATGATCTCTCTAGTGGTTATTTTAGAATTTAAAGTATGCACCCTTGACCTTTTAGTGACTGCTGTAAATTTTGCTCTTATCTATATTTTCCATATTTTAATTTTTCTGTATTCAGTAAGTATATTTTATTTAAAGCTTCCTTAATTTTACTAGTACTGTCTTCTACTGGGTCTATTCTGCTTTTAAACTTTTCTACTTAATTCTTTATTTCAGTTATTGTATTTTTCAGTACTAAAACTTTTACTTGATTTTTTAAAATAAATTTCTGTTCTCTGGCAAAACTCTTCTTCTTGTCACCTATTTCATTGAATGCATTAATCACAGGTATTTTAATATCCATATCTAATAACTGTGTGTCTGCTTTCCTTTCTTATTTTTTCTTGATTGTTAATAATTCTTACAGAATGCAAGGTATTGGGTATAAAACAAACGTAAGAGCCTCTGGACGATGTTATCTTCCTCTAAAAAAGGATGTGGTTTCCTTCTGGCAGGCAGTTAGAGGAGTGTAGCTCACTCTGGTCTAATCAGCCAAGGTGAGTTGAGGATGTTGAGGTCCTTGTGGGATCTGATCAGTTTCCTCTTTGCCCTTGTTCCCAGGGCATTGCCTGTGTTCACCTTGAACTCTGGTTTTGTTTCCCCAGCATACAAGACTGCTGACACTCCATTTTGATTTTCAGTCTTTTGTTGCTATTTTCTGCTTAGCCTCACTGTCTAGAGGACTATTGGAGTAAGTTTGCTACAAGCCTCCTATTTTCTCCAAGACCTTCCTCACTAAAATCCTGGCCGTTTGAATAACTATGAGCTCCAGCCTTTGTTTTCCCATCTCTGTGGACACTGCAGGCCCTAAACTGCGACCCTCTGCCCGGTTTCTCAGCCTCTCCTGCGATGCTTCTGAATCGACAGGCATTTCAGAGGAAGAGCGACAGAGTGTTTGTCTCCTCTTAATAAGTTCTCATTTTTTCTCAGCTTTGGTCCCTTGAGATGTTAGTTACTCTCAATGTCATTAAGCAGCATTTATAAAAATTATGCTGATTTTAACGTTCTTTATACCAGATACCTACCAGATGTGAGTGATAGAAACAGGTCTCCTGCTCTCCTGATTTCATGATTTCATGGATGCTTCTTCTGAGAGCTATTTTTTGTCTCTTTTGTGTTAGAGATTTTCTCCTACATGGTGATCTGATATTAGAGTGAGGCTGAGAAGCTGACTGAAATGTGTGAGTGTGGTGGGCCTTATGACCTGATGGTGCTCCAAGGTGGTTGTGATGAACAGCTGCTCTGGGTCTTCCTGATTGTCGTACCTGTAGGTCTCTTCTCTTAAGCTCTTAGTTTCTGGAGGGAGACATCCTCTAGCATCCTTCAAGGGCGTGAGCCTGGAGGCCAGTGATGTGAGGGCAAGAGGGGTTCTCAAGGGTCAGTGTGCAGGTTTCCCCCACAACCCTCTGTTTCTAACATGGTAACCATGCCAGGACACAGCTACTGTGGCACTCGCTGCATGAAATAAGCTTCTAGTCCTCCGGGACATGAAGGAGGGCAGGCCGTCTCGGTTCATTGGGCTGACTCAGCAATTCTGACTTAAGCTACACACTCACTTCCACTTCAGAGGCAACGTGAATCGCCTCTTCTGAATAATGCCCCTGGTAAGTGTCAGGTGTCCTGGTCTGCCAGGTCAAGCAGCTTCTCTGCTTCCTTCATGTCACTGCTGCGATCTCTTCTCCTCTCCTCATGCAGGTGAATTGGTATGTATTTCTGCTATCTACGTATTGTCCTGTTAGTGGGGTTTCAGGAGGAAACCATGTCAGTACATGTGTTCAGTCTGCCAAGCTTTACTGGTTGTTTACGGTACTCTTCATAACTAAAAACAAGCCTTCCAGAATTAATCTTTCTTTTGGAATTAATTAATTCTTTAAGAAATCAGGTGTGATAGCCTCATGATCTAAAAATGCATATCCAAATTGCCAACGCAGAGAATTTTTCCTAGAGAGTGTGATTACTGACTTATTAGCACCAGAAAACTGAATGTCATGTGTATTTGCCTGTTTGACAGTGAGAGTATAATTTCACATCATAATCCGAGTTCAGGGATCATTTTATGGAGGTAGGGAGTGGGATTTAGGATGTAGAGTACACATGATTTTACTGGAATATTAAAGGGGACACATTTTTGCCTGCAATCTAGAGCAAGAATATGTTTTACCTCAAGTTATTTAGTAAAAATAAACAAACAAAGCAACAAAGAACCTTCTGAGTGTGTACATGATATGAGTTTATTACACAAGGGACTGACCATCATTCAAACAGGGTCCTACGGTGTTAGAATTTTGGTTCGACCTTACAGAGAATTTCATTGCTGTTTAAAGCAAAGGAGTGTATATACACTGAGAACGTGTTGGGGAAGAGAGCACCAGTGAGCGTCTTCTATTTGAAGCTGTTCAGTTTCTCTGGAAATTCAAACTGGAAATAGCTAGTGACATGGATAATGCATTTGCTGTCATGAAGGAGAAGATTGGGTTCTTATCTGGACTTTAACATCGTGGAAAGAGTTATGATGACTCTATTAGGAAAGGGCTGCAGAGAATCAGCTTGGGGACACAGAGGAACTTGGAAAATGGTTGAAGTTATTTATCTCAGAAAGGAAAGGAAGGTTCTGCTGACAGAGATAGTAACTGTGCTGAATAGTGGGGGTGAGGGTCCTCGGATGAACAGGACCCAGGCTAAGCCCTTAAGAGACTCACCATCCCCTTTGACATTCTTCCATATTACATCCAAGAGATCTATCACTGAGTATTTTAATTGGCAGTAGATTGATTTCTAAGGAATTAATTTCCCTCTTCCTTAGAACATGGAAGTTTTCTTTTCTGCCGTTTGACATCTCATGGCTTTCTATCCTTTTTCCTAAAGTTTGTTTCCTTCTGTAAGCATCTACTGAGAATTTTTAATGTGTGCCCAGCAATGGCTCCAGTGGTTTTCCCTCTAGATCTCTTCCACTCGTGGATGTAACTTGTCTTACAGATGTTCTTTTAATTATGGACACCCACAGTCTGAATATCCTTATATTAGTAGGACAGTTTTACTTAAATAAAAGAATCCCAATTAAAATGATCGCAAGCTGCAAAAAGAACTTATTTCCGTCCATGATTAGGAAGTTAGGGCTACAGCCGTACTGAGCCAGGCACACCTGGATCTCGTAGAGCGAATGTAATCAGGGTTGGCCTTTCTATCAGCACTTCTTTTCTCTGGGTTACCTTTATATTCAAGGCACCGTTTCCCCACATGGTTTCCAAGTAGTGTGTGTTTACAGGATCCCCAAACTGACCTCAGAAGGTGGAGGATGCTGCTTCCAGATAACTCCAGAAACGTCCCAAGATGCTTCCCCAAGGAAGGGCTGCGCCGCTCGCTGGATCCTTATGGCCCTGGAGGTGGCATGTTCTGATTGGCTAGGCCTGGGTCACGTGCTCATTCTTGGCCTCAGGGAGAGGTTAGCCCCACCTGAACCGCATAAGCTGAGAACGGGGAAAGGCTTCTTCCTACAGAATTTCTGGGCAAAAACAAAAAGGAAAAAAAGCAGTGTTCACTGCCCTGCTGCCAGTTGGACATTTTCCTCTCCAAATCTTCCTGAGGCTGGAGACTGGTACAA
Source organism: Leucopleurus acutus (assembly GCF_964270905.1). Taxonomy (NCBI): domain Eukaryota; kingdom Metazoa; phylum Chordata; class Mammalia; order Artiodactyla; family Delphinidae; genus Leucopleurus; species Leucopleurus acutus. The sequence continues at coordinate 6,890,742 of NC_139163.1, forward strand.
GCTCTACCCATCTCCACCTCCAGATAGCAGCCAGTTCACCTACCTGCTGGTCGGTACAGGGCAAATTCACTCGTCTTTCCCTCGCTCTAGGACCCTATCCAAATGCCCCTCTCTCTCCGAGAACTCAGAGCGCAACTAACGCTAACCCCGTCACTCACATTCACACGTGATGTCTTTTATCTGCTTCCTCTCTCAAATTCTCTTCTCCACTTATTTCTGAAACTTCTCTCTCTGTTCTTTCCACGACTGAGTAAAATGTGCCTGTAATCGGCTGACAGGTTGACGTGTGTGTAGCTTGGGGAAAGTGTGGTCAGGCATTTACAGGGGACATTAGATATAAGAGGCTCAGTGAGGTTCACAACCTTCGCTGAAGTCCTCCCTCAACCAAGTCATTTTCTAGTTTGATCGTTATTATTCAACTGTTGGCATTTAAAATCAACTCTTTCATGGTAAACTGTTCTTTAGTTTGGTTAATTGTGGGTGTTTGAAAGGCATTGCAGAACGGTTGCAGCCACCTTACAGGACTAATAGTTCATGGACTGAACTGGAAAACTAATGATGGTTTGGAATAATTCGTCGACACAAAAGCGCACTTTCTTTCTGCTAAGCCTGCCATACCTCACAAAATGAAATTGTGACTGCGATTTTTAGTGTTTGAGGCGAGTCACACAACATGTACTTATTAAGACGTTTTATAAAAGGCCCGTGTTACATGCTGGGTGGGGGGTCTTAGGGCTGGAGGTGGGGAGTGGGTGGAGGGAGGTTAGGCTGTTAAAATGAATTGGAGTTTGTTCCTGCCCTGGAGGAATTTCTCATCTGGTGGGGAAAGGAAAGCAGTGAGACGCCCTCAGAAAAGTCCTCAGGAGCTGGGATAAAGCCTGCTTCTCAGGCCCTAGTGGTCCTGAGCCCCTCACTTTGTCCCATGTGATGATTTTAACGGCAAAAATGTTGTTCAATACAACAGTGTAAGTTCAGACACCACAGTGGTGGTTCTGAAAGTCTGTGTCAGCAGTTCTTTCAGTCTGTACAGAAACTATCACTCATGTTTCTGTTTGGAGTGGCTCCTAGAATTTCCATCTTTGACGCAGAGTGTAAGCCCAATTTCTGACTACATGGTAAATCAGAAAGTCCTCTAGATTCTCCACAAATGGGATGGTGGATTTTCCACCGGGAGGGAGTGTTGTCTGGAGTGAAATATCAGCTTCATTTCTTCTTATATAACAGGAAGCGAAGTGCTGATCTGCTCACTTCTTTAACTCCCTCATCTGAAAACTATACCCTTCTGTCCTTCCTGCTGCATCCTTTCTGCATTCTTCCCTTGCTCTGCAGAGCCTCCACTCAGACTCATTTTAATTTCAGGGGTGCAGGAGCAAGAGGAAGCCTTGGCCCCAATGTCTGCATGTATCAAATGGTTCCCATTTTCTTCCCCTCTGAGCTGAGCTATAGAAAAATTCAGAAAGCTGACGGAGTCAGTTAAAGTCTTAACCAGTTGAAACTCAAGGGGGTTGGTGGCGGGGAAATTAGATAGGAAGAATGTAATTACCAAAGCAAATGGGGCCAGACAGAGGATAAGACTCCAGCTGGGCGTCTTCCCGCTGCACTACTGACCTGACTGCAGACAGCGCAGGCGGACAGGCCGGTCCAGCCTTTTCCACAGAAGAGCCCAGCAATGGCCTCGGGGCCGTGATGTCATCATCAATTAGCACTGGTTCTGTGCTTATCGATCGGTGGGTTTTAACAAAATTAATTGCTGGGGCATAGAGTTGTCAAATTGTGTTAAATGATTTTATATCCAAAATGGATCTCTCAATCTATGTGTTGGACTCAAGAGGCAATACCGTAATTACTAATATTAAATCAAGGCTTTGTGTCATGGTGTGGGTTGTTGTACATCTCTTAAGGTTTCTTTCTTTCTTTTTTTTTTTTTAAGGAGAATGGAAACTTCTACTGCCTTTTTGTGTGTGCATTTGTGTCTTTCTGTCAGGATTTTCCATGTTGGCGAATTTTTTAAAACTACGGAATTAAAAAACAGTGTTCTAGGAGGAGCATAGACTCTTCAAATTGCTAGAGAATAAGAAATCCAAACGAGTAGTAGAGAGTGTGGTTCATCTTTAGAAGATGAGAGATTCTAAATGCCATTCCCTGAATACATGAGCTTCTGTTTGAAGTCTGCAAAGGAAATGGAGTTAGAACAGGTAGTGGAGCCCCGGGGGTCTCAGTCCCTGCATGGCGGGGGCCCTGGCACTGTGGCGGGGGACTGGCGGATGTGAGGAGAAGATGCCAGGAGACGCATCACTCTTTGTTTCCTTGCCCATTACCTTCTTCAGTGTCTGACCAGCATCCCCTCCAACTGTCGAAACAGCCTCTTAACTGGTCCAGCCACTACTTCTTTTCCCTGTTCCAACTCCCTCGCTCCAAGGGTCACCTTTCTGAATGACAGGTGACAGGTGTCAGCTGGGGGCCATGAGGGCCATCTGGTGGCCATGCCCACTGATTTAGGTGGCTGGATTGTGTCTCCACACCAGCTTCTTAGATGTTTCTTCCGAACTGCCAGTTCTTTTGATGAGGCAAGAGAGTTGAGTCTGCTGATCCGCTGCGATGTTCCCTTTTCCTCCTTGTCTTTGCTGAGTGGGTTTCTCTCTTTGCGATGCTTTTCCAATCTTTCTTCACCTAACAGCCTTCTTTAGTCTTCAAACCCCCAAATCTCCTTGGCAAAAACTTTCCTGAACACCGATACCCCAGGAAAACCTCTGATCTACCGTGAAGACCTCCTGCTTCCCGATGCTCCTAAAGAGTTTCCTCCAGGAAGACATCCTGCTTTCCTGGGCTTTCCACACCCCTCCAGAGTTCTGCCAATCTCCGTTCTATTTCTTTTCCAAGGTAGTCACTGGGTGTATTATGTATGTAGTGCCCCAGGAGGACTATGAAGGTGAGAAGCATGTGTTCCCCTGGGGATTTCGTGTGGTAGAGGATTCAAATAAGTAGATTTGGGTGTGGATTTTACCTCCATGATTTTTTAGTATCAAAATCTACGAAATCTCTCCGTATCTCTAGCGATCCCAGGGATGACGCTCATTGGCCCAGCCGTGGTCAGCTGCCCATCCCTGAAGGACTCCTGTGTCTCGGGAGATGGTAGACTCATTGGCCAGGCCCGGGTCATGGGCTAGCCCCTGTACATGGGTGGGGGGTGGGATCAGCCCCCCTTAAACTACAGGGAGGAAGAGTGGGGTGGGGCTGGGAGGTTCACAAAAGGAAGTGATGCAGGGGACACGTAGAAGCGTAGCAGCCGTCAACGCCACCTGCAGACTAGAGACGAGCCAGCGAAAGGGTGGCCACGAAAATGACTGCAAATACGCATAGGAAAGAGGTAGAAAGAGAAAATTTGACATTCTGAAGTGATCATGGTGATAACTTACAATTGCCTGGAAACAAAAGAGAAAAATAAAAGAAGCAGCCAGAGTAGTATTTAAGCCCTTGAACCAGAAATGCATTTTGCACGAGCTATCAGAATCCCCGAGAATATTAGCGCTAAGGGGGACTTGTGGAGCAGGAGGGATGCACTTCTTAAGACAAGAGGAAGGAGCAACATTCTGATTAAATGCCGTGCCTCCGGCATCGCGAATGTGTCATTGCAGCCTTGAGCCTCTCCACTCAGGAAGCTCAACGACCTGCCTTGGGTATCAGTGGGACCTCTTTGTTTGAAATAGTAACACCCTTTGCCCTGGACGGTTATAATAATGGAGTTTAAATTGGTGGATACAGATGCTGTAATTTTCACTGGGTTGTTATCCTTGTGTGGCAATTTGAAGAATCAATTCAGGACACATTTCGGGGTCTAGGTAGGAAGGTGGCTTCGACTGCAGAGGCCCTGATTTATCTTGACTCCCGGATCGACTTCTTCCCACGAAGCTATTCTTCACTGTACTGTAAGAGCTGTCTTCTACAACACCAAGCTGATCACGATTCTCCCTGCTGAAAATCTCCTGATGACTCTCAGTTGCCATCAGACTTAGGTGAAGTGCAGAATCCTAAACAAGACATTCAAAGCTCTTTTTCTCCCGGCCACATTTGCTCTGTCCTCCACTCCCACTTCTGCTGTGGACACAGGGCCACATTCTGCTTCCCCGAAGGCTCGGCTTGTGAGTGCCTCTGGGCTTTGCTTCCCTGCTCGCCCAGCCTGAAGACCCTTCCCCATCCCTTCTCTCCGTGCTTAGCCCCAGTGGCCTTGGTAACCGTTGCTCCATTAACCCCAGCAGAACCCAGTCATCCCTCCGCTGCCCTCCAGGGCGCTTCAGTGAAGTAGATGTTCAGCTGTAAACGTGAGCCCTTCACGGTGTTTGCCTCCCAATGGCCATCACAATACCTAGGACCCACTAAGCCCTCAATTCATGTTTGTGGAGCCAGTGAGCTTAAAGGAGACTAACCATACCGAATGACTGATAGCCTTTCTGCGTTCCAAGCGGTTGATTGGAAAGTGTTTAGAACACCAAGCCTGTTTCTACGGAAACGTGTCTATGGAGTAGTTCTAGAGCTGGGACTTAGTCCATCAGAGCCGGTTTAACTTCAGAATGAATGAAGTTATCGTGTGTCTATCAGTGAGCAGTGCCTGAATGGCTGCAGTGCCCCGAGACATGGAAACAGTGCCCCCGTGTCATCGAGATGTGGAAATGCCACCCCTAGCATGTCATGGGGCCCAGGGAGTAGGGTCTTCAGGTGCAAGTCTGTTGGTTCTGAATAGTACTTAGAATTGCCTGGAATTGGTTCCAGCAGGCGTAGCATGGAGGAGGGGCTGGTCTGCGGTCCAGGGAGCCCAGGGGGAGCATCAGAGGGGCTTCCTGGTAGGAGCTGAGCCTGGAAACAGGTCCCCAAGGAGAGGGTGGGAGCAGGGATGGGAGGGGGTGGGAAGGGTGAGGCCCCCTGTGGGGTGTCCTCTAGCTTCCCTTCCTTTGCTCAGCCCGGTCCCCCGCCACGGAGGGTGGGAGACGGTGCCACCGGCATCGTGAATGTATCATTCACGGGTGGGGAGGGGAGTGGCTGTGAGCTGGGGGGGCCATGTGGTCTCGCGCAGGTCCCACTGCCCCTCCCCTGCACCCTCACTGCCTGGAGAGGCTTTTCCTTTGCTTCTCCTGTTTTTCTCACTCACCATCACCCAGCCCGTCCCTCTAACAGTGACCGGCACAAGGTGGGGCATGGAATGGGGAGCAGACAGGGGAGACGGGGCAGCGGTCGGGGGAGAGGGCGAGGGAGGCTCCGGCCAAATGCATGGACGTGTGGGATCCAGTCCTGATTCCACCCCCTGAGGAACCTCGCTCAGTATTCTTGTCTGTATGATGAGGACGCTGATGCAAACCCCTCCCTGTAAGGTTGGTCCGTTTTTTAATGAGATGGCGAGTAGAAAGCATTCCTGGGGCGGTGCAAATAGCTTGGCCCTGGACCCGCTGAGAGCAGGGGCTCCTGGGGGCTTGGGCTCTGCCCCTCCCCCCCCACCCCCGTCCTGTCGTCCACCCCAGGCATCAGACGTGTGAGGGAAGAAGACTTCAGGGTGACCTCAGCCCCAGGCACCAGCTTTGACGGCTGCCACAGCACATCGTGAGGGACGATGGAGAGGGAGCTGGAGAACAGCTGCCTCCGAGACAGTGTCAGTCTCCCGCGGCTGAGCCCCGAGCACAGCTGCCTCCTGTGTTCTCGCTCTCACCCTGCACAGGGGTCTCTCTCAAGGGCCTGGAGTCTTTTGCACACACTGGGCTGCTTGGTGCCTCTCTGTGGACGTTCCTGCGGCTCCCTCTGCATGGGATTTCTCTGTCTGCTGGGAAATGTCTGCTCTCCTATCAAATTCAACTCACACATCATGTCTGAAGCCTCGCCTGCCCTCTTAGCTGCACCTGCCTCCTGGATTTCTCACCCTCCTGCTGACGGTTCCTGCCTCTGAGCTGCCTTTGCTCCTCTGCACATTTGCACTTTGCACGGTTGGTCACTCTTCAGCCCTTCAAGTCTTGCATTCGCTTCTCTCTCTCTCAGTTTGCAGGTTCTTTGAAGACAGGGCCTGTTTTTGTTCTTTGTCTGTGTTTTGCTTTAATCCTTCCCAGGTCCCCCGTGTCCAGTGCCGTGCCTGGCACATGCCAGACGATGACATAAATTCATGATAAATGTATAAATGCATTAAACCAAATGATCCATGATTTATGCTGGACTTGAGAGCTTGAAGCGTGTGCAAGGACGCACCTGGGCCACCCCAGCACAGGGTGGGAGAAAGTGACCATCGGAAACCCTGGGCTTGCTGTTAGCGCTGCCCTACTTGGGGTGGGGTGGGAGCAGTTACAGAGCTTGTTATAGAATCATTGTCTTTGCTGGAAAAGGCTGTCGCTCTGAGGAAGAAGCTGGTGGCCAAGGTCCAGGGGAATAGAGCAAAGCCAAGTTCAGTTGTGAGCGCCATGTCTAAGGGTCTTAGAAGATAGATGGTCAGGGAGTGTGGAATGAGAGTTGGAGCCCAGGGACAGTGCCAGGGCAGATGTCACATAGAGATTCACCGAGAAGGAAAGGAGCATGGGAGACCTAGCCAAGGAATGGGGGTGAGCAAGTGAGTTCTGGGAGTGAATCTGTAGGCATAGCTTAATTTTGATGTAACTTAGGTACTCAATGTGTCCCCCCAAATTCATGTTGGAATCCTAACCCTCAAAATGATGATATTGGGAGGTGGGGCTTTGGGGAGGTGGTTAGGTCATGAGGATGGAGCCCCCATGAGTGGGATGAGTGTCCTTAGAAAAGAGACCCTAGAGGACCAGCTCACCCCTTGCGCCAAGTGGGGACACAGTGACAAGAGGCCCCAGAAGAGGGTTCTCGCCAGAAGCTGGCCATGATGGCACCCTGATCTCAGACTTGCAGCCTCCAGAACTCTGAGAAACACACTTCTGTTGTTGATAAGACACTCAGTTTACAGCACTTTGCTATAGTGCCGTAAATATACTAGTTTTCCTCACTTCTCTTTAAGTGGTTGGGGTCCAGGTGGTGTCTGCACTGCCTTGGCTTCTTACAGGTTATAAAGCGGAGGAAAAAAGGGCTCAGAATAAAATACCCGTCAGAGTTTCACCTACAAGAGAGGTGATTTTGGTGAGAGGCTTGATCTCTCAAGGCCCACTCGCCTGATCTGTAAAAGGGAATTACTGGATGAGATCAGCGGAACTCATCCTTTTGGGGTTTAGCACACTTTCAAATATTAGGATACTATGCAGGACGGTTGAAGCCATGGAAAGAAAGGTAAACATGAGTGTAAAACTAAAGGCAAGTTTTAGAATCCTTGAGACACTCTGAACCGTTACCAAATGGTTGTGCTCTGGTTCCGACTGCTTGCTGCCCTGACACGCATTTGACTTACCCACCAGGCACAGCTCCACCCTGGTCTGTTTGATTCACAATCTTCCACTGGCCCCAGCATGCACTTACTCTGGTTCTCCATCCCTAACCTGCAGCAAGTTCTTGCCTCCTCTGATCCAAGGTGTGAGACCTTCTCTCAACCTTCAATTTGACACACGTTGCTGAAACATTATTTGCCCTTATTTGTAGCAAACACCGATTTTCACCACTGAGCAAAGTTTGGAGGTGCATGTGTGAGAGGAGCGTGAGGCACCCCAGGCCATGACGACTTGCAAGCTGGGCACTCCTGGACCAGATGCTCTCCAAGGCCCTTTTGAGATCTTGAGCTTCTGAAAAAGCAAATCTTCAATATTAATTTTTTCCATTAATGGAATCCATAGTGCTTCTAATGGCAAACTTTTCTTATGACTGAATGTAATGCACGTGCATGAAATTTGCATTTGAAAGCATTTAATGAAAAATGCATTGAGGCTTCAGGAAGCTGGTATTGACTTTCAATCCTCCAGCTAATAAGGGAGAAAAGAAATTTGTAGGCTCAAGTCTGGAGTAGGTTGGATATTTGAGAAAATTTTAGACCATCTGGACAGTGGGGGGCATAAATTGGTTTTCATAGGTAAAAGATATATGAATTCAAAACACAAACAGTCGTTGTGAGAATTAGTTGATGACAGGAAGGAAAGGCCACCTGCCCTTGTAGATGGTTGCTGTCCTAACAGGGTACTTTACCGTGTCAGGCGGAAATTTAGTCTGTGAATGACATTGACAAAATGGCGGAAGTGTTCTCCTGCTGGTTCTCTGTGCATTGAATTGAATATCCTGCTTTTTGTCCCATTAAAATGTTCAACTTACCTGCAATATGGACAAACCCAAGAAAGGCGTCCATGATTCTAGCATTCCTTTTTTAGTAAACAACCCCGTTCTTTCCTGCGTGCTTCAGGAGGAAAGCCCTGAGTTCTTTAGAGAGGGTTAAGAGAATTCAACGAGGGTAACGGTTAGGCTCCATGAACAAGTGAGGTGACTCTGGGCAAGTTACTTTCCCTGTCTCTGCAGCCTCAAGTCTCAGAGGGCCCCATGAGAACCCGGCTGGCAGGCTTGTCGTGAGTGTTAAATGAATTAAAATCTGTTCAATTTTTAGGGTAGCACTTGACCGATAGGAAGCATCGGAAATGTTAGAAATGATCATTCCAGATTTCTGAGAAGCAGCTGCTCCTTCCCTTGTTAGCCAGCGACTGTATTAGATCATTAAACTTCCAAAGCCTCAGGTTTCTCCTGTGTAAACTGGCAGTAATAATAATTACTCTGTGAGTTTACACGAACCCATAAAATTTATAAAATAACTGGTGTGAATGGAAAGCTTCACAGTTGGTGTTGTAGGTGTTTCCATTACAGACATAGATGGAGAGTTAGCCCACCTTCCCCTACTATGAACTACTATTTAACAAATGTTTTGAAGATGATAGGAGTTTCTAATTATGAAAGTAATGAACAACGACTGTAGAAAATTGGAAAATATAGGAAAGCACAAGAAAAGGTTAGAAATCGCTTGTTAATCTCAAATCTGAGATATGTGCTCTTAATATTTCGACGTATGTCCTCTGTCATATATATAGTGTGTAACATCAATGTATATTTGTATCTAGTGATTTGTGAAACACTGGGTGCATGTCAAATAAATATAACTGTGTCTGCCCCCCTGAAGTTCACGTAGTCACCTGGGAAAGATAGGATTGGCGACAGCAAACAGTGAAATAACAAGAGAAGGCTGCCTATTGTTAGATAGGGTTAAGGTTTTTTTTAGCACACCATGCAGCTTATGGGATCTTAGTTCCCTGACCAGAGATTGAACCCGGGCCACGGCAGTGAAAGCGCTGAGTCCTAACCACTGGACTACCAGGGAAGTCCCTAAATAGGGTTAGTTTAAAAAAGAGGAAACAAGAAGAAGGGGAGAGAGATGTAGACCCGGAAGTTGGAGGACGTGGGGCGGGGATGGTTAATTGAACCTAATGTTCGCTCTCCCCTTCTTATACTTTTAGTAGAAGAGCTCCTCTGTAGGGTGACACATCATCTCAGGTTTTCCTGGTCTGAGGGGCATCTTGGGAGGTGGGACTTTCAGGGTTCCCATATGGGGAAAGCACCCTACCGAGACACACCTGAGGACAAGGCCGCCCAGTCCAGTAGGGTCACGTGCAGAAGTGATGCGTGAAAATTCATGTCCCTTAAAAGGGATGATATCTGCCCCTATTCTCTTTCTTTGTTCCTGAGTCCAGGAAGGTGGCTGAGCGGTTTGGGTGCAAGCTTCCTGAGAGCACCGCTAGATGGTTTCAGTGAGAGCCAAGGAAGGCGCTCGATACTCCGGACGATTAAAATACAAGCAGAAACCAAGTCAGCAAAGCAGGCATGCTAGAAAGAGAAGAGACGGCTACGACCATCAATGCCATGTGTGCTTTCAGCCCATAGTCACAAGGCCCAGAGAGACAGGAGGCTTGAGCCCGATGGGTGATTGGCCACAGTGGGCAGGACCTGCTTCCACTCCCTTTCCCCCGAGAAGGGAAATGCAAGGTTCACTCTCCTCTTGGGATTCTTAAAGCCTTTTTTCATTAGGGGGGCCAGAGGTGGCTCACCTGCCCATTACACAATAGTTTTCTTATTTCTGAACTTATATCTGCCCTTGAGCTCCTTGCTTATCTCAGCCACCAGCCCAGCAGAGGCCGGAGCTCTGCTATCCTGGGTAAGCAGCTTTCACAGCAGCTGCCCTGAAGATGCAGCCCACACCCCAGGCCAGTGAGCCACCCACTTGCCCTGTGCCATTCACTGACCTTTGTGTAACAATAAGAACAGTAATACCCTTTGTCATTTTCCAGCAACAGTACGGTAGGGCCTCTTTGTTACAGAGGCTGAGCCTATACCCTGCGGGTTATGATGGCTCTGTGCAGCCAGTGTTCCTTGACCTGGTGGAGAGCTGATGAGAGCTTGTTCAGAGAGCCTGGTGGAAAGGAGCACAACAGGGTGGAGTGGATTTCTCTTGCTGGCATGACAGGTCATGAAAGAATACCCAGAGGTCCCTTCACGGGATGCCTAGTCACTTCAAAACATTCAGGAATCTTCTGTACTCAAAATAGCAGGCAAATGGCTTTAAAACATTCCTTGCAATGATGGTTCTACTCGCCTCATGGTTTCCTAAGGGCGTCAGTGCCCTTATTAGTTTCTGAGGAGAAAAATATACCTCCAGGGTATTACTTTACTATGAGATCTGCCTTTTTTCTTGGTAATTGAAGAAGTCATAGCAGGCACCCAAAAGATGAAAGTTTGTGTAGGAAGGAATTAGTGGGTTGGGTTTTTTTTTTAATTTTTCAAAAGCATTGCGCTCTTGTGCGGTGTTATTGAAGGAACATTCTGTACCGACTCCTTAGCAGAGGTCTTGTAAGGAACGCTAACTCCTGTGCCAACTTGTTCCTTGAAGACACAAAATCAAGCAGCCTCTCTGTGTGGGTTTTGAGGGGCCCTTGTTTTGGGGTCTTTGCTGGTCGGAATGTTATGGTTATTTGATTGCATCATCATTAGCATTTTTACATGTAAGGACATATCTGAGCATCTTGAAATTAGTGAGGATCTACCAGTTTCTTCGATACTATAAAGAATTTAAGTACTTAAGGGCCAGTTTTGCTGTGAATACAAAGTCTATCCCCCCTTTATTAAATGGCTGGGGGTTGGTGCCCCTGAGGTGGCAGGGAGTTAGGTATATCCTGTGGGATGTGTAATCCCACCACTAATCAAATGCTGAGCTATAGAAGTCCTTGATGAAGACACCGCTGTGGGGTTAGCGCTCCTAGTAAGAGAAGATTGTTGTTCTAAGCAGAGCTGATACTTATAATGTAGAAAGACTGATTTCCTTCAGTATTTTCAATCCCACTTGTGATGGTTAGTTTTGTGTGTCAACTTGACGGGGCAAAGCTGGTAAAACCTTATTTCTGGAAATGTCTTTGAGGGTGTTTCCAGAAGAGATCAGCATTTGAATCAGTAGGCAGGGTAAAGAAGATCACCCGCCTCAATGTGGGTGGGCATCGTCCAATCCAGCGGGGGCCTGAGTAGAACAAAAAGGCGGAGGAGGGGAGCATTCACTCTCTCTGCTTGAGCTGAGACATCTGTCTCCTGCCCTTCGACGTGGGCACTCCTGGTTCTTGGGCTTTCAGGCTCAGACCAGGACTTATGCCATCAGCTCCCCGATCCTCAGGCCTGCAGACTGAATTACACCACCAGCTTTCCTGGTTCTGCACCTTGCGGATGGCAGACAGTGGGACTTCTCGGCTTGCACAATTGCATGAGCGAGTTCCTGTACTAAATCTCCTCTTCTATGGATCTCCATCTATCCTGTTGGTTTTGTTTCACTGGAGAACCCTGACTCATACACTGCTCACTGATGACTTAAAGCAGATATTTCAAATCAAGTCAGTAAACAGTCACTCAACACATATCACGCCTGAAGCAAGGTTCCTAGCTCTGGGAAGCAGGCAAAAATGAACATGGTGGAGCCTCTGTCCGTGGTGTGCTTGCAGTCTGCTGAGAAATGGCTTCAGTGAAAACACAGCTGCCACCAGAGAAGGCTACGCAGAAGGCCTTACCAGACGTAGAAACGTACATTCAGATTTCTCTCGATGGAACAAAGGCCAAAGACCACTCTTTGGGGAATGAGAAAGTATTCAGCCATGTGTAGATGCTACTGGTAGATATTTTTCATGCAGAGTGGGATTAAAAATAGTTTCTCGGGCTTCCCTGGTGGCGCAGTGGTGGAGAGTCCGCCTGCCGATGCAGGGGACACGGGTTCGTACCCCGGTCCGGGAGGATCCCACATGCCGCGGAGCGGCTGGGCCCGTGAGCCATGGCCTCTGAGCCTGCGCGTCCGGAGCCTGTGCTCCGCAACAGGAGAGGCCACAGCAGGGAGAGGCCCGCGTACCGCAAAAAAAAAAAAAAAAAAAAAAAGTTTCTCATCGTTTGGTTACCTTCCATGGATAGTTCTAGTTAACTTGGGAGGAGGACTGGATTCCGATAAGATGAATGCTGGTGTGAAGTGGCCTATTAAACCAGGTATTTATCAGAATGTGTTATGGGGGCAGTGGTTCATTATTTTCTCTGTTCTCTGCACTCCAGGGAACATTAGCTTTCTGAATAGGTCGTTTTGAAAGCACTCCCTGTGATAGGACTAAGACTCTATAGGTAGCCTCCAGGCACTGGCTGTTACAGGCTTTCAATTTAGAAATAAAGCAGCCCGTGTCCTCATATCCAATGCATAGGATTCCAGGTAGAGGTTGAAGCTCTGCGTGAGAGACTAACTCTGGGAGGTGGGGTGTGGACCCCTCTGGACAGAGGGAACGGCTCTGAAGTGGGATGCGGGCAGGCTTGGGGACAAAAGGGAGGTTAGTGTCTGAATGTGGAAAATGAGAGTCAGGGCATGGGTGGGCCCAGGGCCACCTGGGAGCAGGTGTGCCTGCTGTTTCCATGCCAGGGATGTGCTTGGCAGCCCGGCAGAGCCTATGACCCTCTTCCTGGAATAATATTTCTAAGTGCATGAAATAATAGGCATAGCGTTCCAAAGGAGACTGATTGTAATGAAAGGCAGTTATCAAAATATTATCAAACAAATTGGCCTTACAGTAATCTGTGTGCTTCTTATTAATGCAATAATTAACAGGTTTGGAAGTTGGTGTTATAACTACTGTAATTTTAAAGTAGAGATGATGGTAAACATTATTTCAAGATATCGGCAATAACTCTCATATTGTATCAGAATATCTGTGATTTTTATTTGTGAATAACTCATGGGTCCTGCTAAAACTACTTGTCTTACTGCCTATATTAATAACTGAAGATGTATTATGGTTCTCCAGAGAAACAGAACCAACAGGAGATTCTATTTATCTATCTATCTCTCTATCTACGTATCTACCTGTCTATGTCCCATCTAATCATCTGTCTATAAATAAGAAATGAGCTCACACAATTACGGAGGCCGGGAATTCCCATGATCTGTTGTCTGTAAGCTGAAGACCCCAGGTCGCTGATGGTGGAGATCCCAGTCCGAGGGCAGAAGCCCCAGCTCAGCAGTGAGGTGCAAAGAGAGCAAGAGAAGGCAAGAGAGAGTGCACACATTTTCCCTTCCATCACATTTTTGTTCTATTCAGGCCCTCAGAGGACTGCGTGGGGCTCACTCACATTGGGGAGGGTGATCTTCTTGCCTCAGGCTACTGATTCAATGTTAAGCTCATCCAGAAACACCCAGAAATAACGTTTCACCAAACATCTGGACACCTGTGGCCCAGTCAAGTTGACACATAAAATTAACCATCACAGAAGGAAGGGCTTGATTTCAAACTGAGGTAGGGAAACCCAACAGAGATGAACTTGGCCCTTTCTGAGCTCAGGGACCCCTGGCCCCGAGTCAGGGCCCAGCGATGGAGGAACAAGTTTTCATCTCATCACAGTGGGGCCAAAGGCCAGTCTCAGGCGGGGCGCCGGCAGGCCCCGACCTGTGCTTTAAAAATGTTCTCTCTTGCTGCTCTGTGAGAGCAGATCACGGGGAGTTAGAAAGCAGGCCAACCAGTCATTGTTCAGCGATTTTCGCTCCATGGCTTGTTTTGCTTTGCCGTTGCCTTTGCTGTCTCCAGAACAGGAGGAGCGAAGATTAGCCACAACAAACTGGAAATTCAGGGGGTTGGAGCCAGTATTCCCAGCATGGCTCTTTCCAGAGGTCATTTTAAGGGAGAAGAGAGTCTCACTTAATTCCTTTGGGAATTCAGGGGGTTGAATCAGACAGGTTTGAAGGCTAATGCAAACTTTAACATCCTCTGAATCTGTATCTTGCACTTCTGTTTTTTTTTTTTGCGGAACGCGGGCCTCTTACTGCTGGGGGCCCTCCCATTGCGGAGCACAGGCTCCGGACGCGCAGGCTCAGCAGCCATGGCTCACGGGCCCAGCCGCTCCGCGGCATGTGGGATCCTCCCAGACAGGGGCACGAACCCGTGTCCCCTGCATCGGCAGGCGGACTCTCAACCACTGCGCCGCCAGGGAAGCCCTCTTGCACTTCTTTTAGTTGTAGGTAGCCATCAATAACTGTCTTCACTCATAAATAGGCAGAATGAACTAGAATGAACTGTTTGGAGTGTGTTCATAACTACGTTCCATTTATCTTGTTTAAGTGACTAGGTCACAGCCAAGAATACAGAATGTTATTTTTAATGACAAAAAGTACTAAATTGCACAAAGAAATTGCTCTCTTCATCACACTATGCAGCTGAAATAAATCCAACAGCTCCAGCCTTCTACGCTTCTCCTCAGTTTCTATTTCTGGTTTCCACATTGTTCTTACCTCTAGAAGTCAATATCCTTTAACTGCTTCCAATGTTTTCCACCTACAGTTAAATATCTTGGGTTAATTCACATTTGTAGGGAAATGTAGATCTTTTGTGTATTCAGTGTAAATCCATGAACCTTAGCGGTTATGCTGAGCCGCCTGATCAAGGTCATTGTTACTTTCTCTAGCCTAATGTTATTTTTAGTTTGCATAGTTAAAAATGGCACGATGCTCACCTAAGATTCCAAGTTCATGGCAAAGGTGACAGGGAGAGGGAAGAAGACACATTGCATTCGTTTTTCCCAATATGCCCGTGGGATTCAGGCCAAGAGGTGTGTGGAGTCTGCAGTCACCAAACAATTATAGTCCGTTCATTCTTAAAATGCAGATGCGCCCAGCAAAACGGGAACATTCGCACATGCTCAGAATGACCAGTTTCATTTGCCATGCCTTACAGAGATTAGTCAAAGAAAGATTCTGGTAATGGATGGACGATCCCCTCAGGTGTGGATCTTAAAAATCACCTAGAATGATTGTGGGTCTGTGCACAGAAATCACTGGGAGTGAAAACTCAGCAAGTTCTCAACGAGGCTCCAGCTGGCTGAGAATCGATCCTTTTTGTCTTGAGACTTGGTCTGACCTCCTCCCACCTCTGGAGGGAGCCAGCGTTCTCCAGTTTCCTCTTTGTTCTGTCTCCTTCAGGAAAAGTCGAGAGCTGGGGCTGCTCAGAGGGGTTAAGTGGACAGGTTTCTGCCTTTTATTTCCAAAGATACTGAGCAGGACCTGAAATGAGAGGCAGCCATGGCATAACACTGAGAGCCCTGGACTGGACACCAGAAAACAAACGTAGAATCTGCAGAGCTGAACCAATGTAAGACGTGACTACCATTTTGAAAGCAAATAACTAGTATTAAAAAAAAGGGTGAGGTCCTCATTCTTCTGTCTGTTTACATTTTTCTTCCACTGCTTATCACTAAAGGGAAAAGGAAGCATCTAAAATATTTGGCAAGTTGAAAAAGTATTAGCCTTTGAATCATTAATTTGTAAGGCATTCAGAAACTTCAAACACTTATTTGGATATAGTTTGGAAAATAATTATCTGTTTCCCTGGAGATTTAATATTCTAATTTTTTCTTCAAACATGGTTGCATGTGCAAGTTTGTGTGTGTGTGCACAGAAACACGTTGTGTGCAGCTCCTCACGTGCGTGTGTGTTCTGTTGTTTTGTGAAACCTCAGGTTCACATTCCAACGTAGGTTTTGAAGTGGTGATGTTGTTATTAAGCCGTGCAGTCGTTAGATGTTGTATTACACTCACATAGCGTTTTGTAAATTTTAGTTGGAAATAAATGTCACCTCAGAAAGTACGTTTCTTAGAAAGAGGGTCATAATTTTAGCTGTTAAGACAAAAGAGAACACATGGTCCTCATTTCTTATCAGTTAGGGTATCATTCTCTCCATGAAGCATCATGGTGGACGATCCTACTTGTTCATCGTCTCCCTCCACCACGTCCCTGATGTGCTGAGGAAGCTTCCATGGCCACCAGCCTCCCCTTGCTCTGCTCTGGTTCTGTAGCCACCCTGGGTCCTACCAGTCTCTCCCTCCCCACAGCTCCTTTCCACACCCCACCCCTCCACTTGGAGCCTCTGTCCTAGTCTCCCACCCACCTCCTCTCCACCTTCAAATCTCAGCTGCAGCCCCTTCCGCAGAGGAGCCTTCCCACCCCCCTGAGTCAAATGCCCCCGTTCCAACTCCTCATAACCCACGCTACTGTCCCTCAGGGTCCTCACAAGTCCCTGTTTCGTATTAGGTGGCCTTTCGGAAATGTGCACTTGTGGACTGTGGTGGAATCCCTGGTGGACTTGACTTTTCATTGTGTGTACTCGTGTGTGTCTGATTTTTGTTTCTCTAGCTTTGGGTGCTTTGCCAAACGGTTGAGGACAAAGGGCGTCTCCATCACAACTTTACAGTGAAGGTCTTTGTCTCAGTCAGTGTGGCTGCTGTAACAAAGTACCACAGATGAGGGGGCTTAAAAAAACAGAAACTCATTTCTCATCGTTCTGGACTCTGGAGGTCCGAGATGAGGGTGCCAGCGTGGTCAGGTTCTGGAGAGAGCTCTCTTCAGGGTTGTAGCCTGCTGAAGTCTTGCTGTGTCCTCACGTGGTGGAAAAAAGGGCTAGAGGCCTCTCTGGGGTCCCTTTATAAGGGCACTAATCCCACTGTGAGGGCTCCACCCTCATGACCTCATCACCTTCCAAAGACTCCACCTCCTAACATCATCACACTGGGGGCTAGGATTTCAACATATGAATTTTAGGGGGGTCACATTCAGTCCATAACAGTCTTGTAATGCACACTTCAGCCAAATAACCTCTTCCTGTCTCTTCATGCCTGGCTGGCTGCTCTTAATGGCTGTCTCTGCATTACCCATTCCTGAGACTGAGGTGTCCCAGGTGACAAAGGGGTTTCACCCACACGCCACCACACATATGGGCTTTCAAATTCTCTATATTCTCCTTTTTTACAATCAAGAACATCAGTGATGCAGTGAGCTTCTGTCCTCCACCCAATCAGCTCACCACTCTCACGGTCCCCTTTGCTTTCAGCCCAGCTCGGCTCTGTGTTTTATTCATGTCTAAGGTCAGAAGACATCTTCAGATATGTGACAGAGATGTTTATCCACTTCAGATATGAGGTGTATTCGGGTAGGGACAGCATCTTTTCAGTATCCCTGGGCCCCAGCTCATAGGACCTAGATGAATACTTATTCAATAAGTAAATAAATGACTTAATGCACAAAATGAAAACAATAGCACTTTTTCCTCGGAAAATGTTCATATGAGGATATCACGACACGGCCGGTTGGAAGTGTCAGGTACATTATGGGATAATATAAACAGTACCTACTGTATTTGCTCAGCACATTCAATGACAAAGTACTTTCCTCAAAGGTTTTATGTGAGTCTCTTGAGGGTCATGTGGGGTCGACTCAGCAGATATCACCAACTCTGTTTTACAGAGGAGGATTCTGAGCTCAAGGTCACACAGGCTGGACCCAAGCCCAGGTCTGGTAACCCTAGGCCAGTGGCCCTTCCACTCTGAGGGTGGCCTCAGGGCGTGAGTGAGAGCCTTTGAGCTATAAACACACTCCCAATGTTCAAGTCTCACCGTGTCACCTGAGAAGGAGAATTCACCTTATGTAGTGTGTCTGTGGGCCCGGCTGCCATAACAAATACTTCAGACTTGGGGGCTTAAACAACAGGAATGCCTCGTCTCGCAGTCCTGGAACCTGGAAGTCTGAGATGTCAGCAGGGCGGGGTCGCTTCCGCCTGAGGCTGTGAGGGAGGACGTTCCGTGCCCCTCCCCCAGCTCTGCCGGCTTGCTGGCCGTCTCTGGTATCCTTGGCTTGTGGACGCATCATGCACTTCCGCCTTTGTGTCCTCCCATGTGTCTGTGTCTTCACATGACCGTCTTCTGATAAAGACACCTGGCCTATTGGGTTAGGGGCCCACCTTCTCCAGTATGAGCTCATCTTAACTACTTTTGTCGGAAATGGCTTGATTTCTCAATAAGGTCACACTCTGAGGTGCTGGGGGTTATGCCTTTTGTGGAGGTGACACAATTGAGCTCATCACCCATAAGTTGGCTTCTGGAGAATGACAGCCGCTGTGTGCAGAGACCAGGTGTCAGCACACCTACCTACCCTATCGGCATCTTTACGTGAGCACCCCCTTGACTCTTGAAACAAGGAGCGTGAAGCGTGCAGGTTGGCCAGCAAGGCCTCGGCCAGCTGGAAGAGAGGGCTAAGGCTCTGTGCTACATGCTGTTTTGCTGAAATGACTGATTTTTTGACTTGACATCACCAGAAACATACAGATTAAAAAACAAAATAAAACCCCCCAGAAAGCAAAAAATAGACCCATGGACACCTAGACGCCATCCATCATAGCAATCTCCTTTCCCTTACTCACCTCTGTGGAATTTCTAAGCCGTCCTTCTTGAATTTTCCAATGTGCTTCCAAATACAAGTGCCTGGGGTTCTGGAAGGATGGTGGATTGTGGACTGTAATGTCTCTGCGATGCATCTGGAACCGTGGGTCCCAAGTCTCGTCTGTTGATTGCCCATCTGTGAAATGTCCACGACTGTTTTCTTTTTAAACCATGCTCAGAGGAGGAAATACTCTCTTTAGGGTATTTCACTGTAAAAAACAACTTTTAAAAAAGCACGAAGAAAATACGTTAAACAATAAATGCTTTGATCTCCTTTGTTCCAGATAAAACGGGCAGCCTGGATCAATCCCAGAAAATAACACCCTGAACTCGGCTCATGTATTCCACACAGTCCCGCACACCTTTCTTTCCCCCGCAAGAGGAGAGGCTTGGGGAAGGTTCTGTGCTCACAATTAAGTGAGTTACTTGCTGGCTCATCTCTAATTTTAATTACTTTCTCTTCTTCAACTTTGCAATTAGCTGATGTTGCTACAAATTTTTGTCACATACTTAATCTTTATATAGCATTTTTGGCCAGAGCGCAGTTCAAGTCTGTGAGCTACGCTGATATCTTTATCCAGAGGGGAGACTCCCCGGGCAGTGTTATCTGATGAGCTACACCCTGGCAGGGGCCACCCTGGGTGGAACAGGAGAGCAGGTGAGGCTTAGCTTCCATGCTGCAGACCCTCCCCACATCTCCCACGGGCACAGTGCCCGTGCCTGCACACCCTTCTTACCTTTCTCCCCATCCGATTCGTTCAGGATTTATTCCACACCAGGAGCTTTGTAAACCCTGTCTCTTAATCCTCTGCAGAGACGCAGATATGATTCTACCCAGTTAACAGATAATATAACTGAGTCTCAGAAAAGTTATGCTACTCATCTAACTGGCGGGACAGCCAGGACTTTAACCCTGGAATGTCTCGTCCCAAACTTTGTTCTCCACTATGCCTGTCGCCGGCTGATGGACATTACTGCAGTGTTGTAGGGTCAGTTGATGTGGAAGGAAGGAGGAGGTATACCCCCACTTTAGAGGCGGGTGGAGGCAGGGCCCTGAGATGGGAATTAGCAAGCTTTAATGGCAGAAGGGCCACACATGTACCGTAGGCTGACTGGTGAAAGAGGAGGTGGTGGAATGGAATTCTCACGTTTTAAATTTAGGGAATTTGGAAGCGGTAGGGGAGACCTCTTAAGTATATGGCCATATACTTAAGTTCACGCACAATCTGAAGGATTTAGATATGTTGTTCCGGATGTCAGACTGACATCCGAGTGTCCTGTAGACAATTTGATACACATAGTTAGTGAGGAATCAGAGCAAAAGATGAAGAATTTAGAGTGACTCAAAAGCGGGGAGGGGCTTCCCTGGTGGCGCAGTGGTTGAGAGTCCGCCTGCCGATGCAGGGGACGCGAGTTCGTGCCCCGGTCCGGGAAGATCCCACATGCCGCGGAGCGGCTGGACCCGTGAGCCGTGGCCGCTGAGCCTGCGCGTCCGGAGCCTGTGCTCCGCAACGGGAGAGGCCACAGCAGTGAGAGGCCCGCGTACCGCAAAAAAAACAAACAAAAAAAAGCGGGCAGTAGTTGAAATCAGAAGTGAGCTAGCTAAAAAAGTCTCCACCCAAATCCATCGGTCCATTTCCAAAGGCTCAGGGTGATTAAGGAACTTGGTCAGGTTTCCTAGGAAAGTGGCGGAGCCGGCGACGACGCAAGCTCAGTTTGGTTTCTAATGCCAGGGTCTTCCCATGAGCTCCTATCCTTCAAGTACAGGAATGCAGTGCAGCCAGCTGGAAGGTACTCCTGACCTTGCTTTGTCTAGTTTGAGCCCTAGAACTTTGGGGCCCTCTGGTCCAGTGACAATATGTAAAAACGCCCTGGGGGAGGGGCTGAACCCTGGTTCTTAGGACGGATGGACCCGCTCTCCACAAAGAGCACTGACTACTGTTTCCTGAAGCTGGTTACATTCATCACATCATAAGGGCCACACGGGGGATTCTGGTAACCCCGTCCAATTGCACTCCACTGTGAGACTAGTGATGATTTTTAAAAAGCATCTTATTATGAGCATTTTCGAAGCTACAGAAAAATGTAAAGAACAGCGCAGTGAGGCCCATGCATTGACCACCTGAACCTTCCAGCTGTTCACGTTTTGCCAGATTTGCTTCATCTCTATAATTTTTGCTAAACAGTAAATTCTAGATATCGTGATACTTCATGTCTAAATACGTCGGCATGATCTCCAAAAAATAAGGCCATTCTGCTTAGTAGAAACCTCAGAACTACTGTCACGCTTAATAAATCAATACTGATGCTCTCATATGTTCATCTACCCAGGGGCTGGGCTCAACAGAGCAGCCTCTATACTGCGTACCATCTGGGTCTTTTCTGTGCCGTGCTGTTTGGATGAGGTCTGCCCGGAGATACTGGCTTCTGCCTTTGGGGCCCCTGTAACCACACACTGGTTCCCGCACACAATAGTAACCACCACGATAGTTACTGATTCTTCAGCGATCCCTCTATGCCATGCCCTGGCCAAGCTTTCCCATTCATTACATTACTTAGTCCTCACGGCCACCTTATCAGGCGGATCTTGTTAGTATCCCTGTGTTTTGAAGAAACTGAGGACCGCATCGTCTTTCAATGATGACTCTTTGTGAATTAATCTCTCTGGAAATCTGTGGAGCTGTATATTGTTACAACTCCCTGATCTCCAGCCAGAGCGTGGTGTGTTGGCATCTGCTGTCTTGTTTTTAAAATCAATGACAAAATTCCCTTTTTATGGAATGGGATGGTCAAGACAAGATGCTCTTTGTTTGAGGTGCAAACCCATGTCCCGTGTGACTCCCCAGTTTTTCTCAGGCAGTTGGTGGTTCAGGATTATCTGGGGTGTGACTATCTAAACGCGTGGAGCCTCAAATGATGGTAACGTTAAGTATAAGGACAGGTGTCCCTTTCTGAATCGATGAATAAAATCAGGTTTTCTGGTCAGGGCCGGCTTCAGGCATGAGTGATCTGTTTTGTTGCACTTGGGGTTAATGCTCTGTGGCCGCCCGTTCGGAATTTTTAATGATTTCTTCTCTGAATTTGTGTTTTGAGTGCACTCTGCTGGATCGTGTGCTGGGGCCGGAGCCTGGGTGCTCTGTCCTGCCTCTGTCCACCTCTCTGTATCCCTGGGTGGGTTCTTGGCTGCCCATCTGCTGTCCCTGCCCCGGGTCTGGGACACGAGCTTGGGGATGTCACGGTCAGGTACCCCAGGAGCTGAGTTGTGGGTGGACTCCAGGTGTGGCTGAACACCTGTGCAGGTCTACACTTGCCCAGGAGGGTCCCTGTGCCTAGGGGGAGGGGGTGTAACACTAAATAGCGAAGAAAAACCTCCAGGTCATGTGGAGAGAGAGAGATGGTTGAACAAAGTAAAAAAGGTTTTTCCCGCCTTTTGAACAAGAGGCCCTGCCTTTCTGTTTTGCACTGGGCTCTCTTCTGTTGTCTAAGTGGACTGACCTCCTGGACCCTCAGACATGTGGTTCTATAATACATCAGAAAGAGCTTTGGCCTTTATGCAGGAGAGGGAAGAAAGAAGTTCAAGTTCACGTCCATTTCTGGCAAGGGGCCATCAGGGCTTGGGGAGCTGGAGTCTCATCAGAATATGTGCCTGGTCTCTCCAGAGCGGGGGTCTGGCCGTCGACCTGACCGCAGAATGGAAGTCGGGGGCAGGGCTGGGGGCCGGCTGGCTCAGAAGCTTGTGTTCCTGCATCCAGGGCTCTGGAGCATCAAATGGTGGAGACAGGGGAGCAGCGTGAGTTAGGAGGTGATCTAGGAAGCAGAACAGAATGGGAAAGGTAGGGACTCTTAGCCGTGCTTAACATGGATTAACTCAACCTCAGGAGGGGCTAGTTTTCCGAGGAAGAAACCACGATGTAAAAAGGGCACATAAATTGCCCGAGGAATGGAGGGACACACCTGCAATCTGAGCCCTGGGAGCTTCACCACTAAACTGTACAGCTTCCCAGACAAGCCCACCATCCAAGGGGGGCATCTGATTGGACGCCAGGGAGAGCCAGAATCCCTCTGCCAGAGCCTTGTCTTCAGGCAAGAGGTGAGTCTGGAGCATTTTGCTTGTCAGGCAGCTGTTGGTTCTACTGAGTTTTCCTAGAATTTTACTGATGTTCTCCTCAGAGTGACTTGAATGCATGAATTGGTTTGGGGCAGAGAATGAGGTTGTTGACGTCTTTTATTCTTCTGTGATCGCGTATTATGGGTACATTCTCTGTCGGGAAGGGCAACATCTTCTCTCCTGAACTTGCCGGAAACTTGAGGCAGTGGGATGGGGAGCTGGGAAGAAGCGTCTCACGCCTGATGGAGCCTCTCATTGTTCACACCATCCTTTATCTCAGCCCCTCATGGGATGACTGATTTTGAAGAACCAAGGAAGGAGGAGAATTTTCTTTCTTAGAATTCTCCTTCTGAACCTTCGTCAGTGGGAACATTTCCTTACGAGGCATATGAACATGGTCATGAAAAGCCAATCGACGTTCCCGCAGGAATTTAAAGTGGGGAGCAGAATTCAGTTTGCTTTGCCAGCTTGGTCATTTGTCTAGGCCTGAATTTCCAAACACCAGG
This sequence comes from Leucopleurus acutus, assembly GCF_964270905.1. NCBI lineage: Eukaryota > Metazoa > Chordata > Mammalia > Artiodactyla > Delphinidae > Leucopleurus > Leucopleurus acutus. The sequence goes on from NC_139163.1 coordinate 6,914,061, forward strand.
AAAAGTCAGATACTTGCTCTGAGGGAGTCTATGATTTTTCAGACTCCTTAAACACAATTATCAGGGGGAAGAAACATACATCTGTGCAAGAAATCTGGTGGACGGAGAAAAAACATGCAGGTGGCTAGGTCTACCTTAGCGTTGTTTAGCTCCAGGAACGTGTAGATTGGGTAAGCCTAAGCCCAAATAAATTATTACATAGGAGGTTTGTGGCTCCTATAATCCTCTTTCTGCCCTTTTCCCTCCGTCTGAAATTATTTAGGACCTCATTCCTCAAAGTATATATACTCCGTGCTCCATTCTCTCAACATTGCTCAGTTAGAGCTAATCTGATAAATTAAATTTATTGCTCTTTTATTTATTCTTCACTCAGAAAATTATTGGATTTGTCGAAGAACGTGAGAAAGCTATGTAGTATTCTTCTCACTTAGATATAAGTAACAAGCTGCCGTAAATATCAACAGATGTAAACACATATTAGGGTTGGTTTGTGGAGGTGTTTTCTGCTCTCCCAGAACTTGAATTTAAAATTAGCTAGAAAAGGTTGTAGTGCCTTGTTTGATGATTAATAATTGATTATCAGCTGCTTCCTTTCATCGAAAGGTACCATGTTTCAGATACTATGTGAAGCATTCTGGAGGCTTTATCCTATCTTTTTTTTCTTTTCACAAATCCTCCAACGATGAAGCAATTTTATTGCAATTTTACAGATGTGGAACTGAGCCTAAGAAAGTTTTGGTTACCCAGGTGAGACATTTCCAGCTTGAAGTGTACTCAACAATGAGGAAAGTCAGGGATTTTAACACGTGCTCAGTCATTTTTGTCCGTATTACTTGTTATTCTCGTAATAGGCAAAAGGAAAGAAACATTTAATGAACATCTTCTATTTATCGAGTGCCATGAGAATCACGCTGTGTTATTTTAATTTTCACAACCATCTTTGCAGATAGTATTAATATTTCTGCTTTACAGATGGAAACATTGAGGTTCACAGTAACGAAGTCACAATAGTTGCACCAAGAGGTAGGTGGATTCGAGGAAACGAACAGAGAGAGAAATCAGTCACTTACAATGTCGTAGGCATTGAGAGGGTGCTTGGCCCTTGGTGGAGGTGGTAGGCAGAGCCCGTGCGTTTCCCTCTGTTGTAAGAGAGAATTCCTCTCCATTTCTACTCTCCAGTGAGATGAAACATTCAACCATCAAGCAGGTTAGCACTTCCCTTTTCCCGGTGAGCTGTGAAAACTTGTTCACCCCCTCTTCCCACCCCAGTTCTTTACACACTTGGACCTACTCTGAGTCAAGGCTGACTCAGGAACCATCTATCCTTACAGACGCTTCACGGGGAGTTGGAGGAGTGTGTAAGTAACAGCCGGGGACCTGCCATCTTGGAAGGTTGGGTCCATCTCAAGAAAGAGCCCACCCTTGCATGGACTTCAAAAGGTGGTCTGGAGGGACTTCCCTGGGGGCACAGTGGTTAAGAATCTGCCTGCCAGTGCAGGGGACATGGGTTCGAGCCCGGGTCCAGGAAGATCCCACGTGCCGTGGAACAACTAAACCCCGTGCGCCACAACTACTGAGCCTGCTCTATACAGCCCGCGAACCACAACTACTGAAGCCCGCGAGCCACCACTACTGAGCCTGCATGCCACAACTACTGAAGCCCATGTGCCTAGAGCCCATGTTCCGCAACAAGAGAAGCCACCACAGTGAGAAGCCCGCGCACCGCACCGAAGAGTAGCCCCTGCTCGCCACAACTAGAGAAAGCCCTCACGCAGCAACGAAGACCTAACTCAGCCAAATAAATAAATAAATAAATTTTTAAAAAGTGGTATGGAATATATATTTAATCTCGATATTGGGTCATCTACTCCTCTGTGGCTGTCTGACTCAGATGGGAATGTGCAAGCTCCTTCTTTCTTGTTTTTATTCCCTTCCCTCATTTTCTAGCTCCTCTGTCCTCTCCAGGGTGCTGGCTTCATCTTGCCCCTGGTGGTCATGAGCAGAGAGTCCTGTTTTCCTTGAATCATTACATTCTCCAGCTCTTCAACCCTTCTTAAGCTAATATTAATCCCGCATGCCTTACCTCTGGCGGCTATGACAGAATACCACAGGCTGAGTGGCTTAAGAATAGACGTTCATCTCTCACAGCTCTGGAGGCTGGAAGCCGAAGATGAAGGTGTTGGCTGGTTCACCTCCTTCCTGGCTGCAGATGGAGACCTTGCACTGTGTCCTCATAGGGCGGAGAGAGAGCTCTGGTGTCTCTTCCTCTTCTCATCAGGACCCTAATCCCATCATGGTTCTTCTCCCCATGACCTCATCTACGTCTACCTCCCAAAGGCCCCATCTCCCAATATTGTCACATTGGGGGCTACAGCCTAAACATATGAATTTCAGGGTGGACACAAACATTCAGTACCTAACACCCTGTCAGTGCACATCTGAGCTACATCATGACGCTAAGGGGTCTCCTTCCTAACAGGGGTGAAAACAGGTAGGGCCAAACTGGGTAAAGAAGATAGAGAATTCTGCCCTGAAAAACTCAAATACTAAGGGACATACTAAAAAGGGACATACCAAAAACAAACAAAAAAAAAAGAGCTGCAAACAAGGAACTCAAAAGTTAGGTGAAAATTAGAAAACTGAGTGACCTGTGAGTTTCCCAGTTGGGGCCTGAGCTTGAATGTCCTCAGATAAAATCTCATCTTTGGGCTTCTTTTCCTGGGGGACAGCTGTTGCACTGAATTTCTACTTTACTTTATTTGGTTCTATGACCATAAATATCCCTTGGTATAATGTTTGAGTGACCCCTTCCCAAGGAAATGGCTTTTGGAGCCAGTGAATCACATCGTTACATGACATTTTTTTCTTTGTTCCCTCTTTTTATTTCCATGTAAAATATTCCAGATGACATTGAGTGTAGGCTGAAATTGTCAAGGGAAAAAACCCAAGCACAGTACTTAGAAATATCTGCATATTCGAGAAAAATCATTTGCCAAGTAGTAACACACAGGAGTGAGTAAATTACATGGGAAAAAGGAACAGGCTACGTTCCAGTTTTATGAAGCAACAACGGCCATAGCTGAAAAAGAGAAAAATCAATACCATAAAACACTGTTTGCTTCTTAAGGTGTAACAAAGCAGAATGTTTCCAATTACAGGGTTTTTTGGCAGTGCCCCCAATCTTTATTTTTACATAAGTGGATTTGATTGCTTTTTCATTGACAAGAAATTTCTAGAACATTTTATTCATAGTTGGGTCAGTCTCAGTGCGAGGTTTGCAAAGAGATGAGATTGGGGGTCTGTGAGTCTTAGATTTGTGGCCTGGCTCTCTGTACTAGATAGAATTTGTATGAGTGGCCAGAGCTGCAGTGTCTTCAACCAGATAAAGGTGCATTTCTCTGTCACATAAAAATCCGGAGGTAGGCTGGCCTCAGGGATCTGGAATATTTCTAGCTTTTGTCTCCATTATGCCCAGATTTTGTGCCCACAGTCCAGCATCTTAAAGAGGGCACCAGCTGTCCCCAAAGCATCTGAGGCCGCAAGATGGAGGAAAATGAGGAAGAAGGAACAAAGTGCAAGCATGGGTGCTCTTTTTTCAAAGTTGCCTTAATTGACATAAGATGCACACAGATAAAAGGCACACACAAATGTGTAGCTTAATATATTGCCATAGAGAACACGGTGATGGAATTACCCTGGCAGTGGGGAAACAGACATGACTGCAGTGCACGGCCATCCTCACCTCCTTTTGCCATCTTTCCATCAGCATACCCCCTTCCTCCCCAAAGGTGGCTACTGTCCTAACTTCTTGGCCTAAATTTGAATTATATATCAGTTGGGTCATAAAGACATATTCTTTGAATCCACCTTCTTTCACTTATTATATATTTTGTGAGATTCATCCATGATGTCATATGTAGCTGTAGTTAATTTGATTTCATCACTGTATACAATTATTTGTTTTTTCTACTGTTGATGACTTAGGTTGTTTCAAATTTGGGGCTATTAGGAATTGTGCTGCTGTAAACATTCTCTCACTTGTCTCTTAGTGTGCCTGTGTAAGTATTCTGTCGGGGATGTGTATGTTCAGAGTGACTGTATGAATTTACCACCAACAGTACATGAGAGTTTCCAATGCTCCTTATACTCGTCAACACTTGGTATTGTCTTTTTCACTTTAGCCATTACCATGGGTTTATAGTGGCATCTTCTTGTGGTTTTTGTTTTCATTTCACTGATTACTAATGAGATTGAATACCTTTTTATATATTTATGGCCTTTTGGATATTCTCAGCTGTGAAGTACCTGTCCGTTAATTCTCTTGCCCATTTTTCTGTTGGGTTGTCTGTCTTTTTCCTACTGATTTCTGGGAGCTCTGACTATATTCTGGATGCCATTCTATTGTGAGCTGAATGTGCTGCAGGTATTGTCCTCCACTCTGTGGCTTACCTTTTCATTTTTGTAATAGTGTTTTTCAGGAACAGAGGTTCTTAATTTTAATGGGGTATAAATTATAAATAATTTATTTTTGTGTTTTTACTTCTTTTGGTGTCTTGTTTAATCTTTCCCTATACTAAGATCAGGAAGATACTAACCTCTGATATATTCCTCAAAGATTTACTCTTTTGCGTTTCACATTTAGATTTAAAATCTGAAGTAATTTTTGTGAGTGGTGTGAGAGAGAGGTGAAGTTTTGTTTTTCCACATGTGTATATATCGATACTTAACTGAGAACTATTTATTGGAAGAACTTCCTCCCCTCTGACGTGCAAAGCCAGCTTTTTCCTAACTCACATTTTCATACGCGAATGGATCTTTCTTTCTTTTTTTTTTAAACAACTTTATTGGAGTATAATTGCTTTACAATGGTATGCTAGTTTCTGCTTTATAACAAAGTGAATCGGCCGTACATACACACACATCCCCATATCTGCTCCCTCTTGCATCTCCCTCCCTCCCACCCTCCCTATCCCACCCCTCTAGGTGGTCACAAAGCACCGAGCTGATCTCCCTGTGCGATGCGGCTGCTTCCCACTAGCTAGCTATTTTACATTTGGTAGTGTATATATATCCATGCCACTCTCTCACTTCATCCCAGCTTACCCTTCCCCCTCCCCATGTCCTCAAGTCCATTCTCTATGTCTGCATCTTTATTCCTGTAATGGATCTGTTTCTGAAATCTGTATTCTGTCCCATAAGTTCATGTGCCTACATTTGTGGCAATACCACACAGTTTTATTTCCTGTAGCTTTTTTATCAGATTCTTACATATGATAGATCCATCTCCATGTTCTTTTTCATGGAGAATGAAAAAGAATTATGTTCTGCCATGTACCAGACTTGCATCCTTAAATATGAAATTTAAATATGTCATTACCCTAAGGCAGATAAAGGGAGATTTTACTTGAGCATTTTGCCTTGGAATGGGTCAACTAAGTTTTTTTTTTTTCTAGCTTACTGAGTTATGTACAATACCTGGGAACATGTAAGTGGCCATATAAAACCTTTCGAGTAACAATATAATAGTGGCCTGGAAAAATGGAATAATTCATATTTGATTTCTAGAAATATAGATATAAAATATAGTCACTTCACCTGTGTTGTAGTATGTTTAAACATTCAGATACTCTCAGAAATAGGGTCTTAAGTTAATTGAACATAATGGTTTCCAAGAAATGTGCTTCACTAAATAATATAAATATTTTTTATTTAGCCATTTATTGAACCTGTCTGCCATATGGAAAATATCTTGAGTGAGCCAAGGTTGACAATGAACTTCTTGTTCATAAACTCTTAAAATGGTGTCTGTTTTCTGGTTGTTTGGGCTTTTTTGTTTTGTTTTGTTTTTTTGATGGAGCATGAAGCTGTTTTTGGATGAAACACTGGAGTAGTTTTCAATATTTTTCCAGCAATGCATTGTCTTCTGTTATGTAGTTGAAAAACATTAAAAATGATTAACATTGAGCTGCTATTCATTACACAATTTTAAGGTCTTACATTATCACTTTACTAACAAGGATATTTTAATACTTTTTTGCGATAATATTATATCTTACTCTAAATTAACTTTCATCAGTCCCCAATTTTATGTGCCCTGACTTTATGAAAAAATAAAATTTGATTAAATGCTCTAAAAAGATGAAGCCAAATTTTGTGAATGACAATGAACTCTTTTTGGAGTGTTTTTTAATTACTTCTGAGTTAGCTCAGAAATTTGTTATAAAAGCATCTGTTGCTATTTTATTAGAGTTTTTTCTCTCAGGATGAGCAAGCATATATTTAATTTTAAATATATGTTTAGTGATAGCCCCAGAGTATGAATAATTAGAATGAATTTTCCAGGATTCTTTTAGTGCTGCAAAAAGTAGTTAGGTAACACATTAAGTATGTACAGAAAGCTTGTTTCCAACACTTTATGATATAATTAACATTAAAAATTCATACTCCTATAGTATTATAACCATGTGATATAATTTATCCTATGCAGTTATAAATGGCTTATAACCTATAAATCTTAATGATCGTATCATATTTTAAAATAGGACTACATCCCAGCTTACCCTTCCCCCTCCCCATGTTCTCAAGTCCATTCTCTACTTCTGCATCTTTATTTCTGTCCTGCCCCTAGGTTCATCAGAACCATTTTTTATTTTAGATTCCATATATATGTGTGAGCATATGGTATTTGTTTTTCTCTTCTTGACTTACTTCACTCTGTAAGACAGACCTGAGAGAGTAGCATTGACTTATATACAGTACCAAAGGTAAAATGGATGGCTACTGGGAAGCAGCTGCATAGCACAGGGAGATCAGCTCGGTGCTTTGTGACCACCTAGAGGGGTGGAATAGGGAGGGTGGGAGGGAGGGAGATGCAAGAGGGAGGAGATATGGGAACATATGTATACATATAGCTGATTCACTTTGTTATACAGCAGAAACTGACACAACATTGTAAAGCAATTATACTCCAATAAAGATGTTTAAAAAAAGGACTACATATTCTAATTCAAGAGTATAATCTTGCGTATTGCAGGTGACTCTGCAGTTAAAGTAGGAAACAGTTAAAAAAAGGAAAATATAGTTAAAATAGGAAAATAGACAACTTTCATAATATTTAAATGGAAATGACCACAATGGTCAAAATTAAAACGTATTTCTAAGCGATCTTCTTATTCTGGCTCTGCCATGACTGGGTTCTGCCTGGGAAGCTTGGGCGTGTGGCTTAACTTTCTCTGGCCTCAGTGTCCCCAGCTGTTGAGTTGCACCCATCTCTGAGGGCCTTTCTTCTCTCTCTTTCTTCATCTGAGGCCGATGTTGTGACATTTATTTTCAATCTTTCTCTTTTCCTTGTACATACATTTGGAGGCTAAAAATAGGTCTTTAATTATGAAATATTTCAAGCACACAGAACACAGAAATATGGAGAAAATAGAAAGATACCTGTGTATCTTGTACATTCGTTGATACAGGTTAATATTTTGCCATATTTGCTTTGGTCCTTTTTTTGGAAGTAATACAATGAACCAGGCCAGGTGAAAGTCCCCTCCCTTCTCCGCTGCAGGTGACTCTGTGGGCTTTGCCCCCCCTCCTGCCCTTCGCATCCCCTGATCCAGCTGCTGTGCTCCTTGTTGAGGAAGTGCTCTGCCTGCCCTTGCTCTCCTGTAGGGACAGCTCTCTCTGGCAGGGATGCCCTTCTGCCACCCTCACCCCCTTCATCCTCATGGACCCCGAGGTAGTTCTCTCACCTGCTCAGCTGCTGCTTCTCAGTGCGACCCTCCCAGACACTCCCTCTTTAGGTTCTGAGACCCAATTCCAATATGTGTGTATGTGTACGAGTGTGTGCGTGCTTGCGGGGCTGCTCCCTCCACACCGTCAAGCAATTCTCAGACACCAGCCAGGGGTCCTACAGTTCTCCTCAATTCTGACAGTATCTACCTGGAGACAGCGTCAGCTTCTACAGGTAAAGGGCTCAGTCCCACAAGGCTGCCGCGCACTTCCGACGTTGTCACCTGTGCTGCTGACAGACCAGTTACAAATTGGAGTTTACAACAACCCTCCATCTCTGACCACCTGTCTATGAATCAAAGGTTCCACTAATTTGCTAGAGCAGTTCACAGAACTCAGGACACTGGTTTATTCACTGGATTACAGCTTTATTACAAAGGATATTAGAGGATGTGAATCAACAGTCGGATGGGAGATATGCAGGTCAGGGCCTGGGGAAGGGACTCAGAGTTTCCATCATGCCCTCTCCAGGTGTGCCCTCTGAAGGTGTAAACCCTCTCCAGGTGTGTCCTCTTCAGGTATGTCCTCTCCAGGTGTGCCACACTCTCCAGGTGTGCGCCCTCTCCAGGTGTGCGTCCACTCCAGCTGTATACCCTTTCCAGGTGTGCGTCCACTCCAGATGCATGCCCTCTCCAGGTGTGCACCTTCTCCAGGTGTGTACCCTCTCCAGGTGTGCACCGTCCCATGTGTTCATCCACCGGGAGGCCTCTGGGCGCCGTCCTGGTTTTTCTGGAGGCTGTATTAGGCAGGCATGATTGAGTAGATCACTAGTCACTGGTGACTGAACTCAACCTCCAGCCGCCCTCCCCTCCCTGGTGGTTGGGGGTGGGACTCAAAGTTCCAACCCTCCAGTTGCATGGTTGCTTCCTGGTTACCAGCCCCCATCCTTCAGGGCTTTCCAAAAGTCGCCTCATTAACATAAAAAAATACACCTTTTTTCCTCTGATCTCATTTCGGAGCTCTGCTGGAAACTGAGAAGAAGACCAAATATATATTTAAACCCCAGTATTACATCGTCTTTACCAGGCCACTCTTCCTCCCCATGACCTCCCCTGCTTCCCTCTCTGCTTTCCTCAAAGTGATCACCGTTATCTCACCTGTGTACCATCTGCTTATTTATTTTATTGTTTATTTTATTGTTTATTTATTTATAGTTTGTTGAATGAACGAAGTGATGTCCAGAGTCCTTTTGTGAGAGTTTCCAGGTAGATTCTCTGTTTTGTGAGTCCTAATGCTCATTATACTTGGGAGAATCTTCTTTAAGAAGAACACAAAAATTCAAATAAAAAAAAAGTGAAATTGAATATTTATTTGGAATAAACACAAATTTCAAATTTTCAAAAGTTGACAAATACCACAAACATCACACAATCCATAAAAATAACAATATTTTAATTAATTGCCTCTAGTTATAGGTATGTACTTACCTATAGTTATAGATATGTACATACTACAGACCTCGATAGTATTTTTTCCTACAAATTATGGCTCATATTCTGATTGGCCCTTTATATGACAATGATTTTATAACACTAGTTTTTATAAGAGAAAGAGAGTTTTTTCTAGCATGACTGATCAAAATTTGTATTTTATTATTGATAGTTTAGATATGTATCTTTCAGCTGCACAATTTGTAACTGAATATGTCATGACAAATATTAGGAATTTTATCATATTTGGGAAAACCTTTATCAAGTTTCTTTTATGCATGAGCTTTAACATGTCATGACATTTCTCACCGCCATGGCCTCTCCCGTTGCGGAGCACAAGCTCCGGACGCACAGGCCCAGCGGCCATGGCTCACAGGCCCAGCCGCTCCGCGGCATGTGGGATCTTCCCGGACCGGGGCACGAACCCGTGTCCCCTGCATCGGCAGGCGGACTCTCAACCACTGCGCCACCAGGGAAGCCCCTCAAGCTTTCTTAAGCAATGACTAATCTTAAATAAGTTTATGAATTGAAGGCACTCATTTCCTGGTATGTCTGAAATTTGGTATGACCAATGATTTTGAAAAGTCATACAAAATTAATTACCTAAAATATAAAAGTTCTATAAATTGATTAAGACATAATCATGAGCGTTCAAAGCGTTCGTTACAATAGGCTGCTTACCTACTGTCGGTGGCAAATGTTAGGTGTCTTTGACTGGACCCACCAGACTTCATCCAGATGAGATGCGTTAGATGACACCAAACTGTCAAATCTGATAAACTGCAATATCTGAAATGTAAGACTTCACATAAGGACATACCTGTATGTAGTATTGTTACAGGTTTTTGCCTTATAAACACAGACTTTGGATAAATTTTATTTTTTGGATCCCATCCAAAACAACAAAAAATATGGTGCATGTATAATTGTAGACGCTGCCATTTATCAAGTCTATTCCTGACAGAGCAGACTGTGCATTGTGACTAGACATTTATGAGAATCTGGTTTTTTACATATAATTTTATGTATCTGACGATTAAAAGAATTTTCCATAGATTAGCTTCGGGTTCTGTACCTTTCAAACCTCCTTAATTTCTGTTACTTACATACTCCAGTGTCAGGTCCAGGGGAAGTATATCTCACATAAGTGTATCTCATTTGACCTCTGACGCTGCACTTTTGTGTCTCATTGCCAGGAGAATTGTCACAGTGGGTGGTGGGAGATTTCTAGAAGCCATTCCTTCACCAGGACAGTTAGCAATAACCCAGTTACTTCAAATGTCTACCAACCACGTACGTAGATTGCAACTGAACACAAACTAAACGTGAGCCCAACTCAACATCCCTCCCCTTAGCTGGTTCTCAGCAATACCCAAGGGATCTTTCGCTTTAGGAGGTAATCAGAAGTGTGACGGAGAAGATGGAGAGAAAAGTGGCAGTGATTCTCTTGATTGTATTTTTGCAAACTTTACAAATATTCATGACTCTGTGAACATTGGAAGGGACGTTTTTATAAGAGGGTGCTGGTATCAGATGGAGAGTTCTATTTCCCCACAGGCTAGTCAGTTGAAATAACATTCTCTCCAACCACAGGCTTCCCGATCAACGGGTTTTAGTCCAGTTAAGGAAATCAATTCAGTAGTTCAGTTCAGTTCAAGCTGAAACAGGCTGAGGACTGAAGTTCATGAGTAACATATTTCAGAGCCCCGACTTCTAGATTCTGAGTGGTGTCAGCTGTATTTTGGGTGTGTTCCTTTTACCCTTAATGTGAATATTCCTCCCATTGAGATATTTTCAAGTTAATGTAGCAAATATACATTGAGATGTACAATGTGTTAGATGGGTTAGGAGTTGGAAAGAGAAAGATGCCTAAGATTTAGGATTTGCCCCTAAGAAACTTAACATAGATGCTTAAATTCTTTTATTACAGAGATGAATAAGATAAAGTCCATAAGAGATAAACAAAAGCAATGTGTGATTCAGAGGGGAGAGAGGTACATGGGGTAGGGAGGCATGCAGAGGTCATTGAGGGACCATTTGAGATTATCCTTGAAAAGTGAGAAGGGCTTCACAGACTCTGGGGCAAAGGAATGGGCGAGGAAGGCCAGGAAAAACGTTCAGGGAATAGACTTATTTGTGTGTGTGTGTTAAAATGATACAAAACTGGCATAGTATTGAGGAGTGCCGATTTTAAAATACTCCTTTAAAGGTGATGGAAGAAATGTTCACATATTGAGGTGTGGGGAAGTCATTCTGGCTTATAGATGACTTGGCTTGAACTTGATGCTAACTAGAGCAGCTTGCCTTGTGGCTGGTGAAACACGCTTTGTACATCTGCTTTATCCATTAAAAGAATGAATTAAAAGATTGAAATGGTGTAACTGTGGTTCAGGGAACCAGGTGACCAGTGTGGATGCAGTTGCAGACGTGTTCCTACATCACCGAGAACTTGAATTTTCAGAACTGTATCAAACTCAAGGACAATGCCAGCCCCTCTGGAAACAATACCTGCCAGCAGCGGCCAGCTGCAACCTTATGGTCTCCAGGTCTCCCCTTGTAACTATGAAACCATTTCAGACCCCAACCAATCTTTACTTAGCAAGCACCCTTACTTCTTGCCAGCTCCAATTATGATTCGTTGTTTTAAAAACAAATCCACTTTTTAAAAAGAAATTATTTTATTTTTGGCTGCATTGGGTCTTCGTTGCTGTGCGCGAGCTTTTCTCTAGTTGCAGTGAGCGGGGGTTTCTCTTGTTGTGGAGCACGGGCTCTAGGTGCACGGGCTTCAGTAGTTGTGGCCACTCGGGCTCTGTAGTTGTGGCTCATGGGTTTAGTTGCTCCGTGGCATGTGGGATCTTCCAGGACCGGGGATCGAACCTGTGTCCCCTGCGTTGGCAGGTGGATTCTTGACCACTGCGCCACCAGGGAAGTCCCCCACTTATGATTCTTAACAAATAACTTATGTAACTTTGTGGTTTATGCCTTTAGAAGCCTCCCTCATTTTGTAGTCTGGCGGAACACAATTCAAGTGTTTCTTGAATCTGTGTCTCCAGGACTATGGTTCTCAGTTTGGCTTGAAGAAAACTCTTTTCTATTCCTGTTATAGACTATTTCCCTCAACAAAAGGAATATATTATAAAACACCAGAGTGAAGAGATTTACTTAATTTGATAGGCAGTGGGCAATAATTGACATTAGGAGGAAAGTGGGATTGGAGAAGCACTCAGGAAGATGACTTTGGAATTGGATTGGAATTGGGTTGGAATAGAGGAGAGAGAGCCGGCCAGCTGGAAGCTGCGTGTCTCAGTGCATGTGAGCCAGGACGGAAGCTGGATGGCGGAGGTGGTGTGGGGCAGGAGAGGAGATGTTACCGGACTTAATGCCAACAGTGCCCAGAGAGAAAGGGGAAGACGTGTGTGTTTCCCCTCTGCTCTGCTAACAAACAGAGGAGAGCCAGTGGCAGGGGCTTCTTTCCTTGCAGGGAAGATGAGGTTTTGGACATTTTCTGGATCTGAGATGAAGTGGGAGTGTTTTTCAGGGAGGAGGAGGTGTGGCTCTGGAGCTCAAAAAAGAGACTAGGGCTGGTGAGAAGGATTTGCGTCACCATCCCTGCGAATCCCCCGGAACCATGGATGCTGGCGGAGCCTCTTCCCCTCGCCTCCCTCGCCTCCTCCTTCATCTTGGCAGGAGGATCAGTGGCCTAGAATTCTGGAGTATTCTGTGTGTGACAGCACAGTACAGCGCTAGCCCTAACGTACATGCAGGTGGCAACTCTCAGTCGGGGTGTGCAGAGTTTAAAAGAAAAACACTCTTACCTGAGAATCACTGCTTTATGGTGACAAGGGGGCTGACATAGGGCATTTTTGCCTTGGGGAGGCAAGCGGACACTGGGACAGACCATCGGCATTTCCCGACACTAGAACAGGTAGGTGTATGAACCCAGATTGGAGGCTGAGACCATGCAGGGCTCTGAGATGCTGGAAAAGTCTACCTCTCAGCCGGGGCGGGGGGGGGGGGGGGATGGGGGCCTCTCAGCTGCCCTTGACTCTCAGTGTCTGATTCCTGAGCCGTTGGTGTTAATAAATGACTGAATGGATAAAGTTGTCAACATTTATTGTTTGCCGACTGCACCAGGCCCAGCTGGCAGGTGGGGACCCTGTTCAGTAGTTTAGGCCCAGTTCAGCCATCACATGTACCTCTCGGTACCCAGTGACCAGTTGTGAGAGATGCTCCCAGGTTTGGAGATTTGGCAAGTCCTGTACAGACCCCTCTAGGGGATAACAGATAAGGAAATAGGAGTGGCATATGCATTCCCTCTTCAGCTGGGTCGGCATGGCTGGGCAATTGGGGAGATTTCGGGGGGCGGGGGTTTGCCTTTCTGAAGGGCACACCAATTTTGTTAAAAATTTCCTTTACTATAATGATAAAAATAAAGTACATCCTGCCAATTAATCACTGTAATTTTATAAAATAACCAGAGAAATTACAATGACCTTTTATTAAAGAGTAAAACACCGTGCACATAAATCTACAGTAGGCAAATGAGATTCTGAACGTAGTTGATTTTTAGCCATCCCAGTCAATCCCGTATGTTGTAAGTTCCTCGGAGTGATATATAAATTGTTTGTATTACTTCCAGCTTTCAGAGATGACAGGCTAATCTGAGCAATTAGATTCTTGGGAAAGATCAAGACACTTATTAAATCTTATCTTAGTCACTCCTAATTACAAGCATCCATGTATCTCTGTGGAATAAATTGGTAATGCAAAGCTACAATTAAATCACAGCGTAACTAGTCTTTATTTCGGATGATTAAAAAAACCAACACTATTGCCGCATATGCATAAAGGGGATCTATAATTAATTAATGAATTAGAGCCTAGAGATTGCGGCCCATGAAAATGCAAAGTGTAGTCTTCCGCTTTGTCTCATAGAGTTATACACATTACATGATACAGGGCACAGCTACGTTCAGAGCAGTGCTGTGGACGGAATGCAGCTCTCTCCCCGCCCCCCAAGCCCCGCCGCCATATGGTGGAGGTGTGCCTTTGGGTGGAGCCCTCCTGAGGGGATTAGACGAGGCTTGGAGACAGGATCTCTCCCCACCACGTGAAGATCCAAGAACTCCCAGTCCGGGACCCAGAAGAGAGCTGGTCCCACAGCTGGCCGCACTGCCAACCTGATCCTGGACGTCCCGCCTCCGGAACCGCGAGACGCACGTTTCTGTCGCTTAAGTCTCCCTTCTGCGGTGTAGCAGCTCCAACAGACTAAGACAGACGGCAACAGCTCTTCATTGTGCGCCGACTGTGTGTCTGGCGCGGCCGTGGATGCTGTGAGTCCAGCGGCGTCAAAACCGAGCCGCGCTTCCTGTGGAACTCGACGCACGCGGAGGCAGCGAGACAAACCCACGTGCGAAGCGTGCAGGGCGGCGGGGGTGCGCGGTGTGCGGAGGGAAACGAGAGAAAAGAGCGCCAGGAAAGGGCGACGCGGCTGTTGTTTCGCCGACAGGGATCAGGCGGGGCTTCTCCGGGAGGTGTGGCCCACGCGGAGCCGGAAGCCGCCGGGAGAGAGCCACGTGGACCCCGGGGAGAGCGTCCGGGCGCCGGGGAAGCGCGGTGGTGTGTGCGAGGGTCACCCGGCTCAGCAGGCAGAGACCCGAGGAGGTGGAGTGGGAGGGGCGACGGTGGGAGGGGAGGGCCGGGCCGGGGGGGTGGACGTTCTCCGTGTCCAGCGTGGGCACTCTGCCTGTTATTCTGGAGGGAGTGCGACTCCACGGACGAGCTGTGCCCAGAGCGGAGGCGTGGTGACCGGAGCGCCGTGGCTGTCCGTGGATGTCAGAGCCGGGGTGGCGGCGGCTGGTGGAAGGCAGGGAGCGGCCGGCCCGAGGAGGGGACTTATCCCTACCTTGCGCTTCCAAAAGCCAGTCGGAACGGGCACCTGCTGAATGAGGCCTCCGAATGCCCGTCCTAGCCCTCGGCCTCCCATCGGTCCTCGACGTGTGGCCGCCCTTCTCTGGAAAGCCACCAGCTCGGGCAGATGCACAGAGGAGGTGGCTCTGTGTCCGTCACACAGCTCCAGTGACCTGGGACACGACACAGGATGGAAGAGAAGCGGGGTTCCAGCCACGCAGGGCAGTCGAGGGGTCGTCCTGGGTCCAGGGCTCTTCTGATCCTCCAGCGGGACGTCAGCTTTCCCCACGTGGTCCAGGCACGGGTTCCCAGAAGCGGGGACGCCCTGGACGCCTACTGAGTAGCTTTTCCGTGCTAACAGTTTCATGCTGTGGTGGCTTGAACATGTATCAACAATCCAGCAAGGAGCAAGCACTCTGCCTTCAACCAGGTTTTTGTTGCCGCACACCTGTGCCGTGAGGTGGCGCTCTGTCCCCAGGTGACCGCAGGCTGGCCACGCTTAACCGTGTCCCACGCACCACGGAGACGTGTTTCTCATAGTAACAGTAGAACTCAGAAACTTTATGAATTCTCTATGTTTAAATGACTTGAGAAAATTATGTGGGTGAGCCCAAAACTCTGACATTTCACCCAGACTGGTGATTTCTGACCTGATGACCTTCTGCCCCTTCTCGAGATGTGTGCATTTGCTGACACCACGATTTTGTTCCTCATCAAAGTGCATACACAGGACACTGCCTGCGCTCTTTCAGAAACCTCACTGTAAAAATACTGAATCCTTCTGCAAACGTGAACTAAATATCGGTTGATCATAATAGTTGCCGTCACTATAGCCACTTAGCTCTCCAACTTTTCGAGTGTAAAACCCAGCGTTCTCTTACTGCTGAGTAGACGGAAGGGCTCCGGTTCCAGCGCTGCAGCCTTCATCTCCATGAAGCAGAGGTGAGGCCGAGAGCGCCTTTCTCAGTTATCACGCAACTGCACCAACTTCGTCAGAAGTTTGTGATCAGATGATCTGATTCATCAGTGACTTACTTATTCGTGCTGCCAGAATATATATATATATATATATTTATTTACTTTCATGGCATCACAGCATTCTATATTTTTATATATTATTTTTTAACATCTTTTTTGGAGTATAATTGTTTTACAATGGTGTGTTAGTTTCTGATTTACAACAAAGTGAATCAGTTATATATATACATATGTTCCCATATATCTTCCCCCTTGTGCCTCCCTCCCTCCCACCCCTCCAGGCGGTCACAAAGCACGGAGCTGATCTCCCTGTGCTATGCGGCTGCTTCCCACTAGCTATCTACCTTCCGTTTGGTAGTGTATATATGTCCATGCGTCTCACTCGCTTTGTCACAGCTTACCCTTCCCCCTCCCCATATCCTCAAGTCCATTCTCTAGTAGGTCTGTGTCTTTATTCCTGTCTTACCCCTAGGTCCTTCATGACATTTTTTTTTCTTAAATTCCATATATATGTGTTGGCATACGGTATTTGTCTCTCTCTTTCTGACTTACTTCACTCTGTATGACAGACTCTAGGTCTATCCACCTCATTACAAATAGCTCAGTCTCGTTTCTTTTTATAGCTGAGTAATATTCCATTGTATATATGTGCCACATCTTCTTTATCCATTCGTCCGATGATGGACACTTAGGTGGTTTCCATCTCCGGGCTATTGTAAATAGAGCTGCAATGAACATTGTGGTACATGACTCTTTTTGAATTATAGTTTTCTCAGGGTATATGCCCATTAGTGGGATCGCTGAGTCATATGGTAGTTCTATTTATAGTTTTTTAAGGAACCTCCATACTGTTCTCCACAGTGGCTGTATCAATTTACATTCCCACCAACAGTGCAAGAGGGTTCCCTTTTCTCCACACCCTCTCCAGCATTTATTGTTTCTAGATTTTTTCATGATGGCCATTCTGAGTGGTGCGAGGTGATACCTCATTGTAGTTTTGATTTGCATTTCTCTAATGATTAGTGATGTTGAGCATTCTTTCATGTGTTTGTTGGCAGTCTGTATATCTTCTTTGGAGAAATGTTTATTTAGGTCTTCTGCCCATTTTTGGATTGGATTGTTTGTTTTTTTGTTATTGAGCTGCATGAGCTAATTATAAATTTTGGAGATTAATCCTTTGTCAGTTGCTTCATTTGCAAATATTTTCTCCCATTCTGAGGGTTGTCTTTTGGTCTTGTTTATGGTTTCCTGTGCTGTGAAAAAGCTTTGAAGTTTCATTAGGTCCCATTTGTTTATTTTTGTTTTTATTTCCATTTCTCTAGGAGGTGGGTCAAAAAGGATCTTGCTGTGATTTATGTCATAGAGTGTCCTGCCTATGTTTTCCTCTAAGGGTTTGATAGTTTCTGACCTTACATTTAGGTCTTTAATCCATTTTGAGCTAATTTTTGTGTATGGTGTTAGGGAGTGATCTAATCTCATACTTTTACATGTACCTGTCCAGTTTTCCCAGCACCACTTATTGAAGAGGCCATCCTTTCTCCACTGTACATTCCTGCCTCCTTTATCAAAGATAAGGTGACCATATGTGCGTGGGTTTATCTCTGGGCTTTCTATCCTGTTCCATTGATCTATCTTTCTGTTTTTGTGCCAGTACCATACTGTCTTGATTACTGTAGCTTTGTAGTATAGTCTGAAGTCAGGGAGGCTGATTCCTCCAGGTCCATTTTTCATTCTCAAGATTGCTTTGGCTATTTGGGGTCTTTTGTGTTTCCATACAGATTGTGAATTTTTTTGTTCTAGTTCTGTGGAAAATGCAAGTGGTAGTTTAATAGGGATTGCATTGAACCTGTAGATTGCTTTGGGTAGTAGAGTCATCTTCACAATATTGATTCTTCCAATCCAAGAACATGGTATATCTCTCCACCTATTTGTATCAACTTTAATTTCTTTCATCAGTGTCTTATACTTTTCTGCATACAGGTCTTTTGTCTCCTTAGGTAGGTTTATTCCTAGATATTTTATTCTTTTTGTTGCAATCGTAAATGGGAGTGTTTTCTTGATTTCACTTTCAGATTTTTCATCATTAGTATATAGGAATGCCAGAGATTTCTGTGCATTAATTTTGTATCCTGCTACTTTACCAAATTCATTGATAGCTCTAGTAGTTTTCTGGTAGCATCTTTAGGATTATGTATAGTATGATGTCATCTGCAAACAGTGACAGCTTTACTTCCTTTCCAACTTGGATTCCTTTTATTTCCTTTTCTTCTCTGATTGCTGTGGGTAAAACTTCCAAAACTATGTTGAATAAGAGTGGTGAGAGTGGGCAACCTTGTCTTGTTCCTGATCTTAGTGGAAATGCTTTCAGTTTTTCACCATTGAGGACGATGTTGGCTGTGGGTTTGTCATATATGGCCTTCATTATGTTGAGGAAAGTTCCCTCTATGCCTACTTTCTGCAGGGTTTTTATCATACATGGGTGTTGAATTTTGTCGAAAGCTTTCTCTGCATCTATTGAGATGATCATATGGTTTTTCTCCTTCAATTTGTTAATATGGTGTATCACATTGATTGACTTGTGTATATTGAAGAATCCTTGCATTCCTGGAATAAACCCCACTTGATCATGGTGTATGATCCATTTAATGTGCTGTTGGATTCTGTTTGCTAGTATTTTGTTGAGGATTTTTGCATCTATGTTCATCAGTGATATTGGCCTGTAGTTTCCTTTCTTTGTGACATCCTTGTCTGGTTTTGGTATCAGGGTGATGGTGGCCTCGTAGAATGAGTTTGGGAGTGTTCCTCCCTCTGCTATATTTTGGAAGAGTTTGAGAAGTATAGGTGTTAGCTCTTCTATAAATGTTTGATAGAATTCGCCTGTGAAGCCATCCGGTCCTGGGCTTTTGTTTGTTGGAAGATTTTAAATCACAGTTTCAATTTCAGTGCTTGTGATTGGTCTGTTCATATTTTCTATTTCTTCCTGATTCAGTCTTTGCAGGTTGTGCATTTCTAAGAATTTGTCCATTTCTTCCAGGTTGTCCATTTTATTGGCATAGAGTTGCTTGTAGTAATCTCTCATGATCTTTTATATTTCTGCAGTCAGTTGTTACTTCTCCTTTTTCATTTCTAATTCTATTGATTAGAGTCTTCTCCCTTTTTTTCTTGATGAGTCTGGCTAATGGTTTATCAATTTTGTTTATCTTCTCAAAGAACCAGCTTTTAGTTTTATTGATCTTTGCTATTGTTTCGTTCATTTCTTTTTCATTTTTTCCTGATCTGATTTTTATGATTTCTTTCCTTCTGCTAACTTTGGGGTGTTTTTGTTATTCTCTCTCTAATTGCTTTAGGTGCAATGTTAGGTTGTTTATTTGAGATGTTTCCTGTTTCTTAAGGTAGGATTGTATTGCTATAAACTTCCCTCTTAGAACTGCTTTTGCTGCATCCTATAGATTTTGGGTCGTTGTGTCTCCATTGTCATTTGTTTCTAGGTGTTTTTTAATTTCCTCTTTGATTTCTTCAGTGATCACTTCGTTATTCAGTAGTGTATTATTTACCCTCCATGTGTTTGTATTTTTTTACAGATCTTTTCCTGTAATTGATATCTAGTCTCATAGCATTGTGGTCGGAAAAGACACTCGATACAATTTCAATTTTCTTAAATTTACCAAGGCTTGATTTGTGACCCAAGATATGATGTATCCTGGAGAATGTTCCATGAGCAGTAGAGAAAAATGTGTGTTCCGTTATTTTTGGATGGAATGTCCTATAAATATCAATTAAGTCCATCTTGTTTAATGTATCATTTAAAGCTTGTGTTTCCTTATTCATTTTCATTTTGGATGATCTGTCCATTGGTGAAAGTGGGGTGTTAAAGTCCCCTACTATGAATGTGTTACTGTTGATTTCCCCTTTTATGGCTGTTAGTATTTGCCTTATGTATTGAGGTGCTCCTATGTTGGGTGCATAAATATTTACAATTGTTATATCTTCTGCTTGGATTGATCCCTTGATCATTGTGTAGTATCCTACTTTGTCTCTTTGTAATAGTCTTTGTTTTAAAGTCTATTTTTCCTGATATGAGAATTGCTACTCCAGCTTTCTTTTGGTTTCCACTTGCATGAAATATCTTTTTCCATCCCCTTACTTTCAGTCTGTACGTGTCTCTAGGTCTGAAGTGGGTCTCTTGTAGACAGCAAATATATGGGTCTTGTTTTTGTATCCATTCAGCCAACCTGTATCTTTTGGTGGGAACATTTAGTCCATTTACATTTAAGGTGATTATCGATATGTATGATCCTATTCCCATTTTCTTAATTGTTTTGGGTTCGTTATTATAGGTCTTTTCCTTCTCTTGTTTTTCTTGTCTAGAGAAGTTCCTTTAGCAGTTGTTGTAGAGCTTGTTTGGTGGTGCTGAACTCTCTCAGTTTTTGCTTGTCTGTAAAGGTTTTAATTTCTCCATCAAATCTGAATGAGATCCTTGCTGGGTAGAGCAATCTTGGTTGCAGGTTTTTCTCCTTCATCACTTTAAATATGTCCTGCCACTCCCTTCTGGCTTGCAGAGTTTCTGCTGAAAGATCAGCTGTTAACCTTATGGGGATTCCCTTGTGTGTTATTTGTTGTTTTTCCCTTGCTGCTTTTAATATGTTTTCTTGTATTTAATTTTTGACAGTTTGATTAATCTGCATCTTGGCATATTTCTCCTTGGATTTATCCTGTATGGGACTCTCTGTGCTTCCTGGACTTGATTAACTATTTCCTTTCCCATATTAGGGAAGTTTTCAACTATAATCTCTTCAAATATCTTCTCAGTCCCTTTCTTTTTCTCTTCTTCTTCTGGAACCCCTACAATTCGAATGTTGGTGTGTTTAATGTTGTCCCAGAGGTCTCTGAGACTGTCCTCAGTTCTTTTCATTCTTTTGTCTTTATTCTGCTCTGCAGTAGTTATTTCCACTATTTTATCTTCCAGGTCACTTATCCGTTCTTCTGCCTCAGTTATTCTGCTATTGATCCCATCTAGAGTATTTTTAATTTCATTTAATGTGGTGTTCATTGTTGTTTGTTTCATCTTTAGCTTTTCTAGGTCCTTGTTAAATGTTTCTTGCATTTTGTCTATTCTATTTCCAAGATTTTGGATCATCTTTACTATCATTATTCTGAATTCTTTTTCAGGTAGACTGCCTATTTCCTCTTCATTTGTTAGGTCTGGTGGGTTTTTATCTCTCCTTTATCTGCTGTGTGTTTTTCTGTCTTCTCATATTGCTTATCTTACTGTGTTTGGGGTCTCCTTTTTGCAGGCTGCAGGTTCATAGTTCCCGTTGTTTTTGGTGTCTGTCCCCAGTGGCTAAGGTTGGTTCAGTGGGTTGTGTAGGCTTCCTGTTGGAGGGGACTAGTGCCTGTGTTCCGGTGGATGAGGCTGGATCTTGTCTTTCTGGTGGGCAGGTCCACATCTGGTGGTGTGTTTTGGGGTGTCTGTGGCCTTATTATGATTTTAGGCAGCCTCTCTTCTAATGGGTGGGGTTGTGTTCCTGTCTTGCTAGTTGTTTGGCATAGGATGTCCAGCACTGTAGCTTGCTGGTCGTTGAGTGAAGCTGGGTGCTGGTGTTGAGATGGAGATCTCTGGGAGATTTTCGCCGTTTGATATTATGTGGAGCTGGGAGGTCTCTTGTGGACCAGTGTCCTGAAGTTGGCTCTCCCACCTCAGAGGCACAGCACTGACTCCTGGCTGCAGCACCAAGAGCCTTTCATCCGCTCGGCTCAGAATAAAAGGGAGAAAAAGTAGAAAGAAAGAATTAGTAGAAGTAGAAAGAGAGAAAGAAAGAGAAAGGAAGAAGGGAGGGAGGGAGGAAGGAAGGAAGGAGGGAAGGAAGGAAAAAAGGAAAAAGAAGATAAAGTAAAATAGAGTAAGATAAAAAAGTTATTAAAATTAAAAAATAATTATTAAGAGGAAAAAAAAATGGACGGATAGACCCCCTAGGACAAATGGTGGAAGCAAAGCTATACCGACAAAATCTCACACAGAAGCATACACATACACACTCACAAAAAGAGGAAAAGGGGAATAAACCATAAATCTTGCTCCCAACGTCCACCTCCTCAATTTGGGATGATCCGTTGTCTATTCATGTATTCCACGGATGCAGGTACATCAAGTTGATGGTGGAGCTTTAATCCGCTGCTCCTGAGGCTGCTGGGAGAGGTTTCCCTTTCTCTTCTTTGTTCGCACAGCTCCCAGAGGCTCAGCTTTGGATTCGGCCCCGCCTGTGCGTGTAGGTCGCCGGAGGGCGTCTGTTCTTCGCTCAGACAGGACGGGGTTAAAGGAGCCGCTGATTCGGGGGCTCCGGCTCACTCAGGCCGTGGGGGAGGGAGGGGCACGAAGTGAGGGGCGGGCCTGCGGCGGCAGAGGCCGGCGTGACGTTGCACCAGCCTGAGGCGCGCCGTGCGTTCTCCCGGGGAAGTTGTCCCTGGATCCTGGGACCCTGGCAGTGGCGGGCTGCACAGGCTCCTGGGAGGGGAGGTGTGGGTAGTGACCTGTGCTCGCACACAGGCTTGTCGGTGGCGGCAGCAGTAGCCTTAGCGTCTCCCGCCCGTCTCTGGGGTCCGCACTGTTAGCCGCGGCTCGCGCCCGTCTCTGGAGCTCCTTTAAGCTGCGCTCTGAATCCCCTCTCCTCGCGCACCAGGAAACACAGAGGGAAGAAAAAGTCTCTTGCCTCTTCGGCAGGTCCAGAGTTTTCCCCGGACTCACTCCCGGCCAGCCGTGGCGCACTAACCCCTTCAGGCTGTGTTCACGCCGCCAACCCCAGTCCTCTCCCTGCGCTCCGACCGAAGCCCGAGCCTCGGCTCCCAGCCCCGCCCGCCCCGGCGGGGGAGCAGACAAGCCTCTCGGGCTGGTGAGTGCCGGTCGGCACCGATCCTCTGTGCGGGAATCTCCCCGCTTTGCCCCCCGCACCCCTGTGGCTGCGCTCGGCTCCGCAGCTCCGAAGCTCCCGCGCTCCGCCACCAGCAGTCCCCGCCCGCGAAGGGGCTTCCTAGTGCGTGGAAACCTTTCCTCCCTCACATCTCCCTCCCACTGGTGCAGGTACCGTCCCTATTCTTTGTCTCTGTTTATTCTTTTTTCTTTTGCCCTACCCAGGTACGTGGGGGGTTTCTTGCCTTTTGGGAGGTCTGAATTCTTCTGCCAGCGTTCAGTAAGTGTTCTGTAGGAGTTGTTCCACGTGTAGATGTATTTCTGGTGTATTTGTGGGGAGGAAGGTGATCTCCGCGTCTTACTCTTCTGCCATCTTCCCCTATATATATATATATATATATATATATTTAAAGTAGCAGGAGTTCTTCTAGTTTTTAATGCTATTGCATTTAGAGCAGATTTTCCCCAAGTGTGTTTACCAAGCAAGTGGCATCTGCTGTCTGTCATGGACGTCAGAACACTTCTGCCCATGGCGTCTTTCTGCCGGAGCCCAAGGAAAGCAATGCAGCCAAGCACTGATAGAACAAGGATTTGCTTATGAAGAGAAAAGACAGAGCAGGGTCAGCTTCAGTCCTGGGAGTGGGTCTCCCACGGCCAATGGGTCTCTCTCAGCAGCCAACGCAGCGCAACGGCCTACACGGACCCATCCTGTGCTGCAGTAGAAGGACTCTGTGCGGTCCCCACCGGGGACAGAGGTAGCAGTGGAGGCGGCCAGGTGCCACATGACACACTCAAGCAGGACAGAGGAGCCCAGGTTGAGTGTGAAGCAGGGAGACATTCCCACACAGGTGATAAGGCCAGCACAGGCTCTGAGGACTCTTTATGTCTTGGTACGGATGTGTCACAGGCCCAAGGCCCATATTTCCCAATTTTCCAAACGTGTTAGTTCAATAAATAGAGCCCTTAATATGCTATTGTAGATGATACATTTTCAAGAGAGGAAATATGCTGTGCCTCCTGTGTTTGCCAAACTTACTCGACTGTAGAAATCTTAGTCTGGAGGGAAGGATCATAGAGGGCTTGGAACGTCTATTGAGAAATAGTTGCCTTCCAGGAATAACTCTCCCGGTGGAAAATTCAGAGGCTCGGACAAGAATGAGTTAATGTTTGAAAAGGTTCTTAAATTTCACTTTCAAGATACTTGGTTCTCAGGAGAGGCCATTATAGTATGATCAAAGACAGAATGCATTCAGCAGTGTCTATAACATTGAAAATAAAGGCATTCACCCAGTACTGTGGCCCTTCTATTTTACTCAAGATAAATTTTAGTAGAATATAACAGCTTTGATCAACGTCGATTGCGTTTTATGTCCCCCTCAAAATCTTTTAAATAATACCACAAAGCTCAGTGCCCATGTAATATAGAAAAAATAGACAGACATGAATGTGAGTCCTCTTACAAAATGTTGCATAACATTTCTAAATCTGCAAAGGAAGAGAGGAACAGAGTCAGACCTGGGATTGACACCTGTTTTTGCCACTTCAAAGCTATATGATCAAGGATTTAGCTGTTTAGTGAGCTGCTTTTTGGTTAAGCATGAAAGAGTCTTCCAGTGGGATTTTGCTTCAATTTTCCCTTTGCAAGACTGAAAAAAAAAAACCCCACCAAAGTCTGGTTGTCTTAAACACCGTCAGCTAAATTATAATCTAGAGGTTTTGAATTGTTCCTTTTTGGACTAGGGTGCAAACATTTTGAGTCGGCAGTTTTCTTTGCTATGGCGCTGAGTCCCATCCAGGGACCACAATTATGATTCAGAAAGTTACCTTTGATTATTTCCCCCTATATGCTCATGCTGAGATTTCCGTCTTCCAGAACTTTTCATCTGAGAATGGAGAATATTGTCCCATTTTTTCCTTTTAAAAATGGACACTAAATGAAGAAAAGTGTTTCATGTGAACTTCCTAAGTAAAGATAGATGCCTTGATTATAGAGTCACTGATTCTGAGGAACGCACTTAAAAGAAAATATCATGGCCTTCACAGCCTTATACAATCTCAAATGGTGCCTGTGTGGATGTGACAGAGCAAACTTGGAGGTTGTTTACCATTCCTTGGCTTTTGTCCTATTTAAAGTAAATATTCAATTATTAAATTTTATCGTGAGACGGCAACACATTCCAATGCACAGATTAGACTGAGAAATTAAAATAAATTTAAGGATTTTCTTCTCTAAATAGAACTATAGCAAGCCCTGTTTAAAAGGAGAGGAGCTGGTAAGTCTTTATTACAAGACAGGCTCTTGGAAAAGCCCTACTCTTTTGAGCACATTTAAAAAAATTGAAGTATAGTTGATTTACAATGTGTTAGTTTCAGATGTACGGCAAGGTGATTCAGCTATACATATACATATATATATTCTTTTTCATATTCTTTCCCATTATAGATCATTACAAGATATTGAATGTAGTTCCCTGTGCTATACAGTAGGTCGTCATTGTTTACATATTTTATATATAGTAGTGTGTGTATGTTAATCCCAAAGTCCTAATTTATCTCCCTCTCCTCAACCCTTTCCCCTTTGGTAACCATAAGTTTGTTTTCTATGTCTGTGGGCCTATTCCTGTTTTGTAAATAAGTTCATTTATATCTTTTTTTTTTAGACTCCACATACTATGTAAGTGATATGATATGATATTTGTCTTTCTCTGTCTGACTTTGCTTACTATGATAATCTCTAGGTCCATCCATGTTGCTGCAACTGGCATTGTTTTATTCTTTTTGTGGCTGCGTAATAGTCCATTTTATACACACACACACACACACACACACACACACACACACACACACACACACACCACATCTTCTTTATACATTCATCTGGAACAACCCTACTCTTAAGACGGCTGTTTTATCTCAGTCAGTTCCATGCCTTCTCCTTCTCATTGTTTTTAGCCCCAACTGCAGTTTTTTTCGCCTTAACCTGTCAGCTTCTGCAGCCTGCAGCCTCATCTCCCAGTATCTAATACATCCTGGTCAGCACTGCTTAGAGTCCTTGCTTCCTATACATTCTTCTCCAACTTGCTTCTTTCATTCATTCAGCAAAGACTTATTGAGCACCTACTATATGCTGGATGCTCGTCTTCATCCATGAGTAAAAAAACAATGATCCCTGCTGTTTTTGGATTTACAGTCTGTAAGGGAGACAGATACTAAACAATGAGCATAACAGAAAGTGAACTACATAGTACAGGCGTGTCCCTCAGTATCTGAGGGACATTGGTTCCAGGACCCCTGCAGATACCAAAATCCAAGGATACTCAAGTCCCTTCTATAAAACGGCGTAGTATTTTGCATATAAGCTATGAACATCCTCCTGTATACTTTAAATCATCTCTAGATTACGTATAATACCTAATACAGTGTGAATGCTATGTGAATACTTGCCAACGTGGCAAACTCAAGTTTTGCTTTTTGGAACTTTTCTAATATTTTCGATCTGTGGTTAGTTGAATTGCGGGTATGGAACTGGCAGATCTGAAGGGCCAATTGTATATTAGAAGGGGGTAAGTGCTGTACCCTCTTCAGTAGAGCAGAGTGAGGGGATTGGAGGAGATCGGGGTGAGGGAAGGATAGCAGCAGAACGGAGCAAATAGATGCTCAGGGCACGCTTCTTTGAGAATATAAGTTCGATTAAAGACTTGAAGGTGGGAAGGAGGTTTTCTAAGACAGATCTAGAGGAAGAGCATTCTAGGCGGCAGTACAGGAAACAAAGAGAAAAGTGGTCAGAGGGGAGGTCAGAGATGTCATGGGGGCCAGATGATTTAGGGCCTCATTGGAAGGACTTTGGCTTTTACTGTGAGTAAAATTGCAGGGTTTCGAGCAGAAGCACCCTGAGCAGAAGTGACCTAACAGTTTAGATGGTGGCTGTAGGTGACAAGTGTCAAGGGCAGGGAAGCCTGCTAGGAAGGGTGGTGGGGATCTAGCTGAGAGATGGTGGTGGTGCAGACAGGGGGCAGGAATGGAGGTGGCGAGGATTGGTAACATCCTGGAGATTTTTTCAAAGAGAGAGCCAACAAGACTGACTGATGGACTAGGTGTAGATGTAGGCGATTAGAGGCGTCTGGGGGATTCCAAGGAGAAGCCAGAATGCAGTTGCTATCAATTTAGGTGGGGAAGGTGAGTCGAACCAAGTTTGGGAGAGGATAAGGACTTTGATTTTGAGTGAAACATCAGTTAGAGCAGTGGTCCCCAACCCCCGGCCCGTGAACGGGTACCGGTCCGCCTCCTTTTAGGAACCGGGCCGCACAGCAGGAGGTGAGCGGCAAGCAACCGAGCGAAGCTTCATCTGCCGCTCCCCGTTGCTCGCGTTACCGCCTGAACCAGCCCCCACCACTGGTCCGTGGAAAAATAGTCTTCCACGAAACAGTTCCCTGTTGACAGAAGTGCTGGGGACCACTGGCTTCGACAACCCGTGATCTTGAGTGAGAGTTGGATGTTTGAGTCTCAAGCTTTGGAGAGACATTGTTGGCTGGAAAAACTGCGCGACCTAAAAGTTGAGAATTGTGTTTTATTTGGTGGACAAAACTGAGGGTTTAAGCCCAGGATACAGCCTCTCAGATAGCTCTGAGGGACTGCTCCCAAGAGGTAAGGGAAGAGCCGGGACATATAGCGGTTTTTGCAACGAAGACCAGGTAGTCAGAACATCAAAAGATTGCTGCTAATTAAAGAAAACCAGACATCTCCAGTTAAGGAATTTAGCGCTTTTCTATCTATGGAAAGGTGCAAGAGTCTGGGCTCATTGAAACCATTCCTTTGATGTGCACCTTAGCCGTCTAGGGCCAGCATCCTGTTTTCTCCATCCCGAATCCCCTTGGGAGCAGCTGCTCAATGGCTACAACGTCCTTTGTTTACTGATAGGGTTGGAGAGATTCTGCGTCCACCGCATCTAGGTTGAAGATACAGGTTTGGATGTGGCCATTAAATGGGTGGTACTTGAAGGCATGAGAGTGGATGATCTCACCAACGGGTATGAGTGTAGAGACCAGGACTGTGGCAACAATTAGGAGGTGGAGGAGGTGGGGAGAAGACGGAAACGTAGACTGAAAAGGGGTGGTCCTTCAGTTCAGAGGAAATCCAAGGGTGTGTGGGATCTGGGAAGCTGAGTGAAGAAAGTGTGTCAGGGAGGAGAAAGAGATCACAAGACTCAAACAGGTCAACAGAGAGAATGGACCACTGGGGCTGGCAATGTGGAGGGTGTGATCTTGACAGACAATTTTGGCTTAATTGGGTGGGTTTAAATAAGAATGGGAAGACGGCAATTGGAGACACATTTTAACATTTTTTATTTGTGATACATCTTATAATCAGTGATGCCTCCCAATTGCTGTAGGTCACACAACAGTCGTGATGGGGTTGTTTTTGCCTGTGAGTGCATGACCATGGTCGTGGCTGTCCTGCATGTTGTCACGGGCATTCTTGGCACTATATGTGTTGAGTTAACTTGCCATTTTAAATGCCTTCCTTGTTGTCACGTGAGAGTCTTCCTTTGACACATACTAGTAAAATTTTAAAAGTGTGAGCATCGGAAGTTGCAGGATGGGTGTCAGTATCTTGGAAGAAAATCCTGGAGACTAGGGTTATGACTCTCCTAGAAAACAAATTTTTCGTCTTGCAACATTCAGACACCACTGTGCTGATAGTGAGCGATGCTGTACGTGCACTTAAAGATTTGTTGAGGGTACATCTCATGTTAAGTGTCCTTACTACAATAAAGCTAAGTAAGTCAGTATAAAAAGTTGAAAAACGAAAGAGTTTTTGGTGTAAATGAGGTCTACGTTGTACGGAAGGGTTCTAAATGAGAATAAATTAGGTCAATTTCATTGGCAGTATTTTGTTGCCTTTTTTAGTAATCATAAAATAATAATGTGCCTTATACTGTATGGAGTCTTAGATAATATGAAATATGGTATATGAAATAAATAAGTTTTTTTGTTTACAAAAATGTTACAATTATAATATGTGGATTCCTTTCACCAACACATACACTCTTAAAATCATTGCTCGGTTGCATTTGCAATTTCCTGTTTACCTGGGATCCCAAATATTATGCTCTCTAAGGAGAGTCATTATCCAAGTAAGGTTATTGAAGACTGGCTGATTTAGCTGCAAGATTTACAAAAATCATATGTGTAAATTATTCTACTTACGGTAGCGGTAATTTATTCCAAACAAATTGGAACCATGGCCAATTTTAGCTGTTCGTCTAGGCAAAGCCTGCTCTCTGCTCTCTCCACAAACTAATGTTCAAATCGCAAGTGTGGAACTATGCAGATTAGACAATGCATGCCTTCTGAAGTGAAGGAAAGTGTCAGCAGAGCAGCAGTTCGGCCTTAAAGTTCCTGCCAGTTTCCCATCCCAGGGACTGAGTGATTCTAACCCAACACCAAATTCTGAGAGTTTTCATCTTGGTTGATGATTGCAAAGCAGCCAAGGATCAGAGAAATGTATAATTACTTCTTTGGTCCTGGCCCCCCTCTTTCTTTCCTATTCCAGCCCTGCCTCTTCCTCCCCACAGCTCTTTCCCTCTGTACCTTGAAGCCTTTAATGTCACATCAATGAAGGCCACTTGGGGCACCAGCACCACCGTCTCCGTCTTGAAATCTCATCCTGAATTCTCTTTTATATAGCTATGGGATGGATTTTAAGCCAAATGTCCTCCAGGTGTGACAGGGCCCCCTGGGAAATTCCTGCTCTTGTATGTTGCCCAGTGTCAGGGCAGAACCCCAACCTCTTCTGAGATGGCAAAGAATAACAAGACGACTAAGCAAGCAGTAGACTGGAGACAGCTCCACGGGTGCTGAGAGTAGGTCCCAAGACCCACCAGACAGAGCAAGACGGTTTATATTCACGGCACAGCGAGGCCAGGAACATCAGCATGTACCCCAGTTCTTCTCTGAGTTACGCGGACCCGGATGGCAACTATGCACAGTTGTGCCACAGCTGAGATTCCCAGGGCCGGGGTCTCGGCACCTTTTATCAAGCACCACAAGCCAGCTTGCTCGTCCCTACAAGTTCTTGGCTGGACTCCAGGTGTCACAGGAGTGTGCCGCCCTGTCAGCAACAGACTAGACACACAGGCAGAGACCAGGACAGAATTCCATTTATTTCATGCAGCACTTGGTTGAGATATTATCAACCAAATCCTGGGTGGTAGGAAGAGCCTGACCAGCAGTGCTGATGTCAGCTACGTCCCCTGGATCCTGGATCTCCAGTGGAGTAGGTCCCAGAGGAGACCAGCAGGTCTTCTTTTGGATAAACATTAGCTTTCTATCTTACGGTCCACCTAAGTGATGGTATTTTTTTTTTAATTTTTATTTATTTTTGGCTGCAATGGGTCTTCATGGCTGTGCATGACCTTTCCCTAGTTGCAGCGAGCAGGGACTACTCTTCGTTGTGGTGCACGGGCTGCTCATTGTGGTGGCTTCTTTTGTTGCGGGGCACGGGCTCTAGGTGCAAGGGGTTCAGTAGTTGTGGTGCATGGGCTTAGCTGCTCTGCGGCATGTGGGATCTTCCCGGACCAGGGATCGAACCCGTATCCCCTGCACTGGCAGGCAGATTCTTAACCACTGCGCCACGAGGGAAGTCCCTGAGTGATGGTATTAATCCAAACACAACAGGAAGTGTTAGTGACCATCCTTACACCTCCTTGTGTGGGCAGGATATGGTCTAAGGCTAGTCCATTACCTAGTATGATCCGTCATCCATTAGGAATTTAGACTGCTCTGTTGATCTTCTAGGGCTAGTGCTCTCATTGGCTGGGGTAGCTCAAATCAATATCAATGTCTGACTATTGTCTCTGGGATGTAGACTCTGAGGACAGGGAAAATGCTTGCACTTTTTTTTTTTTTGCAGTGTATTTATTTATTTTTGGCTGCACTGTGTCTTTGTTGCTGAGTGCAGGGGGCTTCTCTTCTTTTGAAGTAAGCAGACTTCTCACTGCGGTGTTTCCTCTTGTTGCGGAGCACGGGCTCTAGGCACGCAGGCTGAGTAGTTGTGGCTCATGGGCTCTGTCTAGAGTGCAGGCTCAGTACTTGTGGTGGGCATGTGGGATCTTCCCGAACTAGGGCTCGAACCCGTGTATCGCTGCATTAGCAGACGGATTCTTAACCACCGCGCCACCAGAGAAGTCCCTGCTTGCACTTTTTGATGGAACTCCTGGAATCTGAACAGTCTGGATATTGGCTTGGAGTACAGGGTCAAGTGTGAGGTAGCTTAGCTGCTGCCTTTCACTCTCTAAGAACACAACTTTTCTTGACCCGCTTATCACACAGATGCATCAGCCACGTCTCTAACAGCTCCCCAGCCTGTTGCGCGAATGGTCCCGATTTCCTTCCTCTTGTTCTCCCGATAGTCTGCACTCATCACTCTGTACGAGGGCAGCTGCTCTCCAGGAATGGTTCTCACTGGGGTTGTTAACAGTGTGCACGGTTGTGCTTTCTTCCCTGATCCCATAGCAGAGCAGGCAACCATCACGGCAGCACTTGGGCGGCTTGTCTCATCCCTACTTACTTCTCAGATTCTATCCACTGCCTCAGCTGTTGGTCACGAGCACACAGGACAAGGGTGGACCACGTATCGCCTCCATCATTTGGGCAAGAACATTTGCTAACAGCTCCCAGTGAGAGCTTCCTCAAGTTTCTGAACCCCTGCGGGTTCCTGGCCTTTTCTTTTCCAAAACGTCATCATCATTCATGGCACCTTCCTCGCTATTCCAGGTTGTCAGGTTAAGAACTCCAATCTTGGACTTCCCTTGGCGCAGTGGTTGAGAGTCCGCCTGCCGATGCAGGGGACACGGGTTCGTGCCCCGGTCCGGGAAGATCCCACGTGCTGCAGAGTGGCTGGGCCCGTGAGCCATGGCCGCTGAGCCTGCGTGTCCGGAGCCTGTGCTCCGCAATGGGAGAGGCCACAACAGTGAGAGGCCCGTGTACCGCAAAAAAAAAAAAAAAAAAAAAAAAAAAAAAAAAAAAAAAGAACTCCAATCTCATAGAACAGGGGTTGGTGAACCATGGCCCACAAGCCAAATCCTGCCTGTTTTTGTATGGCCCATGTGCTGAGAACGGTTTTTACATTTTTAATGGTTGAAAAAAATCAAGAGAAGAACAATATTTCGTGACACATGAAAATTAGGTGAAACTCAAATTTTAGTGTCTGTAAAGATTTACTGGGCTGCAGCCACATTCATTCATTTCCGTATTGTCCATGGCTGCCTTAATGCTAAACGGCAGAGTTGAGTAGTTACAACGAAGTGTACCACACTTACCACCTGGCCCTTTGCAGAGAAAGCTTTGCTGATCCCTGTCCTGGAGGATGGCAAGACACAACACGATTCCAATGGAGACGACTGAACAAGCAAGGAGGTTGACTTGCCGCACCCCCATCAGGGCCAGAAGTAGACAAGGAGACTCAGTGGATCAGAGCACCGCCAACAGCAGGGACATCAGCTTGGGGGTGCTGGTTCCCTGACCCCAAGTCTCACGAATCTATGCGTTAGGCTCAAATGGTGGCCACGTGCACAGTGGGTTAGGACACAGCTGAGGGACCCGGGCCGATGGCTCATAACCTTCCACAGCAAGCAGCACACAAGCCGGTCCTTCTCTCCTGGGGGATGAGTGGCTGTAAGATGGTCACGCTCTGGTTGACTTGACCTACTTAGCTGCCTACGTGACTCACGACAGAGAAATCTCAAAGTCAGAAGCTCACTTTAGTAATTATACAAAGGCAGTGTGATCAATAACAAATACTTTTCACTGGTTATAAGTGTATTTTTAAAAATTTCATGTTACAAAAAGTTAAGTAAAACTTTTCTTTTGTGCCTTGGATCATTTAGGACAGATGGGACCAGGACAGGAGTGTGTTCATCTTGCTTCTGCTGCAATGGGTGGGATCAGCTGCCCTTACAGCCCCACATTTGTTATGATGGGGACTTCTCTGGGGGTCTCAAGTGCCTGCTAGACTGTACTAATCGGGCTACTTGGCATGAACTTGAATTCAAATCTAGGTTTCTGTGCCCTTTAAGTAAAGGATAACACTCACCTCTCAGTAGTGTGTGAGGTCTCTCTTCTCTGTCTTCAGAATTTTATTTTCCTGGATTTTGGTAGAAATACTCCTGTGTTCTCCTTTTCTCGAAGTTTCTCTAAACTTTTCTAAGGAAATTCAGGAGTGAGACCCATTTTATTCATAGTACAGTCACCCCTTGGTATCCACGGGAGATTGGTCCCAGGACCCCCCTCAGGTACCAAAATCTGCAGATGCTCACGTTCCTTATATAAAATGGCTTAGTATTTGCATATAATCTACACACATCCTCCCGAATACATTAAATCATCTCTAGATTACCTGTAATACCTAATACAGTGTATAGTTGTATATGTAAGTAGTTATATATGCATATGCAAATAGTTGCAAATAGGATGTTAATGATATGCAAATAATTGCCAGTGCACAGCAAAGTCACGTTTTGCTTTTTGGAACTTTCTGGAATTTCTTTTCTCGAATATTTTTGATGTGAGGTCAGTTGACCCTGAGGATGTAGGGCTCAAAGTTATAGAAGGCCGACTGTATTTTCTCTTACTTCATCTTCTTCCCCACAGAAGATCAACAGATTGAGGCATTGCATTTGGCTTCTCTAACTTAAAGAGAGGGAAGTTGATGCCTTTTCTTGTCCACCATCATTTGGTGGTAACCCCAGTGACCTCCCCCATTGGCGGTCATCAGGTCCTCACACACTTCCGGTTCTGGGAACAGAGGCCAGTGTGCAAATCCTGACCCCTGGGGGATATAACCCCGTGGCTGCATGGGAACCATTGTTTTTGCTCATTTGGGATTCCATGCATCACACGACAGAGTGAAATCAGCATAAGAACATTTGCCCTGTTGTAGATGGAAAATCCTGTTTTTCAATATCTATAAACAATGTTGGTACAAAGGCTACACATTTCCTGCGTTTCACGGTTTCTTTTCTCCTTTCTGTTTCTCCTCACTGTGATAGAATTTGCACTGGCAGAAGAGCTCAAGGATGATGCTATAAAAGCCTGGTTACTATGGGTGTGGAATATTCTTAGTGATTCCTATCCTGCCATATATGTGGATAAACATCTTCCACTTTTTTAGGTAGTGAAAAGCATGTACTTCTGGTGTATTTACATTATGAATCTTGCTCTCTTTCTGTATTTGTCTTATGAAAATGATAATCAAAAGTGTATCTAGGGGCCTCCCTGGTGGCGCAGTGGTTGAGAGTCTGCCTGCCGATGCAGGGGATGAGGGTTCGTGCCCCGGTCCGGGAGGATCCCACATGCCACGGAGCGGCTGGGCCCGTGAGCCATGGCCGCTGAGCCTGCGCGTCCGGAGCCTGCGCTCTGCAACGGGAGAGGCCACAGCAGTGAGAGGCCCGCGTACCGCAAAAAAAAAAAGAAAAAAGTGTATGTATATTTCCCTTTGAAAAACATTCTGTGGGCAATGTCAAATGCGGACATGAGCCTTCTGAGAGTGTCGAAGATGCTTTACAGGAAGCCTGTGGGGCTCTTTCCAATCCTGGGAGGCTCATCACTCCCGTTCCCCGCTTCAGCCCGCACCCCACCTGCCTCGTGGCTGCGGTGCCCGCTGAGGCCAGCAGGCTCTTGATTTCCCACGTGCCGCGTGGCGTGCGCCACCTCCGTCTTGCCCTCCTGTACTTTCAGGACTCAGCTCGGTGTCACCTCCCCTTTGGGGCTCTCCCAGGCTCTTACCCGATCAGGTGGGTTCAGGGGCCCCGGTTTTCTCCAGGGCTCTGTGCTTCCTTTTGCGACAGCACTTCTCCCACTTCACTGGAACTGTCTGTGCCTCAGAAGCTGCATACTCTTCGTGTGCGTGGGATCAGCTTCTCTTCCAGCACACATCAGGCATTTGGGATGCTTGCTGGATGACACCAAACCCTGTGTTTTTAGTGCCCAGAGTAGATCTTGTCAGAGCCAGCATGAAATAAATATATTGAATGAATGAATGATTGACTGAATGAATAAACGGTGATCCTTCTGTACATATAGTATACATACATACATTTATTCCTGTTTAGGAATGTTTTTATGGGTTTGAAACTTTGAAAAGTTTCTTTTCAATAATCCATAAAATTTGGACCAAGAAGGACCACATTTACATATATTCAGTTTTATATTAAACTTAGGGTATATATAAATATAACTTCAAGTATATACATATGGCTATTAATAAGTAGATGTACTATGATAGCCAGGAAAATATGACAGTTGTGATTAAGTCATAGTTAACTCTGTCAAGCAGATTGCATAATTACCACACAGTGAAATGTATCCATGACTATATAATTAATAAGTAATGGAATATTTTAAACTGTCGTGTCACAACCAAAGCGTTAAAAAAGGATAAAATACAAGTTTGCTGTAATGTTAAAAGTACTTCTTATTGTGGTTATTAGCAAGCAAAACAACTGCAGAGTCGTGAGCTAGGAAATGAAGTGAAGTTCAGTGTTCCAGGTACACCGCGAAGGGCTCTTTGCCTCTAAAACATGCCCCCTTAATTGGAACCATTTCATGGCATGTGGCAGTGTCACTCCTGTCTTTACCTTATTTTTCATATTTTGATTTCTCTTTTACTGTGACTTTCCCACTTTGTTTTCTTTTTGTAGTGCATGTGTTTTGGAGGCTGTTTTCAGTTCTCTGGGACAAGGTCCTTCAGGGTCGGGCAGAGTGAGATTCCCGTCCTGGAATGACCTACTAGCCATGTCACGACAGCATCTTGGCCTCCCCAAGGCCGCTTCCTCGTCTGTTAAGTGGCCGTGACAACAATGCCCACAGAGTAGGTCTGGTGTCCAGTGCCTGACATGGAACCGTCAGGAACACTGAGCACCCTCTTTGTTATCTGACTCAAGTGAGGTCATAGCAATACCACTGTTGTCTCCCAGCCCAAGCACCCTCCTCTGTGATTTCAGCTTTAAACTTTTCACTTGTAACATCATGCCTTGCCTTTCCTCCTCACCTGCAGTCGGTTGCTAGTGTGTCTGCATTTGCTGACATTCCCACTGCGCTGAATCCAGGCCTACGGTGTTTCCTCAACCGTGTTTCCTAAGTTCTGTGGTATATTAGGTGCTCTGGACACGAGGAAGAATAAAACTTCGTTCCTCCCCTATAAAGTGTATCTGGGCAGGCTGTCAAGAAGGCCTGTGATTAAAACATAGTGTGAAAATGATCTAATCAGAATATATATAAAGAACACTAAGGGGGGACGGCGGGGAAAGGAACATCTAAATCACGGTGGGGGTGGGCGGGTCAGTGATTCCTCCTAGAAGGGATGATTCTGGGTCTTAATTTGGAGGCAAGAGGAAGGTTTAGTCAGACCTAAAAGCAGAGGAATCACTTTTCTCTTTTTAGGTCCAAGAAGTTTACGTCATAAGGGAGGTCATTTTGCTTCTGAAATGCTCTAATCCACAGACATTTCTTCCTTATCATGAGCCCCAAATCCCCCCCGCCTTTTTTTTTGTGTGTGGTACGCGGGCTTCTCACTGCTGTGGCCTCTCCCGCTGCGGAGCACAGGCTCTGGACGCGCAGGCTCAGCGGCCATGGCTCACGGGCCCAGCCGCTCCGCGGCATGTGGGATCTTCCCGGACCGGGGCACGAACCCGTGTCCCCTGCACCGGCAGGCGGACTCTCAACCACTGCGCCACCAGGGAAGCCCTCAACTGAGATTTTTCAAAAGAAGAAATCTCAGACCAGTTACCATATGTTGAAACTCTTCCTAATCTTAAGGAATCACCTTCCATACTATTAACCAATAAAGGATAGAATATATCAGAGCAGATGCTTGTTCATGATCTTATTTTCTCAAATAACATGTCTTCTCTTGATCTTTGCTTCATTTCTTGCTCTGTTTTCTCCATGTCTCTGACTTCCAATTCCAAGGGTTTATTCTACTGTTGGGCCCTTGTCTTATGCCTTCAACCACTGACCACAGAATTGCTCCGGGATGTTTTCTGTCTAATGTATCTTCGCAGCCCATGGAAGCCTCGTATGTGGGTTCTGCCATGGAAAATAACCTCCTTTCACGACCCAGTCTGACCTGATCCTAATTTATGGGCATGTATGTTGTCAACAAAAATAATCAATAAACAATCAATAATAGGAATAGAAAAGAGTTTTATTTGAGCCAAACTGAGGACTACAGCCCAGAAGCCAGCTTCCCAGATGACTCTGAGAAACTGCTCTGGAGAAGCAGGGTTTTCAACAGAGTTTCATGTCCTGTGAGAACAAAGAATATCAAAGAAGTCAGGGAGACATTCCTTCAAGGTTTCAAAGAAAAGAATAGACCAGCATGTACATAGCGAGTCAGCATGGGCTTGGCACCTGGGAAGGGGGTCATGTCAAAGGAGTTACCAGAACTGGTGTCCCAGGAAGGGAGGCATTTCATCTTTATTCTGAACATGGACATTCTTTGTGTCTGGTCAATGCGCCCTTTTCTTGAATAATTAAAGCCATATACAATGTATGTTTGATAGGCTACAGACAGGCTGTTCTAGTCAGCATCAAATTCAAGTTAACTGATGTGTAAGCCAGAATGACTTCCCCACACCTCAACATGAGAACATTTCTTTTATCAATGTACAAACATTTGATTGTAAATGGAAGAGCAGCATGGAATATTAGGGAAGTAATTTGTGAAGTAAAGTCTTGTAATAATGGGAAAACATTTGCTTCAGTATAAAAGAAGGCACTAGTCAATTTAAGGTAAATTCATCTTTGGGAGGTAATAGCTCTACCATCTGAGACACTGTTGAAGCCCTAAGCTATGCTTACTATGTGTTAGTTAATACCTGTTTGTTGAATGAACTAATAATCTAGATTTTATTTGTTTTGATGTGTGTGTGTGTGTGTGCATGTATTCATATGTGTATATACAGCGTCCACGTTCTTAAAATACTTTTAGGGAGCAGCTTAAAATAATTCTCTTTTCCTCTTCCAAAGTGCACTAGAATGTTAAAACACAGAAGAGGGATGTGATTGTCTTATGAGCGCATGGAAGTTAAAGAGAATTGTGTAAATAGCATCACCATACAGCCAGCTCTTCAAGTGATCTCCTGTTCATCTCAGAATGTAATTGAATTTGAAGCTCCAGAACAAATAAATGGAAACTAACAATAACTGAGCACCTTATTTTTGTTCCTAATACCATGACTGAAATGAGTTCTATGTCAAGATAGAAACATGGTAATAATACCAGTTACTGACACAGCACCTTTCCCTAAAGACCTCAATGCATTGTACACGCAGTGCGCTTGATCCTACCAAAGACAAAGAAATCCCCAACAAAAACCTTGCTTGATTGGAGCTGTGAAATGCTGTGGGCGACTTGAACAACCTGGAAAAGAAGCTCAGCACCATTTCAGAAAATTCACGTATCAGTTACCACCGCAGCCCTTTCCACTGTCTTTTTGCAGTGAGCAGTCCCTCCATTGTAGAAGAATGTTGCTTGTACAGGTGAGTCCTTAAGATCTCAAAGGAGACCATTTTCCTCCCATTCGAGATCCAGTCTTTCTTCCTACAGGAAGCCTGGAAAAGGTACCGGGGATATTTATGCAAATTGCTCTGGACTGGCTGCCTTCTGGTGAGAGGACGATGCTTTACTCAGTTTCCTGGTCATAAGCCAGAGAAGAACAGGAGATTCTGCCTGCTTCCTCTACGCTTGGTTTTGGGGCTCTTCAAATCTCTCTTCTTCTGCCTTTAACACACACAATCCCTTGACAAGTCAAGTAATAAATCCCTTCCATTTCAACGAGGAAGGATCCCTCAGTAAAGGCATCTCATGTTGAATTTATAAAATAAATATAAAATTATATAATAATGTTAGCTCATATTATATATTTCATATATAACATATTATATATACTATTGCATATATGATTTTATATATTGAGACTATTGCATTTCATATTATACATAATATAGAATTTATGTTACCCTTATCTTTTATTCAGTCAACAAGTCTTTGGTTTAAATAATTAACACAAAGCAGCATTAGCTACACCTCTCGGTTCATTTTACTGAAGCTCAGCATGAGTGGTATCTTTGAGCTCCGATAATAACAAAGCTTTGATCTACTACCTGTAGATACACAGATGAATAAGACATACTCCTGCCCCGAGAAACTGTCAGTCTCTTGTGAAAGACAGGGATAAAGAGGCTCTTCTGAAGACACACTAGATTACAGATCCAATGATTAACTGCAAAAGAAAAATAGACTGGAAAATTAACTGGTCAAGAATAGATCCCATGATTTCAGGTCCATGAGTTCAGACGTTCAGCCAGCACCTTCTAGCTGCAGTGCTGGGCCAGGCACTAGGGATGCATTTCTGCACACCTGGCTCGGTCAAGGAGCTCCCAGGAAGACAGACGCACTGCCTGGTCGGCCTCCTTGTCATCCTTGTGTTCTCACACCTCCAGACTCTTCACGGTGTGGCTCTTTCGTCATTACCTGAACCTCAAGCCCCATGCTGGGTGCCCATCCTTTGTGCTCCCCTGGGATGCTGCACAAACCTCTTTCAGTATACTTACATTTACCAAGGTTATTGACTTGGCATCTGTACCTACCACTGGAAGAAAAGACTCATATGTTACACTTCTCTGGATCTACAGCCCTGTGTTAGGGTTCTCTAGAGAAACAGAAACAATAGGAGATGCAGATACGTAAGGGGAGATTTATGCTAAGAATTGGCTCATGCGGTGATGGAGGCTGAGAAGTCCCACCATCTACGCTCTGCAAGCTGGAGACCCAGGAAAGCCAGTGGTCCAATTCGATCTGAATGTGAAGGCCTGGAAAATCTGGGGCTGGCGATCAAATGCTGATCTCTTCTGGAAATTGTATGTTCCTCTCTGGGTTTGAAAGGCTGAGAACCAGGAGCTCTGATGTCCAAGGGCAGGAGAAGATGGATGTCTGAGCTCAACAGAGAGAGAGAATTTGCTCTTATCCTGCCTTTCTTTTCTACTTGGGTCCTCAATGGATTGGACGATGCCTACCCACCTTGGGGAAGGGTGATCTTCTTTACTCCATCTACCGATTCAAATGCTGATCTCTTCTGGAAATATCCTCACAGACATGCCCAGAAATAATGTTTTACCAGCTTTCTGGGCATCCCAGTCAGGTCAACACATAAAGTTAACCATCCCAAGCCTGAAAATATTGGGTGCTCAATAAACGTGTGTTGAGCAAAACTGCAGCTCTTTCTGTTTGGAAAAGACCAACTTAGCTTTGTTCTAAGAGATGTGTTGCCACCATGCCTTCCTGCACTCCGTCTTGTCTGCCTTGTTGTCTTTAAGAAAGACATTGTTGACCTTTGTGACTAATGGTGGCTTAGTCACAGCTGTGACTTAGTGACCTTTGGTGGCTTAGTCACAGCTGTCCCCAAATAGGAGGCCTATGGATTCCATGCTGAGTAAGTACTGTCCCCCTGGCGCTATTTCTCCTATGAGAAGGCCTTTCCCAGCTCATGTAGAAACGGAAGCCATGGAAGTTTTAGAATGTTCTTTGTTTCTTCCACTACTGCTTGCCCTCTGTCTCCAACCTAGATGGAGAAGCACCTTGGGTCCAGGAAGAACAAAAGTGCAAGTGACACCACGTATAAGGGGCACAGTGTGTACTTGTCCATGTGAGATGCTGTTTGAGCTGGTTTTGAGGGCAAAATAACTGAGTAGATGTGAAGCAAATAGAATAAATATGTTCTTAACCGCCAGATCAGGGTGACCACTAAATTAGCCGTATTACAGGTTATTATCATCCTGCTGATTCAGAGGCTTAGGGTGTAATTAG
Source organism: Leucopleurus acutus (assembly GCF_964270905.1). NCBI lineage: Eukaryota > Metazoa > Chordata > Mammalia > Artiodactyla > Delphinidae > Leucopleurus > Leucopleurus acutus. Next base: position 6,954,933 of record NC_139163.1, read on the forward strand.
TTCATGCATTTTTCACAACCGTAAGAGAGGGCTGAGCTGTGCCTTTGAGCTTCACGGAGCCATGATGTTTTCTTACTTTTGACCCACTGAAACTTCAGTCATGAGGAGGGCTTAAGGACATGAGAAGGGGAGAAACAATATTGCTTTCTTATTTTCTCCATTCATTGTTCAGATAGAACAGGGCATTCTTTAGTTTGCTTCTCTGTTCACTGTCTCTACTTAAAAAACACTGAAGTTCTTCACTTCACAAATTAGTTAAAATAAAACTTCACTGATAAAATATCTACTTTTATCAATCTTTTAATTGATGTATTATTGATTTACAATGCAGTGTTTTCTTTTTTTGAATTTTATTTATTTTATACAGCACGTTCTTATTAGTTATCTATTTTATACGTATTAGTGTATATACGTCAATCCCAATCTCCCAGTTCATCGCATCACCCCACCCCACCCCTGCTTTCCCCCCTTGGTGTCCATATGTTTGTTCTCTACATCTGTGTCTTTCTTTCTGCCTTGCAAACCAGCTCATCTGTACCATTTTTCTAGATTCCACATATATGTGTTAATATATGATATTTGTTTTTCTCTTTCTGACTTACTTCACTCTGTCTGACAGTCTCTAGGTCCATCCACGTCTCTACAAATGACCCAATTTCGTTCCTTTTTATGGCTGAGTAATATTCCATTGTATATATGTACCACATCTTTATCCATTCATCTGTCGATGGGCATTTAGGTTGCTTCCGTAACCTGGCTATTGTAAATAGTGCTGCAATGAACATTGGGGTGCATGTGTCTTTTTGAATTATGGTTTTCTCTGTGTATATGCCCAGTAGTGGGATTGCTGGGTCATATGGTAATTCTATTTTTAGTTTTTTAAGGAACGTCCATACTGTTCTCCACAGTGGCTGTATCAATTTACACTCCCATCAAGAGGGCAAGAGCGTTCCCTTTTCTCCACACCCTCTCCAGCATTTGTTGTTTGTAGATTTTCTGAGGATGCCCATTCTAACTGGTGTGAGGTGCTACCTCATTGTAGTTTTGATTTGCATTTCTCTAATAATTAGTGACGTTGAGCAGCTTTTCATGTGCCTCTTGGCCATCTGTATGCCTTCTTTGGAGAAATGTCTATTTAGGTCTGCTGCCCATATTTTGATTGGGTTGTTTGTTTTTTTTAATATTGAGCTGCATGAGCTTTTTATATATTTTGGAGATTAATCCTTTGTCCGCTGATTCGTTTGCAAATATTTCCTCCCATTCTGAGGCTTGTCTTTTCATCTTGTTTATGGTTTCCTTTCCTGTGCAAAAGCTTTTCAGTTTTGTTAGGACCCATTTGTTTATTGTTTTTTTTTTTATTTCCATTACTCTAGAAGGTGAGTCAAAAAAGATCTGTTGTGATTTATGTCAAAGAATGTTCTTCCTATGTTTTCCTCTAAGAGATTTATAGTGTCTGGTCTTACATTTAGGTCTTTAATCCATTTTGATTTTATTTTTGTGTGTGGTGTTAGGGAGTGTTCTAATTTCATTCTTTTACATGTAGCTGTCCAGTTTTCCCAGCACCACTTATTGAAGAGACTGTTTTTTCTCCATTGTATATCCTTGTCCCTTTGTCATAGATTAGTTGACCATAGGTGCGTAGGTTTATCTCTGGGCTTCTATCCTGTTCCATTGATCTATATTTCTGTTTTTGTGCCAGTACCATACTGTCATGATTACTGTAGCTTTGTAGTATAGTCTGAAGTCAGGGAGTCTGATTCCTCCCTCTCCGTTTCTTTCCCTCAAGATTGCTTTGGCTATTCAGGGTCTTTTGTGTCTCCATACAAATTTTAAGATTTTTTTGTTCCAGTTCTGTAAAAAATGCCATTGGTAATTTGATAGAAATTGCATTGATCTGTAGATTGCTTTGGGTATTATTGTCATTTTCACAGTATTGATTCTTCCAATCCAAGAACGTGGTATATCTCTCCATCTGTTTGTGTCATCTTTGATTTCTTTCATCAGTGTCTTATAGTTTTCTGAGTACAGGTCTTTTACCTCCTTAGGTAGGTTTATTCCTAGGTATTTTATTCTTTTTGTTGCAGTGGTGAATGGGATTGTTTCCTTAATTTCTCTTTCTGATTTTTGTTGTTAGTGTTTAGGAATGCAGAGATTTCTGTGCATTAATTTTGTATCCTGCAACTTTACCAAATTCATATTTATCTCTAGTGGTTTTCTGGTGGCATCTTTAGGATTATCCATGTATATAGTATCATGTCATCTGCAAACAGTGACAGTTTTATTTCTTCTTTTTCCAATTTGTATTCCTTTTATTTCTTTTTCTCCTCTGATTGCTGTGGCTAGGACTTCCAAATCTATGTTGAATAATAGTGGCAAGAGTGGACATACTTGTCTTCTTCCTGATCTTAGAGGAAATGCTTTCAGTTTTTCACCATTGAGAACGATGTTTGCTGTGGGTTTGTCATATATGGCCTTTATTGTGTTGAGGTAGGTTCCCTCTATGCCTACTGTCTGCAGGGTTTTTATCATAAATGGGTGTTGAATTTTGTCAAAAGCTTTTTCTGCATCTATTGAGATGGTCATACGGTTTTTATTCTTCAATTTGTTAATATGGTTTATCTCATTGATTGATTTGCGTATATTCAAGAATGCTTGCATCCCTGGGATAAATCCCACTTGATCATGGTGTATGATCCTTTTAATGTGCTGTTGGATTCTGTTTGCTAGTATTTTGTTGAGGATTTTTGCGTCTATATTCGTCAGTGATATTGGTCTGTAATTTTCTTTTTTTGTAATATCTTTGGTTTGGGTATCAGGGTGATGGTGGCATCATAGAATGAGTTTGGGAGTGTTCCTTCTTCTGCAATTGTTTGGAAGAGTTTGAGAAGGATGGGTGTTAGCTCTTCTCTAAATGTTTGGTAGAATTCACCTGTGAAGCCATCTGGTCCTAGACTTTTGTTTGTTCTAAGATTTTTAATCACAGTTTCAATTTCATTAGTTGTGATTTGTCTGTCATATTTTCTATTTCTTCCTGGTTCAGTCTTGGAAGGTTATACCTTTCTAAGAATTTGTCCATTTCCTCCAGGTTGTCCATTATATTGGCATAGAGTTGTTTGCAGTAGTCTCTCATGATGCTTTGTATTTCTGCAGTGTCCGTTGTAACTTCTCCTTTTTCATTTCTAATTTTATTGATTTGGGTTCCCTCCCTCTTTTTCTTGATGAGTCTGGCTAAAGATTTATCAATTTTGTTTATCTTCTCAAGGAACCAGCTTTTAGTTTTATTGGTCTATGCTATTGTTTTCTTTGTTTCTATTTCATTTATTTCTGCTCTGATCTTTATGATTTCTTTCCTTCTACTAACTTTGGGTTTTGTTTGTTCTTCTTTCTCTAGTTCCTTTAGGTGTAAGGTTAGATTGTTTGATATGTTTCCTGTTTCTTGAGGTAGGATTGTATAGCTATAAACTTCCCTGTTGGAACTGCTTTTGCTGCATCCCATAGGTTTTGGATCGTGTTTTCGTTGTCATTTATCTCTACGTAATTTTTGATTTCCTCTTCAGTGATCTCTTGGTTATTTAGTAACGTATTGTTTAGCCTCCATGTGTTTGTGTTTTTTACCTTTTTTTCACTGTAATTTATTTCTAATCTCATAGCTTTGTGGTCAGAAAAGATTATTAATGTGATTTCAATTGTCTTAAATTTATTGAAGCTTGATTTGTGACCCAAGATATGATCTATCCTGGAGAATGTTTGTGTGCAATTGAGAAGAAAGGGTAACCTGCTGTTTTTGGATGGAATGTCCTATAAATATCAATTAAACCTATCTAGTCTATTGTGTCATTTAAAGCTTGTGTTTCCTTATTAATTGTCTGTCTGGATGATCTGTCCGTTGGTGTAAGTGAGGTGTTAAAGTCCCCCACTATTATTGTGTTACTTTCGATTTCCCCTTTTATAGCTGTTAGCATTTACCTTATGTATTGAGGCGCTCCTATGTTGGATGCATATATATTTATAGTTGTTATATCTTCGTCTTGGATTGATCCCCTGATCATGATGTAGTGTCCTTCTTTGTCTCTTGTAACATTCTTTACTTTAAAGTCTATTTTATCTGATATGAGTATTGCTATTCCAGCTTTCTTTTGATTTCCATTTGCATGGAATATCTTCTTCCATTCCCTCACTTTCAGTCTGTATGTGTCCCTAGGTCTGAAGTGGGTTTCTTGTTGATAGCGTATATATGGGTCTTGTTTTTGTATCCGTTCAGTGAGCCTGTGTCTTTTGGTTGGAGCATTTAATCCATACACGTAATTATTAATATGTGTGTTCCTATTATCATTTTCTTAATTGTTTTGGGTTTGTGTTTGTAGGTCCTTTTCTTCCCTTGTGTTTTCCACTTAGAGAAGTTCCTTTAGCATTTGTTGTAGAGCTGGTTTGGTGGTGCTGAATTCTCTTAGTTTTTGCTTGTCTGTAAAGCTTTTGATTTCTCCATTGAATCTGAATGAGTTCCTTGCTAGGTAGAGTAATCTTGGTTGTAGGTTCTTCCCTTTCATCACTTTAAATGTATCATGCCCCTCCCTTCTTGCTTGTAGAGTTTCTGCTGAGAAATCAGCCGTTAACCTTATGGGAATTCACTTGTATGTTGTCATTTTTCCCTTGTTGTTTTTAATAATTTTTCTTTGTCTTTAATTTTTGTGAATTTGATTACTGTGTGTCTCAGCATGTTTCTCCTTGGGTTTATCCTGCCTGAGACTCTCTGCACTTCCTGGACTTGGGTGGCTATTTTCTTTCTTATGTTAGGGAAGTTTTCAACTATAATCTCTTTAAATATTTTCTCGGGTCCTTTCTCTCTTCTCCTTCTGGGACCCCTATAATGCAAATGTTGTTGTGTTTAATGTTTTTTCTGGGATCTAATTAGGCTGTCTTCATTTCTTTTCATTCTTTTTTCTTTGTTCTGTTCCGTGGCAGTGTATTCCACCGTTTTGTCTTCCAGGTCACTTATCCGTTCTTCTGCCTCAGTTATTCTGCTATTGATTCCTTCTAGTGTATTTTTCATTTCAGTTATTGTATTGTTCATCTGTTTGTTTGTTGTTTAATTCTTCTAGGTGTTTGTTCTTTAATTCTTCTAGGTCTTTGTGAAACATTTCTTGCATCTTCCCGATCTCTGCCTCCATTCTTTTTCTGAGGTCCTGGATCATCTTCACTATCATTATTCAAAAGTCCATTTCTGGAAGGTTCCCTATCTCCACTTCATTTAGTTGCTTTTCTGGGGTTTTATCTTGTTCCTTCATCTGGTACATAGTGCTCTGCCTTTTCATTTTGTCCATCTTTCTGTGAATGTGGTTTTTTCATTCCAAAGCCTGCAAGATTGTAGTTCTTCTTGCTTCTGCTATCTGCCCCCTGGTGGATGAGGCTATCTAAGAGGCTTGTGCAAGCTTCCTGATGGGAGGGACTGGTGGTGGGTAGAGCTGGGTGTTGCTCTGGTGGGCAGAGCTCAGTAAAACTTTAATCTGCTTGTTTGCTGATGGGTGGGCCTGACTTTCCTCTCTGTTGGCTGTTTGGCCTGAGGTGACCCAGCACTGAAGCCTACAGGTCTTTGGTGGGGCTAAAGGCAGAGTCTGGGAGGGCTCACACCAAGGAGTACTTCCCAGAACTTCTGCTGCCAGTGTCCTTATCCCCATGGTGAGCCACCACCGCCCCCTGCCTCCACAGGAGACCCTCCAACACCAGCAGGTAGGTCTGGTTCAGTCTCCTATGGGGTCACTGCTCCTTCCCCTGGGTCCTGATGCACACACTACTTTGTGTGTGCCCTCCAAGAATGGAGTCTCTGTTTTCTCTAGACCTGTCAAAGTCCTGCAATCAAATCCCACTAGGCTTCAAAGTCTGATTCTCTGGGAATTCCTCCTCCCGTTGCCGTAACCCCAGGTTGGAAACCTGACGTGGGGCTCAGAACCTCCACTCCAGTGGGTGGACTTCTGTGGTGTAAGTGTTCTCCAGTTTGTGAGTCACCCACACAGTGGTTATGGGATTTGATTTTATTGTGATTGCGCCCCTCCTGCCATCTCATTGTGGCTTCTCCTTTTTCTTTGGATGTGGGGTATCTTTTTTGGTGAGCTCCAGTGTCTTCCTGTTGATGATTGTTCAGTAGCTAGTTGTGATTCTGGTGCTTTTGCAAGAGGGAGTGATCGCACATCCTTCTACACCGCCATCTTGAACAAATCTCCAATGTCAATTTCTCATGCAGTTCTGATGTAGATTCCTGTAGTTTCCCTCTCTTCCTCTTCTTTTTCTTACCCTTTCAAAAGACAGCTGTCTGTGTGGTGAGTCTGGCCTCCAGCCGCTGGGCCCGATGGTCCTGTTCCCACTCCTGCCACAATGTTGTGTTAATTTCTGCTGTACTTTCAGCAAAGTGATTCGGTTATACATATATACACATTCTTTTTTTAAAATATTCTTTTCCATTATGGTTTATCATAGGTAAAATATCTCCTTTTAAACTCACATATCAAGAAGGATGCACTGTGTTTGCTCTTTGCCTCCCCATGATGCAGGAAAGGAGAGGTTAAGATGTGACCTCGGTCCTCAGGGACTCTTGGGGATCAGGAGGCCTTTCTCATTCTCCTTCTTATGTTATAACAATTTGGTTGAGCTTTAGACGAATGGGTTTCATATTCTTGTGATAGCAAGTGGGCTTAGATGCTTCTACTACCAGAAATAAATGTAAGAATGTATTCTACTTGCTGCCAGATGGAGATGCTCACTCTCATCCTTACCAAAGCTTGGATCATCGCCGTTTTTAAGGGAATACCTTAAGGGGCTTGAGACACAGTGGACAGTGTTAGGGCAACTCATCCACAGGGAATGCATTCAGCCCATCCTTTCCAACCTGGCGTGTTTTCTGGTGGGGACCACAGGAGTGTGGAGCTACCTTAAATGAGTTCTTCTGCACAGTCAAGACGGACAACTTGCAGAGAAGCACAGAGCCACCCATCCTGAGCCTTCAGGTGGGTAGAAATTGGGGGATGCCTGGCTTTCTACACTCAGGCTGGAGAATCAGCTTTCTGGCATTGGCTAGCTCAGTTGCCCTATCCAATTTCCTACTTCCAAATCTTTCTCTCCTGCCCACTTCTGTTCTTTTCCCCCTTTAAATAATACCTTTGAAGGCATTAAAAATTTTTTAAATTTTTTTGTACAATTTTTAAGGGTGGCACTCCATTTACAGTTGCTACAAAATATTGGCTATATTCCCTGTGTTGTATAATACATCCTTGAGCCCATCTTACACCCAGTATTATTGCCCCCCGCTCTCCTACCCCTATATTGGCCATCCTCATTGGTAACAACTAGTTTGTTCTCTATATTTGTGAGTCTGCTTCTTTTTTTAATATTTACTAGTTTGTATCATTTTTTAGATTCCATATATGAGTGATATCATACAGTATTTGTCTTCCTCTGTCTGACTTATTTCACTAAGCATCTTGCCATCCAAGTCCATCCACGTTGTTGCAAATGGCAAAATTTTGTTATTTTTTATGGCTGAGTAGTATTCCATTATATACATATACTACATTGTCCTAATCCATTCATCTGTTGATAGACACTTAGGTTGCTTCCATTCTGAAGGGGAGAGATTAGAGCCAATTTCATAAATTCAAAACACCAGAAAAGTAAGCCTACCTATGGGAGGAGATTTGTTCTGTGTGTTTGTGTGTATGTGTGTATGTGTATGTGTGTGTGAGAGAGAGAGAACGTGTGAGAGTGTATCTGTGTTTAAAGAACCACTCCAGTCTGATTCTGCTCTTGAACTTAATTTAAATGTGTTGAGTTGATTCTACGTTGCAAGGATGCCATTTCCTGTGTAAGACATGTTAGTGGAAATTATTCCCAGTGGTTATAGGACTGAGGAGAAAAACTAAGTGAGGGACAATGTCTGAGCGCGGCTTCCCTCCAAGCACTTAGAATGGCTTCCCCTCTCCCTCCCCGCCCCCACCCCAAACGTCCTGCCCCCCCCCCCCACCACAGCACTCAGTGCTCTCAGTGGGTCCATCTCTCCCTTCCCATGTCCTTACCTTCCTTCCTCCATGAACCTCACCATGGTCTTCAGATGTTCTCATGGGGTAGATGCCACCATCCAGGTGGGGTCATTTTACAGGGAAAGTGCTCTTGACCTTCCATCTTTGCATGGTCACTTCATATCCAGGGCACCTTCAAGGCCCAGCTTGTGTTTTATTACCTTGTTTCCTTGTGTTGGCTCCTTCCCTTTGCTTTTCAACAAGGTCAGAGAGAACATGCAAATCAAATGACTTTGCTGCCCAGAACTATCATTACTTAACTCCATCACTTATTAAATATCTGTTATATGCCAGCGAGGTGTTAGACATACAAGGAGATGTGGGACTTGTTAAAAAATAATAATAAAACCTCAACTGGATAAAATTTAAAGATCTTATTGGCTTTATTCATGGATCAGACAGCATCCCATCTAGCAGATGGAAAGGAGGTGTGAGGAGCTGCACAAAATGAAAGACTTGTATGGGCAGACAGAGGCAGGACAAGGAAGTTACTGGCAAAGAGCAGGTTGTCTGTGGCAAGGTTACCTTCCTTTAGGGGATGGCAGGGGTCTGTCTGGTAGATGACCTCACCAGTGCTGACCAGATCATTCCAGATGGACTGGTTTAAAGTTCCACTCCTCCTGCGAGGAGATGAAACAGTGATGAAATGAGGTATTGAGTCTCCGTTTGGTGGGCTTGGCACAAGTGACTCCTTTTTCAGCCTGCTGTCTCTTTCTTAACAGGCTGGATTGACCTGAGAAGGTCTCTAGGGTAGCAGAGGGGACAGATTACAAATGGAGTAACAGCATGTGGGGTAAGGACACAGGCAGTTCCTGTTGCCAGCTGGCAGAATGAGGGGAGTGGTCATTTCTCCCTGGGGCTTCAGAGAGCTTGCAGGTGGGGTGGGAAGCGAAGAACGTGTCCTAGGTAGTTAATGAAGAGACATGAATAAAAGATTCATTTGGGGAAGACTGCTGGATTCGGCAGACTGTGGTTTGAGGATTATCTTCAGTTTGAGAATTTAGGGGCTAATTATCAAGAGTAACTGAGGGTGGACTACAGTAGCCAAGGGGACCATCTCCTCATCTATTAGTTTTCTGTGTATCCAGGGCTTCAGCGCACAGTAGGCATCAAATAGATGTTTGTGAATGAATGAACGAGTGAATGAGTGAGTGAATGAAAGGATGGATGGAAAATGTACCTTTAAGCAAATTTGTTTAATTTGGGCTTTTTTGGATTTTGTCGGTACTTTTGAAAATGTAATGCATACTCCATAGGGCCGACTGAGATCAACAATTCACTCTATAAAGGCTTCTACCAAGTAAGACTTTTGATTACTGACATCCGCCCTGGCTCTGAGTTGGAAATGTAGCTGGAGAAGGGCTTTCAACTCTGCTAGGAGCTCCTGAGGGCATCCGGCTGCTAACCGTCCTGCCTACTTCAGCGGCTCCCATGCTGTGGATCACGGGGCCTTCTGGAGGGTCCGGGCTCCTTTTCCTCAGGCTCAGGGAGTTTCTGTCCAAAGCACAGTGAACATGAGGAGCCCGTTTCGGCCTCTTGATGGTTCCGCTGCTTGTATTCTCTCCTGCAGTCAATTATCTACTCATGAGTGTCATCCGAATGCCAGGTTTTCTTTAAATGACCAAACATCGGCTAGTTTTTATAGAGGTAAGAGTTCAATATAAATTCATGTGGTTCCTCTTCTTGATGTTTCTGGTTCCGGCTGGAATCTGTTTTATCACTTAAAGAAGGCTAGAGGGAGGAGGAAGAAAGGAAAAAATATATATAGAGATTACAAAATAATGTTGATTTACTCTCCAGACGATAGGATACAGGAAACGATTTTTTTTCCTGGTGTTATTTTTTAAAATCTTTTTAAAAATTGAGGTATAGTTGATTTATAATAGTATTAGTTTCAGGTGTACAACATAGTGATTCACAATTTTTAAAGGTTATACTACATTTATCGTTATTATAAAATATTGGCTATGTTCCCTGTGTTGTATAACATGTCCCTGTAGCTTATTTATTTTATACATAGTAGTTTGTACCTCTTAATCCCTTTTCAGAGGCTGTGGTACCACAGATATGGAGGAACCATTTATACAGAGGGCCAAGTTCCACAAGTTATAAACAGATTTCTGACTGTGTGGAGGGTTGGTTCTCGTCACCCCTATGTAGTTCAACTGTAATTTGAAGCCTTTACTTGGTCTCTTGAAAAAGGTCAAAATGTTCGATTCCTAAATAAAAAAACAAAACTCCAAAATCTTTTCTCATCTATTCCCCCAACCTCACTCATCGTAGCCTTCCATATACTTTTAGTCTCTCTCCGTTTTTCTCAAAACTCTCTAAAACTCACTCAGACTCAGCCCAAAGCGGGTCTTGGCATTTCCTGGTGTTTTCTCTGTTTTGCCTTTCTTGAGTAATTCAAGCAAGCCCAATTTTAAAAGACTCAGGACTGGAGACGGAGGGAAAGAGAGGCCTCCAGTGGCTGTGTTTAGTATGTTGGATATTGAATTGGGACAAAGGGGAAAAAGTTAGGAAAAGCAGAATAGAGGCTGTGAAAACTCATTTAAATTTTTTCCCCTGTCACAGTTATTTTTTTGCATTAACTTTCACCCTACTGAAGTGATTGGTACTCGTAAATATTCAGTGAGTGACCAGAGAGATGTGATGTTTTATAAATGAACTTCTCTTTGAAGTGCTTGAACTTCAAATGAAATCAGAAGTAGTTTTGGACACTGTACCATTTCAAATTTCACAAAATACAAACATTACCAGGAGGATTCTTTTTTTTTTTTTTTCCCTTCTTCTTTTTCTCCTATCTTCAAAAGAAACATCTTTGGGTGGAATCTAGTCATGAAGAATTAAAATCTAAATTTAAAAAAAGGCAAATATTTTAAGCTATTAAAAAGAGATCTTTAAAGGGAAGACCCATTTTAAAATTCTCTCTTCCCTCCTGTCAGAATAGATTAACATTTTCATTCAGAATCAACAAGTATTTATTGAACTCCTAAAGAATCTCAGGTGCCGTGTGACTCACTGGGTGTGAAGTGGGGCTCCATGCAGACTGTCCTTGTCCTCTTGGAGCTTTCAGATTTAGTACGTGTCTGTGTGTGTGTGCAATATATAATATAAAAACAACCACAAAACACAAGTATGTGGAATCTAAAAAACTCTTAGAACTAAAGAGTAAAATGGTGGTTGTCAAGGATAGAGGTGCAGGAAACAGGGAGATGTTGGTCAAGGGGTACACATTTTTAGTTATAAAATGACTAAGTTCCGGGGATCTAATGTACAGCACAGTTATCATAGTAAATAATACTGAATCGTGTACTTGAAATTTGCTAAGAGAGTAGATCTTCAATGCTCTCACCACACACACACACACACACACACACACACACACACACACACACACACACAGGTAACTGAGTGAGGTAATGGATGTGTTAATTGATTGTGGCCATCATTTTACGATGTATACGTATATTAAATCATCATTTTGTACCTTAAAAAATCACATTGTATTGTACAACCTAAATAAATAGAATTCGTTATAGTCAATAAAACTGGGAAAATTAATAAACGTGAGAAATAATATGGAAGAATAGAATTTTGGCTATAAGTAAAAAACAATTTGGAATTTATCACGAGGGTGTGGAAAGCCACAGGAAGTAATCCCCTCACCTGACATCCTGGGGGTAGGGGATAGCATCTTAGGGCTCAGACCAGGAGCCAGGCCCCTGGGTCCTGCCTTGGCGCCACCCCCTACCTGTCTGTACCACTGGCTCTGGACCATCCATCAGCACCTTGGTAGGCCTCTTCCCCCTTACCCTTCTCTTTACTCACACATAATAACCGCCTGGTATTTGTAACAGCGCAGGATGTATTATAAAATAACAAGAGACTTTCACATATGAAACCAGGCTGTGTGCCATACTGATCTCTGTGGTAGCGTGGAGGTATAGTTAATGCAAGCATAGAATAATTCAGCTGTGGAAGTATCCCTCGGGCCTGCATAATGATTACGATGACACGCCACACGTGGTGTGAACGAACGGCGACATTACACTGAACTGGCAGCTGAGTGCAATGTTCTCTGCCATGTTCTAAAGGGAAACCGTTGGGTTCACAGCACTGTATTTATAGGTGGTGTTCACAGAAGGAGAAAGGCAAAATCTAATTTATTTTTTACATCTCACGTCAGTTCACTTGACGTATCTCGTCGTGCAGAGTTTACAAGTAGGGAGCAGAGAGGGATGCTTCAATGTGGGCAGATTTGGGCTGAGAATTGCCTGCTGTTTTGCAGTTCCTCTCCCAGGCTTGTGGGGTGCTCTGGGGTATTACTGTTCAGATAATAAAGCAGGCGTCGTTTGAAAGGAAGAGGGAGCAAGCTGTGCTTTGTCTGTTGTTATGGCTTCAGGCAACCTTTCAAAAGGTCCCATTTACCGTGGCCTAGCTCAAGGTACCTTCAGAAACTGCGCTTGAGTCCTGTTTGAAACCTTAGTCGCTGCAGACCGATCAGTACCGCAGAACTAATGGAAGGCCGGTGGGTGGCTGTTAGCGTCCAAGGGTGACACACTCATGAATGGTAAATTCCTCAGGGAGGAAAGGGAGCCATTTCCCTAACAGGCCCCGTCCGGATCCTTCAGGGGGACGCCACGCCCCTTCTTGTCCTAGGTGAGCCGGCAAAGACCTCTAGCGAGTCTCCGTCATGGTCATTGACGGGCCTCCGTGGTGCGCATGCTCCTGGGGGAACTTCGTGGGTGGCCTCCTGGAAAAGTTCATTTACAACTTGCCAGGATCACCTTGGCCCCCGTGGTGAGAGAAACCGTCTCTTCATAAACATGGTATTTGTGAGCCACCCAGTAAGAGATTCCATACTGAACTTCTACAGAGAATCACTTTGTGACCCAGTTCCTTTGACACGCGCCAGAGGGATGCACTTCTCTGCCGGTGTCTCCACGGCTGTAGAATAAAGGGGTCCAGCTAGACCGTCTCAGGCCTCCTGCGGCTCCGAACAGCTCTGATTTTCTTTCCTGTTCAACGTAACTGTGCTCCTTCGTCCTTCTGTTCAAAGCGCCCCCTCCTTCCATGTTTTTTTCTCTCCAAACACTCTTTTCCATTTTTTCATTTTATTTAAAGAAAATACTAGATCTGAGATTTCGTGATACAGGCGTCGTTCAATTCTATTAGTTAATTGATTCCAATTGATTTAATTTAACCAGTCTCCTTATGTTTGCTGTCCCACGCGGGGTACCACCCTGGGCTACCTCTGGTCCCCTCTCTCCACCTCCATCCTTCCTCAGGTTTCTTTATTTATTGCTTATCTTCCCTCTCATCTTTCCTTCATCTTATCTCACTACTCACGCTTGCTTTTACTCTGCTTCTTGATTTTAAGTGTTACTAGAATCAGCTAGGCTGTGAGGTGATCAAAATACAGCATGACATTTAAGAGTTTCGCCCCAATCAAAGTGTATTTCTACTGTGTGTCAAAGTCCAGTATGGGTTGAATGGTTCTCCTGGGAGGCTGTCCTCCAGGCTGTGACTCAGGGGTCCAAGCCGCTTCCATCCAGTGATTTCACCAGCACAGGCCTCAGTGACAGGGAGGTCACCCAGGGGATTTCAGGCCAGGCCTGAAAACGATGTACATGGCAGTGATCTCAGTTCTACCGGCCCGAACCCAGGCATGTGGTCCCAGTTTACCTGCAGGGATGCCTATACATGATTCTGCCTGAATGGCCAGGTCTGTACCTAGGCAATCTCAACCAAATTATGTTAAAGTCTGCGTATTCAGAAAGGAGAAAATTGTAAACTGAGGGCACTTGAGAAGTTGATTAAGTGGGGGAGAAGAAATGAATGCGATTTTGTACTTATCATAGTTAAAAAAGTAAAAACTTACTTTCGTTAATTTGTGACTATAAAATCAGCTGCTACGGTAATGATGACGAGGATACTAATCCTGCTAGTAGAGACCGAACGCTTTCTCTGTGGCAAGCACTGTGCAGTGTACTTCACCTCATCATCATCTGTGTAGACTACTGCTATACCCCCTTTTTTTTTTTTTTTTTTTTTTTTTTGTGGTACGCGGGCCTCTCACTGTTGTGGCCTCTCCCGTTGCGGAGCACAGGCTCCGGACGCGCAGGCTCAGCGGCCATGGCTCACGGGCCCAGCCGCTCCGCGGCATGTGGGATCTTCCCGGCCCGGGGCACAAACCCGCGTCCCCTGCATCGGCAGGCGGACTCTCAACCACTGCGCCACCAGGGAAGCCCTGCTCTTCCTCTTTGAGGTGAAGAAGCTGAGGCTTGGAGATTAAGCCTGAGTTCTGTCAGGGAGTTAGTGACAGACTGAGGTTCCAAAGCCAGCTTCTCAAGATCATCACCCTCAGGTCCCTCCCCTACAATAACAATGACTCTTCATCTCACTGAACTGAATCCTCACTGCGGACCTAGGATGTAGTTTCACCACAGAAAGGAAAACTGAAATTTTCACAGAGGTGGAAATGGAGCCTTGCACCCAAACCACAGTTCTTGAAAATATCAAGGGGCAGCGATAAGGCAAATAAATCTAATTGACTCCATCCAAGTTTTACAGTTTGACCTTCAAACCTAGAACACCTGTCCCAACTCCTAGGGTTTCCAGTTAGATGACCTCCAAGTCTTTTTGCTCCCCATTTCAAGACAGTGTCTACGGCGGCCACTGGGCCCGGGCACGATTTCCAAGGTGATATTGCAAAAGAGGGATTGGTCCTAGTTTGAATCTGACTCGACTTTTTTGATGACTGCTGCTGCGTTCAGATAATACTATGCTATGTTTCCACCCCGTTCTGATGTTTTTGTGCAAACAATTCTCAATTATTAAATGTCATTGAAGTGTAACACAAGTCACCTCTTATTTTATAATATTCTATATCTTTAGATGCATCACAGAATTGGGTAAAGACTTCTTGAAAGACCAGAACATAAAATTGGGCATTGCTTATTTGAGAGCAATTTGTTTTGAAGGCCTCTGCTGTATTTATGGGGAGAAAAAAACAACTATGATAAAACCATAAAGCAAAATATTCTGAAAGGTTCCGTGACATTGGACTATTCAAGTTGTTTTCATCTGTTGCCCAAGAAATTGGATCATCTAACTTCAGACGTGCAATTCAAAGACGTAACCTCTAAACTGCATTCTTAATATTTGGGACACTTTCCTTTTAGTGATAATGAACTAATTAGATATAATAAATCTGCAGTTTATATAACAAGTTTTTTTTTTTTCCTTTCTTTTGAAACCCACACTCCAAGGCCCTAGGCAGCATCATTGTAGTTAAAGGATGGACCCAGACTGTCTGCCGTGGACGTACTTAGTGAGTGACCTTGCTCGGTCACTCACTTTCTGTGTCTTGGATTCTGTAAATGGGGTAATAACAGTAGCCGCTTTATACAGTGGCTATGAAATTAAACAAGCGATATTTATAAACTAAGGAAGAGCGATTCCTTGCACAATGAAATAGCTTTATAAGCATCTGATTTTCTTTTTTGAAAACATCATTTTTTGTGTCATTACTCAGCAGCACATCCTTGCCCGGAGTCAGTAACACCTACATTTTGCTTAGAAGTTGGTTTTCTTTGGGGAGAGGTCAACCCGAAGTGACGAGAGGTAGAATGGCCTTTTAGTGACCCGTACACAACTGGCGACTGAGAACAGGACGCGCTGTTGATTCTTTATTCTGCCGAGAAAAGACCTTGAAGAAATAGACTGAATTATGACAAATCAAATACGAGGACACTTCACTCTTCTTGAATCTCCCTAAGCAGCAAAGCTCAAGTTCAAGAGGCAGGGATGGAAATGCACATAGATGACCACAGGATGGGGTACGAGCTCTAACAGAGGGCCCCTGTGGAAGGAGGGGAGCAGGACAGCACAGTTCAGTTTGCGCCGAGGGTCCATCAGAAGAGCTTTGTGGAGGTGTCAAAGTCTCTGCCGGGGGGCACCCAAGACATGATTCCTCTGGACGCATTACAGATCATTTTCTGCCTTTGGTTCTTCTCTGAAGAATCTGTTTTCTCTTTTCCATCCTCCTTGTCAAGAACCCTCCTGATCTTAAGGCCAGTCAACGCCTGGGATTTCCCCCGTGGTTTTCTGCCATATTCCATGCCTTTCTGCGGTATCCTCTTTTACTCTGTTGGGGGAAGCGTCCTGCCTCCTCAGAGGATTCTGCCCTCCTGGACAGAGCTGCAATTTGTACCGCTGTGAGGCCAGATCTATGGTTGGTGTGACAAGGTCCGGATTGAAGAAATGTAGTGTAAAAGGAACATTTCTTGGAACAGACAGCAGCGAATGGGCATGGACCTCATGGGGGAGGCTCAGAGACCAAATGTTCACACGGCAGAATGTACGGGGAGTGGGTGTGGATGAAAGTGGTTGAAAGAGGTCCTGGGGAGCAGTTCTGTGGGTCCTTGAAAGAGAGAAGACATCCGTTCTGTGGTTCCCTGGGAAGAATCTAGGTGCTCGTATCAGCTGAATCCACCTGGGTGATCAGGGAGACCCCGCTTCCTATTGGGGTTGGGACGCCTCCTGCTGAGGCTGTAGGCACCTGGCACAGCCGGCTTCCTTGTCTGGACCAAGATGTGGGTTGCCTGGGAACGCGAGGGACCTGAATTCCTTCAGGAGGGGCCAGGGAGCTCGCCTGGACCTCTTGAGCACTTTCACATGAGGGGCTACCACAGGTTTTGACGGAGGCAAAGGATGCAGGTCCTAAGGTCAGTCCATGTTCAAGACAGAGTATGTTAAGAACAAAACAACCACGTGTGTTCCCCGGAAAGAAGCCCAGCAGGGGCAGAGTGGGGGGCAGCAAGCACATAGTTTCCCCAGATGCTGGGGGAGCCGTGGAAGGAAGGCGGGGTGAGCGCAGCTGTGACCGTTTGTCCTCACAGGGGCGCGCTTTGAAGGAGGCACGTACATTTCACTAGGAGACACAACCTGCCTGACAGGTGTGTGTCTTCATGACTGTGCTCTGCTCCCCACTTCAGCCTCCTCATGGGGACAGACCACAGGCCCAGCAGCCTGCGCATGGGGGCCATTCAGTCAGCTTTCCCGGACCACCGGGAGGAATCATTGTAATAAAACAGAGGTGCCTGTTAACAGTCGTTTGGGGCCCATCTTCTTAAGTCTGCACATATTTCAGGAAAATAAAGAAAGCTGTCCTTTCTCATGGGTGTGGTAGGAGCCCATCAAGTGGGTGTCATGCTTTCAGATTTTAAAACAATTTAAAAGCATTTCATGATTGCTTACTAAATATTTGTAGATGAGCTCTTATTACTATTTTATATGTGAGGAACACAGAACAGGTGACTGGCTTAGGTCAGAGAGCACTGATTGCTTTATCCATTACGCTACCTTGGCCATTGGATAATTATGCATTTCAATCCAGTAGCTTCCAGGAATGGAATATTCTCAGAACGAGAAATCCGTGCATTGTCAAGTTCCACCATCTGATACTTTTAACAGACTAAGAATTCCAGGAAAGTAGAGTCAACTTGCATTTTTGATATTATGGAAAGAAGAGAAAACAGAAGACATTCAAACAAATCTATATCTCCTATGTCTAGAGTAGCCTCTGAATAAAATTATATATACACACATATATATACATATATATATATATATACACACACACACACATATACAGTTTAAACATTACATTTAATTAAGCCAATTAAATTACCTTATAATTAATTAGTTAAATTAATTCATTATTTTCTGACTTAAGAATTGAGGCTCTGGACATTGACATCCTATTTGGGGTGAAGGTGAATCTAGGGTTTGGTCTGGGTTTTGATCCTTGGGACCTGAGCTGGGTTCCACCGGGCATTTATCGCGAGTGACTACAGATCACAGAACACAAGGCACACGCGGACACAGCTGAAGAAAGTGCTGGGAAGGGTGAGGAGAGAAGAAACAGCTCTGGAAACAGGATACAAGGCACGGTGAGCTGAAGCAGCTCAGGGCGCTGTGGGAATCAAGGCATGGGTGTCAGGGAGCCGTCTCGTGGGTGCTGCCCTCAGGGGATTATGCAACTTAAGGTCAGAGAGCGGGCTGGACACCGGACCCTTCTTCCAGTGACCACTCTCGGGCCTAACCTTGAAATGTCCAGCTCAGCATCTCCCCACGCTTTCCCTCCTCTGCACGTTTATGCATCACGCACGTGCGTCTGTGGGCTGTGGCTGTGGGTTTGGGGATGAGGGAGAGGCAGCATTTCTTGTAGTGTTTCTCCAGGTGCTGATAACGTTGGCCAGGGGCCCTAAGGGAGGGGGAAGGTCGTCTGCTTCCTAAGCGCCTAACCCACCGTGAACCTGGCTGGCATGACTGGGCCTGCATCTCGTGGCCCAGAGTTCACACTCCCTTCTGCTTTTTTAGTTACCGACCCCTGCCCTTTGCCTTGTGACCCTTCCTCTGGTGTAAAGGGGAGATCCCTGAGTTCACTTTTCAGCTGAGTGACTCTGGATTCAAAACGTGAAATGCAAAGTCTTATCACTTGTACGAAATAAGACAGACTGTTTATCTGGCTTTCCCCGTGCCCAGAGATTCAGAAGTACGCACCCCGCAAATTCTTGAAAACAGGAGGAGCCCCAAGAGTTCCGTACCTCATCGAACATGACAGAGGAGTATTTGCAGGCAGCGGAGGGTCTTATGGACGGGGGTTATTGCCTCAACCTGGAGTGTGGCTGCCTGGCCTGTCTCAGTGTGGTCAGAGGGGAGTCTCTTTATTAACTACATGCAAGTAATTTCTTTGGAGAAACAAGGAAACTGAACACACTCGCCTGAGTGAGCCTCATCAGGGCCTTAGGAGCACAGAGGTTGAGGGGGAGATCCTGGCTTCCTGTGGTTCCCACACGTTCCGGAACCCCCTTCCTGCACGTGTGCAATGAATCCTAACACCGATGGTGTGATCGTGGACGGAAGAGTTTGAAAAGAAGCATTGAATGCACTGAGCTATTTTCTTGGGAGAAAGTACTAGAGCCTTTTTTAATACAGTTGAAGAGACTTTTCAACTATAATTAAAACTTTCATTAAACTCGTTAATTTTTTTCAGATTTCCGGCGAAGAAACATTGAGTTAATGATATATACTCTTAAGTGTGTATAATCCAATCGTTCTTGGGTGCTACAGATGAGTCAGGTGATACTAGGACTTGCAGTGGACATGATCTCCTCAGTATTCCTGCCTGTCTTCTCCTTTCTGAACAGCTCATTGATTGTGGAATCAATGAGTTTTCAGAGAAATGGATTCTACCCCCAATTTAAGGGGTGAAGCACGACAGCAGCTAGACAAATTGTCACATTTCAGCTCCTTAGCCGTGGGTGAGTTGGAGGTAGGATGTGGCTTAAACCTGTACAGTTAGAATAAATGTGTTAGTCATGCTTGGGTCAGGGCTCCCCAAGGAAACACACCCGTGGCAGATGCGCATAAAGGAGATTTATCATGAGGCATTGGCTCCAGTGATTGAGGGGGCTGAGAAGCCCAAGATTTGCCATCTGCAAGCTGGGGACTCAGGAAACCAGTCCAAATGCGAAGGCCTGAGAACCAGGGGTGTCCATGGTGTGAATCCCAGCCCAAGGGCAGGAGCAAATGAAATGAGACGTCCCAGCTCAAGCTGTAGAGCAGAAAAAGGGGGGGGAATTCCTCTTTCCTCTGCCTTTTGTAATATTCAGGTCCATATTGGATTGGGTAATTCCCATCCTATCTAAAGTAGATTGGGGAAGGCAATCTATTAATACTTTCCTGAGTTCACTGATTCGCATGCTAATCTCATCCAGAAACACCCTCCCAGACATACCCAGAAATAAATTAACTATCACAGGACATTTCCTAAGCATGTTGGAGGGAAGATGCTTCCTCTGGGCGGAGGGAATGAATGAGGAAGCATGTAACCCTGGAAACTGCTGGCAGGCATCTTGGGACCATCAGGAGACCCAGATGACACCAGGGAAGGGAGAGGAGAGAAACAGAGGGAAAGAGGCCTCTTGGTGACATTGCTGAGCTGCTGGATCAAGCCTCACCTGAAGCTCCAGGACTTCCTTTGGACTCTGGCGTGAGAGCCAATAAAGTTCCTTTCCTGTTCACTCTGATTTGGGTAGGTTTTCTGTAATTCACAGTGGAAATGTTCCTCGCTGATACGGACGGAGTAAGTGCCTCTGGCTGCAACTCCCCTGAGAGAACATTGTTCACCTGGATGTGCCGTCTCCCAGATGCTCCCCTAAGTTACAAAACTTTCCCAGTGCTGACCGGGTGCTTCCTTCCATTCCACTTTGCTGCGCTGCCATCCCACAGAATGGAGAACACCCTCTGTCTCGGACATTATCACGCTGTCCAGGAAATGGCTTATGTGGCAGCAAAGCATACAGGTGGGTTGAAGAGAATCAGGAGGTCCAGCTACTTTGGACGTTCACCTTAGACACTCATTGCTTCTCGTATGGGCCCAGCATGAATTAAACTTCCCGGGCCTTTTATATTATGTAAACTTACACTCAGCGTTTTCTGGGCAGATTTGCTTCTCTCTGAGTGTCTCATGCGATGGTTTTGCAGGTGCACGATATCCCTGCAGGCTGGGCTGAGTTTTATCAACTAGCAAGAGCGTCCACCCCATCCCCAGTTTTGTCAAGTGGTTTGTGAGCTCTTGTCTGGCAAGCACTCACTCTGCGCAGGTGCTCTGTGCCGAGTCATCTATGTCTGTCACTGTCCCTCTGCAGACTCGGTCGCAGTGTAGCCTCCTGTTCTCAAGGATCCAGACCCATGTCGCCCTCCTGCCAGGAGGCCTGGCTACGTACCCCCAAGTCTCCTCTCGACCCACGTGACGGCATCGCGGGCTCCCCTTGCTGTCTTCTCAGCCCCCTGCTTGGAGGACCTCTGTGTCAGGAGGGCTCCCCCTGGAACCTTCCCTTTGCCGTTTACAACACGACCACGGAAACGGATGGCGTCCGAGCAGCGATATCGCAGACGAGAGAGCACTGGAGGGAAGTAGGACCGCGGCAGCCCGGGCTCAGTCCTGTGAGTGTGAAGCTGTTCAGTTTCTCCAGGCTTTTGTTCACTCATCTGTGAAAAGGAGATGCCTGGGGTCCTGCCCTCAGAGGATGGCCCTGAAAACAGAGCTGCTGTCTGTGATGGGTCCAGCGTCAACATGGTCGGGGAAAGCACAACTCAGTTATCATTGACCAAAGATTGGAACCCAGATTCTCTAGTACCCAGACTAGTATGCTTTCTACCCTGGCTTGTTGTTTGAAAACCTCAGGCTTTTTAATGGCCCTTAAAACTAGACAGACAAGGCAAGCAGCATACAGGAAGAAAACCACACCCCAAATGCACCACGACCTACATTCAGTAGCTGCCTCTTCATCAGTACAGGTCTCCATCATGTACGCCCTGCCTGGTTAACACTGCGTGTTTTCCAGGCTCGACTCTGGAATCGGCTTTTCTAGGACACCCTCTGCTCCCTGTCTGCTTCTCCCGACACAGACTTGTCTCCTGTCTTCCACTGACCGCACGCTTTTCCTTTCTTGTGCCCCCGTGGATGCCCCACCTGGATGCCATTGAATGGGTGGTTTCACCTCACCCCTCAGCCTGCCCCAAAGAGACCACAGGGCAAGGACTCGGGGACCGAGCCATGGGTGCAGGCGTGAAATCTTTGCTACCTGACATGGTGACTTTTTAAAGTCCACCATTAATGAAAATGCTTTCCTATGACTTCAACCCTTCGGCGTGACCTGGGTTTTCTTGTATGAGCAGTGCAGACCACTCTCCAAGCTAGAGCACAGGGTTGTCAGAAGGCAGAACCCCCAGAAGCAGACCTGTCAGGCCGCTGTCCTGCTGGACGCACAAAATCGTGTCCCATCGGACGGCGCACGGGGAGGAAGACGTGCTCATTGCTTTTCCCAACTCAGATTCGCAGCGATCCTGAGACTCAGAAACGCGGCGGCCGGGGAAACTCAGCCTAGCACCAAGGCCTAACGTTTCTTCCATGTCCCTGAGGTCACTGGTATCCTCAGCTGACCCTCTAAATAGTCTGTCTTTGTCAGTGCGGGCTGCTATGAAAAAATACCATAGGTAGTGGGGCTTAAACAACCGGTACTCATTTTCTCACAGTCCCGGAGGCTGGGAGTCCAAGAGCAGGGTGCCTGCATGGTCGGGTCCTGGTGAGGGTCCTCTCCTGTGTTGCAGACGGCCAAGTTCTCACTGTGCGCTCACGTGGCTGTTCTTGGTGTGTTTGCTTGGATTTGGAAGGAGGGAGGAATCTCTCTCTCCCTCTCCTAAGAGCACTAACCCCATCATGACGACCTACCTTCATAACCTCATCTACCTTTTTAGCTCCCAAAGGCCCTACCTTCAAATACTATCACACTGGAAGTTAGGCTTTCAACATAGTAACTCTGTATGCGGTCACAGACGTTCAGTTCATAGCAAATTCTAAAGGAGGCAGACACCCCAACTTACCTGTGTCCCAGCAGTGTTCTTTGGAAAACAAAACGCTCGAATATGCAGGGTGCTTGGAAACTGCTACCTCTTTTGTTACCTGGTGGGATCTTGGAAAGAGATGCTCAAACGTGAGCCAGAAGGGATTCTGACCGTGTCGATACGTAGGAGACATTAAAGGAACTGGCAATAATCTTTATAAATGACATCATTCCTAAGTTCCAAATTGACCTGGAGGTCACCTTTTATTTATCTTTTAAGCGAAGTGCAGGGTGTACATAACTGCTTTTGCATTAGTTTCATTCGTCAAGCGTCATTTTATCGTTAATTGGAGAAATGATCATTCATCGTTGTGTGCTTCCTAGCTTCCTAATTTAGGATTTGAAAGGCTGCTGTTGAATTCAGCCCTTGGCTCCCAGCGTCTGCTGTGATGTGGGAAGAGCGAGTCTGCTTAGGAAAAGAGAGACACTCAGAACCCTGGACTTGTTCAACTTTCCTGCCCCTTGGTACCGAGTAGCTGAAACCAGCATTTTCTCTTTTCTGCTGTTATCAAGCAAATAGGCAGAGAGAACACTCTAATGAAACGCAGCATGCATGTGTCCCATGGCTAATTCAGACGGGTGGTGTTGTTTTCATGAGAAGCCGCAAGACATTTGTCTGTGCTCTGCTTTCGGAACCCACAGTCCGCTGGCCCTGGCAAGGGTAGCAAGATGGCAGGGATTTGGCATTGGACAAGGCAGAGGATCATTGCAGGAAACTCCACTGATGCCACTTCATGACAATGAGAACATCTTGTGAGGTGAGGGCTTTGGGGAAGAGTACATTAACCCTTGAACGGGGTGTTTGAACTATCCCTGGGCGTTACGGTACGAGATAGCTTGTGAGAATTATAGGTCAGAGTGTGAGTCCTTCAGAGTAGGGCCTGCGTCATACCCTTCCTGGTTCCACAGCCCAGCATACGCCCAGACACATGCTAGGTCATCAATAATTGCTTTTTTTTAAATTAAAAATCGTGGTAAAATATACATAACATAACATTTACCCTTTTAGCCATTTTTAAGTTCAGTGTCATTAAACCTGTTCACATTTCTGCACAGACATCACCCACATCCATCTTCAGAACTTTTTCATCTTCTCCAACTCGAATGCCTGTAACACTCATTAAATAATAGTTCCTCGACCCCCCTCCTTCAGCCCTTGGAAGCCTCCCCTCTCCTTTCTATCTCTGTGAATTTGACTTCTCCGGGAATTTCATAGAAGCGGAATCAGAAGTATTTGTCTTTTTGTGGCTGGCGTGTTTAACTTGGCATGATGTCTTCAAAGCTCATCCCTGTCAGAGACTGTGTCAGAATTTCCTTCCTTTTTAAGGCAGGATAAGAATCCGTTGTATGTTGTGATGGTTCATTTTACATGTCCACTGCCATGGCCGAGGAGATGTCTAGAGAGCTGGTAAAGCCTTCTTTCTGGGTATCTTTGAGGGCGTCTCCAAGAGATCATCATTTGAACCAGTAGACTGCGTAAAGAAGATCACCCTCCCCCACGTGGGTGGGTCTCATCCAATCTGTTGAATAGAGCAAAAGGCAGAAGAAGGGCGAATTTGCTCTCCTGCTCGAGCTGAGACTGCCAACTCTTCTCCTCTCCTTGGCCATCAGAGCTCCCGGGTTCTGGGGCCTTTGGATTTGGGCCGAATCACACCACTGGTTTTCCTGGGTCTGCAGCTCGCAGAGGGCAGACCGTGGAACTTCTCAGCCTCTATAATCATAAGAACCAATTCCCATAATAAATCTCTTCTTATCTATCTCTCTCTGTATATATCGTGTTGGTTCAGTTTCTGTGGAGAACTCCACAGAAATTCATATGTACTTATCACATTTCGTTTATCCATTCACCCATTGATGGGCAACTTAGGTCGCTTCCGTGTTTTGGGCCGTTGTGGATATGCTGCAGTGAACACGGGTGTACAGGTGTTTGTCTGAGTCCGCTTTCAGTTCCTTCGGGAGCATAAGTGATTCTTTTTAAGCTGGCATTTGAAGTGAGAAGACAGAACTGAATCTGAAGAGTGAGGACATGTCACACATTTGAAGTTCGAGGACTAAAGTTCCCCCTCTGGCCTTCGGGGCTGGTTTTGATCTGACCCCACATGACCGGCAGGGCCCCTACACTTCGTGCCATGGCCCATCTTCCAGGCTTGTGCCCATTCTCACCCCACCTGGAATCCTTCTCTCCTGATCTGTTGTCCAAAATCCCGCCTCCTTCGAGGCCTGCTTTGTGCCATGTCTCTATCAGCCCTCCTGGATGCAGCAGGTTCCACGGCTCCCTCTCTCCCATGCGGTGGTCAGAGCGGCCTGGGCACTTCCCAACAGTCAGCCTGGTGTGACTGCACACAGCTGCAACCTTTCTGGGGACCAGGACGTGGCATCTGCTGACTCGTGCTGTCCCAGCCTCGGGCAGGAGGGGCCTCAGGCTTCTGCTCGGGCTGGCTGGGTCAGTCCAGGTCAGAGGACACTAGGGCCAGTGAGCCCGAGTGTGTTGCCCAGGACAGGAGACAGTCTGGACGTGTCGTCCTGTGTCCTCTCCTGCTCTCGTCTTGATTCATTACTAAAGAGGGCTCCCTTACCCGAAACCTAGCCCTTGTGTTCCCTGCGTACCATTCAAGAAAGGCCAGAGGACGTGAATCACCCGTCTTCTCATTCGATCATCAGAGCAATGCCGTGTGGCAGGCGCCATTCCCAGGGTGGGAAACGAGGCTCAAAGAGGCTAAGCAACCTACCTGAGTCCCCCAGCTAGCAGGGGCGCGGGGCTGGGAGCCAAACTTATGTCATCACCCGCTGCGAGTTCTAGCAGACAGACCATACTCCTCACTGCTCCCAGAGACACAGGGGCATCCTTGGAGGCTTGGGGCCGTGTGCATCATCCCGGGGTGGCGGGTGGGTTTAGCTGAGTCACCTTTCCAGTGCCCGAGATGAGTGACGGTGACTGATTGCAGCTAAGTGCTGGGCTGGGTGTTGAGGAACTTCTCCGACTGGGGGGAAGAGAGAGGGGCTGCCAGCAACTCCGTCCTCTCCCTTGGGGGCCTCTTCCTCCTGGGTCACCTCCATGGCCTGGACCCACCTCTTCCCCCCCGGGAGATGCAGACAGTGCTAACAGCTGTTGGCTGAATAAGACTTTCCTTAGGTCTTTGCTGCCTTAACTAGAGTTAAGCTGTCCTTACAACCAATACTTGATGGTAGATTTATTCCTTTTTAATTGTAGTTTCGGCCCATCCACACTCCCCTTACCACCCACACAGATTACCCTGATTAACTATGAATTGACTGCAACTTCATCAGTATTGAATGATTTCTTCTTCCTGCGGTGGTCCCAGGTCCTCCAGTGCATCCGTCTTCCTCCTCTGCTTGTCCCTCCCGCTGAGTGTTGCGTTTGGAATGCAGCCTTCTTTCTGATAGAGACATTACAGATTGTTGGAGGAGCGTCTACAAAGAGCCCCACACAGACCTCCTCCCGGCCAGTGGGGCCTCCTTGGAAGGTGGCCTGACAACGAGCATCTTCATTACCCACGTTGGATTCGTCTAAGGGAGCCGATGTTCTCGTGGTCGGGAGTTAAAAGGGTGGGTTTCTGGCGGCAAGCGCTCCTCATCAGGAAACCAAAAGAAAAAAAGTGTCCTGGCCGCCTGGGAGAAAGGGCACATCCTCCTGCATAGGGACAGGAAACACAGCTCCGTGCTGCCTGTTGGTTTCAGAGGGAAGATGCAGGTCAGGGACTAGTGCTTGGGGTGTGCTCCACCAGATCGTGAAAATGTGGAGTTAGAGATGGAGGGGGTGAGAAAATAGGGCACAGGCTAGGAGGTGGATAAGAAGATGGATTGTGAAGCCTGTTGTATCTTGGATCCCTTAACAGTTGGAGAAGATACAGATCAGATGCCCATTTGCACATACGTTTCTCCTGCATCGTCACTGGGTTTCAGGACTGCATCAATGGACCCCAGGCTGAGAACCCTGGCTGGTCTCCTGGTTCTGCTCCCTCTACAGCCACCCCCACCGTCCTCTCAACTAAGTCCTCGCTAGATTGTTCCAAAGTGTGTATCCGATTGTCTTCATCCTGGCGTAAGCCTCTTCGAAACAGAGATTCTTAAGTATGCGGCGTTCACAGCCCTCCTGTCCAGCTCCTGCCTCCTTGCCTCTTCTGTGAACCCCCCTCGCCCACATTCTTTTGTGCTTGTATTTGGTGGCAGTGTCCTCGCAGGCCTCTGCATATGTGCCAGGTGTGTGCGCATGCATTTGGATTCCCGCTTGCTAAGGAAGGAATTTAAGCCGCACTCTGCCTGGAACACGCTGGCCCTGACGTATCTGCCTGGATCTTCTTTTCATCCTCCACCAGCACTTGGCGTAGGAGCCCACTCCTCTAGGAACTTTCCCGAGCCTTCCCAATCTGGATTTCCTGTTGCGCTTACGTGTTCCTGAGCAACCCGTGGATAGCCCAGCTTAGCGTGCCTCTTCCCACATGGTATCAGTGTCCCTGCTAGGTGGTAGCGACGGGCAGCGACAATGCCTCCCTGCCCCCAGTACACAGCAGACACTCAAGTTGCGGAAGCTGTCGGGGACAAATGACCATCACTCTGTATCAAGTTAAATAAGTACTGGAGACAGAAGTGTTCCCAGGGATGAGAGTCATTGCAAAACAACCAATTAAATAAAAGAATGCAGAAAATATTTGCATGAGGAACCTAATAGTTTAGAACTTTTAAAGAAAAACAAAAGAAACCACCTGGCTTTACCTTCTCTGCGATTGCACAAAGTGACAGTAATTCCCTGTTGCTGCTCCCTGCGCCACGTGGGTCAGTACTGGTCACGATGATGACTCTTATTCAGTTAAATTGTGCACATCCCTGGCTGACGTCACTATGGGTGACAGCTCCTTCCCGGCTGCTACCTTTCCGAGTTGAAGTTCATGATTCGGATGCCATTCCCGGGCAAATATCTAAGTGTGGTGTGAAGAGCAGCGTGTGACACACGCCTTCTCTGAATGTGTGCACAGGTGACCCGCCCCTTGCTTTCAGGACTGGAAGGTAACTTGGGAACTTCGTTCTCCAGCTGGAGGCTGTGGCAAAACCAGAAAGGAGGAGGAGCCTGTCTTTCTTCCTGAGTCTCCTTGAAAAGGGCAACGTGCGCTGTGAAAAAGGGACGATGCGTAAGCCCAGGCAGAGGTTTGAAAATGCTGCTTCCCTTACTGTAGCTGCCCGTGATCAGGTACAGGAAGAGGCACTCGGGCTTCAGGGAGGACCGCTTGGTGGGCAAGCGGGAAAGGCAAGACTCGCGGATGGGAAAATGAAACCGGTCCACATTTCCAGGTGCTGCGGCTGGCAAGATTCCCAAAGTCAGAAATGGCCTCTGGGTCGAGGTCAAATCCGGGGGTGGCTCTGAGAAGACTTAGCTGTGCTCTCAGAAAGATTTAAGACACCCTGGATAGAACCTCTCCTCTAGACGAAAAGGCAGCTAAGAACTGCAAGAACTCTGTCCCCCAGCAGCCTAATATGTGTAAGGCAGAAAGACGCTATCTCCAAAATGAATTATGGCTGTAGATTTTAGGAGGCGGAAACCTCAAAAACTCCATGGGTGGCTCTCAAAGCCTTTAAAAGAGGGGTGTTGGTGACAGTGCCGCCTGCCTGGACTAAAAGGGCCTGAGATAACCCAAGGGTGACGAGAGGCCCCTCATCTTCCAGCTTTCGATGGGGGGAGGGGAAAACGAAGAGAGCTACCCAGCTGCAAACACAGCTACGTTTCTTTAGAGAAAGGAAGAGCCTTTCGGAAGATGGAGCCCCAATTGTAGGGAACCATGGGTTCAGGGACCACGCCGAGGAAGCAGAAGAGGTTCAGGACATTTAGGAAGTTAATTTCTCTCTCTCTCTCTCTCTCTCTCTCTCTATCTATATATAGATAGATAGATAGATATGGATATAGATATAGATATGTATGTATATATACACACATATAAATACCTATCAGAGAATTATAAGAGGGTGAGCAATAAACACTTTTATGCATAAAAATGTATTACAGTAGGAGAAAATTCTGTGGTAGATATAGAATGAAATATAAGTTCCAGGTGAAAAACAAACGAAGTAAAATTTCCTGCCGTTAAATAAGTAATTATTCATATCAAATTGATTTTGTTCTCACATTCCAGTGGGTATGTATAAAAGATATGCAGGCTTTATTTTTTAATGTCAATATTTACAATAATGCAGCAGAATTTGTATTAACGCATTATGCTGTTGCAACTGTTGAATTCCATCAACAAATTTTACAGGCCAATGAAAACACACACAGGATGAGGGGCTAGTGAGATTTTGAAAATTATTTTGGGGAGTCAGTGAACAAGAAAGTTTGAAGACTACTGCTCTGTATTTCAGCCCAGGTTAATTTTGTGCAGGTCAAAGGTACTGAGAATTCCTACAATAATGTAAAGTATAATGAGATAATAAATAGTCAACTCTAAGAAATGTGTGAAACTGGAGGGATAGTACTAACCAGGAGACTTAGGTTCTTCTGCATATGGGAACAGACCCAGAATTATTTGGGGGTTGACTGTTGACTATCTGAGGCTCTCTCTTGGTCTCTGATTCAGGTACTTAACCTACTCGGACTACGTAATTTTCAAAAGTAGACGTGAGGTCTCTCTACCGATGGAGTAAGTTAGAGCAGCATTCAGCGAATTGGGTTGGAGCATGGCCTCACGCTTGCTGTTCTCCACTGCTTTATAAATAAGACCGCTAGAGAGAAGTGGTATTTCTAGAGGGCTCTGCGGCTGAGACCTGACTTTGTATTTTGTTTTGTTTTGTTTTAACATCTTTATTGGAGTATAATTGCTTTACAATGGTGTGTTAGTTTCTGCTTTATAATAAAGTGAATCAGCTATACATATACATATATCCCCATATCCCTTCCCTCTTGCGTCTCCCTCCCACCCTCCCTATCCCACCCTCTAGGTGGTCACAAAGCACTGAGCTGATCTCCCTGTGCTATGCGGCTGCTTCCCACTAGCTAGCTATTTTACATTTGGTAGTGTATATATGTCCATGCCACTCTCACACTTCATCCCAGCTTACCCTTCCCCCTCCCCGCGTCCTCAAGTCCATTCTCTACATCTGCGTCTTTATTCCTGTCCTGCCTTGAGGTTCTTCTTAATCTTTTTTTTTTTTTTTTGGATTCCGTATATATGTGTTAGCATATCGTATTTGTTTTTCTCTTTCTGACTTACTTCACTCAGTAAGACAGACGCTATGTCCATCCACCTCACTACAAATAACTCAATTTCGTATCTTTTTTATGGCTAATATTCCATTATATATATGTGCCATATCTTCTTTATCCATTCATCTGTCGATGGACACTTAGGTTGCTTCCATGTCCTGGCTATTGTAAATAGAGCTGCAGTGAACATTGTGGTACATGACTCTTTTTGAATGATGGTTTTCTCAGGGTATATGTCCAGGAGTGGGATT
Organism: Leucopleurus acutus; assembly: GCF_964270905.1. NCBI lineage: Eukaryota > Metazoa > Chordata > Mammalia > Artiodactyla > Delphinidae > Leucopleurus > Leucopleurus acutus. The sequence goes on from NC_139163.1 coordinate 6,984,940, forward strand.
GCTGGGTCGTATGGTCGTAGTTCTATTTTTAGTTTTTTAAGGAACCTCCATACTGTACTCCATAGTGGCTGTATCAATTTACATTCTCAACAACAGTGCAAGAGGGTTCCCTTTACTCCACACCCTCTCCAACATTTATTGTTTCTAGATTTTTTGATGATGGCCATTCTGAGCGGTGCGAGGTGATACCTCATTGTAGTTTTGATTTGCATTTCTCTAATGATTAGTGATGTTGAGCATCCTTTCATGTGTTTGTTGGCAATGTGTATATCTTCTTTGGAGAAATGTCTGTTTAGGTCTTCTGTCCATTTTTGGATTGGGTTGTTTGTTTTTTTGATATTGAGCTGCATGAGCTGCTTGTAAATTTTGGAGATTAATCCTTTGTCCGTTGCTTCATTTGCAAATGTTTTCTCCCATTCTGAAGTCTTTGTCTTGTTATGGTTTCCTTTGCTGTGCAAAAGCTTTTAAGTTTCATTAGGTCCCATTTGTTTTGTTTTTATTTCCATTTCTCTAGGAGGTGGGTCAAAATGATCTTGCTGTGATTTATGTCACGGAGTGTTCTGCCTATGTTTTCCTCTAAGAGTTTTATATTGTCTGGCCTTCCATTTAGGTCTTTAATCCATTTTGAGTTTATTTTTGTGTATGGTGTTAGGGAGTGTTCTAATTTCATTCTTTTACATGCAGCTGTCCAGTTTACCCAGCACCACTTATTGAAGAGGCTGTCTTTTCTCCATGGTATATTCTTCCCTCCTTTATCAAAAATAAGGTGACCATATGTGCATGGGTTTATCTCTGGGCTTTCTATCTTGTTCCATTGATCTATATTTCTGTTTTTGTGCCAGTACCATACTGTCTTGATTACTGTAGCTTTGTAGTGTAGTCTGAAGTCAGGGAGCCTGATTCCTCCAGCTCCATGTTTCTTTCTCAAGATTGCTTTGGCTATTCGGGGTCTTTTGTGTTTCCATACAAATTGTGAAATTTTTTGTTCTAGTTCTGTGGAAAATGCCAGTGGTAGTTTGATGGGGATTGCATTGAATCTGTAGATTGCTTTGGGTAGTAGAGTCATTTTCACAATGTTGATTCTTCCAATCCAAGAACATGGTATACCTCTCCATCTGTTTGTATCATCTTTAATTTCTTTAATCAGTGTGAGACCTGACTTTGGACTAAGTGAGACCCTAGCGCAGGGTTCCTGGACTACAGAGGCCAGCCTTCCCACAGACATACCTTTAGCCACTGGCCTTTGCTATGATGCCAGGGCCTCCACAGAGGCCAGCCCATCGGGAGCATTGAAGATATGGTTTGCTTCATTCTGCAGTCAAATGCTCTACCCCTGAGCTATACCCCTGACCCTTCATTCTGTAAACTTCCAGGGGAGGGATTTCCTGCCATCTGTGCTCTTATTTATTAAACTATCCATTTAACTCATATAATTAACCATGTTTCTCACTTTATATTGACTGCTAGAAAATTTAGAGCTAAACTTCTGCATCTTCCCAGCAAATGGAGGTGACCTCTTCAGAGTCTTGATCCCAGTACTGACTTTATGTCATTTCTCTTTCTTTTTTTTTTTTTTTTCCGCTACGAGGGCTTCTTACTGTTGTGGCCTCTCCCGTTGCGGAGCACAGGCTCCAGATGCGCAGGCTTAGCGGCCATGGCTCACGGGCCCAGCCATTCCGCGGCATGAGGGATCTTCCCAGACCGGGGCACGAATCCTGCATCGGCAGGCGGACTCTCAACCACTGCGCCACCAGGGAAGCCCTATGTCATTTTTCTTAGTTCTCACTTCTTGCTTATTTGCTTTGAGCCTAAGTTCATCTTTTTGTACTGCCTGTAGCTCCATAAGTCACCTTAAATTATATTTAACACAAGGAGTGGTATAAAGAAATAAAGAAAATAGTTATGAGGAGGTGACAGACAAGGAGTTCGTCGCTGTTATGTGTGCTGAACGGATGGATTTAACATGAAGCTCATGAAACTTAAGCTCCGAGGCCGCTCACCTGCCTGGGCCTCTTGCAAGGTCTCGTTCTTGATTCTGTATTTGTGATTTCCTGTTCTTTTTGTCTTAAATAGGACCACCCTCCAAAGTGCATAAGCTCCAGGCTCTGCAAAATATGCACGTGCCCCTTGTCTCATAGCATAATGACTTTTAATAATAAAAGAAGTTACAGCATCAGTAGAAATAAAAGAGACATATTCAGTGCCTGGCTGGCAACTCATGGTCTCTTACAGGGTCTGCTCAGCCCCCAAGCCCAGCGGTCGGCGTATAGAGTCTCCAAATGTTAGAACCAGATGGTGTGGTACTAGTGACCATACAACTCTATGCCCATTATTTGACAGAGAAAGGAACTCCACTGGGCATCTAATGAATATTAATTATCTGATTATCCTGAATATGTGCCATATGTACGAAGCATGTATGTGAAAATGGATTTTCTATTAGAAGGGAGAATATTCAGGAATTAGTTGAGTATTTACCGTAATACTATGGCCTTTCCTGGTTCTGACACTGGATGATTCCAAATGGCAGCCTCCATAGATACGCTAAAAATAACTCATCCCAAGTAAGCCTAGGGGCTGTCATTGAGGTGGTAACTGATCTTGCAGTTACCGCTGGGGGCCGCTGTAGCTGTGCTTTTTAAAAAAAATTTAATTGAAGTATTATCGATTACAATGTTGTGTTAGTTTCTGGTGTACAGCAAAGTGATTCAGTTATATATGTATTTAATGTAGCTGTGCTTTTTTTTTTTTTTTTTTTTTTTTTTCCACGATACGCGGGCCTCTCACTGTTGCGGCCTCTCCCATTGCGGAGCACAGGCTCCGGACGCGCAGGCTCAGCGGCCATGGCTCACGGGACCAGCCGCTCTGCGGCATGTGGGATCCTCCCGGACCGGGGCACGAACCCGCGTCCCCTTCATCGGCAGGCGGACTCTCAACCACTGCGCCACCAGGGAAGCCCTGTAGCTGTGCTTTTAAGAGACTCTTCTGATTCTGGCTGGTCTGAGTTCACTTGTGGGATGTGACCCAAGAATGAAAACCTGAAATGGTTTTAATTGTTCTCCACTCAATAGAGAGGAGGGTGGATTGGCTGTTATCTATACATCCCTCTTTCTGAAGCACTTTTTGGCTTTAATAGCTTCTTTCTGCTTTCAATTTCATTAGAATCAAAATCCTGATCTTTTGTGTAGGGACAAAGTCTTATCTTTTTCCATCTACTTTCATAGTGACAATTGAAATACTCTGTTATTTTCAGTAATTATTTACGATTTCTTTTTCTCTTCTTCATCCAAGAAATAGTAACAATAGATGGAAAGGCTGCATCTGCACTCATTTTTGGTGCTTCTAGGATGGGATAAGTCCAAGTGTTAGCAATGGAATGAGGAAGTTTCATCCCACATCTGCATCAGCAAGCCTGGAGATAGAACCAATCTTTCACCAAAACCAGAGCTGATTCACTGATTCAGATGTGATTCCCCTTTTCCGCTATCACTATGACGCAGCAGAAGCGATAAGACAGAAGCTAATGGGACATTTTTATCATTCTTTAAAGTGCAAGATACATAGTGTGTTAGTGCTGGTACTGAACATGACCCCTTCCACCTGCTGACTTCTGTCGACTGTATACTGAGAGAGGGGCCTTCAGATTTGCTGAGCTATGCTATTTGGAAAAGGATAGCTTAGTGCCCTTTTCATCAAAGCTGAGTTTTCTGATTACCGCGATTTCTGCTTTTCTGTCTCTAGATTCCACAGGGACATGACATCCCCTCATGTTCCCTGCTCTGTTTCCTGGATTTTGCAGTTACTTTACACCCTCCTCTCTGGCCTCCCTGCCTCCAGCCTTTCCCTGTGCAGGTTTATGGTTCACAGCTGTCCGAGTGGAGTGGTTCACCTTGTGTGCTCGCTTTGTGTACCAACATCATGTTTCTCTAGCAACATCCAGGTCAATGGTGCTCCTGGCAAGCAACATGCTCTAGGTCTTTCAATGTTAGCGGGGAACATTCTCCCCTCCCAGAGCTTCCTCCACGTAGCTGTCTCCTGCTTGTTTTGAAGGTACAGTTTAGAGCCATCTCCTGTGCAATGTCTTCATTGAATCACCTCCTCAAACCCCCACCTCCAATTAGGTGCTTCTTCTTTGTGCTCGTTTGATACCAGAAGAACTGCTACCGATGAAGCTTTGTTGCTTCTTTAGCTTTAAGTCCTGTTTCAAACTGGCCACAAGTAAAAGGTGCTGACTCTGGAGCTGTGAGGTTTTCCCAGTGTCATTTTGCAGATGGCGTGGTGGGGGCAGCCTGCTTCACCTGCTTTCCAGGGTAGCTAAAACTGGCTTCACTGGTTAAAAAGATCCTGGGTAAGTAGGAAGAATTGGAATGCAAGGATGGCTGGATTGTATTCAAGGAAGAGAAGAGAGGGTGGGCTTTCGAGGTTGGAATAATTGAGTCATCCTGCTAATTAGTGAGTCTGTGTTTGGGGGACTCCAAACTTATACTCCCTGAGCATTTTTGACTTACAGATATCCTCAAGGATTAATTTTTTACAGGTTAACTATTTTCAGTTAGAGGGGTTTCTGAATTCAGGTAATAAATGCCATGCTGGTGAGAAGCCCAGTTTTCTTTACAAACATATGAGAAGGCACTGAGTGAGGTTTGGGAAGTTGGCATGGAGTGAAGAGGGGAGCTGAGTGAGGGAAGCCTCTCTTGTGAAGGTGATGAGAAGCTTGTGAAGGACAACAAGTTAGTGAGGATTCAGTGAGTTTGCAGAAAACAGGAGGAAAGATAAAGCTGAGGAGTCTTAGAGGGATGGAGAGTGAGTTAATGACTCCAGCAGAGAGTCAGGGAGAACCTGCCACCAGGTCATGAAGGTCTGCTTGGACCTTATCCTGGGATCGTTTAGACACTTTTCAGGTTTTAAGCAGGGCTGCCCCAGCTTAATGGCTACGTCCTTTGTGAAGTTTTCCCCAGTCTCTTTAGTAAAAATCAGGCACTTTTTCCTTTATTCCCTGTAATTAGAGTCATTAATTTAGTTATCCAGTAAATGTTTATTAGCACCGTACCATTTACAAGGCAGCAAGAGGCAGGTAGACAATTAAAACCAATGGGGAGATTGCTTTGTTAGAAGGACGCAGTCTTCAGGATACAAATTAGACTCAGGAATCTGGGAGGGGTCCTGGGGTGAATCCATGTGTGGAGGTAGCTGAACACAAAGGCAGTGGCAGTGAGAAAAGAGATTCCAGTGGCCAATATAGCTTTTTTAAAAATATATAATTTAAAAAAATTTTTGGCTGCATTGGGTCTTCATTCCTGCGCGTGGGCTTTCTCCGTTCGCAGCGAGCAGGGGCTACGCCGCTTCTTTGCGGTGCGCGGGCTTCTCATTGCGGTGGCTTCTCTTGTTGCGGAGCACGGGCTCTAGGCGCGCGGGCTTCAGTAGTTGTGGCGCACAGGCTCAGTAGTTGTGGCTCGTGGACTCTAGGCTTCAGTAGCTGTGCAGCATGTGGGCTTAGTTGCTCCGCGGCATGTGGGATCTTCCCGGACCGGGTCACGAACCCGCGTCGCCTGCATTGGCAGGCGGACTCTCAACTCCTGCGCACCAGGGAAGCCCTAGTGGCCCATGTTGCTTTAATGGGTCTAGTTTGTTGCTGCCCTGAAGTAGAGTGTGTCTAATGTCACCTGGGTGCCTCCTCCCTGTTATTGGTATTTAATTCATCGAAGGGATCTGAGCCCTTCTTTCCTTCTCACTGGCTCAGAGACACTTCACGCCTGACCATCACCCATGAATCCTGAATAAATGGCTGAAGTTTTCTAATGTAGCTGCTTTAAGAAGTTTGCTGGTTTAATCAAGTCACTTTCTAGGACAAATTTTGTCCTCAGTCTCATGCTTTACCTACACCAAGTAACTTAGCTGTTTAAGTCTGGTCCCTGAAACAGAGAAAAAGGTCATTACCAAATAATTTCCACCTTCTAAAGCTCCGCTTCACTGCTGAGTGCCATGAGAGAAGTCATTAGAAATAAAGGATTTGCATTTTGCAGTTGAAGCTTTTTAGGCATAAGACCGTTGTCACGGTACCGAGCCAAACGCTTACGCCAGTAACTGCACTTACGTAGCCAAACAAAGTGAAGAAGAAAAAAAATCACTTTTTTGCCAAGGCAAAATGAAGCATTCATTCCATCATTCATACATCACTTACTAAGAACAGTAAGACAAAGCAAGCTGCAATACTGTGATTCATGTTCGCATAGAGGAGTGAAGATATTATTCCTAGAGAAGAGTAGCTCAGACAGAACTGCTGTAACATTGTGAAGGTGGATTGCCTCTCCTCCTTTTCTCCTTTTTTGCGCTCATTTTACCCACCGGGAGAACCCACTACCTTAGCTCGTGCGTCTCCCTTGTGACATGTGGCTTTGCTTTCTAGTGGCTGCTGGTTCATCTCCAGTCATGTCTGAACAACAGCTCCATTGATCAAATCTTTTTTGAGGCAAGAGGAAAACTCACAAGTATGAATGGATCACTGGGTCCAAGATAGTGGATGCACAAGTTACGTCTGTTGTTCACAAAAAGCCTGAATTTTGTCTATTCTTGCATTTTGTCTATTCTATTTCCAAGATTTTGGATCAACCTTACTATCATTATTCTGAATTCTTTTTCAGGTAGACTGCCTATTTCCTCTTCATTTGTTAGGTCTGGTGGGGTTTTTATCTTGCTCCTTCAACTGCTGTGTGTTTCTCTGTCTTCTCATTTTGCTTATCTTACTGTGTTTGGGGTCTCCTTTTTGCAGGCTGCAGGTTCGTCGTTCCCGTTGTTTTTGGTGTCTGTCCCCAGTGGCTAAGGTTGGTTCAGTGGGTTGTGTAGGCTTCCTGGTGGAGGGGACTAGTGCCTGTGTTCTGGTGGATGAGGCTGCATCTTTTCTTTCTGGTGGGCAGGTCCACGTCTGGTGGTGTGTTTTGGGGTGTCTGTGGCCTTATTATGATTTTAGGCAGCCTCTCTGCTAATGGGTGGGGTTGTGTTCCTGTCTTGCTAGTTGTTTGGCATAGGGTGTCCAGCACTGTAGCTTGCTGGTCGTTGAGTGAAGCTGGGTGCTGGTGTTGAGATGGAGATCTCTGGGAGATTTTCGCCGTTTGATATTATGTGGAGCTGGGAGGTCTCTTGTGGACCAGTGTCCTGAAGTTGGCTCTCCCACCTCAGAGGCACAGCACTGACTCCTGGCTGCAGCACCAAGAGCCTTTCATCCACTCGGCTCAGAATAAAAGGGAGAAAAAGTAGAAAGAAAGAATTAGTAGAAGTAGAAAGAAAGAAAGAGAGAAAGAAAGAAAGAACGAAAGAAAGAAAGAAAGAAAGAAAGGAGGGAGGGAGGGAGGAAGGAAGGAAGGAAGGAGGGAAGGAAGGAAAAAATAAAGAAGATAAAGTAAAATAAAATAAGATAAAATATAAAGTTATTAAAATAAAAAAATAATTATTAAGAGAATAAAAACGAAAACAAAAAAAACGGACGGATAGAGCCCTAGGACAAATGGTGGAAGCAAAGTTATACAGACAAAATCTCACACAGAAGCATACACATACACACTCACAAAAAGAGGAAAAGGGGAAAAAACCATAAATCTTGCTCTCAACGTCCACCTCCTCAATTTGGGATGACTCGTTGTCTATTCACGTATTCCACGGATGCAGGTACATCAAGTTGATGGTGGAGCTTTAATCCGCTGCTCCTGCGGCTGCTGGGAGAGATTTCCCTTTCTCTTCTTTGTTCTCACAGCTCCCGGGGCTCAGCTTTGGATTTGGCCCCGCCTCTGTGTGTAGGTCGCCGGAGGGCGTCTGTGCTTCGCTCAGACAGGACGGGGTTAAAGGAGCCGCTGACTCGGGGGCTCCGGCTCACTCAGGCCGGGGGGAGGGAGGGGCACGGAGTGCGGGGCGGGCCTGCGGCGGCAGAGGCGGCGTGACGTTGCGCCAGCCTGAGGCGCGCTGTGCGTTCTCCCGGGGAAGTTGTCCATGGATCCCGGGACCCTGGCAGTGGCGGGCTGCACAGGCTCCCGGAAGGGGGTGTGGACAGTGACCTGTGCTCGCACACAGGCTTCTTGGTGGCGGCAGCAGCGGCCTTAGCGTCTCATGCCCGTCTCTGGGGTCCGCGCTGTTAGCTGCGGCTCGCGCCCGTCTCTGGAGCTCCTTTAAGCAGTGCTCTGAATCCCCTCTCCTCGCGCACCAGGTACGTGGGGGGGTTTCTTGCCTTTTGGGAGGCCTGAGGTGTTCCTCCAGCGTTCAGCAGGTGTTCTGTAGGAGTTGTTCCACGTGTAGTTGTATTTCTGGTGTATCTGTGGGGAGGAAGGTGATCTCCGCGTCTTACTCTTCCGCCATCTTCCCGGAAGTCCCCTATGTGCAGTTTTAAAGCAGACTTTGATACTTAAAGCCATCTCAAAATGCCGATAGAATCCTACTGTAATGATATGCATTTCTGACCCGCAGACAGACCGGAGAGTGAAGCTGAGGGGTCTTTGGGTGTGCTTTCAATAATACTATGGGGGCACGTATCCGCTAAGCTCCAGTGCAGAGCCCGGCCTGCAGGGTTCTGAACTAAACAAAGGGCAGAAATGTATTCCTATGAATGTTAGCATTGTGGGTGCAAAGTGTAAGAAAATAATAGGGATGAGTGAGATGGAAAAAGACTGAAAAGGAGTGAATAACATCAAAGATCAACAGGGAAACTCCTGTAAGTAAGCAGCACTTAAAACAAAATTGGAAGCCATTATTTTAAATGTGGCCACTTAACCTACTTTAGATGTTTTAAATGTGGAACCTGCAGCTACCACTTCAGCGAGGAGTTTGTGTTCTTTGGTGAAGATAAACTTCAGGTTTTGCTTCTTATACCAAATTCTGCGGTAACGTGTGTACCCAGCAGAGCTTTGCCTTGTTAGACTCAAACTTTTTATGGAGAGGGTAGATGGCCAGGTTCCAGACGTCAGTTCTTTCTGGTTACGTAGTGACCATGCAGGCCATCTACTATATCATGAAATATGAGGGCAGTACAACCAATTCTTAGGAGAAGCCATTAGAGCCGTATTTATATTAATAGATGGTCGTTGTGCCCCGGGAGGAGGGCAGCCCATGTGCCCTGGCTCACTATGGATGCTGTCAACAGAGGCGCCCCCTGGAATTCTGAGGGATAAGATGCATGATCAAAGTGCACTGCGCAGAAGATTGCAAAAACAAACAATATTCGAGAAACAAAATTCAGTGAGCTTAAGCCAAACCAAATGAAATAACTGGGACCCTCTGAAGCTGCCTGAAAACTATTGCTTTCCAGCACCGTCTGTGAACCAGGCCCAAACCTTCATCCAGCACCTGCAGCACACAAGGTGCCGAGCAGACCTGCAGATATAACTAGTGTGAAAGTCGTCTCTGAGCTATGGCTGGACTCCCATCAACAAACACTCTTCTTCCCCCATTTTGTTAGTTTTTGAGAATGATCTGTAGCAAAGATATATCAAATAAATCACAATGAGTTTAAGGCTTATTTTTATCAAAAACACTAAAATTACCCAAATATACCAGCCCTGAAAAATTCAAGATATAGGGCTCCTTTTCATAACATTTCTGTATTTTTTTAAAATAAATATATAATTTATTTATTTATATTTTTGGTTGCGTTGAGTCTGTTGCTGCATGTGGGCTTTCTCTAGTTGCAGTGAGTGGGGCTACTCTTCGTTGAGGTGCGCAGGCTTCTCATTGCGGTGACTTCTCTTGCTGCGGAACACGGTCTCTAGGCGCGCAGGCTTCAGTAGTTGTGGCACGCGGGCTCAGTAGTTGTGGTTCGTGGGCTCTAGAGCTCAGGCTCAGTAGTTGTGGCACACAGGCTTAGTTGCTCCGTGGCATGTGGGATCTTCCCGGGCCAGGGCTCGAACCCGTGTCCCCTGCATTGGCAGGCGGATTCTTAACCACTGTGCCACCAGGGAAGCCCCACATTTCTGTATTAATGATCTGCATGATGATTAATATTCTGCATAATGATTAGGTATTAAGATCTACTAGTTTATTGGAAAGAAATACTTGCCTGTTTTTGCAAATTTGTATGACGTTGGAGTTAAATTCCAATGTAGTTGGAGCCTTCCCAGCTGGGGCACCTGTGTCAAGCTCCTCAGTGACTTATAATATTAACGTTTCCTATGTGCCTCACAGTGAACCAGGTACTGGTGTGTGTGTACATAGTCTGAGTCTCAGTGATTCCAAGTCAGCTCAGTAAGTGAAATATAATTATCCTGTCTTTCTCAATGAGCGCCCTTACAGATGTCTCTGTTCTATGATGCTTTAGAATCAGAAACTGTCGGCACATGTAGTCTTTTTTACTTGAGGATGATAATATGGGGGGTGAAAAGCTCATAAAAAGCAATTACATATAGATGCAATAAAATGTATAATGTATAGATGCAATAAAATGTATAAAAGGGAAAGAAGAGAATGATTAAAACAGGATTTAGGACTACTTCAGCTGGGTGGAGGCACAGGGAATGGAATAGTGGTGGAAAATATACAGCAAGATGAAGGCTTTTACCAATGTCCTAACTTTTAGTAGTGGATTGAGTAGTGGATATTTAAATGATTGATATATTATTAAAAATAACTAAGAACTTATATAATATATGAATACATACATCCATACACAAAAGTGGGCCATACATAGACTAAAGATAAGAGTGTGTTATCAGTCAAGGACTATGATTCGTTTTATTCCGTACACTGATGGTCCAAAAGGAAAAATAAATAACACAGGAAAAGGACATCATTCTGAGGACTTGGAAGCTTTGCAATTTCCCCTCAAAAGCAAATAAAAGTGAGACTAAGATAATGAAAAATTAGGATGTGGACAAGCAGCAAGGTAATCCAATTTACGGGTTATTAGTGTCCCTAAAAAAGAGAGTCAATATGACTTTTCAGATATAACACTAAAGGCAGGAAGCATGAAAGAACTGATACACTGGACTTCATTAACATTAAAAACTTCTGTTCCACAAAATACAATGTCAAGATATTGAGAAGACAACCACAGACTAAGAGAAAATATTTTCAGAAGACACGGTTGATAAAGTACTGTTATTCAAAATATACAAAGAGCACTCAAAACTCAATAATAATAAAATAAATAAGCAGATTTTAAAAAATGGGACAATGACCTGAACAGACACCTCACCAAAGAAGATATATGCATGGCAGATAAGCACATGAAAAGATGCTCCACATCCTATGTCGTCAGGGAGATGCAAATTAAAACAATTAGATACCACTACACACCTTTGAGAATGACCAAAATCCAAAACACTGACAAGCAAATGCTGGTGAGACTGTGGAGCAACAGGAACTCTCACTCATTGCTGGTGGAATGCAAAATGGTCCAGTCACTTTGGAAGACAATTTAGCAATTTCCTACAAAACTAAGCATCTTCTTGCCATATGATCCAGTAAGCAAGATCCTTGGTATTTACTTAAAGAGTTCAAAACTTACGTCCACACAATAACCTGCACACAAACATTTATAGCAGCTTTATTCCTGATTGCCAAAACTTGGAACCACGAAGATTCAGTAGGTGAGTGGATAAATAAACTGCGGTCCATAGGAACAATGGAATATTATTCAGTACTAAAAAGAAATGAGCTATCAAGCCGTGAAAAGACCTGGAGGGAACTTAAATGCATATGACGAAGTGAAAGAAGCCAACCTGAAAAGCCTACATATTGTATGATTCCAACTCTGTGACATTCTGGAAAAAGCAAAACTATGGAGACAGTAAAGAGTAGTGGCCGTCAGTAGTTGAGCACAGAGGGGAGGAATGAATAGGTGGAGTACAGAGGACTTTTAGGGGAGCGAAAGTATTCTGTATGACACTGTCATGACGGCTACATGTCATTATCCATTTGTCCAAACCCAGAGAGTGTACGATACCATGAGTGAACCCCAACGTAAACTATGGACTTTGGGTGATTATGATGTGTCAATTCAGATTCCTCAGTTGTAACAAATGGACCCTCTGGTGGGGTTGTTGATAATGGGGGAGGCTGTGTATGTGGGGAACAGGGCATGTATGGCTCTCTCTGTACTGTCCACTAATTTTATGTGAACCTAAAACTCCTCTAAAACATAAAGTTTATTAATTAAAAAAGAGGGAGAGCCAAGACAAAGAGAACATACGTAATAAAGACACAATTGAAGATGGTACCCCTATGTTGAAAAGAACTAGTGTTGCATTGTAAGAGTGGAAAACAAGTATTTATCTGCAGAATTAAACAGCAGCATCTCAGAGTAATAGATGTAGAATCTATTTGCATTATTTTCTAGATAGTTCTGAGATAGTTTGCAAGACAAGGCTCCGGTACAGCTGAACCCTCGTTCTGTCTCTGTGCAAGCTGGCATGTCAGGAATTAAATTAGATGCTCTCCAATCACTCTTTGTTTTTTTAGTCTTTATTTTATTTTTTTAAATTGAAGTATAGTTGACTTACAATGTTCTTTAGTTTCTGGTGGACAGCAAAGTGATTCAGTTATACATACATATATACCTTTTTTTTTTCAGATTCTTTTCCTTTATGGATTCCAATCACTTTTGAATTCTAGCATTTCTATTTAAAATTTTTTCCATTAGAGAAGGCATTGCTGAATAAATACATAAGCCCAAGGATACAGCTGAATTATGTTTTAGGCAGCCAAGGAGAGAAACTCTGCCATGAAATATGGACTAAATAAAAATGCTTTAAAAACTGCAGCATCATTACAGGCACTGAAAATCAATATTAAAATTATCCATTTTTCCCTAATATGTTAACTCAGGCATCTAGGTTTTCTTCTAGGAAGAAAGAAAAAAAAGAGGTAGCAATAATATTTGAATCACTTAAATCGGTTATTCCCCACAACTAAAAACTATCAAAAATAACTCTTGGAAGATTTTTTATTTCCTGCTTTCAAAGAAAAATGAAAGAAATATTTACAAATATCATTGCATATATTTTCAAGTGAATTGCAGTCTTGAAGCAGTAATGTCAAGTTGTTTTAAATGTCATCGATTTAATAATTTAAATGCAATCCAAGAAAAACTGTAAGATTTGTGCTCAGTGAGGTCCAGCCAAAGATTTTTCAAATTTTTGGTGGTATTTTAAGGCCATTTGCCTTTTCTTTTTCCTGCTGAATACATTTTCTCCCTGTTGAAGTTCTACCCTAGTTAATGAAGCTTTATTCTTGCTTCAAGGCTTTGCCCTCACCATTTAGAAGCTGGTCTTCTGCCTTGTGCCTGCTTACTGAGTCCTGCTCGCTTGTTTAAGTTTGTCTCTGGTTTCACTTTTGCCAATTTTGGCCAAACTTGGCACCTTTGTAACACACGATTCTGTTTACTGTGTTTTCATAATTTCATATGTGAGAATCTCCTTCTGTAACATTTTTGAGGGCAGCGATCACGTCGTACTTTCATAAGAAAGAAATATCTGTAATATTATCTGCTATTTGCAGATATTACATTTGTGGTTTGCAATCTCTGCAAAGGACCATAACATCCATAAAACATAAAATAGGAAACATAGTCATTTATGATTTTCCAAGATATAAATTTAAGTCAAAAGCGCAGCATTTCATTGACCTTAATTATGAAATATCAGACTCGTGAAGGAGCTGGGTCACACATCTATCATCTCAGTGTTGCTCTGTTTCCTTATTGCATCTGATATAAAGCAAGAAAGAAACGCTTCTTTGTGGGAAATGGCACTGAACAAGAAAGTGTTCAGAAAAAAAAAGAATGTTCCACAGGAATCTCTAGTAGGATTCATATCCTTTTTGGATGTCCAGGGCCCAGTGTATCATGCTGGTTGATGATGTTCTATTCTCTTGGCTTCAATCTATAAAAATCTCCTAGGCAACATATTCAGATAACTGATACCTTTTTCCCCCCCGGAATCATCCTTTATCTGGACAGTCTTAAAAATTACTGAGGTCCCTGAGAACTTTTATTTTATTTTTGTCATTCTGTGTGTGTGTGTGTATGTGTAGAATAATTGCTCAAACTTTTAAATTTCAGGATTCCTTTCATATGTATACTGGTCTTTTCCATAGAAATGATATTTCTGTTTAAAATTAAAACAAATTTTTAAAATATTTATTTTGAATTCATTTAATAATAACAAATGATAAGCTCATTATATGTTAACATAATTAATACATTTTTGTAAAATATATTTTACAAAACGACAAATCTTTAGTGAGAAGGGTAACATTGTTTTACATTTTTGCATATATCCCTAAGGTCTGGTGTAATAGAAGCTGGATGGACTCTGTATTGCTCCTGCATCCAATCTTTTACATGTTTTGGTTGAAGGATATGCAGAAAATTGGACCTCACACAAAGATAGAGTTGGAAAATAGAGGGGTATTTTAATAGCCTTTTTGAACAATTGTGGATACCGAAACTCAGCAAGAGATAGTTGCTTAAAGGTTAGTTGCAATTTGGAATCCAAAATCACACCAATAAGTTTTTTATCCTTTGTTACGTTAAAACCCATCGGTCGTTATTGCACTTTGAGTGGGTCTTTCACCCATGCATGGTTTTATAACTTTGTGCACTGGCCACTGAGAAAATAAATATTGCTTTGCTGAGTTATATGGGTCTTACAAATGTTGACACATTCCACAAAACAATTTCAAAAAGCACATTTGTTAATGTCATCCCCTACCTTATGAACATGTTCTTTAAGTATTGTAAAGTCGTCAAGTTCATGGCAGTGGATACAAGCTTTCCAGTATTCTAATTTTCACTGAAAACTCAAAGTTTATCACTGTTTGCCTTCTTTCTGAGAATATGTCATCTAAATACCCGAGTCTGAATCGCCATAGGTTGTCAGCCATTCTTTCAGGTAAAAGTAACGTGCCAGGAAAAAGCAGCTAGTTGAGCTCACAGCTCAGTCCCACAGGAAAACAAGCATTTCCTTGAAACCTCCAAATGCAGCGGAAGTGCTCTATAAATGATTCCCATTTCATCACAGCAAGTATTAGAAAGATGTGTACTCAGGAGCTGAGATTTAACTAGATTAGTACATATATTACTGTTACATATATTATACAGTATATATTATATATACTATATTATATATTACTGTATATATTATATACTATTGTGTTTCATCAAGGGTCTACTTAAGTGAAACTGACATTTTTTCTGCAAGTGTGTAGAGTCAGAGTCTGATGACGCACCAGCCTCATAGTGAGGCTCCTGCAGTTTTACTCACCGTTGCTTTTGCACCAACAGTGCAAATGTCAACCTGGTGAAAAAGGCAAATAACGTCCGAGCGTTATTATGAAGCCAGTCTTGACCTGGCAGAGCCATGGGAGGAGTCCCTCAGGGACCCGCACAGCACACTTTGAGAACTTCTGGGCTGTAGGATTAAATTCACACTTGGCAGCATGACTTACGTCCTTCGTGATCTGTTCCCTGCTCCCCTCTCTACCTTCTCTTCCACCAGCCAGGGGAACGGGCAGCTCCAGGAATGAGTTTCACGCCATGCTCCCATCACCACTGGACTTTCACACACGTAGGATGTGTTCACGCTGCAGGGCCACTGTGAGCTTTGTGCACTGTGTCAAGTGCCCGTGGTCGGGACAGTGGGGTTTAGGTCCGGCCCACTCTCTGCTCTTCAAGCCCTGCACCCTGGAAGAAAAGTGCCTTATTCTTTGCACGTGTGCATCACCTACTGATGTTTTGTGGGGCTGCGTCCATGCCCAGCAGGGACATGTGTCACGTGCTCACCCGAGGGGCCTCTAATTAGAGCACCCCATCTGGTCATCTAGGTGTCATCTAGGTTGGCCCTTTCTGAGACTGCAAGGGAGAACCTATGCATGCTTCTTCATCCTTAAGTTTTCGTTGGTTTGCTGGCGATCTTTGACATTCTTTCAGCACACCCCTGCCTTTGTCTTCGCATGGTATTCTCTCTGAGTGTTTGCCTGTGTCCCAATTTCCCGTTTTTATAAGGACACCAGTCATGTTGGATTAGGGCCCCCAATACCCCAGTATGACCTCATCTTAACCAATTACGTCTACAATGGCCCTATTTCCCAATAAGGTTGTGTTCTGAGGTGCTGGGACTCAGGACTGCAACACATGAACCTTTGTATGGCAGTTCAACCCCAAACATCCAGAAATTCATTTTTTTTTTTCTTAACAAGGTGGAACAGCAAGAAATAATGTATATTAGCAGTTTGCTAAGAGTCTTTTGAGTTCTGTTTTTGCCTTTTATTAATGTGTGAATATATAGTCATTACACAAGTTGTTACACTTACTTCTAAGGCAGAGACTGCCAGTTACCTATGCAATACTCATCTTCATCTTCCTTCTTATGAACAGGACCCTCTTTTTATTGAGGGGCAAAAATATGCTTGACTAAAAGACTAGATTTTCCATCTTCTCTTTAATTTATGTGTGAGCAATGGAATATAAGAAAACTTAGATGAACATTTCTTCCACTTGTTCTCTGTCTGGAAGCAGATCCGATGGCTGGAGCTCCAATGTTCATCTTATGAACATGAGGCAGTCTTGAAAATGGATACCGTGCATCAAAGATGGAAAAGCAAGAGGTTAGAATAAGTCTATATCTCTCATGCCAAATGGAAACAACCATGGTAGCCCTGGAGTACCTCTCTCCAGCTTCATTTTATTTGAAAGAACAATAAACCTTTAAATTTGTTGAGCTGCTGTGATTTGGGTTTTCTTTTACTGTCATCCAAACCTAATTCTAACTGACATAAACATATTAAGTAATACTCTTAGTCCCATATTTCTCTTCAATTCATCAATTTCATAAGTGAAACTGAGCATATCAATTTCTCCCATGAGAGAGGAACAAATCAGCAAATTTTATGTATCCTCTTCTTTCCAACCCTCATTCATCTATTTGCTACATCCATTTGCTGACATAGTCTGGATTTTATCCCAATCCACAGTCACCAAATTATTTATACATTACTCATCTTTTATTTCAGGAATTATAACAGCATGTAATGGTATTTTAACTCTATTTACCCCAACCGTTTTGGCTTATTCTATGTTTAATTACATTTAATGTTCACTACAATTTCTTTCACAAACAGTTTGCTCATTTGTGATTTAATCTTTTATTTGGCTTTCCTGTCTTTTGGTGCCACTTAGTATTAAAAGATGTCTGGAAGTAGTCAGGACAGGGCTGAGACTGTGGCTTCATGAGGTCCTTGGAGCTCCAGACTGCTGTGACTCTGGCCCTCTTGTGGTCTACATGGCTGCAACTGGATGGAAGGGAAGTTGGGAAGTATTTTTAATCTGGGCAGCTATGTACCTGGTTAAAATTAGGGATCCCATCACTAAGAAAGAAGGCAGAGTTTTATACTGGGGCAAAAACATGCAGACCCTGGCACAGTCTTCAAATATATATTCCCTATGAAGGCTGTGAAAGTTGTAGATCCTCAGTCCTTGAAAATACGAGAATTTTTTCTTTTTACAAATGAATGACAGCTTACAAAATTGACATAGAAAACCTGCAAACTGTTTTTTAAATTACCGTAGTATAAGCATACCTTCATTCTCTTGTGAAATCCATTCCTGTTGAGATAACTGTGGCTGAGATTTTCCATGGCTGGTGATTTGTTAATATGTCAGTATGTTCTTCTCCTCGAATTGAGCAATGAATTATCTATTACGTTTTTTGGGAATATGGGATGACTTTTTAATTACAGATTTCTGTGTTCTTTATTTCTGGAAAATTTTCTTATAATTCTAAATATCTTGTTTTTGTTGCCTTTGGTTTTTTTTTTTTTTTTTTTCCCGGTACGCGGGTCTCTCCCGTTGCGGAGCACAGGCTCCGGACGCGCAGGCTCAGCGGCCATGGCTCACGGGCCCAGCCGCTCTGCGGCATGTGGGATCTTCCCTGACCGGGGCACGAACCCGTGTCCCCTGCATCGGCAGGTGGACTCTCAACCACTGCGCCAACAGGGAAGCCTGTTGCCCTTGTTTTATTTTCTTCTTCAGAAAAAATTTTGAACATATTGGGTCTCTATTTTCCTCCATGTAATGTTTTTTTTTTTGCATTTAGTTCATCTATTTGATTTTTCACTGCTTTATGTGTGACTTTTCTTAAGTCAATATCACTGAATTAATTTTAAACAGCATCAGTTTTATATTCTATGTCAGGTATGGTTTTAAATTTGCAAGAATGTTTTTCTCTTTAATTTCCCTCATCAGCTGTGCTAGCTTACTTTTTATATTATTCTGAGTTTTATCACCTGTCTTTTTGTTGTTGTTTTTATTTTGAAATAATCTCCTGCTTGCAGAAATGATGCTACACTAGTACAAAGAGCTTTGTTTCTGAATAATTTGGGAGTAAGTGGTGAGAGGACGCCCAGCAACCGTAGTACTTTAGTGTACATTTCCTACAAACCAGGCAGCTCTCCTGCATAACCCGAAACGACCATCACGATAAGGAAATTAACATTAGTATCAGACTACAATTTAACCTACAGATTCCATTCAAGTTTCACCAGTCATTGCAATAATGCCCTCTCGAGTATAACGGTTTAGTCCAGGTTCAAATGTTGAATTTAGTTGTCCTCTTTCTTTAGTCTACTTCTGGATGGAAGTCTTCTATCTTGGCTTTCATGGCCTTGGCAATTTTGTTGATTACAGGTCATTTACCCTATAGAATGTCCATCAGCTTGCCGTTGTCTGATGATAAGATTCAGGTGGTACAATTTCGGTGGGAAGATCACAGAAGTGACAGTGTTCTCATGTGTCTCATCACAGGATAGTTGATTGCAATTGGTCCCCTTACAGGTGAAGTTAACTTTGATCATTTGATTAAGGAGGTATCTGTCAGCTTTCTTCCCTATAAAGTTAAGTTTATTGTGGGAAGGTAATTTGAGAGTATGGAATATTGCATTTCTCTTGTAACTTTCATCCACAAGTTTTAGCACTATTTGACATTTTCTGGCTGAATTGTTACAAGGATGATCACTTCCACTTTCCTCAGTTGTAATCTACAGATGAAGTATGAAAAACGTTCTCTTCTCTCCATTTATTTTTTCCTTTGCTTATATCAGCATAGACTCATGGACTCTTATTTTATTCAGTAGTATCATTATATTCTTGCTTTGATTGTCAGATTTGGCCAGTGGGAGTCCCTTTGTGCTGGTTTCACTATCATTTTGGTGTGTTCTCATTATTTTGAGCACTTTTTTTTCTCTCCTGGAACAATTTTTTTTTTTTTTTTTGCGGTACGCGGGCCTCTCACTGTCATGGCCTCTCCCGTTGCGGAGCACAGGCTCCGGACGCGCAGGCTCAGCGGCCATGGCTCACGGGCCCAGCCGCTCTGCGGCATGCGGGATCTTCCCGGACCGGGGCATGAACCCGTGTCCCCTGCATCGGCAGGCGGACTCTCAACCACTGCGCCACCAGGGAAGCCCCCCTGGAACAATTTTTTAACCAGTTTTTTAATTTGAAGTATAGTTAATTTACAATGTGTTAGTTTCATGTGTACAGCAAAGTGATTTCAGTTATACATATTATTTTTCAGATTCTTTTCTATTATGGTTTACTATAAGATATTGAATATAGTTCCCTGTACTACACAGTAGGTCCTTGTTGTTTATCTGTTTTATATATAGTAATGTGTGTATGTTAATCCCAAACTCCTAATTTATCCCTCCCCCACCCCACGCTATAACCTTTGGTAACCATAAGTTTGTTTTCTACGACTATGACTCTATTTCTGTTTTGTAAATAAGTTCATTTGTATCAGTTTTTTAGATTCCACATATCAGTCATATCATATGATATTTGTCTTTCCCTGTCTGAGTGGCTTCAGGTCTATCCATGTTGCTGCAAATGGTAGTATTTCATTCTTTTTTTATGGCTGAGTAACATTCCACTGTATAAATACTTTCTGGATCAACAAGGTGTCTCAGGCTCATCTTGTCTCTCCCCTGCCCCCTCCCTGGCATCTGCCATTTCTCTGTAGAGTCTGATTTCTTTCCTTTTCTTTTCTGTAGGAAATTCTATTGGACAGTAAACATGTAATCTTTTGTAATTGAAATATACAGAGTACTTCATTTAGAAGTAAAAGGGATTCGTGTTCAAACTGGGACGATAATAATAAAGAGAAACATTCAGCTGGTTGAGAACAAAACTCAAAACAGCACAAATCAATTTTGCTAATATTTACACGTCAGTCGGTGTCTAATGATGTCTAGCATTTCCTTACTTTCTGTGGCAAATTTTAAAAAGTATCAATATAAGCTTTTAAACGCGACACATTTTGCATGGGAATTGATCGGCAATACCAGCTTTGGTACTGACCAGCTTTGTTGAAGCAAAAGTGAAAGTTGTCTTTGTTTTATATGCTGCCCGGCCCTTAGTAACTTCAGTGCAGGAAGATGTCTTCTACTTCTATTAAACAAACTTTTAAAGAACTTCCTCCAGATTCTATACCAGCGTTCATAAAGAAAAGCCCTAGTAAGGAGAACAATTTCTGCCTTTCTCAGATCTGCTGAGTCAGGGTATTCTTCATTATAGCTGTCATGTTCTGGCAACTCCCACTACTTGGCCACGGGACAAATGATATTCAAAGCTAGTTTGCTCAACTCCAATCTACTTGTTTTGGCAAGTCAAGAATGGGGGTGCTGGCATTGACCATTTGTACTTTACATCTGCATTCGATAAGTGTGTTCCAAGGATGATGGCCTTGAAACAATGACATCTGCATGAATTTTGTGGACTTGATTTGTAAAAAGTAGGTATCGGGGACTTCTTCTGAAAACAGAGAGTGAATAAGAGGGAGTAATATTAGCCTTCACATTTATTTGCCAACAGAGGATAAAATCAGCTCAGAGAGCGAAAGCTGATTATCAGGGATATTGAATAAAGAAAGATCTCAATAAAGTGAAACCCTGAAGTACTGAAACCCTTGCTGGAGGCCACAGACAACAGGATTAGGCTCTATACACACCCCTGGGGTTTAAGATGGTGCCCAAAGGTTAGGAGCTGCTCTGTCAGTTTTTCTTCCACTTCTGAGGCCAGTCCCATCCCTGACATCCATGGATGTTGTGAATCCGCCTTCCCGTAGTCTTGGAACACTCCTTTCCTATAATCATCACATTGGATTATAATTTGTTTATTAAACATCTGTCTTCCCAGAGAGATTAAAAATTCCTCAGAGGCGAAGATCAAATCTGATGCATGTTTCCTTCCCTGTTGTAAAGCACAGAACTTGGCGTAGATTAGGTTCAGCAAAACGCAACTGGAAAGACTTTTCTTTCTCCGTGTTCCTGTAAGTACAATTTTGCTTCTCTGAATAGGCATTTATTTTACTCTGTTGATGAGGACAGCAAGGAAATGTGTTTCTCTCACTCCCTGAATTACAATCTTCTTGAGGATTAGACTAACCCCACCTAGTTGGGTACATGCTCAACACTGTTTTCAAGGAATTAAATTAATAGCTTTAGTATTCCAAAGATTTTAGAAGTAATATTTATTTTAGTTTGGGTGGTTTCATGTATTAATTTCTTCAGATATAAACAGTAGTTAAGTCTTGTGGGAAGGGCTAAAGAACTGATGCTTGATGGTGGAACTGCCTAGAAAAACCAGAAGGTAGACTTTAAGGGCAGCATATAAACGCAGGCATTTGCCCCTGACATGCTGAATCCCAGACCTACCTCTACCTGTCAGATCATGGTGTCACTAATAGGTTATTCTAGATATAAAAATGAAAATCGCAAAAAATTAGAAAAAAATTTTTTTTAGTGTGTTCCCAGGTCGCTATTGGAAATTTGCGTTGGTGCTCTCCTGGGTAATTATAGTAATTATTACCACCGAGTGTGCTTCCCAAGGGCAGGTGCCTTCTCTGTCTGTCTGTCTGTCTCTCTCTACACACGTATGTGTAATATATGAAATGTGCCTGTGTATAATATATTAGTTTACAGATAGACCTTTCTGCTAGTGTACAGCTATACAGTTTTATATCCACATATATCTATATGCTCTCACTTCATAATTACAGGTGCCCTGTGAGGTTGATACCACAATCCCTGCTTCACAGCTGAGAAAATGGAAGCTCAGAGCCTAAGAATATTCAACCAGTGAGTGGTCCAGTCAGGACCCCAATCTGAGTACTTCTGATTCCCAAGCCACTGCATTTCCACGCCGTCACGCCCCTCTGGGGACACCACTGATAAATTCAGGTGTAGAAGTGAGCGAGGATGCCTGGGAGCCCCGCGGGCCCAGGGTGCAGCGGGACGCCCGTGCACCTGTTCCCAACCCGGGGAAGCCACGTGGGGCTTAGGGGGTCAGCCTTTCAGAAGGTAGTTGAGGGGCAGCAGGGGTGCCAACTGCTTGACGTTCCTGGCTGGCTTTGCTTAGACCGCTTCAGAAGGCTTTGCCTCAAGGGCTTTGACAGTGGTGCAGCCGCGCAGCTGCCGCTGGGGGGCTCAGGCAGGCCGTGGTTTGGAACTGCTCTCTTTAGAGTCAGTGCTGGGAGGATGCTCTGAGGCTGTCAGGAACAAGGGGCTCTTAGAGGGGGTGACAGACGCTGCAGGTCCTGAGAGAGCTGGGGCTGCTGCCGGGCGTGGCTACCAGGGGACACCCACTGGGTCATCCACTGGGTAAATAACAGCATTCCGGGGAAAGGTAGAGCTGGTCGGCTTTAATAAGTACAAGTCTCTGGAAAAGGAGACAATTTCATCACGTTGGAGATTCTCAAAACTTAAATGGGGTCCTCCATGGACCCCAGAGATCCCCACTCTAACCAGACTCTTGACAGGGATGTGTAAAGGGCCAAAGGAAGGTTCCATACATTTGTGAGCCCGTGTCCCCTCACTGATGCAGTTCATGACGCTGCAAAACCCAAACTCTCCAATTATTTTAAAATGCTTTGGGATTTGCAAACTTGGCCCTATTACTGAGCATTTAAAACTCACTCTACCAGGCACCTAATATATGTCATCTCATTAATTTTCACCCCAGGCTAAGACATGGCATTGCCCCCACTTTACAGAAGAAGCAGCTCAGAAAGAATGATCATCCGTCGGAGGGGGCAGAGCAGTAACTTGAATGTGGCCTGTGAATCACGGGCCCGTGGATCACACTTTCAGTAGCGATCCTCTGAGTTTTACAGAAGGGGAAACCGAGGCCCAGAGAGGGCGTGGTTGGTTCCTCCCGGTGCCCAGGGCTTGGCTGGGGAATCTAGCATGCCGGCCGCATTTGACCTTGGCCAGAGCAGTTCCAGGCTGCAGCGGGCGCTCAGCGTTTGGTCCAGGCTCAGCTTTGCTCTACCCTCTGTGAGGACTGAATGGTTATCTGTGCAGCTGGACCAACCACCTGCCCATCTCGTACTTTCCTTTCCATCAGGGACGCACACGAGATTCACTTTCAGAATTTTGTTGATACTTGATGAGAAATTATTTAACAAAGTGCCCAAAGAGATGCTACTAATTAAAAAATAGTAAAATGGAGCAACGTCCAGAATCAGAAGTTTGCTAAAGACAACCGGAAGGCCAGCGCGCGATTCCAGTTAAGAGGGAAGCTGTCAGGATGTAAATGATATGTCTACGTTTTTACCCATACACTAAACCATTGTAGTGGGGCAGGGGGCAGGTAGGCTCTTATCGATGGACTCCTTCCCGACACCTGTTCTGTTGCAGGTGTGTGCACGCAACAGTGCTGGCTGTGGGGTGAGGAATTGCTGATGCAGCCATTGACTGGGACCACCTGGTAGGAATGTGGGCCTCATCCCCATTGGTTAAGGCCTTAGCACACGTTAACAGGTAAAGAAATTCTCTTTATCCAAAGAGGTCAGGGCGTAGGGTAGTTTGAACTCCAGTTCCTCGGTTCCCCTTAGTGGAAAGTAATAATAAAGACTTCAGCCTTGGCGCAAAGGCAATCACTGGAACGTCACCCGGCAGCGTCCACACCCGAGAGATGGCTTCTAATAAGAGGACGTGTCAGGATCCGGGCTTTTGCCAGACTGCAGCTCAGAGATAACCTCCCTGGGCTTCTCACGGGAGAGTTTCAAGCTCCCTCACTAAGTTATGTGAATTCTGCTGCTCTGGCGGCCTTGAACCTGTCACTCTCTGTACTTAACGGTCCACCTGCACTACGGCAATGGGAGAAAAATAATTTAACGTAGTCATTAAATAAAAAGGAGATCTTAAAAACTTGTTTATTGTTACACTCCATGCGAAAGATCCGCTCAAACCTCCAGTGAATGCTGATAGCCCATGAGAGAGGGCAGCCGTCTTTCCCGTTTTCCCCAATTCTCTGCACCTTGCGTGCTGTTTGTTCCCTAATACTTTTCTGAAACACAGATTGAGATGCACTGTAGGGTGAATTTAGTTAAGTAACTCTTAAAATAGACCCACTAGCTTTCATTTTCAGGAAAAGCATTACTTGTTGAAGTAACACACCTACTTCTAATTCTGTAGCTTGTTATTTTAGCCAACTGCCAAAAAAAAAAAAAGGAAAGAGAAGAGACAAAAAGGGAAGCTATGCTTAGGAAAGTTGCAGAGTGAGGGAGCAGCATGGGGCTTACGAGGTGACAGGTGGGCAGGAGGCACCTGGAAGGATGCATTTCATGTGCCAAGAACCGTGGACAGAAGAGGAAGAAATCCTTTATAGAGTCCACATTGGTTTTCAAACTAATGAGGCGTTTCTGAGGATGGGGTCCAGGAATTTGCATTTAAATAAACACCTCGGATGAACTGTCCAACAAAAGTTTTCAAACCACTGCCTAATACTTGCGATTTAAACCTGTCTTCTCGAAGTGGTAGAATGTGAAGCTAGGGGAAGCCTTAGAGATGATTTTGTAGCCACGGCCCAGGGAGGCTGGGTGCTCAGAGCTCTGGAATAGATGCTCTCAGGCCAGTTGCACACGTGCCTGCTTTATTTTCCCACCCTCCACAGCCCGTCTGGTCTCAGTACTACAGAATTCACAGAGGTAGAGGAGAGAGCGTGGATACACCGAGAACGTTCTGTTGATGTGTGTGTAGTTTACAACGATTCTACCAGCTCTGAATGCTCAACTAATTTAAGTTCCTCTTAGCTAGCCGTTTCAGACTCAGGTTTGAGTTTTCCAAACAGGACACGATTCAGTCACTGAAGTGAAACATACACTTTAACATTATGATGATCAGTGGATGTATTTTTTTCCTGTAGAAGTGGGCTTTCCCGTTGAGATCTTCTAGAAGCTCATTTTGACATACCTTATGGTACATGAATTTAGGTGAACAACTGCTGGTAATGAACCACCTGTATCACATGCTGATCAGTGCTTATCATTTCATTCAGTTCACCACAAAAATGGGGCCAGTACTATTATCAATCTCCCTTTCTCAGATGAGAAAATAAATGTAGATAAGTTACTTGCTCAAGCTGACACTAGTGCGTAGCAAGGCCTTGGCGTGCACGGTTTTAACCCCCATCCACTAAAGCAAACCTGCCATCGTTCTCTCCCACATCCAGCGACATCACAGAGGACAGGCTGGGCATCGCGCAGCAAGGCATGTGTCGTGCACTTTAAGAGGAATCCCACGTGTGCTGACAGACGGAGGAGCTGAAACCCTACATCAGTAGTTAAGTCCGTTTCGCCTGAAACGTGCCTTCACTCAGCAAGGTCTTTCTAACTGTTGCTGCAAAAGGCTCACCTGTCTCCCAAGCAGCACCGCGGCTAAACAATAAGATGTTCCCCGAGCTGTGTTCCAGAAACCTGGAGCCAGCTGTGTCTAGTTCAGGTGAGCCGGTTGAGACTGGATAGGACCACCGACCTTCCAACGGGGGCATGCACGTCCACTCGGCGACCTTTTGACATCAGAGGGCCGAAAATTCCACCCTCAGACCACGCTGCGGGCCTCCATTTCTGCAGGTGCAGAGGCCTGCCGCTTAGTTACGCCTGCTCGGCACAACGGCTGCTGCACCCTTTTCCAATCACCTTTCCCCACACTCCCCATACGACCTCAGACCACCCTGCTGCTTTATTCTTGAGCTCGTAAATAGCCCGAGCCCCTTGCCTTCGGCGAGGCGGATTTGAGACGTGTTCTCCCGTCTCCTCCCTCGGCTGCAGACCTCTGTGTCTCAGCGTTTCGGCTTGCAGTGCCCTGGGCAAGACGAACCTGGTTCAGTAGCAAAGCTACGAGCACGCTCCGGCCACCTTTAGGAGAGAGCTGTGTTAAATGCAGTCACCCTTGTCTGCTGTCTTTGGGGACCACAGCTTGAGAGTGGTCATAACTCGGATCCTTAAAGAAAAGCCCCCCCCCCCCCCCACCGCCCGCAAACAAACCAAAGAGCAAGTTTGGGAAGTTACAAGTGAGAGAAACGGGGAGGATTGTTTCCAGAAGAAGCCTCCTGGAATACTTGAAGAGCAACATAGAGAATGACTGAGGGCAGATGTGTTGAGAATAGCCGGCCTGAGTCTTGGGATGTATCGCAGGGTCTCTCTTTTTAATCTGTGTCGTGTCAGAAAGTAGGCACACCCTTGGAAGAACACCTGACACTTGTAACAGCTAGAGCAAAATGGATGTGGGGAGAAAGCCATGCTTCTACAATGGAGATTTCCAGAGCATCCTTGGGAGGCTGGTTTGCTAGGGGGAGAGAACGGAAGTGCCCTGGAGTTAGAACAGGTGCCTCCTTTCAAAGAGCATCGTCCGTCTCCAGCCTGGCAGAGGTGACAGCCGCTTTCATGCACAGTGATACCAGCTCTTTATTGTTATTTTTAATTCTCAAAGTGATTTATGGCCTCATTCTTCTGAGAATTGAAAGTCGAACTCCATGAAAGCAAAGAGGTTTGAATACAACAAAACTCATCATTTCTTGCACAAACCTTTTCAACTGTGTTCTTTTCTCAGAGAATCATAGTGCCATGTCCCCCTTTGCCCACGTCAGAAACCGGGGCCCTCCGCTCTCCTCCACCCAGTGTCCGCGAATAGTCACTGGTCTTCCTCCGCTTGGTGGCCCCACCCCCTTGAGAGCCTCTAAGTCTAGCCCCCATTCTCTTCCCACCTGCCCTCATCTGGTTTCTCATCCTTGTTGTTTCCCTGGAAGCTTTCTGCACAGATCGTTCCGCTTCGTTGAGGTGATGGCCACCTGCCTGAGGCTTACGAGTAACTGGAGAGATGAATTAATTCAAATTTGAATTTTAGATGTATGTGGTGGGAGTGCCCCGCTAACCTCTTAATAACTAGCACGCTAGCCCGATTGAGCCCTGGCTCCCAGTTTTGGGTTCCTGGTTTAGGGGGTCATTAACAGTATAAGGTGACTGGGAAAGGCTGCTTGTGGAGGGTGAAGTGAGGGTGGAGTCCTGAAGTGTGAGTGTGAGACATTGGAGAGAGAAAAGAGCACGGCCATGCCCACAGGTCTCTGATGAATTTTCTGTTACCCGTGGTGGACACCCTGATCCAAAGGAGGAAAACAAGGGAGACGAGAAGGAAGGGAGAGAAGAAGAGTTGCCAGAGACTCACATGCCATCAGATCACAGGGGATGCTCTCGGTCCAAATGGATCTTTGCTGAGCTCTGGCCTCCAGAGAACACCAGTGGAATGTTAACACGACAGTGAAGCAACGTGATGTGCTTTATGGGAATCTTAACTCCAAAGGAAGGCCCTCCTGAAGAAACCCAGTGTCCGGCTGATAGGGGCATGGCCTGGGTGACTCCTGGCGGTCTCTTGTGTATCACACACCTAATTGTGTTGAGCAACTCCGTTTGGGACCATCCATTCTTGCGTGAAAGCCTCTCTTGATTTAAAGCCAAATGGTTTCATTGAACAAGCTGTTCTTCTAACAAAGACTTACTGGTTCTGTGTGTCCTGAATCTTTCAAAGGAACGACGACGTAACACGGGCTTTTCTGAAAAACTGCAACTACTCGACTATTTTTGCAGAAGCACTGTTTCTCATAGACATGTTCCCCACAGCAGTCCCTTCTGCCCGACTCTCCATTTGCATTTAAGAGCAGTTTTCTCCTCTGATGACCGCTTGAATCGAATGAGAAAAAGGTCGCATTGAATCACCCAGACACATGTTAAGGAAACTCAGCTCTTCTCCCTCCCCCTTTGATGGAAACTCATTGCTGCAGGATTGAGATTTACGTTTAGGGAATGAAGCCTGAGGGTGTTCTGAAGCGCTTGCCAACCTGCTAAATGCAAACGGTGTTCAATGAGAAGTGCATTGTTGCTTTTGTCTGAGTGCCATTCGTAGGCCAGAAGCAAATTACCGCAGGATGAATACCTTTGGTTCCTGATTCCCAATCTGTAGAAAAGCTGTTAAAATACAAAGCAAGAAACACCTGTAAATGTTCCACGGGGAAATTCTGTAGCCCAGTAAAACACATGAAAATGTTGTTGTGATTTCAGTAGGGCTGTGTCTGTAGGCCGAGACGCTCCAGAACTGGGCAGGCAAGGATAATACCTGCAATTAGATGAATTCACCAAGAGACTGGAATTGGTCCGGGATGCCTGGTGTCCGCCTCCTGGCATCATGACGGCTCTTCCCCATTTGAATCTGTTCTATTCGGGAAGTGACTGTTGGGTCCTCAGCTGAACTCCTGGATGCCTTGAGTAGTGTTGCCAAGTGTCGCGGGCTGGCGTTGTAACACCACTGAAGGTTATTATCATGGAAAAGTCAAAGATTTTCTTTGGTCGGGCAAGTCAAGATAGAAATGGTTCAGCCAGTTTCAGTTTTCTTTAGACTTCGAAGGCCTTTGTTACCCTTAGTTAGAACCGTTCTGGGTGTGGGTGGATGTGAGAATTAAAACGGTGATGGATGAAGCGACTGTGACCTTGTTGTGTTATGTATGTGCTTCCAAAGTGGGTTCGTGTAAGTTAAAATGTGGGCCCATTTAGGCAGCTTCTCCAAAATGATCCCACAAAACCCTTGGGGAACAGAGACAAAGCGTGCTGCTGGGCATCTAATCTGTACCTGGTGATGGGCTTGTGTACTGGAACCAGACATCTCCTTCAGGGCTTCTTTTATATATCCACTCCTTTTTTTTTTTTTAGATTCTTTTCCCGTATAGGCCATTACAGAGTATTCAGTGGAGTTCCCTGTGCTATACAGTAGGTTCTTATTAGTGATCTATTTTATATATGGTAGTGTATATATGTCAATCCCAATATCCCAATTTATCCCTCCCCCCCGTATCCCCTGGTAACCATAAGTTTGTTTCCTACATCCGTGCCTCTACTTCTGTTTTGTAAATACGTTCATTTGTACCCTTTTTATAGATTCCACATGTAAGCGATATCATATGATGTTTGTCTTTCTGTGTCTGACTGACTTCACTCAGCATGACAATCTCTAGGTCCATCCATGTTGCCGCACATGGCGTTATTTTTTCTTTTTTATGGCTTTTTTATGAGTAATATTCCACTGTATATATATACATCTTCTTTATCCATTCCCCTGTTGATGGAGATGACATGGCTATTGTAAATAGTACTGCAATGAACATTGGGGTGTATGTGTCTTTTTGAATTACGGTTTTCTCCAGGTATATGCCCAGGAGTGGGGTTGATGGGTCATATTGGTAGTTCTGTTTTTAGCTTTTTAAGGAACCTCCATACTGTTCTCCATAGTGGCTGTACCAATTTACATTCCCACCACTCAGTGCTATTTTATGAGTGTTTCTATTTTTTCCTTTACTGTCTGTGGCCCAGGCTCTCCAGGGCCAGTGAAGGCTGAGAGATCCAGGCTCCTGTGTCATGAAAGGTGGACTTAAAAGTGGGGCTTTTCAAGAGGCTTGTAGAATTTAGAAGAAAGGTGTGAAGGTTAGGAGAGGAAGAGAGAGGACCAGAGAGAGACAGAGATGAAGTTGAGGGCTGGGGATGGGTGAGAGGCACCTTCTGGGGACAAAGGTGACATGCTGCTCTCCCCTCCCACCTTTCTGCTCCTTCTTTATGTCCCTTTCACTCTTCTCAGAAGCATTTTCTTTTATGTGGCTCAGTGCTTGGCCGTGGATCAAAGGGAATCCAAAACATTTCATGCCTGGACTCTATATGGGTTAATCGGGGCCATACACACTGGAGATAAATACCTGACTTCGTGAAGGAGGAGAGCACAGGACAGGCTTTAAACTAACTCTCCAGCAAGGCTTGAGGCATGGTGGGTCAGCCTGCCATGATTGTTACGTGGGCATCTTTGGGATCAATATCTCCTGTCTGTCTTGTATTAAACACCTCTAATGAGCCCCAGAGTTCCATTTATTGACTTATATAGGAACATGCCCCCCTGTCTGGGGAGGAAAACTCAACTAACAAAAATCCCCAGAGAAGATGAACTATACATCTAAATGCCGCATAGCACGGGGAGATCAGCTTGGTGCTTTGTGACCACCTAGAGGGGTGGGATAGGGAGGGTGGGAGGGAGACTCAAGAGGGAGGAGATAGGGGGATATATGTATACGTATACCTGATTCACTTGGTTATACAGCAGAAACTAGCACACCGTTGTAAAGCAGTTATACTCCAGTAAAGATGTTAAAAAATAAAATCTAAATGTCTGTTGAATCTTGTACAGTAGGAGGTCTTTCTGAGAATCTTAGGAAACCGCTCTCTCGTTTTCTCATAATGAGACACTGCAAAGTAGTCAGATAGATCTCCTTTTGACTGAGGTCGCAGAGGCACTTTAGATAAAATCCTATGTACCTTGAAAGTCATTGCTGATCCTGGTGGACCACAGGATATATATACAAGACATGTGTGAGCTTCACTCAAATATGTGTTTAATATCTGGGGTTTCTCTCCTCTAAACACCATGCACCCTTTTTCTTTTACTTTTTTTTTTTTTTTTTTAAACAGAGGAACTTCTGCTTCACTTCCTGCGTGCTATTCATTCCACAGATATTTCCTGAGTGCCTTCCACGTGCCAGCAGTGATCCAGGCACCAGGCATGTGGCATGAACAAAACAGGCGCATCTCTGAAGTGCAGCGTACATTTTAATGCCTTATTTAACCCTTTCACTCCCCTTCTCAGAGCTGCGGTCCACTCCAGGTTATCTCTTTGGAGGCAGATTTCCCTGGATTTGGTCCTACTATTTATCAACATGCCTATTAGCTTTTTCTTTTCTTTAACATCTTTATTGGAGTATAATTGCTCTACAATGGTGTGTTAGTTTCTGCTGTATAACGAAGTGAATCAGCCATACATATACATATATCCCCATATCCCCTCCATCCTACATCTCCCTCCCACCCTCCCTATCCCAACCCTCTAGGTGGTCACAAAGCACTGAGCTGATCTCCCTGTGCTATGCGGCTGCTTCCCACTAGCTATCTATTTTACATTTGGTAGTGTATATATGTCCTTGACACTCTCACTTCGTCCCAGCTTACCCTTCCCCCTCCCCGTGTCCTCAGGTCCATTCTCTACGTCTGAGTCTTTATTCCTGTCCTGCCCCTAGGTTCTTCAGAACCATTTTTTTTTTTTTAGATTCCATATATATGTGTTAGCATACGATATTTGTTTTTCTCTTTCTGACTTACTTCACTCTGTATGACAGACTCTAGGTCCATCCACCTCACTACAAATAACTCAATTTTGTTTCTTTCTATAGATGAGTTTTCCATTGTATATATGTGCCACATCTTCTTTATCCATTCATCTATCGATGGACACTTAGGTTGCTTCCATGTCCTGGCTATTGTAAATAGAGCTGCAGTGAACATTGTGGTTCATGACTCTTTTTGAATTATGGTTTTCTCAGGGTATATGCCCAGTAGTGGGATTGCTGGATCGTATGGTAGTTCTATTTTTAGTTTTTTAAGGAACCTCCATACTGTTCTCCATAGAGGCTGTATCAATTTACATTCCCACCAACAGTGCAAGGGGGGTTTCCTTTTCTCTACACCCTCTCCAGCATTTATTGTTTGTCAGTTTTTTGATGATGGCCATTCTGACGGCTGTGAGGTGATACCTCATTGTGGTTTTGATTTGCATTTCTCTAATGATTAATGATCTTGAGCATTCTTTCATGTGTTTGTTGGCAGTCTGTATATCTTCTTTGGAGAAATGTCTGTTTAGGACTTCTGCCCATTTTTGGATTGGGTGGTTTGTTTTTTTGATATTGAGCTGCATGAGCTGCTTGTGTATTTTGGAGATTAATCCTTTGTCAGTTGCTTCACTTGCAAATATTCTCTCCC
This sequence comes from Leucopleurus acutus, assembly GCF_964270905.1. Taxonomy (NCBI): domain Eukaryota; kingdom Metazoa; phylum Chordata; class Mammalia; order Artiodactyla; family Delphinidae; genus Leucopleurus; species Leucopleurus acutus. The sequence goes on from NC_139163.1 coordinate 7,017,084, forward strand.
ATTCTGAGGGTTGTCTTTTCATCTTGTTTATGCTTTCCTTTGCTGTGCAAAAGCTTTTAAGTTTCCTTAGGTCCCATTTGTTTATTTTTGTTTTTATTTCCATTTCTCTAGGAGGTGGGTCAAAAAGGATCTTGCTGTGATTTATGTCAAAGACTGCTCTTCCTATGATTTCCTCTAAGACTTTTATAGTGTCTGGCCTTACATTTAGGTCTTTAATCCATTTTGAGTTTATTTTTGTCTGTGGTGCTAGGAAGTGTTCTACTTTCATTCTTTTACATGTAGCTGTCCAGTTTTCCCAGCACCACTTATTGAAGAGGCTGTCTTTTCTCCATGGTATATTCTTGCCTCCTTTATCAAAGATAAGGTGACCTAGGTGCATGGGCTTATCTCTGGGCTTTCTATCCTGTTCCATTGATCTATATTTCTGTTTTTGTGCCAGTACCATACTGTCTTGATTACTGTAGCTTTGTAGTATAGTGTAAAGTAAAGGAGCCTGATTCCTCCAGCTCCGTGTTTCTTTCTCAAGATTGCTTTGACTGTTTGGGGTCTTTTGTGTTTCCATACAAATTTTGAAATTTTTTGTTCTAGTTCTGTGAAAAATGCTATTGGTAGTTTGATAGGGATTGCATTGAATCTGTAGATTGCTTTGGGTAGTATAGTCATTTTCACGATGTTGATTCTTCCAATTCAAGATATGGTATATCTCTCCATCTATTTGTATCATCTTTAATTTCTTTCATCAGTGTCTTATAATTTTCTGCATACAGGTCTTTTGTCTCCTTAGGTAGGGTTATTCCAAGGTATTTTATTCTTTTTGTTGCAATGGTAAATGGGAGTGTTTCTCTTTCAGATTTTTCATCATGTGTATAGGAATGGAAGAGATTTATGTGCATTAATTTTGTGTCCTGCTACTTTATCACATTCATTGTTTAGTTCTAGTAGTTTTCTCATAGCATCTTTAGGATTCTCTATGTATAGTATCATGTCGTCTGCAAACAATGACAGTTTTACTTCTTTTCAAATTTGTATCCCTTTTATTTCTTTTTCTTCTCTGATTCCCAGGGCTAGGACTTCCAAAACTATGTTGAATAATAGTGGTAAGAGTGGACATGCTTGTCTTGTTCCTGATCTTAGAGGAAATGCTTTCAGCTTTTCTCCATTGAGAATGATGTTTTCTGTGGGTTTGTTGTATATGGCCTTTATTATGTTGAGGTAAGTTCCCTCTATGCCTACTTTCTGGAGGGTTTTTATCATAAATGGGTGTTGAGTTTTGTCAAAAGCTTTCTCTGCATCTATTGAGATGATCATATGGTTTTTCTTCTTCAGTTTGTTAATATGGTTTATCACATTGATTGATTTGTGTATATTGAAGAATACTTGCATTCCTGGGATAAACCCCACTTGATCATGGTGTATGATCCTTTTAATGTGCTGTTGGATTCCGTTTGCTAGTATTTTGTTGAGGATTTTTGCATCCAAGTTCCTCAGTGATATTGGCCTGTAGTTTTCATTTTTTGTGACATCTTTGTCTGGTTTTGGTATCAGGGTGATGGTGGCCTCATAGAATGAGTTTGGGCGTGTTCCTCCCTCTGCTACATTTTGCAAGAGTTTGAGAAGGATAGGTGTTAGCTCTTCTATAAATGTTTGATAGAATTCGCCTGTGAAGCCATCTGGTCCTGGGCTTTTGTTTGTTGGAAGATTTTTAATCACAGTTTTAATTTCAGTGCTTGTGATTGGTCTGTTCATATTTTCTATTTCTTCCTGGTTCAGTCTTGGAAGGTTGTGCTTTTCTAAGAATTTGTCCATTTCTTCCAGGTTGTCCATTTTATTGGCATAGAGTTGCTTGTAGTAATCTCTCATGATCCTTTGTATTTCTGCAGTGTCAGTTGTTACTTCTCCTTTTTCATTTCTAATTCTATTGATTTGAGACTTCTCCCTGTTTTTCTTGATGAGTCTGGTTAATGGTTTATCAACTTTGTTTATCTTCTCAAAGAACCAGCTTTTAGTTTTATTGATCTTTGCTATCGTTTCCTTCATTTCTTTTTCATTTATTTCTGATCTGATCTTTATGATTTCTTTCCTTCTGCTAACTTTGGGTTTTGTTTGTTCTTCTTTCTCTAATTGCTTTAGCTGTAAGGTTAAGTTGTTTATTTGAGATGTTTCTTGTTTCTTGAGGTAGGATTGTATTGCTATAAACTTCCCTCTTAGAACTGCTTTTGCTGCATCCCATAGGCTTTGGGTCATCGTGTTTCATTGTCATTTGTTTCTAGGTATTTTTTTATTTCCTCTTTGATTTCTTCAGTGAACTCTTGGTTACTTAGTAGCATATTGTTTAGCTCTCATGTGTTTTTATTTTTTATAGACTTTTTGCTGTAATTGATATCTAGTCTCATAGCGTTGTCATCAGAAAAGATACTTGATACGATTTCAATTTTCTTAAATTCACCAAGGCTTGAGTTGTGACCCAAGATATGATCTATCCTGGAGAATGTTCCATGAGCACTTGAGGAGAATGTGTATTCTGTTGTTTTTGGATGGAATGTCCTATAAATATCAATTAAGTCCATCTTGTTTAATGTATCATTTAAAACTTGTGTTTCCTTATTTATTTTCATTTTGGATGATCTGTCCATTGGTGAAAATGGGGTGTTAAAGTCCCCTACTATGATTGTGTTACTGTCGATTTCCCCTTTTATGGCTGTTAGCATTTGCTTTATGTATTGAGGTGTTCCTATGTTTGGTGCATAAATATTTACAATTGTTATATCTTCTTCTTGGATTGATCCCTTGATCATTATGTAGTTTCCTTCTTTGTCTCATGTAATAATCTTTATTTTAATGTCTATTTTGCCTGACATGAGAATTGCTAGTCCAGCTCTCTTTTGATTTCCATTTGCATGGAATATGCTTTTCCATCCCCTCACTTTCAGTCTGTAGGTGTCCCTAGGTATGAAGTGGGTCTCTTGTAGACAGCATATATATGGGTCTTGTTTTTTAATCCATTCAGCCAGTCTATGTCTTTTGGTTGGAACATTTAATCTATTTACATTTAAGGTAGTTATTGATATGTATGTTTCTATCACCATTTTCTTAATTGTTTTGGGTTTGTTTTTGTAGGTCTTTTCCTTCTCTTGTGTTTCCTGCCTAGAGAAGTTCGTTTAGCATTTGTTGTAAAGCTGGTTTGGTGGTGCTGAATTCTCTTAGCTTTTACTTGTCTATCAAGTTTTAATTTCTCCGTTGAATCTGAATGAGATCCTTGCTGGGTAGAGTAATCTTGGTTGTAGGTTTTTCCCTTTCTTCACTTTAAATATGTCCTGCCATTCCCTTCTGGCTTGCAGAGTTTTTGCTGGAAGATCAGCTGTTAACCTTATGGGGATTCCCTTGTACGTTATTTGTTGTTTTTCTCTTGCTGCTTTTAATATGTTTTCTTTGTATTTAACTTTTGATAGTTTGATTAATATGTGTCTTGACGTGTTTCTCCTTGGATTTATCCTGTATGGAACTCTCTGCACTTCCTTGACTTGACTGACTATTTCCTTTCCCATATTAGGGAAGTTTTCATCTATAATCTCTTCAAATATTTTCTCAGTCCCTTTTTCTCTATAATTCAAATGTTGGTTCGTTTAATGTTGTCCCAGAGTTCTCTGAGACTGTCCTAAATTCTTTTCTTTCTTTCTTTTATTTTTATTCTGCTCTGCAGTAGTTATTTCTACTCTTTATCCAGGTCACTTATATGTTCTTCTCCCTCAGTTATTCTGCTATTGATTCCTTCTAGAGAATTTTTAATTTCATTCATTGTGTTGTTCATAATTGTTTGCTCTTTAGTTCTTATCGTTCGTTGTTACATGTTTCTTGTATTTTCTCCTTTCTGTTTCCAAGATTTTGGATCACCTTTACTATCATTACCCTGAATCTTTTTCAGGTAGACTGCTATTTCCTCTTCATTTGTTTGGTTTGATGGGTTTTTACCTTGCTCTTTAATCTGCTGTGTATTTCTCTGTCTTCTCATTTTGCTTAACTTACTGTGTTTGGGGTCTCCTTTTTGCATGCTGCAGGTTCGTAGTTCCCGTTGTTTTTGGTGTCTGCTCCCAGTCGGCAAGGTTAGTTTAGTGGGTTGTGTAGTCTTCCTGGTGAAGGGGACTGGTGCCCTTGTTCTGGTGGATGAGGCTGGATCTTGTCTTTCTGGTGGGGAGGACCATGTTCGGTGGTGTATTTTGGGGTGTTTGTGAACTTATTATGATTTTTGGCAGCCTCTCTGCTAATGGGTTGGGTCATGTTCCTGTCTTGCTAGTTGTTTGGCATGGGGTGTCCAGCACTGACATTGCTGGTCGTCGAGTGGAGCTGGGTCTTAGCATTGAGATGGAGATCTCTGGGCAAGCTAATATTACACGGGGCTAGGAGGTCTCTGGTGGACCAATGTCCTGAACGTGGCTCTCCCACCTCAGAGGCTCAGTCCTGACAGCTGGGCAGAGCAGCAAGACCCTGCGAGCCACATGGCTCCTCTAGGAGACAGTGCTTTGAAGGTTGAAGGAACAGTTGGCCGTTGCACTTCACACTACCAGCTGAATGTTAAGTAGGATCTGCGAGCAGCAGAGAATCTTCTACTAGATGTGGCCCAGGGGTTAGAAACTGCAGGAGTTTCCTGTATAAAATTTGAAACTTGCCAAATACATGGAGGGCATGGAGAGATGGAAGAAGGAGGCAGCCACTCCAGATTGGTAGGAGGCGGGTTAACAACAAGCAAGGGAATCTGTGAGGCTTGCCTTGGGTGCCACAAGCCATGTGGATCTTAGCAACCACCCACCATAATCTCAACAGTTTATAGAGGCCTTTAGGGGGTTCAGTTGTGTATCCCATCCAGATGGCCTCAGCAACACCTTCTTTATTTTCTTTTCAAAAGTTCTTTTTATTGTGAAATGTAAAACATGAATAGAGAAGTACATAATGTACAGATTATATACAATCGTATATACTGTAAATTATTATAAAGTGAACAGCTATGTAATCACCACTCAAGTCAAGAAATAGAATATTGTCAACACCTAAAATTTGCCTAAGTATTCTTTCCTAATCTAAATAACTGATTCCCTCCCCAAGAGATAATTACTCTTTTAATTTCTATGTTAAGTACGTCCTTCTTTTCATTACAATTTTACTTTCAGTTCAATTTCATATCCCCCCAAAATTTAGTTGAATTTCATCTCTTTTTAAAATCATTGTATAAATGGAATATACAGTTTGAATTCTATAATTCTGGCTTCTTTCTTTCAACATTATGCTCTGGGTATTCGGTCATGTGGTTACAGGAATTTGTCCTTGTTCAGACTTGTTAAATCACACGTTGCTGACCCACGCCTCCAGAATTTCTGATTTAGTAAATTTTGGGGTGGGTCCTAAGAATTTATTTATATATATAATATATATATAACATATATTTCTTAATGAAAGAGGTGACTTTATTTTCTTTCTTTCTTCCTCCCGTTCCTTCCCCTCTTCCTCTCTTTCCTTCCTTCCTTCCTTTCTTTATTTCTTTTTTCCTTCCTTTCTTTCTTTCTTTCTTTCCATTTGACTCCACCCATTTCTCCCATCCCACACCCCACCACCTTGGCAACTACCAATCTGTAATCTGTTCTTTGTCTTTATGAGCTTCGGGATGTTGTTTGTTTGTTTGTTTGTTGCTTTATTTTTTTAGATTCCACTTAGGAGAGGGATCATATGCTACTTGTCTTTCTCTTTCTGACCTATTTCACTTAGCATAGTGCCCCCAAGGTCCATTCATGTTGTCACAAATGGCAAGAATTCATTCCTTTTTTAGCTGAATAATATCCCATGATATACATATATACATATGCCACAATTTCTTTATCCATTAATCTGCTGATGAACACTTACTTTGCTTCCATATCTTGGCTATTGCAAATAGTGCTGCAGTGACCATAGGGAGGCATATATCTTTCTAAGTTAGTGTTTTCATTTTCTTTGAACAAATACCCAGAAGTAAGATTGCTGGATTATATGGTAGTTCTATCTTTAATTTTTTGAGGGATCTTCATACTGCTTTTCATAGTGGCTGCACTAACTTACATTCCCACCAACAGTGCACAAGGATTCCCCTTTCTCCACATCCTCACCAACATGTATTATTTCTTGTCTTTTCGGTGATAGCCATTCTAACAGGTGTGAGGTGATATCTCGCTGTGGTTTTGATTTGCATTTCCATTATGATTAATGATGTAGAGCATCTTTTCAGGTACTTGTTGAACATTTTTATGTCTTTTTTGGAAAAATGTCTTTTCAGATCTTCTGCCTATTTTTTAATTGGTTTGTTTGGTTTTTGCCATTGAGTTGTATGAGTTCTTTATATATTTTGGATATTAGCCTGTTATCAGATATATGATTTGAAAATATTTTCTCCCATTCAGTAGGTCACCTTTTCATTTTGTTGATGGTTTCCTTTGCTGTGCAGAAGCTTTTTAGTATGATGTAGTACCCCTTATTTATTTTTGCTTTTGTGGCTTTTGCTTTTGGTGTCAGATACAAAAAAATCATTGCCAAGACCTTTGTCAAGGAACTTACTGCCTTTTCTCTTTTTGGATTTTTATGGTTTCAGGTCTTATATTCAAGTCTTTAATCTATTTTTAGTTAGTTTGTATGCATGGTGTAAGACAGTGGTTCAGTTTCATTCTTTTGCATGTGGCTGTTCAGATTTGCCAGCACCATTTATTGACGAGGTTGTCCTTTCCCCATTGTGTATTCTTGACTCCTTTGTCATAAATTAATTGACTATATATGCATGGGTTTATTTGTGGGCTTTCTGTTCTGTTCCATTGATGTATGTGTCTGCGTTTATGCAAATACCATACTGTTTAAATTACAATAGCTCTGTAATATAGTTTGAAATCAGGGAGCATGAGGTCTCCAGCTTTGTTCTTCTTTCTCAAGATTGCTTTGAATATTCAGGGTCTTTTTTGGTTTCATATAAATTTTAGGATTGATTCCTCAATTTCCATGAAAAATGTCATTGGAATTTTGATAGTGGTGGCATCAAATATGTAGATTGCTTTGGGTAGTACAGACATTTTAACAATATTGATTATTCCAGTGCATGAGCATGGAATATCTTTTTATTTATTTGTGGCTTCTTCAATTTCTTTCATTAATATCTTGTAGTTGTCAATATACCGTTTTTCTTAACCTCCTTGATTAAACATTTTTGGGAATTTTATTCTTTTTGATGAAATTGTAAATGGGATTGTTTTCTTTATTCCTCTTTCTGATAGTTTATTGATAGTGTATAGAAATGCAACAAATTTTTGTGTGGTGAGTTTATATCCTGCAACTTCACTGAATTTATTTATTAGTTCTAACAGTTTTTTGATGGAGTGTTTAGAGTTTCCTATACAATCATCCCTTGGTATCCTCGGTGGATTGGTATCCCCCCATGGATACCCAAATCTGCAGATGCTTAAGTCCCTTGTAAAACTGTGTAATATTTGCATGTAACCAATACACATCTCCAACTGTGGTCTCAGTGAAATCCCAGAGAAAAACTTACAAGGCATACGAGATCAGAGGTCACTGTAAAAAAAAAAAAAAAAGAAAGAAAGAAAGAAAAGGAGAAAAAATAAAAAGGAACAAGTCACTGTGAGTGAGAGCTGACAACAGACAGCAGAATCAGGACTTTAGATAATGCAATTATTAATACAATATAAACGATTATGTTTCATATGTTTACAGCAACAGAAGAGGGGATTGATGATTAAGTGAAGGTGAGAGGGATAACTGATGTGGATAGACTGCCTCTGATAATCCAGATAGTACACTGCCATTGATTCATTGCTTAATTTGATAGTATTGATTGAGATTCTGCTATATGCCAGTTGATGATTTAGGGGCAGGATGAGAGGTGGGATTGGGAGATCATTTTGGTGCCATGGTGCACTCACACTGGATGACTTTGATTTCCTTTGAAAAGATCACTAGATCAACTGTCATAAGAAATGCTGGAGGCGGAGGTATTGGAAGCATGTGGAGGAACTGAAAGTGAGGAGGCGTCTAAGGTGAAGAGGTGTAAGAGTCTAAGAGTCCGACGTCCTCTTGGAAGCTTAGCTGGCTTGGAGACTGAGTTGAAGGCTGCCAGTGCCAACCAGCAGCAGTGAGGTGTCTTACGTGGTGTCTGCTAAGGTGGTACTATATTTCCTTCTACAGTTTGCGTCCCCAGAGAATTGCAGGTTCGCACGGGCCAAGAGATCTCACAGGTTAAGGTCTCCATCTCCAAAGATTGCCCCCATCCCACTTCAGATGTCAATCACAAGTTCAGATGATCCCCTGTGCTTCTCACCTACTGGCTATAAACTGGAAGTTCCTGTGACCCCCCTCCAACCCCCGCTCCTCAGGTTCCATTAATGTGCTAGAGTGATTCACAGAACTCAGGAAGAGTTGATTTACTAGATCACCAATTTATAACAAAGGATCTAACTCAGTAAGAGCCAGATGGAAGAGATGCCTAGGGCAGGTATGTGGGAAGAGTTCTCTCCACCCTCCCAGTAACTGCACCGTGCACCAGCCCGGAAGCTCTCCAAACCCCAGAGTTCAGGGATTTTTATGGAAGCTTCACTATGTGAGCATGATTGATTGAATCACTGGCCATTAATGATCAATGCACCCTCCAGCCCAGCTCCCCTTCCAGGAGGTGGGAGTGGGGTGCGGCTGAAAGTTCTGATCTTCTAATCGCCTGGTTCACTCCCCTGGCAACCAGCCCTGAGTGAGTCCTGTAATTATCTTGGGGCTTTCGAAACATCACCTCATTAACATAAACTCAGGTGTGATTGCAAGGGGCTTGTCAGGAGCAACAAAAGACTCCTTTCACCTTTTTGGTTCTTATCAGCTAAGAAATTCCAGGGGTTTTAGGAGTTCCTGTGCTGGGAACAGAAATGAAGACCAAATATGTATGTCTTATTATAAATCACAATATCACAGTATGTGTTTATATGTTGCAGTTATTGTGCCTGTGCTTCAATAAACAGTGGGAGTGGGGAAAAACTGCTTTCGCCAGACTCAAACTGCATCCTGAAAAGCGTCCTGTTCGTGGCACCTCAGCCTGCCGTATTGTGTACCTTTCTCAGCTGACTGTGGTTTGACTTGTGTTTTAAGAAAGCAGTTTTTCATATTTCAGCTATCTTGCAAATATGGTAATATGCATCTTACATTCCTAGCAGAGTTACTTATTTTTCAAGTGCTATCCTCTGACTCATTACTGAAAACCTAGAATATGAGTCCAGAAGACATGTTTGAGCAGAAAATTTAACATTTTAATTTACGTGATTTAGGCAATATTCTGACTTAGACAATGAGAGAGATTATGTGAACAGTGATTTGTTCTTCAGAAACTGAAAAGCCTTTCTTTCCTGCCAAAACATTGATATTAGAATTTTGTTGAATGTCGGAAATAATTAGGACATTAGCTCATGAACTTTTCTTAACTATATATATTAATATTCTAGGCATTTAGTATCTAGTCAATGGAATTGTCTTTTATAATTTAAAAAGTCAAAGCTGTTAAAAATTCTACAGCATTCAAAGTTTCCACAAGTGAAAGTCAAATTTATGTTACCTACTAATCTTAGTTGTATTTATCACTAATGCTTTAATAGTAGTAAGATATTTAAATTAGTTTAGTAGAGAAGCTTAGAAAATAAATTTAGGTCGAAACCAGGGTGGCAGTAGCTCTTGAATTAATGTTTTATAGCTAATCTCTGTCAAAGGATGTGCTTGAACCTATGAGCTGTTGAAAGCAAGAGTTTTTTTTTAATATCTGTGTTTTTTTTGCGGTACGCGGACCTCTCACTGTCGTGGCCTCTCCCGTTGCGGAGCACAGGCTCCGGACGCGCAGGCTCAGCGGCCATGGCTCACGGGCCCAGCCACTCCGCGGCATGTGGGATCCTCCCGGACCGGGGCACGAACCCGCGCCCCCCGCGTCGGCAGGCAGACTCTCAACCACTGCGCCACCAGGGAAGCCCAAGAGTTTTTTTTAAAAGGTTGATCTACTAATGTTGCATTTTCGACAGAGAATTCTGTTTATCATTTGCATGAGTCCTCATTTTTGGTTACAGGCAAAGCACTTAGCGCTGGCATTTTTAAGAAAAAAAGGGCAATTTTTAAATAACAATATTGGGTCGGTCACATGAGTACCAGAAAGGCTGAAGAATCAGGCTGAGGAATACACGCCCTAAACTAAGTCATAGAATTGCTCTGAAGGACGTATCACTGCTGCTCCCACTAAGCTCCAGACCACGTTTAGCTCTTTCTAACCACCAACAGCGCTAGTGCAGGAGGCTCCTTATCACTAGCGCAGCTGGTTCCTGCTGCCTCCTGCTGCAGCCATACTGTTCCTCCAGGGACGCCCCCGCTCTCCGCTGCCTGTGTCTGCACGCCTTGCCCCTGATTCAGAGTCTGGACTAGATGTGAATGGCATAGCCTGAGTCAGCGCCTGCATCCTAGTGGCAAGGGATGCAGGAAAATCCAGCTCAGGCACCGCGGAGATATTTTGGGTTCGGTTACAGACCACTGCAATAAATCGAATAACACAATAAAGTGAGTCACACAAAGATTTTGGCTTTGCAGTGTATATAAAAGTTATATTTGCACTACGCTGTTGTCTGTTAAGTGTGCAATAGCCTTTTGTCTAAAAAAACCCATGTACATACCTTAATTTAAAAATACTTTATTGCTAAAAAATTGTCCCCCAAATTAAAATAGTAACATCAAAGATCACAGATCACCGTAACAAATATAGTAATAATGAAAGAGCTTGAAACAGTACACGAATTAGCAAATTGTGACCTAGAGACACGATGTGAGCCAGTGCAGTTGGAAAAATGGTGTTGATAGACATGCCACAAACTTTCAATCTGTGAAAAATGCAGTTATCTGTGAAGCCCAATAACGCAAATGCAATAAAATGAGGGCTACCCGTATTTTCTGCATCCCATCATTTTCTGCATCTAAAGAGAGAGGTTTCTTCCTCTCACCAGGATTCATTAGGAAGGTAATTTTCCAAACCTAGCAGAAGGGCTCAAAATCTGGGTGGCCAAAATAGGATGAAAAATGGAACATTCCAAGATAACTCCTCTATCAGCAGCTGCGTAAATCTGTAAATAATGTAATAAGGTGGAGAGGCCTCCTTAACAATGAAGAATGAAGCCACTGAAAGAGTAAGCTCTACCCCTGTCTGGTCACTGACGGTCGTTGGAAAAGCAGGTTTCCTAAGTCTTCCTTCGGTGATCGCCCACAGAGGCACCCCCCTCCCTGCCAGGAGATTTTTCACACTGACCTTAGGCGGTGGACTGTGCCCGCTCTAACCTCATATTTACCTCAAACCCAAAGGTTTCTTTTTGGATTTATCCTGACTTGTTTTGGGGCTGCAGGGATCATAGCGATCTTGGGCCCTTCCCAGCTATCTCATCTTAAAATTCACGCTCCCTCTCCTTTCTGCAAAGAGCTATGGCTGTACTGTTTACCTTTAATTATATTCTACCTCTCGTTTCTTCTTCCAGAGGCAAGATTTCCTGTTTTATAAACCTAATGTTTTCTTTGGTCATTTTGCTTTGAAGGATAAGAAAGGGAAGTCAGGAGATGTCTTCTATAGTCTTATTTTGTGGACAATTTAAAGTGAAAGCAGATTTATTAAATTTGAAGAGGAAGTAGAAGGAGGGAAAAATGTCATGATTTTACTGTGAAAACAAGACCATTGTTAATATCTTAGAATATTACTTTTCAGTCTTTATCTAAATGCAAACATTTTTATGGTAACTCCCAACTGTGCATGCAAGTTTCTTCTCCTTAGGTTTGACATACGTAGGAATTTTCCATTTATTCTCACAACCTTCATGAATGCTATTTTAATGGCTATTGTTAAAGAAAAAACTGTTCATGATGCTTGCTAAAATGGGAAGGCAGACTTTATCTGAGTTTATTTTGATAAGTATAGGGATTACCACAATGGGGCTTTGCAGCAGGGGAGAGAGATTGGGCTTAACTCTGAATAAAGTCAGGAAAAGTGGGAATTTATAGCTGAGGAACAGAGGATTGGGGGTTGATGGAGGGACAGTTACCAACAGGTTAGGGTTATTCTGCTAAACTGACTTACAGAAATCTTGAGGTAAGCCAGGGTGACCAGACGTCACCTGGGGATGGAGGGGAGTGAGGAGGTGATCAGCTCTTGAGGGTGGAAGATTCTGGCTCAACTGACTTAGCAGGATCCTTGCTCAAAGCAGACTCTTGTGCACATGTTCAAGGATGAGTCCAAGTCGACGAAGAGCTCGGAGGAGCTTGATGAAAGTTTTCTCAAGGAGACAGACTTTGTCACAGTTCTCTCATGGGAATCTAACCAAGTTTATTGAACCATCTCTTCACTGTTGAATATTCATTTTTTCTGGTATTCCACAATTTAAAAGAATGTTACTAGGTACGTATTTGTGCGTAACATGTTTTCACATTTAGAGTTATTTTTCAGGAGTAGAGCGACTGCGTCAAAGGCTGTGGTGATTTCATGGGATTATTACTGTCTCTTCCAAAACGATGCCACCAGCAGTGTTCCCACTGACTCTTACGAACACTGGTTCTGTCATTTCCCCAAGATGGTAGCTTCCAGAATTGTGTTCTATTGTCTTGCATATTTGTTGTTCTTTTACTCCTGGTGCACTTTTATTTCTCAGTGTTTGTTAGAGTGTAAGGGGCTGGTGGGCAAGATCTGTGTCTTGTTTTTCTTTTTACCTCCAGAGCCTGGCTCAGTGCCTAGAAGCTGAGGGACGAATATGGGATGAATGAATGACAGATGTTAATTGCCTCCTTGTGAATATTCCCCGTGTATCTGTTGGGGGCTTAGTGCTTTTAACAAATGTTAATCTAATTGTAAAGATTGAGATTTTAAACACATGTTGGTTGCAAGTATCTTGAGAGGAATGCATGCAGGTTATTACAAGAAATCTTTCTAATAACCATACCACGTCCCACAAGATGTTTCCATGGCAATGAAAGCCTTGAATAAGAAGCCTTGAACCTAGATACAGAGTGGGTAATAAATATAATTTCCCTCTCTCACTAACCTATCATCTGAAACTTTAAAGTTTCATAACATCACTTTGATAGAAGCTGTCTTATGATTGGAAGGGTCTTAAAAATTCAGACTTTTAATTATGGATGTATAGCACCAGATGGCCAAAAGGAACCTCTAACTATTGGTACACAGACCCCTTTAGAACTCACCAACAACTCAGCTTTTAGAGAATTCAATCATATCCCCTCAAGCTTTCCCAGCCTGCATTAGAAGCTCTCCCCAGTAGCAATTAGTGGCACAATGAAAAGATTTACACCCCTCAATAATCACTTTCTCCAGAAACTCTGGAATAATTTGAATGCCCGTGGAGGCTTCTGGTTTCTTTTCTCCTTAACTCTTACCCATTTAGAGGCATTTATCCACTCAAATGGAAGTCTTGGGTTTCCCCCGACAGCACTAAACATCAGCTTTTCATTAGTTTGGCAGATGTTTAATGAAGACCTTTGAGACTCCACCAAAATCTATGCTTAAGTAAGTTATCTTGCTACCCAGTTAAAACCTGCAAACAGCCCCTTTATTATTGTAGGGGCCTAGATAAAAGTTTGGTTAGCAAAGGATAAGGGTGCTTGGCCTGGAATTCTGGGGGCATCAAGGGAACCCAGGCAGTTGTCAGTAAGCTCAGCCCCATGCATTTATCCAGATGCTCGTTGTAAATGGTAGCATCCGGTCTTTCCCCATTTTTATGGACTCCTTTTCTGATACAGTGGGCGTGCTTTTTCAGGATGCTATGCGGGCGTTAAAATCCCTTCTCCCACAATTGGGGAAGCTGTGGGTACAAATGGGACCTCTTGGCACACTGTCATTCTGATACTTAACAAGCCTGATGGAGGGGCTTCCCTGGTGGCGCAGGGGTTAAGAATCCGCTTGCCAACGCAGGGGACACGGGTTCGAGCCCTGGTCCGGGAAGATCCCACATGCCGCGGAGCAACTAAGCCCGTGCGCCACAACTACTGAGCTTGCACTCTAGAGCCCGCGAGCCACAACCACTGAACCCACGTGCCACAAAGACTGAAGCCCACGTGCCTAGAGCCCGTGCTCTGCAACAAAAGAAACCACCGCAATGAGAAGCCCGCGCACCACCATGAAGAGAAGCCCCCCACTCGCTGCAACTAGAGAAAGCCCGCGTGCAGCAACGAAGACCCAACGCAGCCAAAAATAAAATAAATAAGTATATTAAAAAAAAACCAAACAAGCCTGATGTACATGAATGAGGTCACCTTTATGTTTCAGCCCAGGCTCTCCACTTTCATGTTCTAGCTTTAATCCAAAGGTGTCAGGCTGAAGCGGTTGGTCCTCTCCTCAGCCACCTGACAAAATGTAAACTCATCAGTGGTGAGGTCTGGTGGAAGAGTCTTTGGAGTGTGTTCCTTCTGGGTTGCATAGTGTAGCAGGGGGTAAGTGCAGACTCTGGCCAAGACCCAACTTATCCACAGTCCCTCCTTCACTCTTTATTCACTGGACCCAGGTAATGCACCTTGCCTTTCTGTGAGACTGGCTTCTCATTTGGAAATGAAGTTAGTTCAGTATTCCTCATTGGACTGTTGGAAAGATTAAGCTACATCATCAATCACCACGTATAATGCTGGGTCTAAGTCAGTGCCCAAAAAATGAAACTCTCTATCACTTTCCCCTCCAAGTGACTTATAAATTTTCAGGCTACTCCCCTCCCAAAGTAAAAGGGCTTTCACAGTGAGATTTCAGGCAACACAGTTGGAAGATTCATTTTGGGAAACAAAATCGGGGCTCTTCAAACCGTATCTTACAGACAGCTGTCCACCCACCTATTCAGAAAGCAGGCATTAGTAGCAATGTAAGTTCCCGATTCATCTTGTTCTCCTGGACGTGAAGAAGAAATGGCACTAATTTTATTCCAGTAATCACTGAAATATTTTAGAAGTTTTAAGAAAATCATTAAAAGAGTCAGCTCTGCATTTCTTACTGGGTTAGCATCGTTTTTTCCCTAACTTTATCCGATAGGAACGGTTACTGTTCTGGTTATAACTTGGGTATGGAGAAGGCCTGCCCAGCACAATATAAATCCCTTTTATGGCAGAGAAAATGGGGTGTAGGAAAAGTTAAAGTCTGTACTTGCTCATCAAGGCTTGTAGACACTGGTGGGTCACGTGCGTTGTTTCCTAAACCTTGGCTTCCCTTGGCGAGTTTGTGGTATGTGTGAAGCCAACATCCAAGACTCTGTGTTAGACCAGGTCTCAGGTCAAACCCAGTGGGAGAATTTAATTCTCAACTAAAGCTAGAAGAAATCACTGAAGGGAAGGGGGAATTTTTTCATTGTTTGTTTTGATTAGAAACAGCTCTCTGGGGAGCAGGTGGTTTTTCTTTTCTTGGCTCCTCTTTTTTGTGGTCATTTGTCATCTTGTAGGCCTTAACTTTACTGTGTTAAATATTTATTATTTAATACAGGAAAGTAATGATAGAAGTGGTCTCACTTTCCCAAGCTGTGTTCCCTCTCCAGGGTAATTACTTCAATGAATGCTGGAGGGTACAGTCTTCCCCGGGAGAGCTCCCGCTGGCTACAGAGAGAATAATCGAGATGGTTGTTGCTTTCTGGTTCTGAATTCCCAGAGCTCTGGTGGAAATAGTATATTGTAGGCAGAGGCAACATGACATTTGAAATCATAAATCCTTTCATTAGGAGATGAGCCTGTTTACAGACACAAGGAGGGAAGAGGGGAGGGCTTCTCACCTCCAGTGGCAGTGCTTACTTACTTAACGAGCTAAATGTAACCTCAAGTCGTACAAGCCATCCAACAGCTAAATGTAACCTCAAGTCGTACAAGCCATCCAAGCCAACCTCAAGTCGTACAAGGTGAAATGCATGGTTTCAGTCTCCAGGCTTGTCGTCACCCAGGCTGAGGTGTGCGGGAGAATCCACTCCCACGGCACACATTTTTAAGGGCATGGGCGATACTAAAAAGCACTGCAAAGCCATACCTGTGTGCCCTCACCTCTGAACTTACAAAACATGGTTATTCTGGGGTTAACCGCAGGGCAGACCCAGGAGTGGAATAGGGATTTTTTCTTTTCTTTTCTTTTTTTTTAACAACTTAGTTAAGATATCTTTTACAAATAAAAATTGTATAGATGTAAGGGGTACAACTTGATGTTTGGATAGATGTTTACATTGTAAAAGAACTATCACCATCAAGGCAAGCAACTTGTCCGTCTTCACAATGTGGCTTCCAGGTCACTGTGCTTGTCTGCAACACATGGATGGAAGGGGAGCTAGCGGGCGGGGTAACAGAAGTGCCACAGATCGCTTTTTCCTGTGGCTGTTAACTCAAGCCCACGGCCACATCTAGCTAAAAGGGAGGCTAGAAATGTGGTTTAGATGTCTGCCTAGGAAGAAGAGGAATTACTGGTGAATACATCTCAGTGTGACTTCCCCAAACACCTGAACTTGTTGATCCCCACCCCATGCCACCCAAGGACTCAATACTAAGTTCTGCACGTAGTGGAGTGTATTCAGAACTCAACACCACGGGCCAGGGGGCCGGGGGCGGGAGGGAAGAGACTGGATATATTTATAAGGAAAAATGATCTGGCTGTAGAGCTACTCAACTTTGCTCCAGGGTGTGTTGGGTGGGACAGGAGGACATGCGTAGTCTGTGGCGACCAAGTCAGGACTGTGGGCCAGCTGAATGGGAAGTCAGGGCACAAAGAAATCTTAGCAGGACAGCACTTACAGTCAGAGGGAACTGCAGTGTTTGGGGTGATTTATCTCTGGGGACCTGAGGAGGGACTAGTAAGGATGCCCTAGGGTGAAAACTGATGGTCTGCGGTCTGTAGTGATTCTGTGCTTGAGTGCGACTCAGCTCCTCAAGCCCTTGGGGAGGTTTGCCTCCTGAAGATGCTAAGCGCGCCTGGATGAGATCTGATTCCTGCTAACTTCAGATCTGGCCATTTCCCCATGTGGACCCTGCCTTTCCAGCCCCCTGTCATCACTTGAGTTCCCTGAATGCAGCTGCGGCTGCAGCCTCTGAGCCTTTGCTCCGAGTGTTACTCTACCTGCCATGAGCTTTTGGGTCCATCTCTCAGCCCACTGCCCTTGCCACTTGCCTACCCTCAAAGCACTGTTTGCCTTGCTGATTCGTGTTGACCCTTAACAGGAGCAGATGCAGCGTTTGACCTGGGTTAGATGACAGTTTAGGTCTTCCTTCCTTTGCTGTTGGCACAGCTGGCTCAGATGCGCTCCTCTGTGGACCCAAACCACCTTGGGCTGGGTCTTATTGTGGAAGTAGTCGCACTGCTTTGGGGTCCTGCTTACTGCACCCTCTCCCTTTCCCCTCCACTGTGATCGTGTCACAGCAGAGATGCTGTCAGGCCTGCTGCTGAATCCTTGCACCTGGAGTAGCGCTTGGCCTAGAGCAACTGACAGAAGAGGTTTGCTAATGATGGGGCTTCGCACAGGGCTACAGCTCATAAGCACCAAGGTTCCAGACCTCATTGCAGTCCTGGGGATCGGGTCTGAGAGAGAGGATGCCTGGGTTACACTGAGGACTGGACCAAAGCTCTGCTTGATTGGAGGCCTAGAGCCACAGGATGGTTCTACGTGCTGCCCCCTGGCAGGCTCCGTGGGGCACTGGATAGAGTCTGTCCCACTGGGAAGCTGAGTGGGGCTTCAGAAACTGACAAGGCTTGGACACGCGTGGCCTGTGAAGGAAGGGTTACTTCCTACCAACCACCAAGGTTTGTTATTGAAATCAAGCAGCTTTTCCTTAAGTAAAACTTGGTTCCTTTATGGGACTTGTCATTATTTTAAAGTATTACCTCAGTGTGGATCCCGGCATTAGAAAAGAAAGCAAGTGGCTACCAGAGGAATGCAACCAAAGCATTTACGGGGAAAAAAACCCTACAAAATCTCAACATTTTGTTTCATAGCCCAAAAAAGAGAGATTTATAATTGATAAAATATAACACTTACTAGTTACAGTAAAAAAAAAAGTGTTCAGGCCTATCTGTCTTCTTTCAGAGCAGCAGGAATTTACTGGGCCAAAGTATTGTCTTTCTAGTACTATGGTAACTGCTGCTTCAATTCAGCCTGTAATATGATTTTAGAAATTCAGAATTCGGTTCTAAAAACTTCATTTCATTGTACTGGCAGGAGCTCTTGCTATAGAAATCTTGCAGAGGAAGCCACTAAACTGTAAGGTAAATGTCAATGAGGGAATGGAAAAAAGAATACAGGAGAGAGAAGACATTAAAAGAAGACGTGTTGCTTTCCTGCCTCTCCTGCCGATAAATGTGACAAAACGTACCTGTGCACGCGTAATTTGATTCACCTTTATCTCCAAGAGGCAATAATAAAATACGATGGTGAAGAGCAGGGCGCTGCCTGGGTTTGAATCCTGGTTCTGCCATTTACCAACTTCAGACTTGGGTAAGTTATTTAAGCTTCTGTGCCTCAGTTTCCCAATATATAAAATGGGGATGATCATGTACTTGCCAGTGGCACGTATTGGCATCGTGTTCCCCCAAACAGTTACCCTGTCTCCTAGGCAGACAATGAGACCACATTTCTAGTCTCCGTTTTAGCTAGATGTGGCCGTGTGCCTTGAGAAATGGCCAAAGACAACTGAATAGAGGGGGTGTGCACCATTCCCGGGATCCCACAGGCTGATTCCTTTTCTGTCCACATGATGCAGACAAGCACAGTGACCTGGCAGAGCCACAAGATGGAAGGAGCCCGGGTCCCTGAGTCACTGCTTAGAGGAGAGCCATCCACCCATGGGAACCCCTGATAAGGGTTCCATGCGAGCAAGCAGTGAGCCTCTGTTGTGTTTGAACCACCCTATCGTTATGGGTGTGTTCGTTACAGCACTGCTGTAACCAATACAATACCCCCAGGGCTATTCTGAGGATGAAATGAGTTAATACGTGTACAGTGTTTGGAAGAGAGCTTATCTAACAATATGTAAGCACCGAGGAAATGTTTGATATTATTATTGTTGTTGTTACTAAGGAGAGGTAGGGTTTCTCATCTCAACAGATGAATACAGTCGCTCAAACCAAATGTTAAGCGTGCCCCAGTGTACCTCATCCGTGGGTCTGTGTTTTAGATATGACTTCAAGTTTCCCACTAGGATTGATCTTTCCTTAGTCAATTCTGAATAAGTCAAATAACACACAGCTACAAGTATTAACTAACACATTGGGTCAGTGTATGGCTCCCCTTTAGGTGGAAGGATGGTCAGTACGACAGGTATGATAAATACAGACTCTGGGACCAGGCGGCCCGGCCCTCAATTCTCGGACCTTCTCCTGGCTACGTGGGCTGTGTGATTCATTGCTGAGTCACTGCCCCATTCTCTGCTTCAGATTTTGGAAGGAGATAATGACAGTGTCTACCTGTAGGGGAGGAAACACTTTCCTCTTCTAGGTTCTTCTGCTCGGTTTAATAATTAAATCGACATGAGACAGGTTAGTAGGAGAAAATCAAATCTAATTATGTAGGTAGGGGGCCCCACAAAGACAGTGGGACCCAAGGGCAAGACGGGCAGTGGAGGCTGATGTGTGCCTGGAGCTAAGGAAGGGGGTCTGGGCCTTCGAATGGCTGGAAGACACTTCAGGTGGAGATGGGAACAGCATGTGTTTAGTAGACAGATGTTCGTCACGGCATGTGCGGAAGTCTTTCTTACCTGAAACAAAGTTACCTTTTCTGGTGCTGGCCCCCTGTCTAAATTCTTTTAGGCAGTTAAGGGGGAGGTAAAAAGAAAACCCCCCTGAGTCTTCCGTTTTTAGAAACAATTAGCCTAAAACAGTCTCCATGACAAAGACACACATTTTCGGGTGGCAGCGATACACTTCATTCAGCAGGCGAGAATAAATTGAATGCATACATCCGAACCGCCCAGAGCACTGCCTGACACATGTCGTTTCAGAGCGGAAGTGCGATTCCCCGTTTACCCGCCACTGTGCATCGCCTCAGGGTATAGTTTCTACATCTTCCTTGATGCCTTCCTTCCTTGAACCCTCTTCCCCTCTCTTGCCGGTGGCCTCTGTCTCCTGGGCCTCAAACACCCTTACAGGTCGTTGCATGCGTGCATCCTCTTTTCTGGGTACTTCTAGCAGTGGAAATAGATTTGAGATATTTAAGGACTTACTCACTGAGTCTTAAAAATCGCTGGTCAAGTCTTGACACGTAGTGAAGGCCTAACGTGGCTTTTCACATCACCACAGGTGTAAAGGTTTGAACATCACAATGGGAAACATGAGAAAAAGATCACCAGGAGTCTAAAGCCTCCTGTTCCCAGACGCTCGCGTTACTTCTGAGAAAGCTCTGCTGCCCGGTTCCTTTCATTCTGTTTCTCCACCTGTAAGCTGTCCACGGCCTTTGGGGACGACGCCTCCGTGCTGCTTTCGTGAAGGCAGACGCTTCAACATTTGGTGTGCGTGCATTCAACAGAATCGTGTAAAAGAAGGATTCTTTTTGTCTGCTAACGTGATTGTTTCCTTGTACCTAGAGGATAAACAGGGCAACATGGCAGTGGATTAAACTAAACCCTGGGGAGTCTGGAAAGGAACTTCCAAGTGTTTCAGACAGTGGGCGGTTCTGGGGGCATGTCCGACCAGCAGATCTCAAACACAAAATAATGTCAAAGCAACACACAGCAAAACTCCTGTGTCCCTGTGTTTTCCCCTTATTTGAGGTTTCTCCATTTTCTGTGGCATAAACCTGAAACTGGTTTACGTTTGTGAATACTGTACTCCCCTGAAATCAAAGAGTATGCCCTCTACTTCCCTCGGGTTC
Source organism: Leucopleurus acutus (assembly GCF_964270905.1). NCBI lineage: Eukaryota > Metazoa > Chordata > Mammalia > Artiodactyla > Delphinidae > Leucopleurus > Leucopleurus acutus. The sequence goes on from NC_139163.1 coordinate 7,037,969, forward strand.
GGTCAGGGGACCTTTGACAGCTCACCCTGACACATCACCCTTGTTATGTTATAGTTGCTGAGTCCCCATCTCCTGGTGAGGTCTCTGAGGGCAGGGAATGGGTGTTGTCATCTTTGCTGACCAGGGTGTACCACAGCTGCAGGCAAGGAGAACATAACAAATGAATAAGTTATTCAGGTAAGGATGCCGGAGCATTTATGTCATTCAACTGAGACTCAGAAACTTGGGTTCCAAAAGTCTCTGAGAATGGGCAAAACGAAGCATCAGCAAAAATCGAATATTTGATAACAAAAAAGGCACAAGATAAAATGGATGATGCAGGTTTAAATGGCAAAATCTGTCAACAAAAAAGAATTTTTATTTTTTTCTCTTTTTCTGATGTTTCCAATGCCTTTTGACAATGTGAAAGCCATTAAGTACTGCAAGAATTTTCTTTTTCTTTTTTTTTTTTACTATAACGTTGGTCTTATGTTGTACTTACAAATGATCAAAACTTAGAAATACTAAATTCCCTTAGTTACACACATTATATTTGAACCACGCAATATAATTACAATAAGTTTGTAATTATTGTCACATTAAGCCATTCTTAAATTAGTAAGTCAAGCATGTTTACTTTATATGCTCAGTAATTCACCTTTTTGATTAGTGAAGTAGAAAAGCAATTATTTCATTTTCTCTGTCCTGTTATTTATTTTAAGGGGTGGGAATAGAGAGTGATGGTGAGTTCTAAACTTAAGATATCTATACATCCTAAACACTTAGAAAAGTTGAATCAGAATTGACTCTGTTGCGACAGTACACACTGGCAATAGCTCTCATTTGTTGAATGCACACGGTGTTTTACCGATACTGTACAATAGTGTTGTGAGTTAGACGTAATCACCTTCATTTTACACATGAGATAGCTAAGTTTTGATCCCTAATTTGCTGAAGACCACTCAAGAGACAGAGAGGCACAGTGGAAGGTGGGACACAGCCCCGTTAGATTTTTAGATGCTAAAGCCCAGTTTCCTAACTTTGATGGAAAGTACAAAATGTAGAGTTTGGCCTTTTTTTTTTGCCCTTGAAAAATGATTTATATAATTACCTTTCTCTGTACTCGTCATGACAAGTTATCCTGCTAGACTAGCTCCTTTGCAAATGTTTCCCATTGGCATCATTTCCGACTTTTATGAAATGGCTCAGGATCCTGCTACTCTGTGAGCCTTTCTGATAACTGTCGGGGACCAGCTGAATGTCACTGAGTCCTCAGCTTCTTTCTCCCAGGCTCAGGGCTACATACTCCGCCGCCTCCCCGCTGTGGTCCATGCGGCCCGTGCGGATTCTAGCCAGTGCGTGTAAGTGCCAGGCCTGGACCCTAACATCCCCCACTTGAGGACCGACCGGGAGGAAAGCAGAGCCAGGAGCTGGCAAGAGCCTGGTTCCCCAGCGAGCACAGGGGATGTAGACCCACCTGCCCGCTGTGCCGGATTTGAAGCGGGCAAGGAAGAGCCTTTTATTATGTTGAGGTATCGAGGTTGTTTGTTAAAGCACTTAGCAAATGTTGATGAAAGGATTGATTTTATTCCCTATTTACTTCTTTCATCTGTGTCTTCTCATCACACATAATAGATTGTTGGCAACTAACGCATGTTTAACATTTTTATTCTATATATTTATTTAAAAAGTAATGTGTGAATAGTGTTAAAAATTTAGGAGCTACGGGCTTCCCTGGTGGCGCAGTGGTTGAGAGTCCGCTTGCCGATGCGGGGGACACGGGTTCATGCCCTGGTCCGGGAGGATCCCACATGCCGCGGAGCGGCTGGGCCCGTGAGCCATGGCCGCTGAGCCTGCGCGTCCGGAGCCTGTGCTCTGCAACGGGAGAGGCCACGACAGTGAGAGGCCCGCGTACCGCCAAAAAAAAAAAAAAAAAAAATTTAGGAGCTAATGAAAAGTAGGAAGAGGGAACATGAATACAAACCGTTACTGTGTTGGTATGTTTCCTTTAGGTTTTTCTCTTTTGTTTCTTTAAGGACTTTTTTCTTTATCATAGTTGATATCTTACTGAGGAGACAATCTTACATCTTTATCTTTTCTGTTTTCTGTAATGGCTTAATCCAAGTGTTTCCCAGTAAAAAGTTCTTTATAACAATAGCTGCACACCATTCCATCCTCTGGGTGGGCTACGATTTATTCAACCTTCCTCTTATCATTGATCATTTAAGTTATTTCTATTTATTCACAATTAAAAAATAATGCAGTAACAGCATCTTTACCTCTAAATGCTCTTTCTGTAAGGAAGTCACTTTGGACTAACCAAAGTACCTGTTCTTAGAGACAGGCCTGTGTTTCTATCAGTTCTTCCACCAATGTGCTGGAGAGAGCTCCCTGTCACAGCAAAGGTTCAAGCAGGGCTGCATGATCATCTGGCTTGACATGCATGGAGTCAAAGTTGAGACAGATGACTCCAAAGGTTCCTGACGACTTCTATGGTTTTCTATCAACTAAACACTCTCTTAACAGAATCCTAAGTCCTACCCAGGTAGAGATACTTACGTTGGCAAAAGCCCAGGTATAGGCTAGTACAAAGTCTTCCGGGCCACTTAGAAAAATTACTTACTTTTCAAACAGGTAATATGTTAACCTGGTGGAAAAAGATAGAAAAACATAGTAAAAATTACCTTTATAATTCTTGCTTCTAGTTGCTCAGTTTATTTTCCAAGAGGCAACCAACAATTTCGGTGTCTTGCGCATCTTTCCAAATAACTTATTTTGTACTTAAGTGAAACACACACTTATCCTTTCTTTCTCTCTTTCTTTTTACCCAGTGGTAGCATATTGTAAACATCATGCTGAAACTTGCTTCTTTATGTGCAAGTAGTGTATATCTTGGCATCTGTTCCATATAAGCGCATCCAGAGATTTCTTGCTCTATTCTCCAGTGTCACTGTAGTCTAATGCATAGCTTATACCACAGTTTAGTTAATAATCCTCTGTGATGATTCCGAACAACCTTTGTTTCAAAGTCACAAACAGGCTGCAATAGTCATAGGTAATTTTGTACCTGGGGATGTCTTTCTGAACAATAAATTTCTAGGAGCAGAATTTCTCCCTCAATGGGTATATCAATTAGCTATTGATGCATAAGCAACCATCTCAAAACTTGCTGGCTTAAAATAATAAGCATTTAGCCTTTATTATTAACCACAAGTCTGCAGGTCAGCTGGGTAGTTTATACATCTGTGGGCAAGGCTTCATTGAGATCAGGTGGGCTTGGTCAGTATGTGCAGTCAGAGGATGGGTTGGCTTAGGTCTGGTGAGTCTAAGATGTATCTAGGGTTGTCTCACTCACATCTCTGGTGGTAGGATTTTTGCTGGCTGGAAAGACATGGTCTATGTACCAATCATCATGAGCTTGCTGGCTTGGATTTACTCATATGGGGGTGGCAAGGTTCTGAGACAGCAGAAGCTTGCAAGACCTCTTGACGTCTAGTCTCAAAATTGGCACGCCACTGCACTCTGTTAGCCAGAGATAGTCACAAAACCAGCCCCAATTCAAGGGGAGGTGAACCAGATTCCATGTCTTAATGGGAGTCGCATGAAAGGAGCCACATTGTAGCTGAGCAGCATCCCCATTAAATAGGTAGGGTGTTAGCCTGGCTCCGTGCTAGGGGCGAGGAGAGGGACAGAGAAGACTGAAGAATTGTAGGCCATTCCTTTCAACTTCCCACAACGTGGAAGTGCATTTAGAAGTTTGACAGACTTTGCAAAATAGCCATTCACAAAAGTTTGCCAGTTGACAACATCACCAGCGATGAATGAGGGCATCTCTTTCACCATAGCTTTGCCAACAGAGCATGTTAACAAGGCTTTGGATCTCTGCCAGTTTGGGAAATGAATATAATCTTGGCTTATTTAAAGCTTTCATTTCTATTATTTTCAGTGAAGTTGATGTGCATTTCCTTTTCTGTAAATTGTTTGTTCAGATTCCTTTATTTAGGTGTCTCTAAGTAGCACAGAGTTTGTGGGCCAAGGGGATGGTATGGGAGAAAAAGCCAGAAAGACTGAGATCCGAGAATGGTACCTGTAATTGTCATGTTAAGAAACCTGGACTTTATTCTACAAAGCAAAGAAAAAAATTAATGAGGGTTTTGAAGTGCAGGGTCAGGCCGTTCAAGATGGCTGTTCTCTTGCTCTCTGTACATCCCCTGCTTGACCAGACCCTGCGTCACTCACTATCCAGTCCTCTTAATTATAGGGCTTAATCAGTAACTGCCCACATGCTTGCCCCCTGCCCCAGCCACTGGTTTCCCTGGTAGCTGATGAGCCAACCTGGTGTGAGTCCCCCCCTATAATTGGTAGCCTCCCCCTCCCCCGAGTAGCAAAGACTTCTGCCGTGTCTTGCCTGCCATCTGCCATATACAGTGGGGTGTTACTCCAGGGCCTTTTGTTTCAGACTGGTAAGACTTATTGGATATTCCCTATCCAATAAGCCATTGATGTCTCTGTCGCTGTCTCTGGGCTCTTTCTTTGGTCTCGCTGGGCAATTACAACTCTTGCAGGCCTGCGGGGTTCGGCCCAACGGGAAGCCAGAGAAGTGACGATAACAGAGCTGAGCAGTGTCCTAGGAAAGTAAGTCTTTCCGGGGCGTGGAGGAGCTTGGGTAACAGAAGGTACCCGAGAGTGACTATGGCTGTGATCCACATGATGGGTGCGGACAGGAGAGGGTGTTGGGGAGATACTGCAGAGGTGGGTGAGGGAGGGAGGGTGGGCAGAAGTGGGCTCCGAGGGTCTTGCCAGTGACTGCAAGCAGAGTGCAGGCTCTGAGGAACCCAGATCGTGGGATGCAGCAGAGTTGAGTAGCTTAGTGGGGAGGACGGTGAACTCACACTTGCCCGTGTTGAGGTGAATTCACTACTGAGACCTCTGTAGGGAGATGCCTGTAAGCCGTTTAATGTTTGAGTCTGGAGTTGAGGAGCAAGGTCAGGACTGGAGATAAAAATGCGAGTCATTCATATAAAAGTGATAAAGTTATCCAGGGAGAGAGAGAGTCCAGTGAGTAAGGACCCAAGGGCAGAGCCTAAGGAAAGAAATATTTTAAGGTATCGGTCTACAAAAGGAAACAGTAAAAAAAAGAAAAAAAAGGCCGAGAATTAGCAGTCATGATTGCTAAGGTTCTTCGCAGCTCTAAAATTCAGCAATTCTCTGGACGGTAATAAATGCATCCATGGTCTAGCTACATGAAGCTCTTTTGCAAAGGGAGCCGTCTCTTGTTCCTGGTTTTCAGAGTGGTCCGACTACGGTTTCTTTCATTGCAGCAGTCAGCTCCTGGGGCATATGTCATGCGTCAGCAGTTTGTCCCACTTGTGCCCAGTTTGATGGTGAAGCAGCTCGCAGAGGTACATTGCAGCAGGCACAGCCCTGCGGCTGCTGGCCTGCTTGTCCTCCAGCACCATGTTGTGGGTGAATTTGTCTTTCTGTTTGCTGTTAAGTTTGGCTCATAGGGAACTCTGACAAAACGGTCTCCAAACTGAATTTGACATTGGCGACTAGTGCAGATTTTGCATCTACTCGGTTGGATACTTTGCTGATTTAGAATGCTGAGTCAGCAGAATCATTCTTCCTAACCTCCCAAAGGATGTGGCACCCTGTTTTGTGTTTTTTTAAATCAATAATAGAGAAGGCCCAAGTTGCTCTCTGCTAATGAAGAATTTAGATGCACAAATATGTTTTTATTTGATAAATCGTTCTTAGGTGGTAAAGTATCGAGTAACCATTGGAATCACTTGGTTATTTTCCAAATGCCAAGAGGGAACAACTTAAGTAAATCCATACTTGACTTTTAATCCATTTAAAACTGAATAACTATTGAGTTGACAGTGAGGGGGGGCAGAGTGGGAAACTTCTGAAGTGTTTCTGATGTAAGAACTGAAGCATATTTAAAAATTCCCCATGGGCTTCCCTGGTGGCCCGGTGATTAAGAATCCACCTGCAGGGGCTTCCCTGGCGGCGCAGCGGTTGAGAGTCCGCCTGCCGATGCAGGGGACACGGGTTCGTGCCCCGGTCCGGGAAGATCCCACATGCCGCGGAGTAGCTAGGCCCGTGAGCCATGGCCTCTGAGCCTGCGCGTCCGGAGCCTGTGCTCCGCAACGGGAGAGGCCACAACACTGAGAGGCCCGCGTACTGCAAAAAAAAAAAAAAAAAAAAAAAAAGAATCCACCTGCCAATGCAGGGGACACGGGTTCGAGCCCTGGTCCGGGAAGATCCCACATGCCGTGGAACAGCTAAGTCCGTGCGCCACAACTACTGAGCCTGCGCGCCACAGCTACTGAAACCTGCGTGCCTAGAGCCTGTGCTCCACAACAAGAGAAGCTGCCGCAATGAAAAGCCCACGCACCGCAACGAAGAGTAGCCCTCGTTCGCCACAACTAGAGAAAGCCCGCACGCAGCAACGAAGACCCAGTGCGGTGAAAAATAAATAAAATAAATAAATAAAAATTTCCCGTAGGAAGTTATAGAATAATTTAAATACAAGAGTGAGCACGTGGAGGAAAAGATGTACTTTTGGATACTTGGGAAACCTAGAAGTAAAAGTTGGGTAGCTGTTCATCACAATTACTAACAGTTACCATTTGGACTTGGAAAGCAGTTGGTTTGTACATGGGGTATTTGCATTATACTCAAGAAACTCCACTTGTTATAAGGCAAGTCAGCTGAAGAGCCATAGATCTTTGGTGTGAAGAGATCCTTAAGAGTCCTCTCTACCTGGAGGGGGACAAAAATGCCCAGCTGAGAAAGGTCAGATGACTTGAACTACATGTTGGAGGCATGACTTAGGACTAGACCCTCGACTCCCCAAATCCTAAGTCACAGTTGGATCCTCTCCATCAGTTGTTCTCAAAGTGTTGTCCCTGGACAAGCCATAGGAGCATCACCTGGAAACTTGTTAGAAAAGCAAATCCTCAGGCTCCACCCCGGTTGCTACCAAATCAGAAACTTTGCAAGAGGACTTCAGCAGTCTGTGTTGTAATCAGCCCTCCAGGGGATTCTGATGTCAATAAAATCTGAGATCCAGTGTCGATCGAGATAATACTGACCTCCTCCTGGAACAAACACCGTTTTCCTTAGGCTGCAGGTATATCGTGATGTCATAAAGAGAATGTGTGCTCTCAGGCCAAATCTGCAGTAATTAAACCCGGCACATGTTGCTGCAGAACAGTTTCCACAAAGCTAGTTTTTTCCTTCGGACATTGTTCAGCAGGTGGTGTTTCCAAACGAGAAATCTTCGCAGCTAAAGTAGCTTCAGCCAATAAATTGTAGCATAAAAGTTTCAAAATGCAAAAATGCACTGGTTGAGTAGCATTTCAAGGTTTTCTTTTTTTTCCCTCCCTTAGTGATGAATGGTAGATGATATTACCTGTAATTGCTATCCACTCAAAACTACATATGAGCATTGGATTCTTATTGAGTAAGACAGAAGGATATGGCCAGTCTTAAATTCTCTGCTTGAGTTGAAGGTCATCTTTTAGGCATCTACAGAAGAGGGCACTTTGGTGACATGCTTTTCTAAAACCTTTGTCAACGCCTGGCTGGTGTTGATGTTCCATTTTTCAGGATCATGTCATTTAAGTACCTTTCTGTAAATATGTTAAATGGAATAAATTTTCATCAATGAACTTCATATGCATACTTGTGATTTCTTATACCGGTAAAATCATAGACTATATTGTGAGGATCCTTTAAAAAAACCTCCTGGGGGATTTTAGGTGATCCTAAAATTCATTTAACACCAGTATTGAAACATTTTTTCTTCTCTTAGGAATAGAAAATTTAATATATAACCCATGATTCTTAAGAAATTCCAAAGTACTCTGACCCACATTCTTACAACTTTTCTCTATGCCTGAAGTTCATCCAGTTATCGGAGTGTGAAAGGTCATTTATTGGATATATGCATCCTTAACCTATACAGGGAGATGTGTCCCTTTGTTTAAAGTTTAATAGGATTCCCCTAGTGGACTCTTCTTGGCAAAATCTACAGGAATTAAGCCCTGGGGAGGCTTGGGTAGATGTAATCAGTAGCCTTCATCTCTGCCCTGGGAAAAGCAATGAAAGAGTCAGCATCTGCCGTCCTCTGTGCTAGAAAGGCACCTACATAGTCATTGGAGAGGCTGCCCTGAGACTGTGGACACAGTTAGCCATTCATTCATCTCCAGCATAAGCACAGGCAATTGAATTTTCCACCTTTGGGCACAGAGATGAAAGTATTTCTGGTTATATAGCTAAGTATTGTTTGAGTGTAACATTTCATAGGAAATAAAAGGGTGTGTGAAAACTTCAAACAATTTTTGCCTCTTGGTGACCAGAAAGGTCCACCTCATGTATTAAAAGCATTCACTATGGTCTGGCCAGAGATGGGAGTTACAAACTATAAAAGCTAGAGGGAGCCTCGAAACAAGTGATTTGTTTTTTCCCTTAACGTTTGAAGAAGCAGAGGAGGAAGAGTTTGCTCAGAACTGCTTTCTCTTTAGCTAATTAAAACTGGACCCCATCTCACAATGCACGTCTCTGGGGTCTCATTATATAGAATCCCCTTTATTTTGCTTGTCTCTGACATTCTATTTGTACCTTAGAATTCTCAGGCTCCAGCTTACCTGGAGATGGTGGAACACCTGCAGAGATGTACATTCTCTGTGTCTGGGCTTTGAATTTCACTGCCTTCTGTGTGGTTGGTCATTCATGCCTTGCATCCTACCCTCCTACATTGTTTCATACTGTCTTAGTCAATTTGGGTTGCTATGAAAAATACCCAGACTGAGTGGCTTACACAGTAACATCTATTTCTCATGCATCTAGAGGCTGGAAGTCCAAGATCAGGTGCATGGTCAGATTCTTAGTGAGGGCTCTCTTTCTGTTTTACAGACGACCACCTCCCTGCTGTGTCCTCACATGGAAGAGAGATTGTCTCCCTCACGTCTCTTCTCATAAGGGCAGTAATCCTATTTCTACTCATGACACAGTCAACTCTCAAAGCCTTACCTACAAATAGCATCATGTTGGGGATTAGGGCTTCAACAGATGAACTTTGAGGGATACAAACATTCAGTCCGTATCATATAGTCAGTAACATAGCTCATATCTGGAGGGGAACCAATCAGATCTATGCAAGTCCAACACTAGGTTTTATTTCAGATTCCTGCATGAGCCGTCTTTTCATTGCCATTGGGAAGGTTTGAATTAGATTGGACAAGATGAAGATTCGGGTTATTTGTGATAAGTGTCAACACTAGATTTAGGAGGGTGCCAATAGCTGTTGGGAGAGGGAGAGGTGCGATGACGGGTAATGCATTAAAGTTGATCACTGGCCTCCCAGGCTCACACTCAAAGGCTGAGGTCCCTTGTTCCAGTCCAAACAAAAGCAAAACAAGGGCCATTAACCTCCTGTGTGGACAACCTCAGGCTCTTAAGGAACTAGATGTTGGAACATACTTCTGATAATTTCAGTTTAACAAATAATAAGCATTCACTATATGCCCAGCACTGTGTGAAGCCCTAGAGAGGGTAGGAACGAATATGGCAAAATCTCTAGCCTCAGGGAGCTTACAGTAATGTGACTAAAAGAGGAATACACATTATTGAAGTACAAAGAAAGAATAAGATAATTTTCTCTAGAGACTTTTAAAAGGTATCAAAACATTGCGGTGCAAAAACTGATGACGTCAGAACCATATGGACGCCAGTTTAATTTCTGAACTTGCTGACTACGATCAGTAAGAACTTGGGTGAATCCTTAACGTCTCAGCTCCTTTTTGCCCCTTGTGAAAACTGCCATAGGGTTGTCATGTAGAAAAAATAACGTTTCATATGTGTCTGATACATTAGCAGACATTGAGAAGTAGATACGAGATCTGATGCAGCCAGTGGTTGAGTCAGAGACAGGCTTCATTATTTTGTCCTTGAAGTATGAGGAGAGTTCCTACAGAATAATAGAGAAGGAGTGTAAGATAATCTATCAAAACTTAAGGGAGTGTAGGACGGTTCCCTTTTCTCCACACCCTCTCCAGCATTTATTATTCATAGATTTTTGATGTTGGCCATTCTGATCGGTGTGAGGTGATGCCTCATTGTAGTTTTGGTTTGGTTTGCATTTCTCTAATAATTAGAGATGTTGCACATCCTTTCATGTGCCTTTTGGCCATCTGTATGTCTTCTTTGGAGGAATGTCTTCTTAGATCTTCTGCCCATTTTTTGATCCGGTTGTTTGTTTTTTTGATATTGAGCTGTAGGAGCTGTTTGTATATTTTGGAGATTAATCCCTTGTCAGTCACATCGTTTACAAATATTTTCTCCCATTCTGTAGGAGTAATGTGGCTGGAGTACTAGATGTGGTGGGGGAGGATATTTTTAAGAGTCTTGAAAGCAGATAGAAAAGTTAGAGCTTGAAATTATTAAACAAAGGGAGACAATGGAGCGAAGGTAAAAGACAGCATAAACAGGTGAACACTTCCTATGGGGAAGGGGATGTGACTGGCACAGCCCCATGGATTCCACCCCTCGGCTCCTGTGGATTTCAGCGTTGTGATGGAAGAGAATAGTTGTGTTGAGAGCCCACTTGAAGTGCCTGCAGGTGGAGGGAAGGACCTCAAGTGGTGACTGCGAGGCCTTCCTTCCTCTGCTGAAAGTGCTCCCCAGCTGTGGGGATTGATGGTCATGGATCATATTATTCCCAGGACTGTGATCAGTCTGATCAGTGCAGGATACCTTCGTGTGCACGATCAGCTGGGTGTTGCAGTGGGAGTGTCTGATTGGAGCATGTGATTCATACAATCTTAGACATGAAACACACCTGATTGATCATTCCAGCACTGAATTCCAGAGGGGAACATCCAGTAGCATGGCAGAGTGAGAACCTGAACGCGGGTCACCTGGTTTCTGGTCCAAGCCGCCTCTTACCACTAGATGTCTCCTACGAGTACAAACACAACACACACACAGGCATATTAATGTCTTCTGTCCATGTTATAACTCCACATTCATTTTATAAGACTGAGTTAAAGTGTTTCTTCCTTGGAAACATTTCAATGACTTTTCCAGATAGAGTAAATCACTTGGTCCTCTGCACCCCCATAGGACTTTCAATGTATTGTATCTCAATGGTAACATGTAACTATACGTTTTTCTTCTCAACTAGACTGAGAATTCATTTCTAATTTATCTTAAATTCTTAACCTCTCATTTCCCTAGGACCTAGCTTGGAATAGGTGCTTATTAAAAGATGTTTGTTAAGTGAAAAATGAATGTGTGAATAAATGAATGAATAGAAGACACATCATCATGAAAAACACTCCTTGGGATCACAGAATAATTTCAGTAATGTGTATAGAAATGGTTTTCCTATGTAACATGAAATATATTAGTCTAAGCTCTATATCATGGGGTTGAATTTTAATGTTGAATACCTTGCGATATTGATGGTACTGAGGAAATGGTGACATTTTTATTGTTCAAAGGTAATGTTCTATGCAGACTGAAGGGACTTTCTGACTTTGTAATATGTAATGCTAGGAGAAATATATCTGAACAGAGATGCATTTGAATAGGAATCTAGAATTAGTGAGATTTTTCAGAAGTAACTTTATGGCAGGGCGGCTTCATTTACTATCAAATCAGGCCACCCTTCGCTTAGGGGCCGTACAACACAAACATGCAGATTTAGTTTGGAATATGGATTCGTTAAGTTAGTTGTGATATTATGAGCTTGTGCAAATGTGAAAGCAGAGAGGAATCTTGCCCAAACTAATGATCATGTTTTTGCTTTTAAGGAGAATATTGTTTCACATTTTAAAGTTTCTGCAATTGGAAGAATTGTGCTGACCCCCGGGAGTAAATTTTTTTTTTCATATCTTTATTGGGGTAAAATTGCTTTACATTGGTGTGTTAGTTTCTGCTTTATGACAAAGTGAATCAGTTATACATATGCGTATGTCCCCATAGCTCTCCCTTCTTGCATCTCCCTCCCTCCCACCCTCCCTATCCTACCCCTCTAGGTGGTCACAAAGCACTGACCTGATCTCCCTGTGTTATGCGGCTTCTTCCCACTAGCCATCTATTTTACATATAGTAGTGTATATATGTCCATGCCACTCTCTCACTTTGTCCCAGCTTACCCTTCCCCCACCCCATATCCTCAACCCATTCTCTGTGTCTCCAAGGTCTGTGTCTTTATTCCTGTCTTGCCCCTACGTTCTTCATGACTATTATTTATTTTTTTTAATATTCCATATATATGTGTTAGCATACGGTATTTGTTTTTCTCTTTCTGACTTACTTCACTCTGTATGAAAGACTCTAGGTCCATCCATCTCACTACAAATAACTCAATTTCATTTCTTTTCATGGCTGAGTAATATTCCATTTTATATATGTGCCACACCTTCTTTATCCATTCATCTGTTGATGGACACTTAGGTTGCTTCCATGTCTTGGCTATTGTAAATAGAGCTGCAATGAACATTGTGGTACATGACTCTTTTTCAATTATGGTTTTCTCAGGGTATATGTCCAGGAGTGGGATTGCTGGGTCGTATGGTAGTTCTATTTTTAGTTTTTTAAGGAACCTCCATACTGTTCTCCATAGTGACTGTATCAATTTACATTCCCACTGACAGTGCAAGAGGGTTCCCTTTTCTCCACACCCTCTCCAGCATTTATTGTTTGTAGATTTTTTGATGATGGCCGTTCTAACTGGTGTGAGGTGATACCTCATTGCAGTTTTGATTTGCATTTCTCTAATGATTAATGATGTGGAGCATTCTTTCATGTGTTTGTTGGCAATCTGTATGTCTTCTTTGGAGAAATGTCTATTTAGGTCTTCTGCCCATTTTTGGATTGGCTTGTTTGGTTTTTTGATGTTGAGCTGCATGAGCTGCTTTTAAATTTTGGAGATTAATCCTTTGTCAGTTGCTTCATTTGCAAATATTTTCTCCCATTCTGAGATCAGAAATAAATGAAAATGAAATGAAGGAAACGATAGCAAAGATCAATAAAACTAAAAGCTGGTTCTTTGAGAAGATAAACAAAATTGATAAACCATTAACCAGACTCATCAAGAAAAAAGGGAGAAGACTCAAATCAATAGAATTAGAATTGAAAAAGGAGAAGTAACAACTGACACTGCAGAAATACAAAGGATCATGAGAGATTACTACAAGCAACTCTATGCCAATAAAATGGACAACCTGGAAGAAATGGACAAATGCTTAGAAAAGCACAAACTTCCGAGACTGAACCAGGAAGAAATAGAAAATATGAACAGACCAATCACAGGCACTGAAATTGGAACTGTGATTAAAAATCTTCCAACAAACGAAAGCCCAGGACCAGATGGCTTCCCAGGCGAATTCTATCAAACATTTAGAGAAGAGCTAACACCCATCCTTCTCAAACTCTTCCAAAATGTAGCAGAGGGAGGAACATTCCCAAACTCATTCTACGAGGCCACCATCATCACCCTGATACCAAAACCAGACAAAGATGTCACAAAAATCGAAAACTACAGGTTAATATCACTGATGAACATAGACACAAAAATCCTCAACAAAATACTAGCAAAGAGAATCCAAAAGCACATTAAAAGGATCATACACCATGATCAAGTGGGGTTTATCCCAGGAATGCAAGGCTTCTTCAGTATAGGCAAATCAATCAATGTGATAAACCATATTAACAAATTGAAGGAGAAAAACCATATGATCATCTCAATAGATGCAGAGAAAGCTTTTGACAAAATTCAACACCCATTTATGATAAAAATCCTCCAGAAAGTAGGCATAGAGGGAACTTACCTCAACGTAATAAAGGCCATATATGACAAACCCACAGCCAACGTCATACTCAATGGAGAAAAGCTGAAACCATTTCCACTAAGATCAGGAACAAGACAAGGTTGCCCACTCTCACCACTCTTATTCAACATAGTTTTGGAAGTTTTAGCCACAGCAGTCAGAGAAGAAAAAGAAATAAAAGGAATCCAAGTTGGAAAGGAAGTAAAGCTGTCAGTGTTTGCAGATGACATGATACTATACATAATCCTAAAGATGCTACCAGAAAACTACTAGAGCTATCAATGAATTTGGTAAAGTAACAGGATACAAAATTAATGCCCAGAAATCTCTTGCATTGCTATACACTAATGATGAAAAATCTGAAAGTGAAATTAAGAAAACACTCCCATTTACCATTGCAACAAAAAGAATAAAATACCTTGGAATAAACCTACCTAGGGAGTCAAAAGACCCGTATGCAGAAAAACTATAAGACACTGATGAAAGAAATTCAAGATGATACAAACAGATGGAGAGATATACCATGTTCTTGGATTGGAAGAATCAACATTGTGAAAATGACTCTACTACCCAAAGCAATCTACAGATTTAATTCAATCCCTATCAAACTACCAATGGCATTTTTCACAGAACTAGAACAAAAAATTTCACAATTTGTATGGAAACACAAAAGACCCCGAATAGCCAAAGCAATCTTGAGAAAGAAAAACGGAGCTGGAGGAATCAGGCTTCCTGACAACATTCTGTACTACAAAGCTACAGTAATCAAGACAGTATGGTACAGACACAAAAACAGAAATATAGATCAATGGAACAGGATAGAAAGCCCAGAGATAAACCCACACATATGGTCACCTTATCTTTGATAAAGGAGGCAAGAATATACCATGGAGAAAAGACAGCCTCTTCAATAAGTGGTGCTGGGAAAACTGGACAGCTACATGTAAAAGAATGAAGTTAGAACACTCCCTAACACCATACACAAAAATAAACTCAAAATGGATTAGAGACCTCAGTGTAAGGCCAGACACTATAAAACTCTTAGAGGAAATCATAGGCAGAATACTCTATGACATAAATCACAGCAAGATCCTTTTTGACCCACCTCCTAGAGAAATGGAAATAAAAACAAAAATAAACAAATGGGACCTGATGAAACTTAAAAGCTTTTGCATAGCAAAGGAAACACAGGAGTAAATTTTGAGGAAATTATCCCTGAGTCTGTATATGTGAACCTAACCAAGTGTAAAAAGAATCTGCTCATCTGACTGTCACCTCAGTTGATTTATTCCCGTTGGTAGCACCACATGGAACTGAATTTTAACTTAAATAAGGATTCCTGGTTGTTGCTTTAAATGACTTGGAAAGGATACACTTTGATGCAGCACTAAGTTATTGTGCATTTAAAAGAGCCAAAATATAGACCTGTGGAATATAAGAAGCAAACATTTCTTAATGGAAGAGTGACTCACTTTCAAAATCTGTTGTAAGGTGGCAGTCAGTTAACGTGTGAATCATTCTCCCAACAGTTAAGGCATTCACGAATTATTTATTTTTAAAAATGAAGTATAATTGACTTTTAATATTATATTAGTTTCAGAGTGTACAACATAGTGATTTGATATTTTTATACATTACAAAATGATCACCACCATAAGTCTAGTTACCATCAGTTACCATAATGTTATTGGCTGTATTCCCTATGCTGTACATTACATCCCCGAGGCTTATTTGTTTTATAACTGGAAGTTTGTACCTCTTAATCTCCCTCACCTGTTTCACTCATCATCCCCTGCCACATCTCCCCTCCAACCACTAGTTTATTCTCTGTATCTGTGAGTCTGTGTCTGTTTTGTTATGTTTGTTTTGTTTCTTAGGTTCCACTTGTAAGTGAAATCATACGGTATTTGTCTTTCTCTGTGTGACTTATTTCACTTAGCACAACACCCTTTAAGTCCAACAATTCTGGCACAAATGGCAAGATTTCATTCTTTCTCTATGGCTGAGTCATATTCCATTGTGTACACAGACACACACACACAGACACACACACACACACACACACACACACACACTACCACTTCTTTCTCCATTTATCTATTGATGGGCACTTAGGTTGCTCCCAAATCTTGGCTATTATAAATAATACTACAGTGCACATAGGACTGTGTACATATTTTTGACTTGGGTTTTCTTTTCAAAAATAGCCATAACTGGAATTGCTGGATTGCATGGTAGTTCTATTTTCAATCTTTTGAAGAAACTCCATACTGTTTTCTATAGTGGCTGCACCAGTTTACATTCCCACCAGTAGTGAACAAGGGCTCTCTTTTTTCCACATCCTCACCAACACTTCTATTTGTAGTTTTTTTTCTGGTAGCCATTCTGATAGGTGTGAGGTGATATTGTGTTTTGTTTTTTTTTTTGCGGTACGCGGGCCTCTCACTGGTGTGGCCTCTCCCGTTGCGGAGCACAGGCTCCGGACGCGCAGGCTCAGCGGCCATGGCTCACGGGCCCAGCCGCTCCGCGGCATGTGGGATCTTCCCGGACCGGGGCACGAACCCGTGTCCCCTGCATCGGCAGGCGGACTCTCAACCACTGCGCCACCAGGGAAGCCCGATATTGTGGTTTTGGTGTGCATTTCTCTGATGATTAGTGATACTGAGCAACTTTTCATTTGTCTGTTGGTCCTATTTGGGAAAATGTCTATTCAGGTCCTCTCCCCATTTTTTAATCCAGTTATTTGGTTTTTTTGGATGTTGTTTTGTATGAGTTATTTGTGTATTTTGGATATTAACCCCTTATCAGATATATCATTTGCAAATATCTTCTCCCATTCAGTAGGCTGCCTTTTTGTTTTGTTGATAGTTTCCTTGCCTTGCAAAAGATTTTTGGTTTGATACAGTCCCATTTATTTGTTTTTGCCTTTGTTTCCCTTGCCTGAGGAGACGTATCCAAAAAAATTAAGACCAGTGTCAGAGAGCACATTGCCTGTGTTTTCTTCTAGGAATTTTATGGTCTCAGGTCTTACAATTAACCAGTTAATCCATTTTGTGTTCATTTTTCTGTATGGTATGTGAAAGTAGTCCAGTGTGATTCTTTTGCAGGTAGCTGTCCAGTTTTCCCAACCCCATTTATTGAAGAGGCTGTATTTTACGCATTGTATATTCATTTTTTTTGATTTACAATATTATATTAGTTTCAGGTGTACAACACAGTACAGAGTGTTTATAGATTATATTCCATTTAAAGCTACTACAAAATTTTGGCTGTATTCCCTGTACTGTACAATGTATCCTTGCAGCTTATTTTTAAATTTAAAATAAATTTTTAATAGATATTTATTGGAGTATAATTGCTTCACAGTACTGTGTTAGTTTCTGTTGCACAGCAAGCGAATCAGCCATATGCATGCACATGTCCCCATATCCCCTCCCTCTTGCGTCTCCCTCCCACCCTCCCTATCCCACCCCTCTAGGTCGTTGCAAAGCACCAAGCTGATCTCCCTGTGCTATGTTGCTGCTTCCCACCAGCCAACTATTTTATGTTCAGTAGTGTATATATGTCGATGCTACTCTCACTTTGCCCCAGCTTCGCCCTCCCACCCCATGTCCTCAAGTCCGTTTTCTATGTCTACCTCTTTATTCCTGCCCTGCAACTAGGTTCATCAGTACCATTTAAAAAAATATATTTTTAGATTCCATATATATGTGTTAGCATAGGGTATTTGTTTTTCTCTTTCTGACTTGCTTCACTCTGTATGACAGACTCTAGGTCCATCCACCTCACTACAAATAATTTCGTTTCTTTTTATGGCTGAGTAATATTCCATTGTATATATGTGCCACATCTTCTTTATCCATTCGTCTGTCCATGGACATTTAGATTGGGTCCATGTCCTGGCTGTTGTAAATAGTTGTATATATTCTTGCTCCTTTGTTGTAGATTAATTGACCATGTAAATGTGGGTTTGTTTCTGGGCTTTTTATCCTGCTTTCATTGATCTGTGTGTCTGTTTTTTTGCCAGTGTCATACTGTTACTGCACCTTTGTAGTATGGTTTGAAATCAGGAATCATGATACCTCCAGCTTGTTCCTCTTTCTCAAGATTGTTTCAGCTATTTGGGGTCTTTTGTTTTTCCATACAACTTTTAATCTTCTCTGTTGTTTTTTGTCTCTATTTCATTTATCTCTGCTCTGATCTTTATGATTTCTTTCATTTTACTAACTTTGATTTTTGTTTGTCCTTCTTTTTCTAGTTCCTTTAGGTATAAGGTTATGCTGTTCATTTGAGATTTTTCTTGTTTCCTGAGGTAAGCTTATATTACTCTAAACTTCTCTCTAAGAACTGCTTTTGCTGTGCTGCATAGATTTTGGATCATTGTGTCTTTGTTTTCACTTGTCTCCAGGTGGTTTTTTATCTCTGCTTTGATTTCTCCAGTGACCCATTGGCTGTTTAGTAGCATATTGTTTAGGCTCCACCTGTTTGTGTTTTTGCAATTTGTTTTCTTGTACTTGATTTCTAGTCTCATAGTATTTTGGTTGAAGTAGATGCTTGATATGATTTCAGTCTTCTTAAATTTGCTGAGACTTTTTTGTGGCCTAGCATGTGATCTCTCCTGGAGAATGTTCCATGTGCAGTTGAAAAGAATGTGTATTCTGCTGCTTTGGACGGAATGTTCTCTCTCTCTCTCTCTCTCTCTCTCTCTATATATATATATATATATATATATAATATATATATCTTATATATATATTAAGTCTGTCTGGTCTGATGTGTTATTTAAGGCCAGTGTTTCCTTATTGATTTTCTGTCTGGATGATCTGTCCCTTCATATAAGTGGGGTTTTAAAGTCTCCTATTATTATTGTGTTACTATGCATTTCTCTCTTTATGTTTGTTAGTATTTGCTTTATGTTATATGCATTAGGTCAATATTTGCTCCTATGTTGGGTGCTTATATATTTACAGTTATTATACCTTCCTGTTGGATTGATCCCTTTATCATCACATAGTGTCCTTCTTTGTCTCTTGTTACAGTCTTGGTATTAAATTCTATTTAGTCTGATATAAGTATTAGTACCCCTGCTTTCTTTTTGTTTCCAGTTACATGGAATACCTTTTTCCATCTTCTCACTTTCAGTCTATGTGTGTCTTTAGATCTAAAGGGTGTTTCTTTTAGGTAGCATATATATGAGTCTTATTATTTTTATCCATTCAGCCACTCTATGTCTTTTGATTGGAACATATAACCCATTTACAGTAATTATTGATATCTATGTACCTATTGCCATATTGTTTTTGTTTTCTGGTTGTTTTTGTAGTTCTTTTTTTCCCTTTTTTCTTCTTTTACTTTCTTCTTTTGTGATTTGATGACTATTGTTATAATGTTATGCTTTGATTCCTTTCTCTTTTTTGTGTATATATCTATTACAGATTTTTGATTTGTGGTTACTATGAGATATATATATATATATTTAACATTTATATATTTAACATTTCTTGTAAACCTGGTTTAGTGGAGCCAAACTCTTTTAGCTTTTGCTTGTCTATAAAGTTTTTCATCTGTCTTTCAAATCTGAATGATAGTCTTGCTGGGTAGGATATTCTTTTGTAGGTTTTTTCCTTTCATACTTTGAATATATTGTATCACTCCCTTCTGGCCTGCAATTTTTTTTTTTTTTTTGGCCACACCACGTGGCATGTAGGACCTTAGTTCCCCAACCAGAGGTCGAACCTGTGCCCCCTGCATTGGAAGCACGGAGTCTTAACCACCGGATTGCCCGGGAAGTCACTGGCCTGCAGTGTTTTTACTGAAAAGTCAGCTGATAGCCTTATGGGAGTTCCCTTGTACATAACTAGTTGCATTTCCCATGTTGCTTTAAAGTTTCTCTCTTCATCTTTAATTTTTACCATTTAAATTATAATGTGTCTTGGTGTGAATCTCTTTGGGTTCATTTTATTTGGGACTGTCTGTGATTTCTGGACCTGGATGTCTGGTTGTTTAAATTTATTTTTTTATTTATTGCCACATTAGGGAAGTTTTTAACTATTATTTTTTCAAATAAATCCTCTGCCTACTTCTCTCTCTTCTCCTTCTGAGACCTCTGTAATGCAAATATTAGTACACTTTATGTTGTCCCAGAGGCCTCTTAAGCTATCCTCATTTTCCAAAGTTATTTTTTCTTTTTTCTGTTCTGCTTGGGTGATTTCCACTATACTGTCTTTCAGTTCTCCAATCAATTCCTCTGTAATCATCTAATCAACTGTTGATTACATCTAGTGTCTTTTTAATTTCAGTTTTTTATTCTTCATCTCTGTTTGGTTCTTCTTTATATTTTCTAACTCTTTCTTGAAATTCTCACTGTCTTCATCCATTTTCTCCCAAATTCTTTGAACATCCTTATGATCATTACTTTGAACTCTTTATTGAGTAGATTGCTTATTTTCACTTTGTTTAGTTCTCTTTCTGGGGTTCTTTCTTATTCCTTCATTTGAAATACATTCTTCTGTCTCCTCATTTTTCCTAATTTTCTGTGTTTATCTATGTATTATGTAGGTTGGTTATGTTTCTGATCATGGAGAAGGGGCCTTATGGAGGAGACATCCTATGGGGCCTAGCATCACACTCTCCTCTGGTCAGCTGTATGCTCTAGGGGTGTCCCCTGTGTGTGCTGTGTGTGCCCTTCTGTCGTGACAGGGTTGACTGTGGTGTGCATGTTGGTAGGTGGAGTTGGTCCCCAGCCTAGTTGGTTGCCAGGTCCTGCCTCATGTGGTGGCTACTGGCCTGCTTGTGGTTAGGGCTGGGTACTGGGGTGGCTGGCTGTGGGGTCCAGGGGGGCTGGGGCTGGTGCCAGAAAGCATTCACAATATAATACAACTTTTTCATCTTGAACATATGTTGAAAATTTTTGTCTGTCACCCAGCAGGTGATGTAATTTACATGTGGCAAAAAAGCCACATCTTTGGGTGTAGATAATAGAATACCAGAGCCAGGAGAGGCTGATGTGACTATATCAAAGGTTATGGAGGACCATCGCTCAGTTAGAAAACATGTCAAGATTTCCAGCTGACTTTCAAAAGAAAACACTTAACATCTAGGGATATGTAATTCACTTATTGCTTAGATGTGCCAGGCTGAATAATGGCTCCCAAAGATACCTAGGTCCTAATTCCTGGGAACTGTGAATATTACCTTCTAAGAAAAAGAGTCTTTGTGGGTGGGGAGATAATCCTAGATTAACTGGGGTGTGGGGGGTGCCCTAAATGTAATCACAGTGTTATTAGAAGATGAAGCAGAAGGAGGTTTAGGACAGAAGATAAATTAGTACAACGATGAAAGCAGAGATTGGAGTGAAGGGCGTATTGGCCAGGGAATGCACAAACTGCAATTCTAGAAGCCAGAAAAGGCAAGAAACGGATTCTCCCCGAACCCCTCTCGAGGGAGCATAGGCCTGCAGACAGGTCACTTTTGGCCCAGTGAACTGTGTTTTGGACTTCTGAGTTTGTGGTAATTTGTTACAGTGGCAACAAGACACTTATACCGTGGAGGACAAACATGCCTAAATTAAACTGCACTACACTGACGTAACGTAACCTAAACTAGATGCTTAGCTTGTAAATGAAATACTGAGCCAGAAGGGGGTGCCAAAGCATTGTTTACCTTCACACCCCTTCTAATTTAGCTCAGCCCTTAGACCTAACACTCGGAATTTCCCCCCCTTTTACAGCCTTTTTCTTACTTCCTAGGGTGTGACTTGAACTCTCTCTCTGGTTATTCTAGTGTTGGCTGCTTGGGGTGTAGAACCCACTCACTCGGCCCATCTTGGGCTGTGTTCCTGATGCAGCCCTGTTGCAGGGGCCCCTCTGGGTGCAGGCAGTGTCTCCCGTCAGTAGTGGCCTGAATTTCTATAGTCACACAGTCTCTCCAAACCTCAGGTGCTTGACAAGCAACTTTCTACGATAAGGTGACAGGGGGCTGAATTACGTATGCTTTTAAGGCTCTTTTCGATTCCAATAGCTATCATTCCAAGACCACTGGGTTAGAATTACCTTCCTGAAATTCTCATGATCAAGTATTGCTCTTTTTGGACTCTTATCATTTTACTATTAACAGACCATCTACAATGACTCCAGAATCGTTATTACCAACATTTTCCTTTTGAGAAAGAAACTTCTCAGTTTATGAAAGAGGCCCAATGACTCTGATGACCCTTGGGGAAGCAGCAAAGCAGGCAGCTTACCTTCCTCTGGGTACGGTAGTGGGTCCTTGTTGAAAGTGTCCATGCTCAAATTTAATTAGATAATTTTATGTTGCCTTTATTTTATTCCATATCCATTTCTTCTTGCAGGAAATACTAGTCCCTTTCCTGGTTTACTGCGAATGGTACTATGTTAGGAAATATTGATTGATGAGTGATCAGATATGGGAATGAATTGTGGGTTTTATGACCGATAGCAATTTACATAGTAAAAGTCAGAATCCAACCAGGAAGACAGAAACCACTGTGTTTGAAACAAAGGAAGTTGAAAGTAGAGGATGATGAAAAGCTAAAAAGCCAAGTGGGGCCATGGGGTGACCTAGGGGTTAACACCAGCAGGAACCTGGGCTGGAGGGACAAGTGGGGAGGCATTGGGCCCACGGTCCAGGTGGATCTCAGGGTGGGAGCCGGACTGGGGCTGGCCTGTCCATGGGGGCCGAGCTGTGGAGGAAGTGCTGCGGCTGAACAGGCATGGAGCAGGTGTTTCCAGGGAAACCCAGCCAGAAGCCTGTGGAGGAGGAAACGTGAGAGATAAGCCTGCAAGGACCAGAGCAGAGAAGGGCCAGGCATGGACGTGGGGCGAACGTGTCCAGGACCCTGACACATGAATGAGTTACTCTGGTTTGAAGGAGCTTGTCGGTAATCTCTCAGTAACATGGTGACAGTTTCATTGTGGTCGGCACGAATGACTGATTCTAACTTCTTCAAAGAAATTTTATAGAGAAGGAAATGGAGATCTGGGGAGTCTGGCTCCTGTTTTAAAATCTGTGTGAATTTTCAGGCCTGACCACAGGCAATTACAAAGGTTTACCTGGCAGGCCTCCTGGGGGCGCCACTGGGTGGACAGGCAATGCGCTGTGGCCCTTGAGTGGAGGTCAAGGACCCAGGCCCCCCCGGCTGGGCATATGCCCTCGTGCATATCTGCACTTGGAGCCCCGGTGCCCTCATCCTGGGTCTCTTCATCTGGCCTCCTTAGAGTTGAATGACACATAAATGTCGAAAGTGACAGGGCTCGGGTCTAAAGCCACCATGCTTATGGGCCATAAAGTTTGGTTAAATAGCACATATATACCATGTAAGAGGTTGAACCATGTCTGTCTGACTCTCAAGTCCATTTACGAGTGTGGCCTGAGAGACTGGACATTTTCCCAGTGTCCAGATCCCCAGACTGTGCTTCGGACGTCTTCCAGCCATTTCTGGGTTATTGTAGTACTCAGAGAAGAAACACCACCTGTTTGGAATTCTAGGAGTATCTGGGGCTTGTACGGTCGGTCGGTGTCAGGAGCCCAGTGTCTTAGCAGAAGCATGAGTAGATCTCGTGAGACATCTGTCATGCTGCTGACTGTCAGGGTTATTCAGCTATCAGGGCTTGCAGGAGAGTGAGCTCTCCTTTCCCCCTGAGTCATCCTGGCCACACCTCACAAAGCTGTAGGTCTAAGAAGGCTGATTTCCAAGGGAGAGGTCCACTCTCTGCTTAAGGTTGTCTGGATATCTCTCAATCCGTAGTTAAAGATCGTTTAGAGTGCGTTTTGTTAGCTCAGTGTTTTCCCATAATAGTCATTCACAAAAGAAGAAATACAGGTGGTCATCAAGTGAATGAGATATATGTGTCAGTGTGATAAGCTCACCACATACCTAATCCGGATAAGCAAATGCCCAGGGGACTTGAAAGACTGTGAGTGCACTTCTTGGGGCTTTTATTGCCCTGTGAATAACACTGATGCCAGGAGGGGCACACAGTCTTGAAAAAAGTAATGAAGCCACGTTATGAAAATCTGGCTCAAAGAAGGTGACAGTTCTCTAATGTAGTCATCATTTGAAACTTTCCCTGGCTTCTAAGATCCAGGAATCAATATCAGCTTTCAGATTGAGGCAAAACGGCAGGCTCTGCGGTGTCCCTTCTTCTCCTTTCCTCCCTGTCCTTTCTCTTTTCACTGGATTTCTGAATATACATCTCCAGGTTTGGAGGAGATAATTAGGTAGTTAAGCGTGCAGGTTTCAAAGATCGCTTGTTGGACGGAAGAATACATGCAATAGGAAATGCAACCCCAAGATCGTGGGTGGTTTCAGCAAAGCTCTTCCTTTTCTCTTCTGTGTAATTAGATTTGTAAGGAGTTGAAAGCCAGATTTTCTGCAGATAAACTGTGGGGCAGAGGAGTGCCCTAGCAAAATTGATAATTGGCTAGGCTAGGCTGTGCTATTTCTGGGCTCTTTGTTAGGAAGGTTTGATGGTTAGTTCTTTACCTGCAGAGTTTTCAAGCTCTGCAGTCAGGAAATGATCTATGTGTTGTTGAGTAATTTCCACTGAAGCTGTGCTTCACCAGAGTTTCAGCAATACATCAGCCATTTGTTCATGCACTCACTCATTCATTCGTTCGCCCTACGTGTTTTTATTGAGTGCCCACGAAGTCAGAATCATGGAAAGCAGCCTCCAGCAATAATCCAACCTCAGGGCTACGTGGGGTGGTATACTTCTATAGTCATTATTTTTCTTTTCAAGAATGGCTCTCTTGATTGAACCAGCCAAGCGCATTAAATAGCAGAGGAGACTACCCTAGATTCAAGTTTGAACAGAAATCCTGAGTTTAAATCAAGACCTAATCTTGATTTCCTTTTCAGTTCTTCACCGCTTGTGGCAAGACTCCAAAGCAGGGCACTGCACTCCCTTAGCTGCAATGGCTCCTTCTCAGGAGTGGGGCCATAGGGATGGCTACCTTGTGCGGACCTTTGAGAAGATCTGGATTTGTTCATTCAAAGTGAAGTCAGCTGAGTGAACTTGGACAATTCTTGAATATTTCCTTCTGGGACACCCAGAGAGCAGCAGGCAAGCTTTGTCCTACAATTTCCATTGCACATTAATTACACTCTCCCAGAGGGGACTTCTCTGCACACTTCGGAGATACTTCTCTTTGGTGATCCCTAAAAAATTAACCAGAATACAAAACACGAATCAATAGACTTCGCTTCACCCCCCTGCACCTTTTTGGATACATATTTGACTGCCTCACCTAGTCTGCCTGTAAAGAGGCTCCAAATAACTTGCTCAAGGTTGCATATAGGACTTTTCTCGAGCCCTCAGCCAGGAGTTTAACAAGATTAAAAAAGAGAGATTTAGAGTTTATTATGCGCAGAGGTATATATCTTAACAGAAGAGGCAGCACTTAGGCATTCGTGACACAGGGGTGAAGCTGAGGTGAGGCTTCGTGAGGATCCTACACTGGTATTTTTTTTTAATTTATTTATTTCATGTATTTTATTTTTGGCTGTGTTGGGTTTTCGTTGCTGCGCGTGGGCTTTCTCTAGTCGTGGCGAACGGGGGCTACTCTTCATTGCCGTGTGCGGGCTTCTCATTGTGGTGGCTCCTCTTGTTGCGGAGCATGGGCTCTAGGCACGCAGGCTTCAGTAGCTGTGGCACGTGGGCTCAGTAGTTGTGGCCCGTGGGCTCAGTAGTTGTGGTTCGCAGGCTCTAGAGCACAGGCTCAGTAGTTGTGGCACACGGATTGAGTTGCTCCGCGGCATGTGGGATCTTCCCGGACCAGGGCTCGAACCCGTGTCCCCTGCATTGGCAGGCGGTTTCTTAACCATTGCACCACCAGGGAAGCCCATATACTGGTATTGTGCACTCCAGCTCAATGCATTACACACAGAGCGCCAGACTCTGACTTAAAGGGGACAAGATCGTGCTCTCATGGGGTTCACAGTCTTGCAGAGAGACGGGTAGGTGGTCAGATACACACAGTGGGGCATGCACTTGGATGGGTAGTCCACTGGTAGAGGGAGTGATGATGACTAACTCTGTCTCTCGGAGTGAGTCGTGTGTTCCAAGACTGGATGTCAGGGCCGGGTTTTGGGAGATGGAAGTAAGAATCTTCTGTTCTTTGGTTTCAGGAAGCCAAGAGCAAGTCTTGCCAAATATTGCCTCTCTCTGGACCTTTCATTCTTCTGCCCTTCGCTAGGCTGACTCCTTCTCATCCTCTGGGTCTCCATGGGAATCTTCTCTGCAAGGGTATCAGACCCTTTCTTTGCACCACCCCATTCCCACCCGCCACAGCAGGCTGTGTGTCTCCGTCTCAGCCCACATCACAGCACAGAATGGACCATTCAGGGGACGGTTTTTGACCTTCTTCCCCACCAGACAGTAAGCTTCTTACGGGGAGGAATCACCTCTACTTCGGCTGTGCCACCAGGAATCTAGAAGGGTTCCTGGCACAAAAGTAGGTGTTCAGTTAACACTGTCGAAAGGTTGGATGGATGCAGCTTTTCTTGCTTTTCTTGTGGGAGTAGGGAAGAGCTAGAACTTTGCTTCTACCTCTTCTACTGATATAGAGACGACATTGGATGGTTTAGTTGTTCCAAATGATCAGTGATGGATAGAGTTCCTTATAAGACACACTAAAATGCATCCTTATGACTTTACATATGGTGTTGTTGGGGCTTCAGATCAACAGCTTAAAGTATAGGAAGTCATAATTTTTTTCCCTTGAATAGGAAAGTGTTAAAAACAAGTATTTCACATCCTGGTAAATAAACTTCAGTGGCTATTTCATAACCCATCTAGTCTAAATTTCCTGCATCATTATTTAAGGTTCTCTAAAGTCTGACCTCTCGTTCTAGCTTGTTTCCCGCTGTTCCCTAATAAGCCACTTACACTTAGGTCCTATTGGACCACTCACACGTTCATCTTTCCCACGTGTTCATGTTCTTTCACGGATGCTTCTTTGCCTTTCAGTAGGGGAGGTTCCTCATTCTTTGCCTTCACTAACCTTTGCCAAAGTCCTTCTCTGCTCTGCCTCCATCTCCCGTCATCCTCACTGCTACAGCCCTCAGCGATCACTCCCTCCTCCAGGTGCCTGCAGTGTCTTATCGTTTAGCTCTCAGTTCTGTCCTGTCCCACAGTGTTCAGTCTGGGCTCACGTGTGTTGGGCTTACCTCCCCAACCTGATTAAGCCTACCCGACAAGTAGAGTTAATGCATCTCTGGGATGCCAAAGAGAAATAAAACGCTTCAAGTAACTGGCACTGAGGAAATGTCTGTTTCCTCTTATTCTGATTTGTAGTGAAGCCCAGAGCTAAGCACAGGATGTGGCTTAATAAATGGAATTTGATTGGCTGAATCCTAGTGAGAGGCTAAGGTGTAGTTCGGGGCTAAGAGATGATGGAGCAAAAACTAAAGAATTTCATCACTGAAATTAAGGGGGAAAGTTTTATTTTCTTCTTAATATCCTGAGCCAATACACAGAGGGTCATTTTGTCATTTTACTCATGGAGAAAAGATTTTTTTTTTTAATGACTAGGTGGAACACAGAGGATTTTTAGGGCAGTAGAAATACTCTGTATGATGCCATGATGATAGACACATGTCATTATCCATTCGTCTAAACCCATAGGATGTACACCACCAAGAGAGAACCGTAATGTAAACTATGGACTCTGGGTGATGATGAAGTGTCAGTGGAGGGTCATCAATTGTAACAGATGTACCTTCTGGTGGGGACGGTGATAACGGGGGACTGTGCATGGGTGGGGGAAGGGGGGATGGGAAGTCTCGTACCTTCCTCTCACTTTTGCTATGAACCTAAAACCGCTCTAAAACTAGTCTTAATAACAAATATGTATGAACTGCTGCTGTACCTGTGTGGAAAATATTTTGATGAAACTTGAACCTAAATAAGCATGGAACTTCACAAATTCTCTTTGAACAGATCCCTTGTAAGCATAATGGGGAAGGGAAACTAGCCAGTTCACCTGTCATATTTACTGATCATCAACCGAGGTCCCAGTTTGGGGGCCACAGGGAATAAAAGATAATGGACACTGAGAACCAAGCCGGTTAAATGGCTGGAGAATGTTTACCGGCCTTTCACCTGCTGTGAGTCTTCAGTGGGTCTCTTAGTCAGCCTCCTTTGCCCCTTCACATTCTCTCTCTCTCTCTCTCTCTCTCTCTCTCTCTCTCTCTCTCTCTCCCCCCCTCTCTCCCCCCCTCTCTCTCTCTCCCTCCCTCTCCCTCTCTCTCTCTCTCTCTCTCTCTCTCCCCTCTCTCCCTCTCTCTCTCTCTCTCTCTCTCTCTCTCTCTCTCTCTCTCTCTCACACACACACACACACACACACACACACACACACACACACACTTTACTTGCCTCACCGGTGCAGGGGTGTATCCTGGCCACCAGGTGTCACTGTATGAACCCCATTGGTAGTAGCCGAGTCCCTGTGCCACTTTCTGGATGATCTGTAATGAAAACAGAACTGCCAAAGTAGCTTGACAGCAAAAATTGTATTACTAACAGAAAATCCATAAGAAGACTCACTACAGAATTGTACCGATTAGTTTCTCTTATCTGAGATGGTCACAGCAAAAACAGTTAAAGAAAAGAATCAGAAACTACCGACTTCCCTAGGCTCCTAGGAATGGGCAGGAGAGTGCTGTTGAAA
This sequence comes from Leucopleurus acutus, assembly GCF_964270905.1. Classification (NCBI taxonomy): domain Eukaryota; kingdom Metazoa; phylum Chordata; class Mammalia; order Artiodactyla; family Delphinidae; genus Leucopleurus; species Leucopleurus acutus. The sequence goes on from NC_139163.1 coordinate 7,066,486, forward strand.
ATGGCTTCGAGTCTTGCTGGGCATGGGTTTTGGGAAGCGGAGGCCAATTTAGGGACTGATCTAGGGACTGATGAAGAGTTTCTTTCAAAAGCAGGTGGAGATGGTACCCGATTCCTCGGGTTACAAGCCAGCAGACTGAGTCCTCCGGAGCATTACATCAAATTCACCTCTGTGCTTCCATGTAGAGCTAGGACCATGGCATCACTCCCTCCTGTATCACGAGCATATGTGACAAGCCCTACCTATGCATTCTCATGCCGGCAGGTCTTTCCACAAAGGCCATCTGCACATTTCAAAAATCAAAAGCTGTTTGGCTAAATGACCCACAGGGTAACGAGGTGCATTAGGCGGGGGGAGGGCATTTTTGCAAAAGAAATGTTTTTCTGCTATCCAGTGTTTATGATAGAAGGCATATTGCGATTTCATATGGTCAGAGAGAGGACACAGAAGCATCCACTGCTTTCTGCAATCGTATAAAGACTTCAAGTTTAAAAATGGCTTGAGAAAAAGACTTCATAGGTGTAAACTACTGAAATGGGCTTTGGTTTATGTAAGCAGAAAGGAGAATTACCAAGATGATGCAGGGGAGGTTGGATGAGGGCTCTGATGATGGGCTGAAACCACGGCACTGGGCACGGGGACCACAGCTCCCCTATGAACGTTCTGGTGAGGACCCTGCATCATCGATGTGGAGTGTCCTGCTAGCACTTAGGCCCTTGAGGTTGCTGCCCCGACACCCCCTCGGCAAGTCCTCTGTCATCCCTCTTTCTTCCAGAAGCTCACTCCAGAATCCAAGCCCCTTGGGGGAGCGTCCAAGTGTAGCTCTTGCCTTTAAGAAGCCTTACATTTTTATTTATATTTCGCGTCTTAGCAACTGAGCTGTAAGGATTTCGATGTCAGGGGCTGTGATTCATACTTCACTTCTCCGTGCCCTGTCACTCAGCTCAGTAAACGCTTAATGAATTTTTTTAACCATTTATGGTTGTGGTCTGTCTTACAGTTGAAGGCTCACTTCTTCATAATAGAATACCTTTCGTTAGATGCTTAAGGAACATGACACTGTCCACAACTTGTATGGTCCTTAGTCAGAAATGCTACAGGTGATAACACACATAAGGTGATGGCAGACATGAGGATGTGGGGAGGACAGGAAAGGAATATTTTATTATTTTTAAAAATTGCAGCTGTGATTCCCTGCGTCCCTCTGTGTGTTGGCACCATGTCCTGTGTTTACATACATTATCCACGGAACCCTCCTGAAAACCCCACGAGGTCAATTTTATCATTACCATTTTGTAGATAAAGATAAATAAAGTGAATAGAAAAGACGGTCAATCCTGATACACATTTGACCGCAAGTTGTACGTGCTTTCTCACGTGGCCTTTTTTGGGGGACTTGCAATCAGTTGCTTTGAGTGGATGTAGAAGGGAACCACGATTGTCATGCGGTATTGGGGACATTACAGTAGGACGTGTGAGGATCGGTCTTGGGTGGGCGGAGTGAGAATGGAGGGGCGGCAGGATGGGCAGGACGGGGGTAAAACCCACCAGAAGCGCTTGCTAGGAACAAGCCGCTGATGAGTGAAGGATATGGTTTATGTGCAGGTGGGTGATTTTTAAAAATTACTCGCTGTTCGTTTTTACCCCGTTTGCTCTGTAAGTGGATTGGAACAGGCACCTGCTCTCTCATTGATGTGTGTTTATCACTCTCATTGTCACGTTTGTCACAGATTCACCCCATATGTAGAGAGGATAAATTGGATTCAGGACAGACCTGGGTGATGGGTGGCATCTCTGGGCTACTGGGGGGAAGCTGCCTGGAAACCAATATGCTTCTCAGCTCCCCTGGCCTTCCCAGTTCCAGAGAGGGACGTGTGTGCTGGCGACGAACTGAAACCTGCCACCAGCCCATCTCGTTTCTCGGTGATGCTGTCAGAAAAGCATGGTGGATGGTGGTGGATAATTACTCTTTTCCATGCTCCTGTCCAGACAGTAACACCACTTCTAAATAACTTCCCTCTGGCCGTGGACATCTCAGATGCAATACGGTTTTGTAAGCGGGCAGAGGATGTTTTAGTAAGACGTGACGCGGTTTTGCCAAATCAATGTACAGATGATACAGAACATGGTTCTATCAGAGGTGGGCCAGGAAGAGCACAAAAGTATGACTTAGGGTCAGAAGAAGGGGGGCTCTGGTTTCTGGAAGAGTGACAGCTCCTCGCTTTCCCGTCCTTATTACGGGTTAACCTGTCTTAGGGGTTGGACGGAGGCATTTATGAAGATGGTCCAGGTCAGGCTGCATGTGGGAGGCTGCCTGCAGTGGCAGGAAGGAGACCCCGCCTTCACGGGCTTGTGGGCGGGCAGACGCGTGGCCTTGGCTTCCAGAACCTGGACGCTTGTCCTGGCTCCACTGCCATCCAGCTACACGACCTTAAGCCAGCCTCTTAGCTTCCCAGGATCCCACTGGTTCCCACCTGCTCTGACATCCTACACTCTCACCCCTTCCCAGAGACAAATCTAATAGTTCACAAGACAAAACAGTAAGGTCGGAACCAAAGTCAGAAGTCCACGTGGTGGGTAGGAGTTCTGGGAAGAAGGTGGTGACTGCGGACTAGAATCTCGGGGAAGAGTTTGGCCTCAGGTGTCCTCTAAGGAGCTCAGAACCCGAGTCCTTGGAGAGAAAAGCTTCTAGAGTCAGATGGAGAGAACGGCCAGAGGAAAGGCCCCGAATAAGCCTGTGGTACTTCATTAAGAGTGAGAAGGCCTCTGTCATTTTAGTGGAGAGCATGTTTCCCACGTCCCCATCTTTCTCTCTGAGTTTTTCAGGATAAACTGGGAATGGTTTTAGCATGTGATTTCAGAATCCTTAAGGAAAGCATCAAGAGTTATCAAGCAATTTTCAGAGATGCTAAAAAAATTATGGAGGAATGGGTATCCATTCCATTGATTAACATATTTATGATAGATCATAAATTCGTCACATTCACTTGCATGTAGATATTAAACTCTTCTGAAGACAAACAGTATTTCATCCAAGTTCATATGATAATTATCCAGGGCTGCTTGTCTCTAGTTACAAGAACTTAGTTAAATGTGCTCCTGAATCTGACTATATTTTAAATAATCGTCTCATTTCCCTCACTAAGCAGTTGAGTTGTTCACTTGGAACCTCCAAATTGGTAGTGTTTCTCTCATTTTATGTGGTCTTCATGGCAGCATGAAAAAAAAAAATCTCACAGTCACAGAAATGGCTCTAAAATGCATCTTCTCCGGGCAACAGGTCTAAATATCTGGGACCATTTCTGTCAACACACGAGCAATTCCTGCGAGCTTATGGGGCACCCGTCAGCAACACCCCACTTCCAGCTCTTTGTCCCAGGAAGTAAGAGCAGAACAAAGTGGCTTCATCCTAATGATGTGAAAATAAAACAAGCTGTATAACTTACAGACTGAGTTCTGTCTTCCCCAAACCCATATGTTGAAGCCCTAACCCCCAGCGTGACTGTATTGGAGATGAGCCTTTAAGGAGATGATGAAGGTTCACTGAGGTCATATGGGTCATCCCTAATCAATATGACTGGGGTCCTTATAAGAAGAGGACGTTTGGAACACAAAGGCCACGTGAGGACAGAGAAGGAGACTGTCTGCAAGCCAAGGGGAGAGGCCTCAGGAGAAACCAACCCCACCCACACTCTAACTTGGATGTCCAGCCTCCAGAACTGTGAAAACATTGCTTTCTATTGTTGAAGCCCCCCAGTCTGTACGGCAGCGCCTGCGGACTAATACAATAACAGAAGAAAAGTGATCAGTATAAACCAAAAAACCAACAGGAGGGTGTCTTCTAAAATGGCTGTGAAAACCTTGGAAAGATATTCCACCAAAGACCCGCTGGACATGAAACAAAATTGAAATGGTCAGAGCTCTCGCTCATTCCATCCCTGCAGCATTTGCTGGTGGGACGTTTAGATGTGAAAAGCCAACCGGATGGTCTTAGACGATTTGAGTGGAGGACAGGCTCGGGCACTGGCCAGCGCTGACTTGCTGAGCAGCTCTGAGTTCTCGCCTTCAGAGCTTCTCACCAGCAGAGACTGTGACACAGCCTGGAAATAAATTTTCCCAGGCAACACGTGCTGCAGTGAATAACTTGTTTGAGGACTTTGCTCTTAAGAGTTCATGTTCATACACTAATATGTATAAAATACATAACTAATAAGAACCTGCTGTATTAAAAAAAAAAAGCCATGTTCAATTTTAAAAGGTTTGATTTTCTCCTTTGGAGCTGAATGGCCAGGGAGAGGTGAGGAACGCGGGGAGACAATGTTTTCTTTTTCCTTGTAATCCATGTGCAAACTACTTAAACTGTTTTGCGGCAACAGTGGCTATAACTATGCCATTTGTCTTATATATGGGCTGAGACACAGGCCGGGACATGCAGCTAATGCTTCCATCCTTCAGAGAGCCATTCAGGGGGCTGATAGCCCATGGGTTCCAATCCCCACGATGGCAACAGCACCTGGGCACTTCCCGTGGAAGGCTTTCCACCAGGAGCTCGAAAAGTTGGCAGATGAGCTTCTTAAGAGGTTTATAGGAAAAACAAAACAAAACAGACAAAAAGCCCAAAACCCACCACCACCACCAAGACAAAGGCATCTTATTAAGGAGTTGATTCAGTCCACACTAGTGTGCAGAGGCGGGGAGGCAGCAATGTCTCCATCCCTACAGGAGGGAACAGGGAACCAGAATGAGCAAAATACAAAGAAAGAAAAGAAAAAGAGAGAGATGGAGGAAGGGAGGAAGGGAGAGAGAGGAAGAGAAAAGAAAGAAAAAGAAAGAAGGAAGGAAGGAAGAAAGAAGGAAAGAAAGGAAGAAAGAAAGGAAAAAAGGAGGAAAGGAAGAAAGAGAGGGAGGGAGGGAGGGAGGGAGAGGGAGAGAAAAGAAGAAAGAAAGAAAGGAAGGAAGGAAGAAAGAAAGGAAAAAAGGAGGAAAGGAAGAAAGAGAGGGACGGAGGGAGGGAGAGGGAGAGAAAAGAAGAAAGAAAGAAAGGAAGGAAGGAAGGAAGAAAGGAAAAAAGGAGGAAAGGAAGAAAGAGAGGGAGGGAGGGAGGGAGAGGGAGAGAAAAGAAAGAAAAAGAAAGAAAGAAAGGAAGGAAGGAAGAAAGGAAGAAAGAGAGAGAGGGAGGGAGGGAGGAAGGGAGAAAGGAAGCTGGGAAGGAGGGAGGGAGGGAAGGCAGGCCCGGGCACGAGGGCACACGTCGTCGACAAGGCCATGCTTGCTGTCTTGGGCCATGAAGCCGTGACAGGCTCTTCAGAAACACGGCCTGCTGCTCTGCAGAGGCTCAGACAGGGCGCGGCCAGGTGAGGGGGGAAGGGCAAGCGTGCCAGTCTCCTGGAGCAAGCCTTTAGTCCTCACCTGGTCTAGTCATTGTAAGTCTTCCCACTAAACTTCAACAGAGACTGGCTTTGGGTGCTACTCCACGCTCACTGTCTGCGTGGTCTTGGGCAGGTAACTTGAATGTTGGATGAGCAGTAATGGGATGAGACTACCGGCCTCCCAGGCTGGCAGTGACAGTAGTTAAGAGGCGTGCGTGCGGCGGGTGCCCGCAGGGAGAGCTGTGTTCCTGCCCTGCAGGTGCGTCCCAGGAGCACATGTGCTGTCCACGCCCGCCTCCATCCCCCCAGTCCTTGTGCCCCAACCGTCCTGGCGACGAAAGCAGCTGCCACTCAGAGGGCCTGGTACTCACTGTGTGACGCTCTAGGCATGATGAGTATTGTCTTACTTTTCTCCCCAACTATTGTCATCCCACTCTGGAGAAAACGAGGGAGTGGATGTGGGCCGGGGTTAGAGACCAGGCCCCCGACCTGGAGCCCAGGCTCCTGCAGCCCCTCTGCAGCTTGATCTCACTCTGTCTCTCTCCCTCTCTCTCTCACTGTAACTTGAAGAGGAGATTCGAATTAATTCTCTGTGCCTTTCTCCACAGCCATTGATTTGGATAATTGCTTTTCAGTTAGTGTTCTCATGATCTCAGACCTTTTGTCCCTAGTCCTCTGGTCCTAAGTAAGAGTAAGCAAGAGGGTTTCCATCCCCCCAGATTTGGGTTTTGGAAGCTCTGGAGTAAGATTGGGGTGGGTGTGTGTGCACCCCAGTCTTACTCCAGAGAGAGAGAGAGAGACAGCGCTGTCGCTGTGCTCTCCCTAGAGGTCTGCACCCTGAGAAGTGCTATCCCGCTGCGCGTAGACACGTCGTCGGCACTGGGACGATGGCAGAGATACAGCAAGCTCTCAGATGGTCTCTGACGCACAGCAGAGTGTGGAAGCTCGTCTCCACCCCTCTGGGGGCTCAGCTGAAGCTCAGTGGGAACGTGTGGCAAGTTCCTCTGGTTTCTGCTTCTCTCCCAGGACTGCGGAGGACAGAGGGGTCACAGCAGGGCCTGCTGGGGGACCTGACTCCACCCCCAGTGACGTGGTTACCGGGAACCTGCCCGTGATAGGCATTCACTCCGCACACTCTGATCTCACCACCAACCCTGTGGACGGGAACTGCTGTCTTGGTTCGCAGAGACGTGCAACTGAGCCTTAGAGAGGCTGCAACTTTTTCTGACTTCAGTGGCCATCAGTGGCAGAGACCAGTTATGCCCCAAATTGGTATAAAACCCTGGAGAAAATACAGTGTACATGTAACGCCTGACTTGGGACCACAAACTGCAAACTAAGCATATGTGGTTAAAGTTCTTAATAAGTCCCAAATCTTCCCTTTATGGCTGTTTAAAAAGGCCTTAAAGCCATCAAAATGCTGTCAGAACCTCTCACATATGCACACACACGCACACACAAATACACACACATGCACATATACATGCACACACGTATGCGCACACACACACACACATACAAAATGCACACACGCATGTACACATAACACACACACATGCAGTATACATGCACGCACGTGCACGCACACACACATATACATGTACACATGCACACATAAACACACAGGCGCACACAACACACTGTTACGGAAAGTGAAACATCCAAAGAGCTTCAGCATTGAACCGTGTTTTTCTTTATGCTTTACCACCTAACATAATTAAAAAAAAATTTTAATGTGGAACAAAAAATAAATCCTGTCCTAGAATAAACAAGGCGTCTAAAGGAAGGAAATGGAGGCAATTTTAATTTACTGTCAGTAGCAGCTTTTCCTTTAGTAGCATTTAAAGCCAATTAGCAAGTACGGAGAAAAAAAATCTCAACATCGGGGAACTTCTTCATAAACAAAAACTCAATAATCCAGGGAGCCGAGTGGCTCCTGCCCAATTATCCTTTTACTAAAGCTACACAGGGCTTCACTGCACTCTGAAATGAGTCTTGATGGGTGCAGAAAACATCTAAATCAGATAATAATAGCCTACACTGGTGAAACGGTCTTATAGGCAGTGTCTTTGAATGCTCGCCGCATCCCTGAGTCCTTGATCGGTAGGTATCACTCTCTGCACTTCAGGAAGTGGGAAACGGAGGCCCCGCAGGGTGGACTGATTCACCCGAGATCAAGTGGCTCGTCGGGGGAGCCGGGCATCCCTGTCTCTGATCTATGACCTCTTTTCTCATTCTTTCCCCCTTGAAATCCATGAGGATTAATGCCAAAAGGAAGGATTTGTGGAAACGCTGGAATTCAGACTCGTTTAATGGTTCTGTGGAGGGCAAGTATATTCAAATAAATGAGGCTTTCAAGTGTAATTCTGCCCCCCCCCAACCTTGTCACACACACACACTCTCACGCACACATACACACGCACAGTCTCCTCGGGATGTTAACTCATCATTAAAATGAGCTCTGGATGGTAACTGTTTAATAAGGCTCATCACGATGAGCTGATGGTTTATGACAGGAAGTGTTTATTTTACTAATGTGTATAGATCTCCTAGCAATACAGCTGGGATTTTAACTCAAATTTTAAAAAAATAATTGAAGAAGAGCTGGTAACTTGAGAAAGTGGAGCGAGAAGCAAGTCACAGAAGATGAAGCAAAGAAAGTGAGAGACAGAGCTGGAAAGGAAGGGGACTCTAGCAAGTACATAATGCGCCTCCTTTCCCTGACTGACAGCTGACGTCCAAAGGAGCCCCGCGTCCTACTTGGTGCCCTTGGAAGAGGAGAAATCAGGTGTCCTAGGGAAATCCTCTCCCAAAACGCTGTATGGGTTTTGTAGGTCTCTTCAAGCTAAACTCCCCCATCTAAAAGCTTCTTTACCTCTTAGGACTTTTTGCAGTTTGTGTTTCTGCACTGCCTGTCATTCCACCCCATCTTTGGGGGGAATTTTATTCTCTTCCTCTTGAGTTTTTGGTTAGACTTTGACTCAAGCGTCTGCAAGCAATTGATGCATTTTTAAATGTCAACAATCAAACCTAAACCCATAGAGCTGTAGATTCATTCAGAAGGCACCTCAGGGACAGGTTCCCTAGTGGGAAAGCCACGGTCCTCAATGTGGATGTGTACAGACTCAGCCTCACGGTGGAGAGCAGTGAGAATTCAATGGACTCTCCAGGGCTCTCTTGAAGTCACAGGGGGATGAGACTGCCTCTCATTTCAGGTCTAGATTATGAAGAGTTTTATTTGTCATCAGCAAGAGCTTTATTTATGATCAGCAAGGACTTGAAGGAATGACATCTCATGTAATTGAAACTTAGGGAGGAAGAATGTAATTGCCATGCTTAGAAATTAGCTCTGTTGGCAGAAAGGGGCCGTGGATCACAGAGGGAGATGCTGAGGGTAAATCGGGAGCCCTGACTTCTCGTTCTGGCCTCGTCCCTGATTGCCCACGCACTGGGGGCGGCGGCGGTGCGGGGATGACCGTCATTTCTCCTTCCTCCCCTGTTTTTCTTTTTACCTTTTGCTGTTTGTAATATAGCAGTGTGTTCTGGAACTCTAAGATCCTTGAGGGAAAGGATCGCTTATTTATCTCTAGGAAAGATTAAGAAAACCACTCCTTCCTTGGCATGTTCTTTTTGGTCTGTAAAGGGATAATTTGTGTGTGGGGGGGAGATACGTTTTTACATTTCATCACATCCCTTTATATGATTATTTTCACTGGGCTTTCTGACTTTTTTGTTGTTTGTGCTGTTCTCTAGTTATAATGTTTCTACTTCCTTTTTCTTTCCTAATCTGTGCTGCTGATGTGACTATACCGATGGTTTTCCCCTCTGGTGAGGTGTGGTGCAGATTCACTCACAAAATGATTTAAAATATCTTGCCTACGTAATGGCTTAAAGACAAACTAGACAGCGATTTAAAATGAGCTCATCTATTTCCCAAAGGAATTGATATTTATAATGATGGGACTCTTAGAAGTTTATTACCAAAAATGACTTAGTAAAGGATGGAACATTAGACTGAACAAGTTTAAATATTGGCATCTTATGCTTGTGCAGTCAGCAGACATTTGGCCTTCAGTAGTTTTCTCTGGCATCATGACTTATCCACCTCCAGTTCTTTACTGGACACTCATGGCATCTAGATTCTTAGATGGTCAGAGGAAAATTAAAGTGACAGAGTTAAACAGAAAAGGAAGACTTCATTCAAGACTATTGCAATAGGAGAGAGAGAGAGATTGAACTCAACTCCAGTGAAACAAGAAGTGGGAACATTTTAAAGTGGATGAAACAATGGAAAAGTGAGGAAGGACATCAGGGGGTAGGGTGGTCGTTGTGACTAGACCATCCACATTTGCTGACTGGTGCTTGTAGAGGTTGGTCCCCTATCTTCCCACAGAGTCTGGGAGACAGGGACCTTATTCCCTTAGGATTATGTTCAAAGGGATGGTTCCCAGGTCCCCAAGAAAGACAGTCCTGGGTTGTAGAAGATTTACATCTCAAGGGGCAGAGAAAGTATTTACGACCGAAAGTTTTCTAAAGTAAGTACTTTAAGAAATGGGAATTGCTAACACATATATATGGAATTTAAGGAAAAAAAATGTCATGAAGAACCTAGGGGTAAGACAGGAATAAAGACACAGACCTGGAGAATGGGCTTGAGGATATGGGGAGGGGGAAGGGTGAGCTGTGACAAAGCGAGAGAGAGGCACGGACATATATACACTAACAAATGTAAGGTAGATAGCTAGTGGGAAGCAGCCGCATAGCACAGGGAGATCAGCTCGGTGCTTTGTGACCACCTGGAGGGGAGGGATAGGGAGGGTGGGAGGGCGGGAGACGCAAGAGGGAAGAGATATGGGAACATATGTATAACTGATTCACTTTGTTAAAAAGCAGAAACTAACACACCATTGTAAAGCAATTATACCCCAATAAAGATGTTAAAAAAAAAAAAAGAAATGGGAAATCAGCGAGAAGAGTTGGGAAGATGCCTGTGTGAAGTTTACTCAACCTGAGGGGGCAGGAAAGCAACCAGATGAAGCTTAATGATTCGTACCAAAGTCTGATAGACGGAAATTGGTGATTTCTTGCAAAACTATGCGATTTATCATTGGTTTCTGGCACAAAATATAAGGATTAGACAATCCTTGGCCAAGAAAAACAACTTTGGCTGCAGTCAAAATGAGAGTCATTAAAACAAAAATAAACAGAATGTGGTAGTGTCATGGGAAATTGTAAGAGTGGGCCTATGGCTGGAAAGTGCAACCAAAATTAATCCAAAATTAATCCGAAGAAAGAAACATAGATTAAATTACCAGATTAGATGGACTAAAGTTTGCAATGTTAAAATAAATAAACAAATGCAACCAAAATTAATCCGAAGTTCCCATGGTAGCATTTGTTTATTTATTTTAACATTGCAAACTTTAGTCCATCTAATCTGGTAATTTAATCTATGTTTCTTTCCCTTATTTTTTTCCTCTAATTCTTCCTTGGAGGTAGAGAGGCATTACCACATTGTAGGAAGGTCATGACCCCGGGTTCAGCTACTGGTCCCATGACTGTGTGTTATCTCAGCCACCTTCCGAGTCTCTTCTATGAATGGACATCAGAAAACCTGTATTCATTGTCGTGAATATTGTTCTAGACACTCAGTACGTGACGATCACCATTGCTACTATTCCGTGTGAAACGTGAGAAGTATCTTAAGAGAGTCCTGTAAGTCCTTTAATTTCTAGAAAGCCTACAGGATATAAAAGTAAAGATGTACTTGGCTTTTGAGGACACAGAGTGCCCTGTGAGTAACACTCCTAGGTTCTCGTCACAGTGGTACTGTGCTCTTACTGTGGTGACCTCAGACGCCAATATGAATCCTCTTTCACCTGTGGAGTAACAGGCAAGAAGAGGACCACCCCCGTACCTTACACCAGTGTAACAAGAATCCCTCTGAGGACTCCTTGCCACTTTTCTCTTTTTTATTATTTTCCTGCTCTTTTCAAGAACACAGTTAATCAGATGCCTCGGCATCAGGGGTGGCGCAGAGCTTCTCTCTCCTCCCAGCATTTACTCTCTGGCTTTACCCCCCTAGTTGACTTCATATGCTCTTGGGTGATGAATAGTGGCTTTTAATCACAGGAAACATAATAAACTAATACTACTTAATGGTCCTAAGGCACTTCTCATTTTCCAGTCACGTGAGAAGTCTTTGCTACCGGATCTTCATTGCCCAGTGACGTGAATGCTTTGGGCACTGTCTGTGCCCTCAGCCAGGGAGGTGAGCGGATTCCTGCAGTGTCTGCAAGTGTCACTGTGACCCCTCCCCCACTCGCCGGCCAAGATTACTTCTTGGGCCAGATTGGCCTCCGTGAGAGAGGAGTGTCCTTTTCAAGGATGTGCAGTGTTACTGCGATTCCATAATTGGTAGGGGAAATTGAGGTCAGGGGAGTTTGCTGAAGATTAAGAGCTCCGACCATATCTGTAAACCTGCAACGACCAGGAGGTTGGACACTTTGATTTTCCCTTGTTCATGGGGTGGGGGTCGGGTGGCTCTGGATTTCTGCCAGAGTGTTGCTGATGAGGCAAGACACAACTTTGGTTCAAGTTCATGACTTGTTCATAAACATATACTTAACTGATTTGAGATTAGGGACAGCTCTCTGAAGGCAATCCAAGTGTGATAATAGCCTCCCAACCAGCTGGATTCTTCCTACTTTTGCTGGTGTTGGTATTGTCTGGTGTTGTTTTGATTGGGTACCTGTGCTTACTGAGAATCGTTATAAATCACCAGTGATCATAAATGTTAGCCCTTTAGGAGGCAATCAAATAAATGTGATGGTGCCGTGTATATTACCGTCCTGATATAGTCATCCTGAGAGATGGGTAAGAATGTGTCTACGAGGAAATCAAGGGATAATCTCTTCCCAGCCTCTTTTCCCTCTAGCTCATTTTAATTCACAAACCCTTGAATATAAACTTGTGTTTGGTTATCACTCATATCTTTTGTGTGACAGTCTTTCTGCAAAAAAACACCCAAACCCAAAACAAGGTTTACATTCCCTGTTATTAATTTTTGTTTTCCAGCTGATCAACAGGCAGATGAAAAGTGGGGCAGATACAGAGGACAGATGTGTAGTTAACTCACACAGACACAGCCGTTGGAGGTGGCATCCTTGGCTTGTTTGGGGTGACGATGACTGTCACAGTCATCCCAGCCCGAGGAGACCAGGCAGGCGCATCAGTGCAGCTTCTGTGGTGGGTGCACAGAGCCCCCAGAAGTGCTCCCGGTTCGGAGAGAGACCATCGCCCTCCTGGCACCAGCCTGAAGTGGAGGAGGTAAGAAAGGGGCCGTGGTGCAGGAAGGTGCGGGCTGTGGGTTAGGAGGCACCTTGCAGGGGGACGTGTCTCCCAGTGTCAGCTGGGTCTGGACTCGACCGTCCGTCAGGTGTCTGGCTGGCTGCGGCGACTGGCCAGTACACAGCTGTGTGTACCTGTGGAAGCAGAGCCATAGCAAGGGAGATGGCGGGGGCGGGGGGGAAGATTCTGGATGTGCTTTGAGGGTGGAGCCAATAGGATGTCCTAGTGGATGGACTGTACGGGGAGAGAAGGAAGGGATTTGGGGATGGCTTCGTTTTTTGTGGTTTTTGTTTGTTTGGTTGGTATGAGCAACTCTAGTAAATGGAACTCTCATTTACTGAACGGGCAGGGTGGTGTCCTGTAAGCTAAAACTGGAAGGGGTTTCCAGGAGGACCATCTCAATGGCTGTGTCAGAACTACTGAAGGTCAAGTCAGGAGGCTGACAGTTCACCGCTGCCTCTAGGCAGGCACATCGGGGATGGTGGTGAGAACGGTTTCAGTGAGGTGGTGGAACAGAAGGCCTGATAGAAATGGGTTTAAGAAGGGCTAGGAGGAATTTAAGAGAGTGAGAGAGAATAGAAGACTCTTCTCAGGCATTTTACTGTAAAGGAAGACAGACAAATGGAGCTTGTAGCTGGAAGAGGAAAAACATGATGGGTTTTGTCTACTTTTTAAGACGGGAGAAAGCATAGCACTATTGTAGATTAATGCACACAGTCTGGTGGAAAAAAAACAGTGCTGAGAGAGGAGGGAGGAGAGGGGGCTGGTGAATAACCCTCCTTAGGTGGGTGGGTGGAGGCCTGGTGTGCAAGAGGAGGGGTCATCTGAGGAGGGAAGGTGAGCCTGGGGCGATGGTCAGTGAGCTGCCTGTGGGAGGGCGAAGAGGTCAGGGTGCACCTTCCTGAGCTCGTTGCAGGTGTCACGCTCCTACCGGCCTCCGTCCGCCGGCACCAGCTCACCTGGAGGCTGAGCACGTGAAGTGGGAGGGGGTCTCAGGAAGTTTGTGTCCCCTTTGCTAGATGCTTCCCTGCTTGAGTTAGAGAACATTATGTGGGAACTGGTTCAGGATTTGGGGAAGACTTGCCAAAGAAGGAATACGGGAAACAGAAATGTGGATGAGAATGTGTGTGTGGGGTGGGGGGGGGGGTGGGTAGTGGGCAGGCCTCATCCTCCAGAAAATGCAAGAGGCTGGGAAACTGTACATGAGAGTCCATTCTAGGGGTTAGCTGTTGCCTAAAACTAAAAACGAGCTCCGTTCCGTGGTGTCATATCTGGCCACCTTAGAAAAAGGTGAACTTTTTGAAAGATGACATTTAAAAAATGTTTTTACATCTTTTAATAATTTGTTAAAGGTTACTTTCCATTCACAGTTATTACAGAATATTGGCTCTATTCGTCGTGGTGTACGGACATCCTTGAGCCCATCTTACACCCAGTAATTGGTGCCTCCCACTCTCCCACTCCTGTATGGCCCCCGGCACTGGTAACCGCCAGTTTGTTCTCTATATCTGCCCGTCTGCTTATAAAAGGTGACATTTTACAACGTAGCAGCGGGTGAACTTCCAGATGCAGGTGTAAGGAGTGGCTGCTGCTCAGAGCCTGCCTTGGGCTGTTCTGAGTGGCAAATAAGGCTTATTCGGAGGAAGGTTAGAACTTCTGCCCCACCTCCCCATGGATCAGAATGTCCACTTTCACCCAACGGGGAGGTGCACACGACAGTCAACGAGAGAGCCCGGGAGAGTTTACAACCCGGGATCACACGATGACTTCTCCATTTTACAACACTTAACCTGATAGTAAGGCAGTAGAGGAAGGTTCAAAGGGGGAACCCAGCAAGGGAGCCACCGCCTCCATGGAGTAGAAGGCAGTCGGGGGTCTGGCCACGTGGAGCTGGCCTTTGGCAACGGCGGGACCCGGGAGAGAGGAGGTCCACGTCCATCAAGGCCTCCCCTCTGTGTGTCTAAGAAGATGGGGGTGTCACAGACAGGAGTGGGTCAGGGAGGAAAGTCATGCACCTGTGGGCACGTCAATTTAAAAGTCCCAGTTCAGGAGGCTGTAAGATCCATGAAGTTTGGGATTGTATTTATTCTCTCGACCATATCAAGTTTCCAGCACAGTGCCCAGCAAAGATTTGGTGCTCAGTAAATTTTTGTTAAATATTTTTTAAAATGAATGGATGCATGCACGCATGAATGAATGACTTTAGGGTGGTTCTATCATGCTGACTCTTGGAATGATGGGTCTCTAGCCCAAGACTGAGGTCCTGGCTGGAGAGAGAAAAAGAAATCGTGGTGCAGAGTTAAGTGTTGGAAGCAGGTATCTGCCTGAGGGCGGCCATGAAGCTTGTACAGAAATGTATTCTGTTTCTAAAAGGAAGGGTATTCTAAGTGGCGTGACACGCTGCTCTTCGGTATGGCTGATGGAAATACTCCATAGTTTGATTGTAAAACATCACTTAGGTTTTGATTTGTAACCTGATCACCCTCTGAGGCATAAACTTGAAATTGTAAATATGGCTTCAATCCTTGAATTTTACCTAGTTTTCAGGAAAGAAGAATAATGAACACCTAAGATGTATCACTATGATTGCCCAGTTGAAGTGGCTGTTTAGTTTTCACAATCCCATCATTTCATCAGGCAATTTTTACTTTCCTTGTACTGCCTGTTTTTCTCCTGCAGAAAGTTTGGGGGGGGGGCGGGGGGATAATACACCTTGCTGGAGCACAAAGCTCTTGTTTTTTCCTTTCAGTGAAGGTTTTTGCTGTTCATATTCGAAAATCAAGCCCAGATGGACTCTGCAAGTTGCTAGAATCAATATAGAGAAAACCATTGATGTACTGAAAAGACAATTCAGGGAGCTATTGAACATGATTGAAATGTTTAATGATCTGTACATCTTGAAGACCAGGATTCGAACCATAGTGAAACCTGGACTTCTGTAATGAAAATCTTACTTTAAAGCTGTAAACTCTTAGGCACTACTTCATGGCAGAGAAGTATTCGAAGAAACCTGTGTGAGAGCTGATGTCCCTTTGAAAGGACAGTTCTTGCTAGACATCTTGCTGACATGAAATGTCACGCTCACACCTAATTTCTTCACATTATTAGTGTTCGCCTCCCTGGCCAGGGTTAGGGTGTAAAACTGCTGCCTTCTTTTGAGCACCAATTTGTCCTCTTAACAGTTTAATTCTCCTGGGTGTTTTTCTAAGTCTTTTGTTGTAATATTAACTGTTTCCTTTCTCAGACGTGAACTTGGAAGACAGTTTGGGAAGGACTGGGTGTCTGCTCAGAGATTTTGCGTTTGAGGCCGGCCTGTCACCCATCGTGTGGGTTACCAGCTCGGTCCTGCAGAGTCTGGAGCCTGACGGGCGCCCTGGGTTTTGGCTTGAACAGTCCATGGGGGTCCCTGAGTTGAACCAGGACTTTTAATGGAAAAGTTCTTGGGGGGAAATCACTAAAGCAGTGGAGAGAATCAGAAACGTGTAGGCATTGAGCCGGCAGCTGGCGGGGCCTGGGGTGTGTCCCAGCTGGATCCCAGCTGTGCCACCTGGAGTCCGCTGCTTCTCCATGGCCTTGTCTCCTCGTGGAAGGGGTCGTCAGGCCTGCCCGACAACGAGACAGAAGGTTTTAAGATGTGTCCAGAACGAGGCCTGAGACTTGGAAAGGCGGCATTCCCTGGAATGGGCACAAGGAAGGCTCGTACCTGACTTTTCACTGCAGGCACACAGAAATCACCAAAAGCGATAGTCAGCGCTCAGACATCACCCTAACAATACCTGGAGGGTTGTTTGGTTTTTTTTTGAATTTGGATATTTCTGATGATAAGAAATATATGCATTGAAAATCAGTGAAGCTTTGACATGGAAAGAGAAGCACAGACAGAGAACTTTACAGCAACAGTTACACACACATTTTCACAGGGGCACACCTGGCGGGACGGGCACGTGTGGGGAGCGGGTACCTCCCTGCGCTTCAGCGTCTCCAGGTCACCCCCTTGAGAAGCGTGTCTAAGGGCTGCGGCGCTACCGTCCTCCTCGACTTTGCACCCCTCTTACTTCTGGTGCCCACGCTGCTCGGTGCTGCCGGCAACTTCCCGTCCTCGAGGCACTTATTACAACTGGAGGAAACTTCGAGCATCTGCAGTTTCTCCAAGTTGGGATTTTAAGCGGGTGTCATTCTCTGCATATTTCAAAGGGTTTGCCGCCTCCTTGTGAGCTTTGTGCCAGATGCCCGTTAGGGAGGACTCCCCGATTCTCTCCGGGGTTGGCCCTGTGTCTCTGCACTGGCTTCCCTCTTTGAGGGCTGTTGCGTTTACCTTGCTGCTTCTACTGATATTTTATGCTCGCGATTCAGTGCAGGGACGTGGCCATGCCCCAATCCGTGTTCAAAAGAGTATATTTCAGGTTACACCGGAATTGAAAAGGGCCTTTTATTGTGCAGAACCATGGTTCTTTAATACTCAGTGAATAATGGTAAATGCATTCTATAGGCTCCATATTCTGGGATAATTGTGTTCAACTAATATATCCCTGCAGTCACGTGGGCTAGAGAAGCGCCTGTTGCCATCCGGCTACAGCAGTTCCCTCTCATCCGGGGGGCATATGTTCCAGGACCCCAGTGGCTGTCGGAAACTGCAGACAGTACTGACCCTATATATACTATGATTTCTCTGATTTGTACATACTTTGTTAAAGTTTAATTTCTAAATTAGGCATAGTAAGAGATTAACGACCATAACTAATAATAAAATAGAACAGTTATAACACTATACTGTAATAAAAGTTATGTGAATGGGGACTCTCTCTCTCTCTAAATATCTTATTGTACAAATTTAATGCCTTTTCCGTCTGAACTAAGGATTATCATGCAGTGGCTGTAACTTTGGCAGTTTGAGGCGTGACAGCAAAACTAGCACGGGTTTCTTTTTCCTCCTTCACAATTTCACAGGTAGAAGATTCGTCCTTACTGTAGATCTTAGTCGGGAACTTTCACCTTTTCACTTACAGGAAGCACTTTCCTCCTCTTGGGCCTGTCCAAATTGTCAGCGTCACTCCTCCTGGGCTTTGGGGTCATTATTAAGTAAAAAAAGGATCACTGGAACACAAGCACTGTGTTACTACCCCAGTCGGTCTAATAAACGATCACTACTAGTGACTAACAGTTGGGACTTGCTGGACAAAGGGGTGATTCACGTTCCAGCAGGACAGAGCTGACACCTCAAGATTTCATCATGCGACTCAGAATGGTTCACAATTGAAAAGTTCCGAATTGTTTACTTCTATAAATTTTCCATTTAATGTCTTCTTACCGAGGATGACTGCCGGTTACTGAAGCTACAGATGAGGGGGTTGACTGTACGTCTTTGGTGAGAGTGGTGGTGAAGCTGGTGAAGATGCTAATGAGCATGACGGCAGTGCCACTGGCCCCGGGACTGCTCAGTGCAGGGACCCCGCGCTGCACGCATCTTATTTAACTCTCCCTCCATGTCATGTAAAGTAGGTGTTATTTTATAATGAAAACTTAAGAGAAGTTTTGGTTGCATTGCTTACCTGTGGAAAAGCCAAACTTTGGACCCAGATCTGGCGGGGATCTGGGTTCTGCCTGCCTTACTCTGCCACCTCTTCCCATGGAGAAAGTTCATGTGAGTGGCAGCCCCCCTCTTTCTCATTTCCCCCTACTTCCTCTCCTGACTCTTACTTGGTTCTTAATTTACAACCAGACATTCTTTGTAAGTTGAAGTATAGCTGATTTACAATGTTGTGTTAATTTCTGCTGTACAGCAAAGTGACTCAGTTATACACATACATACATTCTTTTTTATATTCTTTTCCATTATAATGGAAAAGAGATTGGATATAATTCCCTGTGCTATGCAGTAGGACCGTGTCATTTATCTATTCTATATGTAATAGTTGGCATCTACTAATCCCAAACTCCCAGTCTATCCTTTCCCACCCTCCCCCCACTTTGGCAATCGCAAGTCTGCTCTCTATGTCTGTGACTCTGTTTCATACACAAGTTCATTTGTGTCATACTTTAGATTCCACATATAAGTGATATCATATGTACAACCAGATATTTTAATCTTGAATAAGCTCTAATATGAACCATGCTGTTGGCTTACTTTAAGCGTGAAGCACTTGTATTGCTTTGGGTGTGCGTAGGTGGCTGGATGTTGTGGACTTCATGTGTGTGTCCCGCCAGGTTTGTATGTTGAAACCTAACTCCTTAGGTGATAGTGTCAGGAGGTAGGGCCTTTGGGAGGTGAGTAGGTCATGAGGTAGAGCCCTCATGATGGGTCAGAGCCCTTATAAGAAGAGACTTCCTTTCTCTCTGCTCCCCGCCTTGTGAGGACACAATGAGAAGATGGCCGTCTGTGAGCCGGGAAGAGCCTCACCAGACACTAGATCTGCCACTGAGTGACGGTTGCTTCATGATGACTGGGGCTAACCCAGTGCCCTGCACATAGTGAACGAGTAAATGGCTCGCAGAGAATCAGTGTTCCTTCACTCAAGTATTCAGCACTTGAAGGTGTCAGGGTTGCTGCTCAGGACCCTAAGTTCAGTGTAGCAGGTCTGGTGGATGCTGTCATGCGTGGCCAAAGACCCCTTCAAGGGAGGGCTGGCCGCCCCAGCTGCCCAGAGAGCAGTCCAGCGGAATCTCCTCTCTCAGCCCCTTCAGGCACCACCACAACTGCGGGCTCTGCCCTTCCCACCAGCCACAGGTTTGGCTGATGGATGCAGGGGAACAAACACCTGGACATCCGGGGGGCCCATCCAGCCGTGGAACCCCCAGGGGTTAGTAAGCCGTCCAGGGACTTCTGCTCTGTCCATTCCTGCTTCCCTTTCCCCCATCCTCTGCTTAATAAACACCCTGCAGGGGCTTCCCTGGTGGCGCAGTGGTTGGGAGTCCGCCTGCTGATGCAGGGTACGCGGGTTCGTGCCCCGGTCCGGGAAGATCCCACATGCCGCGGAGCAGCCGGGCCCGTGAGCCATGGCCGCTGGGCCTGCGCGTCCGGAGCCTGTGCTCCGCAACGGGAGAGGCCACAACAGGGAGAGGCCCGCGTACCGCAAAACAAACAAACAAACAAAACACCCTGCAGAGAGGCTGCTTCCCCAGAGACCCAACCCCCAGCCCCATGGGGTCGAGTCCAGACTGGTCATTTCTTCAGGCCTCGTGTCTATGAATTCCCAAAGGTGCCGTTGGGTGATTGTGCTCAAGGAACTGTAATGAAGAGGCATGATTTAGGACTTCTCTCTCTCTCTCTCTTTTTTTAATTGAAGTGTAGTTGATTTACAATGTTGTGTTAGTTTCAGGTGGACAGCAAAGTGGTTCAGTTATACATATATATATATATTCTTTTTCAGATTTTTTCCCTTATAGATTATTACAAGATATTGAGTGTAGCTCCCTGTGCTATACAGTAGGTCCTTGTTGTTTATTTATTTTATATATAGTAGTGTGTATATGTTAAGGATGTTCTAGTAAAATACGTCCTTAACAAAGTAAGGATCAGTTATTAATTATAGGTATTTTGCATTTACGTATAAACAAAAAGCAAAACTTGTACTTGAAGCAGATTATAAAGAAACGCCAACACCGAGGAAACGTTGGAGGCCTCCCCCTTCCTAACCTGGAATCAGTCTCCCTTCTGCTCACTTTGTTTTTTGCTGGTTTTATCGAGAGTGTGGTGCTTCTTTGCTCCTACTGCTCTCAGTCCGTTTTCTTTCAGAACCCAAAGCTGTCGCGACACATATAAAGACTCGACGGGTTGTGTTTCTTTGTGTCCTAGGACGCTTGATTCTTAGCTTAACCCAGTTCCACGTTCGCAACGGAACAGAATGAAACAGGATGCTTTGCTGCGCTCGCGGCATTTGTCTTTCCCGCGGAAACCGTCAGTTACGCCTCCTTCCAGAGCTTGTTCCGTTTATAACAAAACACTTCACTGTTCTTTAAAGGAATGCTTATAAAAAGCCAACAAAGCAGAACACTATACAGCACTGTACTCCAATCTGAAAAGATTGAATAAACCTTGAAAATTTTCAAAAAAAAAAAAAAAAAAAAAAACCAAAACACTTCCAGCTTGTTCTTCTTTCTTCCCTTGGTTCTTTTATTCTCTGCTCAGACTGTGCCAGAGCATCACAGTGACCCTGGGCCATGTGAGTACTGAGTCCTCGTCCGTGTCCTGTAGACTAGCCAGTTCCTAGAGCCTGGGGCCCGTGTTCAGTCCTCACCGGCCGGCACCGCAAGCAGCGTGGGACCCGCGCTCGGTGACTTTCCCACACACGGAAGGGTGAAGGAGCTTGCAGAGCTGACGGAGGGCGTGTGTTGGATCATCTTCTCAGCTCGCTTGACGGATCTTAAGTCTGTTCCGACTTTCACGGGGCAAAGGGGAAAACAGGAGCTTGAAGCCGTCGTGTAAGATGTGGCTCCGCCTTCTTGGATTGGGGTGGACTCCTGACGGTTTCTGGAAATCTCAGTCAATGTGGGCAGGCACAGAGAGAAGGAGGGGGAGAGAGAGAAAGAGAGAGAGATGGAGGGGTGGGGGGAGGGGGGAAAGGGGCGAAGAGAAGGGGCAGGGTGGAAATACCAGACAGTGGATTTGGTCCCAGAGTTGCTACTAGCTTGTAAGGCTCTGTGCGTGAATTCAAATACCGTTTCACTTCTGGGGCACTGCATCCCCGTGGGGACTTGACCACTGGGCTGCACCTTGGTCAACTTAGAAAACATCATCCCCTTTATATCAGAGACTCCCAACCTCAGCACTATGGACATTTGGTCCAGATGGTTCTTTGTTATGGGGGCTGTCCTGTTTGTAGGATGTTTATAGCAGCAGTCCTGGCCTCTGATCACTAGATCCCAGTAGCATCCACCCTCTGTTGTAACAATAAAGTATGTGTTCAGATGTTGCAAATGTCTCCTGCGAGAACCACTGACTTAGGTGAATGGAGCTGCATGCAAGAGTGCACGGGTGGATAAAGAAGATGTGGTACATGTATGCAATGGAATATTACTCAGCTATAAAAAGGAACGAAATTGGGTCATTTGTAGAGACGTGGATGGATCTAGAGACTGTCATACAGAGTAAGTCAGAAAGAGAAAAACAGATATCGTATATTCACGCATATATGTGGAACCTAGAAAAATGGTACAGATGAATCCGTTTGCAGGGCAGAAATAGAGACACAGATATAGAGAACAAATGTATGCACACCAAGGGGGGAAAGCAGCAGGGGGGTGGCCATGGTGGGATGAATTGGGAGATTGGGACTGACATATATACACTAATATGTATAAAATAGATAATAAGAACCTGCTGTATAAAAAAAGAAATTAATTAAAAAAAAAAGAGTGCACGGGTTGTAGAAAGGAGAGTGGGATGGTGCACCAGCCCCCTGGCCAGGTGCATTTGTGCAGTGCACAATCTCCACCACTGTACATTAGTAGTCCTGCTGGTTCCCATACTTCCTGTGTCCCAGCTGCATCTTTTCCATTGGCTTCTCTGAGACATCCCTAAATCCTTATGGGCCCTTTCTGCTTCCTCTAGCTTGAATTGTTTCCTTTTATTTGTAAGCAAACTAGTGTCTTCCTCTTCTTAGGCTTCCCTTCCTCTGGTTCATCAGAAATTTTGAAAAGGGCTTCCCTGCCTATGTTAGCACAAGTAGCTACTGTCTCTCTTTTTAAACTTTGTGCAAGTGTGAAAGTGTTTGGTTTGGAAGGTGTTATCCGAATTCAACACTCATCAAAGCTCTTCCTAAAGGGGTTTGGCCTTTTTTCTCTGACCTTTTATTTTTGGGAAAAAAACGCATCTTCGACACCATATTTCATATTTGGTTTCCTTCTTTCCCCTCATTAGCACTATTTGATCTTTGACTAGTGAGAAAAACGTGGCACGAAGCACATAATTTCCTACAACTTGAAGAAAGTCAAATTAGTACGTATGAGACAGGAAAAAATAGAGAAGAGGGGATTTGCCAGTTAATTGAAAATCATGTTTATATTTGGAATAGTATTTCTCAGACTATCAGAATCGGTGGTCTAAAGGAAATTTATCTTTAAAATTTGCCATTAGAAAAACAAAAGTCAAGTAATCATTTCAACAACAGTGATACCGCTTCTAATTATATCATTGAAAGGGGCGGCAAGGCTTGCCCTGCCCTTCTGCAATATCTTTAATCAAGATCCCCGCAGACAGTCCGGGTGATAGGTCAGATTCCACGAATACCTAGTTTCTTTTCTTTATTTCCCCGGAATGAACAACTCTGACTGATATGTATAGGTGGTCAGGATAGCAGCAGGTGTTTGGTGGCTCTGTGGTACAGTCTTGGATATTTTATGAAACGTGGCCCCAGGAGTTACAGGGCATTTTCTTACCACGATAACTGTGAGACACTACATCAAGGAGCGTGTATCACACTCCAAGCTCCCTGAATGTCTCAAAGTGCGAGGTGGCAGGGAGTGAAACCCTACTTCACGTTTCCGCTGCAGTTGGATCTACGAAGGGTGTTTGCATGTTGCATTGTCACCTTGGAATGTGGCTCCAAAGAGGCTCCTGAATGTGTCGTCCTGTTTGGTCCAAAGAGAAAAGGACACAGAAAAGAAAAGGTCTTCCCCGGGTCGACCTGGCGCTTCCGGTCATACTGGCCTCCTTTTTGGTCCTCGGGCCCTTAGGTTCTGCTCACACCTGAACGGTTGGACTTTCCTTCCTAATTCTTGACAGGACGAGCTTTTTTCATCTTTGACTCCTGCTCCAAATGTCAGCGAGGCCATCACTGACCTGTTGTTTCTAGAGGGCGCCCTCCCTGGGCTGTGCCCTGTCCCCTCATCCTGTGCATTCCCTTCAGAGAATGTGTTTCCTTCCTAGAGTCTGCAGTGACCTTGTTTGCTTACTTGTTGATTGTGTTTTCTCACTAGAATATGAAATCCACAGGTGTGGGGATGGGTTGTACAGCTCTGTTTCCAGGGCCTGGCACATAGTAGGTGCTCAGTAAATTGGGCTGCATCCCTAACTGGCTTCCTCTGCCACTAGATTGTGTCTTTTTAATCCTGTGAATGCGTTTGGTCTCTTTTTTTGTCTTTTTCTAGATGGAAAACTAATTTTAGAGGGAGGGCATTATTTTGTACTTCTTCCTGGGAATAATTAACTGGTTTATCATAGAGTTTCTTTGAAAATGATGGGAGGGTTTGATGGCTTCATGCCACCCTTCAGAAAAAGTTCACTGGGAGGAAACGGGGCAAATGGATCATTGGTGCATGCAAGTCCAATTTTCAGATAATTTTTAAATTACTTTTTAATTCTCCAATTCTCTCTTTATCAACTGTTTGTAGGAAATCACACTTTTGGATGAACGAACACATACAATTTCAAATTCTAGGCTCTCACAAAAGTACTATTCACAGTTGTTATGGACTGAATTGCGTCCCCCACCTCCACAAATTCATATGTTAAAATCCTAACCCCCAGTGTGATCACATTTGGAGGTGAGACCTATGAAGAGATAATTAAGGTCCCTGAGGTCATAGGGTGGGGCCCTAATCGCTGTATAAGATGTGTAAGAGACACCTGGGATCCTTCTCTCTCTACATTCACACACAGAGAAAAGGCCATGTGAGGACACATCTCAGGCCAAGGAGAGAGGCTTCACCAGAAACCAACCCTGACAGTACCATGATCTTGGACTTCTGGCCTCCACAACTCTGAGAAAATAAATTTCTGTTATTTAAGCTAGAAATAGCTGTTACAGCAGCGCCAGCAGACTAATACAACGATGTATACGTAACTTTGGATCAACATTCAGCTTACCATTCTTATCATCAGTTCTGTGTTTTATTTCAAAGAATAAACTTTGAACCATTCCCCTAATTTTAGTTTGGGAATAATGCACAATCCAATGCTGAAAACCAAACCTCAGTTCCAACAGATGTGAACAGTAACACTCACCTGACTTGAAAATACCTTGAACAGGATGAGTTGTGAGCTGTCAACAAAAATACAGCTGATTCAAACTGAGCGTAGGTGTGATCTTTAGGGATGTAATGATTATTAAGATGAAATGAGATTTCTATAAAAACTATAATTAATGCTAGTATTTCAAATGTTTGAAATATGTGTCAAAAATAATTTCATTGCTCTTTATTCTGAAATGGAAATGAATTGAAAACCCCTTGGTGGGGTCCACATTATAAAATATAGAGTCTCCTTTACTTTCTAATTTTATGTTTGGAGACAGAACCTCCTCATGGGTTGGGCTGGGGGTCCAACAGGATTGTAAAGGACATGACCTTTAACCTATCCTGAGTCTATGAAGTTGCATTTAGAAGCAGATAGATGCACCTCTAGGTTTAGTTTTGAAGATACTGGGGTGAAGGGGATGCGCTGGGTGACTTCCGTTTGCTGCCCTAGAGCACATCTCCCCTTCTTGACCCTGGTCCATGCCCTGGGTACTGACCCCCACAGGCTGCAGCAAGAGCTCCCTTTGGCCTTGGGCCTTGGCTGGCTTCAGGGATAGGGAGCGCCAGTGAGAGATCAGAGAAGGGTAGGAGGAATCCCAGTCTCCAAGGTGTCCACACCCTAATCCCTGGGACCTTGCGTACGTGTCACTTTATATGGCAAAAGGGACTTTGCAAAGGGGATTAAGCTGTGGATTTTGAGATGGGAAGATTATCCTGGATTATCTGGGTGAATTCAGTGCAATCACAAGGGCTCCATAAGACAGAGGCAGGAGGATCACAGCTAGGAAGGTGATGTGATGGTGGAAGCAGAGATTGGAAGGATGTGGCCGTGAGTCAGGGAAGACAGGGTGCATCTAGGAGCCAGAAGGAGCAAGGAACAGCTTCTCCCCAGAGTCTTCAGAAGGAACCAGTCCTCCCGAAGCCTTGATTTTAGCCTCGCAGGACTCATTTTGGACTTCTGACCTTCAGAACTTTAAACAGTAAGTTTGTGTTATTGGAAGCCACTAAGTTGTTTTGTTTTGTTTCTTAATTTGTTACAGCAGCAGTAGGAGACTAATAGAGCTAGGAAACTGAGATTAGGGATTCATCACCCGCATCCCCACCCCAAGCTGCCTCCTTAGATGATTTCCATGGGCTGGCACGTCCCCTGCCCTGTCCCCTATACTTCGTCTCCTTATGTTCTGGTCCCTCCCTTCCCGCTCCCCTTCAGGCCCAGGGATAGGCCCTGCATGCTGCCCAGCCTCGCAAACAACCATCTTACCAAACTTCCTCACTGTATAAGAATTGGAATTTGCCATCTGTTCCCTACTGAGCTGCTGACTGATCAAGGTTTGACAACAGGGAAGCCAGGAGAGGCATCTGGGCAGAGACGGACTCATGAGGTTACTTTTGCTCTGTCCAGGATCTATGTTTTTTTGCTGAATCCCTTTTGGGTCCGGATGAGACAGAAACACATTTTCTCAACTGGTGACCGAAGTCCTCACACACCTGTGCTGTGTTTGCTCTTTCAAAGCAGAAAATGTGGTTTTTGTGGAGGATAGGTTTCTTTGGCTTTAAAATGTTAACGGTGAGGAAAGTCTGGGGGAGGGTCAAGAAGATGTTGAAATTTATAATGTGTTTGACTTTAAAATGTTATTAAAACACTACCGTTAGAAATTAAAGGAGCGTGGTGAAACTTCTCAGGAAACTTGCTAAGAAAACATATTTTTATAACTGACCATAGAGTGAAGAACTCTTTTGAGTGTGTTCTTATTTATTATGAATGCTTGAAAATAGTACTGAAAGCTCTCTGGAGAACTGGAATCCCACCCTGTGGAGGAAGAAGAAGGTTTGAGCAAAAGTCCACGTGAAACAAAGCTGGGAAAGGCCTTCTCTTTTCTGGTCGTGCTGTTATTTTGGGGTTATGTGCTGCCCCATCCAGCATCAAGAATGTAATCCTCTGGGACTTCCCTGGTGGCGCAGTGGTTAAGAATCTGCCTGCCAGTGCAGGGGACATGGGTTTGAGCCCTGGTCCGGGAAGATCCCACATGCCACAGAGCAGCTAAGCCCGTGCGCCACAACTACTGAGACTGTGCTCTAGAGCCCGTGAGCCACAACTACTGAGCCCACAAGCCACAACTACTGAGCCTGTGTGCCACAACTACTGAAGCCCGTGCACCTAGAGCCTGTGCTCTGTAACAAGAGAAGCCACCGCAATGGGAAACCCACACACCGCAACGAAGAATAGCCCCTGCTCGCCGCAACTTGAGAAAGCCCGCGTGCAGCAACGAAGATCTGACGCAGCCCAAAACTAACTAACTAAATAAATAATAACAATAAAAAGAGAATGTAATCCTCTGCTGTGATGTAGTGGTAATTTAAAGTTTCATGCTAAATTTTCTGGTGGTCTTCAAAAATATATGACTGACCTTTAGAGCATTTTCATGTAATATTCTCATGTGTAATTGATTTAAAAGAGCTGCCATAGGTAGATAGGTAGGTAGAAAGAAGGAAAGAAAGAAAGGAAGATAGATAGATAGATAAAGTAGGTAGATGGATGGATGGATGGATGGATGGATGGATGGATAGATAGGTAGGTAGGTAGGTAGGTAGATAGATAGATACAATACATAGATAGATAAAATACAAACGATGTGTTTGTCCTTCTGCCTTTGGTCCGGGTCCCCAGTTTTCAGTTACCTGGACTCTCAGGATGCATGCCATGGCATCCTGGGTGCTGTGAGAGGAGACAGATGATGCGGGTCCTGGATTCTGACCCACCCACAGCTCAGTGACCTCTGAGCATTTGGTCATTTCAAATGCAAGGGCTAGGGGCTTCCCTGGTGGCGCAGTGGTTGAGGTCCGCCTGCCGATGCAGGGGACACGGGTTTGTGCCCCGGTCCAGGAAGATCCCACATGCCGCGGAGCGGCTGGGCCCGTGAGCCATGGCCGCTGAGCCTGCGCGTCCAGAGTCTGTGCTCTGCAACGGGAGAGGCCACAACGGTGAGAGGCCCACGTACCGCAAAAAAAAAACAAAAAAAAAAACAAATGCAAAGGCTACACGTGACCACAGTTACTTTCCAACACACGATTTTTTCAAATATTTTGTGACTTTTGAACAGAAAAAATGCTCGTGAGAAGACCAAGTAGGAGGGATGAGCTCTCGGAACATCACAGTCACCGAATTCCATGGGACAGGAGTCCCTCAGTGTGCAGCACCCAGAGGTCCTGTCGGGCTGGACTCTGTGGGGTGTGGACGAGCAGGGCTTAGTGGACCAGACGTGGAATGGGGATAGTGGGAGGAGGAGTTGGGGGGACTGGGCAGCAGTGCCACCAGCGGGGCTGCCCCAGTGGATGGTCTAAGGGACAGCATCCCTTTCATGTCCCAGGTCCTCTCACCACGGTGTCTGTGACTGCACAGCTGGGTGCAGGTGAGCAAGAGACAGGTAGGGCTTCTGCAACAGACGAGCAACTTCCATGGGACAGCTCTTGTCTGTCCTGTCACCCAAGTGCACTCATGCAGTGGGATTTCTCAGTTGTTGCTGAAATGGAATTAGTATTCCATTAGTAATGGAACAGCACTTTTTCTGTTCAAAAGTCATAAAATACAAAAAAATCGTGTGTTGGAAAGTAACAGCTGCTGTCTCACTCCCCATCTCCTAAAACTGGAGGGAGCACAGTAACACTCCATCCGACATCTCCCCAATCTCTATAGATGACCTTGAGTTTGTTCCTAGGTCCACCACATTCTGCAAAATTGGTCTCTTAATATCCACAGCCATTTCCTCGAAAGACTTATTGCCTAAGTCTCACGCACAGGATTTAGCAAAACACATGAATAATTCCTAACTTATTTTATTTTGCGAAACCAAGGGTCTGAGAATCTTAGATAAGTATCAATCCTCCGGTACCTCACTAAATGAACTCCCTTTTCTGTTTCCTTTGCTGCCTAATGCTCTCTACCTTTGATACATCTCCCCTTCCTTCCTAATTATTTCACCTGGAAATGCTGCTTTTAAAGTATATTTCCTGGCTTCTCAGACTTTGCATATTAATGTTCTCTTAAGTCCTGTATCTTGGAGGCGGCCCATCCGTCTTTCCTGGGCTGCGTCTTTGCTGACATTCTCTTTCTGTCCTTCACTCCGAAGTTTGCTCTGTAAGATGCTTCTGGTTCCAACACTTGCTACCAGGCTGCTTTGAAGTCATGACTGAAAGCTTAACCATTTTGCTGAAAGTGTATTTCTTTAGTGAAGTCTCCAGTGACAGATGGTCCATTGCACTTTTCTCTCGCCCACAGAATATCCCTGTAGTGATAGACAGGAAACGCAAGGAACGCTCTCTTGGTGGACTTTGGGTTTGACTTCTTTACTTGTCTCCTTCGCTTGCTGGAAGTCCTTTAGGCGATGGCTGTGTCCTAGAGAACTGGGTTGGCAAAGCATTTCAACCGCTGTCAGCAGGTGTGAGTTAAAATGTGATAATGAAGTAAAGGTATTTAAAGTTCCAGATAACTTAGTGTGGAGTCAGTCATGTGTGATTAACTGTCCAGTTTAAGCGTGTGTGTGTGAGTGTGTGTGTGTGTGTGTGACTTTCAGTGTTCTGAGATGACTGACATTTTTACTTGGGATGGATTTCATGATTTAGATAGAATTACACATATTTCCCTTAAACTCTTTGGCCCAAATTGTGTTGGAAGTTTCAGAAGCGTGATTGTCAGTTGAGAATCCTCTTACTTATGGTTCTACCCCTTGAGAGCAGCTAACACTCGACATTCATGCATATTTTCAGCAGCATTAGGACAGGTACAAATTCATTTACCCAATTTGTTGGACACCTGAAGATATTCTTTACATTTTGCTTCTAAAAGAAATGAGGGGAAAAGAAAAGAAATGAGGGCTAGAGATGGTGAGAAGGAGTAAGGAAATAAATAAATGTACTTATTTTGAGAAAGTGAAACCCTAAATGATGGCAGCAGGGCCGAAAGTGAACAGAAGCCAGCTTGCAAAAGAGCAACATTTTTATCCTCAGATTTGCTGCTGCTCTTTTTCTCCATCTGGAAAACCTTTCCATCATCATGAGTAGCTTATAAAACGTGATTGTCTGAGACTGCAGAGCCACGTAAATATTTCTGGGTACATAGCCTTTCCTCACGCCTCTGTGAGGATGGATACAAATTGCACAACTGTTCTCTCTTCTTCACAGAGTTTTCAGAATGGGTTCTGGGCAACATCGGGCCACGTGCAAAAGGAGGAGTGGCCTTGGGGAGGCCAAAGGCACCCATCACGGCCACAACTTCCCACCCTCCTCTCTCCCGTGGGGAAATCCCCACTGGATTGGCCCACCTGACAGCCCCCTCTCCTGACTCCTTGCTTCCTGTTTCATCTTCAGCTGAGTTCACTTGCAAGTTTCTGGAGTTTCTTAACTGGGTCTTTTAAATGGTTTTCAGAGGGTATGTGTACTCCTCTGAAACTGCATGACAAAAATGTGTGTGTGTGTGTGTGTGTGTGTGTGTGTGTGTGTGTGTGTGTGTGTGTGCATGCACGCAGTTTCCTGGGGAGAGGCTCAGACATCTTCATCATGTGTTCAAAGGATTCTCAGAACCAAGGAAGGTAATAATGACTTATTTTTAAACCTGTTCAGCTTGGCCCCTCTCAGTGACATTAGATTCACATTTCATCCAGCCTAGTAACTTGAGTATGCATTGTCCACGCAGAAGGCTGCGGTAGCCGGGTGGGTAAAGTAAATGGTGGGTGGAGGTGATGCACAGGACAGCAGGGAGTGGTGGGGCCTACAGTCAACTTGGAGACAGGTGGGCAATTCACCGCCGCCCTAATTCAGTTTAAAACCTTACATTCTGTTCAACAAATACAACTCAGCCCACTGGGTTGCCCTTTATGATCACTTCTGCTTGTTGATGGCCAGAAAGAAAGGTTGTCTTCTTACCTTCATTTTCTGTTTATCTGTTAGGAATGTGGTACCAAGGCAGGTGGGTGGGCAAGGACTTGGTGACAGCAGATCCCATCAGACACTGTCTTGACATGACTTACGAGGATTAAATCCCCTCAAGGCGTTCCATTAACTCTAGAATGCAGGAGAGAATTCCTAACATGGCCTATTAGCTGGCCTATACCTACCTGTCCAGCTTTCTCTGGGTGACCCTTCTCGTCTTTCACTAAGCTTTAGATTAATGTCTTCGTCCTAAGTGTACCTGGCTTTTTTGCACAGTGGAGTCGTTATGTTCTTTCCTCCACCTGGTAAAACTCTATCTTCACTTTGCTGGCTAATTCCTGTTCATCCTCTAGGTTTCAACTTCCAGGTGACATCCTCAGGTGAGAGTTCTCTGGCTCTGTAGGTCTAGGGTTGGAGAGCACCCTACTCTTTAACCCTGAAGTATTTATAATATAAATAAAGTTAGTGTGCTTTTGAAAGGATCGCTTTCCTCACTAGACTGTAAGCTCTGTGAGGGCAGGGATCACACGAATCATTTTGCTGCTTTAACTTCCAGCTCAGTGCCCGGCACACAGTAGGTACAATACTCACCCTTGAATGAATGAATGAATGAATGAATAAGAGCATTGATGACTAGACATGAACAGAAACCTGGAGACCAGCTGAGCTCGTGGATTCGTGGATGGTGGAGCATTGGTGGGGTCACTGTACCCTAAGGTCTGATTCTCAGTGTCGTAGGTCTCTGAGCCTGAAGAGAATGTCTGTCAGACCTTAGTGATTGATGGACCCACCCAACCTCGTAGGAGAGACCAATGTTTGAACCAGAATGCTGACTTTGGGATTGATAATTGATAATAAGATGATAACTGCCATGTGGTCAGAATGCTTAGATCAGCCCACTCAATGCACTTCCTCATTAGACATCAGTCAACGTGGAGGGACAAGAGGACCCAGGGCAGATCCTGAGAGAATACAGGAGAATAGGAAGGCACAGAGTAGAGAGCGCATGTCTCTAGGTAAGGGCCACCGTGGTCACTGGAGCTGCAGAGCTCATGGTGATTGGACAGATCAGTGGGGACCCCCTTCCTTTTAACAGTGTTGGGAAAAAACCTGACGAGTTATATCTCTCGGTTGATTCTTTTTCCAGACTCCATGCTAACTATGGGCTAATAATGAGTGTTGTCTGTCCTCAAAAAAAAAAATTAAAAAGGACAGTGTGATTCAACAGATACTAAGCCTTCATGTTCATTGTCAAGCCTTTATCTGATAGCAAGACCTGCCCTTTCTGCTTTTGACCTAGGAGTCGAAGTGACTTCTGTGATTTCTGCAGATGCCTGATCTAATCTGATGTGAAGTGATTCCCATAAACTTTAAGAGGGTGAACTTATCTTGCACTTCTGATTCTTATCCTGTGTTCTAAGAAACTTACTAACAATTACTAAACAACTGTTGATTGAATACATGGTGTTTGAAAGACACTGTTTTTATGACTTACTATTTACATTACTAGGTAAATGATGATGGAGAAATAGAGGCTATGATACTATTTAATTTGGGTTGAAGTTCATTGGATATAAAATTTCTAGCAGGTATAAAAACATTTGCAAACAAATAACTTCTCATAGTAGAAGAGATGCGGTGGAATAAATGATCAAGAAGCAAATCTACGTTCTTTGAAAATTGCTATGGTACTAACCATCAGTATATCATGTAGCAACTGGTAAAAGAATATTCCTCATCTTTTTAGCTCATGTACAAGTACTTTGCTTTCCTTCCAGGACTGTGAAGCAGCACAAAATGGATATCCCTTAAAGCAACCTTACTGATTCTCTGTCTGAGATCCCATTTTGCAACCAAAATACTTTCACGTTCACCATGCCGAGGAGAGTGGAGGTATCACTTACATTCAGAATTTTGGAAAATGCAGTTACAGGAGAAATCAACAAGTGTGCATTTGTTTTTTCTTTCTAAACTCTGACGTACAGCACAGGAGCACAGCCTTCACAGCTGTGACAGTATTATGTTTTTATATGCATTGAGAACGCTCTTCAGTTGATGCCGAGTCCCTTGCTGCAAGGACAGTGTCCCCATGAACTGTCCAGGGGACTCTACAGCCTCACGTATTTTGGTGAGGACGATGCAAAATAGACAGCCTGATTTTAGGTAACTGCCTTTGGCTGTCACGTAATAAAAGGGTAAATGGATGTCAAGCAGGCAGAAGCAATAACGACGTGCCGTGGTTCTCTCATACACTTCATGACATTTAAGACTTGTCATGTGACGCCAGGATAAAAAGTTGACAAGTCAGTATCCAATCAACCTGTTTTGACAGATGGCTACATATCTAATTTACTTAATTAACAGGCTAACAGAATAGGCCCTCTACCAACCCTCCACCCCCTCCCCACAAAGAAGATATCAAGTCCTCATCCCTTCAAGCTGTAAATATTGTAAAATTGGGGAAAAGCACTTCTTTTCAGATGTGATTAACTTAGGAACTTTGAGATGGGGAGGTTATCCTGGATGATGATCCCTAAATGCCCTCATAAAATCCCAAAAGAGAGAGGCAGGGGTGCTCTAAAACATACAGAGGAGAAGGCAATGTGAGGGTGGAAGAGGGAACAGAGACACTGCTGGCCTTGGAGTGATGTGGCCACACGCCATGGCAACACGAGAGCACACGGCAGCAGTAGAACCTGCAGGGGCCCAAGAAATGGATTCTGTCCCGGAACCTCTGGAGGGTTCAGCTCCTCTGACATCTGGACTGTGGCTCAGTGACACTGATTTAGCACTTCTGGCCTCCAGAACCCTGAGGGAATATATTTCTGTTGTTTTATGTCACTGCATTTGTGGGACTTGCTTAAAGCAGCCACAGGAAACTAATACAGCTAGGATCCGGCATGTTGACTGCTTTAGCATTTGAAATCTTGAAAATGTCGTAAGTTCATACGAGAGGAGAATTTGGATTTCATTTTCTGCTCTGCTACAAACACCTAGCTCACTTTCTACCTCTAATCTGTTTTTCAGGTAAGAAAGCTCAGATTCAGAAAAGCTAAAGAACTCGCCATATCTTTTTTATAGTCAGATTTTTTTTTTTTTCTGGGCAAAAGGGGGCATTTGTTATATTACTCACTAAATGTTCTCCTATTTACATTTCAGCTTTAAAATGTTGTATTCGTTTTCTGACATCTTGCTGGCTTGCTGGTTCCATTTTCCTTGACACAATATTCAATTCTGATTTTAGTTCCATGTAACCAAAAGGACTGTACAATCCACAGAAACCTGGAACTATAACCATTAGAATTAAATTACCATGGGGGACTGTCCTGATGATTTTTACAAAGGCATAGGACAAATGTGCTTTGGGGGTTGTGTTGGCACTCTGTTTAGAGAGGGACCCTCTCAACTACACCCGTGATGACACCAGCCTTTTTCATAGCTTAAAATTTCAACATGAGTTTTAGCTTCCAAAGGCAATTTTGATTTCTTACAAAGGTAAGACAGAAAAGTATGGAAAATGCTAAAATTTAAAAAAAGTAGGGCATACAAGGAGTAAGTACCCTCAAGGAACCTGTGTTTCTTACTTAAAATGGTATAGTACACAATGAAAGAGCAGAATTGTCATAGCAAACATTTTAAAACTTTAAACTGTACCATGATTCCTCAGTCCTGTCTAACGTAATACTTCTGGAGAGGCTATCAAATCAACTTCCCTTCTGATAATACAGAATCATTGTATTTTTATGGCTCTATAGTTGACAAGAAAAGAAGTGATAACAATTTTCAAAAATGTAGGTGGATTTTTTTTGAGATAGGAGGTTTTATTGATGCTGATGGGGGTAGGAGGGGCCCCCAGGAGTCCTTTGGAGATCTCTAGGTGGACAGGTATTGTCCATATGTATTAGCTATTAGCAATATGGAAATAGTCCTTGTGGAACTTGTATGTTGCACAAGATACAACTTAAAGTTGGCTATGTGTCAGTTTCCTTTCACGTGTTCTTGACTTGTGGATTGAAGTGCTTCTATATTACGTAGATTCAATGTACCCAACCTGGTTGCTGGTTTACGGGGGATGTATTTTTAGGTCTTTTCAATAATTAGATATTACTTAGTTTACTTTTAGATATTGCTTTTTAATAATGATTTCATATTAGCTCATGGCTAATTTTAAACCCTCCATTGAGAACATTTGGGATGATGAACATTAAAGGATTATAGCATGATGCTTTTATTTATTTATTTATTTTTTGTGGTACACGGGCCTCTCACTGCTGTGGCCTCTCCCATTGCGGAGCACAGGCTCCGGACGCGCAGGCTCAGCGGCCATGGCTCACGGGCCCAGCCGCTCTGCGGCATGTGGGATCTTCCCGGACCGGGGCACGAACCCGCGTCCCCTGCATCGGCAGGCCGACTCCCAACCACTGCGCCACCAGGGAAGCCCTAGCATGATGCTTTTATTAACAAGCGAAGGAAGTGAAGCCACTTTGGTGAAATGTCTGTTGGTAGCCATAGCTGCTGTTCACATTTCTTGCTTATAAGTGACTCATCATTGACTATGCGAGGAAAAACTATATTCGACCATCATATCCCAATGGAATAACTCAATATAGTTGTATTAACAAAATTTATTTAAATCTCACTTTCGGTGGAATATTATACCTAGTTTTGATTTTGATACTCTCTCAATGAATTTGATTGTTTTGAATTTGTGGAAATGGTCAAGCTCTCAGGGCTTAATAAGCTAGCATATACTGTTTTTAATTTTCTAATACTTCCGCATGGATCAGCCTCTAGACCTTTCTAAATATTTATAATTTCCGGGCATTTGATTAATTGGTGCTTAAATATTAAATGACTTTGAATGGCCTTTGTACATGGTTCATTCACTCAAGTGAAGCCAAACCTCTAACCTGAATTTAGGTTATTTTATACTCTATTGCACTCGAGCTAAAGTTTGCTTACTATACTGTATCTTCATTAAATTACATGTATCTGCAAAGCAGACAGCAAAACACTTATATAACAATAAACAACGTTAAACACTGATTAAAGTTCATGAAATCACTACCCATATTTCTGCTTGAGTAGCTTTATGAAGATTATTTAATACAAGAAGAATCTACCTACTCAAGATTCCTCATTCTGAAGTTATACATATATGTATGAACTCATCAGATGATCTCCAGTATCAGATAATAGACCAGTATTTAGATTTGCATTTGATACATTGATAGATGCACTATGCTGCTTCCTGCAATATTAGTCCATCTATCAATAAGAATACTGCTAGTGGTGAGAAATTATTTGTTAGTTAATCAAACTATATTATACAATTAAGTTTTCTCCAGCAGCGTTCTTCTCTCAAGAGTGGTATAAAAAAAAAAACCAAGTAAACATTTCAATGAAAACAACCTAAATGGTAGTTCAAATTATAGATGAAAATTAA
Source organism: Leucopleurus acutus (assembly GCF_964270905.1). NCBI lineage: Eukaryota > Metazoa > Chordata > Mammalia > Artiodactyla > Delphinidae > Leucopleurus > Leucopleurus acutus. Next base: position 7,102,528 of record NC_139163.1, read on the forward strand.
AAACTAAAGTCTTCTAAAGTATAATTGAGATGAAATCCTCTTCCTGGGAATTGCAAGGTAAAATAAACTCAGATTCTTGGACTAAATTACTCTTCCCAGAGGCAGAGAAATGCTAAGTTCTTAGAAGAGAAGGAACAGAATGGTAGCCAAAGTATATAGATTTGGAAGACTGTTTAAAGATGACACTGAATGAGTGTTTGGGGCCGTGGTGAATTAAGCATATCATTAGTCATCTCCAGGTGAAGCTTCCACTGCTTAGTTTTATGAGACAATTTGAGTGGTTTGTTTCAAAGTTTCAGAGTAACTGAAAGGAATTTACTGAGGGCATCATATATCTTTGGGTTTCATGTGAGTGGGCCTTTGGACAGAGAATGTAGCGTATTAAATTAGTTTCATCGCCTTGCTGATTCTGATGGATAGATGGGTATAGAGTCTCATTAATGTATGTGGCTAACAGATGTTACTCAAGCTGTCTGTGGCATCAGGCACAGATGGGCTGCATGTGTAGCCTGCCAATAAGACAATACAGTTGTCCCTTGGTATCCGCAGGGGATTGATTCCAGGACCCCCATGAATACCAAAATCCTCGGCAGCTCAAGTCCCTTATACAAAGTGGCGTACGTAGTATTTGCATGTAACCTATGCATCTCCTCCAGTAGACTTTAAATCACCTCTAGATAACTTACAATATCTAATGCAATGTAAATGCTACACAAATAGAGATAATGCTATATAAACAATTGCTGGTGCGCGCGGCAGATTCAAGTTTGGCTTTTTGAAGCCTTCTGGCATTTTTTCAAATATTTTCAATCCCTGGTTGATTGAATGCATGGATGCAGAACCTGTGGCTATGGGTGGCTGACTGTAGATGGACTTTGCCCCCAAGACTGTTCTCATTGACTACAGAAGTACAGTTGGCCAACAAATGCCTGAGGCTATCCAAAATAAAGTTTGAAGTTCAACACTGGAAAGAATTAAACTCTACAAATGTCACCTGAGTGTATGCTAAGGGTAAGGCATGGTGTGTGGCATGTTTTCAAGCTCTTTATAGCATGTGTGCAAGTAACTCTAACACAACTCAAAATACAAGGTTCATCATGAAGATAAGGACAAAATCCCTTTGGAAAAGGTAAAATCTTAAGGGCAGGCTTTATAGAGGAGAATGAATCCAAATGGGGTCTTGAGCCATGGTAGGATTTATGTAGGCAATTCTCCTGATGACATCCTAGGTGAAAGGAGCCAGGTGAATGTGTGACAGAGGCAGGAACATTGGGCATGTTCAAATCAGTACCCAAATTGCACAGAGGGCTTAGGAGTGAAGCAGAGCATGAAACAGAACAGGTCGTTAGGGCCCTGTTATGGACGCCGTTTAAGGCTATGCTGAGAATTTGGTTCTATACATGGTAGTGAATGCAAGTTTGTGTGCCTGACACACAGTGAAGCCAAGAAATGTCGGAGTTTGGAGCAGAGAAAAGTTTATTGCAGGGCCATGCAAGGAGACGGATGACTTGTGCCCCCAAACCCCAGACTCCTCAAAGAGTTTCAGCAAAGCACTTTCAAGACCAGGTGAGGGAAGGGCATGGTTAGTTGTTGCAAACCTCTTGGTGCAGGAATCGTTTGTTCTTGCAGCTGTCCACAAAGATCAGGTCAGGATATTCCTCTAAACCTCCCACAGGACAAATATTCTCTGTTCTGCAACTTTTTATCTCTGTGAATGGACTGTTAAAGGTCAAAGCCTTGAGAATGGGCTCTCCTGTATATTTCAGGCTGTAGGCAACATTTGTTTACAAAATGTGCAGAGCCAGCATGACTAAGCACAAACAATAGGACACAAAGGTTAAAAAGCGAAAGGAACAGATCCAATGTGGAGTCAGATTTGTTCTTCCCTATTACATATACAAAGAGTAGCCATCAGAGATTTTTGAGCCGGAAGATAATCTGATCAGTGTCATGTTTTAGGAGATACTTGTATGGCAGTGTGGAAGAGGTTTTAGGGGTGACATCAGCCCCATGACTAAGACATCCTTCATCTATGTCTCCCCCTCAAGAACAAGAATTTGGCATCCATCTGTGGGCAGAAGTGTCTTGTGGGAGCAGTGGGGTCCAGCACCACACACCGAGGGAAGTGGGAGTAGCCTCGTTCACCTGTGCCCTTGGCAACAGGCACCACACCTTGGTCCTGGCTGTGGACCCTGCCGTGGCCCATGGAACGGCTCCAGTGCCACTTGCCTATGATCTGGGAACTGCTGGAGAGCAATTTCAGAAAATCACCCACAGTTGAGAATGCCTTTGTGAAAGTCTAGGTTTCTAGTGTAGAAGTTCCAGCACCCTGTTGGAACCCCGAAATCTAAGTTTGGATGCATTGGAGAGGGTCAGCTTCTCGCCTGGGATTCCTCCCTCAGGGGAAAGTGAGAGCATGTGAGTGCCCAGGGGTGCGGGATGCTGCCCAAGAGACCGTGGCTCTCTCACCCTGTCCAGAGCACTGACCCAGGAGTGGGTGGAAAGAGGCTGGGAGAGCAGCAGAGGGGACTCTCAGAGGACATCAAAGGGACTCGGATCCTACTAGCCGTGTCGCAGACTCCAACAGTAAGCCCACCCACGAGCTCCTGGGATGCCTTGCCCGTGGATCCCCCAACTGGTCCACAGACACCCCCAACACTCCTTGCACCTGACCCATACCCCTTCTCTCCCATCCTGTGGCCAGCTCCCTGTGCCTGCTCTCAATGGCAGCAGCAAGAACAGGCTTTGGCAGATGACCGCTGGGCATACACAGAAAGCCGGCTCGAGTCTGCAGACCAGGGAGAGACCACCAACTTGAGCTTTACTGCCACCCTCGGGAGAACACTTGGTAGGATCCCAAGAGAGCATAGAAGCTTAAGAATTCTGCCCAAAGAGGGAGCAAGCAGAGTGGAGCAGGTGGAGCCTTAGCAGCTCTAAGACAAGCAGATGGCCATCAGGTACATGGGAAGATGCTCATCTGACTCATCAGCGGGCAAATGCAAATCAAAACCACAATGAGATAACGCCTCACACTTGGCAGAATGGCCATCATTAAAAAGACGACGAATAACAAGTGTTGGCAAGGAGATGGAGAAAAGGGACATCTTGTGCCCTGTTGGTGGGAATGTAAAGTGGTGCAGCCACTATGGAAAAGATTATGGAGATTCCTCAAAAAAACTAAAAATAGAACTGCCATGATCCAGCAATTCCACTTCTAGGTATACATCTAAAGGACACGGAATCACTATCTTGCAGCGATATCTACACACCCATGTTCATTGTAGCATTATTCACAATCGTGAAGACTGGAAGCAACCTGAGTGCCCATCTATGGGTGAATAGACGAAGAAGATGTAGTGTACACACACAATGGAATATCACGTAGCCGTGAGAAGGAAAGACTTCCTGCCATTTGTGACAATATGGATAGACCTTGAGGGCATTATGCTAAGTGAAATAGGTCAAACAGAGAAAGGCAAATACTGTATGATATCACTTATATACGGACTCTAAAGAGCCAGAATAATGGAGACAAGGAGTAGGATGGTGGTTGCCATGGACTGAACAGGGGGTAAATGGAGAGATGTTGGTCCAAGGGTACAGGCTTCCAGTTATAAGATGCATAAGTTCTGGGGATCTAATGGGCTGCATGGTGACTGTAGTTAACAACACTGTATTGTACACCTGAAAGTTGCTAAGAGAGCAGATCTTAAGTGTTCTCACCACAAAAAAGAAATGGCAGTTTTGGAGGAGATGGAAGTGTTAGCTCACACTGATGTGATAATCACTTCGAAATATATACATGTATCAACTCATCACATTATACGTCTTAAACTTACACATGTCATCTGTCAATTATATCTCAATAAAACCAGAAAGTAAATAAGTACATACTTTTAATCTGCCATTATTGTTATTATCACCTATGTTTTCCATGACAAGATCAGGGATGGAATCAAATCCGTTTGTTACCATATGGTTTGAACCTCAGAATTACAAAATAAATGTTTCTTAATGATCAATTGCACAAGTGTAGACGTGATAATAAGTATTTTAGCAGTGGAATACCCTGATGTTCAGATTCTCAAATGGGTACTTGGCCAGGTGCAAATGTAACCATAGCCTATTTTAGAGCAGTTTTTATAGCCAAGAATATTTTATGTGATCATTTCCATTGACCTTGGAATTGAAGATTCTACTAAGTTGTCATACAAAGGCTATTGTGGTCATGTGAGTCGGAAGAATGGTGTGAAAAGAAGACAAAGAAATAACCTAAGTTATATTTGAAGAATAGGATGTATTCTTTTATAGTATACGCATTACAACAGGTTTATAATTTGAAGGTAAAATCAGAGCTAGATGTCCTTGTGGGCTGTTTATTCATATTTTAAGGGAGAGAATACCATTCTCTAATGTATCATGAGATGACATTAACTTTCCCACCCATCAACCTGTGTTGATTGAATAGTCCTAAATGTTCAGGTGCAACCTCTTGAAAATGAAGCAGAAGTGAAGAGAATAATACAATAGGCTCGTTGGTGGATAAATTAAAGAAAAATAAACTTGTTTTTCTAGGTAACATATAACTTGGAAATTTTCTGATGCAATATTGTAATGCCAAAAATATTAAAACTGTGGGCAATACTAAGAGCTTTAAGAATCATCTTGTTCTCATATCTGACCAGTAAAGAAAAATTTTACTGTGAAAACTTTACAGAAAAATTATAGTACTTTCCCCCATTAATGGAATTATGAATCCAAAACTGTTCTTTGCAATTTCTGCCAAATTTAAATGGTATTTTCTATCTCATACTTATTTCATTACAGATTGGTTGGAAAAGTCTTTCAAAATTTCTCTTGAATGTATCCTCTTCTCTCCATGCTCGTTTTCACCATTCAGGCTGTGCTCTAAAAAAAAAAAAAAAATAAAAGTTTGAATTGTTTTAGTGACCTCTTCAAAGTTCTTCCACTTCCAATGCCTTCTAGAAGATTCTTGACTTAGGTCGAACCCCTATAACAAAAATATCATGGACTGTTGGCTTATAATCAACAAACATTCATTTCTCCCAGTTCTGGAGGCTGGAAGTCCAAGGTCAAGGTGCAGGCAGGTGTGGTGACTGGTGAGGGCCCCTTCCTGGTTCAAAGATGGCGTTTTCCCACTGTGTCCTCATGTGACCAATGGGGGCACCAATCCCACTCATGAGGACTCCATCCTTATTACCTAATAACCTCCCAAACATCCCCCCCAATACCATAACACTGGGGATTAGGTTTTACATGCAAATTTGGGGGGATTACAAAACATTTATTCTGTAGCAATTTTGCTGAGCTACTGTTTTTCAGCACTACTTTTGTCTTGTCACCTTCCTCCTCTAGAATCCATTATTACTCCCTTTTTTTGGTTCTGTCTCACCCAGTAATTGTTTCTTCACATTTTCATGCTCCGCAACCCAGTCCCATCCCATCCATCTAATGTAATCTTTATCATTCATCACTTTTATTCTCATTCACCATGGCACTCCCAGCCCCATAATTGCAAACACTTCTGCCCTCTCTGTGCCATGCCCGAGAGCTCTCCTTCCTGCTTTGATCATGCTGTCAGCTCCATGCCCTTTGCCCCCTGGACCCCCTACTTGTCTAGAACTATTCCATCCTTCAGAGCCTTCTTGTTGCAAGCTTGGTCATAACCCACAAACAAGAATCTGCTCTCAGGAATTCTCTTGCTACAGCAGTGATGGAAAGGACCCTGCCACACGGCAAGTACAGACTCCAAATTCCTGGCAACGTTCAAGGTTTGGGAGGTCCCAGCTGAGGCTCAATTTTCATGCCTACTGCAGGACTTTGGGGAAATCAGGATGAACTACCTTGTATCTTATCTGCAAGGGAGCTTCACGGCTTAGAGTGATGAACTGTTTGGGAGTGATAGTTGAGTCTGAAATTCATGGCTATTATAATGCTTACAGAATTTCCAGACTAACCCAGTAGAACCACAGCTATCATTCTTTCATTTGGTGAAGATTTAGTAAATGAGCTTTACGTGAGATGTAAGCTTTAAAAATGCAGTGAGCCTTAGGCTTGGAAATATTTGAATTTTTAAATGGGAAAGTGTTGTATTTTACTGAGTATTAAATAAGTCTTTAGTAATATACACATATAGAGAAATAATAGTTGGAGAAGGAATTTATGTTCTTTAACATTTAAAAACTTTTTATTTTTATCAAAGTATAGTTGCTATACAATGTTATATAAGTTACAGGTGTACAGTATAGTGATTCACAATTTTTAAAGGTATATTCCATTTATAGTTATTATAAAATATTGGCTACATTCCCCATGTTGTACATTATATCCTTGTAGCTTATTTTATACCTAATAGTTTGTACCTCTTACTCCCCTCTCCCTATCTGCCCCTCCCCCCTCCCCTCCCCCCACTGGTAATCACAGTTTGTTCTCTATGTCTGTGAGTCTGCTTCTTTTCTGTTACATTCACTAGTTTGTTGTATTTTTTGGAGGAATTTATGTTCTTGAGAATATACATGTTATTTTCTGGGCTTGGCCAAAACATGATCGTGGGATTAATGCTTTCTGCAAAACAAATAACTATGTGTTATAATTATTCAGAGGAAAATATTAAAACTGAAAATTTATCAACTCCTAATACTTTTTTTTAAACAAATCAGCTCTTAATATGAAGCAATAACTTCCTTCTCCCTCTCATTTTCTTTTAGTGTCCTGTGGCTTCATTTGTGTGCTATTTAATTTATTTATTCAATTTTCGGCTGCGTTGGGTCTTCGTTGCTGTGCGTGGGCTTTCTCTAGTTGCAGTGCGCGGGGGCTGCTCTTTGTTGCGGTGCACAGTCTTCTCATTGCGGTGGCTTCTCTTGTTGCGGAGCACGGGTTCTAGGCGCACGGGCTTCAGTAGTTGTGGCTCGTGGGCTCAGTAGTTGTGGCACACAGGCTTAGTTGCTCTGCGGCATGTGGGGTCTTCCCGGACCAGGGCTTGAACCTGTGTCCCCTGCACTGGCAAGAGGATTCTTAACCACTGCGCCACCAGGGAAGCCCTTGTATGTTATTTTAGAAATGCTGTGCTTCTCCTGAACCTTTTTTAAGTGGCCAGAAATTAAGGGTAATTGGGTATTTCTGCAAGACACAGTAAAGAACATTTTTTATATAAAAGGCAAGAGTTAGAGGTAGGGTTTTCTTTCTGTGGTCACAAAACTGAAAGCCAGTATCACGCTTCCTACTTGATAAATCATATTAAAGTTACCAACTGTATTGTCTTCGGCTTTTCCTAAAATTCCCTTCCCCTGACGTGGAACCAAAACAGAAGCTAAGGCAATGCCTTCAGGCAGTGCAGTCATCTTCTGTTTCCAATGGGAGACCGCTGCATCAATGAGAATTTTAGAGCTACTCATTTACTTTCCTGAGACTTAAGTTACCACCTCTGACCAGTTCTCCTTTTGAGGTTTGGACATGCAAAAGAGGAGAGGGTCTCCTTTCACAGTTTTGAATTGACGACCCCGCACTCCACTTCCTCCCACCAGTTTCTTTTTTGGAATTTACATATTCTACCTTGTACCTTAAAAAGAAGTTCTTACTTGTTTGTTTGTTTGTTTTTTATTCAAAAAATGGTCCTTGTCAGCAATTCAGCTTGCATAAATTGGTGACAGATGCACCTTTTATAGCTGTGTACCCACTCAAGAGTGCTTTGTGCCAGGCAATTCTTATAGGCCGGGACGCCGGCCAACGTCAGAAGAAGCATCATAAACTGATAAAAACAGAAGTGAATTGCAGAAGCTTACAGCTTACACATGGAAAGGCCGTTTCTTATGCATTTTGGGGGGGTGTCAGCAAGGTGCCGGTCAATGATCGCTGTTGATTACATGGGAATATTTGGAAACTTCTCAAGTGTGGATTTTTTTTTTTTTCCTTCAAATGAGCCAAAGAAAAGATTACAGGGGGATTGTGAGAGCTATCCTCTCAAAGTTTAGTGCAAATAAATAAAAATTTAATGCAGCCGTAAGGAGAATATGAGTTGTGGGCACAGCAGCAGATGTGAATAATGAATGAGACTGATGCATATTCTGTTTGGAATAATTGTTTTTAAAACGAGTCGTTCACAAAATGAGAGACGTTTCATCTAGGAGAGCTGGTGGCTTTGAGGCCCCAGTGGTGCTTGTATCTGACGGCGACCTCTTGCTGGCAGACACCATGGAGTCTCTAAATTGAAAGAGCATCCAATTTACAGTTGTGCAAACCGAGTCATGGAGCGTGGTGACCCACAGGCTCTCTTTTTATCGCTGGAATGTGTGCGATTGATTGAGAGGGTTGGGCAGGTTTCGAGTTCAAGGCCAAGTTGAGAGGCCACCCGAGGCCCTGCAGCCTCTTCGAGGCCTCAGTGTGCCCATTCCAAGCCATGAGCATCTTTAGTGAAGCTCTGGATCCTGTTCACAGCACACGATCAAATGCCCATCTGATGGCTGGAATCATAACCATCACTCTGTGTTCACACAGAGTCAGCCAAGTTTTAAGCTCATTGAAAGAGATCATGTGCCCCAAAGTGATGCCTTTGGTTTTTCAAGTTGAATCCTGCTTGTTCCAGCCATTTCCGGGGGCAGTGGGGTATCTTATTCTATTTCTGTCTCGAATGGTACAGCTTACCCTGCATTTGCTTCTTCTAAACCAGGAAACACTGAATGGAAAGGATTCCCTGATTGCCTAACAGACTGCTTAGGTTAGTTGTGTTAAAAGATAAACTGAGACATGTTAAAAATCTTGAGTATATTTGAGCAAAAATTGATTTGAATTGGGCAGCATCCCATCTAGCAGACAGAAAGGAGTCCTGAGGAGCTGCACAAAATCGAAAACTTTCATGGGCAGAAGGGAGTGGAAATGAGGAGATTACACTGGCACGAAAGTGGGTTGGTTGTTTCAAAGTTACTTTCCTTTAGAGGAAGGCAGGTGTCTATCGGGCAGTTGACGTAACTAGAGCTGATCAGGTGATTCCTGACTGACTGGCTTGAGATTCCATTTCTGAGAGAGGCCGAAACTGTAATTAAGTCTGTTTGTTAACATGGGGCTTAGCATAAGCGACTCAGTTTGGGGCCTGCTGTTTTTAACAGTTTCCCCCTTTTGATCAGATTGTCAGGCTAATGAAGAGGTGTGATCAAAACTTAAGACCTGAGTTCTTCTCCCAGCTACTGCTCTGAAGTTCTTGTAGGTTTTCCGTTGCGGAGCACAGGCTCCGGACGCGCAGGCTCAGCGGCCATGGCTCACGGGCCCAGCCGCTCCGCGGCACGTGGGCTCCTCCCGGACCGGGGCACGAACCACTGCGCCACCAGGGAAGCCCCCTTGTAGGTTTTTTCCGGCTCTCTTTATGGTCTTCACAGGCCTTGACGTCACATCCTTTAAACTGGTCATTCTCTTTGTTCCTTTTCTGATCTAGTTTTAGGGAGATCATTTGCCTGGTGGTTGGTGGCTGCGAACAGGCATTTAAAGTTTTTGAGAGGATACAGTGTAGCCGAGAGACTACTAAGTTTAGGACAAGCAGGATAATTCCCAATGCCTGGGGTGCCCTCTGGAGACATGGTCCCAAGGCCCAAACCAAGAATCAAATAAGTCAAAGATCCCATGGAAGGAGTCACTTTCTTAAGCCAATTGGCTTGCTTAGCGATGTTATGTCACTGAGTCTCAACCTCCCAAGTGTCCACCCAGGTGCAGGAAGTGGTGTTGGCCACACACAGACACCTTCCTTCTCAGCTGAAAGATAACTGGAGGTCATCCTATTGTCAAGAACAACTTGGGCCAGAGAGTCTAGGGACATTTGTCAGGTAGTTATTGGTTTAGCAGCAGATTCTGCAATATCTTCAAGAGTTAAGGAGAGGGCTTCCCTGGTGGCGCAGTGGTTGGGAGTCCGCCTGCCGATGCAGGGGACATGGGTTCGTGCCCTGGTCCGGGAAGATCCCACATGCTGCGGAGAGGCTGGGCCCGTGAGCCATGGCCGCTGAGCCTGCGCGTCTGGAGCCTGTGCTCCACAACGGGAGAGGCCACAACAGTGAGAGGCCTGCGTACCGCAAAAAAAAAAAAAAAAAAAAGAGTTAAGGAGAGGTTTCTGATCATAGCCTCATTTGCACTTGCCCTTAGCTAGGCCAGTAGCGATCTGCCGAAGGAAGCTAATTTGGAGTCATGAATGCCTCCTGGCCATTTAGCTCAGGACAGGAACAGTGACAGCCAGGGAGACCAGTGAAATGTGAGACCCTGCAGACCACACAGGGGGTTGATTCTGGTTACCCTTGCCTGTGTCTTTTGCTTTGTACAGAGCCTGGGGGCATGGTTCTCTGGGTTTGGAGTTGTTGCCCAGAAGCAGGGAAATGGACCCCCAGGGTTAGGACACCATAGAGAGAGGGCTGAGTTTGTTTCACAGAAACTGAAGCACTGGAAATCAGGGAGAAATTTGTGACAGACAGAAACCCCAAAAGGGTGCAAAAGACACCACCGTCCCAAGATCCAGAGCCACTCCCAAAGGTAGCAGAAGAGAGACTCAGACAATTGCCCTGACCTGAGCCACAGATGAGTGACCCCCATTCCTGCCTGGCCATATTTGGGGGTCCCCAGCCTGATGGCTGCCCAGTCAGGTTCTCAGGTCACAAATGGGACAGACAAGCAGGCATAGCTGTCGCTGGGGGATCAAGAGTCACCGCCAGTGGGCACCTGAGAGCTTATTCATGAGTCACACCTCCAAGATCTCATTCTCACAACTGTTTTCTCCTGCCCACCTGGATCTGGAAAGGGAGGGACAACGTGAAATTGTACCCTGCTCTCCACCAGGCCCCGCAGCAGAGGTCCGGGAGAGCTGACTTCGGTAAGAACCCTCACCCTTTGCCGGCTTTGCCAGTGTCCCCGGGATCCCATCTGCAAGGTCTGGAGCAAGTGCGGGTGTCCCAGAGGGTCTCATCCAGGTCCCCAGAAACTATAGAGGAGAAAGATAATGTTCCCTCTACCCTTTCTGGTGAGTGCCTGGTTGAGACCCCTTTTCTCTAGGGCCCCTCTTAAGTGGATCAGCTTATCAGGTTAAAGGCTTTCCACCGTGGCCACTGTAATTCAGGATGACCTTCAGTGAGTTTAACCTGCTTGATTAGCCTTAAAACAAAATTTTATTCCCCTGAAGCCCCATACTGGACCAGGGCCAGCTTAAGTCAGATCCAGTCCAACCCTGGGCCTAGCCAGGTTTCTAAGCCAGATCTGGCCCGACTCTGGCCAGATCCAGCCCAGAAAAAGAAGCGCTCAAAAGAAGCCTTGGGCTTCCCTGGTGGCGCAGTGATTGAGAGCCCGCCTGCCAATGCAGGGGACGGTGGGTTCGAGCCCTGGTCCGGGAAGCTCCTACATGCTGCGGAGCAACTAAGCCCGTGCGCCACAGCTGCTGAGCCTGCACTCTAGAGCCCGCGAGCCACAACTGCTGAGCCCATGAGCCTAGAGCCCGTGCTCCGCAGCAAGAGAAGCCACTGCAATGAGAAGCCCGCGCAACACAACGGAGAGCAGCCCCCGCTCGTCCCAACTAGAGAAAGCCCGCGAGCACCAATGAAGACCTAGTGCAGCCAAAAATAAATACTTAAAGTAAGTAAATTAAAAAAAAAAAAAAAGTCTGAAAGCTCATAATGCAAGGCCGTGACCTAGGATCCAGGGGTACTTGCCCACCACCTCCAGAGCCGGCAAGAGAGCGTGAGCTCAGGACTCAGCAGGTACCCACGTCTGGTTGCTCTTTGCTCCTGCGGGTGGGCGGCGTGTAGGGGGAGGCGCCTCCTTTGGTTCTCTCTTCTGACATCAGAACCGTTAAAAGATACACCGAGACATATTAAACATTTTAAGAGTTTATCTGAGCAAAGATCAGTTCGAGTGGGCAGCATCCCATCTAGAAGAGAGAAAGGAGCTCCTCGGACCTGTACGAAATCAGAGACTTTTATAGGCAGAAGTGGGCTGGACGAGGCAGTTATACTGGCCAAAAAAGCGGTTTAGTTGTTGCAAAGTCACTTTCCTCCAGAAGATGTCGGTGTCTGGCAGGCAGATGACCTAACCGGTGCTGACCAGGTGATTGGCGGGTTAAGATTCCGTCTCTGGGAGAGCCGAAACTGTAGTTAATTCTGTTTGGTGACAAACAGAATTTGGGGGGCTTAGCATAAGTGACTCCATTTGGGGCCTGTGATCTTGTTTCTAACAGGGGCTAGTGTTTTTCTTTCTTTGTGGGGAAATCTGAAGTTAAAAACATGAGCTGCTGCCCTGCAGAGGGGATCTGAACTATGTCGTTTCGCAGTAGTACAGAGTCAAGCCTGTGCCGTTTCTTCCTGATTTTGCACCGTTTTGTCTTTTCTACACGCCTGTAGTCTAGGGGCATAGGAAGCATGTCAGGAGTCAGAATACCGGGGTGTGTGTTCAGGCCCTGGCCCGCACTAGCTGTTTAACGGGGAGCAACTTAGTCCTTTGGACCATTTTTACTACCTTATAGGCTTGTTACAAAGATTAAATTACATGATGAATAGGATTGAAGTGTCTTAAATGTTTGAGGCATCAAGAGATGAGACAGTCAAAGACAAAAACATCTGCAGTAAAGTTCTAGTTCCTTAGCATGTTAACATACAAACATTTTACTTTCTGAGCGAATATTTCCTTCTCGGTAGATTGCCATCTTTTCATTTGGATAAAAAGTACATCTTGTAAAACTAAATATTGTTTTCCTTCTCCTCTTTCATTTAGTCCTTCCTTCTTCCCTCCGTCCTTGTTTCTCTTTTTAATTTTTTGTGGGCAGTGTGTGTGAAGGCTTTTCTGTGCTCAGAAGAAGACATTGATTCAAGGGATATGGGATAAATTAATCTTAAAATTTGGTTATCATATTTATTAATTTATTTCATTTCTACTTAATTTTTAATTTTAACATATTCTAAATATGTAGAAAATAATACAGCAGACATCTGATCTAGACTTTTAACACATTTTTGGAGTATATTTGCTTTAGCTGCCTTTACTGAAAGATGCAAGATATTCACGAGACAGCCAAAGTCACAGACCCACATCTTAACCTGTTCTCCCTTTTCCTCTGCACCTTCTCTGCTAAAGGGATTCTGCATCCTTTCCATGCAAGGTTTTGAACGTTAGTAACCATAAATGTCTCTATAAGCAAAAGAAGGTATTTTTCTGTTTTGAAAATTTATACACATTTATTCTTACTGTATTTACCATCCTTCAGTTTCCTTTTTCTTTCCCAGTATTAGACTCGTTAAAACATGCACACCTAGTTTGTTAGTGTTTACTATTATATAGCATTCAATTTTATGACCGTTCCAGATTTTATCTATTATGGACTTTGTAAGGTTATTTCCAAGTTTCTGCAACTATAAATGTATCTGCAGGAAATTTTCTCGTGTCTCTGTAGGTGTGATACCTTCTTTGGATTATATGCCTCACAGTGGAATTGGCTGGGTTGTTGTGTGTTTACATGTGCGCCTGAACTAGATATTTCCACCTGCTCTTTAAAGAGGCTGCACCAACTCCCAACCCTGCTGGCAGTCAGTGTGGTTACAATCCCTTCTCCTTATTCAGCTTTGAAATGTTTGTCAAACTTTCCACTGTGATTTACTGTGTATTTCCTCAATTACCCATAATTTGGTAGTAATTTGACCATGTTTTTATATTTAGACCATGTTTTTATATTTACGTTGGCTATTCAGATTTCATCCTTTGTTCATTTTTTTCTGTTGTGTTCCTTGTTTAAAATAGTTACAGGAATTTTAATGTTCTCCATACCAGTCATGTGCATTATAAATATCTTCTCCATGTCTGCTTTGCATTGTTTTGATTATGATGCTTATAATATATTTTATAATACAGATTTGTTTCATTTTAATGTAGCTAGATTCTTCCTTTACGATTTGCTGTTTTGCATGTGTGTCTTGTTTAAGCATTCCAATTCTACCTAGATGTCATAAATACATTTTCCTATATTCTATTCAGGAGGGTGTCAAAGGCTTCACCTTTAGATCTTTGAGGACACAGGTGTCATGTGTATGGTGTGAAGAGAAAATCCGTATTAGAAAAAGTCATGCTAGCTGTTTTAACAAATCAACCCCCAAATCTCAATGGTCTTACCCAATAAAAATTTATCTCTTTCAGGTAAGTCCAAAACGGGTGTTTCTGATTGGCAGGTGTCCCTCCTCTAACACTTGCCTCAGGGACACAGGCTCCTTCCACATTGTGGCTCTGCTATTTGACACTTGGCTTCAAGGTTGCCGGAGGAGTGGGGAAGCCAGGGTGATGGCACAGGAGCCTTCCAGTGGGTCAGACCTGGAGGTGGGTGCATTGATTCTGCCTCCTTCCATCAGCCAAGGCTCAGGTGCATGGTCACCTCTAAATGCAAGAGAGGCTGAGAAAGGCCATTTAGCCATGTGCCCATGAAGAAGAGAAAAGAAAAAGAGAGGTCTACTTAAATGCCACTCCCCCCCACCATAATGATAGGTAAGTGCTTCACCACTTTTTAAAATAATCTCACTGAATTATAATGGCACTCTGTTATATACCACGTTCCTATCTGTTATGTTGGGTTAATTTTTGACTGTTTGGTTCATTTGTCTATTTGTCTGTCCCTAAACCTTACTGTTCCTGTTAATACAACTTTACAGTTAGTTTTGGCAGCTGGAAGAATAATTCTCAGTTCACTTTTATTAAGAGTATACACTTTGTATACCTAGAGAACTACAAAAATATGAATTCCAAAGTGGTGATAAGATACTTGCCTTAGTGGGTATTTTTTTTTTTTTAGTCTTTGCATGATCTGTGTACATTTTTTCCACCATCTGCTCACACATCTTTGCCCCAGGCTGGAATTGTTTCACCTCTAGAATGAATTTCATTTGTCTGTGAATTTCACAGCTAACAGCTGTACCACTACTTGTTCAATTTGAAAAGGTGTCAAGGTTGCCTCCAGTAGCTCTTTGTTATTAAGTTTAAATGTAGGCAGAACATCTTAAAACCCTAAGAAACCAACATTTTTAGACAGTTTAGGCTAGCTGCTTCTTAGACTCCATAATAATAAGTAGAATACACACCAAGGGCAAAGCAAATGATTCTGCCATGTCTTGAAATCGACAGGATGATGGTTACAATCACAGGCATTCACAGGTATAAATCATTTAAATACAAAAATGTTTCCTAATTTATTTCCTTTGCATGCAAGAATAGGTAAAGAAAAACACTTTCCTTAAGAATAGTTTTTTGTTTATAAATGGTTTAAGATACATTAAATGTGGAAAAACCAGGGGTTCTCAGCATCAGCGTCGGGAGAGGATGGGGCTTCCGGTTTTCAGAGGATAATGGCTTGTGGGAGTGGAAAGGAAGGAAGGTGACAGGTGGAAA